>NC_066849.1:4746497-6080156 GCF_001640805.2 Lates calcarifer
CTTGAAGGACAGCCTGTGGTGGTCCAGGACTTTTCACTAAACCAAATGCTGAAAGTTGAGGTAGGTAGTGGTTTGCCTCACTGAACCATCTCTTTTAATTTAGCTCTCCAAGGAGAGCAGAAGAGAAACAGAGGACATTTTATTCCTCACAGTAATAAGCCGAATAGCTAATCTGTGGCTCCTGAGTACAGGCCCGGTTATTCTTCCCCCTTTCACTCAAACCCAAAGATTAATGGATTCAGCTCTAATCGTTTTACCACTGTTTTCAATACTTTTAAGACGAGAGAATGCACGCCTAATGCTGCCAGCAGTGGTTGTTGTTTTGATAGGATAACTACACACCGTAAGCTCACCAAACCTCTTTGCAAATTATAAATGGACATTTTTTTGACTGAGCCGGGTTCAGCCAGACAACGCTTGGCAATATGGTGCTGTGGGACAGATCACGACTCACATGTCTCAAGAGCCGCCCCTCTCCATCTCCCTGTTATTTATATATTTAATTATTTTTTCCTGAAAGAATGGAGACATTGGTCTGCGTGTTTTTCGCCAGTTTACACCTCTCATTTCTTTTAGCTTAGTGAAATCTTAAACATGCAGTCTGTTTCCGAGGAAGACTAATTCTTCCACCAAAAAAACAACACAGTTAACGCTGCCGTAGTGTCTGTTGTAGTCAATGGCGAACTTACTGGAGCTACTTTGAGGTGAAAATTTCAATCACTACACGTTAATGTTGTGGTAATGTTACCAGTCCTGTAGTTATACTGTTAGTGAGCGTTTCTAAAAGGCTTAGCTGTTGGTTTTTGTCATGAAGGAGAGTGATGTCGCACTATCTAAAAGTGACCGATGTGGCTCTAAAAGCAACAGGTTTGTCGGTGTCCTTGAGTTGCTGAAACCTTCACGGCCAGTCAGAACAGCTTATGTGGAAAATATTCATTTTTCTGGTTTGACGGTGTTTGAAATCACCTATTACCATTTCTGTTTACAATGCGGGAAATATGGGAAATGACAAGTGCCAGTGTGAGACAGGGCGCTCATTTCTTCACCACCAGTGTTTGTGAGTGTGTGTTCAATTCGACGGTTATACACCGAGAATACGCTCTGCAGAGCTGGTAAATCGTTGAGTGAGCTCCAACACAAACGTCAGTAAAAGTCTACAGGCATCAGTGTGGTGTGAATGAGGTGATGGTCTCTTCACAAGACTCTGCAGTAGTCTGGTGGGGGGAGGTGCTCTCCATTCAAACTCTGCCTTTCACCACTAGTAGGCCAGTTTCTGTTTGTGGGCAGCAGTGTTGATATCTGGCCTTTCTGGTTACAAAATGGTGTTGTGTGTACCCATGTCACCCACGTGACACAAAGTTGATGTCCTGTCCCTGTAAATCTCAAGTGATTGGCTTTAAATGGAGTTATGCTCCTTAGATTGCCTAAAGAGGCAGCCAAGAAATGTTCAACTAAAACAAATCATCACTGGGCCACAAAGGGCCCAACAGTCTGACACGCTTGTATGTCTGGTTGCAGCTGCATCCATGAGGAAAAAAAAATCATTTGGTTTGCAAATACTACTTGTCCATACAACAGCTGCTTTCTTAGATGGTTTAAACTTAACAAATTAACCAGCTCAACATGCTTCACACAGAAACACTGTCATGGCTGCTGACATGTTCATTAGAATATAGCTCACCACACATTTACATTGGTAGCAGGCGGTGTCTGGTGTCAAGGGTGTAGACATTTAACATTTACTCTGATGTTTTACACGTGTTCTCAGAAAAGGTTAACATTTCCCTGCTACTGCTGGGAGGTTTTGTAGTTGTGGTATGAGTCAAACTGTTTCATATGTACAATGTTCAGCATGGCAGTACAAAATAAAGGGATGTTGCTCTTGATCTCGTGTGCTGGAAACACCGCTTGCATGCTCTAAGCGCAAAAATTGGCAGTCTCAGGAGGCATGGGTTGGGTAGGGCAGGCCCAGTGAGACAACTGAATCTCCTCTCCACAGTCTACAGTCTGTGGCGGGAGATAAGGCTGTGGAGCTGAGCCTGCGATCAACTCGCCAAACTGGTTTCAACAGTGGCTGATTTGGAAACATGGCGAGAGAAAGACATTTTGAGGAGGTGCCATGACAACAGCAAACACATGAGGAATGGCAACACACTGATGATGAACTAGCAGGGCACTCTGTTGGCATTCAGGAACTTGAAATTGGACACGATATGATGCTAGGAGACAGCTGTTTCAGTTTGAGACAGAAAAAAGTATAAAGATTTGTGATATGAAGGAAACCAGAGTAAAAATACAGACTTTTTCATAGATTTCAAGGCCCTGTGCTCTGAATGCTCACAACAGAAAGACAAATGTGGAGAATTTTAAGAGCTTTTCATCAATGGTGCATGTGAAATCTAATACACCTATTACTGCATAAAGAGGAAAGTAAAGTTAACTGAGGGCTGCTTTTAAGTGATGCAATAGGATCTGACTATAAACAGTAAATTTTGGGTTTCATCTGAGCCTGAACCATATCTTATATCGCAAATCTCAAAAGTGTTTTTAGCACCACAGCATTATATGTCAGTGTTGTGGTACTGATACAGTATTGTATAGCTGGAAAACAATAATAATATGGCTGATTTACAGGTGATAAAAACTTAATTACTGATCACCCAACCCAGTGAGAGTACACATCATAAACTGTTGAGCATTTCCTTCTGACTGAAATTTACTGAATATAAGCAGACAAGAAATACGCATCACAAGTTTCTCTCTACAACAATGGTGTGAATAAAGACAGAGATGATGGTGAAAGAGAAGCTGCTTTGTTCATTTAAGCAAGGACAGTGTTTTTATGCCAAACCTGTTGTAAATGGTGATACAGTGGGGGAGGGGTCTGCTGTGACAGGAATGACTAGTGACTCATCCTGTTGTACTGGAACCACAGCCCTCCTGCTGTTGCATAATTGGGGTAAATTTTAAATTGGGTGAAAAAAAACCCAATCATTGTTTTAAAATGGCTTCTGTGATGAGAAAAGAAAAGGACCACACTGTGTGGAAACATTTTGTGGAAGATTGATTAAATGCAATTCTCAAGGTTTTTCTTTTCCTGGTGGAGGTTTTGTTCAAATTGTGCTCACAAATACTAACAGATGTTTAAAGATTTAGGACAACAAGTTAGAAGCTTTACTGCTTGAACTTTTTCTCTTCTTTTATGTTTATTGGTCAGAATCCAAGGTGAGATTTAGATGTCTTGTTTAAACCCCAAAGATATTCAGTTGATATAAAAGAGAGGCTCAGATCAGATTAACCTCAGAACTAACCTACTTCTTGTTCCGTTCTAATCATTTTACAGCGATATTAATGATGTTTACTTTCTCCTCCTTCACAGTTAAAATCTTCTTGTTCTATGTGATCTTCTATGGATGCTTGGCTGGAATTTTCATTGGGACCATTCAGGCTTTGCTGCTTACGTTAAGTAACTACAAACCCACGTATCAGGACAGAGTCGCTCCCCCAGGTAAATATAAGCTAAACCTTCTTTTCACCTCTGCCTTTTCAAGTGATGTGCAGGATGTCTGATCAGCTCAAGAGTTAAAGCAAACAGATGTAGGATTGGGCACCGATCAGAAATGTTTTTGGCTGAGTCTCTGTGGTGATGTGGCTGTATGTGGTTCATGTAGTTAAAATGCCTGTTGGGGTGTGCCTTTAAGCAGTTACTCTATCACAGTCTTTCTGACCTTAGATAGGTTCAGCCATTTTGTCCTTCACTCCTCCCAGCCAGTCAATGTTTCTCCCCTCAGGCTACAGGGGAACTGTTGAAGCTTACACCAACTGTGGCTAAAACTATTCATGTGTGCTATGATCATGCGTCACAGTCTACATGTTTACATATTCATGTGTGGAAGCCAGAGTTTGAAGTTTATTCTTTGGGGGGAAAAAAGAAAAAAGATTTAGTTTTGTCACAGTTAAGAGGCATCTAAGCTTGTTTTTCTGGAGAAGAATTCTAATCTGTAATCTCGTGAGAACAACGCCATTAAACACTGCTACACTCACACTAAGAGCGTTTCGAAATTTCCTGCAAGCTTGGAGACGGTGCAGATTTTTTTAAAGTGCCCAGCCTTGTCTTGTTTGCACAGCACATGCTCTTGCCTTGGCGGTATTTTTAGCAGCCATTGTAAATGAGTGGCTGCGTGCACACAGGGTTCGTTTGCCTGTCGTTTCGTCTGTCAGCTGTGCACGGCCGCTGACAGTCAAAGAGTAGCCCGGCAAAGCAACAAAGTAAGCGTGGGGCGCTTTGAGCTGAAGTGAGTTTCCAGTAGTGGCATGATAAAGGAAGCAGAGTAGTTAGATGTTTTTTTTTTTTTTCAGAGCTCAAGCCCGCCTCTCACTGAGGCTAAAAGTTTCCATTGTGAGAGAGACACACGTGAGAGTGGCTGGGTGGGGACAGGGGATTGGTGAACTTTCACAAGCCTCTACTGAAATTCTAATGACTAAATGTTAGTTCTCTCTCTCTGTGCTGCTGCTGCACACACACAACTTCAATTTTGCTCATAACTACAGCAACAGCAAATAAACTGATCTAACAGTGAGGCTGGGATGAGGTTCATAAATGTCCTGTTTCCTTTCACTCCTCTTACCCATCTCATTCTCTTCATGCCACGCCTCACTGAGTCCTTGTGCACAAGGTCTGTGGAAAATTACTGCTATAAAGAGCTGACAGACACTGTGTGAGGAAATCCCCAAGACCCTACATTGTGTTGCCCTAAGATAATAGACCAGGGACTATCTCTGGGCCCTACAAAGCATAACTCACATGATGTACAGACCAGCTTCTGTCAGGAAATCCACTTCTTTCCTCAGACAAAACAGTTTTATATTGTTTTACAAGTTGCTGTATGTAATTCTCTTTTAATCTGCATATTGGCCTTTATTTTGTAGTATTTCATCAAGACAACATTGTGTTTTTCAGGTCTGTCACACACCCCACGCTCAGACAAATCTGAAATTGCTTTCAGTATTTCTGATAAGGACTCATATACGAAGTACACCAAAAGCATGGATGACTTCCTTCAACCGTATGATGATGAGCTTCAGACTGATCAGATGAAATTTGAAGACTGTGGAGGCAAGTATAAGCCAATCATCAATCAGGGATTGTCATACTCTCTGGCTGATCCCTGATGGGTATGTAACAATCATCAATCAAGATTTGTCACTCATGATTCTAAACCCATTAGCTAACAAATTCTCATAAGAAACAGTAATATTTGCAAAATAATCCATGCTATCCTAATTTCTGTCTTTTTTGTACCATTTGCAGTCACTCCTCAGTCGTACAGGGACCGTGGAAGTCTGGAGCATGAAGCAGGACAGAAGAAAGCCTGCCGCTTCCACAGGTCTTGGCTTGGCAGCTGCTCAGGGGTGGGCGATACCTCTTACGGCTTCAAGGAGGGAAAGCCCTGCATTATTGTGAAGCTCAACAGGATTGTCAACTTCAGACCTAGGGTACGTTTACCGCACACTTACAGTAATATAGCTTTCATTATTATAGATGCAGTCACACTGATAAAGAGGCTAGGGTTCAGAATGAAATGAATGAAGGTCATCTGAAGGAATAAAATATAAAACAATAGGTTTGATATGTTAAAAGTTAAAATGTGCAAGAAAAAAAATGATCTGGATCCAACTTCCTGAAGACATTGATATTCTTTAAAAAGGTTCAAGTCTAAAGCAAACTGTTAATGTTACTCTATCTGATGATAAATCTGTTGGGATGAATGAAGGTGTGATATTATACAAATATATACACTTTCTCCACATGGAGAGAAATAGCATAAAACTGCTACTATTACTGAGCACAAATGTAAAACAACAGACATCTCAACAACTCTTTCGCAGAGTGGCTGCAAAATGCATCACAACTAGCAGCTATATACAAAAAATACATTAACATCAGTACATGATTCAGCTAATTCTACGGGAGCTGTTTGTATTTTGTTTCACTTGTTGTGGAACTGCTACAAGTATGCAACACAGAAAAGAAGCTAATTCAGGCTGTTTATCCAAACACTTGGGCTAACCTTGCAAGTCTGAAGGAGTGCACATTGCACTGTTAGCAGTTAGAATTGCACTGTGGGTAACGCAGGCAATTTTGATAAGAAAGAACAATGTGTGGAATTAAAAAAATGACGTTACGGAGCACAGTGTGAAATCAGTTCACTTGGTGGCAACATACTCCAGTATTGCTCTATTTTAACTCAAGTCACAGTAAGTGGCAAAATTTAAAACCACTTGTAGCAGTGGCCTGGTTCTCAAGCCTAATGTAACCACCTGCTCAGGATGTCGTTCATCAACCATTCTCTGTTTTTTAGGTTCCTTCTGACAATCAGTCACTGCCAGATGCTCTGCAAGGAAAAGTAATGCCCAACCTGATCCCCATTTACTGCAAAAATAAGGTATGTTGATGTTGATAAGACAGCATCTGGCCACGCTGTATCAGTACACAGACACTAGTAGAGTATTTGTCTACAGTGTTAATGCTGTAAAAAGGTTAGATTTTAAATCAGATTCATCCCTTGTGTTTGCAGAGAGAAGAGGATAAAAGCAAGATCGGAGAGATCAAATACTTTGGCTTGGGCGAGGGCTTTCCTCTCCAGTACTACCCTTACTACGGCAAACTGCTGCACCCCCAGTACCTGCAGCCTCTGGTGGCCATTCAGTTCACCAACCTCACTATGGCTCAAGAGCTCCGCATTGAGTGCAAAGCATATGGAGCAAACATTGACTACAGCGAGAAAGACCGCTATCAAGGACGTTTCGATGTTAAGATCACAGTCAGCTCATGACCTCAGCCATGACGAGCACTCTCATTTTAAAAACAAATAAAATGTAGAGAGAATTAAAGAGTTCAGATAAAACACCACTAGTCTTTGAACATTCATAATATACAGGACCTACACTTAATCCGTGTGCTTTACACTAGCTTTTCTGTGTGTTTGTCGAGGGGTAGAATGTAAAATACAAGAGTAGCAATAGCAAATATTTATTCTACTGTAAATGAAAATATTCCTTGAGCCATGGGATGTGTTCATCTATTACTGTAAAACCGCAATTCCACTACTGACGTGTAGCGAGCTGTGTTTCTGTCCCCAAAGTATTTCATCCTAATGTGGTTTCTATATATTTTTGGAGTGTCCAGTGCTGTAGTCTAGTCCTGTTGTAATCTCTTTTGTCTTATGTCAGCTTTAGTGGTCCAAGGTGTGTGTGCGTGTGTGCACTTGTGTCTGTGTGCAGGTGTGTTAGTTAATGTGAGCGTGTGGAGTGTGTGTTAATGTGCTCTGATTAACTGAAATACTAGCATGGTACTCTGAACCTTTAAGGCCCATGTAGGAGTAAATGACTGCGCTCCATGGAATCTTCTTGTTTTGTTTTGTGTGTTTCTTTATCCAAGTTGTTCAAGTTGACTGTGGAAGGATACATTTGTACACCCTTTCTTTGTTCACTTTAGCTGTAGGATATGGTTTGATGACATTTCTGTTTGATACTCTTACATCTGTTTATTCTTAATTCATAGTGTAGAGCTTTGTGGGTCCAGCCTAGAAGACTGTCACCTCCATGGAAACAGTGGCAACTCAGTGCTTTGAAATCTGTTTTGCTGGAGACATCACGTGATGTGATGCAACTTACTATTGAATGTTTTAGCCATTTTCATGGTGGAAGAATTTTATATTTATGCAGTTGTACATTTTTTTCAAAGTGTAATGTATGAATCCAATACCAAAGTCGCTGGTCAAAAAGTCAGAGAATATCAGAGGCAATGCAGTATCCCGTGTATTAAGATGTTTAGTTGGTGTGAAAATACTTAATTCAGTGTTGAAGATCAAAACACTTGTCAGGAGTCTGCTCTTGTCACTTTATTTAATCTGCATAAGGCTGAAACAATAAACAGAAAATGAGACAACTGTCAAGTCTTTGAGTGTGGAGTGAGCATGTTTTCCACTCATCCATCCAAGATCTTGAAGAAATACTGCACCTGGAAAAAGAAATGAACATTAATTACAGCACCTACTGAATTAAGACAGTAACATCAAAGTGTCAGCCTGTCCTCTCTCTCTGATATGAGAATAGTAAAAGTTCACAGAGTGAATTCTCCTCTGTAAAAGCCTTTTCTTGGCCACCATGTCCCAGTCTTGGGAAAATGGCAGCTCAGTCAGTCACAGGCTAATGTTTAACAAGGAGGCATTTGTCCAGGCCACAGATCAGGAGTTTTCCTGAACAATGACGCTTGATGGGTCAGACCCACTCCCTCTTAAACAATGGTTTTGTTTCAAATTCCTCTGCCATTCTTGTTCTCCTCAAAACCAGTGTGATCTGAGGTTGCCCCAGCCCCCAGAGCAGAGTCATGAGACTCGGCTTCACACAGTCGAGGGGGTTTTGTTCTTGGCTAAACGCAAGGTAGTTATTTATGCATGGACTGAAGAAACCTATTTTGCAGGATCAGAGGCTCTACACAGATGAAATAATGTGGGTGTACTCTCCATGTGCTGGAGAGTACAATGTGTATGTGTCAGTGAAATACCACCCACCTCCAGAACACCATCCTCAGGAAGGTCTGTACAGTGGACTGCATTTTTCACTTTGTCTTTGCCATAAAGGGCACGCAACGTGGTTGGACGGAGATGTCGTGCAATTTCCTGTTGAATGAAAAATCTGACTGAGATTCCTTTACTGACAAAAATCAGCTTATTAGTATTCAACTTTTCTTTCCAAATATCAAATTTATGCAATCATGAGTTTTGAAAGGGAACATCTTGTCCTGTTCCATGTTAACAGAACAGAGTGATTACTCAGCAGCTGAACATGTGATCCTGTGGAGGAAATGACAAAACACTGACACTCAGCAAACCTTTTACACACTGAATAGTGAGAGATAGATTACTATTTCTTCTTCTTATTATTTCCTATTTGCATCTCATGATGTAAGAAATGTTAACCTTAGCACAGCCTCAGCCCCTTGCTATAATACTGCAACAGGTAATGATACATTCCCTTCAGTTCTACTAGGATTATCATGTTGGAGTTACATATTCCAAATGACTTTCACTGGTATACTTACAAATTTTCTGGAGTTGTAGCTCTTAAAATGACATGTGCCACCTCTTGCCACACATTTGCATATTATTTGTTCCAATAATAAAAAATCTAATATAATTGCCGTACCTTTTAAGATGTTCTCTTCACTACACACTAAAAATAAAGTATGGAGACATTTTATTTCACAGCTTATTACAACTCCTATTTCTCCTTTCTATTTCTCACAAATAGTGAGCACTTCCTCTCCTGGCAGCAGTTTTATCTTGAGTTTGTCTATTTCCTTTCAACATCAAACACTCCCAAGGTCAAAGCCAGGCTCTCTTGACCTTTGCTACTCTGTGCCTCCGGGAAACACAACCCTCCCACAGGGCGCACCATTAGGGGAGGGACAATATGTGAATAATTAATTCACAGAGATGACTATTAACTCTAAGGGAATGCAAACATTATGTAACATATAGTACTTGTGTAATGCTGGGGAAAGCAAATCATGTGATATTTTACTTTTTCAAAAGCAGTCTTACACGGGTATGCTTGATCTTTAATGAGCAGTGAGGGCAGCATCAAAGAAAATACACTTCATTTACATAACGTGTTTTGTCGTGGTTTTGTGGACTAAAGAATCTGGCTGTGGCTTGCGGCAATGGAACATTTCCTATGACAAGTTCTTTATCCTCCAATGGTTTATGAGAACACACACAAAGGACAGGAATAAGTTTCAAGGTCATAGATCAACCTAGCCCTCCCCTCCAAACCATTCATTGTCTTTTAAAACAAAAAAACTTGTGGGAAGTTGGGAACTTTAATGTCCCCTGATTTAAATGACTGTGCTACACAAGACTGAACTGATTATGGAAGAAAAAAAATGGTGCAAGGTTCAAGGATCATGGGAACTGTTGATCACAGGGGAACTATGGGTCAACTGAGTTCGGTTTTAGTATTTTTCCAAAGCATGCTGCATGGTTACACATTTGCTGAGGATGTTAAATTAGGAAAATTATTCTGGAGCTTTTAACTATGATAGTGCCATGTATTTACAAACCCCAGACTCAAGTTCATATTTTTTTGTCAAATATGTGCCACTCTTAAAATGACTCAGCTACAGAGTCTGCTGACTGGATGCCTCATTTGGGAGACTTTAACAGTTTATTTTCACATATACATATTTTATATATTTTTCACAAAGGCAGATAAAACTAACCAAGATAGACTAGGCCAAGAAAAAAGCTGCACAACATACAAAGGTTCAAGATCTTTGGACCTAAATTTAAAACACTATACAGCACAGCACTAGTTTTGTGAAAAATTAAAACTGCTGGCATAGTACAGTATTAATACATATAAGGTGCCAAATTTACCAAAAAACAATAGATGCAACTGAGCTGATGATTTTTGATTGGTAAATAGCAGCCATGTTTTTTCAGTCAATTTTGGTACAGACATTCATGATCCTCAGAGGATGAATCCTGCTTACTTGGATCATCCCCTGACCTGTCATTGAGGGCTATCATCAGGTCAATAATTTAATCTACTTAGTGCTTTACGGTTTATGACAGCATACTTGACTTATGAATACTAAACAAATGACATTCCCGTCAGCACTCAGCTGCACTTTGTGTTTTTTGCTAATTAGAAAATGCTAACATGCTAATGATGATGGCTGTAAATAAAATACCTGTTTAGCATTAGCATTCTGTCATTGTAACTTTGTTAGCATGCCGACGTTACAATTTAGCTCAAAACACTGCTGTGTCTAAGTATAGCCTTGCAGAGCTGCTAGCATGACTGGAACTGCAGTCAAGTGATAGTGCTTACCAAATTTGATTAACACTACAAGAGGAGCTCACAAAATAGGTTTTCTACTGGTTAAACTGTGACGGTGATTTTTGTGCCATCAGTGGGTTAACTGGTAGAATTGTCACCATCAACCAGATTAATAATAAATAAGATAGAAAGTGAACACGAAGAAACAATAGCAGGACTTTTGATGTGGCTGTGTAACATACAAGTCTGCGCAATCTGAGCTTTTGTCTCAGGAAACTAAATACAGCAGTCTGTACAAAACTATCTGCAACAGATGTGACCAGGCAGCAGTATGTCGTTTATACGACACTAAAGCTACAGATGACAAAGGGGAAATCAGAGGGAGATCTACCTAGATATAAAAGTAAAGCACTGTTCTCTGTAACTGCAGTAGTCACCCATGGGTGAATGGGTGACCTGCTGTCAGAGTTTAATTTGATTTTAATGAGTCCCATAGTGTGCTAGACTGATGTTCACGTAACAGCTGCTGGCTTCTGTGGATAGAAATGGCTAGGACAGAGTGACCTGGTGGTTACATGACCGCCCAGAAGTCAAAGAGTCTCACGTGTGATCTGTTATGCGCTGCTGATTGTCCAACCCTGCTGAGGTGAGGGAGACAATGAAGTGATATGCCAGTCTGTCACATGCACATAACTACAACTGTGGTCTGCTCTACTGTGAAACACATTTATGAGAATTTAGTTTAGTGTAATATGTTTATTTAAGATCCACATTTAACTCTGATTCTGCTAACTTTGGTTTCTACGCAAACATCCATACACACTAGTAAGAGTGAACAACTGCTGGGGACATCTACAAACTACTTGTAACTTTCAAACTATGAAACACTGAAGGCTTTTGGCTGGCTATTCTATTTTACTTTAAAAAATCTGAGTAATACTTATATCTTGCCACCACATGTAAACATAGAAAGTGTGTCTCATCATAGAGCATTGTTGCTGATAACTCTTTTTTATTTGATCATATGTATGCTTTGATATACCCGCGCTTTTATTACCTCATACTGGTTTTTTATTCCTTTATTACTACCATTACTACAACCACTGCTACTGTCTGTTAGCATATTGCCTTTTATTTTTATAATGACTAACCAGATAATGAGAAAAAAACAGAAGCTAAGCCTGTTGCCAAAAAGTTATATTTATACAAAATGATGTGAATACAAAAGCCCCCCAATGGTGCAAAAATGAAATCGCAGTAGAAACTAGTGATAGTTCTTTATACAGGAGTTACAGTTTTTCTCAATCAGGAACATACTATTGGTTTAATCAGAATAAGTCAAGCCAGCGTTCACTTCTACTCAGATGTACTACAGTGCACTAAATTTAGCATAGTGGCCATCGGGGATAGCTGATATGTTTTTCCACAAAAGCATTAGAGAGATGTTCAAAAATCAATAGATAAAAAGCATGTTTCTATTTTAGCTATGTAACAGGAAGTTTAGACCTATTTAATCATCTTCTACACTCATCATCCACTGTAAGACAAAGTGAAGAAACACAGCATGTTGTGACCACAGTGTACTAATAATGTGTAGTTAGAGGCACTGATGTTTAATTAAAGTGCTGATTTAAAGGAGCAATGTACACTTGATGTACAGAGAAACTGAAACAATATGGAGGAGGGCAGAGAGTACAGGCTGAGTCAGGACCGGCTAACAGAGGACCGCTGTGTCTGTCCACTCTGATATCAGGACACATCACAAGACGGAGCACAATCTCATGACTGAGTGAGTGCAATGCAAGGCAGCTGAGTGTGGAGGTGTGAATACATGAGGATCTTTTATTGCAAGATAAATGGCGCCTACCTCAATACATTATATATCCTCCATATATATCTCATATATGTTGATGTTTTGCTCTCCTCTGTAAAATAAACACCACAATCAAAATGATCCACCACCAACTCCAACACAATGTGGTATGTTTGAGGTCAATTCATCCAGCCATCCAGCTGTGCTTTCATGTTTTTATTCACACAAGACCTGTGTTGTTTATAGATTAGTCTTTCGTCAACTGGAATTAATCAATAGCCTATTCTTATCACAAACAGCTAACCCTCAACTATTAATAGACATTCTGACCTCTTCATACAGTCTGGGGTTACAGTGATTGTACAGTCCAGTCTGTCAGCCTGATAATGACGTCTGGAATGTCTTTACAGGCTGCAGCTGAAAGAAAATGTACTGTACTTTGGTACTTGTCAGAGTAATGTTACACAGAGCCATACATGCCCTGTTGGTGACCTCATCAGCCAGCCTGTAACACACTGATCTAGTCTACAACTTTTCTTCTTCTCTAAGATCTCAGGGCTGCTGTGACTTTCCACTTATCTCCTGTATCAGATGACTGAGCTCCACTGAAGAGTAGGAGTGCTAATGTTTAGGTTATTTGTCAGATAACACTGAGGTGAGTCTGAGGTCAAGAAGTGATGAAACTGCTTGACCTCCCAGTTAGTCAGTAAAGTGTGAAGCAATCAGAGGCTACAGAGCATGGAGAGAGAAGGCTAGAAAAATGACAGCAGCTGAAGGAAAGAACAAATGGTACAAATTTAAGCATAAAAACATAGTCATTTATAGCAACACTGATAATAATTCCACTATTTAAAAAAACAGCCCCAGTGGGGCTTGGGTATAATTTGTGGGTACTTGATTTTTTTCTACTAACAAAAATGCATGCATTCGGTTTAATTTGAAAGATGTGATGATCCCATTAAAGTGTACACACAAGGGGCTTTACAGTAAATGATGACTGGTAAGAAACCAAACCAGAGCCAGGTCTGGAGAGGATAACTAATAAAATAACAGAGGGCGGTAGCAAAGGCTTAATTATTTTGGCATCAGTGAGCAGTGGTGTAGTGTCATGTGACCTGGAAATCATTAGCTAATTAACAAAGCCTCTTCCTACTCTGTAGCTAACATTTTGACTGTGGCCTGGAGGACTGATGGTTAAGAACAGATGCACAACATATGATAAACAAAGTAGTTAATTTAAAAAAATCACAAACCGAGGAAAAGCTGAGTCACAAACAAATTCTGAGCTTGTGGGAGAATTGTGCAGGTGTGTGTGGTCCCTCATTTTTATGGTAACCACACAGTTGATTGGAGGCAAAGCCTCTTATCATTAGATTTCAAATCACGCACTAGCACAGCCCTGCAGCACTGGTTCCACAGTACCCAGGAACATGCATGCACGTGTTCACACACACACTCAAGTTTATCTCATGAGCCACCTCTTTTATCTAAACAAAAAAGCCAAAAACTCTTCAAAATGTACACCAAATGGTTAAATAAAACTTTCTCACAAGTTCCAATCAGGTTGATATTGTTTGATTCAGGATTCTTCTAACTTTTCACGTGAAGAGTTAGTTTTGTACAAATCTGAGCTAGAAATCAAATCTTTAGATCTGCTCAAATTAAAAAAAATGGGGCTCCTCATTCACCTATTGGTGTGGCTGGGTTTAATGGCCTCTCAGCCGATGTACTACACAGTAAAAACTAAACTCTGAAGATGTAGCCAGGCCTATGCAAGGCTACAAAGACAGAAGGGGTGCCACATAACTGGCTGCACTGGCTCCATTCACACTCTCAAAAAAAAAAAAAAAGATCTCTGAAAACCTTAAAACAGGACAATAAAAACTAACACTGCTGTAGTCTGTTTTTTGCAGCAAGAGCATTAGAAAAACTCGGGTCAAAAGGATGACGGATGGATGATCATTTGCAAACGATATATTGATTTTCACCACATTTAACTCTTTGACATTTTACTTGTCAGATAGGCTTCTAGTATAGAATATAATGAGGAAAGAGGAGACCATTTTAAGTCTGTTTTGACTCACTGGATCAGCAGGCCCACAGAACTCCCTGAATGTCTGTGGTGAGTCGGTGCCGTGGATCTCCAGGACCATGCAGGGTCCAGAACACAGCTCAGTCACCATACTCTGCAGGGAGTGAGTGGAAATACAGTCAAAGCTGTGATGATGAATTTGACTTTTTTAAATGAAGAATTATACTGATAATGATAACATGCAATGACTCAACTTTATTTGGCTATTGACAAAATCTGTCTCATCTTTCGTGCTCTTTCTAGAGCGGGTTAGTCAGTGTTTGTATTTTCATTATTATTAATCAAAAGTAGCAATTGTCAGTACTGTGATGCAGGTACTTGCCATGTTGGCAAAACAATGTAGTGTTTATACTCACAGGATACTCTGTTACAACACCTTTGTAAACTTCATAGAATTCTTCTGCATTTGCTCGGTCCACATTGAACTGGAAATATCAGTGGAAATGAAATGTTTAAAAAAAACAAAACAAACAAACAAACAACAAAAAAAAAAACAGTAGAGGACACGATGAAGGAACTTTTTTGATAAAATGAAAATTCTTCACTTAGTGTGTGTCTTTTAAATTGTAAAAACAGCCTCATTATCACAAAGGACCTGTTGTAAAAAGAAATTCTACCTAATGCATTAAGAACATCAGGGATATGAGATCATATCCTTGAAGTGCTTAGAACAAAGACACTTTGTTCTAAGCACTTATTTTATTCCCATTAATGCACAACACTCTCTGCATGTGGTACAGTGATAAATCCCTGATTGATTTATTTTTGTCCTACGGCCCAGAATGTGCAAAATGAACGGACTGTGAGAGGTCAGTGTTTGCAGCAGTGATGCTGGCTTCAATGATGAGGTCAGGCTGCAGTGTAAATCAATACACTACACATATTGGTTACATGAGTGTAGCTTAGATAAATGGACCTATGAGCAAAATAATTTATTTTCTGTTCTGATTTACATGAACACAGCAAAATTATATCTCAGCACATGTGTGACAGACCTTATAAGACCAAAGGGGCACAGGGCTCATATTTGTTAAACGTACCATCTGAAGGGCAGAGATTTCAAATCCAGCTGCAGATATAGAGTTCAGGATCTTCCCAGTCAGACCTGTGAACACATCAAAGCTGTTCATGTCTGAGTTTTTTCATGAGCTTTTTTCTAAGCTTACACAGACTGACAAGTAAGATGTTTAGTGCTACAATAAACTCTTCAGTATGATCCCAAACAAATAATCTCTGCAGCAGCAGTCACAGTTCAGATCACATGACCAAGCAAATCACATTGTTCTTATTGTTATTAAATGGCTTAAGTTATTATTATTGAATGTGCTATTTTGTTGTTGTTTTCCATCATAATGCTGCTGTTCAGACATGAATGTTATCTTATGTTGCAACAACCTCAGATTGTAGTGTGGACAAAGTACAGTGAGATTGTCTTACAGATGTCCTGTCTATTAAAGGAGAGGAGAAATTATTTTTGTCCTCACAGTCAACACTTCACAGATACAGAACTGTACCTCTTGTCACTGTGGCCGTGCATTAATGTAGAAATGGTGCAGCCACAGGGACAAAGGTGCAACAGTGACAGTGAAGGTCAGACTGCTGCAGACAGACATAATTGAAACAGGGCGCCAGTCTCATAATCTCGGTCAGACATCCTGATAAAAAGTGGCCTGTGTACTCGTCAAGCAGGACACTGGGTATCTGTATTTTCCATTAATTCTGTATGCTGCTTCGTATAATCATGATTTTCAGTTTGGACCAGGTGCTGCACCAGTGTTGATGAGTTTCTCCTATTTGGGTAATCATTCAGTTACAGTCAGGTTATGTGTATATTAGGTGAGTAACCACCTCCTGAGTCCTCTGTGCGTGCCCTAGCCAGCAGCCAGTCTAGGATAGGCACATACTCAGAGCAGCTCCCAAAAGCAGCTGGTGCTGTTGCTAGGAGATCCTATTCTGGGTGCCTGGCAACAGAAGCTTCTCTATTCCAGTCATGTCTGATTGCATTTTCAGTCACAACTTCCTTTGTCTCCACTGTGATTGGCTGTGCCTTGTATACGTAGCTGTGGCGTACATTAGCTTCTTAAGTGGTCCTCGAGGGAAATCAAAGCAAGCTTTTTGATTCTATTTGTCTTACAAGCACACTTTGGGCTCAGCTTGCCAAACCCCTCAGACTGAGTTATTTTTTTTGGATCACACTACAGGTGTTGGCCCACATCTGAAGTTAAACATTGTGTGGTCACATCACAATATTGAAAATATTGTTATCTGAGCAAATTATGACCATTCAATGATGCAACCCCAAACCAAAAATCTGGTAATGTGAATCATAATCTCTCACAAAACCAAAATAGTTTTTGGTTTTTTAATTTTTGCTTTTCGCTACAATACCTGTAATTTTTCTGTGAGAGTGTTCTGATAAAAATCAATTAAAAATCAACTGAGTCTGGAAGACAGAAGCCAGACCAAATAACAAATTATTGGGAGTTAATACGGTGATGACAATACTTGTTGCCTCTCTAAACTTGTGCAACTGATTAACAGCTGTTCAGTTGAGGTATTGCAGACATAAAATATATCAACTTTCCCACATTTCTCAACATTTTTAGATGAGCTACAATCTCTTTACAACATCAATATCAGAAGACAAATAGCAACCCAGTAAATGTGTGATAAGGACAGTGTCATAACCATATTTTGGTAAGAAAAGAACTGTCAGTTATTCTGTTGACAGCACAGCCTGCTTGATATGATGCAATGCAAATACCTATTGAGCTGCCAGACCACAATGAGCACAGGAAAAATTACAGGTTGACTTTGTAAGGTTGCATAGTCTCCTCCTAAGATAAAGAGTGCTGAAAGCTTGAAAGTATTGACTTACAATTTACAACTAGGAAGCTGCAATTCTTCATTTTTTTTACAGACAGCTATTTTCCATTTTTAGAAGATCTATTTTTATGTAGCATTTTACATTTTCATTTTGCAGACATTAATCTTCACTGGTAATCTGAAAAGTGCCTAAACCTGGGAGAAGTGTTGCTCCATCCTCTATATTGTTATTTTTTAAATAGACTTGATGTAGTAACTCTTAATAGTAACACCATCACTGCAAATGGAATGTGAATTATTATCAGTAACCACTAGTATCACGTTAGGACCACTAGGACTTACTATTGCAGCTGGTTTTGGGTTCAGCAGTTGCTCTGTTATGCCCTTCAGCAAAAACAAAACGTGCCCTTGCTTGTGTAGGTTTTTAACGGGTCCTCTCTCATGGACCTCTCTCACAGCAGACATTTGAACTTGTCATAGCAGGAAGAGCACAGGTATAACTACAGTAATAACATTAATGATGGCGCCATTCCAGTAGGGCATGGCAGAAAGTCATGCCAGCTAGCAGCATGCACAGCACCAGGGTCCTGGCACACCTACATATCATGCAGACATACTGGGCATTAAAGACTACTTTTTATAAAACTGAACAAGATTAAATGCTCTAAACACATGGATACTAATACACTCCTGTTGTATAAACATTTAAAGCTAGGACATGCGTCTCCTATTCAAAATGTCCTCTCAGCTTGTACTGTTCAGCTGATACTTGTTTAAAATACAGAGGCTTCTATGATGTGGTGTAGACAAGTGTTTTGTACTGTGTATACAAGGAAACTTAACAGAAACCTGGTTGAAATCACATACCAAACAAATAACCTCTGAGGATATTAAGCACTACAGACCATATCAGGACCATAGATCAGATAAAGTTATATGGGAACATGCTGAGCCTTTTCATTTTAATGAACTGTGTTTGGTCTTGTGCTGTGTGTCCGCAACCAGTCCAGTCAACAACTTTTTGTGTGCCTACTTCAGCTCCGTCCAGAGAATTTCACATTTCACAGGTCAGAGCTCTAGAGGCATGCTCCATGAACAGGGATCAAGGCAGGGATTTGGAAAAATCCAAAGCCAAATTTGGTCACCACGTAGTGCCTTTGTGTGGCAGCAACACATTAACAGCCATAAGTGAAAGAGCTTATACAAGTCAGTGGAATCACACATCTGCAACTGGATAAATGATGGCTGTATCAACAGACAGATAGCAATAGACGCATCAATAATGCTGACAAGTAGTATTACAGATGATGAAAATAAGATTTAGCTGCAGATGCAGTAAGATATGTGCTCCTTACCTTCTGATATGGCATGAGGTTTGATGATGCAGCATGTGCAGTCTGTATAGATAGCTGTATTAGAGGGACCATGGCCAATTGTGGATGGGAAAAAAAATTCAAGCTCCTAATAAAACAAAGAAATAGAAAATAAATTATTATAGGTATTATTTGGCAATGTGGGGCATGGCTTACAAGGGCAAATATGAACATGAACAGGGCTTAACATCCTTACTCTTGCTGCTGCAGCAAGTGAGTCAGAGCCATGTCCAACATTTTTGATGCCATCTGTTCCAAACTGGGCACGGACACTCTGCGGCGCCTCCCTCCGTGCCACAGCAGAGTCTGCAGGTCCCAGGAGCCTCCTCCAGATAGACATGGCCTCATCACCCATCAGCTCCATGGCAACCACAGGCCCCGAGGACACAAACTGCACGAGGTTACTGCAAAATGGAGCATTCATTTAAATGGAATACCTACCAGCAGGTCAGCTGCATTACATGTGACCAAATGTCATTATGATCATTGTCACAGGTTTGGTTAATGACTATAGGAAATCCTCTATTGCTCTGCATATCTTCTCAAAACTGGAAAATCATTTACACAGGCACTCACCTGAAGAAAGGCTTTGACTGATGTTCCACGTAAAAGTCTGCCGCTTGGCTCCTGTAATGTAAGAAAACCATAAACCATGGAGTTAATGAGTGACCTAATTATCTTGTTATCTTTTATTCAGTGCAAACTAATGACACAGAGAGATTCTCTCTACTGATGTTGCGTAATTGGTCCTTTTTGGTATGTAAGATTTTACCTTCTTAACTGTGTTAGAAAAAACAAAACAACAACAAAAAACCCCAGTTCTGATGTGACAGAATTGAATAAAATAGAATTCTTTCCACCAGCACTGAGGACATTGAGGTAATGTCCTCAGATTTGTGGGGTAAATTATTAGCACCCTGGGTGGAGTTTACATGCTAAAGTAGACTTTTTAGAATGATTCTAATATTTTTATACCCTGTATTTTTCCAACAGTATTTTATTCCTGGCAGAGTGGAGAGGGCTTTGAGACAACAGTCAGACCTTTATACTGGCTAGTATACTGGCGGGTGCATAATTTCCCAGGAAGTTTCTGTAGAGAGATGTAATCTTTGTAAACTGACACTAATTATGGAGAAAACAGAGATAAGAGGCAGTTTCTACTACAAATTTAGTAATATGCGTTTAAGTTTATATGAAATTGATGAATTTCAGAGGAATTTCCTCAAAAGAACTCCTCAGTTCAAATACAACATGCAGAGTACAAATTTGAACAGTTAATAAATTAAACATGAAAATGATAAATAAATAAAAACATTTTTATTTTGGGGGGTTTAGGATTGAGGGCCTATATATCACTCGATACCTTTGAACTTGACTCCTTTTAGGTTAACAAAATAATAAATAAAAAAAGGCTTTGAAACACTATACCTTTTTATTGGGAAAAATTTTAAACTGAACAATCAACTGAATAATAAAATATGAAAAATCAGATGAAATGAAAGATTTTTGAAACTTTGGTCAAAATTTGAGTGCAAATTTGGTACAACGGTACAAAAATTCTGATTAAGGCTCTGCATTCAGACTCTTTAAAATACAATGTAAAGGTAAAAAAAGCAAAAGGTCTTCATTTATACAGACTATCTGCAATATATACTTAAAGGTCAAAGGTGAAAGTACTCATTATATTCATTTCTATATCAGACATTGATTTGATAATATGATTACACCATGAATGAGCACCTAATAATACAGTTAGCAGTTAATTAAACGCCAACCTTGTCTGCCTCTTGCAATGCCATATGTTCCTAATGTGTGAGAGAGGGCAGAGCCATCCATCTGTTTCTGTGAGGATACTGGCAGCCTGTGTCTGCCTCTTTGACAAAGGTTTGTCTGATATATTATTACATTAGTATGACTTGTAGTATTATTAGAAACTCACTTGTGATGCTTTGACCTTACCATGTAAGCTTTGTCATTTTGGCTTTGGTCACAATCAAATTAGAGGAGTATATCAATTCAAGGACATCTCCGATCTTGGTAACTACATCAGGCTTTATCAAAGCAAGAGTTCTGGAAAAACAGAGAAGGGAAAGAGATGGAACACAAAGAGAAAAAATTAATCAGGATGTCAGTGGACCATGTCTAATATTACAGCAGACAACTTATCAAGATCAGACACCATGACAGAAACACTCTCATTCTATAAATGTGTTTCATGTTGGGTTCAATATTGTACATACATATGCACTGGATATAAGGCAAAATGTGGCCACAGCACAAAAAAACTGAATTATATAAAAATGACTATTATCAGTTAGTCAAATGCATACAACAGAAATCATATTGTTTACTTTGCAGTTGATAACAATACAAATCTATTTTCTGCTTTCTAAGCATGCATCACTGACAATACTGTATCTTACAATACAAAGGAATCTTCTGTCAAATTATGATAGCAAGCAATCTGGCATAAAATAGATTAAGATAAAAAAATATATAGAAACAAATAATAATGCTCAAATAAAGATTATGAGTCACACTTGCATGGTTTATTTACAAGGTGGTGCGAGGCATGTAAACTGGTGAGGAATAATACAGACGTATTGCACAACCACACAGATCATACCTTTCTTTTTTGCTACCAAGTTTGTTTGCTGTGTACTGATCCCCGTAGTCAATCAGATTAAGCTGCCGTGAGAACACATTCACTCGATTCCCAACAAACAAGTCCTCTTGATGGATTTCATCATATTTGGTCCTTCTCAAAAATATTCTCTGGTTCTTTACATCAAACTGCAAATAAAAACAAATACGCTGGTAGATTTTCAGAAACAAATCTGATATTTGCATTAAAGGGCAATTTAAAAAATACTACACTCTTAACACTTCAAAACACTTCAAAAATCAGCAATAAAAATGACAACTGTTCTAACATTTGAGGCTAAAAGACTTGATACATTTTACTGACAGTAGCATCCAACAAAAACAACAGATTTATAACTAAGTACAGTAGTAAATGTCTACCATTTCCACTGAGCCATCTTTGGGGTAGTAGAACAGTTGGTAGCGCCGCAGGAGAGCTGCAGTAGGGTCATACCACTCAGTAAGAAAGGCATAGCGATCCTCCTGATAGAATCAAACAACAGATCAAATCAGAGTAACGCAGAAGCACACAATTAAGGTTTTCATGTGACATTTATTTGTATAGGCCTCAGTCACAGATATAGACCCAGACTGTTTTATTATAACCCAATATGAAAACAAGGGAAACACAAAGTTTGTAAAAGAACCTGTCAGTGTTTTTTTTTTTTTTTTGCATGTTTTAGTCCCATTTACTACAATCCACATATACTTGACATTACAGTTAATGATTTTTCAATGAATGCTTTTGTGTTTCAGGTTTTTGATTGTGTCTTGAGTGTCATTATTTTGACTATGAGCATCAACTTGCAGAGACCTGAAACGTGTTGGAGTTAGGTAATATAATACAGTGAACACCAAGTCTCATTTGGTTTTGTCAAAGTTGCATTACTGTCAGAAAATAACAACACGCTGTCTTTTCTGTCTGACAATCCACTGCACAACCACACAACAGTAATGTAATTTTTTCAAAAATAAATGTACAACTGATGTGGACTGTGTTAGATTACCTGATAAAATCTCATGTCTATGCAAGTTGATTCAAGTATAAGTTTGGTCACATGGCAGACTGTGGTAAACCTCATGTAGCAAAGTAAGGTTCCCACAAACTGGAAATTTCCTGTTAGCATGTCAACCTACTTCACAGCAAATAAGTGCTAATATATGACAGCTGTTTTTGTGATTGTGTTAACAATTAAGAGCGATTTAGAATGAGCTAACAGAAACACTTGAGCAATGGCAGATTGGATTTTATTTTTCTACCAAAAACAATGAAGAATCCAAAAGGCAGTGGACTCCAATAAATACAAATGATTGATTCAAGTTCATTTGTTAGTTTAGCTTGAACTTGGTTAACTTTTCTGAGATGGCAGCTTATTTGTTAGCAGTGTCACCTCACAGCAACAGAGGCCTGTCTTTGGCTCTCAGCACCGTCTGTGCACAGTCACAACGGGAGCTCTAGTTTCTAGTTTCCTGACCCTAGCGTGAGTGGGTTTGTGTCTGAGAAGGACAGCATGTTCAAGGTGCTTCCTTGTCCTCAGTCTATTATAATAACTAAAATCCAGCCCCTGTGACCACGACTTAGTAGGCAAATAAAAGAAACAATCCTTCTCCTCTGCTCTACAACAATGTGGGGACGATGTAAAATCTCCAAATATTTATATATTGGTGAATGGAATCATTTTATCAAACAAATGATAAATTAATTACCTACTGTGCCTTGCACACACATTTTAGATGTTTTATTCCGTTTAGCTTACTCACTGCCACACTCAGGCAGATCAGGCGCTTACTGTCACTGTATCGCCTCTTTAACTACATCCAGCCAACTGTTCCTTTCTGTCCAAGTCAGGTTTACTTTAAGTACTGGCCAACAAGCTAGCTAGCTGAGACAGTTTGGTAAAATATATTGACCTCTGAACTGAGATTAACATAATTCACAAAACATGGACATTCTGTGTTACGTTCTAACATTCAGGCAGTAAATTAACGTTAATGAGATGTAGCTATACGTTAACTTAAGCTAATTGTAAATGTGTACCTACTGACTTTAGCTCGTTTGTTGCTATTTACCACCACAACTGTTGCTGTTTCAAAGCTGCATATAAAACCTGTGTTACTTCATTTGGTTACCCCGGAGTGCTTACATTAGTAAAACTTCTAACTATAGTTTAGCTAGATTAGTTAACAAGCTAACTAGTCAATAACATTAGCATAACTGTGGTTGCTATGCTAACGTTGGCAAACAATTGTCCGTTTGGTCCGTTCAAGCGCGCCCGAGTTTCTATCGGTATTGTGTAGTGTGCCCTTAATATCGTAATTGAATAGGACGAACATAACTTACCATTTTTAAAACTAAAAGCATTTACATGGGCCAGTACTGTTCTCTGCTTGTAAACGTTAGCTCTCAGAGGCTATGCTTCGTTTCTATAGTAACTGCAGTGACAAGTCAAGGTGCGTTCAATAAGCGTTGTAACGGTGACCTCCATTCAAGTTGTGGAAATATAACTATAAGCGATAGAAGTCTTGGAAGGACTTTGATGCAACTCAGCTAATGATATAGCTTTAGTATTCTTCGAGGTTTGGTATAGCTGTAGAAAATAGCAGCAAAAGTAATACATTATACTCGACACAAGAAATAACACTCATTAGACATATGAACAGTGAAAATAATAATGAGTATTAATGGAGCAGATAAGTACAGGAAAAAAGTCTGAGTTGATGGTGCTGTAGTCTTGTTCAAGTGATGATTCTATTGTTCAGTGTCAAAAGTCTCAAGAATTCAGTCATTCGTGAGCCAGGCCATATTATGGTACAACAGTACGGATTTTCTAAATGACTGTAGTCATTGTGTGATAATGCGCCATCTAGCGGTGGCCTCGTGGAATTGTGGAAGTCGGAATCGCCATAATTTAAAAGTTTCGAGCAGATGTAAACGCAACGTTTGAACCTTCTCTGTAACCCGGAAAAACAACAGTCTGAAAGTAACCTGAAGTGTATTTTATTATACCTAAGGCAGTTTTTTTACGAAGTTGGCGGTTGGTATATTTAAGCCGTCTGTGTGAAAAGTTTTATCTCCTCGACTGTCTGTGTTTAGTGTGAAAAAGAGCCTTGAACATAACGTCACTGTCTCTGAATTAAAGTGTTTTTCCATGGGTTCTCGTCTGAGACCTTACATGAGTGATAATGGACCTTTGATTCTGGATGGTGGACTAGCAACTGAACTGGAGGCGCAAGGAAGGAATTTACAGGTAAAACATAACAAAGAATAATCAAAAGTATATGTTATATTATTGTATTCATCTGCTTCCCAGCATTAACGGGGGGGTCTCTGTTCTACCAGTCAGATGTCTTGATGTCTCATTTAAATTTTAATTTCACAGCACATAGGCTCCACTGCGCAGCTTCGTGTTTAAACTAGCTGTGTTTTTTCATCATGTAATTAGCATCAATAGAAAGTGTATATATTTTATTAGCTAAGACCACATATAGCTTAACACATCTTGACCATGTGATCCAAATATATACACTTTAAATTTAAGCTGGACATTTATCCAACAGTCCAGTCTATGTGTTACCGGGATGTAACAGTCCAGATGTTACATTTTAGTAGAACGAGTAAACAGTCTTTGACTAATTGACCATAATTATACAGCTGCACAAAATTAAAACTGCGTCATTTTGACCCCGCAGAGTTAGCCTACTCTGCTCACCTAAGAGCCGTGTTTCCATGGTAACTGCCAACGACAGCGATTGGCAACTAATTAAAAGAAATGGAAAACATGAGTTATAATCATAGACTATGGTTATAATTTGTCAAGTGAACTATAGGAATAGCAGTGGTGCAAAACGTATTCAGAACCTTAGACAAAAGTGGCAATTTTACAATTTAACATTTTTTATCCTGGAGCCAAAATCTAATATAAGTCAATGTAAGTATTATCATTAAAATGCACTTAAAGTATAAAAGTTAAAGTACTTGCAATGCAGCCAAGTCAGTGCAGTCAGTGCTACATTATTGTTACATTATTACTGGATTATGTTTATTGATGCACTAACATGTAAGTTGCATTTTAGTGTTGTAGCTACATTAAAGTAAATATTACTCATTTAAATAGAGTTGGGTGGTTTAATACTGTATTTTACATGGTCATTATATAGCTTTAAAATCTTCATCTGCAAAGTAATTTGTAACTACTAAATGAATGTAGTGGAGAAAAGGTAGAAATGAGCATAAATTAAAATACTCAGGTACAATTCTGTGCTATTCCCCCTTTACTTAATAACATTACTGATAACTTTCCACCTCTGGGAAAAGGAGAACTACGTCATGCTTTTGCTGTTGTTGCAGGGTAAATACACTGAGGGAAGCCAGTGGTGTTGGAAATGCCTTATTTACAGCTCTTCCCCCAGTATATGATCTGTAGCTTTTTCACTTTTATGTTAGTGAACTTAGTGCAAACAATATGAATGTCATATATATTTTATGTGAATATATTGGTACATAACCAATATAAAGGTTTAAAGGTTGTTTACATATAATAAATAATAATCATGCTTGTGGTGGGTTGTCAACAAACATTTTTATTGTCATGTACCATCTCCAAATGCAAGAGGACATCTGAAAATTTACAGAAAAAAATGAGATCAGTATTTTATAACAGTCAAACACATTTATATTTTAAAAGGTAGACTGAAATGTCTGTGGTTCACACTTCTTAGGGAGATCCATTGTGGAGTGCCAGGCTTCTGTGTACTAATCCCCAGGCCATAAGAGATGTTCATTACAGGTGGGTCCATGTAAAATGTTAGGGTCTGGATTTGAAGAAATTATATTAACCTATAGAAACCTTTTTTTAAAGAAAAAAAATCTGACCACAGGTTCCTCCTCAGTGGTGCAGATGTTATCACCACAGCTACATACCAGGCGAGTATTACAGGATTCATCACTCACCTGAATGTGAGCTCTGAAAGTGCCAGAGAGCTGCTGATGTCTGGAGTTCATCTGGCCAAAGAGGCAGTACAGAGATTTGTCTCTGAGAGTTTTCCAACAGGTACAGAACTATACACTCTTTGGCATTTTCTAAGCTGAGTGGAAACCATGTTTTTGTGCATTGTGATGTTATTTCAGTATGTTTTGTTTTTTGTCTTTTAAGGGCAGAGATATTCCTTGGTGGCAGGCTCTGTTGGACCGTACGGGGCTTTTCTGCACAATGGCTCAGAGTACACTGGGGCTTATGCAGACAAGATGAGTATTGAGGTGTGTGGCTCTCAGCATGCCTATGCTGGTTATATTAAAGTTATACATACTGTGTGATGGTGAGAAAGAGAGAATGAAAACATGGCATTTGTATTGCTATTCATCAGAATGTTGACCTGTTTTTGATTTATTTATTATCATCATACCTTCTTCCTCTTTTCCAAGGAACTTAAAGTTTGGCATCGGCCACAGGTTGATTGTTTAGCAGCAGCAGGAGCTGATCTCATTGCTTTTGAGACAATCCCAAGTCTCAAAGAGGCAGAGGCTCTGGTGGAGCTACTGAGAGAATTCCCAAACTCTAAAGCCTGGCTCTCCTTCTCCTGTAAGGTAACCACTGCATGTGAAAAGTACAATTAGTGTTGATCCAATAGTGTGTGTACATGGCTAACATTTTCTACAAAAACTGTGTCAGGATGGGAGGTGTATATCAGACGGCAGCCTGTTCACAGATGCAGTGCAGATTGCCAACAGATCCACGCAGCTGGTCGCTGTAGGAGTCAACTGCTGTTCACCAGCCTTGGTAGAGCCACTGCTGGACTCTGCCGGGACCCTGAGGAGCCCAGACATGAGCTGGGTGGTGTACCCCAACAGTGGAGAGGAGTGGGACACTGAGCGGGGGTGAGTCCATATGTTTGAGTGTTTCAGATGAAAGGGAAGTATAATTTGTATTAACAGATCAGCTTTCCAAAAATGACAACATTTCTCACACTGCCAAGAAAGACACATAAATGTTTCTTCTTTGTTTTTACATCAGTAAAACAACAACTGTATGGGGAATTATCCTTTGATATCTTATGTATCCTGTCTGGAGTGAGATATCTGAGTCAATTCAAAATGAACTTCTTTAATTTTTTACATAAAATATATTGTTGCACATGGAAAGCAGTTTGTAAAAAGTAAACTTCAAGATCTGCAAGTAATTATTTTCAATTATACCTTTTTCAAAGTGCACAGAGACACAACTGTTTCTTTTGTCATACAAAGGTGGCTAACATCAGAGAAAACATCAGCATTAAAACCTGAACTCTGTTGTACATGGATGAAGCAAGGAGCTGCTTTGATAGGTAAGATCAATTACTTTCTCTTCTGTTCATTTTTCTCCTGTTTTTTTCAGTATTCTCTGATGAGTGTCTCTTTTTTTCATTAGGAGGTTGCTGCCGCATTGGTCCCACTCATATAAGAGAGTTACGACAGCAGTTAAAGGGTTGCACTTCTCCAGCCCCTGCAGTGTGACTGGACTGAAAATATAATGGTGATTGCTGTAAAAAAAAAAAAAAAAGTATGTCAAAAACAAAAGTATGTCTGATCCAGGAGTTTATAAAAATCTTAATTTATTGTAAAATAAATAAATAAACCACTACATCAAATTCACATGAGTACACAATGACATCTGTGTTGGGTCAAAGACAGATGACACCACAAAGGTGCAAAGAAAAGTGTAAGAACAAATTATGTCTGTACATAAACATGAAGATAAACCATGCAGTCTTGACTTTCTGTGGTTCACATTTTGTTTCTGAGTGAATGAGGGATTCCACTATCACTTCTGTACAGTTCCTGTCTTTTAAAAACTGGGATCATCTACACAACAGTCTTACTGTAGGTTTCACAAAGCACAACAAAATGTCAGCTGCTTTCACAACACTTTGACTGGACAGCATTTCCACTGAACTAACCACTGTACATCAGGCGCAAAACAAGTCCACTTATTCTACATGTACAGTGAAATATGGAGGTGTATCATCATTGAACAGAATTTACAGCAAAGGTGTCATTGTCGTGTGTTTCCTAGACAGCGCTAGTTGAATATAATGTACACTCTTACAGGATCAGTGCAGTGAATTAAAGATGGTGTGATTTAAACATAATTCAATTCAGAGAAATGTGTTTGTGATTAATATTTGGATGAAATGAAAACAATCCTGTAGTGTGACGGTAACATGAAAACACCTCATCTCCCACTTTTGGTTTAAATACATGGGTGGACAAAATAAAAGAAACACCTTACAATGGGGCAACCATTTGAAGCTCATGTTGCCATTCAGTTTTTAAAACTGTAAGAAACGCTGATTTAACTCAATGTTCATTTTTGAAGCCATAGTTTGATGTTTTGCTCAGAAAATGTTGTATTAAGACTGCTGTCACTGAAGCTTTCCTCTGTTTGCAGTTTGCCATCATGATTTTAAGAATTTCCTGTTTGAAACCGATGCTCAAGCAATCAAGACAGCAGCTATCCATCCTGTGTGCCTGCAGTGTGCCATATGCTGCCTCTAAAGTTGACTTACAAAGACATTCAGATCACGAATAAAACTGTCACACACTGTTAATTAATAATCAATTTGATGTGGCTCTCTTGTGTAGCTGCCTGTGTAATTGTGATTTATAGCAGTTGCTGGCTCATCAGTTGCAGTCTAGACATTGCTAAATGACATAAATGTATCATTTAAAATCATGAGGACGAATAGGAACAGTAGAAACCAACACCATATTCAACAGAATACTTGATTAAAAGCTCTGCAAACTATGTTATGGTCTCAAAATGCCTGTTGAGTTGAATCTAAATCTGGCACTAATTCACCAATATTAAAGGAAAAGTCTGGTGATATTCTATAATTTTCTTCTTATTAACAAATCCCATGAAAAGACCACAACCAACAATGTATGTGTCCTACTAACAAGTACTGTGCGTGTATGTGACTCTGGGCCACAGAGCTCTATTATTGGCCAGATATGTTGAAAAAACATCAGTGAGCCACACTGTTGCACTGGGTGACATGTTCCTTCATTATAATGAACATGGACACCGTAGTTTATTTTGAAATAATCCCACAAATACCATCATGCTTCAAGAAATATTAGAGCACTGTGTATTAATCATCCACTGAAAATAGTCCCCAACAAATTCACAATTTACTCTCCTTAAAATGTTGGTGCTAATAACTACAGTGCCCAGCTGTGTTAGGACATTATTTTGCCCTTTTAAAACATGAAACTATATATGTGTGATGTATATTTAAAGACCTATATATTTATTAGGAACCAATGGGCTTGGATTTAAGAGGTCAGAAAGTACAGACAGATGAGCTAACACATCGTTTGTTTTGGTCTTTTGTTGACAGTAAAATATAGAGTAACCCCAGACCTTTTCTTTAAATGTATCTTAAGGCTACTATACTGTGTTATAATGTTTGTAATTTTGTCCTCCCCATGTGTGGCCTAATAAACCTTTTCAGTCTGTGATGTCCTCTTCGAGATCGCTGTCAGGGGAGCTCTTCTGTCTGTACTCTGTAGTGTTGGACAGCCGTTTCCAGCTGGTGTCTTTCTGACTTCCCATACTGTGTGAGCGTCCCAGGTGGGCCAGGCGCTTGGTGGACGTCCTCTCCTCTGTGTCGTCTGAGCTGCGTCCGTGGGCCCGCTCTGTGCTGGAGTGGTGGAAGTCGTGGCGCAGGTTCTCCAAATTCAGAGCCCAAGGACCAAGCTTCTGCCAGTTCACCCTCTGGAAGGCCATGATGCAGTGCAGGTTGCCACCGACCTGTGAGCCAGGGGGCATCTTTTAGTTCTATCCCAGGTGTGATTACATAAAGAGCTGCATTTAAAATATCACATGTGAAAGAGGAACCTTTTTGGTTTTGCGGCGCTGAATCCCCCTCTCTGTGTGACGAATGTCCAGGTACTCTGGATTTTGTGTGTTGAGGTCAGTCACGATGTCCTGCCATCTGAAAAGAGAGGTTTTCATGTTATTCAACTGAACAACAGTGCTGATAAAATTTGAGCTGAACAGAAAACAGAGCTTACTTTTTACAGTGAATAGCTGGGTGTTTCCTACTAGGTTCACCAATTAGGATCCAGTGCTCCATTTCATTTGTGGGAAGAGGGCCCCTTCACAACAGAGAAAAACACTCAGCAGTTTATAAACTCTTAAAGCAAATCTGATAATTTTCTGCTTTTTTGCTTCAAGTCACTGTAAGCTGAATATCTTTGGATTGTTTGTCAGTTGAACAAGACATTAGACCGATGATGACTGCAAATAAAAATCCATGAATCTCTTCAGATATCACAGAATAAAGATGCTCCCTTTAACACCAGATAACACAGTGTCAGACTGAAAACCCCTAGACTAGACAATGGTAAAAAAAATAATAATCAGAAGAATAATCTATAGTGAAAATAATGTACCTTAACTACAGTGATGTGACCTACCTATAAGCCTTTGCTGCTTTGAGTGGCGTGGCTTCAAAGCCCACTGGGCAGAAGTAGTGGTTCTGGCAGTGGTAAATATAGGCCATAGACTCATCCTTCAGCCCTTGTGTCAGTTTCATCAACGCTCCTTCAGCTAAAAAGATTAGAGTGGTTGTCACTTCCATTTAGTTTTTCTTTATGAGCTGACATGTAGTTGAGTATGTCAGCTACGGGACTCACCTGTTTCTCCTGCGGTCTTGTGTTTCCCATGTGGTTTGTACAAAATGTAGGAGCAACCTCGCACTCGGAAATTGTCATTGATTTGTCTGAACCACCTGTAAGAAAAATGTACTGGTTACTGAGCTGCATACATTTCCAAAAGTGATTATGTAAAAAGTCTTAATGAGCAGTTTGTGTACCGCATTAGAGTAGCGTTCCCAGTGAAAGGACCAAACTTGATTTCTTCAAAAGGTGGCTGAAACCCCAGAATATGCAGAGCCTCCTCCTGAGAGATGGGAGGAAGGCTAGCAACACAAATACATGTACACTTATTAGGAAGTGGCTGCGACTTTAATGCAATGGAAAATATAGAAATAATCTCATGCAGAACCAGTTCCAACGATAACTAATCCAAGACAACTTAAAGAGTACAGGCCAGTCGCTGTTTATCCTGGAACTGTGGCAACAAGAACTGGCTCACCTCAAGGGTGCATCTAATCGCCTTCATTTTTAATCATATAAAGTGACAGCTGCAGAAGTTGCAAGGACAGCGGCTACCGTGTCACAGCTGACACTGAACTGACTTGAACTAAACTGACTTGTACTGATTTGAGTGGCCATCTCTCTGTCTCCTGAGCTGTATTTTTACATGAAATCTGATAGAGGACATTATGTGCTGCTCACCTTCCTGCACCCAGAGTGCTGTATAGGAAGTTCCAGCAGGACACCAAAGAAGAGATTCCACATGAAGTCTTGTACTGAGGCCGGCTGATGCAATACCTGAGGGACAAATCATCCAAGTAACATAGAATACAACATATAGTCTGTTTTTACTATTTCCATCCTGATGAGGACCAGGTGAGGTTGAAACCAATCTGCATTTTAACCAGTATACCTGACTAAAGAAAGGCTTTGATATACCTCCTCTCCTTGCTCTGCCTAAAAGTGTCAAAAGAACATTCTCCTTCCTTTGAGAGTTTTTTGCATTTTCAAGTACACATTAAAGGTGCTATATGTAAGTTTTTGCTATCACTGCAACTATTAAGTTGCCAGTCTAGAAAAAGCAATGTGAGTTATTCCTTTTCTCACTAAGAGAAAAGCTGTCTCCAGCAGCTGGAAACAACACCAAAGTTAACTCTTGTTTTTCTTCTATCACTTTTCCTCTACTGAAGTTAGCATGCTAACCTATCCCTGTCCCCTCACGTGATACCACTTTGCAATAGTGAGTCATAGGAGCGTCCAGTCTGTACATGAGAGGTTGAAGAAGGCACACTGCCCAGACCTCATGTGTTGTAAACACAACAGTGGCTGAAGCTCACTGTAAGTAGACAGCTATTAATGCTAAAACTGGCTATGTAGTGACAGCAAAAACTTACATATAGCACCTTTAAGATTTCATGCACCTACTGCACGTGTAACACAGTGAGCACAACCTTTTCATTTTTCCATAAATTAATATATATTGAGAATGTTTTGGAACCAAGAGCACTGCTACAGCCTGGTCAAGCTCACTTCTGTGTTTTCTTTTATACTGTCATTTAAGCTGTCATTACCATCTTCTGAGGTCGAACACTTTTCTCTGTTTGATCTCCTCCAGTGAGGCATGAGGGGGGACATCTTGCAGGTTTCGGCTGGGTCTGTCTGATGACTTCATCTTCTTGGTGCTGCATTTCTTCACATTGCCTGAAATACAATATTAATCAGCATAAGAAACACCAGGATTAAAATTGTTCTGCAGTTTAAGAACAGTTAAATGGTCAAATCCTATCATCATATTTAAAACAGGAATGCAGGATTGGCTGCTTTGGGTGATGGTAAAAAAAACTGCACATGCCTGAACAGTCAGTTTAATTTTCTGACAAAGTGTATAAATTCATTTCACAGACTTTAATAATAAGATTTTTCTTACTTGTTCTTGTTTTTCTAGTTAGCACAGCATCAAAGTCTGCTGTATCAATCTCCCAGGCCAAAATAGGCTTTGTGTTTCCACAGGGCACTTCTTCCATATCACAGTCCCCGTCTGATCCCACATGGGCCCCTCCAGTCTGACCAGCGCTGAAGTCACCTGAGGGTTTGGGTTTCACCAGCGAGGCCCCTTCATCCTGCTTGTTCTGGACCATGTCCCTGGCTGTGTTTGGGGGACAGTACACCGAGGCAGCCTGGTTGAGCAGAGCATAATCAGAGCAGACTGTGTAGAACTTCTCTCGGGAGTGTGTGACCGGGCAGGTCCAAGGCAGGTGGAGCTCAGCGCTCGAAGCCCTCCTTACTCTGGCAGCGTCCCGGGCGAGGGAGCTGATCAGACTGTGTTCCTCCTCCCCATCAGTGGTCCTTTGCAGCCCTGACGGTTCTGCTGGCCCAGATAGGTTTGCTCCTTGACCTTCTGATGTATTAGGCATTGAGCAGCTACTTGTATGATGGGTAAGAGAACTGGCTGAGGCTGACTGTGATGTTGAAGTGATGGCTGTCTCTTCTGGGGATTAAAGGACAGGCATTTTTAGAAACACAGATATAAAGGGAAGCTGTACGGGAGGCGCAGTGAGTCCCAACACTGTGGACTCACGGGAACATCTGATCACATAAACAATCTTTATATAAGGGTTTTCAAAGTCACAACCCTGAATGTCACTATTCTAATTTACAGCCGCACTATAAAACATCATACAACATTGCATTTAACCTCTAATAAGTCACACATTACAAAAACAGCCGATAAGTGGCTCTTATTATTGAACATTAACTAACATTTCACCTGTGAAGCCGCTGTAGTCCAGATGAACACAGCTACATCAGAGCTGTACTGTAGTTATCCGACGTAAACACGCCCAGCTGTTACGTTATTTTTTCCATCATACCGTGTGAAATGTCTCACGAGAAAACGAAGCTGGGAACTGGGCAAAACATCGAGCTAACCACACATCACTAAACCGTAGTCCACATTTGCCTTGGACATGTCAAAAATTAACGAAAATGATCCCGAAACGTCGTCCTCCTGACCCTTATTCTCTTCCTGTGCAGGGTTTGAAGGGCTGTACCATTCTGAGTAGCAAACGGGGTGTCTCAAACAAACAAACAAATAAATAAACCCGGATAATTACATTAAACACTCAATTCGACGATGAGGTTATACACAAACGGAATTTTGGTTATTCAAATCATTTTTATTGCATCATATTAAGTTAACTATAAAATATTTGTCACTTCCTTAGCGCCTGCACACCCGTCTTAGTAGACGCTGAAAAGAGCCTACATTTCAAACCAATCAGAGGAGCGACGGCTGTGACACTGTAAACTTCGCTTCACAGACTGAAGGTAAGTGCTTCCACTTTAATCCTGTAAAAGCCAAAAGGGAAACTTCTGCACTAAATTATGACAACTTCAAGTAAAAAAAAAAAAAGATACTAAATGATCTACTCTGCCTTTGGTAAAGAAACGTTTATCCACGTTTGGCCAGCCAAGTGTTCAAGAGAGAATTTCATAGCTGTCAATGCAATACAACGGTGTAATTTTTTTGTTAAGTGTGCTGACTTTACAGTAAAAGATGATAATGCTATCTTACAGCAAAGGACCTCATGAACCACATCACTTATTAGAGGTTCTGCATCATTATTATAGGACAGCGTGTCTCTTGCTTTCTTGGTCTGTTTACAATAGCGAAATCAGAAGAAAAAAAAAAGCCCGGATAAAAATGAGAGGGCCCATTACCCAATGTACAAGACTATTTAAGACTGAATATACTTTGTACAGAACCTCTGAAAGTATGGCAGGTTTACTGAGGGGGTCCACCGGGCACAGGCCCAGGGGCTCCTGGCTCAGAGACCTCTGTTTGAAATGACCAGATGATCAACGAGGGAAACAAAGTGACCACAAAGAGAAGCAAAATGACTACATTTAGGCACATAACAACTATAAAGTATGCACCACATGATACACAAGTAATGTTAATGTTAATGTTGTAGTTATTTTGTGTCTCATTCAGTCTAGGTTTTTATCCCTATGTATAAGATATATATAAAACTTAGCTTCAGCCACCAGGATCTTCTGGAGAATGGTAGAGTGAATACAAATTACCAAACAGTGACAGTGATTTTGGAAATCTGAATTTTACAGATGACCATGGCAAAGAAACTGGTGATCATTGACACAGACTGTGGCATCGACGACGCTCAGGCTATCATGATGGCCCTGGCAGCACCTAACATTCAGATCCTGGGCATTACCTGCGTGTTTGGGAACGCAGCAGTTGAAAATGTATGTCAGAACGTTTTGAGGGTGCTCTCCGTCTGTGAGCAGGAGGGGGTAAGTTTACTGAAGCTGTATTTAAATGACCAGATAAACAATTATATAACTGAACACATATGATGTGAATTCAAAACAATTGTAAGCTCACTGTCTCATTCTAGCCTCACTTCTTTTTATTACACATTACATTTTCTTTTAACCTAACTCATAAGTTTTCATTTCCTTCCCTTTGGTGAGTGTTTTCTAATCGGCAGGTTAACACAATTTGACAGTGCTTTCTAAAACAAAATGAATCACATGACAGTTTTCCGATCTGCTGTGTCTGTGGTGAAGGTTTGGTTTGAGCTAGGCACAAAAATTGTTTGGCTAAAGTCAGGGAGAGACAGTGGTCATTGTTAACAGCCCTGTCGACAGAGGATGGGTAATGAATAACTCCACTTTGCTGACCTCCTCCCCCAAGAGATTTTGCAGATGCTTTGGTGATGGCTGGTGTTTATTCACCTGTAGCAGGGCTACAGGCTCTGAGGACTTCTGCTTAGCTTGTTGTCCAGCTTAGTGCACTGAGATTGGACTCCAACTATAGAAAACTGTAACCTTTACTCAGCAGTTGAATCAGGCAGAACGATCCTCTAGAAAACAAAAGAAACCTTGGACTGAACAAAAAAATCATTAAATTTCAATTTTTAAATTCAAAATAAATGCTGAATGTCCATTAATTCCCATGTTTAGTAAACATGAGAAAGCATTATATTGACTTGATTGTCATATTCAGGTTTTCTGCTTAAGGCTTAAGTCTGCAGTAATTACAACAATACAAATATGCAATTGTGCATAGAAGAAAAGGAAACAGCTCACACTTCAGCCTAATATACTGCCTTGATATTGCTATTTCTGTCTTTGTTTTGGTGTTGTTGCCATCTGCTGGAGTGGACCAGTGGAGCAGGTAATGGCTAATATTGTAGTAATGGAGAGGTGTGTCCTACACAACTTCATGTAAACAGGGAGAATTTCAAGCTTCCACAGTATGTCCTCCTTGTCTTGATAACACAAATATTAGACCTAATTTAATACATTATTTCTTAAAAGAGTGGAGCAGAGTGGCTAAAATTCCCTGCTTCTCTAACAATCGGCTGCAGCTATTGATAGTGTGAGAGAGAAAAACAGACACAGCCTCTCTTATGTGAGATCTTGTTTTCATTTGCCTGTATTAGATGCAGGCAGGATCAGCTGGCAGCTAGTGTTGATTTAGTGTGTACTGCATGTTTGGGACATGGCCCATAAGAGAATGAATACAAAATAGACACATTTTTGTCATTTTAGCCTGAAAACTAGAGTTTTATTGGTCACTGTTGTGTTCAGAGGGATTAAGTGGGTTAATTAAAAAAAACCTGTTGAGATTTTGTAATAAGGAAATATGAATAGTAGGGTTGAGCAGAACTTTTTTTTTTCCCTGCAGATTCCAGTGTTTCGAGGTTCTGGTGGTCCTCTGCTCGGAGACAGTAACTCATGTAGTGACCACTTTGGAAGTGACGGACTTGGAGACGTGCTTGAAGACAGAGATCCACAGTGGGAGGAGAAAATCCAGAGAGAGCATGCGGTCAATGCAATGATTCGACTGGTGTCTGAAAACCAGAACCAGGTGAGAAACCCTCTCTGTCTATAATCTGTGGCTGCGCTCTGGTGTTTCTGTTACTAAAACATGCTTCCCACAGGTCTCCTTGGTGGCCCTCGGCCCACTCACTAACCTGGCCCTGGCTGTCAGACTGGATCCATGTTTTCCCCAAAAGCTCAAAGATCTGTACATTATGGGTGGCAATATGGAAGGTAATAATATGACAGGATTGCACGTTTGTATCTGAGACTTGTAGGTTTGTATAACTTGCCTTTGTCTTTGTAGGTAAAGGGAATGTGACAATATGTGCAGAGTTTAACTTTGCAACAGACCCAGAGTCTGCCTATATTGTTCTTGAAGAATTTCTCTGCCCTACATACCTTGCATCGTGGGAGTACTCCTGCAGAAACGCACTGACATGGGTGAGATGTGTAGAACTACATAAACCTGCATAACAACTGTCTTCACGTAAAACTAATTGAATTAATCTGACTTTTACAGGAGTTTTTTGAAGAGTTGATCAATCAGGATGCACCTGCTGCACGCTTCATGAAGACGATAACATCTAAATGCTGGGCCTACTCCAAAGAGGCTATGATGAATAAGAGGGACGTGTACTTTGGACCTGGCTTTGTCTCTTATGATGCTTATGCAATGGCAGCCTGCATCAACGGCAGCGTGGTGACAGAGAGCATCGAGTGTCCTGTTCGCGTGGAGCTGCAGGGCACCATGTGTCGCGGCATGATGGCACTAGATCGCACAAATGCACTGAAGAAGAGCCACAGTGTGTTTGTTCTGTCTAAATGTGATGTTGCCAAGTTTGGTCAGCTACTAATGGAGTCTCTCAGACAACCACGTAATAAGTGACCCTTGGTGCCTAGATGGAGAATAATAGGAAAATCTGAATAGATGAGAAACTGAGATGCTCCCACACATGGTTTGATCAGTATGAAAATGTTGTGAATCATATTCTATGGCCCTGACAGCCACCACATGTTAACACAGCTGAACACCTGCAGGATGTTTTAGAGCAACAAGTTAGACAGCACTCTGCATCACAATCATCAAAACAACAGAATAATGCTCATCCCTCCAGAGGAGACTCCACAGACTTGGTCCAGGCCAAGGAGCACTGAAGCCCTTCTAAATGTGTTTTTCTCTCTCTCTTTCTCTAATTTGTCACAAATCTGTAAATGTATATGTGCAACTCAGGAATAATTGAAAGCCAATTTCAGAATGTTTCCATATTATTAAAAAGAGAAATTAGAAAAATTAGGTGTTTGGATGAAATCTGTTACAAACGGAGGCTATACTACTATGTAAGACCAGTTTACTCTCACACAAGGCTTTGATATATTTGTCTTGTCCTTCCTAGGTTCTTGTAGTTCTTGGTCTTTATGACACTTATTAGTAAATATCTGAAACAGGCACCGGACATCCAGCCCGTTCTCAAGAATGATAGGTCCCTTTTTGGAAAAGTAAGCTCTCTCATCATCTAAACTTCTGATCGGGCCTGAGCCTCTTCACAGTAATGTAGCAACAGAGAGGGACGCTCATCCTCCAGCTAGTGTGTAAAATTGTCATTTATTTGTCTGGACAGGTTACTGAGCTGCAAACATTTCTTAATGTGAACTGACTAAAGTGTGCTGCAAAGATAAGTATGGAAGACTTAAAATGCCTAAAACAAAGAAATGAAGTTTTTAATGTATGTGTTTACAATGCAAAAATTTAATGAAAAACATGTTTCATGAAGGGATGTTTTTCTTTTTGGAAGACTTGTTCATGGCTAAAAGAAAAATACTCAATCACATCTTGGAGGCGAGACCACACACCATAGTCACATGGTGGTCATTTTTTCTCTGATGTCACACTCAGGATAGGAAGCTCAAATGCTGCTATCAAAAGGATAACGTGTGTACGTAAAAATAGGGAATCTAACAAAATCAACATATTTGTTAACCCATTAGCTACCATAAGACAACAGCTAATATTAGCATAATATATTGGTTAATGTTACCATTTGATACCACATGACAACACTTCACTGCTACAGTGCTTGAGACATACTTTTTTGTTATGTAATCTGTATGAATTACACAGAAATATGTCTTCCCAGAGCATAATGTCATATAACATTGCCAATTTAGACACAACATTTCTTAGACTGGGATGAAAATACAGCGGAACAGTTAAACTTACATTTCAAGCTTGATTACATCAAGTGCATTTTACTTCCAGACTTAAATAAATGTGTGTTATGCCTTTCCTATCATATCATGTAACACTATCAAACGGTAATGTTAGCAAGTAAGTGTATAATTACAGCATTCATTATAAGCTTGGTGTCAGCTGATACATGTATGCCAAAAAATAGTTACCTTGGTAACATGCTTAAAGTGAAGAGATCATATATCAGAGACAGATAATCCAGGGAGCATGCAGTCAGTGAGATGATTAAACTAGTGTCTGAAAACCAGTTCTGTCATGTGTTTCTCACCCTCTGGCGTTGTACTGCTAAATGTACGGTACTTCCAGTCCACAAAGCCATGGTGTTTTTCATTTCAACAGATATGATACTGCAAAGTCAGTTTCTCATGGACTCCTTGGAGAACCATGTAAAAGGCAATGTTGGTAGAAAATATGTGTTTTACTTAAGTGTATAGATCTAACGCATTGTTTCCGTTTTCAGCCACAAGTGGCAGGTGTTCACAGGTGATCAGCTCCACTGTACACCACCTGCTCAGATCCAAACAGCAGAGTTAGAGACTAGCTGTGCAGAGCATTTGGTATTGGCCTCAGGAGCTGGCAGAGGCCAACAACAGAGATAAAAGAGAGTGAATATTGTACTTACATTCATCAGATGAACACAAATCAGTGGCTGCACATTTACATGGAATAAAACACACAAAAAAAATGTTTTGCTTAAATCCTTTATTTAAATTTGCTGACAAAAACTGATGTACCATACAAACCTGAAGTTGAGTTTTCTTTGATTATTTGACCAATTTATTCTCACAGAAGGCTTTGATTCCTTAAGGGCAGAGCCCAACCTTAAAATGGGGAACATGAATGTTCATGAAGCTTTCTGGGCCGTCGGTGTTCTTGAGAATCACATCAGATTACGAGAGATCTCTGCTGCCAAATAAAAGCCTGGTGCAATGATTTAAATTTGACTTTTCAAACAAAGTTTTGTAAGAAGCCAATAAGATGCAAAATGATTTTGAAAACAAGACATGGCTTAAAATAAGATTTATGTTCTAACATTAATACTGAGTCTTGAGATTTTGCACCATGTTTCAATCTTTGAGAAGGAATGCAGCTTTACCAGCCTTTCTACATCAACAAAATGCCTGCACTGGCATTAACATACCATGCTATCAACATTTTTAACTCAGGGGCACCTGTTAAAATAAATCCAAATAAAAGTTAGCATTTCTGCCCCCATGAATAAAAAGCTGCAGAGAACAAAATTGCAGATGTGCTGGTAACCTACAGCACTGGGCTACCAAACATTTCAGGTAACATTGCTTTCTGTTGGGATTCTCTGATTAAAAAATAATTTTATGTAGCATACAGAGCACATCAAATTCATGACATGCTTCTGTTAAGTGCTGTCATGTTCTGTTTAATTGCCATTGTCAGAGGAGCTGGGCCAGGGCTCTGAGCTACGCCTGCTCAGGGTGGGGCGCCACATGCTCCATGGGTTGTAGGTCCGACTCATCTCGGTGGAAGGTGGTGGCGACGGGGTGGAATTGTTGACTAGATCAGTCAGAGTTGTTGCATTGGTAGTTGGAGCAAAAGGGTGTAAGGCTGAATCTGCACTTGTAGACCAAATGGAGCTGCCGAAGGGCGTGGTTGCAGACCAGGGACTGCGGGTGTTTCCCAGGAGTGACTGAAAGAAAAAGAAGCCTCACAATAGTATCATGAACAGAAAGAGGATCTGCAAGCTACATCAACACCAAATAAGGGATCTTACTGCAGTCGGGGCAGTGGGTGAGCTGGAGCTGCTGGGCCAGGAGTGCAGAGAGTCACTGCTTGGTATGTCCCAGATGGAGGAGGGTACAGGGGTGAACTCACGCCAGCTTTGTTGAGGCTCAGACGATTTTGGGAGATTCATTCCACTGAAAACTAAAAACAACACACAAACACAGCCAGTTAACAGTTAACTGTTACACCAGTTACTCTACATTCTTCTTTTTGTCTGTGAGCCACGCAGGTTACCTCCTGTCAGGTTGAAGGAATTGTTGGGCCCAAAAGCAGAGAATGAGTTGGCAGAATGGTAGTTTGGACTGCTGGCTGTGTCGATGGGACTCCATAATCCAGAGCTATGGAAGAAAAACAAATATATATGTATATAAATGTTCAACTGGGATCGTATCGTGATGTCATGCCTGGATGCACGTTTCCTCCTTTTCTCATTACCTGTCAGAGCTGTCACTTTCCACTGATGTCATGTGTGCCAGACTCTTTCCTTGGCTGTCAGTTTTACCTGGGCCAGAGCCTCCTGACAAGACAATTAAAGCATTAGTGTCCTATTGTAAACAAGTCATCATAAGAACAATGTACACACTTTGATCAAGTTTTTATTGTTACATATTTACCTGGGCTTTTATCATAACCAGCTGCTACAGCAGCAAACGTGGGGTTCCCATTTTTGCCTGGGAGTGGAGTGGCTGTAGACAGTTTATTTCCTGGGGCCTTCTTCTGGTGTCCCTCACTGCACAAGTATCAGAAAAACACAAACAATCTGGATTCATTTTTGGTGCAGATAAGAATACGGCGAACTGGAAAGCCTGCTTTATTATAATAAAAAATGTTCCTTTTCAGAGTTACTAAATGATTTTCATTGGAAAATCGAGATAAAACAAACCCAGCTCTATAAATTAAATCCACTGAGTAAAATACCAGACACTGCAAGAGTTGGGACATCCAGCACTTAATTTTTGATGGATAAGACACTATATAACGGAGGTGGACTAAACATAACAGATCTGAGCGCCATCTGTCTAACAATGGTATTGAACCCTTCTTTACAGATATCATGACCCTGTGGAAACAACAGTAGGCTGAGGATGGAGCTTTGGGGTACACCACACGCCTTCTGAGGATCATCACCGATGATTTAAACCAGTCAAAAGAAATGTCCCTTTATTATTTTGTCATTTCATTAGTGATGTTAAGTTGTGCATTTGACCAAGTGAATACCTGTTACTGTTGAGTACACTGCTGTAGGTGCCTCGGGACAGTAAGCTGGGGGAGGTTGGTGGAGGGGAGCAGGTCCCAGCTGTGGCGGATCTCTTCAGGAAAGGGTCTGCATTTATTGTCTGGAGGGAGATCTGTTGAAGACTATCTGCTTCTGCTTGTGGAGAACAGGAGAGTGCTCAGTGAGTGTGTGAAACAGGCAGGAGTAGGGCTGGTGCTTGGACTTGACAGGATGGTTTCAGGAGTCAACTTACGGACGCTGTTTTTCGAAAGAGGTACGTCCCACTCTGGAGGGGCAAACTCTTTCTCGCCCTCAGAGCTGCTGCTGTGGCCCGCTTCAGGGACTGAGCTGCTGGACAACAGTTTGGCCAACAGAGAGGGGCGCCCGTCTTCCAGCTTCCCATCTACTGCCAAAACAAACATGTCACAAACATATCCAGTGAAAAGCAGTTGACAGCATTTAAGCAGAATGAAACTCACATCTTTGTTTTTGCAGAGGTTTCGTCTTTGGGATGTTGGTGAGAGGGTGGAGAGCTTTGGATGTGAAGCTCTTGCGCTGTTTGTTCTCCAATGGTGTTACATATGGCAGCTCCAGAGAACTGAGGACAATAGATAGTGGTCAAGAAGACGGCAGAAAAACAGACAACATCATTACAGCTGTCACTTTTAATTAAAAGCAAACCTGGATTTTTCTGCTAGATTCTCCTTCTTTGTGGGTCCTTGTTTCTTGGTTTTGGGCTTGATTAAGAAATTAGAAGTTTCTTCTTTCACTTTTTCGGTGATTACTGTCCTTCCTTTCTTTTTCACTGGCTCCTAGAGGAAATAATGGGAAACATTTTTGCAGACTTGCACATGCAGACTTTTAGTAGATGCAAAGGAAAGGAGTTGATGGGAGTTGGGCAATGTCATTATTTACCTCTCTGATGTTTGTCTCCACATCTGGATTGGAGGTCTCTGTAGTAGTGGAGGAGCTGTCGTCGTTGTCAGCCAGGTTATCTTTAAGCTCGTCTCCCAGAGTCTTTCCTGTTGATTTTTTCTCTTTCTCTTCCTTCTTCCTCTGGGCTTTTGTTTTACCCCGCAGCTTCCCTTTGGATTCCAACACTACAAACAACATGAACACACATGCATTCAAAACCTGGGAGTGATTACAGAGACTTTCTGCACCTCTACTCTGCTGGTAAAAGGCTCAGTGTGTACCTTTGTTTTGTATGGACTGAGAGCTCTGCTCCTGTAGAGCCTCGGCACTGAGTGAGTCTGGACGGTCAAGGTCGTTGTCCATGGCTCCTATCAGGCTGGCATATTCTGCATCCTCAGGACAGAGGCCTCTGTGAGGCAGCGACGGCCCGGCTAAATTTTGACTCTGGAGGTCCAGTTGTTTGGTGCTCCTTGCCTTGCGGTTGGTTAGCTGGCAGGCAGCTGGAGGGCCTTCTTGGCCTGAGGTTGTACTTCCTTTGGTCAGCTGGGAGGAAGTAGCTTGCATAGGTGGGCGGCTGAAGCCAATCCTGGACCTCTTATCTTGGCTGTCTGAGTCTGATAAGGTGCGGCTGTTGCCCTGTCGGCCTCCGATGCGTGCTGCTCCATTGCTGGATGCATATAATCCTCTGGAGTTCTGGGGTGAATCACTGTAATCATTCAACCTGAGTATGGACAGAGAAGTCTGTTAAATTACAAAGTCCATGCTGCGTCTGTGGTTACATTTTCAACACTTTCTTTGAATCTCTTCATTACAATATTATAGGGTATGCACTTCTTTTTGTCATCAATTTCCTCTTAAATTCAGAATTCAGAGAATCTCCTGGAAGTGACTTTCTCAGTTACATTTGTTGTTCACATTTGTTTACTTGTTTATTGACACTACAGAGTTGACTTCACAGAGGTAATGCCAACAAAAACTGACTGACTAAATGCCTTCTATTGCTTACACTGTCTCATGTCTTCTATGTAAAGTTAAATTTAAACATACCACAGACTAGGCTTGTAGCTTCCATCTAGCACCTGTATTCATTATCCAGAATACAGAGACAACTAGAGCGTCGATTGATTGGTTGATTCAACAAGTCAGGTGACTGACGGAAAAATAAACAGCTATTTTCTGCTCTAAGAACTTATCAAGGACATTCTTTGTATCTGTAGATATTTTATAGACCAAACAATTCATCAATTAATTGAGAAAAAGAGAAAACAAATACGCCTTTTAATACCACAGTGAAACAGTCTCTTTATAAGACCAGAATACACATTGAGATTGTCTTTTTGAAAGTGGCACCATAAAGTTGCTGTTATCAGTCTGTGGTTTGCTTCAGGAAAAAGGCAAATGTTAAGGAGAAGCTGCTCTAATTCACTAATCACTAATTTGCCTGTCAGACAGCTCTCTCTCACAGACAGCCTCAGATTAAACATGCAGTAGTCTGAATAGCCTGTGATAAGACAGGCTAGTGGTTATAATACCAGACATGGAAAAAACTGTGGGCAGTGGTTAGCCACAGGCACTTGGCCATAATCTAAGAGCAGCTGAATGTCCTCTCTGTGTGTAAGAGCTCCTATCCTAATCCTAATCAGTCAGAACCTGACCAATTCAAGACAAATTCAATTCTGTGTAAATGAAATGGTCATGCGGTTCTCCAAAATCTTACTTTACTTTTACTTTTACTTTAAAAAGAAGGTCTTTTCCCACATTAGCAATGTATGTTTCTGTATAGTAATGATATTATTGATAATCATGTTGCTTAATCAATATTTGCTCAGGGTGCAACTCACTCTTTTCCATGTTGCACTTACTTTGAATCACTGTGAATTTGCACAATGTCCCTGAGATTAAATGGTCTCCCAGTCTCCAAGGTGGAGTTGGATTCCACAGACACACGTCTCTTGAAGGGCTCCCAGATGCTCTGAGCCTCCAGGTAGGCTGTGGCAATTACCAACAAAAACATGGAACTGCAGAGACACACACAAAACAACTGTTAGTTCGGCTGAAATGAAGTTTCACAAAACATAACATGATTGTGTTATAGTGCTTTTGGTGCTGTCTTCATGCCACAGTGCTAAACAGAGCGACACTCACCTCATAATGAGAGATACTATGATGTAGAGCTCCAGCTCCCAGCTTGGTCTGGGCAGGGTCTCTGCACATGCAGCTAACATGTGGTAGGGCAAGGAGGCATTTAGGACAAACAAAAACTCAGAGCCTCCACATGTCACCAACTTCAGCTCCCGGATCACTCGAGATGAGGTGAAGTCGGGTGTAAACCTGAGAGGAAAGGAGGAATTTAAACATGTAAATGTGTGTTAATCTCAAATACCAGAAATACCCCCCAGAAATTTGCACCAGAGATTGATCTGTGGTCTATTTATGTGGCCACAAAATAGGACTCCTAATTAGAGCCAGAGGCCAGAGGACATAAGTGGTGGTTAACTGCAGGACTTGGGAGGTATCTCTGTGATTCAGCAATCTATGACCCATCTGTCTGCATTAGGACAGAGTCATTCTCTAAAACATGCATAAAGGACTAGTTGAACAGGGTGTATAATCTGACCTGTGACTTTGGGTGTGTGTGAAGGTTTCAAACACACCTTGTCTAGACAAAAACAGTGAATATACTTTAGTGACTGACTGACTGAAAACATCTGAGGTGAGGTGTGCAGCAAATCTGTTTCACACACACAGTGTGTGGCCTGTGTGCTCGTTCAGTCACAAGCTGAGTTCATCTATTTCAATTAGGATATTCACTGATATGGCCAAATACATTGTACTGTACGTGCCTATGTGCAGTAATGCTAAAACATTCCTAATTACTATGCTGGTGTCTAGCTTTATTTGATTTATTATAAGCTGGACAACATAATGGTAACATAACATTTTGGTGTGTCAGTGACAGGGACCTGCTGTTGTGCATACTGGCTAACTGGCATGTCTGGTCCACTACCAAAGAACAAAGCCTTCAAAAGCGATTGTTGTTATTGGCTCCACCTGTGCTTGTGCTGCTACAATGAGTCAAAATCTCTGCTATGAGAAAAATCTAAGCCACAATGAAACTGATTTGAAAAGCTGTGAGTTGCTTTTGCTCTTAAAATTTAACAAACATGACAAGTTTAACTGAAACAAACTTGAATTGAGGTTATCGTTAAGACAACTTTGTTTGCTATTATGAGTAATCAGTGGACATTTATCATTTATGGTTTGTGCAATGTCTAGTGTTGAGCTGCAGTCAGACCAAAATCCATCTGGTAAAATGTATTCTCACAGTGTGGTTAAAAGCAGGTGGGACAGCAGCAGTCCAAAAAGCTGTAAATAATACAGTGTTTTATCAAACATTTTATTGTTATTAACGTGCTGTCATTTCACTAACTACACCATGCCTTCTCTGCTGATTATTTCTCCTGCTGTCGTAAAACAACAATGTAGATAAACAATGTTTCCTGAATAAGAGGTCAGTCCCACTCTATTTCTCTGATTGGCTGGACACTGGACAGCCCTGCAGTTCTGCATGTTAAAGTTTAATCAGATTGAACTCTGCTGAGTGAAGGAGGCAGGTCCATTCACCAGTGACTTGTGTTTTGCCACGTTCCACAGAGAAACAAATAGGAAGCAGAAAAAGGCCTGACAGCACCATTACTCTTAAGCCACACCTACTGAATAACCCCTCACAGACCTGCATAGATCAGCTATCATGTCCCAAACTAAGTGGATCAGTCTTTGTTATATCCCAATACTGTTCATTTTCAGCATGCATGAAGCTATGCTATCCAACTATAAAACACATCACAACCAGTTAGGCAGTCCACTAGGGCAAGTCTCTAAAGACAAGTCTCTCATAAAAGTGCTTGTATGATAAATCTGCTTACTTCTCATTACTTGCTGCTGCCATGTGGCCTTTGAAAGTGACAAGCAGATCAGTGGGAAAGCTGCCAACATTTGCTAGTTTACAGCAGGTTAGCTAATCCAAATAAGAAAAATTATCACTGTGGTTGGGTGTGACTTCAGGCTTCTTAAACATAAGCCAGTGTGCAAATTAAATGCCTTGCACATCCACACTTGTTTTCAATCATACTGGCTCAGCCATAATTAATTTGAGTATTTATAGCTGTTAAAGGCCTGTTATTTCAGGTAATTAAACCTGATGCACCATCAAGAATGATAAAAGTGTAAATTGTCCTGCACCTGTCAGTGCAGGTTAACAGTCCGTTCACATCCACTCCTCTGAGAAGAGGTCTAATCGGGCTAAATATGCAGAAATACCTGTGGGACTGTACAATGGGTGGTAGGGCTTTTTAACTTCAAAGTTAAAATTTAAGAATAACTGTATGATTTCTATTAAATTCAATACAGTCATCTGATTACTGGGAGGTTAGAGTAGTTAGTTAGATTGATATTAGTGTCATAGAAAAACAGAGATGACCCTTCATCTAGTGGCATCTGAAAAGTACTTTACTTTTTTACTTTTTCTGTGGTTGTGCTCTTTGGCTTTTTAAGAAAGACACCTTTGCTGTTAGAATGACAAAATTTCTCACAGGAAGCCAGCAAACAGCAGTTTTAACACTGACACATCAGATTACTTGATCGGGGGACACAGACTTACATTCACCTACAGCCACCATAAAGCACTTGATTTATGACACTATTTCACTTACTCAGAGGAACAGACCAACTGTTACATCAAAATTTATGGCTAAACATTTATAACCTCTGAGCTGATGTTACTGACTTTTGAGAAAAATGTTCTGACTTGAATATTTGTGGCAAACATTCATTTGTAAAGGGACCAACAAGTGTGTGTGTGTCCATCCATGTTACAGGGGAACTTGAACATAAAGTGACGATGAAAAAAGAGACCCGAGGGGAGAGAGCCAATTCATCCTCTTACTGAAGGCTTACTCAGCCACAGAGGCTGAGGACAAGTATTAATAGAGCTTGTGGGTGATGGGGAGAGCACACACACAGACACAGCAAAACACTCACGGTCAATGAGGGCATGTAGCCATTTGTTCACTCACAGTATGATGAGGTCTTTTGAAGCATTTGGCTTGAGTGCAAATTCTTGACAGCTGAGAACTTTGAATCCATATCCTTCACAAGGTTGTCCGTTGATTTCTGCTGATCTGATGGTGATTGGGAGCAAGCCTGTGTTCTCCACTCTGAAGGTTCTTTTGAGAGTAAAGTTTGGCTCTTTGACTTTTGTCTCTGAAAAAAAATGAAGGGATGATAATAAATGGAGTAGTAGTTGTGAACAAGAGGATGAGTTGGTGCAAAATGTCATTAATGTTTTATTGATTTATAGAAGTACTGTGGGATTTTCAATATTGTGGGCAATAATCCTTTCAATACAGAAATATTTGTCACTCTGTGAGAGAATGTATAGTTTGTATGATGTCATGGAGGCCATCATAACTTTCTGTAAAAGCCCATGTGAATTTAGCATACTTTAAGTTTGAAGACCAGAGGATATTTCCTACTTTTGGATGAAATATTTTAACGGAGTAAACATGCACTGATGCAGAACTGGTACACTTTGTAAAAGAGGGAATGTTCTGTGTTTTAACGGGAAGCACAGCATTTCTCTTGTTTTTCTGACTGTATGTCTTGCTCTTCTGCTGGCTTTACTTCCTGTTTTTATTAGAGACTCTTTCCTGTGAAGGCATGCTTTTTTCTTCACTGTGTATATGATGATAGTAACTTAAATGTAAAGCTGGTTTATTGATATTCTTGTGTTTGAATTTGTTTTATTTTAATGAATCCTTTCACTAATTTTTAAAGAACTTTGTTGTGGCATGCATGTTGTAGCTTGTAACACTGGTGTAGTGTTGAGACCATGTTGGCTAGAGTTGTTTGTATAATGAGGTGCAGCTAAGCCCTGGAAAAGGGCTTGATATGCCTCTATGGCAAACACAGATCCATGCAGAATAATCACCAGGACTGACTACCACATGAGAATAGCAATGTAAGAAGAAATGTAGACTTTCAATTTAAAATCTGGGTTCTGGTCACTAAATGGACTGATGATAATTTATGATAAAATGTATACACTGTGTCTTACTATCTGTTGAAATTATCAAAACTTCTTATCTGGGAGCAAGAAGTAACAATGTGCAAAAAACATAATATTCTGAGAATCTAGTGATATTCTTTTAGTTATACTCTATCTGCTTAGACCCTCTGGCGCTGACAGATTTTGTCTCAAGTAAAACAGACTCTGTGTTTACACTGATCTGGGCCTCAGCAACACAAACTCACTCTCTGTGCAGTCTTTCAGAAGGGCCTCTGTCATCTTGAACCTCAGAGAGCTGCCTTGTCCTGGAGGCTTCCCTGCAACTTTCAGGCTCTCTGTCGTACCTTGCCCGTGAAGTACGATTGTATCAATCACCGTCAGATTATTCCTGAACAGATTCATGGTGAAGCAAACAATTTTAGAATAGAAACACAAGTTTACCATAGGGACTGTTTGGTTAGTGACACTGAAGGCTGACAATACCTGACTATGAGGAGGGAGGAGACACTGTGGTTGCTGATGGGAGTGAACCTCACACTGAATGACTTCACTTCACCAGGCAGCAAGAGGAGGTTGTACACAAAGGGTCTGGTTGAGCCCTCTACAAACCCAGTGCTGGTCTTCATTAGGGATGTCTGCCAAACAAACAGAGGGTCTGTTAGAGCCAAACAGCTTCCACGTGCAGCCTCAGCCATGGACAGGAGGACTGTGATTATGCCAAACAGCTGATTCTCTAAATTCTTGACTAACGGTGACGTCAATCATCACTCTTGTAGCACTCACTTGATTTCTGTGAACCTGGAACTCAAAGGTGTGTGTGTCAATGTTGATGTTGGACAAATTTCCTAATGGAAATCTGGGAAAAAATGTTTGAGAAGATTACTATCAGAGTAAGATGAGGGGTTAAAAACGAGACCGTGCAGGGTTTTGGGGAGACTTTTTCACCTGTCAGCCAGTTTTCCAGAAAACACAGAGGGGTTAGGTAACAGGGCCAACGGGAGGACTTGGACATAGACAGGGACGTCAGCGGGATTCTGCAGAATCACCTCTTCATCCTGCAGAAAAACAGAAAGATTTCCCACCACAAGTTCAAAAACAGAGCTCTAATGACGCTTTAGAACATTCCTGTGTGTTTGTTTTTGGACATGTAGTAACAAGAGGTGGACTGTCTCCACTCACAGAGGAGCTGTTTGTGTTGGTCAGAGGGAATGTAATTCGTTGTGAAGAGTTGACCAGTGAGGGCCAGGTCAAGTGTGCTGTTATCTTAGCTTGCACGTTCTTCTGAAGATCTGTGTTGACTTCAAAGACGGCTTCAATCCTTTGGTAAGAAAGGAAACATTTTGTGAGGCTTTTTAAATACTTCACCACTGTGGAGCAAGTAATTTAACAGTAAAATCTGATAACCAAAGGCTGAGATCTCTAAATCCCTAATATGCTTACTTGTGTCCTGCACGCTCTTTCAGCTCTTTCCATCGTCTGAGAAGTTTCTGATGTAGATCCACATCAGCATCCCAGATATCCTCCTGCAACGCCAACCCATGAGGCTTGGACTCAGCTGAGGAAGAGAAAATATATTACCCTCTTAATTTGGACTCCCAAGGCCCATTCAGATGGGATTAGCAATACACGGGGAGGTGAATAATGAAATATTCACTGTGCTTCTGAGTAACATTACTCATAGTTCTGGATGGCATTTTAACCATTGCAAAACATGCATGGACACTCTACTGAACAAAGCCAACAGAAAGAAAAGGCCATGGGTAGGTCAGGAAAGACGAGAGGCAATACTGCATAAAGTGATTCAAAAAGCGTAGTACTTCTCTGTGTTATAACTCAGTAAACACAACACAGTGAACACAGACACAAGGCACACATTAATATCAGTCAGTGTGACTTACACTTGCAGGAGGTATCATTATCTTTGATGTGCATTGCAAATAAGAGTCTATAAATCCTCTTGAAAATCACAGAAAAAAAAGATGCTCCTTATAACTGCAGAACATGCCTGACAATCATTAAGGTTTCGTTTTTGAGGTTTCTTTAGCATCAAAGTAATCCACTGATACTGGTCAGTATATCCATGATTACACTGGAACAGGATCTGCTAGTAGCTAATTCAGCATACTTTTATGCTTTTTACCGCCAATTAGCTAAAATGTAAACAAATGCGGGCTTTAAAAAGGGGGCAGAAAACAGAATACCAGTACCTTTAGCTAACATTACCACAGCATATTTGATTAGCTTTTTTGGGGCATTGCTCTTCTGATGCCTTTTTTATTTGTTCATGATGGCATGTTCATATTTGTTAGATTATTGAAAAAATAATATTGGCTTCCTTTAATTTCACACAGAGCTGTTAAATAAAGAAAGAAAATGAGAAGGACAAGTTCGCTGCTCCAGACAGGATTTAAATTAGAGGGGAATCAGTAGCTGTAATTATTACAGGGGTGGGAGGTAAAAAATTTGCCACATATGTGTTCAGCGCAGGATTAACAATCTTTGACCAGGGCAGATGATACTGAATAACCCCACCTCCTCTAAATAAATAAATTCAGTCTAAGTGGAGTTTTAATTTCTGTGAGAATTGAATACACACACTCAAAAAACAAAAAAAACCAAAACAAAACAAAAAACTTACATTTAAGCACAAATGGCAGGCCCACATAACAGTGATCACCACACTGCAAGCTGGCGTCAAAATAAATATTTGCCACCTGAAAAAGATGGAGAAATTAAATAAGTTTATGTCTGTAAGGACAAATATGGCTCACTAATTTTAACTCCTTGAGATCATTCTCTACCTTAGATTTACGTCTGGGCTCCAGCTCGTCTTTGTTGTTGCGGAGCCGCTTGTAATAAAAACGTATATCTTCTGTCAGGGAGCGGATCTGCTGCAGCCTCACTTTCTGTGTAAAAGAGCTCTGTATGCTGAAACTTTGATGAACAACTTTCCCCTAAAGAGAGAAACATACACAGACATGTCAAGAGCTTTAACACCTTGCACATTTAACAGGATTTCTTCTTCTGCCTGGTTCCAGCACAGGCCAGGTGTGAAATCTTATCTATGAATACATCTTAGTGGTACTTACTGGAAATGAAGATGGTAAAATGATGTGTTTGGGAGAGCTGTTTAATGTCCCCACTGCGATTAGAGCTTTCACTGGGATGGTTAATATCTGAGGGTACAGAACAATTCACATCAGCATTAGACTGAATGCTGGTTGTGTAGCTCTTTAAAGGAATGGCATTAAAACCACATGTGACTGGTGTCTTACCTCATAATCAGTGGTTATATGTATGGCTCCATCATACATGCCCTCCAGTGCCTTAGCCACCAGTGTCACTCTGAATGCTGCATAATAGCCAGATGCTAATATCACCTTTGCAGAGAGAAAAATATAAACATTAGTTTATATATTTTTTTATATATGTAGCTCAGGCTGGAGATTCTCAAAATCAGAAAGCTGTTACTGGTAAAGTACCTTCATTTTTTAATTTGTTTTGAAAAACTATTTTCTATCTGTGATCTGAGCACCTATGAAATACTGTGAGATATGAAACCTTATAACAGTTTCACGTGAAATACATGTCGACTGATATGGGTTCTCCTGTGGCCGATGCCGATCTTTAGAAATCAGGGGCAGCCTATATATAATGCAGATTTTTCTTTAAGTATGGTCTGCGCACTTATGTATTTTAAATAAAAATATATAAACATTAGATAGGTATCAAAATTAGAGGGCAATCAAAAAGTAAACTTGAAAAATGCAGTTTTAGTGCAATTAGCAATATTAATAATAAGAATCATAATAATAAAAACTTTGTTTATTTGTATTACACAACCTGCTATGCTTAGGACCATAGATTCATTACAGGACTACAGGCCACTGTTGATGATGTCATAGTAGGAGTAAGACCCATACACACATGAAATGAGGACAGCTAAATGCACTTTCCTCACAAGTAATTTTGACGAATTACTTGTGTTTCTGCCCTCATATGCAAACGATTTTTTGCACTTATGACAAGCATTGTTAACATTAAGTACGGTAAAGTGTAATTAGGTCAATAACCTTTCCTCTTAAAAAGTAAGATTTAATATTCTAACCAATTTAACATTACAAGGGTTTGAAAGGTAAGAATTCAAGCTTTGCCATTTTCTCCCAGAAGTTACCAGGTTGCTTTTCCAAAAGTTAACATCCACTGTGGTCTGCTGGTAGTAGAATGGCAATTCGACTGGAACAAAGGGGAGTTTTGCACATGTTCCACAGCAACAGAACCTGTTAATCGGCTCAATATGCATAGGAATCAGCTGATGCCAATTATTTAGAAAATGGCAATAATTGGCCCAACCGATAAATCAGTCAACCTCTTATCTGAAATAGCCAAAGTGACATACAATAAAGAGGATCTAAATAACAGGTACCCTTAATGTCCTATAAACACATCAATATCAAAATTACAAACAGGTGTTTGCAGACAGAAACTTAAGTCTCAACCTATTTTTGTCTTAGAACAAGCTTCCATCTGTAAAGGCCTGACAATTTTTTAAGTAGACAGTTCATTTTACTTTGTTTTGATACACAAAATTAAGGTATTAATTTATGAAGAGAGATATGAGGGAAGATATCTGGCCACAAACAACCTGTTTTGAATTAAAACAGTGCTCAAGTCAGAAACAGACACAATCCCAGTTAGCACCACAGTAGAGTTCGCATCACTGCGCTCAGCAACTCACCAGCTATAAACCCTACTTTATTTAAGATTCCTATATATAAAGAACTTCGTCTTCATTGTTATCTTCTTTAAGTAGTCATCGTAACTTGAGTAAAAATAATAAAGTTCATTTCTGCTAACAAACATTAGCATTAGCTAATCTTAGCATGCTCTAGCATAACAGCTGATTGTAAAATAAAACGTGAGACTAAACTCAGTCAGCATTGTGACATTTGTATCTTCTCTGATAAAATCATCATTTTTTAGGTTTCAAAACATCTGCTTGCACAATGTCTCACAATTTTTTTTTGCTCACCACAGAAAAGAAGTGGAAGTAGATTGGTACATTTCTACAACTGACTGGCTTTCACAGGTGGAACCATTTCTTTCCTCATTTTTTTTGTTTAAAACAAACCTAAACAAAACGTTCAGAACGTCAAAGAATATTGATACATCATGTGCATTAGATTGGTGACACTACTCCTCACTGACTCACCTACCTTACTCCAATGACAGTTTGGGGTTTCTACCAAGTTCAGTGTCATCATGATCACAAAACAAAGCAGAGTAGTTTTGGAGTGATGGTGGAAGTCTTACTGTTTTGTGATGGGAGGCTGAGGTGTTCTGCAGCTCTCTCAGGCGACTCAGGGCAACTGTTGTGTTTCCTTTCTCTGTCTTCAGCAGCTCCATGGAAAGACTGTCTCCTGTGACCAGCCAGGACTTGATCTCCAGCTGGAGGATGGAAAGCAGTGTGAAAAGACAAGCACAAAAAAACCTGGATAGTACTCTGCACTGGGATTTCTTGTCCTTTTGCATGTGTGAGTGCACTTAAAATTGTTATAACACTATATCAACTATCATTGTTGAAATGAATGTTAGCATGAGGGATGTTGCAACATGATGAAGTTTTAATCAAAATGTGTGAAACCACATGTCAGCGTATTCAAAAGACTAAGTAAACATGCCTTTACCCAATGTGCTCAACAGCATATTGGGCAATGAGCAAGACAGGACCTAAACCATGGCCCATGTTAAGGAAGTTTTCCCACTTTGTAATTTTCCAGGACAAAAAATCTAGAAGACCTGACAATCATTTCATAATAACTTGCTGCATGTTCTTACCTCTATAGGATTACTGTTGACCACCACAAACGTGATGCTGCTGGTGTCTGTTGCACTGCGGACACCAAAGTCTAGGAGGTTCTCCTTCAGACTGGGAGGCAGGACCAGAGGCTGTTTGCACCAGACCAAGAACAAACACCACATTATACACATCCTCACCAAGAATTATGATATTTACGCAGTCTTACAAAGGCAGAACAAAAACTGTCTGAATTTGACTTCTTGATATGTGATATAATTATTATGCTATAAAAATGCATATTTTTGTAAAAACAGCTTTGTCAGCTAGTGTGAAAATTTAAAATCCTTCTTTCTTAACATCAGTGCTTCAGCTGTTAATGTATTTCCATAGAGTACCTCCAAGAATCCTGTATAGGCCCGGACAGGCAGGTGAAACTTAGATGCATTTGTGATTAGCAGGATGTTGCTGTCTATGTGAATGGATGGTCGGACTGGCCGAAAGAGGAGGGAGAATATGTAACGCGACTCATGCGGGGGGATGATTATAGGTGCACTGAAGTTCTGCACCTGAAATAGAAAGTGAAAATGTGATGTCATTTCCCTCTCTATATATACATATATAACATCAGAATGAACTCTGTAAACCCATTCTGGTGGCACTCACATTAAACATGGTTTTGGCCTCTTCAGGCAGAGACACATTGTGTATCCGGATTGCAAAGTTAAAGGCATTTGTGAGGAAGATGGGTCTGTCCACTGGGTCTACAGGACTGTCCCTGATGTGGAACAATGTAGCTGTGTGGTCAAAACCCAGGTAGCTGCAGGAAGGAATGACATATCAGTCAAAATCCTGTAGGAAATTTCTTCTCCTGTATGATAAAGCCACCCACTCTCCCTGTATATCCACAAATTAACTCACCCTTCCAAAACCTCTGCCTGGTATGGGATTTCAAGCTTGGAGTAGCTCTTTTCTTTTGCTTTAACAGTTATTTTACCAGAGAACTGATATGGTCGTCTTGCTTTTGAGGCTGCAGTGAAAAACACAAGATACAGAGAGCAGATAAGTGCGCTGTAAAAGGACACCAGGCCTCACAAGAGGAAGTTGTGCAACACTAAACCAAAAGTGTAAAAAGTGCTAGAGTAAGGACATGATGTAAAACTTTTAAAGCTGAAGACTGTCCAGACTATTACCAATAACCACTCCACGTATATTACTGGACACACTGCAAACACATAAAACTACATCTTTTTAGAGATGATTTTTCTATGTTTCTGTCAACCAGTGAAGACATAGGAGAATACTGACATCATGTTCCTCATCAGGTTCTTTGTAAAAGCCTGAGTTCGTTGGAAAATGAGCAGCACTTCCTTAAGACATCTTTTGTTCATGTGTGTCTACATCATACTCCATAGTTAGAAGGGGGCGGTAATGGAACAAGTGTATGGCAGCGGGGGGGTATTATTGTCAAACCCTAACAACAGCTTGCAAAGAAAATAACTTGCAAGATAAAACAACAACAAAAAAAATAAAACACAAAGCCACAGCCAGAGCAACTGCCCATTATTACTATGTTTTAAGAAAACACAACTTACCATCAAAACTAATACTTGCAACTTTGGTGTATCGGCTCTCTCCAGCTTTTAGAGTGACTGCTTTGAAATCTACTGTGACTGCTTCATTTGAGGGTGTTGTGCGTACACTCTGTAAATCATAAATAAAGGAGCAGATTACACAAGAGGTAAGGTAACCATTTAAGTATTTGGATTAACAGAGGCTACTAAGGATACCTACTGTAATTGGTACATCTTTTGTTCCTGAATTTAAAAGGTGAAGATTCAGCATTTTTGGACGATCTGTGACACAAAGCAGTTGGAAAATAAAACAAAAGGATAATGAGCAAAGACAGCCAGAAAAACATTATGTAATAAAAAACCAGATGTAGCTTTGTTTGTACAAACTCTGTACCTTGTGAACGCAGCGTACCAAAGTCAAGCATCTCTGTGGAGGAGTATATACCAGGGGCTGTAAAGAGTAAACATATGAAGGCTGAACATACATTTGTACAGATGACAGATGACAGTGACAAAATGTCACAGAGTTATAGATAATGTCCTGCAGGTTATAAAACTTCACAAAGATTTGTAAAACATACCTGATGTGACTTCCACCTCTACAGGCAGGATGATGAACTGGTCCTCGTTGGGGGCATTGGTTTTGATTCTGATGAAAGCCGTGTGGTTGTCGACATCTCTTGACGAGAAGCTGGCTCTCATCACGCCCTTGGTCTCAAATGGAGGAATCTCCTGGAGGGAGAAGGTCAGCATGGGTGACTGGGACTCGACTCTGTCACCATCATTCATCCTTAAATCAAATAGGACTCGATATAAACAACAGTTGTCACATGAAACTAACCCATAATTTTCCAGTGCCTCCTTGTTGACCTGTAGGAAGCTCTAGATGTAGATCCCCACCACTGGAGTACATCTCAACAACCTGGAGTAATAAAGGGAACAGAGCACATAAACATTAAATCAATCATTCAGCATACAAACAAATATCAAACACATGCAAAGTTAGCCATCAGAGAGTCTCCTTTCTCTATGTTACCTGCAGTGGCTCACTGTATGGGTTGTGGATGTTTATTAGAGGTGAGAAGCTGCTGTTTACTGGGACTCGAGCCCCTATGAAGGGCCGCAGCCTGTAGGGGTTTGGGATGCCGACCCCAAAAACCTTCAAAACAGAGAAGGAAAGAAAAAGAAATGTTAGCAACACTTCTCCAGATGGTAAGAAACTCTGAAAAGAATTATTGTTGTCTGTACCTGGTATGTAAACACTCCATGATGAGATGTATTAATAAATAAAGTGTTTTCTACATTCCCAACTACTCGAGCCAGAAACACTACATCAAATGATGTGTTCCCTCCTGGTGGAATTATCTGTTGAAAGAACAGATGACACAAAATACAGTAAAACACTGTTCAACAAACAGAGCATATTATGGCCTCTCAGAGTTATTCACACTACAGCTACTAACCACAAAGACCTTAATACTCACGTCCACAAAGCCTGACCTTAAAGGTCCACTGCTACTAAAATATTACAGCTACACTCTAATTTTAGCATTTTGGTGGTGACTGTGGTTGCAAATGATGACTGTGGTTTTTGCTGCAGATACCCCCCAAATTCTTTCCTGCCAATTTATAATAACATCTACAGAAACAGGTAAATAAATATACTGTTGATTTATACACACCTAAACAACCTAAGTCCTCTAGTCTTCTGTCACGTCTAGATTGTACACTAATGTAACAGTGCAGAATGCATCTGATCTTCTTGTGTCACCTCCGCTGCTATAGTATGTTCAGAGTCTCAAAAATGCAGATAGTGAAAGGAGGAAAAGGCCAGTGGAATTTAGAAAACATTTGTCCACATCCACCTGAGAAATTTACCGCTCAGCAGATAAAAGCATAGTGGAAGTACTGAAGCAAAAAGATAAAGTATAACAAGAAGCACCAACTCTAACCTGCTCCTTATTTATTTATCAATTTATTAAGGCAGGTCATTTAGTCAGGAACCTTCTTCAAGCAAGAAACAATATAGATATGTGTCATTTTCATCATACAAGTAGGTTTTGTTTCAGAAATGTGTGCATATGTATAATCAATCTACTTCCTCTTCCTCTTCATGTTTTTAAAGTAAACAAGACATAAAGTTGAAACTGGTTATCACACTTGACTTTCCTCATTGAAAGCAGTATAACAAAAATACCCCTCTGTTGTACTGTTGTTGCACTAACCCTATTTAAAATCCTGTTTAGCTTCCTTGATGGAGATGATAGGTAATCTTGTATTTGCATCTTTTTTACAAAGAGTCAGAGCTCTTTGTAATGAAAATGCAAATACAAGATTACTGCCTGTGTTTTACTTTTGCCTGATGTTCTAATGCCCTATTCAAGCAACTTTTTTAGGAGAATAGTAACTACAAACACAGATTAAATCAAATGTTGTTATCCAAAAAAATGCAGATGCCATGATTATTGTTTGCAGGTATTCCTGTCAGGTTCCATCCGGTGCAAACAACTTGCACCAACAAAGTAGGGCAGACGTTGTAGCCTGAGATGTGAAACTCAAGACAAAACAAGATAAAAAACAACTTGCCCCTGCTCCTTAAACATATTGCTCTGATAGCAGGGTAATAAGTGAAGGCAAATCAGATAAAGAATGTTTTTATCAGCTGGACTGCAGCAGCTGGACAATAAGATGACAATATTTCAAAGAGCTATTTGTGAAACAATCAACCTGAGAGGAAATGTAGGATTCCGAAAAGGAAGGGGGTGATGCCCTTCCTCATCCACTGTGGAAGTTATATTATTTTTGGATAAATATTTATTTTGTTTTGTCTTTATTTTCCAGATTTAACACTGGCAGCTTTGCTCCAAACTTCTTGTTTAAAATCTAAAAGTAAAGTTCAGAAATTTGCTGTAATAAAATACAAGTATAATATGTCATGTGTATTTTGAAGTATTAGTAAATAGTATTTAGTTGGGACACAGCTAATAAATCACATGGTAAGTACTAATACAAAACTTATATGCCACATGAACTTGTGACCACAGCAGTGATGTCTGGGGATTGTAGTCTCATACTGCACATGGAACTAGAGTGCATAGAGGATTCCTATAAACATATTAGCAAAATAACACTTGTAACCAATATTTCCTCCAATTGAAATTTGGTGGAACCTATGGTAACATAAAACTCTGTATCCAAAATCCCTGACTGCACATAATGTCATTAACAAAAAATCTCCCTGGAGTGATTCTGTCTACTCGAACGTACAAAGCCTTCATACAAGCACATCTCGTGACAGAAGACTAGAGGCTTTTTAGTTGTTATCTTCAAAACCACACTGACTTCCCTCCTACTGAATGTCTGTGTCATCTAGACTCTCATGTTCTGCAGTTGAATTTATTTTTACATTTACCACTGAAAACCACATTAATGCGGCAGACTTTGCTGATCTCTTTGTGGACTCCTCTGAGCTGAGTTTGGCTCCAGTCTTAACAAAATGATGCTTTAGTCTGTTTCAAGGAAAAAAAAGATATTGCCAAATCAGATTTTCCCTTGAGTATGATTTGTCCTGTCTTGATATGCAGTTCAGTCTACATTATGAGAGCCTTAATAAAAGAAAAACAAAGACTACAACATTTATTTCAGCAAGGGCTCAATGTCTTAGGGCAATATATGTCCCAAAACTAGTGTTGTAGCCTCACCTAAACAAGTACATTACGTCTGCTGCAGCTATGCCTAATGTGACAGAACAGGTCTTTCCTGTAAAGGGAGTCTTCACAGGCAGCACAGAAAACATGACTGAATTACTTGCTCATATGTCCATATATGATATATATGATATTAGAAGCATCACATTACCACACACAACAATTCAGTAAAAACATATGGTCTATGCTCCAATAGCCCTTCACCTCAATGAGCACTGTCATGTTCTCCAAGGCACTGAAATGGTTTGTCTTCCTAGTAGAGTTATTTTGGACCCATTCTCTTGGGACACAGCAACCTGTGTGTTTAAAAGAGTACTTTTCTTTATCAAATACCACTTACAGTGTGTGTTGTGTTTAGACTGTGTAAACCAGACGCTCTACATCACTTGATGTTATTGCTGTTTACTTTTCCTAATCTTATTTAGTGTGGGATTCTGTGTTTTGGCCTCTTTATACACTGTAATTCATCTATGTCTCTAAACAGCTGGAGACCTCAGTCCCCAGAGCTCTTTGGTGTGGTCACATGTTCCAGTGGTACATGTGATTTGCATCAGGACTCCACACGTTATTTAATTATCTACATGCTGCTGTTTACTTGTTTGAGGTTGACACTAGGTTGACACTAGAAAGCAAATGACAGGAGAGACACCTGAGAGACAGGAGAATCTGATGAATTCATGTGTAAAAATGCCTCTGAAACATGATGATTACATAACATGGTGCAATCAACACACAGCCATGTGACTGAAGGGAACCCCTTTTTACCTTTAGTAACAAGACAATCTGCATTTCTAAAGTACTAAAGTAAGACAAAGATTAGATTTGTTGAGGCCATTTGGCTGATTTTGAAGTGATAAGTACTTACCCTATTCTGGAAAAAGGAGGCGTGAAAATGTGCTGTTGTTGCTGATATTGATATCAAACTAATTTCTTCTGAGCTAGGATTATGTAAATAAACTTTCTCCATTTTTGGCATTCCAACAGGCCTGTGAAGGAAGAGAAAAAACAACTGTAAAAGCCAGTAAACAACAATATATTTAAGAATTTAGAAGCTAATTATAGAAGAACCCTGATGGATTTAAAGTATGAACAGAAACACTGACAAAGTTGTCACAATAACATAGAAAACTGACACAAAGATGTAATCTTAACAGTGGATGAATGACTTAAAAAAAAGAGTCAACAAGTTGGTGAATTTTCCTGTAAAAATAAACCAATAATATTGAAGAACATCAGAGAACAGGTGTCAGTAGGTTTGGAGGGTCATAACCTCCTTGTGAGTCACTCAACAAGGTGAATCTTAATGTACCTGACATTCCTCTGGGTTACCATCACACTGTTCATTTGATTTCAAGGAGCACACCAGAGCTTTTGCATGTTATAACCCATTAACTGCATACACTTTACTTTGCATTGCTGCTAATCAACATCCAAAACGAAGCATAGATCTTTGATATCCTACAGTTTGTGGTTTCTTGCATTTCAATGTGGTATGAAAATCAACTTGTAGAGACTTGAAACTCTGGGAGTTTTTACGATTCTCCCCACCGCAAATGTACAATCATGCAGGACGAAGTAACTCTCGCTAAAAAATAAAAGCCAATAAATTTTCATTGTGACAGATTACCTCTAAGTCAATTACTTAAACCTGAAAAATCACCTGTATGTATATAGAGTGTGGTTTCCCCAGCACATCATTGTCTTAACACTTCATACAGTGCATCTATGCCCTTATATATGGGCTGACATATTGAGACTGCTAATTTAAAACCTGCCGTCATTTCATGTGTGTATGTGAGAGAGGGTGAGAATTTCTCAAGGTTTCATTTTCACATTCATAGCTGATAAGTGGATTGTTTATTGTTGTAGTGAGACAGAGAGGACAAGCTGAGGCAGCTGGGCTCCTTACTGGTGTCCAACCCTCTCTCTGAGTGCTACTGAATCATTTGCACTCTGCATCTGGCTAATGCACTGTAGGCTACACTTGAAGTTTGGTCATACTTCTTGGCTGTGCACCTTCTGACAGAGCGGAATGCAACCTAATAAATCAGGCCTAAATGCTTCTTCAGCTGTCCTCTTATTGTTGACAGACTGAGATCTGTCACATCAGAGATACTCAATAGTTTTACTTTACACATGTAGTGAAAACTATAAGACATGTTGACTTAGCAGCAATCTGTTCACTGTCCACGGGGCTTGGAAAATATGGTTTCATAATATATTATGCTTGATCATAATTTGAAAATGAATACTTAGTATTAATAGCAAGTGTCCCTCACAATGAGAAATGTAATAAAAGCACAGATCACACAGCAACAAACAGTCAAATTATGCAAGAGTACAAAAGACTCACTGCTCGTGAAAGTCCAACATTGGAGGTTCAAATCGTATAGGTCGGCAGTTCCCACGGTGCGGGGACGTGCTGTGAGAGACAGGGACACGTGAAAGCAGCAACAGCAGGCTAGGAAAAATAGTATCCATGTTTGTGTGCATTTCAAACTAATGACAGGCTAAACACACAAGCACAGTCGGTGACCAGGCCCTTTTCTACAATGCATCAAGTTGGCCGTGGGACCACTCCCATCTGCAGCACACTATTTCCATATGTAAAATCTCCATGAAAATCCATAGACAGAAGCATAGAATCAAAGGTGGAAAAGAAAAACAAAATGACGTATCTCCTCTTGCCACCTTCAGAGAGTGGTGTTTCTCGACGAAGGCGGCGACTTTGGAGCATCAGTTGCGCCTGCCTTGTTGTAGAACACAGACATAACTCACCAAACCTGTTCAGCAACAGGTGTATCTTAACAATAGACAAGGCTGCCCCTAAAGAGAAGCAACTCTTTGGTGAACAGAACCGTGTAATTAAAGCCTTTATAAAAATCTCATGAAAAGAGAAGTTCACCAGGGATGCAGGTGTGGTGCATAACCAGGTTTTAAGTCATTTAATGGTTTCAACCATTAAATGAGCAAATGCCTAAATGGCACATGCTCTTTTAACAAAAAAAAAAAAAAAAAAAAAAAACACACACAGAAAAGATATTACATGCAAGACGACAATGTTTTATTCTCCTGTTTCTTGCACCAGACTTGATTCAATGGTACCAATCACCATTCCTTTATACTTCACTCAAACATAATTACTCTAACATCACCCCAGAGTCAGACAATTTACCAGAGATCAATTTCACCTATTTACTACCAAGCCTACGTGTACAGGAGCAGACAATGGCCAGGCTCGCTAGAGACAGGATGTATTTCCATCCCCTGAGGCACACAGCAACCCATACAGAATCCCTGACCATGCAGTGCTCCTCTGGGATAATCTGTCATCTACAGCCTGTCCTCACTCCTCTCATTAATATAACAACTACTGACAAAAATTCTTGTGGGATTACGGATTCAGATGGATCCTGGCTGTGAATTCTATGCAGCCTTTTGCTCGCTGCTTCAGAGCTAATGTGTTGAATGTCAGTGTGTAATTGGAGTAGCTGGGGGGAGATCATGGGGAGGGCTGTGCCTCTTGGCCTCAAGATCTGCATATGACCAGTGTCAGGCTAACCTTAAGACGACGAGCACATATTAAAAAAAAGTGACAGTGAAAAGCATTTTAATTCTTATGGAAGTGACACTAGTGTGTTGAAAACTGTCCTCACAAAAGAGGACCACACTGAGTAATACAGAGAAGATAATACTTAACAATGAAGAGATTCTCAAACACTACACACACAATGAGGAAAAAAGGGGAAGTTCACCATTAAAAAGCCTGAAACAACACAGTCAAACAGCAACCCTCTAACTTGAGGGAGTGGTCATGCTATGCCAGAGCAAGATAAGCCTTTTATGGATTAGAACATGCTGTACAAAAAGTAAAGGCTAGTTGTATGTTGCACTCAGACAAAACACACATGTGAAAAGTAAGGACAGGAGACTGTTATGTGGAGGCTAAGACACAAAAACACTGTTCTAAAAGGTAACTTTTATATGTTTCCTGCCTTTGAAACAAGTGTTTACTTGTTCAAGCAGTTCTACCCATCGGACACCTTCACCATTCCAGTCAGTCTAACACTTAGGTCTGTGCAGTATCAAAGCATTTAAGAGGACTCACTGTATAGCCATTACAGTATTCACAGTATTCTGCTAGGATAAAAAAGCATGCTATAACTTCCTCAAAGCCCTCTCCTGACAGCCATGTTTTTGTCTGCACTCAAGGCACTGAGGCTATCCTGACTGTGAAGCAATGAGACCCAACCATGGACACTTGTCAGTACAAGTGATGAGGCTCCAAAAACACACAGACATATGCATGTCTGCTCCTCTCAACCTTGTCAACTGTGAGCACAAACTCTCACATTAGCCTGCCCTGCTTGACTCAGCTCCTCCAAGTAGCTGCAGCAGAACAGAACAACAGGTGACACAGACTGAGCAGTTTCCCTGGTGACTGATGTCACTAACAGCACATGTTTCAGAGAGTTGAGGGGGGTGAACATATATGGGTGTGACCTCCAGAAAAACCCTTCTTTCTTTCTCTGCAGGCTTTTTTACCAAATGTCTTGGTCAGTATGGCTTCAGGTTGCTGTCTTGTACTGTCAGTTCTGGAAGCTTGTGATTATGATGCTCAAGCTTTTTATTTTTGGGTGTTGTTAACAGATACTTTGTAGCCAGCCAGATGTAATAAAATTCCTGCCCAGGTTTGTCAGCCTTGACAAAATAACCTCTTTGTATTTGCTTTTTCACATGACCATAGTGACTGATGATGCTGTTACCAATTTGTTGCAGTACAATTTCAGCAGCATCTTTGTCTGTGGCTACTTTTGTTTGTGACTGTTGTTTGTGTTAAAATGGGAGAATAATGAGGTGTGCTACTGTTGTTTTGCCCTGTCAGCTCAGTTCAACAACCCCTCAGGCTATACGTATACTTTCCACAGTATATTTACGTTGTAACACTGTAACACAGTGTAACACAGTGACATGTTACAACAGAGTGCAATCCAGGCACAGTATAGATGCATAATATCAAACAACAGCACCAGCCTACCTGACTATACTCTCACTAATACGGTGACATTTAAATACATAAAAGACGGGAGGAGATTTCTAAAGTGAGAAATAAAAACTTACCTTTGCTGATGATATAAACTAAAATCAATGTCAGATTCTGCCTGTAAAAAACAAGAGACCTACAGTGAGTAGCTGTTTAAATATGACTGAGAAGGAGATCAGACTGCAATGTGTAAGCAGTAAATAAACTTAATTTCTTTTTCTCTCTCTTTTTTTTTTTTTGCTTTGCAATGGTGTAAATGTTAAAAATAGCAAGAAGTAGTATGGAAACAAAAAAGAGGAAATAAGTATCAACTTACCTGTAAAAGGCTTCCTTCACCAAAATGAAGAACTTCTAGAATTGTGTCTGACTGAATGAATGCTGTAAAAAAATAACAACAGGAAGTCGTTGTCAGTATTATCTCAACCACTACCATCATTGAAAAAGGAGAACAATCTGTTTTCTAATTTCAGTTCTGAACATTTTACAGAACAAGCTGATGACCTAAAAGGTTAAACAAAGTATAAAATGATACTAAAACCAAGATCATTTTAAACTGTTGATATATTTCAACTGTTTTGCATTGCAAAGTAGCTTTCAAAACCCAGGAAAAGGCAGAGACTGGCTTTAGATACAATGTCAGAATTCAGGTTGGATAGTAGCAGCCAATAATACTCTTTAAGAAAAAATGTGGTGAAATCATAAGAAAAACTATGGCCAGAAATAATTAGAACTAGTTCTGCTGGTAACTACTCCTCCCAAATCTCCAAAGCAAAGGCAGTCCGTTAGCAGTCATCATATCTTCCTGAACCACAAAGTAATAAACTAGTGCAGATAACTCCCTACTTGAACTTTAATCTCTTGTACTTTTAAAGCAGACTAGAGACAAGAGAAAGAGGCTCCGCTTGGTGTAGAAGTTTGATTTAACCCCTATCATGCTAAGAAGAAACATTACATCTACTACTGTGAACACATAACATACATGTCTATTTCCGGAGTCACAAGGTCAGTTCACCGGGCCTTTTTGTGTATAAGGCTTGGCTCATACTGTCTCCTGGAAAAGGAGGAGTCCAAGTCAGAACACCATAATATTCTTGTTTCTCACTCAAAGTATGAATCTACAAGTTTGGCTCACTACTCAGCATTTATTACGCTTTCACTCTAAGGAGAAGCTTTTCACCTGACACTACCGCCATCCCACTGCTTGTGTTGCAAAATGGACCTTTCCAGATCATGTTCACAGCACACTTTTTTACACTTCAGATTGAAATGCCTGAGCACATCCAGGTGATCTAATCACTTGATGCAACACAGCACAGTTTTAGTTCCCTTTCAGGTTTCACTTCTGTCATTACACAAGCACATCACGCACAGGAATCATTAGCCCTAGTCTGCCACAGATGACCATCTGCTCGGTTTTTCCAAGTTTGTGTGATGTGGTGGTACAATAACAATAATAACTTTTCCTACTGTATCACCGTGAAAAACACAAGACACAGTAGGGCTGACTACAGTGAAAGTTAGACTGGACTCAAACACTGCGTGCAGATCTACACAAAGTGAAACTTAGTTTTTCCACAACTTATTAGTTATTACTTCTCTTGTTGTTTGGCATATAGAGTTTGTTCAATACCTCCCTTAAAAAGAAAAACAACACATCCGTTGCTGTTGGTTTTATGACAACAGCCAAACTGAGAGGAAGTAGGAGGTTAAATCATTTCTCACCATTAAACCAAGTGCCACTTCTTTTGGCACAGGAATGAGTAAATCTGCACAGATAGTTTAATGGTGAAGTCCGACTATCAGTGATCTAGTTAACTCTGACTCAGTTTGCGAAGCTTCACAAAGTGGCTTCACAGTATTTGCCAAATAACCCATGCAGTGCTCCTTAATCACTGGAGCACATTCCTTTGGATTGTGTTACACTTGACAGGAACTAATGTAAACGATTTATAGGCACCAGACACGTTTCAAAGTTGGCACAGCTTATCTTGGACCTGACCTGCAGCTGTCCACTCACGACTGGCAGGCTTATCACTGTGGCCTGACATGATCGGTAGATCTGACAGCTGGACACCTCAGTCCGCTGGATAAATAACATGCGGCTGTCACTTGGCCCGTGGACTGATCAGTGCCAAGCTGGAGCCAACCAAGGGTCAAGTCTAAACGCTCAGCCACGTTTACAAATAACTGACTGTCATCTGACTGATCCAAACGTTTCCTCCATTGAGTCCAGTATGAGGAAGTACTGTTGGGTAGACTGCCTGCGGCAATGTTGTCAATAACGTTACCAGCCTGACATCTCCCCATTCCAATGCATTAAGATCATACAGTGGCTGATGAAAGCTAACATTAGTATTAGCCATGATGCTAACGAGCTGCTTTTCCCGTTTCTGCCTTGAACTGCTTTCTATGTTTGCTAGGTAGAGTGTTAGCCCAACTTAGCCATATAAGGAAGGGATGACAACATGACAACAAGCTACAAACGAAGCTAGCGTTTACTGTAACGTTAAAGGCCACATACAGCTAACTAACGATAGCACTTTCATTGTGAACTATGCTTAGCAATTCAAATGTCAACACATTTCAGTCTTTAATTACATCTCTTGAAAGGCAAAGAAAGATAACTACAGTTTTGCAGGGTTGGAGTGTTATTAATGTTAGCGAGATAGCGGGCTAGGTGTGATAAAGTTGGCCCGTAAAGGTAACCTCAACCGATACTTGGTAGAAATGCCTACGGAAGTTAGCGCTAGCTAATGTGGACGTCGCCAGCTAAGTTACAAACCTTGTTTATTCGCCCGCGTCGTGTGAATAAAAGCAATAAATAACATCCTCAATAATCCGACACACGATGTTCTTGTTCTTGTGTGTGACTGGCGACAACTCTGGGCTCTTTCTTGACTCGCCATGCTGCAAATCTCTCTGTTACGATAATAACCGAGCGACTGCGCGGACATGCCCGTGTAAACCTCTGCTGACTCTGTCAATCATAGCCGTTGAGAAAAAAACTGGAACTCTACTAAGCAGCGGCAGCTAACTACTGAGCAGGAGGCTGGCCTGCTTCTTCTTCTCTTCCTCTTCCGCTTCGTGTGTGACGCGGCACAGCGGTTTGTGCTGCTGCCTGCTGCAGCGGAGTGAGCGAGACCCCCACCGACTCTGCTCACTCTGGTGACCGGGCAGACAGCTGGGTATACACGGCTGAAAGATAGGCCTATAGACATTCCTCTAGCCTCCAATATCTTGAAATAAAAGAGGAAAGCTTTTAATATTTTCTCTTCATCTCCTATCAGATGATAAAGAAAATTAAATCTTTATTTATTTTACTTTTCAAGCTAATTAACAGTATTATTTGTTACAATTATTTTCTTTTTTAAATTTAACACAATTTAAATAGAAATGTTTTTTGTTGTTTGTTTGTTTAAAGGTATACTGTAAACACATTTACTTGAGTAAGAGGTCAGGTACATGTGCTTTTCTTTAGTTTTTCCATTTCAGTGCTTGTTTATACTTTATACAAATGTCGTTTACACCACCACATTTGAGGGGGAAGTATGTGCACTTTTTCATACATTCATTAGACAGCTAGTGCTACAAATCATCTTATAAATATGATATACAATATTGTAGGTTACATTTCTAACACTGTATAAAGAGAGTTAATTTGCTCCACTTGGATTAGTTATAAGATTCATTATCTGCTAATGCATCAGTGATAAAAACCTAACAACATAAACCATATTTAAGAATAAACACTCTGAAAGGGGCCACTTTTCTACTTATCTACTTTTAACACAGCAGAATTCAGGACTTCTACTTAATGTGTGGCATATTTTTATGGTAGTGTTGCTACTTTTAAGTGAAAGATCTTAATATGTCATCCACCGTCAACTATTACTGTCTTATTTTCTCATAGTTGTTTGTTTTATTGAATCTCCTAACCTTCCTTTGCTCCGGATATTAAGATAACAAGGAAATGGTACATATCAACGTCGACATGTAGTTTGTGGTCCAAGATACAGGTTCAAGAAGTTTATATCGATAAAAAGAAGAAGATATACATTCAAGATGAATGATACAATACGTGGCTGCTGTAGGAAAATGAAACTATAGCGTAATGGTTAAAGGTTGAGAGTGATAAAGCCAGATGATTGCTGACGAGTAAAGTTTAGGGATGAAATTGAGGATAAACCAAGATAACAAGAGATCCAGGGGCTTATAGATAATGATAAGTCATGTTGTTCTTCAGGATATTTGAAGCTGTCTTTTAAAGTCGATGGTGATTGATTGTCTGGTGGCCACTTGTTCCTTTTTATGGACCCTCTGCATACTGTTTAGCCTTTAGTCTAAAAGAAAGTTGACCTGTACTGTGATATTAACCTTCTACGGGTTTGAGCTCTCATGTTTTGTAATGACAGTAAGCTAGATGTCCCTGTGAGCTATAAAAGAATAGTTTGGGGCATTTATTTGAGCCAGAAGGACTACTTTTTGAAATCCACTATCAGCAGACCATATCACTAAAGAGTACTTGTGGCAAGATAACAGTAATAAATGCATTACTTGTTTGATAATCACAAGGGTAACAAAGGTTGGTTATATACACCTCCTCTCATTATCAGTACTACACCTTCAGTATGCTTTTACCAGGACAGAGGAGGATCAACAGTGACTCCTAATAATTTGCCCTGGTTTTGAGCCTTGGCACTATCACTGCCCCAACAGGTGATCTCAGATTTGGATGTGTATGTAGGGTGCAGGATTTAAAATCATGTTGTTTTGCTTACTATATATGCACATATGTCCAACAGGAGCTGAACTGAGGGCATCTGGACATGATTATAGATACATGGCGACATCTCACCTCTCATCCAAAAGGCTTTTTCAGTTCTGACTGACTGTTGGGGAGACCCAGGTATTTAACCTCTATGGGGTCATTATTAAGGCCACTGTTGTCACTGGGCTCGTCAAGGCTCCTGGCTGCTGTAACAACAGAAAAGATATCATTATCTCTTTTATTGCTTGATATAGGATTGATGAAATACACTTCAGCTGTTAATGACTAACATGCTAGATGTTTCTGATGCTTTTTTGGGTTTTACTTGTCAAACTTAGGAAATTTTGGGAGTGTCAAAAGAACATATAACTAGTCATCAGTGACAAACTGGTAAGCCCCTTTTTTAGCATTAACTAATAACTATGGAACTGTCCCTAATCAAATGGCGTTTTTTAATGATGAACTACAAATAAGTGTTAAATGATAAACTGTATAATTGGGTTTCAGACCAAGGCTGGTCAAAATATAGACAAGAAAGTAATGAAAAAATGTGATATGTGATGTGAGAAAAATATATTGTTAGTGTCTTAATCACATGTTACTGTAATATCCAAAATAGAAATATGAGTCACTTGGAAGGATCAGCCTTGCTATTAGTCATTGCTATACAAAGTAGTTGACATGTAATTCAATTATGAGGCAACAATAGTGACGTGGCTGTAATAATGGTATGGATAGGCAGATAATTCCTAAATTTCTTGTGTGAGTTTTAGGAAAATAAATGATGTAATGTTTTTTTCATGTTTACGTCACTACATTTAGTTAACAAAACACTGTCCATGTCCAGCAGAGGATCACTATGGCTTTAAAGTTTTTAAAAAGTTGAATAGCAGCAGGCCATTCCCTCCCACTCTGTTATATATAGGCCTATTTAGGAATGAGATTCAGGATGAGAATCATCATGATTTCAGTGAGTTCTGGTTGCTTTTGATCTGTGAATGGAAATAGGTGTCATGGCAGCTTGGCTCTACAAATTCTTACATCAGGATTCTTAATCTTTACTGTGGCTTTTTTATTTTTAATGTCATATATCTTTATGGTTGTATGCAGAAAACTCTGACAGGTCCTCCATCCTCCATCCTGTCCTTAATTGTTTCACTGTATATTGTGGTCATTTGTTATACATTTTTTAAAAATCAAATTACCGATTTTTTCAGTATGTCAAGTAGTTAACACAAATAAAAATAATTGATTCTTCAGTGTATAAAATGTCAGAAAATAGTGACAAAAGCCCATTATTATAGCTTGAAGTCCAAATGAATGTATTCTGATTGTTTGGTCTGACCAACAGTCAAAAACCCAAAGATGTTGAGTTTAGGGTCAAAGAAAAAGGTAGGTATTTTCAATATTTGCACTTGAAAAGCTAGCATTTGTTTGCTCAAAAATTGTAAAAAATGCAATTTCAATCAACTGACTAATTGATTAATCAACTGATCGTTTCAGCTCTGGAGTATTTAAGGATAAATAATTAAACTTTCATGAATGCTGAAGGTTGATAGAGATGCCACAAAAAAATTGCCTTAGGGCCCAACTACAAGGTTACCCCAGGAATGATTGTATGAGTGTCAGGGTTTAGGGCTGTTTACTTGGTTGTTACTATAGCCTGTAGTGGGTGACCTGATGGAGGGGGCACCAGGAAGTTAACATTGAAGCCATTACATTTTATAGCATTTACAGGAATGTTACTGTTCAAGTTTTGGTGATGCAAGCACCCATCCAGTAGAGTGTCCTGCAGCAAGACGTGTTCAGTTTAGAGCTGGTGTCTTACTGCCTGAGACCTCTGAGACAAGCTTTGCTTTACTCATACACACAGTGAGTAGTTGGAGTTGTTAGACAGTTAATATACATCAGTATGAAGACTGTTTGAAGAGTGTTGATATCAGAAATGTTATATGCTGCTGTCTCAGTGTTTGAGTGAATGAACAGCAATGGCCAGCAGGCTCTGCTGTTATGAAAGTACCTGAGGAACACATTAATTATCATTGCTGATATACCCTGTCATCATTCTGCAGATAAACATGTACCAACATGTTACACAAATATATGCACGCCATTGTTTATGTATTGTTCTCAGTTACTTATGAAAGAGTCCTGCATTACTTTGATTCGTACAAAGAAGTTGATGTGAGACATATGCCCAGCATAATCAAGGTAAAACCAGATTTATTAAAGTGGTGCTGAATGTAATGTATGCAAGTAATGCAGCGGGCTTTGTTCTCTAGTAGAGGAAACATAAACAACCAAGCCCTTCATAATGTGGTTAAATGTAGATGTCATATTATTCTTACATTTGTATGACAAATTTGATGGCTATTATGTGACCTTTGAGACAGGCAAGAAATCTGACATCATCACATTGATATCTTTGAATAAATATTTCAAAAACATTGTTAAGTGGCATTTTGACTTGTCACACAGGTGTCACTAATAATAACCCATTACATAACTGTGGTTGTTCCAGGGCTGTGATATTCTGCATTCTGGGTCACAAGCACACTGATATGAAACTGAGCCTTTGTTAATGTTAATAATCCCATCTGAGCTTTTCTTGCTGCGACAAGTTCAAACGTGTGCTCTGACAAAAAGTCTGTTCACCATCAGTAAACCACTGCGAGGGACACATTGCCAGACTGGTGAGTATAATTTCTTAAGCTTCCTGCAGAGGGCAGTATTGTAATAATGTGCATCCTCTGGGAGCTGTTCACACAGCAGGTCTTTAATAAGTCCATTATCACTTTCATTAGAAAACAGTTGAGACACGACCACTTGTTTGCCCCTTAAAATTCATCAATGTAACGGCAATAAAGTGTAAGTTGTGGGAGCAATTTTTGTTTGGTAAAATGACCATAAAGCATTGCATGTTTAGGTGGAATGACAATCAGCATACAATACCATCTGTAGTTCAGTGTTGCCACATACACACTATTGTCCTATTTACTACTATTACTCACATTCATGCACTGTATTATTCATATCTGCACATACATTCCTGTTTATCATTACATACCTGTACATACATATGCTGAATTAAACTGAAAGTTTACCCAATACCCAGTGGGTAGAAAATCACCCAAGACAAAGGTTTGTTCTGACCCAGCATTAGTGTTATGTTTTTATACCGTTGTTTGGTAATTTACCCAAATTAAAATGTGTTTGGTTGTGAACTGGTATAATCTACTTTAGCTTTAGCAACAACAAATTTGTGACAGTTGTGAGGTAAAACTGGATCATGTCATGTTTAACACTGGGTCAAAAATATCCATATTTTAGTTAGGGTAAAAAACCAAACATGAATATAAAAATAACAACCACTGAGTCACAGCAACATATAGGTGCTGGGTAATGTTAACCCAGTATTGCACTGGTGCTATACTGATGCAGTTAGATAGTTCAAAACCAATTTGTGCAAAAACCAAAGAACACTGACAAACTTTGTATACAAAAATTGATGTAGGTGATACAATAACATTCAAGTGTCCAGTAGGCCCTGACAGTGAACCAGTATGTACAATGCCAGGACCATGATACTGAAGTAGCTAAATGGAATTCAACTATCATTCATTTTTATCATTGAAACCTGCTATTTTCCTACTATCACATGTCAGAGAGAAATGTGTAATTTCTTTGAGAATGTGCTGTTTTCTGGGACCTAAATTATTGTGAGTTCTTTCCTTCATTCACTGTTACTGAACACTCAGTTCTCCTTTGCTGCTTTTTCCAACAGCCACACACGGTGCTGCAAATAAATCTGAATGCATTTTGAGCGAGGATAGGCAACAGGAAAACCAATCACACAATTAAAACCACGTAATTTGCATGTGATTGTAAAGGAGAGGCATGCATTTAAGGGTAAGCACACACACACACACACACACACACACACACACACACACACAAATGTTTATGCTGTCAGCTGATTGCAAGTGCGAACAGCATAAGTGTAGCTGATTACAGCACAGCTAAAATGACTGTACCATTAGGGGATTATGAACAAAAAAACAAAAAAAACAAAACCTGACTATAGACTAGAGATTTTCCTCATGCATGTTGTGTTTGTCTGGCGAAGGCCCACAAATTGTCCTTGAGGTTGTTATAGCAACCCTGTAAGTGTCTGGCGGAGGATAAATCATCCTCTCTGTTTGGAATAAAACAATGACAAGGTACAACTAATCATCCCCAGCATCTGATGAACAGGGTACAACTCATCAGCACAAGAGGACTCACAGCACTACCGTGGCCACTTGGACTAACACTGGCTGCCAAGACATATCTGAGGACCTACTTATTATGTACTTTGTGCTTTTACTTCTTATCACTGATATATATATATATATATATATATATATATATATATATATATATAATATATATATATATATATATGTTATGTTTTCTTAATGTATTTCTATTTATTTATTGTGGTGTTTCTGGTTTAGATTATTACTAGGTTATTAGGTGTATGTGTACCAGATATATTACATATTCCTGAGGGAACCAGGAGTACCAAGAAAAGTGCTCTGCACCAAGAGGGCAATACTCCCAACCACTCTGCGTCTCCCAGCATATTTCAAGGACATGCCAGTCTGCACAGCAACAGGGGAAAGTAATGTATGCTCTCCAGATCATTGGACACACACAATCAACACTTGTTGATTCACACTCATGTTATGCTAACAATGAACCCACATAGGACCAAATTCAGCAGTTCCCCTCAGTTTTATGGAGTGTTTTAGCAGTTGAAAAGCCAGACATTTCTCTCCAGGAGTTGGTGGAGAGTAAAACAGAGCTAAAAAAAAAACAACAAAACAACAAATGGGCTTATTACCAGCTTGCCACATACATGAATCCAAATGAATGATAATGTTGATCCATGTCTACTGGATTTGGAAAGAAGTCACTGTTTGCTAACATGTCAACGTGAGACATTTTGATATGTGAGTGTTTTCTTTGCAGCTTGGTTCTGTTGATCCCAAGTGGACAAAAAATTAATATGACGCTAAAATACACTTTTATTTTTATTTTTGCCATGACGGGCATAGCCCTGTGGATTCCAGACCTCTGAATCACTGCTCATAGCTTGTTTTTTCAGCTATTCAAATAACTGAAAAGTGATTTAAATAATTAAATTAAATTTCAATGAAAATTCACTCTAATCGTTTGTCTAATTCTGTAGTGTGTTTGGAAATAAAGCCCCTACACACAAACCCAACGCTCCTCTTCTGCTGTCCATTGTTGTTGTTCGACTGTTCCCTGATTACGACCACGTTTTGTCATCTGGGACTCCTCTACCTCTCACTGTGCTGCCAGCTGCTGATCATGCCTGATTACAGTCTCATCACATCAGTTTGGATTCAGCTCATTGTTGAATGGCTGAGGGTTATAAATGAAGAGGGTGCAGAATCTGATTGCATGCAGGAGACAATGTTGCACTGTGCCATGGTGCACTCTGGGAAAAGCCAGGGTTTAGGATGCAGTAATTACCATGTGCCTTCTGGCAGAGATGTAAAGAGGCTTTCAATAGATCTCCATGCACCTGGAGACAGTCCTAAACCTAATGAGGTTCAGAGAAGGGGAGAGTGATTGGTCAGCCGCTGCTTGATTTTCTCTTACCACTACGGCTCTATAAATCTATAAATACCTAAATAAAATGAAGCATAAAAAACTGAAAAAAACAAAAATAAAATTAAATAAAAAACAAAAATCAGTTATTGTTTTTCATTGCTTCATGGCTAAAAGAACTGCATGTTAGGTCTGTGACAACTGGATCCCAGAACTTACATGTCCATTAGATCCTACAAAAGCTTTGACATGTTGCACTTACAGTGAATTTAGGATTACATTCAAATCAGACGCAGTAAGCATTATTTCTGTCTGTTAGTGTCTACAGACTCTATATATAGTATAAGCACCTTTATATCCAGTACACTGTTTCTATTGATGGATTGCCCTAAACCCACTCACAGTGAAGACAACCCTAAAGTCTATTATACTGCTAAATCCCTTCAGTTTGAGATGATTCATGACGCACAGAAAGAGAAACAAACAAGTTTTGCAGTACTATCATTACAATGATAATTGGACCATATTCTTACACTATTTCAGTGTAAATATCTATCTATTTATCTAACTATCTATCTATCTATATATATGCAATTAGAAAATTATCCCAAATGAATGAGCAAGGATAACGTAAAGCAGCTGATGTCTGATGTTTGTGATTATTTTTTTTTAATATTCACATAAAAAGAAAAATGTTGCACAAAAGTGACATGGGGAATTAGGTGGCTGAAATAGGTACTCAGGTCTAAGCTGGGATTAGCAGTGCAGCTCCGTCTATTGCCAAGGGATTTCTCTTTTAACCTTATGCCTCAGGGTGATGTCAAGGTGGGGGTGGGGCGATGCTGTGGTAGTGAGCTGATATGGTGACAGAGGAAACATTGTGATGAGGGACATCAGCCTAATGATGCCTCTCTCAGTCTGCTTTAATGGCCTTCATTACTGCTTGTCAAGTGTTTTGCTTCAAAAAGCCACATTATGCATGGATACCTCATTCACAGAAGGAGAACTTTTTGCTGTTTGTCTATGCAATACAGCAGAACACAAGGCCTTGAATTTTACCAGCTGGTGTAAACATTCACTCCCTGACCACTATACACCAATACGATTTAATGCAATCCAGTATAACAGATCTGCCACAAACTCATCAGATAGTGCCGTAGCTGGTCGAGGTGAAGCTATTTTAAATGATTCAGACACTGTTCAGTAGTTGATAAAAGCACATCAGATCTCATGAACTAATCACACTTTGTGGAAGTAAAGTCTGTATTTACAAATAAGTTAGTGACTGTAGCTAAGTGGACAGTATAATACAGTATATAGTGGAGTAAAAGTGAAAATACTCAGGTAAAGCTGTACTCAAGTACAGTACTTGAGTAAATGTAATTAGTTACTTTCCATCATAGTGACCCAAAATACCTGTTCTGTTTGTCAGGGCATAAAATACCTCTAAATAAACAGAGTTTTGAATGCTAAACCCAGATTATGATACATACAGTGTGTATATGTATCTTTTAACTGCACAGGTAGCACATGATGTGTGTTTGATTTCCCCAAAACAGCAACAGTCATGCAATATCTCCTTATGTTTGTATAGAGATGTCAGTTGTCTCCAGAAATGAGGGTTTCTTTAATGTAACATTTCAGATAATTTCATGTTTTAGACATTTGACAGATATTATTTTGCTTTATTTCATCATCACTTCACTTGTGTCCACCCGTGGACTGTAGTGGCAGCTACAGTGATAGACAGGACTCCTCCCCTTGTCTGATCTGGGACCTGTCAGATCAGTCTCCACTCTCCTCAACCCGCAGATCCTCTGGTACCAATTATGGGCAGCCGACATCGATAATTTTGGTGACGTTGTGCTCGGACGGAGCGATCGGGAATTTTTCACTGAAGGAAAATTTATTACATGTCTGTTTTGAAAATGGGATTGTCAGGAGGCAACCAGAGGGGAACCGTTTGTTCGGTCGGTTTGGAAAACTCAGTGTGAAAAGGCTTCAGACAGGTGAGCTACCAGCTGAGGCTGTACTCCAACTTCAGACACTTTACAACTTATTGGTGAATTTTTTTCTTCCGTTTTTCTGTATTTTTCCTGTTATATTTAGACTCATTATGGTTAATTTTACCCAGAAAATCTGCATTACAGCAAACAGAAAGTGTAAACTGGAGATACAAGAGTTTTAAGTGAGAACATATTGATACACAGAGGTACACACTGAGAGGCATAATAAGATAATTTAATGTAATGTGAATCATTCGGTTATGAAAATCAAAAATAAATAAATGATGCATTCGCTTTTGTAAAAGCTTTTTAAGATGAGTATATTTGTAAGAGAATATGAAGAAACCATGAAGTCAATTTAGTGAATTTTTCATGTGTAACTGGCTTTAATGTGGATGACGAGTTCTTGAAAAAAAACAAAAAAAACAGAACAAAACATGTCATTTAGGGATGGGGATGTCTTGATGAGTACACAGCCTTCCCACAGGTCACAAGCTTCTTAATGGGTCTTGACCCATGGGTGCTGCAGAACAACTAATCTCCAGGAACAAACACAGTAAAACAGTTAAACACTAATTTTGATCTTAAAGAGCCCTTTATTACACACCCACAAAGGACACACAGTTAAACAATGACAAAGGACATCACAGACTGTAGAGCATAATTTTTATATATTCATCTATTTTAAATGTTGTCCAAGACATTTATCAGCAGCAGATAATACAGAAACTGTCACATTCAATAACAGTATCAGATTTCAAATATCAGATATGAATAAGGTCGAGTATGTTCACTTCAGCCTTTTTCAACATGGTGTATTTTGTATTTATTTATTTTTTTTTCTTACAGTTTCACCAGAACATAAACAATTCTTAATCATCATGAGTTTTGGTATAATCAAACCATAAACCTCTAAGATGGCAGATATTGCCAACACAACACTATGCAGTATCCATTATCCTCAGAACAACTGCACCATCATCTCTGGTCTGTGACTGACTTCAGGTGTAGTTACCATGACTGAAAGAAAGTAAATGTAGAAAATACTGTCATAAAACACATTACAATCACACTGATCTCTAATAACTTTGGTTCTTCGTGCAGTGCATTATACATGTGTGTTCTTGGGTTCGGTCATGATGATGTAACTCACATTCAGTGTACAGACACACTGTAGGCTTTACCTGTTTTCACCCTTTCAGCACTCGGCTTCTTGCTGCTTCTGTCAGTGTGATTTAATTTAGTGGGGGTTGGCTAACTCCCTGGTATTAGCACTAATCTACATGTGTGCACGTGTTACAACCATTGGTGTTTCCCAGAGATCAGTGAGTCATTATTTACCAGCAGACAAAAAAACATTATTTGAAGCAAATAATCCAAAAAAACCCTTCAGACTCACTCATTAGACCTCGCTTTACATGTTACATTTTTAGAGTTTTAATTAGGCAGAAATTTCCACAACAGCCAACACCCAGCTGAACTATATCAAAATATAAAAACATCATGTATTTTTAAAATGCAGTTCTTTACAGGAGCTGACATGGCGGATCTGGCTGTCTCTCCAGACTGTACCCACTACAGAGGAGAATCACTGCCCTCAGTCACGTACAGTTGTACATGTTCTTTAAGCGATGCCCTAATAGACTTAACCTGCTGTATACACGACTGAACATAGCAACTACAGTCTGCCGTAAGCCATAGCTTAGTTATTTTAAAAACAAGCTTCACAGAGAAAGGGCACTGATCTTGTTTAGTGTTAAGGACTTAATGCCAATGTATTTTTAGGTGCAACTGTCAGACAGACAGTGAAAAGTTGCATTTATTAAACACATCAACAATACAGCTCTCATGAGTCTTGATGCTTGATATCTGGCTGGTAAGATCTGATAAATGTACCACAATGTTTCAGTCTTTTTCTCTGTACCTGTGTGCTCCAGGCTAGCACAGCCAGACACAACAACATGGCAAAAATCTGCAGTGAAAACTCCTTTTCAACCAGACAGCGGTTGCCCACCAACACACCTGATGAGCTGGCAGTCATTGAAAATGGAGACAGCAGGTCTGACATCACCATGAAATCTTAAGATTCAATAAATATTCATTATGTGCTAATGTGCAGGTTGGATTTTGGGAACTATCTTGATCACTTTTCTACCCTATCAGTGCCTTTTGCATTGTTGTCCATGTCCTTTAATGGGCCTGATGTCACATTTTATTTAGTATGTTTGACAGACTAGAATTAATTGCTTGGAAGTTGCTTCTTTCTGTTCATGTAGCATGGTCACTTCTTTCAACCTGCTGTCTTCCAGAGCTCACTCTCTTTGTGAAGACAACTCCGAGAGAGCGCTGTCTTCTGAGTCCCACAGAGACTCATTCACAGGTGCTGGGGCAATGGCCAGGTAAACTTCTGTAGTAGCACTTTAAAGTTCTTAGTAGATATTTATCAGTGGTGGAAAGTAACTAAGTTCATTTACTCAAGTACTGTGCTTAAGTACAATTTTGAGGTACTTTTTTATACTTCTGCTCCATTATATTTTTGAATGAAATATTGAACTTTTTAACTCCATCTGGCAGCTCTGGTTGCTAGTTTCATTTCAAATTATATACAATATATACAATACAAATATTAAGTTAAAAAAAACTTTTTGCTTGTAACCCCTTACAAAAAACTGATTTCTAGGTGTGTTTCATTTAAATAACTGTTTATGGTCCAAAGAGGTTGAGAGCAAAAAAGCAAAAAAGGACAGATTCAAAAAATGTACACAAAAAAATAGATTTTTTTTTTTTTTACCCTTTTTGACTGAACTGACCCTCTAAGATGGGAACCACTAAATTCAACTACCTAACCGTATATAAAGTACTTGAAAGTAGCTTGAACAGCTACTACAGTAAAATGGTGTATACACATTAATGCATCACCGTTAACTATTTAATAATGTAATACTGTATCAGTCACAGGGGAAAATTTGTCTGCAGAATGAGTGCTTTTACTCTACTAAAAGTGCTTTTAAGTGCATTTTAGCTTTTACACTGTCACACTGACTGAAGTATAAGATCTGAATACTTCCTCCACCACAGGTATTTACATAATGTGAGAGATGGTATGACTACTGTTTGATTCCTAGGCTAGACGGCTGTCACCTTGTACTCTTTTACCTCCCGCTGACCCTCTAGGCTCTCTTACTTCTTCTTCATGCTGCGAAACTGGGCAACTCACAGAATGAACCCAGAGGCAGAGAGGCATGACTCATTCCTGGAGCGCTTCAGAGGGCCTGAGCTCAAAGAAGTTACCAGTCGAGAGAGCAATGCCCAGTCTGTGGGTTACAACGACACACTCCATAAAAGAAAGTAAGTACTGGACTGTGTAGCAACACCTGGGATGGTCAGTGCCTAAAAGTTAACATTTCTGGACTCACAGTGGCAAAGCACACAAAACAGAACAGTTAATATACAGTACACGAGTAATAATTAATCCCTCAAAGCTTTGATGAGTTAAACTGGTCTGAATGGAACAAGAAAATATTAACGAGTCTTTTAACACCAGTTATATGAACATCATGTGGCCTCCATACAAACCTCCCCCACCAGTGTTATTAGGTTACGAGGAGGATAAGGGTGAAATGAATGAATTAAATGTCAGCTGCATTCTTTGGGACATGTAAACAATGTTTTTGCCAAAATTACCCTCACTCCCATGATATTGGTCTGCAAATGATCTAATGGTCAGTCGCACTTATACATGAATGGTGGGGTTAGCTAGCACCTCAAATCAAATTTTGTAAACATCATCCCAAAGTTCAAGATGAGTCATCAAAAATATTTTCACAGGAAGAGGAAAGAGAGGGAATGAAAAAACTAAATTTGGTTTTTACGTTAAACATGTAACAAGAGATAAATAAATAATCAACACCAGAACACATGGTTAAAACATGGAGTATGTGTTTTTTCATTTCACTGTGTCTTTAAAAAAGACTCAGTCAAAGAGCTTTAATGTCTGACACTGAGAGTTCACTGTGAAAAATCACGTCCTTTATTTCTTTTTAAAGTCTTGCCAGTAAGTTCCCGCTAGCAATGTACAACATGAATAACTGCAACAACACAGACGAGTAAGTGTGTGCATATCTGTGTTTTAAAATAGAGGTAGATTCTTAGAAAAAACAATCATAGCTCATGCTGGACATACTTAGTATCTTTTGTTGTAGCTTATGTGCTATATCCTACAATAAATAGCATAGCCAGTAGTGCAGAAATCCTTTGAAATCATGTCTTTCAATTCTCCATTCCTTCATGGCTTCTTCTCCTGCAATGGGCTGAAAAAACCCTGTCCTTTTGCTTGCTTGAGGACTATTTTGTTGAAAGTAAGGTTGTGAGTTGTACTCATTTATTCTTTGGGAAGTACTTAGATATAAACTGTTCAGGCAACTTGCCTTTGTCATGATGCCATCTGCTGGACAAATGTATGACCTGCACCAGATCTTCCAACAATGTCCTCAATCCAAAATTGTGAAACCTCCAGTAGACCTCCTTCTTGTAGTCTGGTAGACAGTCCCTCATAGACCACCTTCATCTTTTTTCCCCAAAATAAAAACTAAACTTGTGATTCATAGCAAGAAAGAGGACAAAAAAGAGGGGATTAAAAAAGATGAGAAAAAGGAAGAGGAGAAAAAAGATGAGAAAAAGGAGGAGGAGAAAAAAGATGAGAAAAAGGAGGAGAAGAAAGACGGGGACAAGAAGGAAGAGGAAAAGAAGGACGAGAAGAAGGATGAGAAAAAGGATGATAAGAAAGATGATAAGAAAGATGATAAGAAGGACGATAAAAAGAAGGAGGAGCCCCCGTAAGTATACCAGTAGATAGAGTAAGTCCATTGAGACTGGGAAATTTAATTACAGAAAACACATATTGTTATATACATACATACATACATATTGTTTCATATTTGTGAAAAAAAAAACATTAACAAACTCTTGCAACATCAGTTAAGTTTGAGTTATTTTTATAGGAAAGAAATCTGGATTATGGATCCAGCTACAGATCAATACTACAGGTGGCTGACCATCATTGCAGGCCCAGTGTTTTATAACCTGATGATGATTGTAACAAGGTACTGTCCATTTAACATGCATTAAAAATGTATTCCTCACTTAGTGGGATGTTCACTTATTTGACAAGCATTCTAATTGTCCTCTAGAGCCTGTTTTAATGAACTCCAGAACTCCTATACAAAGCTCTGGATATTCTTGGACTACACCTCAGACTTCATCTACTACACAGACACATTTGTCAGATCAAGAACAGGTTGGATTTTTGAAAATGTCTTAAAAATATTTATCTATGCATTATTTGTGTCCATTGTAAATGGTGTATTTTTGTCCCTCAGGGTACTTGGAACAAGGCCTGCTGGTAAAAGATGCCAAGAAACTGAGAAGTAAATACAGAACAACATCTCAGTTCAAGTACGATATGATTTCAATGATACCCACTGATCTGCTGTTTCTGAAATATGGATTCAACAACCCAGAATTTAGATTCAACCGTCTTTGCAAAATGTCAAGGCTTTTTGAGTTCTTTGAACGGACTGAAACCAGAACCAGCTTCCCGAACATGTTTCGAATCAGCAATCTCGTACTTTATATCCTTGTTATTATCCACTGGAATGCTTGCATGTTCTTTGCCATTTCAAAAACCATTGGTTTTGGGTCTGACACTTGGGTGTATCCAAATATCAGCCACCCAGAGCATGGCCGCTTGGCCAGAAAGTATATTTATTCCCTATACTGGTCTACACTTACCCTCACCACCATCGGAGAGACCCCTCCACCAGTCAGGGATGTTGAATACCTCTTCGTCATTGCAGACTTCCTCACTGGTGTCTTGATCTTTGCTAGTATCGTTGGTAACGTTGGTGCGATGATCTCTAACATGAATGCTTCTCGTGCTGAGTTCCAGGCAAAGATTGACTCTATAAAGCAGTACATGCAGTTTCGAAAGGTCACCAAAGACCTGGAGGCCAGGGTCATCAAATGGTTTGACTACCTCTGGACTGAGAAGAAGACCTGTGATGAGAAGGAAGTCTTGAAGAATCTCCCTGACAAGCTCAAGGCTGAGATTGCTATCAATGTCCATTTGGATACGTTGAAAAAAGTGCGTATTTTCCAGGATTGCGAAGCTGGTCTCCTGATTGAATTGGTGCTCAAGCTGCAACCACAGGTGTTCAGTCCTGGAGATTACATCTGTAAGAAGGGAGATATTGGCAGGGAGATGTACATCATCAAGGAAGGGAAGCTGGCTGTGGTGGCTGATGATGGAGTCACTCAGTTTGTAGTGCTCAGTGATGGTGCATACTTTGGGGAAATTAGTATCTTAGGAATCAAGGGCAGTAAGGCAGGAAACAGGAGAACTGCCAACATTAGAAGTGTAGGTTATTCTGATCTCTTTGCACTGTCCAAAGATGACTTGATGGAAGCACTCACTGAGTATCCAGAAGCCAAGAAGGCATTGGAGGAGAAGGGTAAAGCCATCCTGATGAAAGACAACCTGATTGATGAGGCAGTTGCCAATGCCGGTGCTGACCCCAAAGACCTGGAGGAAAAGATCATAAAATTGCAGAACAACCTGGACGTAATGCAGACCAAGTTTTCCCAGCTGATGGCAGAGTTCACCTCCAGCCAGACAAGGATGAAGCAGAGGGTCACTGAGATGGAAGCCAAAGTGAAATCCATACGACCAGAGGACCTGTCTGAAGTGGTGGCTGACAAAGACAAAAAAGTCCAGTAATCTGAAAGATACCTGAGGACTTTACAGCAAATGAAGAGATTTTTCATTAAGAATAGTACTGTGACACTTTTTAAAAGCCCATGTTTATATCTATTTATACATCACGTTCATTATCATCATACTATGTCCAATTGTGTACAGTGTATGCAGCAAATATATATTTTTGTGTGCATGCTATGGTTGACATCCAGTTTCATGTTGTCATGAAACTACTTTAGTATGTTGATCAGAGGTACAGAGGTATGTATGCAAAAAAATGGCTTGTCATAGCTGTAGAATAATGAGGAATGTTTTCTTTTCCTGATCAATATTGACAATTTCCCCTGAAAAAAGTTTCTTAAGTATGAATTGAACACAATATTGCAACAGCAATATCCATTTGATGCTGTATATAAATGTACAAAATAAACTCAAATGCCAGTTCTGTTTATAAGTTGTTATCGGCATACATTATCAGTTGTAAATCTGCAATGTTAAATGTCAATAAACATTAAAATGTTCATGTAACATATATAAAATACTGTAGGTTTTTTTAGGCAATCTTGTCTGCAGCAATGTGAGCACACTGACACGTTGTTCCCATTTTAAAGTTGATATGGTGAACTTAGTAGCAAACATTGGCCTGGTTGTACATCTAGCAACATTAACATTCATTTGGAGATGTGTTTCTGGCCACCTGATGAATAGAAATCCAATATTGATCTCCTTTTAGCTCTGTTTTGGTTTGGCTTTTTAGCCGCTAAATGCCCCATTAAGTTTCACCAGATAATATTGTGCTCTTTGGTGCTGAGCAGGTAAGGCTGATGCCACCAAAAACTACACTACGAGAGTGGTGAGAGTGAAACCAAACAATGAAGCTGTGAGCCAGAAAATCATAACAATGACTTGAAAACTCTGTAGAGATGAGAACTGCAGAGTCCAGTGATAATTCTCTGTGGGTTTGTCACTAAGATCGACCTGATTGTACCCACATTACTCATAGTCATGTGATGCACTGCTAATACAAAAATACTGACTACAGCAGCTTTGAGTTACAATATGCATATCATATGATATAGAAATTATGATGAAGGAATTCCTACAGTGTATACTGAAGACAAAGTTTATAGATTTTTTTCACCTTTATTCACTTTGCATAATTGTTGCTTTACATAAGAGTTTCACATTATCTGCACATTCTTTATGTACCTGAGATATTTGGCCAAATAAAACATTTCATGTGACTCTTATCCTCACATACTTTTGTGCAGTCAGTAATACTTAACAACAAACCAAGAGAAGAGAAAAACTTTTTCAGGATGTGAAAATCTGAACTGACCAGTCAGTGAACACATTCTGAAACGCTGCAAACTACTGAAATCAAACCATCTGGTCAAGTTCACTTTTCACCACACACAGTATTCATTTTAGATTTAACACAAAAGGCACAACAAAGAAATACTTTAAAACAACCTTTAGGTTAGAGGTGAGTGTGTTCTCGGACTGACAGGAAATAGTTTAATTATAAGCTTGTCAGTAAGTGTAATATAAAAGGCTTCACCTCAATATACCACAATGACAATCATAACCAAGAAGCACCATTATCCCCAGTCCACTCAGTTGTAAAAAGATGACCTGAGGACTGATTACTGCTACATTAAGAAGAGCTGCAAAAAATATGACGAGTCAAACTAAATCAGTAATGTATGTGTGTCGGCATTCATTAAAATCCTGTGTATAAGTGCACTTTCACAAATTAAATCTTCTTTATGTTTGCTCAGAAACAAAATACATGTGATAAATGAACTAAGTAATAACTAAGTGCAGTGTTAAACTCCTTGGGAAACATAATATATATGAAACTGACTCTCAAAGGGAGCAAGTTAAAGGCTGACAGTGGAGCTTGACTTGGTAGAGGTTGGTTAGGCACAGGATTACTGCAGCATTTTGTTTCATGGCATTTCCCTCTGTATTGTTGTAATACTCCCTTTTTTGTTAAAATGCAGTCAGAAAACTTTTCCTTGTGGATCTGTCACAGCATCCCAAATCCTTTGGCATAAGTGATGGCCTTGAGGAGTCTTTCTTTCAGTTTTTCTTTGGAGGAGTATTCTGGGAGCAGCAGAGCATTAAAGCATGTGTGAGAAGTTGGTAGCCTGCAAGAAGGGATGAGAGTAAAAACATTGCTGTGCTTGACATTAAGTGGTAAATGGCTGCATTTATAAAACACTTTAATCCAATGAAATTATTTACAGTACAGTTTGCCTCTAATACACTGATTGACACATTGTCAGCAAGTTACTATGCAAGCTACTAGCTTTACCACTGAGAGCATTTTGGTTTCACAAATTAAATCTTCTTTATGCCTGAGCACACTATGCCACGTCAACAGGAGAAGGTGGAGATTGAACTACCAAGTCTGTAATTAGTCAACAACCCGCTGTACCTCCTGGTTGTATGATGAATGTGTGGTGAATCACAGCACAACAATGTAAATTAAAAAATCATCCATATGTGCTGCTCTTATGTTTTCTTCTTTGCCAGAGCATCATAAATTTATTTTTAATTTTACATCCATTGTTTTGATTTGTGTGCGTACACGTTTATAATCATGGGTTATGGCAGTGGTTTGTTTGGGTACAAACAAAATGCTCTGTATCTTTACTCTTTTGACTGACACAAGGACACAAAACAAAGAGGTAGCAAACTGAGAATCTGCTTCACGGAATCATCTTCTGTGGCTGAGAATCTTTGAACAAAACCTCAAATTAAAGCCAACTGTACTGTACTTTGTTTTTTTAGGCCAAAGGAATAAAAGAACTGAAACAGATTTTCAAATCTGTGCCAGTGCTCATTCACCACACTGTTCTGTACCTGTCTGTGTCTGAGCCGTTCTTGGCGATAATCATTTTTAATTTGCCAAGCCCACCAACTGGTGCTCTGTCTGTGCCAGTGGTAAACTGAAGAAACAACCTCTTCTGCTCCTCTCTAAATGAGTGAATTGTTTCCCAGAAATCTCTGTGGGCAGAAAAATAAAGAGAGACTGATATGACCTGCTGCTTAAAACATGCTGTCAGATTATTATTGAAGCACAGAGCACTGGATGTGAAAAAAAAAGGAAAAGCCATACTTACTTGATAATTTGACTATCTTTGCTATAGCCTCCATCATATTCTGTGGTCTTTTCAAGTGCTTCAAAGTCAAGTTTCTGCAAAATCACAAGAGATTGCTCTGTAAGTCATAAAACACTGGCTACAATAAAGCAACAAAAATCAAAATTAATGTTAGCTTTCTCACCCTGCTTCCACAAATAAGGAGCTCTACTTCCTCTGGTCTAAACAAATATTTCAGTGGGGACTCATTTGTGACCATGAGGAAACCTTTTTTGAAGGCTCTGAATTGTCTCTCCACACTCTTGTTCAGTATGTATTCAGCATACAGATCCACAAACTCCTGTGAATTATAGATGTACAAAGCAGAAACACATTTTAATATACAGTAAAGCAATTGCTCAACATGAACATTTTATTAGGAATGAAGACCTAAAGGTACTGTCAATGAAATAACCACCCTCCACTGCTAAGGCAGATTCTCTGTAGCTCTTGAACTAAAAAAACAGTCAAAATTAAACATAATCAACCCTCACAAAGAGAACTGTTGTGTTTTAAAGCAAGATTAAGAAAGATTAAGAACATGTATACCTTCTGAGAGAAGGTATACATGTTCAACCTTGCTTAAATTAGTATACACAGGGGTTTTGCTGCTCAGCCTTATTTGGTCTGGTATGACCAGTAGCGTGTGGCAAATGTTAGGTAGTTAGGCAGCCAGTTTGCTTACTTAATTACTCCTATCCACTTTATACTGCCATATGTTACTATTTCTATACAGTAACTAACTTAAACTTACTAAATTTTAATCCGCCAATTACAAGACAATGATAAAAATGAGGATTGTCCCTTATCCCTGATCCTGTTTGAGACATTCATGGACAGGATCTCAAGGCGCAGCCGAGGTGAGGAGAGTGTCCTGTTTGGGGACCTCAGAATTGCGTCTCTGGTGTTTGCAAATGATGTGGTTCTGTTGGCTCCATCAGACCATGATGTTCACTACACACTGGGGTGGTTTGCAGTAGTTGGGATGAGTCTGAAACCATGGTTCTAAGCCAGAAAACAGTGGATTGCTCCCTCCACCTGGGGTGAGAGTTACTGCCCCAACTGAAGGAGTTCATGTATCTTGGGGTCTTGATCATGAGTGAGGGTAGAATGGAGCGAGAGATTGATAGGGGATTGGTACAGTAGTAATGTAGTAATATAGAGTTGTATTGGATCATTGTGGTGAAGAGGGAGCTGAGCCAGAAGACAAAGCTCTCAATTTACCAGTCAATCTACATTCCAACCCTCACCTATGGTCACAAGCTTAAGGTAATGACCGGAAGAATGAGATCGCAAATACAAAGGGCTGAAATGAGTTTCCTCCGCTGGGTGTCTGGGCTCAGCCTTAGAGACAGGGTGAAGAACTCAGACATCTGGAGGGAGCTTGGAGTAGATTTGTTGCTCCCTTGGGTCGAAAGGAGCCAGTTGAGGTATTTTGGGCATCTGGTTAGGATGCCTCTTGTGCACCTTCCTTTGGAGGATTTCTGGGCACGTCCAACTGGAAGGATAACCTGGGATAGACCCAGAACCCACTGCAGAGATTACATATTTTATTTTGCCTGGGAGAATAAAAAAGGATCTGGGGTATCCCACTTAAGTGGATTTTAAACACTTCACCTGTCTATTCTCCTTGGTTACAGGGATCTGGTCTCCCTGTTCCTTCAAGTCATACAATATTGGGTTTCCAAAAAGATCTGTGTGTGATATCTGGAAGGTGAGCATCATGTCTTCCTCCACATTGCCAGTATACTCAAGCAATCCCTTCAGGCTTTGGTAGAGAGCCTGCAACAGGAGAAACATTGGCTGACAAGTGATACAGTGAACCTACAGCAATAGAAGATCTGAATTTGTGACTGTGGTTTCTTTCTAGCAACTCTAAAAACTGCTGCACATGTACAACATTTTAGAAATACAGGACTGATATTTAGTCTTTCACAGTGTATTAACAACTTCAGAGAAAGTTACTATACTGGATGTGAGTCTGACAGGTCCAAGTAGGTCCCTTTCTTGCCCATGAGTTTCCTGTAGACAACCATAGGGAAATGGACATCCAGAATGCAGTTGTTGTAAATGGCGAGCCCTAGGACGATTCCAATAAGAGTGTACTGTGCTTCATTCTCAAGTGAGGATGAATTGAACCAGAAAAGTTTTGTATCCTCGTCGTAGGTGAACATTCCTGTTCAGAAAATCAAAGAGTGAGAGAAAAACTGAACCTTTGGACAGAGCAATGCTAGCTCTTTCTGCTGTTTCCAGCCTTTGTACCAATCTAACTTTCACCTGGCTGCCACTTCATATCTAACAGACCAATATGAGTAGTATCTGTCTTCTCAGCTTACTCTTAGCAAGAGAGTACATTTTCCAAAATATGAAACTATAAAATTAATATGATGTAAAACAGGGATTTTGCAGTTTTTATATGTGAAACAAATGGTAACAGTTTAAAATAGTCTCACCTATGTCGAGATTGAAGATTTCCTCCAAGACCAACTGAAAGAACTCCTTTGATACGCCCCCTTCGTCTACACCTTGCTCCCCCTCAAACTCAACAAACAGCTGCTTCTTCAGGTCTGATGGGTTCTCCATGGAAATCATCTCCAGCTACAACACAGGGGAGGGGAGGAGGGATAAATTAACCGACAAACACAGAGGAACTGAGTCAGTTCAATATGACAATAATGCAACATATAATGCTGTGACTCACGCTGACGAGGGCGTCATCGATGATGTGATCTCTGCGAACTTTAAGCTTAAGATAGGGGTTGGGCTGCTGGCCCTGAACCATGCTGTAGAGGGCGGTGAGGCGTCGCTCGCTGTACATCCTGATTCTGTTGTCATAGTACAGTCCTTGGTTCTTGGTGATGACATTGAGGATGAAGGGGCAGCTCTGAAAAGAAAACTTAGTTTCAGCATTGACTTTGAAGAAGGTGAAATCTTTGTCCATCTCCACTACGTCATTCAGTGACTCGTTAATAAAATCCTCAGAGGGGATGAGGGGTCTTCTGCTATCGATAGGCCGAACTCCCAGTTCTTTCTCCAAAGGATCAATCCGAGGACTCTTCTTATAGAGCCGCTCCTCACCTAGCAGTTCATGCAGGGTGAGCTCATCGGACTCCTCATCCTCCTCGTCTTCCTCGTTGTGCTCAATATCCACGTCACCACCCAGGATACTTGCATAGAAGACAATCTTTAAACACTGGGTTGCAGCCACCACAGTCTCGTCATCATTCACCAGATTCTCAGCATCGTATTCATTGCTGACAACTGTGAAAGTGATGAGCTGTTGGAAGGTCTCCATCATACGGCGGATGTGTGGGAGACTGTACGTTGACCAGAGCTTTGACAGTCTTGCAAGTGCAGTCACTGGCAGTTTGCTCATTGCCTTGCAGAACTGTGGCAAAGCCACTTCAAGGTACTCTGGACTGTGAAGATTACTGTTCTCCATAACAATGATGAAGATGTTCAGGTAATCTGGGTTTGTTTCATATACATCAAGGTATTCCAGGTCAAGTTCCATATTTGGAGTGAGGTAAACAAGTGCGTTCACAAGAGCTGTCTCCACCTGGTCGATGGTTAGAAGTCTGTCATAGACTCTCCTCACGGCATCAATGTCCACAGTAACCTCACAGGGGTTAAACATTTCATTAGGAGACTCATTTGGTAAAGCAGCTGCAGAGGAGGCACCCATCTTTTCCGGGGGTTGCTCACTGTGCTTCTCCTGCTCGTTCCCATCTGTTGGTGTACAAGAGCCCAGGTTTTCAGTGGTGTTTGGTTCATTCTTCCTAAAACTCTTCATCAACGCTTCTGCATTGGAGAAAACTCTGCCAATGACACGGATGAGAGCAGAGTAGTCCCCTTTCTCCTCACAGACACTCAGGATCATACATACAGTGTTTTCTGTGAGGTAATGCACATCTGCAACAAAACAGCGAATTGAAAAATGGATTATGAGAGTGATCGGAATCAAAGTCAGTGTCTATAAAAATCTGAGTTAGTTTTACAGTACCTGAGAAGTCCTCCTTGGGGGGAAAAAGGTCCTTATCACTCATATTACTGTCCAGCTGAGTGTTTTCGTCAGCACTGGAGTCTGGGTGGGAGGTGTCAGATTCTTTCTTGGAGGGGTGAGGACAGAGTTTGGCATTAATCTTAAACAGCTCAAGTGCTTTGGCAGCAGCTGAATTGTTATCCAAAGGTTGAAAATCACAACATGATGCGCAAAACTCATTCGTGCAGTTGCCATTTCCACAGCCCTCAGTTAACTGCCGAAAGTAGCGCTCAATTAGATGCTTTGCAGTCGCTCTGTTCCTGTATAAGATATTCAAACAGGAAGACAGACTGATGATTCATCAATGGTTAGCAACAAGCTTAAACACATACTTGCAATGCAAGTAATAAAAAAATTCTGATGTGTTTTGCAACCCTACATAACTGAATACCGAACAAGCACATTTTCTGGTTTTAAAAGACTAAACCATAATGACACAAAGAGAGGAATCACAGATAAAGAACATTAAAGGGTGCTGCTATTCTTTAAGAAATATTAGTTTAACTAATTGCATGTAAATTAGTTTTGCTACTACTCTAACTACGTGAGTGCAAGACCTAACAGAGTAGCTTACATTCGGCTGGATTCAGGGATCCTTATGCAGGCACAAAGGACGGTCCACTGAAAAAGATTTGAACAATTTTTTAAAATGATGTTTAGTTAGTCTGCTGTGAATTTACAGTACTGCCTATAATTAAAGATGGCTTCCACTCTTAAATAAATCAGTCAACTGATCGGTTTTTAGGTTCTTTGTTCAAGAACCTAACAACAAAGACATTTTAGAGCAACATGAATGATGAACCACTGTATTGATCACAACTGGAAAATACACTCAAAAGAGAGTACATCCTCTTTGAATTCTATGGTTTTACTTATCAGGACATAATAAAAAACATCGGATCCTTAGCTGGTTATAAAATTAGCTAAAATCAACCTCAGACATGTGACAGCAACGCATGATATATTACACCGCTGCATTATTATTATTTTTTTTAACATAAACTAGTCGAAATTGCATGTGTGAAAAATTAAGATACCCTTACTGCTTAAATAGGAATTAAGAGGGTAAGTAGCGGCCAGGGGCTGCTTATCAGATGCCCTTGATTAATTGATCATCAGCAAATGTGACCATCTCTATAAAAGCAGAAATTTTGGCAGTTTGCTGGTCTGGAGCATTCAGGTGTGTGTTAACACAATGCCGAGGAGAAAAGACATCAGCAACGATCTTAGAGAATAAATTGTTGCTGCCCATCAATCTGGGAAGGCCATTTCCAAACAATTTGAAGTCCATCATTCTACAGTGAGAATGATTATTCACAAGAGGAGAACATTCAAGACAGTTTCCAATCTTCCCAGGAGTGGACATCCTGCAAATTCACCCCAAGGTCAGACTGTGCAAAAACCCAAGAGCGACATCTCAGACCCTACAGGCCTTATAAGCATGTTAAGGTTTAAGGTTAAATGTTAAAGTTCATGACAGTACAATCAGAAAAAGACTGAACAAGTGTGGCTTGTTTGGAGTAATTGCCAGGAGAAAGCCTCTTCTCTCTCTGAGAAAGAAAAGAATCAAGGTGTTGCAATAGCCCAGTTAAAGTTCAGACCTCAACCCAACTGAAATGCTGTAGCCTGACCTTAAGGGAGCTGTTCATAAATCAATGCCCACAAATTTCAATGAACTGAAGCAACGTTGTAACGAAGAGTGGGCTAAAATTCTGCCACAACGATGTGAGAGAATGAGAAAGTAATTTAGAAAACCATTACTTCAAGTTATTGCTGCTGAAGGTGGTTCTACAAGCTACTGAATCCTGGGGTGTATTTAATTTTTCACACTTGGTTTCTCCATTTTGGCTTCATTTTTGTTAAATAAATAATGACACAGTGGAATCTGTTGGGTGTTGTTTTACATATGGTAATGCCAAGCCAAGAGGCTGATATCAATATCAGTATTTGAGAATTTGATATTTACGAACGATATATTGGTCTATATAATTATATACACACATATTTATTTTAATTGTTTGGTTTTTTTTTTTAACATAAACAGAAGATGTGTATGGAGTCTGACATTTTACAACTGGAAAATCAGTTTCATAAGAAACAATTATTTTGCCATTCTATGTTTTTAATTAACAACTGCATATTAGCCCAAGATAAATAAGGTAAATAATGGGAAATAAAGCTATGTTTTACTGTTCAATATTCAGCAACTCCTAAGAACACAAACAACAATAAAAACAATAAAATACAGGCAACCATTTGTAAAAACAAAACAACACTCAAAAGTTACGGCTGAAAAGAACTGTTAATTGACACTGTATTAACCCTGGTCAAATTATGTTTATTAGCCACATGTCACCAACATGACATTGCAAAATCCTGACAGCAGACCACCACCAGCTGTCAAACACAACTGATTTAAATGGTAAGAACAAATTACTGCGTCTACCCACCTTTACCACCTCCAGCTAATTTATTATCGACGGACCAAGCAGACAATGTGAACCGTGTGAAACAACGTTACATGCAGTGTCACGTCTCGACCAGCTTCATGTACCGACCTGTGATTTTTTGAAGGATAGTTCTGCCTCTGTCAGTGACAGTGCAAAAATCTCTCGGTCAGTCTGACAGCGGCTGTTTCAGCGACATTCAGTCCACCCGAGCTTCCGTCGCTCCGTTTCAGGATCACTTTGTTCACCACAAGTAAATACGCTGTAATGTGACAACGTCAGGAAGTCATGAGACTTTAATTCTATGTCAGGGCAAAATATTATCCTCTACCATCTTGTAAACAACAGCGCTACATATCCCGGCATGCAATGCGAGGTTGTCACACACGTACCTACACCCCTCCGACGACAGAAACACACCAGTGCTAACATTAGTCCCCTGTAGCAACTACACAGAGTTTATGCTAGCCACCACGTTTTTTTTTTCTACCTCTGACAATTCGTTTACTCATTGAAACACTGTGATTTAGGTAACACAGGCAGGACGGTGAAGTTCATTATTATTCCCTTCCCATATCTGTCACTGAGGGCAGACTCAATAACAGAAACACTCTCTCTTCTCTGTATAATGTAATACAATTCAACAGCATCACAAACTACAGCCTCCAAAATGTACATGTGAAATAATATATTGAAATACAAATCTAAAACTAAATAAATAACAAAAAATCATTACAAGCATGTTCACTTATTAAAAAATGATTGTGTATTATGGTTTTCTTTCATTAGTTCTCGTGTGTGCAGTGGTCAATGAAGTATTCAGATTCTACAATGTGAGTAAAAGTGTCAGTAACACAATGTGGAAATATTCCATTATCCATACAAGTCCTGCTCTCAAAACTCTTGTACAAGTACAAAAGTATTAACAGCAACATGTTCACTTGCTAACAAGCATTCCCAAGTACTGGGTTCACATTTCAAAACTCCTCAGTACAGCAGCTTCTAACTGATTTGTCACAAAATACATTCAGTGATCCTGTCTTTCAAAACTGATGAAATGTTTCTCACTCAGACTGCTAACTAAAAATGTTATGTTCAAAACCTGAAAACATAACACTCAGTTACTATAAATTAGACATTTGCTACATTTCCATCTGAACAGATATTTTAAAAAACATACATGAAATCCTAACTGAGACATACAGCACTGAGCCTATTATCATTCCTTGATTACCTCTATTTAAGACTTGTGCCAGGTGAGGAAATGGGACAAATGAAGTGAAATCTAGAACATTGTGTTATTGCATGGGACAATGTGGTGTTTCACCGCTCTCTCCCAGTCACAGAGGTGGTTTACAGCTCCTCCAGGATTGTGTCACTTTTCCTTCCACCTTACTTTCCATTACTCAGCCCCACAGAGGAATTCCTCTCCTCATGGAGGTGGAAATGTTATGACCACCAGCCACATGATCAGATGTCCCTCTTGGACACAATGAATGTTGGATGTTTGGACGGATGAAATCTACAGAAGCCTGCCAGGGATGAATGAGGCTGCAGAAAGATTTTTCCTGGAGAGTATTGATGAGAGGATATTAGCTATAGTGCAGACTAAAAAAGACTGTGGTCAAATGCAGACTTGTTAAAAATTATAGAGTATAGAGAAATGTGGTTTACTGATTCTACAAAAACAAAAACAAAAAATTAATTACATTAATATACTGTTAGGTGGCTTCATCTGTAACAATGCATCATATTTTATGAGATGATGATTTGGTATGTGTGTAAAATCTGTGAAGTAACTAGGAATTACAACATTTCACCTCTTACTATGTGCATATGTAGCAGGAGTTTATGCAAACTGTCTATTTTTAAATTGGATGTCTTCTTTTGGAAGTACATGAAAAAATAGCAGGACCTCTATTGGCTAATATAATATATTGCCTCAGTTCTTATCTTAGTTCTTGTCTCTAACTACAGTAAATTTTTAATAATAACTATTATATATATTTAACATGATCTGGGGGGCAAAATTAGTGTGAATAATTTTACTGAGGAGATACTCACATATGTCACAGAAGTGGGAGAATAGTGTGTTGTAATCATGTTTGCTGGCTGTGTTGATGGGCGCCAACACACAGTGCAATCTAATTCATAACCTCTGAATCATATTCATAAACCATAAATCAAAACTGGCATATGTAGCAGGTAGTCAAACCCCTGCTGTGCCATTCTGCAACGGGGCCTTGTAAATTATGCATTATCTAATCCATGTGCATTGCTCTCATGGTGCTGAAGAGATGTTTGTTATTCTGTCAGCATTCAAGCTCGATATAGAGTGTTACACGTAGTGCCATATTTGGTTTCTCTTTCAAAATGATGTGTCAAACTGCATGCTGAGAAGATTTCATCTTAAACCTCAGGGTGCACTGGAGGTCAAAATATAGTAAATACAGGAGTTATACATGAGATTACAGCAGAGTCTAAAATGGAAATAAACTTTTGTTCTTACAATAACTGGCTGCATTTATATGTTATTAGGCTCATGTTCCTGAAAACTATCAAGCTGCTTATCATACCTATAAATAGATGCATGCTAAAATTAGTTCTAGTATTAAAAAAGACATCATGCTGAATAAAAGGATGTGATGGACAGCATTAATTACCATCCTTTTGTTTCTCTGTGAGAGTGTACTGTGGATTTGAAATTACTGTGGGTTGTGGCTGCAGTAATGCACATGATCACTGGGGGACACTGTAAGCACACAAAGCATCAGGCATGTAGCTCATGAACACTTCTCACAAGTGATTCTTTCTTTCTTTCTTTCTTTCTTTCTTCCTTTTATTTCTTTCTTTCTTTCTTTCTTTCTTTCTTTCTTTCTTTCTTATATTTTAGATTATTTATGGCTCATTATCATATTATCTCTCACAAGTTGTATTGTGTCGACATGACAGAACCTGTCTAACGACTTAAAACTATCTAGTAATTCATGAGCAAAAACCAGAACAAACAAACAAATAAAAAAACAAAAAAGAAAACAAAGAAAAGAAAGAAAAAACTATTTTGTGGTGGAATGTAACTAAGCACATTAAATCATGTATGGCACTGAGGTACAATTTTGAGGTCATTGCACATTATTGGAAGTACTCCAGTACTACTAATGACTAATACTCTCTGTCCAGCTATATTTACTGCTACCTTTTCAGATTAAGAATTTACATAAAAACATAATAAGGCTGTAAAATAATGAAGTAAAAATGTCAAATTCTTGATAAATATTAAGCTAGTTGTTCCCAGCCTCTGTGGCTTGTGACTCCTGACTAAAGGTCTTTTTTGGGGGCATCTTGTCACATTTCAGATATCCATGAGCATTCCACCTCTAAGCCTCTCAGCTGGTTTCATTTAAATAACTGTTTGACTTACCTTTTGTATGAAATGCAAAACTACAGACACACAATTTAAATATATAATTGCCCTTTTTATTTTTTTGTCTTAGTTTGAAGAGATGTCAGCAGCTGAACACATGTTCATTCTCTGATGCATTTATTCCACCAGCACAGCTGCATGCAGGAAAAGGGAGGCAGCTCTATTAATCTACACTAAAGTCTGCAGTGCAGACACAAACTTGTTTCGTCATTTCTAAGTGACCGTTCTGCAGAGATTAGTATGTTTAATGTTTCAAAAGGAGGAAATTAAGGGTTCATCAGCCACTGGCTCAGGTAAAGATCTACACTGAACATTCGCAGATACTGGTGGCCATAACTTTCTACTGTATGTGTGATAAAATGTGGTTATATCATTGCCCTCCCAGCCATTTGATATGGATTAAGAGCGCCTAAAATTGACATCATCATGGCAATTCTCTTTTCCTGGAACATATCAATTAACCTCAGTTGTACTGCTGGCAGTTTGGGAATGTGACTGCAGGGTGGTACAGAGTTCAGGAGAGGACACTGAAGGTTGCATGTAGGACAGGTCTGTAGTGAGGAGTGTAGGATTATTTTATCATGGTTGTTAAGTGTTTCCTGGAAGTGTGCCATACAGCGAACAGAGACAGGGGTCAGTGAGGCAATCAAGACAGAGCTGACGTCTTCAGGATACATGTCCTGTAGAAGCATGAAAGCCTCATCTCTGACCAGCCTCCTCACATGTGACTCATAACGATAATAAGAATTCATAAACCCGGAGGATTTTTGGCACTTCAGCAGAATGTGAGTGTGAGCGTTGATATCATCACAACAATGGGGGCAAATGGTCAACTGAAATGTTTATGAGGCAAAAACAAGGAATCTGCTTATATCTCAGTTTATACCTCACACTGTTTTCACAGCATGAAGGTCCTTGTTGTGAAACATCCTCCTGCTCTTTTTCTACATTGAGTTTGATTGTTGGTTTTTCAGCTTTCCTAGCTGTGTGGCTCCAGGGATGGCAATGATGGTCAATGGGCCAGACAAGAATAACTCAATTATATGATGGATTACTGTGGCATATTGCACAGACATTCATAGTCCCTAGAGGATGGTGCTGCCATGAGGTTGACTCTTTTAGTTTTTAGTGAAATGTTTTGACAACTACTGGATGGATTGCCATGACTTTTTGTACAGGTAACCCTGGTCCTATAGATGATGAAGGTAATGAATCCCATGACTTTTCATCTGGGCACACTGGCAGGTCAAATCACTTATCCAGTGCTTGCATCGCTTGGGTGGGTGGATTGGTACAAGATTTTGACATTCTTGTTTCCAAGAGGATGAATTCTGCTGCTTATGGTGACTCCTTCACTTTTTATCTACTGCCACCATGATGTCCACAGTGGTGGAATCACTAATCATTTTGCTGAGTTGAATAATTCAGCTCAGGTCAAAGATTCATAGTCACTGACTACATGTAGTTTGTTCACTTTTTCCCAGGTCACCATGCAAAGGTACTTCAGTGAGTACATCAGTAGATGAACACATCACAGCTTATAAGGCCTGATGTTCATGTATGTATCATATAAATACAGTAATGATAGTAATAATTAGTCTTGTTTTTTCTAGGAAACAGGAGCCCTTTTCCACCCACAATGCAGGTCAGAGGAAGTGGAGACTCTACATTATAGTAGGTGTTTGTCTATCTCTGTGTGTGTCTCTAGCATTTCTGTTGGATGGATTCCTGTGACAGTGGGAAGTTATACTGAAAAAGACCAAAATGCTTTGGATAAGCCACTCCTACGTGATAGTACAGAATGGGGCCTAATAAAGCCTCCACAAACTGGAAGACAGATGGCCCTGGTTCGCAGAAAGCCTTCATTTGTTATTTGGAATCAAAAGTGATGCAGTGCATATCTACACTGGTGTAAATGAACAAGTCTTCAAGTCTTCTCAGCAAAACACTACACTTGGAAGAGTGGAGAGGAGAGGCTGCAAGGCTTTTAAAACATAAACAATTCCCATAATCCAGTTCTCTGACGGCTTCACCGGACCAAGTTATTTACAAGGCAGCTTAGGAAATTGAAAATGTCCTGATTTAAGCTTGTTAAAATGATGGGTCATGAAGCAGGTCAAGGCCACTTTAATGACCAGAATCAATGGAGCTCCTCTATGATAAAATGCAAATTAAACTCCATTAGCTTCTGCAGAATTAGTCTCCTGTCTGTCTGTTGACTGCAGGTCATCAAGAAAGTAATTAGAGAAAATGAAAGAAGACTGTGAGGAATCCCTCATTTCCAGAGTGGAGCCTGTTTAATTATATGATCAATCTTTTACATGAATACCCATAACACAATATGTGATAGGTGTGACAAAAATCTATTTAATTCCATGTGCTGTTTACCTAATGCCACTAAGAGCAGATGAACCACAAAAAATATTGTTGTGTGGACACTAAAGCTTTGCACAATGGCACTAAAGTTCCACAGTTACACACACAGTGTGCAGAAAAAACAGCTGATCAATTTGACTGGTTTACACTTGGGCTTTGAAAGAGATGGAGAGAGCAGTGCTGCAAAGGTAGAGGAGTCATCATTATCTGTGTGTTTAGATGAGGAACCTGCTCTTGCAAAGTGCAGTGGCGGTCAGTAATTGCAGTGCCTTGCTAAAGGCAGCATCAGCAGAGCCTTGTCTGTCCCTTTCCCCTCATCATACCTTAAAAGAAACATTAATAACATCCACCACACTGAAGATGTGATGGACACCAGGCAAAGACAAACCGCTGCACCTCCAGGCCAAAGATCATCCATCTTCTGATGGACTCTCATCTCACTAGCCCCTTCAGAAACTGGAGCTTCTTTGACAAGCAAATGTACCGAGTTAAGTTAAAAGTCAAGCTATGTGTAAATATGTCAACTATGTCAATAGTTAAGTCAGTGTGCAGTTGCAAACTGATTTTTTTTTTTTTTTTGCCTGAGGCACATTAAAACATCATGAGAAAAACATTTTTAGCATGTGTTTAGTGTTATGATCTACCCACTGGGCTACACAGAGCTGTAAAACTGCCTTTGAAACTAATCTGAAAGTGTCTTTCTCTGTTACCCATTATAGTCAATAATACACAGTCTTAGCCCATTTATGTTAAATACTAATCACTGAATGTCACTTAGCTGAACTGGTTTCAGGATCCTCTTATTGTACATGCTCATGAATAGAATGGAGCTGTTGTTAATGTTATTAGTAACACCTGTGCTTTCACAACTATGGTAAGTCAAAAATATCTTCCTGTTCTGTCACAGCAGATCAGGAAAAAAATAAATAAAAAAATCCCAGTACTGTAACAAAAATTCATATTTAGGACATTTCCTTGACACTGTACTTTAAATATTACTGAACTAGTTTATATTTTACTCCCATGGGAGCTCAAAATAAATCCCCCCTGCTCAGCTAGACAGGTACATTGATCAAGCTAACCTCAGCAACTGGAGCTTAATGAATAACACAAGATTTATTTTCACTCTTGACCCCAAAGGTCTGAGGCTAAATTTGTTCTTAATCCATTATCATCATAAACTTATGGTATTTAAAGAACAAAGGTCAAACTCAAAGACAGCATAAAAACTCAGGACTGAGAGATTTTATTAAGCAAAGAGTGCATTTTACTGAAAGGAAAAACAGGCAGTAAAGGATTAATACTTTATTAACATTTTTATTTTGTTCACAAGTAGCCATGATACAAGTAATTTTCAATTGCTCCAAGAACAAAGAGGAACGTATGAGAAAAACTTGTTTATCTGAACAAAATTTTAAATTATAGTTTTTCCAAGTTGTTGACATGTGTGAGGTGATGAAATGTATGTTGCTGCTGTGGGCTGGAACTCTGTGGCTTTTCCAGTTTGCTACAACCCATTGATTCAGAGAGGCTGGACCAAACCAGAACTCTAATGATCTTGAGTCTAGTAGATATTTTGATTAACACCTTGAATGATGAGCTCAAGACTCAACAGCAGATAGTCACCCCCTAAAATGTGAAAAACAGACCTACCTTGTAACCAAAATACAAATGAAAAACAATGTTCAGATATGTTCAAGACCATGTGCACCAAGAGTGAACGTTCCTGTGAGGAATTTGTGAATTTGTGAAGTGGGTATGCGGCAGTAAATATGCTTGAGCTTCATTCTGGCACAAATGCATTGCAAGTGTGACGCCAAGAGTACAGAACAGACAGAACCTATAAAACAAAGTGGACAGACTGCAGAGTCAGAATCTGAGCTACATGCCAGAGGAAAGCACCGTGTGCAAAAAACAGGCAAGAGGAGAGAAACCACATAGCATGTAGCCCCATAAATATCATCTACATGAACACTAAATGCTCCTTATTGAACAAAGATGCACTGTCATCTTTAAACAAGTACAACTTCAGCATCATAAGCAAAAATCTTAGAATTGTAATTTTTTATCCAGTGTTAATGCACATACTATTGCTTAGAAAATACAGAAATATAAATGATCTTTGGTAAATGATACACTTTACAAAAATGTACTGCAATGAGATACAACAATCATAAAATATCAAAGGTGCTGCTGCTTTAAATGCTAAATAAGTAAACAAACTATAGCATCTTTCCAATGTTCCATACTTTAACTATAGTTCGTTAATGATGACAAATACATCATCATGTTTGAAAAAGTGTAAAATGAATACAACTCCCCATCCTTTTCATACTGCATCTGAACATGTCAGCAGCACCAACAATACTCATTGGTAGTTCTGAAATAATGCTCTCAAAGTGCAAATTTAAATCTTTAAGCCGCATCTTTTACATTTGGAAAATACCTTCTTTCGCCATTCAGTTTTTGGTTTACAACTGAACACCAGCAGAAAAAAAAGAAAGAAGATAACACTGGGTTAAGATCAACTCAATGCATGAAACTGTTAAAAAAGGACTTTCAAGTAAACTGGTTTATGAAACATGATGGTAGTTTGTTGTCAACCTACTGTACAGTGCCTAAAGACATAGTTTGACATTTTGGGAATCACGCTTATTTGCTTTCTTACTGACAATTAGATAAGGAGATTGATATCACTCTCATCTCTACACTGAATATGAAAGAACAGCTAAGATACAGTCAGCTTAGCTTAAACAAACAAGATATAAAATCTTATTCTGTGAGCTTTAGACATGCTGGTAGGCAGATTTTGCTAGCTTTGAAAAGAGCCAGCTGCTATCAAAGCTAGCAGTTTCCCTCTGTTTCCAGTCTTTATGCTAAGCTAAGCTAACTGTCTGCTGTATACTGCATCATTGATCATGACATTGTCATGTCTGTATGTTAACTATGACGCTAAAGCCAGATGGCGGTTAGCTTAGCTTAGCATGTAGCCTGGAAGCATGGCAACCAGCTGGCCTGGCTGATGGACGGATATGAGAGAGGTATTGATCAGCTCATCTAACTCTCCGTGAGAAAGCAAACAAACATATTTCCCAAATTGTGAGACTGGCTGGCACTGTTATAACCGATCCAATGAGTCAGTGGACAGACACACACACACACACACACACACACACACACACACACAAATAGAGCATAATTTCTGGCAGACCTTTGCTGTGTAAAGACTGGAATGAAAATTAAATTTCTTGGAATATACTCCTGATGTGATTATGTTTAAAGTCTCTCACAATTTTTCAGTGGAATGTACTGAACAACATAAATGTCAAACACACTTTTCAGTATTTAAAATTTAGCAAAGAAATCCAGCAACAAGACAAATGTGCTCTGAATCAATGCCACTATTTAGTTACATATGTAAAAATAAACTCTGGGATTATCTGCATGGAAATCCTCATACAGAAAATCAATGGTGTTTCTGTGGAGACTTAAAACTTAAAAAACTTCACTCCTCAGGAATACCAACACTAATTCAAGGCCACAGTGGCATCTGATCCAGGTCTAAAGGCATGTACAGGCCGAGCTGAAAGAATGAACAGGGTACCAGGCAGTGGAATGTCTCTACTCTGCTCTTCTTTACAATAAAACCTGATCAAATACTGAGATACTTTTTTGCGAATAAAATGTTCCCAGGATAAGGGAAAAAAAAAAAAAAACACAAAAACAAACAGGAGATATTCCAGTTCTTCCATCTCCCAAACCTCAGAAATATCTTTAGCTTTAAACTTTCAAAATATAAAGTACCTATTTGTATCTTTTATAAAAGAATCTCCATGTAAAATACAATAAAACTAGATTTTAAAAAACTATCGTGCAAATTGTTGTTTGAGTTGACATACTTAAGACTGTAAGACATCACAAGGTGGTGTGCAGCAGCTGTTCTGCCACTTGCTCTGTCCTGTGTGCTGGATGAACTGTGTGGTCAGACTTGAGTCTTTCCTCGGAGTTCCTCATATATTTGACACACTGCGAGTCTCTGTCAGGGGGCAAAGTCAGCTGGACGCTGTCTGTCTGTGCAGGCAGAGGCGTGGAGGTGATCCAGCTAGACAGACTCTGATCTGACAGCTCTAAAGTTTTATCGAGACACTCAGAGACTTTGGTTGAAGGAGGCTGTTGCTCCCCCGAGAGTGGTAGGAGCGTCTTTGGTGTAAGGAAGAGTGTCTATTTCTGTAGCAACTAATGTGTAGAGATCTGAGTGGCTCCTAACACTGTCTGAGGGCTGCACTTGGCTTCTCTGGCCCTTCTCTTCATCTGCTTGTGAGACAGGGCCCTTTTTGGCTGGTGGTGTGTTGGAGCTGGGGAAGCTCCTCTGGTCTTTTTTATTGCAACCTTTAGGGGAAGGCTTGGCGAGGGACAGGAAGGGAGGCTTGGGGCTGAGTGGTGACCCCACCTTGACCCTGCTTAGGCTGAGGATGTTCCTGCGGATTTCAGTGGGGAGTTTATCCAACTGCCTTCCAACTTGGACTGGGCTGGGAAACAGAGTGCCTTGACACGCCCTGTAGAAATATCTGGAAAGAAAAGCAAAACCAGATATCAGGAGGCAATTTCAGCGCTATTCCAGAGAGATGAATGTGAGGCTCTTGGGACAAACATGAAAGACATCTGGTATTAATCACTGATATAATTCATGACACAGGTCATAAATATTTGAGAAATAATTATAATGAGGAATATTTATGGCCTGTGTATTCACTCATCCACAAAACAACTACAGTGTACCGAGGCAGCAGTGCTGCTACAGGTGTGATGGCACAGAGCAGGTAGAAGAGTGGGTCCTGCAGCAGCCTCTGCATGGTCCAGTAGGGGTTAGAGGGGGAGTAGCAGGTGGGACAGGAGGCGTTGTAGCACAGAGCTACGGTGAAGAATAAGGCTATACTGAAGGTGATAGACAGCCAGTTCATCCAGGTCTACAGGGGAAGGAGACAAGGAAAAACTTTAGGATTGAATTTGTTTTCTAAAATAATAATACAAGAACAAACTGAGCATTAAAATCATTTTAAAAAGATACTATTATACATATGTGACATTATCTACAGACTTATTTTGTAGCTACTTATAAACCATGTGTACATATACATGTATATATGTCTGCATCAATGTCATAATGACTCAACTCTAACTTTAATTAACCAATACTGCCACTGATACTTCAAGCCACACAAAGAAACCAAGCCACTGACAGAGCAGTGATAATCACTATCCAAAGCATCACAAACATTTTACATCCAATTGTACATGAAACTGACCACAAAAAACAGGTCTCCAGATTCTACTTTAACATACTGTGGCCACTTCAACAAGGTAATAAGAATAAGGTTATGTTCAAACAATAACTGCATACGATCAAGACTGATCAATTATTGTTTAATATCTCTCTCTCTCTCTGTAACTATTAGCTTTCTGATATTAGGCTCTCAAGTTCCAAAATCAGTGTAATGATGAACACCACTGGACAGTTAAGAGGCTTTTTTTAAGGTTTAATTTCATAGTGTCAGCAATCAGTTATTATACTGAAAGAATTTACTCAACCAGTTCATTGCTATAATCTGCTATAATCTGTAGATGTGGCAAAATAACTACATTTTAGTCCTACACAGGAGGAGGGGAGGTCACCTGATAACAGAAGTTATAAACAAATTCCTTAGCTGCCTCTTTAGCTGCTGGAGGCTCAGATATGTTCACCTGCTAGTCGCTAACTATTTGCGGTTTCATGCTGAGTAGGTACTGTACACTGGGTTTATTAGAACTTTTTTGCTGAAAAGAGCTGCTTAGTGGGTCTGGGAACGACGCTATGATGTGATGAGAATGAATCAAAACAACAAAGTTGAGAGAAGGAAAACTAAAACAATGAGCTGAAAGACGATAAAACATTTCATCAAGTCAAGGGGAAATACAGTCTGGTGATAATTCCCACTAGGTTTGTTATTATCGGAGGGCCCTTTTACATTACACATGGTCACACATTTGATCTACTGTTCATATAAAAAATATTGATTAGTGCAGCTTACTGTTTGCCTTTGCATGAACAAGGTTATAGAGAAACTGTAAACACCACACCACCATCTTAACACGGATCCACATGATAAAATGTAATTCAATTGGACAAAGATCAGCATCAGTAGCCTACTGAACACAAGCTATAAAACAAGTGCAGCAGTGGTTAGGAGATGTAGGAAGAGCCATGTTACCAATCCTCAAAAAATGACACCACACACAATTCGTGACTTCTAGCAGGATTATCTGTGGAAATCTGTGTTTTTAGTGACTGCATTTATATCTGTCATTTATTGATGACACTATGAATGCAAGTTTGTACAAACACTGAATGAAAAGATAACTCCCAGTCTCAAGAGGCTCGGCAGGAGATGAATTTTCCAACATGACAATGATCCTAAACACACTGCAATAATCACTCAATTGACTTTAATCCTTTGCAGCGTGTTAAAGGCAAAGGGTACGGTAAAAAAAAAAAACCCTCCAGCAAAGAGCAGCTGAAAATAATCATGTGTGAAGATGAGCAAAACATCTCTCACAGATCTGAGTCAGACTGGTATCATTCCTGCCCAGGAGGATCGAATCTGTCATCAAAAATAAAGGCGAACATACACAAAATTAAAATAATAAAAGACTGGAATATCACTAATGAAGGATGAACCGACTTTTGTCGCAGTTGTTGTTCTTGGACCTTGGCCAAATAAGAATGTAAATGGACAGGATTTGTAACTATTGAACATCTTAGTGATGTTGACCAGGGTAGTCTGAGTTTTGCTGTATACTGCATGTGTTCTTGTGTAATGAGTTTGTCAGAGAAGGAAAAAAGCACAACTGTTTCATCCTTTAGTTGACTGGGTGATAGACATCTGACACAGTGAATATACAATGGTGTATGGTCCCTCCTGACACACTCAGACATACACACACACACACACACACACACACACACACACACACACACACAAGAGCACATAATTAATTACAGCCTTACAGCTACTGTATGGGGGAGGAGAAAGAGCACTGCCTGCTGTCACCTCAAATACCTTTAATTGACTTTCGCAGCCGTTTACCAATCATGCATGCATTATGTTCCCGAGCAGCCGGAGAATGGAGTACCTGCCAGCTGAGCATTTGGAAATGTTTACCTTCGGTCGATGCTGCTCACTATGAATACTTCTCTGCACGAGGGACCATGATGTCCAGGAAGGTAGTTAGTGAAAAGGACATTTTTTATGTATAAAACTTGTCAGGCTAAATTTACAGCCTCAGCATAATGGAAAAGACTCTGATTCAATGCAGGGTCATAAATTTAAAATGGCTTGTGACCAAGACTGCCGGGCCATTTACGAGAACTGCATGTGGATACCTGAGAATAAAACCAAGGAGGGAGGGAAAAAAAATAAACAGGTGTTTTGGAGCCTGGTGGCAGTGGTAAGTGGTGTGGTGCTGTAATGTGGTATAGACAGTAACCAGTTTATTGGACAGAGGCAGACATACTGTCAAGCTGATATATAGGCTCTGATGCTGCAGTGCCTCCTGGTTCAATGTAATCAGCCAGAGTTAAACATCCATGTGCCTGTCAGCCTTTTACACCAGGACTCTCACAAAGCCAACATGCTGATTTGAGTGAGAAAAAGAAGCGCAGGGAGGGAACATTCCTCTCTATTGACCTGGAGTGAAGAAATCTTGAGTATTACCATCTATGAGTCTAAAACAAGGTTCTTTACCCAGGTTTTGGTCTCAATGCCCAAGTGCAGCAGAATGGTGAATAAAGCGAGGGTGGTAATGGGAGTTCCCCATGTAAACAGATCCACGTCAGAGTCAGCATAGGCCTGGGGAGAAGACAAGGGAGAGCGGGAGGAGACAGGACGGAAAGAGGGGAAATGGTAAGTAAGTAAAAGCAATAAACTGAGTGAAGAGCAACGGATTGAAATGAAAACCAGACTCACAAAGTAAGGAATGAAAAAGCAGACCAGACTTTGGTAAAAGGCATCGATCATGTTCATCCAGAACATATATGGCTTATATTCCTGCAAGACAAAAAAAACACAGTCATAGTTATGTACTTCATCAATGTGACTGGGCAGAGGTTGAAATCACACCAATATAACACTAAATGAATTAAAAAATGAATTGTTAAGTTGAAGCCAAGCTGTCTAACCTCTGTATTGTAATTCAAAGCCAAGACATTTCTGGTACTTTTCCACATTAATCTATGTGGACAGAATGACTGAACTCACAAAAGTCCAGTCAGAATAACTGATCAAAAGAAATAAAAGAAATGAAAACATCAGTGATATGGAGAAAATGTGTATAACGGCAAATAAGCTTGCAACTTCCTTTGAGATGCAATTTGGGTCTGTGTGGACCATTACTGATTATTCATCAGCATATGATGTTTGCTTGGCTGTGATGGACATACAGTTTGTTGCTGTCATGACAGTTGAGCAAAATACAGAGACAAGGCTAGCTTCTATAGGCTCACATTCTTACTGTGTTGTTGTTGTTTGTTGTTGTTTAACACTAAAAGAGAAAATTCAAGCGGACCTCAGAGTTCTGGCCGTTCACGTAGAGATGAGGTAGTTGTTGAAGAGTCTCTGCTGACACGTCTTTGTCCAGAGTGCCAGTGATGAGTTGTGGGAAGGCGGAGAACATCAGGTTGAAGAAGATAAGATACCACTGGTCAATCATGGCAGAACCTGAGAATCCACAGTAGAACTGATACCAGAAGATGAGCGCTACAAACATCTGTGGGAACAAAAGATAACAAGGATGGATTCACACGAGAACGCAGGACAGAAAACACACTATAATACTATATACTATACTATCTCACTCACTCTAAATGACATATAGATACACAGACTGTTACGGCGTTTGCTTTCACATTTGGATGTGCATGTAGTCTTTGAGATCAGCATGTACAGTATGGTAAGATATGCTTACAGCATTTTTGTAGAAGAAATAGAGAATCATGTTAGCCAGGCGGGAGTAGCACCAGTGTCCGTGGACCAGCAGAAGCTTCTGGAGATACCGGAAACGTGGGAGAGCAAAGTCGCTCGCCATCACCGCCTGCAAAACACCAGAAGGTCCGGGCAGTCAATCTCTTCCATCGTGTGCCGTCTCCCTCACTCACACCATCAACACACACACACGACTTGTGCAGTTATTAGGGAAATAACTGTTGGAAATGTCTGGACCTGCTACACTCGCCTGCCTCCTGTTTAATGAATCTTTAGTGGGTATAATATTTCCAAAGCAATAACCCTTAAACGAGTTGTCCACCTTTTGGGATTCCTCGTTACAGCGGCAGGAATCTGCTTATCTCATCTATCAACATCTAAAACAAAGTCCTCCCTGTAGTCAAGCCTGGTTTATAACTTACATTTTAAACAATGCTGCTAAGCCTTTATGACACCTCTCAACTGTCAACATTATCTGTCAACAAGAAAAATAACGGCAGATGCCTCATTGTGCAGCAATTTACTTTCTGCCGCGCTCTAATAACAGCCTCGTAACGACTGCGTGGGGAGTGTGCTCCTAAGACAAGAAAGGTGTGTTAATCATAATGCAGCGTGTGCGCTGGCCTGAGTGCAGGAAATGTGCAGCTCAGCACACTATGGAATCCCGAGGAGTGACTGCTGTCTCATTAGGAGCAAATTTGATTAACAATGATTAATCTAGCAGCTCAGTTAAGGATAGGATACGGGGACCTTAACAGATGTGCTACACAGCAGCATGCCCATGAAGCCTCCCCTGGAAGTTAATTGGGAATCTCCATCATTGCTATGTAAGATCACCTTTCCGGAACAGGGTGCAACCATAAAATACACTAGGGGGGTGGGGGGGTAATTCAACTGAGCTTTTTTTTTTTTTAAATATATTTTTGCTGCTGTTTTTCAGTGATGCTACTTTGGCTGTGACATTGACCTTAGAGCAGGAAGAGAAGCTAATGTGGATGCAGCTGAGACTGAAGTACCAATAAAATGTACTGATTCTCTGCAGGACACAGGACGAACTATCTGAGTCAGCAACACGCAGGCAATCCTATTTAGAGGAAGAGTATGGATGTGGGCTAAAACACACACTTAGGAGTAATGAAAAACCATTAACTATGCTAAAGAATTCCAGCGGCTCCCCTTGATCCTCTCACTCTCTATTCAACTCTATTCAACCTCTCTCATCCCCCAGTTCATTTTTTTAATGATCCCCTTCAAATCACCCCACAATTTCATCCATCCCCTCTCCTGTCTGTCGCTCTCTTCATCAGTCCCCTCCCATTCCCAGAGGGTGACGCCCACATTTCTCCTTACCTGCATGCCCTCCTGTCCTGAGATCCCAACGCCTACGTCCGCTACCTGGATCATGCTGACATCATTTGCCCCATCACCTGTGATTAATGTAGTGAGGGAGAAAGAGAGAAAATAGTTCCTCAGAGTGGGAAACAAGTAAATAGCCTCAAGATACATTAATGCATAAATTATAATGAAGTGATTGACAGTTTACCAGCAGCTTGGAAGCAGAAAGAAGTTTCCTGAGCGTGCTGTTTAATATGTGGGAGGAACGTCAGAGCTGTCAGTTTCTTTGGCTGTTACAGTAGCTACATGTGTATGTGTATGTGGGTATGTGTGTGTGTGTCTGTGTGTGTTTATTATCTAGTGTTGTTTACCCGCTGCCCTTCACCAGCTCCACTGTCCTCTGGCTGAGGTAGGTAGAGGCCTGCTGTGGTAGCTGACAGTAGTGTTTTTGTTTTTGCTCCACTTTGAGGGCTGCAGATACATTTTTTTTGTCACCACAGGTGGTTGAGTGGGAGATGAAGTGTTGGTGGGTAGAAAGGGTTTTGTTTGTCACAATAGTAAACAAGCGCTGGAGTGGCAATGCAGGCTGAATATGAGAGGTAGGTGTTGATGAGCGCTCAAACAGAGGTTACCAGTTTATGTTAGCTGGCAGATACAGTATGACAAAATATATTCGAACACACTGGTGCTGCAGCAGCATATTAACTGGCAGGTGAACAGGCCCACAATGGATTTCAGATTGTCAAATAGGACTCAGACGTCCATAGAGCTGCAGTATAATATCCCCACATTCCACTATCCACAGGGGAACTCCACTGAATATTTCATGCAACTATAAACTGATAACTTTGGATAATTTTGATTGTAAAACTGAATTAACCAGCTGACGTCAGCTGTCACAGATAACACTGTCTCCCCATTTAAATGCTGTATAATAAATCCAAGCTCACAAGCCAGCCCAGCTAGTTTGCAAGTGCAGCCTTGTCAAGCTAAATAAAAGGAGGTTAGCCACTGTGCCTCTGTACTGTGTTTTTCACAGCAGCTTTTAGCTGGTTCATTTCAAATTACTTAAATATTATTGTTACTCTTGCTAACAGCTAACTTGCTAAATTAGGGAGCAGCAGATGAGCTTGGTAAAAGGCTGAAGACAGTATTTTTTGATTTACTTATTAGTCCAGAAAGTGAAACAGTAAAAATGCTCATTTTCCAGAGCCCAAGGTGAAATAATCAAATTACTGAATTACTATTCTGCTCTGTCTAACAGTCCAAAACACAACTAACTTTTTACAGCAGTGTACCAGCCATGTCTCTATTATATTCACAGTGTTTGCATCTTTTTCTTGCTTACTGTTGACAATCTAAATTGCTGTAACAGCAGGAAATCAAGTGACACACTGAAATGTTATGTGAGGTAAAATATAATTAACATATAGACTACAGTAGGTGGAGGCTCCATTCTTGTTAGTGGTGTAACAGCAGATGAGGTCTGAAAACGATGAAAATAATAAGATTAGAGGACTGATAGATATCAGGGCTCCACCATCATCTGTTGTTTGGAGCCACAGTGTTTTCCTTCACATTACTGCTAACATAGCAATGACAGAAAAGCGCTTGTCTGGCAAAAACTGGATCCTCCTGAGTGCAGCAGGAACAAATAAATGGAAAACAGGGAAAAGTCATAAGTCACACTGACATCCTCATGTCACCTCCATTATTATAAGTGTATAATTACTAACGCCGCCTTAAAATAACATTGTTTCAACCCAGTGGTCACAGCAAGGATGCAGAAAGTGTGTATGATGAGTGTGCACTTTTCCTCTAAATTTCAAAGTTAGCTCATATTGACACCATAACTGAGGAACAGATCTACAGTGAGTCTGCCACATTGATATTCATGACAAAAAGTCATGTAGGAATAAATGTCATTAATTATTATACAGGAAAAGACATTATGTTTTTATGATGCTTGAAGACAAGGCTTTTGGGAATTTGTTTAAGGTTGCCTGTGTATGAGTACTAACTGCTTCAGGGTTATTTGACAGGCACAGTAGAAGAGTGCTTTGAATTATGAATATTTAGTTTGCTAAACTGGCCAAAATATTTTTATGCTCCCACATTAAAATTATCATCTGCTCAGATTTTTATTTTGGACGAATCACCTGTACAAAAGTACATAAGTGAGTGCATACTTTTTAAACGAGAGGGTTTTTAGTTTGTACACAGTGAAGACATGCCAGTACAGACTTAATTGAGGTTTCACAGCCATGTAGCCATGGCTTTTACCTCTATGATCATAACGCATGATGTTTCCTAAATGCCCAAATTCTTTAACACCTGACACCGCCAGTTCATAACCCTGATGATGCCATCAGGATTATTTTTAAGTTATGCAACTGTGTTCGCAGGCTTTATACTGAGACTAAAGCAACAATAGTGGCCCGTAACTGAGACTAGGTGTTAACAAAGAGCAAAAGTTGACAAACAGCCTCTTTACATCCCACTCACACCACTGAGGTTTTATAAAATTCTGATCAAAATCAGATGCTGGTCCCTTCTACTCCTCATAGACATGGGAAATAATCTGAAGGCAGAACTGGATGCATCATCTTTTTCACCTACTTAAATGAGGCTTAGCATTAGTCCAAGTTGTGGTCTGACCAACTGGTCAGCACACTTCTCCAAGTAGTCACACATTTTTGAGACTACTGAGGATGTATTAGGAGAGAAGATTAGAAAGTGTTTATTAAGAGACAAGGAAATTAGTTTCATTACAAAAACTACTTCAGACATGAAATACTTCAGGTTAAACCAATTTCAAGTTAAGCATTTTTAAGCTGATATTTTCACCCTTAAGCAGCAGTGTGCAGGGGCTCAGGCATGTTTTGATCTGTCTGGATGCTGCTGGATCTCACAACCTGGTGATGGCCTGAAGGTTCAATACTCCAGCTTACAGTATAAACAGTGTAGTGATAAGGAATATTTATATCCCAGATTTAGCTCCTATTAGCCTCAAACATGCAAGCAGTTTTTCTTCTGAACAAAACTGGAAAGTGCAGTGTCAAAGACAAAGGGACATTGTACACTACATATGAATGTGCGTAATAGTGTTTTGTTGTTCTGGTATTTACCTATGGCCAAAGTCATGACCTTCAGCTTGTTCCGCACAAGTTTGACCACCATGCTCTTCTGTAGCGGCGTGGAGCGACAGCAGAGCACTGAACGGCAGCTCCGCGCTACAGCCAGAAATTTATCCTCCAAACTCTTATCCAGGGCATAGGCTAAGGTCCGCCCATCAATTACCAGGCCCAGCCGGTGCACCATGAAGGGAACAGTGTGGGAGGATGAGGAGGACGGAGATGAAGAGGGGTAGATCTCAAATGGTGCAAAGTTAGTGTGGAAGGCCTTGGCGGCTTGGTCTGTAGAGCTGCAGAGGAATTTGGCCTGGATGTAGTGCAAACTCTCCTCCAGCAGCAACGCACACGCCTCCTGGTTTAGAGACAGGCACAGAGTGGGCTGGATGTCAGGATCAGGACACTGAGTTGTTTAACATCAAACTGTCTGATCTGCTTCACATCTGGAAACCAGATGCCTCAGCAGCACAGAATTAAACATCACAGCCCTTAAATGACTGTCTGACCTCCTTTTTAAAAAAATAATGGTCAGTTTTTCAAAGAGGGAAAAAGACAAACAAATAAAAGGAATAGATAAAACATTTTGGGAAATGTGTTTATTTACATTATTTTATTATTAGATATAGGTGAGAAGATTGATACCTGTCTGGAAGATAAATAAGTTACAACCAGCAGACAGTTAGCTTCACTTAGCATAGAGACTGGCCCACTAGGAGGATGCAGGGGGGCAAAGCGTAATGAAGCAGGGAGGGGGACAGGTGGGACGAGCAGAGTGGTTTTATTTTGACTCTTATGCTTTAATCTGCCAGTTATTTTCTTGATTTATTGATTAATCATTCAGGTTATAACATGCAAATGATGAAAGCTGCTGGCAAATTGCTATAGATTTCTTCAAATTGCTCATTTAGTCCAAACACAGTCCAGAGATATTCAGTTTTCTTTCATATAATATTTGCAGAAGTAGCCAAAAAAAAAATTAATGACTTAATTAATTAATCAAGTCTTGATTGAATAACTGATCCATCAAGTAATAGTTTCAGCACTCTATATCTTTTTTGTTAATTTGTACAAGAATCAAAGTGTTAAATGACAAATTGAGGTTTTTCAGGGGTTTATGTGCCGGACTATTTCTTGGCCCAGTGGAATAACATACTGTAGTCTTGTTGTCGTAATGTGACCAGGCAACCAGCAAACAAACAAACAAACAAACAAAAAGAAAAAAGGATACACTGTGTTAATTAGAGTTGTCAACATACACAGAGCCAGGCTAGCTCTTTCCTCTAGTTTCCAGGCTTTATGCTAAGCTAACAGGCTGCTGGCTGTAGCTTTTACTGCACAGATATGAGAGTGGTATCGGTCTGCTCAACTAACTCTCGGCAAGAAAGCAAATTAGCCAGTTAACTGCTGAACTCTTCCTTTAAAAATATATATACACATTAAACAGTCTGGAAAAAAGTAGCATATCTATATATCTATTATGTATATCTAGTATTTATCATGTATTTACTTTACTTTGTTTTAAAAGCAAACCCAAGCAATGTGACAAATTTTGTTTGTTTTGTTAAAATTCTAATTTGTTTAACTCTTCAGTGTAGCAAGGCAGAGCGTATGAAATCGTGGTTGGTGTAGCCTACCTGAGAATCAGCATTCAGTGTCAGGATCTCCTCCTCTGGGTCCAGCAGCTTGCAGGCATATGCTATATTTACGGCTGTTTCTTGTTTGTCACCTGTCAGCACCCATATCTGCAGGCCGGCCTTCCTCAGAGAAGCTATAGTTTCAGGCACCCCATCCTGCAGACGGTCCTCAATGCCCGTCGCTCCTGAAGGTGAAGACACACAACTGTGACAAACCCTCCAACAATGATATTAATTAAATGAAAATTGGTATAATCACAGCTGTGAGGAGGTCTAGAAATAAAAGAATATAAATTACCCAAAAGCTGGAGGTTTGTCTCCAGTCGCAGGGCCGACTCAAAGAGCAGCTCCTCTCTGCCTTGAATGGCCGTCTCAGCCTCCAGGTGGCGCTGCAGCCAGCAGGCATACTCGTCCTTGCTCAGGATCTGGCACATAGACACAAACATTTATACACACACTATACACTCCATTATCTGTGAAAGTGGTGGGAGAAATTTTAACAGTGGAGCAGCTTCTCCTCCCTTGCCCACGTAGCAGAGGAAGATCCACGGGAGAATGTGAGACCTTGAGAAGGTGTTTTATCACATCGTTTTGGTGATGGGCTTTGCACAAGCAGGGATATAATGAGCCCAGCTTGTGAGAGCATAAATTAACAGCCTGGGAAAGTGGCACAGATTGCAGCTGAGTCACGAAGAATGTCACTTTTGGAGGGGCCAGTCTATGTGATCATCTGCGCTGGGCTACAAATGCAACCTGCCAAACAGCCACTGAGACACATCATCTCCACCTTCTACAGCAGTTTAATTAAAGAGGGCATTTGTTTAACGCTTCTTGAGAGGTTTATGGATCCCTGTTACCTTTTTCGCAATGCACAGTGTGCGAAGGCCATCTGCAGCATACAGGTTCAGGTAGTTCTGGGTCCTGTAGACAATCTTTTTCTGGCGTTTCCCTTTGGAGTTACCTTAGAAAACAGAAAAGGACAGAAGAATCAAGATCAGATACTCTTGTTCTTGGGGAATTTGCATAAGTGGTTGAGCATTTTTGGCTCCAGACAGCCAAAGGCTTCTTCCAAGAGGCACATGAAAGCCATCTGTCTTCACACCTAAATTAACCATGTGCATTGCGCCTCAATTCATTTCACCATGTCTTCATATTACTCATCAAGCTGTGTCTGGATTACACTGAGAAAAATGTGATAAGAACATTCTCTATCTCACAATACAAATATAATTCAACTCCTTCAATAAATTTTCTAAATGGCCTCAATATGAGTGAATATTCCATGTCATTTTAAATGTTTTCAAGTATCAGGTTTTTTTTTTCTTGCTCAAGTGTCTCTCTGGTGAGGCATGTTGGCCATCTTTCTGGCATGGGGACATTGTACAAACAGATTGGCTTCATCAGTCTCTTGACACAGATGCACCAGCCAACCCTCTGATGGCCAGCCATGTAATCTCACTAATAACACAACAGCCTTGCTACACACACACTGCCACACAAAATTATTTTTACTTAAAGGAATAAATTAACACAAAGCTGTCAGTAATCTATAGACTCTAAGCACAAATTTTTTTTTTTTTTCCATGATAAAAGATCAAAACATGGTTTTATTCACAGCTAAAGCAGACTTATGTTTGTCTCATGTAAAAGTAACATGGCAGTTTCATCTTGTTCACTATTATTCTTGTTGCTTGTGACAAAACTCTTTCCAGTTTTTGACAAATGACTGCTAGGACCAGGCTGCTTTGCAGACGGAGGTGGAACTGTGTACAATGTTTATTTTTCCTTTTCCTGAAAATGGGAAAATCCACCTAAAACAGGATTTGTGACCTGCATGTTAAAGGCTGATGAATGTGAGTCAATATTGTCTGTTCTAGTAAAATCCTTAGAGAGGTATCTGGCTCTTTAGCTGCTAAATGTTCACCAGCTAGGTGCTAACTGCATCTATCCACCTTTTGGTGCTTGGGAGGTTGTGTACAGGGGGGAGTGTAGGCCTTTTTCATCTTTCTTGATATGAGAGCAGTAAGAAACCAAAACAGTAAGCTGTGGGCTTTCCAACCAAAACAAGGAGCTGATAGATGCTAAAACGCTGAAAGCTGAGCAAAACAACAGAGGTGGGTGGTAATAATTTGTGTTTGTCACTACAAACAAGCCCTTTCACATTACACATAACCATTGTTTTTAGTTAAATATTAATTATAGTAGCTTCAATGATATGATTTTGTTCAATAATTTGTAATTATTATTAAAAACTTCAGCTCAGAGAGCCAAGGCCAGCTGCTATACCAACAAGCTCTGAAGATCTATAAATGTACTGTCAGAGGAAGACTTACTATCAGTGAAGAAAACATAAATAATACCTAACTTTAAAATGTCAATTCTGTTTTAGGGTGGAATTTGCTGTTAAACAGAACCCTGCAGCAGGAACAAGACTGGAGTTACTTCATCAGACACACACTCCAACTTCTAAGTCCCAAGGGTATACAGTCTACCTCCAGCACCTCCATGTACACTGTTATTAGAGTGACACTGAACAAGTCCCTCACTTGCCTGAATGGAGCCATTATGGAGGTCTGTGTTATGAGGAGGCCCAACTCATACTGTGCTCTAATTGGCTGGTTTTACCCAATGGTGAAACAAAGAAGTGAGTTGTCTACGTGAAGACACGCCCTGTCACCCATTAAAGGCCCTGAACTGAGACACACGGTGGATGACGAGTGGGGCCATGTGTGAGGACTGTCCCTATGGAGTGTCTTTCCTCTAGTGAGCAACAACTCTCTGTGAATTTTAAATAAGTGAAAAAGCTCTGAAAATGGCACACTGTACCAGCTCAGACACTGCTTTGTAGAGGGCATTAGAAATGATGAACAATCAGCATAGCCTCATACCTAAAAAGGGCCAGTGTTGCCCTCAAAATGGAAAATCAATATAATAAATCATATTGTAATTCAGAATTCCTCCAACGAACAGGACTGCACATCAGCTGGAAAACATGCCAAAACAAGATGGGAGTGCTCTGCTCCATTGATGTGTTGCAGTTAACAAGTCATCGTTTAGCGTAGGGGGATAATTTAGCTGGAATCCATTTTTTCGGTGAAGCTGAGCTGCCTTGTGGAGATGAACTGCTCACCTTTGATGAACAGGAGGGAGCCACAACCTTGGCATGTGAAATAAATGAATTACCCACACAACATGACAGTACGCTTTTACTGAGAGGCAGTCAAGACAAATTGCTGTGTAGGTTGATTCAGCCCATCAAAATACATAGAGATGGTATCTATCTAACCAACTATGGGGTTTTTACAGCCGACACCACATCTGGAAAAAAAAAATCCCATCTTACTGAATCATGGCTAGTGTGTAAAGAAAAGACAAACTGAGATATCTTAAAGAGGCCACCCACTGTGCTGCACAACATAAAGTTGTTGAACTTGTGAGAGACAGATATAAAATGGTCAAAACTGATGCAGGAAAGAGACTTGCATTACTAGTCTGGGTTAAAAACCTAAGCTAAGCACTCCAGGACAGATGTCTGGTGACTGTGTACAAAGCATTAGTGAAAAGTGCCTGTGTAGCTCTTTGTGTGCCTAGAATACTAACAACCCCGTACACCTTTGCCATTAGGACGTTAAAGAACTTGTAGAGTACGGAACAAGGTTTTAAAAATCACAGAGGAAAAAATACACACGGACGCCTGGAAGTTTTTTTTTCTAGAGACCAGTCATCGCAGGGATTGACTCTTGCAGTGGTAAGTTGCTCTAAAAATACAAGTTCTTACATAACATGTTACATTATATGTTTACATCAGTGGAAAGCATGAAGGTTTGGGGCAGAGGGCAGGAAACCTTTAGTGCTCTATAAAGACAAAGACCACCACCCTGTGAAGGCATGGTAGTCCACAGACAGCATGCAGTATAATCACAGTTTTTCACAAAACCTGAAGCAGCTGCAATTGAAAACAATCCGTCATGTTGGACTGACAAGACTGAAGTGAAAATATTCTCAATTTGGTGACCTGTCCGGTTAAGCCCATGTGAAGATTTCATCAAATGATTTGCAGCTGACCTCTGGTTCACAGCTATGATATATCAACTCTAGTGGAGAGGTCTGCAGACATAATACAGCACCAGCCACACAGCACCCCATCACTTCATAAGCCCATGTTGACAGCAGTTTAATCATTTATCAAGACTGTACCGCCTCTAAATTCACCTTTAGGTCATGATGAATAATCTGAGAGTGGATAAAACGACTGTGTGATTGTGTAAATTTTCCTACCTGTGTTGGGCGGTTTGATGAGGTCCATGATGACAGAGTCTGCTCCTTTAGTGTACACAGTGATCTGATCCGTCAGAGGATGTCTGACCACCACAGACATGCGTTTCCTGGTGGAGTCGAAGCCCAGAGTGTGCAGCAGCTCAAAGCTCAGCTTCCCCAGGTGTGGCAGTTCCACAGTCACCTGGTCGGGGAGACGGCCGACAAGGGAGCATTTGTAGGCCCTGGCGGCGTACACGAGCGCAGCCTCATCAGGGGACTCCGCTTCATAGCGTAGCTCACCCTCCTCCTTGTCCCATGCCTTCCCGTCATAGCAGGGCGGGACGGGGCTGAAGGCATGGTCCAGGCCCCTGGGAGGCCGCTCCTCATCCAGTTTGGTGAGCGTGCTCTCTGCAGAGGGTGAGGACAGCATGCTAGAGCATCCCTTGTTGGAGGAGCGGTTTGTGATGAGGCTGGAGGAGCTGCTGCTGTTGGAGCCTGAGGTCAGTCGACTGGGGGTGAAGCGTTTGATGAAGTCCTCGATGGTCTTGACTGGGGACTTCAGCTCAAACCTCATCCGGACCTGGAGGAGGAGAAAAACTGAGTCAAACACACCTAAAGCAACAAGTAGCAGAACTTTTCCTCAAAACTATGCAAATACAAACAACGTTATAATGACACAAATTCAACCTTTTATGATTCATGTTAGATTCATGCAGTTACTGGTCAGCTGTGTGGGGGTTAGAGTTTGTAGGGTTATGAGACCGCTTAATACATCAGGCTGTAGGGAAAGGTCCTTTATTTAAACACTGCTACAAATAAATAAATAAAAATAAAAAATCCAATAAGCTCCACATTTATCCATCAAAATGCCGTGCAAATTACTGTGATTGTTGTGGTTATTACTTACTGCTTACTTTCTGTGTGAAACTTAAGTCTTATTTTCTTATTCTATTTTAGAAAATTCATCACTCATTTGTCATTATCACTTGACAGAGAGCATCAGTGGTCATGATAAAAGTACAGACTTGAAAAGAAAAAACAGACTTAAGATGCTTATAGTCCTTACAAGGGGGTAGAGAATACTCATTAATCTATGATTATCTCTAGGCACGTCTTAAGTTATGTTGCCTACATTTGTTAAGCTTAAGAAGTTTGTAGGACAGGTCTTAAGATACAGTGCTGTGCAATAGTAAACTGAGGAGGCAGATTATACTCCTCCCTGATGGTATTGTCTGATGGATGAGAATCTAAACATTTTAAGTATGTGAAACCTTTGCACAGAGAAACCAGGCTCAGCTCTTGTGGTACAGAAGACTTGGGTGCTGATGAAAATGCACCTCCTGGCTGTAATCCTTTAGCCAGTCCCTTATCCCAAGGTGGTGCAGTACAACAGAAAGAGAGAGTGACTCACTTTGAGGTCTCCTGGCAGCGGGAGCCACAGTTCTCACATATATAGATATAAATCATTCAGGTGTTGGGTTAGCCGCAAGGGCATCATAATAAAATGTGAACAATTATGCTGAAACAAAGGACAAAAAAGTAAACAATAAAAAAAAAAAGGAAGGAAAACTGAAAGGGCATTGTATCAAAGCCAGTGCTTCTGTGCAGATTTACATTTCCCTCCATTTTATCAGATAACCTCCAAACAGAAACACAGAGTACATAAATAATGTGTCACTTTGTAAAGCTTAATCTGAACTGATTTGTGCGTCTGACTAGCAGGACAGCGAGCTGGTGCACACAGTGAGTGCGAGGAGAGGATATCACCTCTGAACAGGACAACCACACCCAGGCTCACACAAAAACAAAACACGGATACACAATTGTGACTGGACCCAGCACATCAAAGATACAAGCAGCCACAGTGAAAGCTACGTGCAAAGGGACACTTTGGGTATTTTAGGAGGTTTTTGTACTTTTGTGTTTTTATAGTAAAAGAATCCACAATAACATGCAACAATTTGAATTCTTTTTGTCAAAAGATGGAAGCTACTCCCAGGTTGTTCAAAAAAAGAAAAACAAAAAAATAAGACATTAGAGAGGCGCCTCATGTTAGTGCCTTGGAAGGATATCAGTTGAATGAGTCCCTATTGGATCCAGTATTGATGCTCCTTAAAATATCCCCCCCGCAGCTTTCTAGATATTAATCTTGCTTACAGCCAATCTCAGGAGCACGCCAGCCAGAGGACAGTGGTCCAAAGATTACAAACAAACAGTGAAAAACTGTTTCTGTGAAAAATAATGGGAACTTTTATCAGAATTATTTCAGTAGCTTTTTGGGAGATGGTACATTGAGATGATGCATCTATATGAATCCTCAAAAAGGTCCCAACCTGGTACTATACACTTACTATCCACCCAAAAGTTTGTTTGTAGCAGACCGGATGACCAACATTGCCGTGCCACTAGAGTGGCTCTAGTGATGGCACAACACTTGCAAAAACCAGAAGTGATGTTAATGTTACAGTCTTTCGCAGGCAAGAAAATATTTTCAAAGCCTTTCTACATGAAATGTAAGACTCCCTGTACCTTCTTCTTATACCTTTTTTTAAGGGAACTTAATTCAGTGCTTTGTAAGACTTCTGAAGAGCAGCAGATAACCTGATGTACAACATATTCACAATGTCCCCAGCGGCAGGTCACTCCCCTATGGGAGACCCATCATGTCCTGTCACATTTCTACTGTCTACTATCCAATAAAGGCAAAACTGCTCCAAAAATACTTCAGAAAGATGGTGTATATTTTCAGAGAGGATCGTCAAAGTTCTGACACCACTCTTTCTAGGTGCCATATTCATAAGAATAGGATGAAGGGAAAAACTGCTTCTTCTGAATTCATCATTTTCCCTCATAGTGAGACAAGACCTGCTGTTATAACTTCTAGCTACATAAATAAACTCTGTGATAAAGAAGGGACTGATGTAGAGACAACCTTGTAAGTTTCATTCTGTTGACTCCAGCAAGAAAGCACCTAGTCATTTAAATGCTGTCAGCACTATATTACAAGTTCAGCTTCTTCTCCAGTCACAGAAACAAGTCTATTATAGTGATTAAACATGAGGTCTGCTTTACCTGCTAGTTAAGACACGACCATTTACTGTGCCTCACATACGCACACAGCAGCACATGTGTGTAAGAAATGCAGGAGAGTCAAATCATGTACCACATGCACCTACCAAATATAGTTGCACCAAAATCAGTGTGATAAAGAATAACTATCCGGCAGCCTATCCAACCAAATCAAAAGGTAATCGCCTTATTAACTTGAAGAGGGCTTGACAGGAGAGATTTTCTCGAGGCGAGTTTTACCTTCTGCCTGGGCTGGTTGGGGGAGGACACCACCACCGTGTTGCAGATGGTGAGAGCGATGAAGAAATCGATGATGTCTGAGAGGTCAGAGGGCAGCTGGGACATGGGCTGGCTGTGAAAGCGCATGAAGTCCATCTGACTGCTGCATTCATTGACCTTGTCTAGGAGCTGAGGGTCGGGGGTGATATCTTTCTCCTGCAGGACAGAGGAGGGTTTATCAGTGGAAAGCAGACGGCACAGAGTAAGAGGATGGCGAGACAGTGACATGCACTGACCATGGGGCTACTGAAGGCCGTGTGCTTGGATAGGATGCTGGCCCGCTTGGCCTCCGCCCTGCTACCTGTCCTGCGGTGGGACTTGGTGCTCTGGGAGCGCAGCACCACCGGGGCGCTCTGGTGGCTGGTCACACTGTCCCGCCTGGGCAGGGTGCCACCGTGAGATGTGCACTCTTCTTCTTCAGAATCCATCTCCTGGTACATAGCAAGTCTCCTCGCTGGATAACACACACACAACATTAAGAGTGACTTAAAAAGGCAAGGACCTTTTTTGTAGGCGTGTGTGTGTGCTTGTGTTTACTGGCTTCTCTCACCATTGGCATCATGGGAGTACTCCACCCCTGCCACAGTGCAGCGACGAAACACCATCTTGTTCTCTGTCAGCGTGCCTGTCTTGTCAGAGAAGATGTATTGCATCTGGCCGAGATCCTCAGTGATATTAAGAGCTCTGCACTGCAGGTGAGAGTCTGTCTCCTCATCGTACAGATCCATGTCCTGATGGATGAAGTACACTTGGCAGATCTTGACGATCTCAATCGACACAAAAAGGGAGATGGGTATCAGCACCTAGGAGAGGAGAGAGCGTTTATTAGAAAGAGGTAGAGCTGGTAATCAGATTTTCCCAGCTCACTCTGCGAGACATTTGCAGCACATATATTCAGGAGCATTGATTGAAACCTAAATTCAGATTTGAATAAAAATATCTTCTCATTTTGAGTCAGCTATAACACCTGGGCAATACATGTTGTGAGCATGTCAAAACTAGTTAGCTAGCAGAAGTTGAATTAACATTACAAAAAGTGATGGATTAATTGAAACAGATATCTGAACATAATGCATGAATGGTTAATGTAAACAGCTGACAATAACAGATAAACTGTTATTAAACTGTAGAAATAGCTAAAAGTAATGAATGAAAACATGGTGAAATAGCTAAAAGTAATACATAAATGGTTGGGACAGATAGCTAAGTATCTAGTTTAAATTAGCTAAAAGTGAGTGAGTGATAAATGCTGAACAGCTAAAAGTAACAGCTAAATAAACAGCTGTGATAGATAAATATATTGTGGTGTTGATGAAAGGATACAAGAGTTCCTGTGACTGGGTTGCGGGAGTATGGATGACAACAAAAGTTGGGAAATAAGGGTTGGTTTTGGAGAATTACAGCTTTTCCTTTGCCTATAGGCCAGAATCTAAATATAGTTTAAGAAATGATATACAAGTGTACATTTTTGATTGTTTAAACATTTCCAGGCAACATCTTTGGAAAGTAGTTCCGGAGAAATGAGTCACAACTTTTGGGAGGGCAGCTCAGCCTGCACACTCACTGCCAGTGGCTGAACACAGACAGAGTCATGTGTTTATTTAAAAGTGTATCAAGCAATGTCTGGCAATGCTGGTAGGTCTCCAACCTCAAACAGTTACTGTTTGTACAGCGTTACCAAACTGCTATCTTCACTGAGTTCTCATTTATTTCAAAACTAGCTGCAACATCTGACACAGGACAGGGTGACATTTTTGCTGACATTTTTGCATGCAAGCAATAAGAAAAAAATCAATAGCTGTCAGGTGGCACTTTTTCCTACTTTGATCCTGTATTACAAAGATTATTTTACAGCACGAAACATGTGCTTTCTTACTGCTTCTCTAGACTAAATGTGAGGATAAAGATCTAGCGGTCACAAGCACCTTGGGGGGTGGCTGAAATAACTATTGCCAGTGCTTTGATTTACAGCAATGCTTGTGTACACTGGGATAAAACATTTCAAACTTAGTGATGCTGAATGTCTTGTTTATATCTTTATCTGTTGCCTTTGTTTCTTTGAGCTTCTCCCTGTTTTGTACCTGAAAGACGATGATCATGGTGAGGAAGAGATAAATGGCTGACATGATGGGTGATAAGTCTGTCCCCTCTGGACTAAGAACGTCAAACACAGGTCTCTTATCTCCATACTGAAACATCCACAGCCCATGACCTGGAACAGCAAGACTACAAGGTCAATTCATATAAACACTGGAATAGGGAGATATAAAAAAAACATAGTTAACTCATTCCAAAACAAGACTTTCTTTATCTTTTTTTACAATAAATCCAAAGAAATGAAGGTTTTAAACAGAAATTTCTAAATAGTAGTACGAGGCATTCCAACACAAAGTGTTAACATAACTCTTAAACAGCTACACACCCACAGCAGCAAACAGGCACATGACCAGCAGGATGATGACACACCAGAACACATCTACATTCATCTGTCTCTCCAGTTTACTGCGCTTGTAGCGCGGGCCGTTGTTATTCAGCATGGCTTTGGTCTCATGACCTGTAAAAACATACGCCAGGTTACCAGCAGCTGGTCAGAGGTCAAATACAGAGTGTGACAGCTGACATAGTTATTTTGGAGGCTAACCTGCGTAAATGACTATTCCCACAGCCTCCTCTGTGTTGCGGATGGTGCAGCCTCGCAGCAGCAGGTTTTCTTTGTAAAGTGCATCTCTTCTGCCACTTCGATGGATTCTGTCAGGGCATAAAGATTACTGTAAGTGCTAGACCAAAGTTTTATAAAACAAAGGTGAAATGACCATGGTTGTGTCTTTACACTCAGGTGAAAAATAGTGATGCTTAAGGAGAAACAGAGTATCTCTCTATACCAGAGCCCCCGAGGCAACATCAGTTTATTCTGCCGAGCACCTCAATCGATCACGCTCCAAAGCATCATGGTCTTCCCTCAGAAGGAGCCCTTATCTCAGCACAAATTCCCTCTGATATAGAAGCAACGGCCGCACTACCACTCCACAGACACCCCTCGGGCTCAGAGTCAATCAGGCAATTCATTGCCTCATCGCTGACCCTCAGATCTCACTTCAGACTCTTTACTCTAAAGCCCGTCAGGCTCATCTAGAACGCCCATGTCATAAAGAATTTACTTCTCAGCTAGCCCACCAAGGAAGTTCAAACCATTCTTTAGAAAAAGCTCTTTAACTAAAAGTGAGTTGTATGTTGAGCTGTATTAAGTGGGGAGCAAATGTGCCTGTTGTAGGGGAGAGCTGAGCTTTTAATATCAGCCTTAATCCCATTACTAAATCAAGGATTACAAGCATGTTAGTTAAACAACCTTTAGCTGGGAACATCTCTGTTGTAGTTTCTCTCAAAGTCACGCAACTGTCAGCATGTTTACTAACAGGAATGTTGATCCTTTGGCCTCTGACAGCAGGCCGTCTGACACGTCACCACCATTATAGATTTAAAGTGGTGTCCCTGAGCCCCGAGCGGCCGCAGCGGACACACAGCTCATCCTAGTTCATAGCTCACACTGTTCAAGAAATTGATAACACTCTGAGGTGCACAGTGCTTTCTCTCCCAGAAAGGTAGTGAGATTAGACTCTGTGTCACTGGCTGTAATGTAATAAAGCATCACTGAGAATAGCCGCCCCTCTGCTGCTGTGCCCTGTGCTCCATTGTAGCCTGGCAACTGAATACCTGCAGCATCTGGTCTCCTTCTGAGCAGAATACATGTCATAATCATGTGAGTGTGGGTCAGCCTGACTGGTTTAACTGTCAACTCAGAGGACGCTTCTCATCCTCTGCCTCGCACAAACTTATCCAACACTTTTCAGTGTGGACACATGGTGAAAAGACCACATAGACACTCCTGGCATGAATGTCTCCGAAAATAGCAGGGAGCTGGGCAGAGCAACCATGACAATTACCATGCTAGAGGAACAGTTTGATAAATTTGAAGGTACAGCCAGCAGCTGGGTAGCTTAGCTTAGCACAAAGACCAGTAAAAGTGGAAAAGGCTAGTCTGGCTCTGTCTGATGGTAACAAAAATCCACCAAACAGCACCTTTAAAGCTCTCTTGTATCTTGTTTGTTTAGTTAGTAGACGGGAAATATGTCCAGCAGCAATTATATCAAGACTAACACACTGCAAACTTCAAAGATCTCCAGATTCCCAGTGCTGACTAATGCCAAGTGGCATGTCAGTTTTTAAAGGGGCATTCCTGCAATTTAGCATCAAAATCAAATCAGCAGATACTGAGATACCCTGATCTTTTCTCTCCTGTGTTGGTTAAGCTCAAAAGACCCTGAATACTGCATTTCCCATAATGCAACTCTCCAAGCTCCAGTCACTAATACCGGCTTTTAGAAAAAATCTCCCAACCCAAGCCCAGATAAACCTGATGACATCATCAGGGTTATTTTCTTAGACCTGAAAAACTCCTCCAGAGCCACAGAGGACATTAACAGTGTTCACAGGTTGAATCAAAGCTAGTAGACCAACATCACACTACATGTACATAGACAGACTCCTTGTATCATAATGGTTAAAACAATAAACACAAGCTAAAAAGTAATGAGCTCAGACGTTATTAGTGAAGGATAAAGGTGATAGATACGACAGTGAAAGAGACCCAACAACAACAACATGTACATAACATCCCAAGAGAAATATTTTGCAACATTGAGCATTTCTACAGCAAACACAGACAAAAAGGAAGTTAGGTATAAAACAGGAAACCAGCTAAGTGGGTGGTATATTGTTGCTACTGAATACCCAAGCTGTCTAACTCTGATACAGGCGTAGGAACTACACCTTTGGTCATCAGGTTGCAAAGAGCAGCTGATGGTTCATTTTATACTGCTTATGAAGAAAACACATACATCTTCAAACGTGCATGGTCAAATGGGTAAAACCCTGCAACCACATCCCAAGAAAGCAAATTGTAATCTTGACTTGGAAAAACTGTTTAAGTCATAATTATAAGTTGGAAACTCCTGGTTCGTCAACAAACCGCAGTTTCACATTATTTCCATTTTAAAGCTCAATTTTACTCCAAATGTCACTGCATTAATTTACAGTGAAATGAAAATGAAACCTAAACCCTTTAATGTGAGTTAAAGTAGAAAGTTGAGGATCTTGGGTTCAAAACAATTGTTTTTTGCCATTACATGGTGGGCAGCCATCAACCACACACAGACTGAAGAGGGAGATACTCACATGTAGCCTCGGAATCTGTTCAGGTCATTGTTGGGCTTTTCACATTCAATTACGCTGTTGTATTTTAAGGGGTCAAAATCACAATCCTGCAAACAGAAATCAAAAAGCTGAGTTCTCATTTCTGATCCAGGTAATGAATACAGTGTCTGACCAAATGAGTTCAAACTAAAAAAAATGACGGTACCCTGTTTAGTTTTGCTTAACATACTGTATGGTGTTTTCAGTGCTTTATACTTAAATGGGTTTGTAATATTTTATACCCTTACTGATACAGGCAGATGGGGTGCTTTCATGAGGCAGTTAACATGTGAAAAGCCCAAAGGCGTCTTAATTATTATATTCAAAATATAGTAATAGTAGTAAATATTGAAACATTTTCCATGACTTTTCCAAAAATGTTTTTCAGGCCGGGAAAAGGCAATTTTCCAATTCCATGACCTTTCTAGGTTTTTCATGATTGTGCAAACATCCAAAACATCCAAAGTATTTTATTTACACTGATATAAAACTGTTAAAAGCAACAAAATCTTCTACTTTTTACATATGTGAGAATATTTCACATTTTCTATTGATAAATGATTGAATAATTGACTGATTATCTGCCATGATTATTTTTCTGTTGTTCAACTAAATGATTAATCAACTACTCATTTCTCTGCTACTTAGAATGAATTGTTGTTTTTCTGTTTTTCTCTCACCAAAAGTGGAAAAACAAACATTAAGCACTGATAAAGAGTAACAACAACTACTGACAAAAATAAAGTTAGTCAAAGTGATTTTTTAGCACCATTTTGTGGATAAATTCTTATTTCTGATTGGCTGAAGGGTGCAAGCTAAAACCATGGAACATACAAGTGGTGTGACTGATGTCTGCTAACTTTTTCTAAATTCATAAAGTGGCAGGAAAACTTTCTGACTAACCAAAATAAAAGCTTTAAGAACTTTTGATTCCAACAAGGCATCTAACACAGACCCAGTTTAAGGGACATAGCAGTTAAGACACAGTGGAAACAAAGAGTGACAAGCATCCGTCTCACCAGGTCAAAGAAGCTGCGGACGACCTGCCTCTGCTTGAGGTTGGTCTCTCCGTCCAGTGTGGCGGTCTCGATGTGGCACAGACGGTCCGGGTCACTGGAGCTCAGCAGCAGAACATCAGCAGGGAGGATCTCGTTACATCGCAGCCTGATGAAGTCTCCCACCCGCACCTCCTTCCAGTACTTCTCCACATAGCGTCTTTCCACTCTGCCAGAACAATGAGAAGGCAAACGGTTGGCGTAAGCTGTCGGATGAAAGACGCGGAGCTATTGTTTTCAATAATGGCTGGTTCTATAAACGGAAATTTCAACTCCACTTCCATAAATCTGTACGAGGCAGCAAATATGTTATGCATGAAGGAGGACAGCCTGTTTGTTGATCCTAAAGCTGTCACCACCAACTCCCAAATTCCTCTTAGCTTAACATATTTCTCTCAACCTCTTCCTCAATATGTCCATCAAAATACAATACAGATGTCCAAAATACAGCTTAGCACGAACACAACTCTGCATCTTCAGAAGACTATATGAATGAGATGTAACTGTAAGTAACAAATGGACAAACACAAAAACAAATTTACTGAAGGGGAAGGATCTCACTCACATAACCCATAATCCAACTCTACATCTCAGAGGGTTTCTATTTTAGCTCATGTCAACAGACTGATTCCTCTTACCACAAATGAGTTTGTTGTGTTACGTTGTTACTGTACATGATGTCACTATTCAGAGCAGAATTTGCTGCGCTCTCAACCAATGGATGGATGATAACTCTCTGAGAACTGTGCTAATGGTAACCAGGGTTCATTTCGGACCAATGTGATATTTCTGGTAGCAAATGTGCTAAATAATGCATTAACTCTGAGCTATAAACAACAGTACAGATGTGAGACGAAAAACACCCGCTTATTTATTCATTACAACTACCACCCCACAACCCCCTTCCTTGACATTAATGACTCATATCTGACTGTATAAAAACATTCCTTTCCTTTAATTTTGTCACTGCAGTGCATGTGCTGTTGGCATGAGAATCAGACTATTTGAGTGCACATTCATGTAGAGAACAAACAATATAAACACAAAAAAATGACACAGTGAACATTAGATACTAAAAACTGATGGTGATGACTGTTATTAACATGTCCTATTTTTCTACTGCCTGAAAAGATTCATTACCCGAGAACTATAAAGAGTTCGAGCACATAAGTGTTCAATAAGTGTTAAGTGATTGGTCAACTACAGTGAAGTAGTTCAGTAAAATACACTTGTTTGGGATGTTGGTTTGTACAAAGTTTGCATGCAGTGTGGAGCTTCTAAAATTAGTTGATTGGTAGAAAATGCATCGGAACTATTTTTTATAACTTTTTAGTCATTTGAGTCATTATTCAAGCAAAAAACCATTCCCTTGTTCCAGCTTCTCAAATGTGATGGTTTCTTATTTTTCTCTCTTAGATTTGACAGTAGACTTAATGTCTTAGAGTTTTTCACTATTGTTCAAATAACAAACGCAAACTGAACTCATCACCTTGGATAACTGTAACAAACATTTTTCAAACTGTTGCAATGTGAAACTATTTAGCAGTTAAAACTGAATAGAAATATATAGTTTTCTTAATACATATTTTGATAATTAATTTTTCATGCATTAATGGCAAAAAAAAAATTGAGGATTTGCTGTTTGTTTGGTCTCACATTTTTGTGAACTGAATACTTTTGGATTTTGCACTGTCAGTTGGAAACAAAAATAAAAGCCATTTAAAGACATCACTTTGGGCTCTGGGACATTTTGATGGTCTATTTACATATTTATTTTCTGACTTTAACTTGCAGCTTAAGTTTAACCACAAGTGCTGTTATTCTGACAAGAAGAACAGAGAACAATTTTTATACATTTAAGACAAGAACTGACACAAAATACTGACACTGTTGATGAAACGTACTAATATAAATATGCTGACTACCCTGCAGATAAATTTACATGTTATAAGCATGAATCCAATGAGCACATGATTTGTGTCATCTTTGACTTCACACCTTATTAAATGTACACAGCCCACTGTAACTATAACATACCAAGATAGCGTATCTATGAATACTATGTCTGTTGGAAATACCACTGAGCACTCTCCTTACTGGTGATCTTTGTTTAAAAGGTCACAGCTAGTGTTAATACTTTACTGTTACAATCACTGCAACAGTCCTGAACAGAGGACTATCTTGTTGTTATTCTTATTAGGAAGTTCTAAGCATTCTAATTATCATTGTTTAGTTTCATAGATTTACATTAATATCTAATTTAAGCATTCTCTGAAATAAACAAGAAAAGTAAAACAAGGACATTCTAGTGAAAATTCATTATCTCTGCAGTCTACAGGGCATCTACAGGCTGTCCTTCAATGCTGATTAAACGTGAAATTTATGTTCCATTCTTTGTGCATGACCACAAAACTACAGTAAACAGAGCAGTGAAAAGATGGCCCACACACATCGCTAATTAATTATCCAGTTATGAAAGAATATATCAGCTCAGAGAGACAACAGCGAGATAAACTGTTATGGTTGAACGGGGCATTCAGTGACCCAGAGTCCAGTCCTGTTTCTGGACAAGCCCGGCGGATGTTGTAAGCACTCTGTAAAACAGATTAAGAGCAAAATATCTACATTCCAGTGATCTACATTTATTAGCACAAATGTGAGATTTTGATGTCCATCTTTGAAGTTGTGGCAAAGTTTACATTTAGGAGGAATCCTCTGCAGTATATCACAACTGTCTCCATCTTTCAGACTTTGTAAATATTAGTATTTTTGATAAAAATGGAATTTCTTTTATCATAAATACAGACTCCCTCTTCTTTGCCACGTGAGAAGTGTCTGTGTGAAGATGAAACTCATCTATATACAGGTTCACCTGCAGCTCTAAGTTCTTCAGCTGAGGAAAGTGATACACAAGTGCCAGCGTCTTTGTATCTAACCTTGAGGAAAAATGAAATAAGGCTGCAGTGTAGGTTTAGTCAAGTCAGCTGTTGTCAGGTTGAGAACTGAGATGTTTTGCACAATATTGCCACAGCAGAAGAAAATTCAATTATGTCCAACCTTGACAGAACAACTTGGGTCAAGACTTAGCTAAAACTGTGGAGCCACTAAACACTGAGCCTTTTGATTACCATGAATTATGCTCTGTACATGGACGACAGTGCTGCTTTTCATTAGCAAAATACACTCAGCACACACAAACTGGGGAAAATAGTTAGTAGTAGAGAAAGCTTGGGGCAGATACAGGTTGCCAGGTTGTATGTTGACTCATAATCGACAATGACAGCACTGAGGCAACATCTGTATTGTCAGAAAACACAGTTACACGGCTCTCTGACAGATAGGTGGGCAGGAAAATTGAGGTTTTCTGGACTTTTGGATTACACGTGTGAATTATATGTTTCTCATATGTTAGCCAGGTTTAGCTCTGTTGCTTTAAACATGCTTTTTCCCCCCATCCTGGACCCACAGTTGATGAATATCTGACTGAGAGACTGACAGCTGGGTTCTTGCATGAAGGCCAGTTTGCATGGTCTGACAAGAAAGTAAAGAAAGTGTCTTAGTGGGTTTTTTCAGTCTGGAACAATCTCAATTAGCTGATGCAAGTGTGTGTAAAATGCATCAGGGAGGAACACTTTGTACAATAAATACTGCTGAAAATGAGCAAACACACAGGGTTTCAGCAACAGCTGGACACTGCTGGCTGCTTGTGTTAAGGCCCAACTTACCTGCTATAGACCAGACAATCCATGTGATTGATTTCTTTATCCGACCTGTGTCTCCTGTAGTCTTCCCATAAGTCTTTGATGGCAGTGACAGACAAAATGAAAACTACGGGAGCCAGAGCGAGTTCTGGCTGAAAGGCATTGACAACTGGGACAAAATTCAGCAAAGCGATAAAAACAAAGTAAACATTGGCGAACCTATGGAACTGTTCGAAAAGATTCTTTGGCAGGAAAGACAGCACAGTGTATTTGGTGGTCTTAATCTTGTTGTTTGCATAGTGTCGGTTCGGGTTTTCCTCTCCTTTAGCGTTGTCATACAGTATGTTTGCTTGGACAGTCCTGGTTTTGTTCTCTTTGGTCTTCTTCTTTTTCTGCCTTTTGACTTTTGAAGCTTTGGCCATCCCGGCGTCTTCGCTCTCCCGCGCCATAGCCAGTCCCTGCCTCAAACTTTCCCACAGTTTAGGTTTTTGTGTCCTCTCATACAAAAGCAAACAAAGTCCTGGCTATGTTATCATTCTTTTACCGTGTGGAGAGTGTTTGCGCCAGTCTTTTTGTTTAGTCACACAAACAGCTCGCTTTCATCCATGTCGATTCCTCTTTTCGCCAGTCAGAGGAAAACTTTTGCTTGTTTGGCTTCTCCTTTTTTCCTATTGCTGGGAAGGATGCTGAAATAGTAGGGAGGTATAACTTGGACGTCGCACAGCTCGGCACATGATTTCTAAATCATGTGGATGGGCCCCTGCTAATGATCGCGTGCTACTATAGTGTATATGAAGCAGCGGGCGCGCGCAGGCTGAGCACAGACAGGATGTTCGTCAGCGGGTCGAAGTCGCACTCCTCTGGAAATCTGACCCGCAGGCCCCTCCTCGATCCAACCTGGGGTTTTTTGTGTCTCCAAGTGCCACGCGGTATTATTGGAGTTTATACTGGCCCACAGGAAGCAACCAGATGTCCAAAGTTTAAATAATATATATATATTTTTTCATATGCAACAAATTAGTGAAAATATGTATCTATTCTACCTATTATATTTATTTATTTATATTTATACTACATACTATTACTATAACACAAATAATAATGATGATGATTGATAGATCAGAAATAACTAGAAGCTAAAAGCTAGGACTCTAAAATGTAAATCCATATGTATACTGTTAAAGTCAATGGTAATATTCTGTACATGGTTAAAACACATCTTATCAAAACATGTTGCACTAAACCAGATTTGATCAATAGAATTGTAGAGTTTATAATATAATATAATATAATATAATATAATATAATATAATATTTTCCATCACTATATATTTTTATCATCTGGCAAGGCCATATCTCATGTAACTAAACTGACAAAGCATTAGAAGCTAGCTTTTGGTTGTCAAGGTTATACAGTGGGTGGTTTCAGCCATACCAGCTTGATTTTGGTTAACCTGGAGCCAAACACTGACAGATTATTGATTCTGTGAACCTCCTAAACCACACTGATCTGGAAACACGGAATAAGCCATTATAATGTTACACAAGCCTCACCAAAGGAGACAAGGTTAGGAACTGTCGGGAAAGTCAAACTAATCGAAATGTTAGCAAGCCTTTTACCTTGCCAAAGACATGTTTTTATGAAAAGCTAGTGGAGACAAAAACATTCACAAGGAGAGTGATAATTAGACTTACACTTGTCTGGTAGCCAGAGACACAGCTCTGAATGAATTCAGATGTTGATCTGCATGGGAGAAGCTAATTTTTGTGACACAATAGCCATTACAATTTACCCTGTGGTACTCAGTGGTCATTTATCTGTCAGTTTGTTTTGATGTTCTTCTGCCCCTTTGCGCCCAGAAAATGATGAATGTAGCTTTAAATCACAAAGGCTCTCTGACCCAATGAAACAACAACAACACTTCCATGTGTAACCTTGATGCCTAAACTTACAAGATAAATTTTTCTGCTGTCTTTTTAACATGCTATTATGGACTAATTTCATACAGCCTTTCACATAGTTTTGCTAATTTATTTCACCATATTCAAGCACCAGCACCAGCCAGTACTATATTTTGGGAGGACATTCCTGAAGGAAATGTGGACTCATGAGTAACACACTGATTGAACATGAGACTCAGAGCTCTGATATATTAATACTTCCAGAGACTGACTGTCCACTTGGTCGGCAGGTTTCCCAGAGGAGATAAATCAAAGGTCTATCCCAGAGCAGTCTACAGCAATTTGCTATGGGGGCATCCAGCTGTTGGGCTAAAAACTAATGGCTGATTGTACACTGTGGCATCTTGGCATGGAGAACAATTCAATTTCCAAATGATGAATGACCGGAGTGAGGTGGATCTGAGACTACAGGCCCGCTCTGGCCTCAAAAAGCCACCTACTGCACTGAGGAAACAATAAAACTAACTAAATCAGGTTGTGCTTCTTAACTGAAAATAAAACCATCACATGCTTTTGTTCCTTTTTGGAAAATAAGGCTGTTTTTCAGAGGGTCACACCTGCCAAAATTTCCTCATCTGCTGCCTATCATTGCCTGGTGTTAGGATAGAGCCGGTGATAGACCTAAACAGTGCTTAAATACTTTTATTTAAGTTTTAGCTCTGGTTTCTCCCACAAATGATATCTGTTAGCATTTTATTTTCTCTTTTCTTTACACACAGATTGTGGTCAAATGCCCCTACATTTGTAATGAAGGGGCATTTGGAGTACATATTCATAATTTCTGCTTTTTTCCTGTCCTCTCTGAGATAGAGTTAGCCTCGGTTAATAGATTTCACAAAATCCTCTGTGATTCAAAGCTGTAATGCCCTGAAGTACTAAATAATTACTTGACTGACTGGAAATATGGAGGCAAACCATACAAACAAATTTAAGTGATTTTATTCAAAACTGTTGGTACCGACAACACATGGCCTTATTAATGGATTATTAAAAACTCTTTCAGTGTCTCCATGATGACATGAGATGAAGTGATGAGATGCTGACACTCTTCATGTTTTAATACCAGTTTACTTCACTTTATGTGTTCATCCTGGTGTCCTTCAGTGTAACATAAAAGTGACATCACCGGGACTCTCCCCTCCCTCAGTAAACTGACCCAATGTCCTTGAACATAGACTCGTAGGACAACCCAGTGGCTCACTGTATATCATGGATATCATGTGTGTTTGAGTAACATACTGTAGGGAGGCAAAGCTGAGCCGGAGAAGGCGTTCTTCCAGACCTTTATTAATTTCTAGATTACTATCCCAACCATAGATTTTTAGGCCTCTCATGTAATCACAGTGAATATTGTACAGTGATCTGTGTGTTAGGTTGTCAGAGCTGAGAATAGACAGAAAGAGTTAAAACATAGGTAAGGCTGACATCTACTTTCTCGTGCTACCTACTGTGTATTTTTGTCTTATTTTATTTTCAATGTATTTGTTTGTTTTTTGTTTGTTTGTTTTTGTTTGCAACCAGCAGACATTTACATCTTTCAGCTGACAACTACAGTATTTTAAGACGCACATGTTTAAATTAAAAACTTTTAGGCTCACAAAATAATAAATAACTCACTGTTTCAGCATTTTCATATAAGACTGTATTCTGCACAGCAAAGAGAAGGTTTCCAACCTAGGGGTTGGGCACCTTCAAAGGGTCTCAAGATGAGATGATTAATGGATTGTGAAATACAGGAGAAATAAAGTTCTCAAACAAAATTTGTAAAATTGCAAAAATACATAATTTTTAATTAATCAAGTCAAAGTTTGATTCATTATTTCATTCATTTTTAGAGCATAAATGCCCAACATTTGACTGTTATGCCTTCTACACTGGGAGAATTTTCAGTGTTTCTTCATCTTATATTCAGTTGGATATCATTGGGTATTGGACTGCTGGACAAAACAAGACATCTGATGAAGTCACCTTTAGCTCTACAATCAGCAGATTAACTGATATTGAATACAATCTTTAGCCGCAGCCTCACACATGATCTCTTTTTTCTTTTTTCATCTCTTTCTTAAAATTGTTCATAGTTCACAGACATTTGAATGTTGTCAAGGGGCCTTGACTAGACACTGCTGTGAGTGCTCAGTGGCCAAAAGGTTTCTTAATCTTTAACAATGTCTTGTAGTTTTATTTTAACAGGTGTAAAATATAGTTCTTAAGACTCACATGTTTAAATTTTGAACCTTTCTAATTTTTAGGCTCACAAAATAATAAACAAATAAATGTTTCAGCATTTTCCCCTCACACTGTATTTAGACCTTCTTGGTGTAAAAAATCTTTATCTGAACTGGTCAGTACACCTGGTCAGATAAATGTAGTGGAGTAAGAAGTATAATATTTATATACTGAGATGTAGTAGAGTAGATGTAAACAGCAGCATAAAATGAAAATATGCAAAAGTAGAAGTATATTAAAATTATATTGGTGCACCATACATACGTAGTTGAGTAAATATACTTCTTCTGCCTCTCAAATTACCCTGAGGTGGGCAATCAAATAATAGGAAAATATACCTCCTTCAGGAATTAAAAAAACAAAAGATGCATTAGGAGATGGAAAAACCACAGTGAGGACCGTGTATGAGAAGACTTGTACATGAAATACATGCAGCAGACCGGAGGTTAACAGAGATACAGCTGCAGTTCATCCTCTGACACAGACAGCAAGCAACCTGCCAGAAGAGGGCATGATACTCCAGTCAGTACGGTGCTTCACTACTCCCAGTGCAATGTCTAAACTATGTATATGTAGGTGTGTGTGTATCTCTCTCTCTCTCTCTATCTCTCTCTCCCTGTGTGAGTGGGTGCAGAGACAGGGATGTTATAAATGGGCATACTGTAGGTGTTATATGACAAATGTAACATCCTCCATCATTTTTTCTTTAAGTATATTTTCACTCCCAGAGTATGTTACATCAAACCTTGACAGACTCACTATATTGTGGATATGAGCTAAAGATTGACTGTGAAGGTATTGTATAAGAGTATTCAGATCACATGAAGTCAGGTTGGTTACATGAACAAGCACAACTCCCATTTCTTCACCCATGAAACATCTGACCTCGACAAATTAAGATGTTCTGGACATAAATCATATGACTGGCAGATCTGTGAAATCAGACAATGTCTATGCTGAAAACAGCATACTTCTGTTGCCTAGAGACAGTGACATATTTGGCTCCTCTGAAGTGATCTGTAGGTGTTGAGAAAACCACGAGAAGCCATAAATGTAAATGAAAAGACAGATACAAGACTAGTTGTAACTTCTTTCATGTCTGATAACAGGATATGCCAACTTTGTGGGCTACAAACCTGGTTTTACCTCCCGTCTGGCTGTTGTTCTATTTGAATCTCAGTGTAAAAATCCCATTTTGTCTAGGAATCAAATTTCTGTATTCACTATTTACCTGCCATTTTTTATTTCTGCCCACTTTTACCAGCTAAACAAACAGGTCACGAGGACAGACACAAAGAAGAGAGGTCTGACTAATCCGTATACACTGATTGTATATCACCTTATTCACCCCCTTTTCATAATGAATCCATGGATATTGTGTTTGACGCACAGATAAGCAATAACTGCCGAGCCCAGTGATTTCCAGGTGAGCCAGGAGTAAACCTGCTGATTCGGTTGAAGTTGCAGATCAATCTCTTGGAATGATGTAAAGTGGCTGGAGGCTGCAGATGGCATCCACACTTGTGCTGCAGAAACAGCAGAGGAATGATGAAAATCCATCACGTGTTTCATTTCCTTATGCAGGATTCTGGTTCAGTCATGTTTGTAACATTCACCAGTTAATGTGATAATGATGTCACAATGCAATGATGACCAAACATTTTACAATCTGCCTCTTATAATACATGTCCCATAATTGCAATAACATATTGCCAGAGAGGTGTGCATCAACAGTAAGCATAATACAGTATTCTTTTTAGTGTGAATGCTGATTCAGCATTACTTACTAATTTAAACTTTTTAAAATATTCAGCTTTTCGTGCAATTTTTTTTCCCATTCAAATGAGATTGAATGTTCAAATCCTTGAAAACTTCAGCCTCTTTGAACTTTAACTACTTCAGCATACTTTCTACTAGAGACTTCATTTAAACTTTAAACAAGTCCCAATAAGTTCAGCAATGAAGCTTGCATTCAACTGTTTGATGTCTTGTACAATTTTTTGAATGACAGCAGTTTATATTTCATGCTCATTTCTGGCAGTTTCTGAATTTATAATGGGTGTGTGTTGGGCACTGTGTGATATCACCCACTCAATCTTCCAACTCTTCAACTTTTTCTCAAATTTTTGTGCTTCAACTCTTCTCCTGTCCACATCTATCACTTCTCACACACAATTAATACCTCAAATTGTAGATATACTCCCTAAGCCATAGGATTTACAGTTTTTGCAGTAGCAGCCTCTGATCACCAAGAGGAGCCCTCAATTGCTCCATTGATCTCCATATTAGCTCTCCTCAGACATTATCCAAACCAGGCCAATTTTTAAACTGCCATACTGTGGTAATTTTTCACTTTATCTACACAAATGACACATGTCTGTGTTCAGTAAAGTCTCCTGGCACTGGTAGTCACCAGATTTTATCAATAGGAGTTATGGTTTCTGAATTATTAGAAGGAGTTCAAGCGAGAGAGAGAGAGAGAGCAAAATCTGACACAATAGAGGCTGAGACCTTGATATTGCTATGGCAACCTGTAAGTGCAGTTGGACACAAACAGGTGATTGTGATCAGCTGATCTCTGATGTCTGTGCTGTTTATCAAACTCTTGACTTTTCTGTCAAAATCCTGCTACAAACTGTCTCCACAGCACAGACGTGGATTCACACACAGTTCAACAGTTTTCACTTCAAACAGGTTTTAGAGCAGTTTTAATCAGGAGGATAATTTTAGCTTTTCAACTTTTTCTTCTGCATTTCATTTCTCTGTGTGTGTGTGTGTGCAATTACTTTTACCTTTCAGCTTTTTACGTTTTTCTTCTGCATTTAAACAATAATTTCAGCCTTTCAACTTTTCAGTTTTTTTTTTCTGCATTTAAACAATAATTTCATCCATTTTCAGCACTGCTTCAGAGATCCATTCAGGTATTCAGCATTCACATGCATTTTCCACAGGAAATGCATTTTCTAGTTCTCCAGGAATTTTAGATTTTGTCCAACACCAAAAATCATCAATAACAACACCAGAAGCCTGACCCAGTATCCACACATGCAGTCTGTGGCACTTCAGTGTGTGTTCACATGTTTCCAGGAATAAGGCTGTCTGACAAATACCAACACACAGAACCCTGAACCCATACTTGATGCACCTATCTTCTAATACTACTCTGAAGTGGAATTCAGAACTAAGCTAACCCTATAATTCACTTAAGTCTGTTGCTCCAGTTTTTTGGGGGTGGTAGACAGTGATCAGCAGACAAGTTGAAGTGTCTGAACCTTATTAAACTGGAGAAACTAGCGAGAGCAGAACCTGTGTAGATTATCTATTTTTCTTGATGAGAGTGATAAAATTGATAAAGCACACTGCAGGTAAAAGTTTCAGGCAAATCACAATTTGACCTGATGGTAAATGAAAAATCTGAGGATCACCATTATTACAGTTCATCCTGAGGTGACCATTAATGTGTGTACTAAATTTCATGGCAATTCATTCCATAATTGTTGGGGTATTTCTCTATGAACCACACTGCAATTGTCAACCTCATTGTGGCACTAAAGGAAAAATCAGGCACACCAAAGCCACAAGGACATGCTGTCTGGGAACCATGAATGTTGATGCTGATCCATTGTGTAGATACTGAGATATTTCATTGGATAGGTGAAAACTTTTAGAATTTGTACCAAATTTTGTGGACATCCATCTAATAACAGTCAAGATATTTCCCCAAATAGACAAAAAAGTCAACCTTATGATGGTGCTCAGGGAAAAGTCAGAGGATCACTGAAGTCATTAGGATTCATCCTTCAGGGACCTTGAATGTCTGTACAAACTTTCATGACTATCCCTCTGATAACTCAGACAATTAAATTCTGGACGATAATGAAAAGACTGACCGACATTGCATGGAGCCACTCTTCTAGTGTGGCTAAAAATAAAACACACTCACTATTGTTAATCCTTTATTACAAGGCATAGATACAGATGTATACATAGGTGATATGGGTGTACAAACTGTCATTACATTACAAGTCAACTGTCTGATGATCAATCTGCAATCTGTTTTCAGGATATCTGTTGTTCAAAAGTTTGTGCACTTTGATGTGTTTAGGAAATGTAGAGAAAATCTCATTTGGATAGTAATTGAATCTGGGGCAAGAGGTCAATGTCACCTCTTGTCAGGGAATTAATTTGGACTGATGATTCTAATTTTAGTCAATAGTTGTCTGGGACTGTCCCAGCTCCCCTTCATTTGGACACTAGTTTAGTACTTAGAGGAAATGTCTGGTTGGTAGAGAGACAGAAGTGTTCTCAGGGACACTATATTCGCCTGCAGCTGAGGTCACCACTGTCCCTCACCATCATCCCCACCTGCTTGAAAGCCAGTCACTTGTCACCATCATTAAATATATGACATGTCAATCGCAAACTGTAAAAAAGTCAGGACTTGTCAGTTTAGTGACTGTGGATCATGACTTTAGAAGACATGGGGATTAGAGTGTCCAGAAAACATCCAGACAGCTTCAAGATGATTGTACATACAGGCATCCGTTAGAAATACCCCAGGCAGAGGTCACATGACTGTGGAGTTGAAAGCAACAGGAAGTGAACAGCAACCTATCCTATCTCCTCTTCACTGGTGTCATGATCAAAAATGTGATCCAGGATTTTACGCAGACAGGAAATAATCCTAAACTTTTCATTTAATACACTTTGCTCTTAACTGAAATCTCAACCATTCATGAGGCCAAACGGATGAAAGAAACAACATTATTTGTAAATCACAATCACAGAACACAACAGGAGGGCTAGGTTACAAGGTGCTGGTAGAAAAGGTTACCAGCATGACATTAACATAGTCAAAGACATTTTCTGGGTTCTTTGGCTGTAGTAGCATGTTTTTTTGTTAGGAAAGTGCAGGAGCATTAAGTGAAACCCTGTATACAAAGAATGCAGGGTCTGATGGGTGTTTAATGAGAAAGCTCATTGAATGAACATTTCTCCTGAGAGTTTGTGAAGTGGATGCTGGTCTGCTTTATCATTAAAGAAACATGTTGCCATTTTGATGAAGATGAGTTTAAAATTAGTATCTCCCTGAGCTGCGACTGAGAATCCTAATTTTGAATTCTGCATCTTGGAGAGAGAATGTGGGCTGATGTGACACAAACAGGGCAGTGGAGATGGAGAAGGCAGGAACGATTTCTTAAGATAAAATTTAAGCAATATAAAATGACTCATGTAGGAGAGGTTGAGGATGGAGACTGACAAATTGCCCAATCATGTTACTAAAATTGATGATGGTAATAAGTTTACAATTCCAAATGCAAAGTTTCTGCACAGTTGACATTCTGACATTAACATTTAGCTCAACGCACCTCACAGAGCTGCTAGCATGACCATAGAATCTCAGTCTTGTTTTCACAAACACCTATACTGGCTAATTATTCACAGCACTTCTGTTTTGTTATTATCCATAGCACTTGAATAACACCAGTCATTCTCTGCTCTGCGTCCATGATTTGGTCATCAAAGGATTTAGCTGACTGCCTCTTGAGCATGTAATGCATTCAGAAGTTCACTGTGCAGAGGCCCAAATAAATCAAAGTAATTAACTCAATAACTGATTTGATGAATTTCCCTGCAAAATGGAGATATTTTTGCTATATGTGCAGAAATGTGCAGCTGGTGGGGCTTAGGAAAATCACAGAGTGAGAGATCTTGCATAAACAATTGGTACAGTGTGCCAGAGGGTAAAGCACTTTTTTAAATTACAGGACACTGGAATCCACTGAGTGGTGAAAATCTGTTAGTCAGGTGTGAAAATTAAACCAGGCGAATGAACAACTCCTCCTGTCAAGCAGATAATGATCATTCTCAAATGTGATTTTCTTTTAAAAAGCACCATCCCTGCTAAGATATACACAGTCCTGAGTTAGCATTATTTGCATTGCTAACTGAAAGTTTAATCACCATTACAGTTTATAGATGATTTCTTGCTTTGTGATTTTAACACCTACTCTGTATAATTACCTTCTTGTTAGTAAATTATGACATTTTCGTAGGTACATCATTGACTACCAGCTCATATTCTCATAAGCATGACCTCACAATGTTCCCAAAAACATTGTATGAACATGACAAACAGTTTACAGCCATGCCAGCAGCTACCAGAACTAAATGCTAACATGCTAGCATGCCAATATGCTCATCATCACAACACTATTACTGATGTTTAGCAGGTTCATTGCACTAACTAATAAATAAAGTACAACTGAGGCTGATGGGAATATCACTAGTTTTGCATGTATTTAATCATAAACCTAAGTACTGGAAAACAAATAATTTTGGCCCAATGATGGTGCTGGATTCAATATTAAGGGATCAGAAGAGTTATTAGAGTTCATCCTGAGGGGAACATGAACATGTACCAGATCTAAATGGTCCATACAATAGTCACTGAGAGATTTCAGTCAAATCCACAAATGGGAATTTCATGGTGGCGCTTGAGGAAAAGTTGTGGATTACCAAATCATTTGGAGTCATCCTCTGGGGACCATGAATGTTTGTACAAAATGTCATTGCTTTACATCTAATAGCTGAGATATCTTAGTCTGGACTAAAGTGGTGGATTAACAGACAGACACTGCCATACACAGCGCCATGCACCACAGCAGCTAGATGCCTGATACTATATGTAATGAATAAGTTTTGCACTGTGATAAAGTAGAACGTTACTCTAAAGTAAATTGCTGTTTTCAAATGAAAAATAGCAGCACTGTTGATTCCTTTAACTTTGTTGAGTGATTTGAATCAATATTTAATTCCAAATTAACAGCAGTTTGTTCTTGGGTTGGTATTGATCCCACAGACCCGAGGAAGGGTACTGCACACAAATCATTAAAAATTATTTTGCAATTCCTGCTGTGCTGATGCACTAGGGGAGGGTGATTAGGACAGTGCATTTCAGACAGTGTAGTGACTTTCTGTTTCAAGACAGTGAGGGAAAGGTTTTGTTTACATCCAGCCAGAGAAAGAGTGTTTTACCCTGAAGGTAGAAAAGCTGAGAAAATGTTACCATTTACCATCAACTCTCAAGAGAAAAATTACTTAAGACTTAACATAACACACCAAAGGTAGGCAACAATTGATTTCATAATGACATTTATAGGTTTCACCTGCTGGCTGTATTACAGAATTTTAAAATATTTAGTTGTTCATTAGATCTAAGTAATTGTCTGTCACCACTGTGGACGAGTGGACTTGACAAAGGTGGGGAGGGAAAGATATTCACCAATCTGGTTGCAGCTGTGCTATAAAGAAGCACAACAGTGAAAATAGTCATTTTAGAAACCTGAGGTGCCCCTTCTAGTGGTGTGTTCAGAGTTATATAATGTACACAGCCTTCCCAGACTGAAGTAAGGCTGAGTAATTACTCTGTACAGTACAACCCTGTACTCTTTCAAAGACACCATAAACTGATAGGCCTGAGGTTTACCCCTCTTACACACCTCAGCAGTGCCCTATCTCTATCATACACACCAATGGTGTAGCCTTTTACTCATATATACATACTGTATGTGAGAATATTTAAGTGTGCAATGACAGCTGTATTTGTGAGAGTTTGACTGCAACAGAAATAATATTGTTTTCATTTCGTCACCAGCTTCCAGCCTTACATCAAGAGGAAGATGAAAAATCACAGCATCCTCTTTACCACATCAAATATCATACAACTTCACAGCAGTGCATGTGACAGTATCATTGTATGTGCGTGATGCTAAGAAGGTGTGTATCATTTTTGATCTCAGCAGTGACTCCACCACCCTCTACAATTAATGAACAATGCTATAAAACATAGCATAACATGATCATTGGTGCGACAAAAATAAGGATAAAATACTAGCCTCGCTGCCACCACACTCAACGTTTTAACTAGTCTTTTTCTAAATTTGCAGTTATTGTAACAACTTGCAAAAGACTTTGTAGCTGAAACATTGACTTAGTAATAAATCATAGTGTCACACAGTGTTCATCCACAGTCAGCACATCTTCAACACTGGTTCCCTGCTCTCCATCTGTCGTTCCTGTGCTGTAGCAGCTACAGTGTCACTGAATGCTGAGTGCTGGATGTGGATACTTTTTGATACGTCTTTGAGCTGTGGCAAGTGCAAAATAAAAGCTCATCCAGCTCTGCATATGCAGTTACTTGACTGGATATATAAGCACTGGTGAAAATGCAGCGATGGGCATTAACATTAGGCACCAATTAAACATTTTAACAGTTGTTAAAATGTGGTAAACCTAACTGCAAGAATCATTCATAGTAAAAACCCTACAATGTGTCAACTGTTCCCTGATTCAATCTTAACTCTTAACTCTCTCTTAACCTGTGAATGATGTTAAAACAGATTTTCTTTTCATCTGCAGAAACATTCGCTGAATAGCATTCAATGACAGTAAGCACAAAACACAACCATATATTCAGAATACTATTTAGAAGTACGCATATTGAGGCCTATATAATGTAGTAAAATTGTAATAAAACTAATTTTATTGTTATTATTTATTTTATTGGACATTTATTGGCAAAACGTCATTATATCTAGCATTACCCCCCCAACACACACACACACACACACACACACACACACACACACATACACACACACACATCCATGCTCTCCTCTCTCTCGCCCCTCTTCTATCAAGTTTTTTCACATTAGCTGAGGTGAGGTAGCAAAAGATAAGACAATATTTTATTTTTTGACATAATTAGTAGAAAAATGAACTGTGGGTTATTTAATGTATTATATTCTCCATGCTCTGTTGTGTCATGTAATATGGAGAGCCTGTACAAATCAAAGCATGGCCGGATGAATAAGGACATTGAGGACAAAGTGTCACACTGAGGTGAGTCCTGACCCTCGGGGTATCTAGTAATCCTTATTACTCAATGTGTACCAGGAGCTGGGCTCACATGCAGTTGCAGGATGTAGATCAATTAGCAAGTTCAAAGTGCTTAAACATCTTTAACAAGCTCATAAAATATTCCAGCTTCCTGTAGCGTGAAAAATAGTTTTATCCTCAGATGCATAAGTAAAATATTCAGATTCATGAGCATAGTACTCAGCATTCCTGGATAGGGATGCCAGCAGCTGATTTGTGAAGGCAATCATTCAGACAGCAGTGAAAGTCTGCTGACATTCTTTTCTACTCCGGAAAGCAGAGGCTAGGCTTTTGCCTCAGGGGGATGCAGCTTTGTACTGCAAGTCCTTCATGTGAAGAGTCATAGTACAAGTGATGCAGCAGAGGAAAAAAAGTAGAAAAACAGCATCCACGACCATCTCTATTTCCCCATAAGAGACCTGTGTTAGAGCTCCCTCACACCTCTCACATCAGCCCTGTGGCTCTGCTGTTTGTGCTGCCTCAGAGGGAGCATTGTGTGTCTGATACAGTAACCTCTGCAAGCACTGGCTTTGACTTGGACACATCTCAGAGGAGAGGGAAGGAGAAAAGAAGCTCTGCCAATAGCAGACCTCTCTGCTTACAGTAAGTTATCATAAACAAGAGGTAATTTCATTAGAAGGTGTTGTCTTTTCAAATTCAGCTGACCAGGCACTCTCTGAGCTCTGGTGGCATTTATGTCCTTCCAGCAAGATCTGTGAGGGTACATTGGAGTCTTGAGGTAACTCTACAGCAGTAATTCCCAACCTTTCTTCCATGTGACCTCTTAAAATGAAGCAGTGTACATGCAACCACTTGTTATACTTTTGAAAACAAAAAGGTTGATAATTTAAAGGGGATAAAAGAGAAAAGATTAGAGTAATTAAGACAAATGCTAAGGATTAGAAAATCACTTTGATGCTGATTTTTCTCTTTCCTGTTCTGTTAAAGGGGAACTTTACAGGTTTTATACGTCAAAGTCTGTTTACAAGTCTTGGGAAGGATTACTACATATGTGGAAAAAAAAATCTATAAAGCCCATTTGATCGATACAGAGTTAGAAACAAGTGAGCTTACCAAACCTCTGTAGCCTGCTTTTCATCTCTACAAGAGGCTATAGGGGCTCAAGGCTAAATGAGCTGCCTCTAGCATAACACTACTTGACTGAACTGTTGGCAGTAGCGTTGCATTGTGGGTAAGGTGTTGACAAGGTGCTGTTTCTGCTGTATCAAGTTGTATATTATTCTGAAGTGGTCTGTTGTGGGTTTGGTAATGTTAGTACAGCATCATCTCATGACCCCTCACAGTTATCTTGCAGCCCTTTAGGGCCCCACTGACTTGTTGTGTATGGACTAACTTTATGATGGGTGCCCCACCAAGAAACAAAGCTGCAAGAAATCACTGACTTGTGCTTGATTTATACACACATATACTGACACACCCATATGTTGGCCCTGTGATAGACTGGCGATATGTCCAAGGTGTATCCCATCACTTGCCCAGTGACAGCTGGGACAGGCTCCAAAATCCCCACGACCCTTAACAGATAAGCGGTATAGATAATGGATGGATTAAGTTGCTAAATGCTCTACCACCAGCTAACTGCTAACTTTGTTGTATGGTGCTGGGAAAGTAACACAGTGGGTTTGAATGCTTTTTCACAGAGAAACTGCTGCCTGCTGCATCTGAAAACATGGCTGGTAAGAGTAGTGAGAGCCATACAGTGAAATTGTGGGCTGTAAATTCAAATAAATGAGCTAAAAGCCACTTAAATCCTCTGCAGAACTGAGAGGAACTGTGTTGGATGATAATTTTCTTTGGGTTCATGACTGGAAGCAACTTCTTCCACATTACATATGGTCATTTGATCCACTGCTAATATGAGCATATTGATTATAGCAGCTTTAAACTGCCTTTCACACTTCTCTCTCAGCTATCATACTGTTTATATCATTGCTATTGTTCATTACATATGATAGCCAAAAAAAGATTCATTTCTGTGTCAATTTATATAAAATGACTGAAAACACATTTAAAAAATTATCCTACTTCCTCTTTCCCTGGTCTACATGCAAATCTCAACCTGATAACTGGCTTTTTAGATTTTTTGCAAAGCGAACCCTGAGGCCAAGTGGTGCTGCAGGAGAAGTGTGTGCTTGCAGTATCAGTGCAGGCCCAGGGAAATCAGGTGAACACAGCATATGTACAGTTATCTCATCAATTTAAAGGGTTTCTGGGCGTTCTGCCAGCTCTGACAGAGTATGCCAAGGTAGTAGAGCATCATAGAGCTAATATTATTTAGAGATATTACAATGATCTACAGTATGCTTCATTACATGCAGGGTTAAGGGTGGGTGTTGTACAGGGATGACTTTGCTTGGCTGGCTGACTTTTTGCTGACACTTGCAGGTGAGGTGGTTGCAGGGGTTTAAAGTCATTCTGTTATCTGGTGTCGTAGCACTGTTTACAGACAGGACAACAAATCTGTGATCTGTGATATTCAGAGTGACGTTTACTCTTCCATATCAGAGGACCCAGAGGTGGGAAATCCTATCCCAGGTTAGGACCCAGGAGTACATAAATATGGCTGTTGGCAGGGCAAGCCTCAGCTGAGCAGTTGATGTCATAGCAGGCTGCAGGCTGTTTCTGACCTCTGAGGTTTTATGATCATGAGATGAGCTAGATCACATACTTGAACTCTGCTAGGCCTTCTATATTAGTGTTTTCTACATATTAATTTTTTTTATTGTTTTGAGCTTTAGGCAGTCTTCTCTTCTTTAATACAGTAAACTCAGACTCAGTTTTCACACAGGACTTCCCCTACATCTTGATTTGACAAGGGGAAGTCCTGTGATAGTAAGTGTGCTTTACTGAGCAAAAGTCACCCTGAATTAAACACAAAATATGAAATGAAATAAATAAAAGATGATTTCGCAAGTGAAAGAACACCACAGTGACATTTATTAAAATATACAGAGTTGAAATGGAGGTAAAATAATGAATACATCATTATTCATTTCATTATTATATATTTATTATTTCCACATTTGACCCAGCGTCAGTCTTCATGTTTGTCATTCAATAATCCAGTTTCAGCAATATTGTATTTGCCTACACATAAACAAGTTATATTATGTAATTATGTTATTTTTATCATGTCAGCATGATACTCTGTACATTCTGCTGCTAATAATGTGTAAAAATGCTGAACTTTTACCCCCCCCCCAAAAAAAAAAAAAAAAAAAACAAAAAAACAACATATTACATATGACTGATTGATGTGGTGTAGTCTATTCATTAATCAAAGGGGAGCTTCATCAGTATCTGTCATCTTATGCTGTTGCTTAATTTGCTGTGGCAAAAAAGAGCTGGAGACATTATATATATATATACTATATATATAAACTCAGTTTTGCCAAACCAGCTCTGGGAGGAGGAGGTTAAACCACCTGCCTTTTAGTAAACTGGAATTGTCTAAGTTTCCTGTAAACTTTTAAATCTTTTTCTTTTTAACTTCATCATAAATAATTATCAAAAGCTGACACAGCAAAACCCTCTTTTATGCACCTCAACAGTATCCTTTCTTTACCATATATAGCTAGACCTTTATGTTCTCCCATGGAGCAGTTGCTGGCAGTCTCTGCACAAACATTCAAACACACATACTACTGAACCACTTATTAAGTCCCCTTTATTATCCCATTGGCCTGTTGTTCAGCTGATGGTCTTGGCCTCTTTTATGCCCTGGTTCAGAGATGTGTTGGGTGCTCGGACCCCAGTATACCCACTTGCAGTCTAGTTTTATTACAGTGTTATCTAATATAATGTAGGATATAAATCTTAATATACACTATTACAAGAGATAAACATTGGACTTACTGTATAATCTGTTGGGTTGATAGATTTAGCCTCTTTTTCCCAGATAAATCCAGTGTGCTTGTCTTATTATAGGTTGGGTTTTTGTAAGACAAGACATGCAAATTTTGATCATATGATTGAAGCAGCTCTTACTGTGCATGACAGTAAATAAATGATCTCATTGTGGAATGTGTGTGTGTATCTGGCTGCATGATTGGTTATTTAGGAGCACTTGACTAATCACATTCATTTTACCTCCAGCCAGAATCAGGCCACTAATACAAACATAAACGTCTTTGCAAAACAGATTCAAAGACCTGGGCACACTGCTAATTGTAATAATGACTGTACCATTGAAAGTGGGAGAGAGAGAAAGGAAATAGAAAGGATGCAGTGAAAAGCTGAGACGTTGTTCTTTCCAGAGTCTGCTGACAGTGCACAGTCGAGTCCAAAAAGGTTCCACTCTGAGATATCTAATCAATTGCAAAGAAAAAAGGGGAAAATACATCAGAGCAGCAGTGGGCTGGAGATATACTGGGTCTTCTATAAAGATAATCTCCTCATACATTCATGTGGTTTCACTTTGCAAAAATAATGTAATAATTTTATACCACTACTTTCTACTGATCTATTATAAACCCATTTAATTTCTACAATGAATGATCATTTTTCATGTTTCCTCATCACTGATTTGTGTGAAATTCATTAAAAAATATTTGTTATCATAGTCCGCTTCTTACAGTGTGTTGGCTACTGACCTTGAACTAATGGTGAGTTTTCTGGAGCGCACCAACTGCTTACCAAGCCTTTTTCAGCTCTATGCTTATAATTGACAGGAGCTTGAAAACCACTGATATTTTGTTTTTGTGCTCACAAACACACACAAAAGAACACTTTTGCTGCATTGCACAGTTGCTTTTTAATTCCATGCCATTTCATGTCAGCTTGAACTTTTCAGTATAATGAGCATGTTTTTCACTGCAGGCTGATGAAAGGACAAAAAACAACTGCTGCAGCACGTGAGAGTCTGGATGAAATTGATAATAACAATCAAAGGAAAATAATTGATAATAACAATCAAAGGAAAATCACAGTGTAGTGGAAATGTACAGTAAAACAAAACAAAATGAAGAGGATGATCCTGGTCCTTCTCTATTTGGTCTTTAAATCATATTCTATATAGAGATATTCTATTCAGTGCTACTGACATACTACTGACGTAATATTGAGCGTGGTGTGGAGAAAAACATACAAATTTGTCATGTTTGCCTAAAGTCAATGTGGTGTGTGTGTGTGTGTGTGTGTGTGTGTGTATATATATATATATATATATATATATATATATATATACATAAACCCTGCTTTAGTAAACTGAATTGTCTAAGTTTATATATATATATATATATATATATATATATATATATATATATATATATAAATCAGTTTTAAAGCTATTTCATCACTTTTAAAAGTGTTTAAAGTAATCACCTAAATTTGCAATTAAATTATACGTTATAAATCCTAATCCAAAACAGCTGCTATCAGTCATTCATTGTGTGCAATTCCATTTCAAAATATGCAGTATCTGTATTTAGTTCATTTTCTGTCTCTATGTATAAAGCCCTGTGTATATTGCTCTTGTGTTAATATTTTTATTACACTGTCATGTTTATATTGTTCTTATGTGTATATTTTTTTATTATTCGTTTTTATCTTGTGTTTTTCTATCTTTTCAATCACTTTGCTGAACAATGTAAATTTCCTCAATGTGGGACTAATAAAGGATTATCTTATCTTATCTTAAAAGCAGAGAGCACTCTGACGAAATGCTAACATCAACATGCGAACACACTCACAGTGACATTGCTTAATGTTTAGTAAGTGTGATGTTTACTATGTTCATTATCTTAGTTTAGTGTGTTAACATGTTAAGATTTGCTTCTTAGCACTGAACACAAAATACAGCTGAGGCTGATGGACAAATTCAATTTTTTGAACAGAGCATGGGACTAGAGTAAAAAGTTAAATGGGCCACCAAAGTTATTACAATTCATCCTGAAGGAAACATGAATGTGTGTACCAAATTTCATAACAATCCATTGAGACATTTCAGCCAGAAGCACAGATGACAACCTCATGGTGGCGCTATAAAAGAAAAGTCAGGGGATCCTTGGTGTCATTAAGATGTATCATCTGGGGACCATGAATGTCTTTACAGAATTTCACAAAAATTCATCCTGTCGTTTCTGAGGTATGTCAGTCTGGGACAAAGTGGTGGACCATATGACAGACATTGCTGTCCCTAGGGCCATATCAGAAGTGAGTATTCTACCGTTTATTATTCTGTTTACTTGTGTGTTTGCCATATTCCATTAAACAATACAGTTGTTTCCAAAATCCCCCCTTTATTTATTTATCATTGCAACAGATTTAGATTCTTCACTTCTGAACAGTATTCATTATTTAGGGACACAGTGACGTTTTAAGTGCAGATAATTGTCTGTACTCAGAACCCCAACTAATAATTAACAAGCAGTTAACATTTCCATCCCACTAAGGATAGATACTAAATTGTATGTGCTGCTCGGTATGAATTATTTTGACTTATTTTCCAAGAACATACAAACTCCACATAGACCAGGGCTGAGATTTGAACCTTGTGATTCATGGTGAGGTACAGTATAAGCTGTTTGATTTTATCAGTGCCAAAAGAGACACGAGTGGGCTGAGGTTTCTCATTTTCACTTTATGTCTGCTGCAGGTCCACTACCAGATTACCTCAGTCCCCTGCTATCATTCATATCATACACCTACTGTATCAATATTGACATTATACCTTTTCAGGCATAGTGTACACAGAGGCTGATGCTCTATATGGATTCAGAAGTGTACTCAAGCAGCAGTGTACTCAGTGAGCTGCAATTGTCTGATTGCTTTTTTTTTCTCTGAGAAGCCTAAAATTTTAATGGATAAATCCTTAAGAGTTTGCTTCATTTTTGAAGTGACTGGGGAGTGATTTTGTAACTTTCTGGTTGTGTGTGGTGGAAAGTAATGTCTGAGTCCATAACTTCACTTTGACCTGGTTTAGTTTGGTTATAATAAGACGTGGCGAGCGAGCACAGAAGGGAACTCCACAACAATTTTTATTAATTAACAATGACACAAAGTTCTCTGTAACTTATGAATAGGATTTGAACCAATTCTGAACTGTTAGAAAGTTAAAATCTATTTCTAGTTTAGTCATATACCATGGTCGACTGCGTTAACACACCACTGTGATCTAATGACATGAGAACTGAGAATCTGTGTTTGTAGTAATTTTATACCTTGACAAGAAAAGTGTTGCAATGTGGTCAACATTAAGACTAAATAACATCAGAAGTATTTTTCAGTAACTGTTGTTAATTTCTAAGGTATCGAAATCCTTTTTTACAGCTCATTAACTGTTTGTGGCCTTTGGGAAGCAGCCCAGTGCAGGAGAACTGTTGACTATCTGCTGTAGATCTTATGAAATGCGAAGCACTGATTGAAGATTTTAGATGTTGCACAATTTCCTCCAAGGTTTCATTGTTAATGGGATCAAAGAGTGGAATGGTAACTTGGTTTAATAACCTTGAGTGATACATAATGAATCAGCAACAAGCTGCTTCACTATTGCTTGAGTTTATTTGGTGTGTCATTTTTCAGAAAAAAAAAAAAAACACATACTGAGAGATATTTTTTCTTTATCCATCCACTGCAAAGAGCCCAGTGGTTGCAAAATGAAATGTTTTGCATTGTATGTTTTTTTGCATTCTATAATTTTTTAAAACAATTTGACAGTTTTATTAGAATGTCATGATAACGATGGATTATATATCTGGGTGTGAATGCAACAGAACCATCTGGACACACTGCAGCCCAGCTGCTGAGCAGCGCTGCACTCAGCCAGCTGAGGTATGCTAATGAAAGTGATGAGTTCAGGTGGTTAGCTGTAACCAGTAACATTTGTCTGAAGAGTTTATTTTCTTGTCATTTTAATGGCGTTGTTGGTAATAAGAGGGCAGGGTTATAACAGTGGGTGTGTATTTTGAGCATATTGGACATTTGTGATTAGAACATGATGAGATAATTTGCTTTGTCTCACATTTCTGTGATTTCTAGATATGAAGATATAACCAGGAATTACTCAGGGTCATATTGCATGTGTGGATTTTAGAAATGTTGACATGAGACATGAAACTGAAAGAACATGGCCAGTTTCTCCAAACAGATTTTCTGCTCAGTTTTGGATCTATGTATTTTTGAGTCAAATGACTGATACTATAAATTTGTAACACCAAGTTATGTATTAGGATGAAGCAAATTTGATAAAGCGAGAGAGAATTAGACAGTGATTATCCAATTTTCATATCAAATACTCAATATATCAAATACTCAATACATTAATTAATGTGGCTTCTGTGAGCAGTAGCTATGGTGATTAAAATGGAGGAATCCAGGCTGCTTCTGCACATGATCCATTGTCTGATGTAGGACAGTAGTAGATTCCTTGCAGCCTGGAAGAACTCACCAGTGTGTATGAATTTATTCTGCTCTGATCATTTTTGGCAAATGATAACTTTTAAATGAAGCTATACTCTGTGCAGTGAATAAACATTCAGAGGATCTTAAAAATAAAAGTTCAATTTCAAAGATCACACCATTCTCATATGTTGATATGAAGCATCTTCCAGTGGCTGGTTAGTTTAGCTCAGAGGTAGCTATTAGCACCTCTTAAACTCAGTAATTAATACATATTCTGGGCACCAATTACTTCCTGGAATCTACGCTGGCTGCCAGTCCTGTCAGTCCAGAACATTTGTAATAACCAATTGTAATAATAATTTATAATAATTTATTTACTCATTTACAATCAGAGGGTTTCCATCTGAATTGACACAGTGTGTCACTGTCACAGATCTCACAGCAACAGTAACTGGTGTGATGGACATTCTTTGGGAGATGACTGTGTGCACAAAAGTTTTAAATAAATGACAGCCATGTACCAAAAGAGCTCTCAAAGCTGCTCACTTTGTATATAGAAACTGTCCTTTGTCCATGATGGAAGAGTTCTTATCATTCAGCGACAACAGAACTGACGGTGACTCGTCTGAAGAGGCGTTTTTAAACTATTGGGAAAATTTCTACACTTACAGTATATGGTTGTATTTTGTCAAAGGAGAGAGTTTCTAGAATTTCTCCACAGCGTAACTCGGGCCATGCAGCCTGAGGCTGCCTATGATGATATCAGCATCATACATCTTCTTTGTTGAGCGCTCACACTCCGTTGGTGATGAAGAGCTTCTTTGATGAACCCTGAGATCCAATTTGTGTCTGCAACCTTGGCTCCTGGTTATTGGTCCACCTGCTCTTTGGGGATAACTCACACCACAGCTGCTGTTGCTGCTCCCGCCTCCAGTTTTAATCTCACTCATTTAGATTAATTATCCTTCATGAATGTACAGATATTCAAACTGTCTCATTAGATCCAGAAATGTATTATTGCCTCAGCCTAATTATCTTTCCCAAAGAAGCCCAATCAAGTCTCTGATTTGTTTCCTTTATTGCTTTTATTGCACAGACACACATTGAGGCTCATTATGGAGAAAAATACCTTCTTCTTCAGTCCAACAGTAATTCACTTATTCCTTAATCTATATTATTATGTTCGTATCTCATAGTTAAAAACACTTTGCTGCATCATTTCAGTCATTACATTCCACCATACTCCTTAGAGATTCCCAGAGGGGAGCACTCTCGTTCTTTACTAGCCCTTGACTATCTGATCCCTGATTTACATGCCAATTACTGAACAAATCTGTAATGCCTGATGATTTTTTTTTTTTAACGAGTGACACTCTCTCACCCACCCATCTGACAGCTTCCCTGTAAAAACCTTAATTATACAGTCAAATCCTCAAAGCAGCATTTTTGAGGAGGGCTTACTATCCAGCATCCTCTGGGATTTTATCAGACAGGAAGCTTTTTGTTTCTCTAAAAGTTGTCATTTCTGAATATAATGCATGCCTGCTTTGATGTGGCAACTTTATTGCAGTTTCATTGTCATCATGCAATAATTGCTTGACATTTTTCAAGGCTTGTTTTGTGCTTCAATCCTAGTTTGTACCAGGGGGTTTGGAGATGTGCTTGGCAGCATGTACCGCTTTGTTAATGATGCACAATAAATTTTAAAAAGGAGAGAGTGGGCACTTTTTTTTCTTTTTCTTTTTTTTTTTTTTTTTTACACTTTTTTAGTTTATTTGTGGCACTCTCAATTCTTATAAACAGCACAAAAATCAGCTCATGAGGTTTGTTTGGTGAAGTTTATTTTGCATGTCTCTTCCCAATTTCCTAATAATTTCCTGATAAAAGTGTCCTGGAAATAACTACGTATATAACTAAGTATCTTGGTTATGTAACTTGGTTATATGTGTGTGTGTGTATATGTATATATATATATAATCAGATTACTTGAACATTACACTGATGTGTGACTGTGGAGCATCTAATGCTCAAACCATTTGCATCAAAATGGAGCTAGCCACCCCATGGCAGCTAGTACAGCATCTAGTCTTCGGCTTACGGTCTGTCCACCAGATATAGGAACCTGGCTGCACTGATTTGCTGCTCACTGATGTTGGGAGACAAGACCTGAGGTCAAGGCTCCATGCAGGCCATTCAAGCTCTTCCGCTCCAAACTCAGAAAATCCTTTCTTTCTGGACCTGGCTTTGTGTATGTCCTGTTGAAACAGGAAAGGGCCTTCCCACACTATTGTCTACAATATGATTGTATATTGTGTAGTATTAAAACAGACAGGGGACTACTGCATGCACAATATCCCTGTTTCATTCAATCATTATTAGTCATTACATCCAAGAACTGTTCCAGGGGTTTGATTAATTTGATCTGTCACCAGAACAAAGCCATTTAATCAGAGAGTACAAAGGACAGGGGGCTGCAGAATTCAGATGTCATGGTAATATAAGAGAAAGTGTGTGTGTGTGTGTGTGTGTGTGTGTGTGTCCGGTGGGTGGGTAGGTGGGGGTCTTAAAGTCTGGCTCTCATGTGTCACATCAGAGTAATGTAGAGTACACAGTGAAATACACACCTGCTGTTCATTTGTCTGAAGTCCAGCACTATAAATCAGCTGTAATTTTTGGATTGAATTATTGCAGCTCCAGCATATCACACAGCTGAATTCTCCAATCCATTCATCCCACACTACACCAATCACAACATTAACACGAGCTGGGGAATAAAGAGCAAACAGGCGTAGTGACAGAAATAAGATTAGAATGACGAACGTTTGTGGAAATGTAATACAGCAGAGAAAGGACGAGGAGAAGAAATGAAGAATGTTGATGGCTAATGAATGATTAAGGGCACGGGTACAGTTGTCTTGCAGTTTCTGAAAATCATACTAGCATTGCTCATTTAAGAGCTGCCATGCTACACACACACACAATAAAACAGAGATATCTTTGCCATAGTTACGGGTGTTTCCATCATATTTCTGCTGACGAGGTCCTGCAAGAAAATGACCCTGGATTATGATTTCCACTGCTGCAGAAGAACATTTCTGCTGTAATTTATTGTACTGTAACAGTAAATACACTATATGTGAAAGGTGGGAACGGCCAGATTTTTCTGATCATAATTGTGGGTTGTGAAGTATATTTGAGATGTCACAGCCAGTTCAGGTGGAGTTTTAGCCTGTCCACCATTTTATTCTAGGCTGAAATATCTCAATAACAACTGAATGTATTGTCATTCAATTTTACACTGAAACTCATGGTCCTAAGAGGATGAACCCTACTCATTATTCATCCATTATCTATACTGCTTATCTGTGAAGGGTCAAGGGGGGACTAAAGCCTATCCCAGCAGGCACTGGGCAAGAGGTGGGGTACACCCTGGACAGATTGCCAGTCAACACATACAGACAAACAACCATTCACACCTACTGGGAATTTAGAGTCACCAGTTAACCTGCATGTCTTTGGACTGTGGGAGGAAGCTGGAGAACCCACACAGGCACAGGGAGAACATGCAAACTCCACACAAACAAGCCCTGGGCTCAAACCCGAACCTTCTTGCTGTGAGGTGACTGCGCTAACCACCAAACCACCGTGCGGCCACATGAACCCTTTTCCCATAGTGCCAATGTGGTTTCATTTGTGGTCTTAAGTCAAATATCTCAACATCAGACATTCATGGTCACCAGACTTTGCTAACCTGCTAAACTAAGATGGTAAACAGTATACCTGCTAAACATCAGCATGTTTGCATTGTTATTGTGACATTAGCATTTAGATCAAACCATCACTGTACCACAGCTTTACAGAACTGCTAGCATGGTTGTAGGCTACCTTGATTCAACTGTCAGTATAGCAATAATCTTGTTAAGCACAGTACTGGTTTGTATACCACATGAAGGTTTTGGTTATTAGATGTATGTTGTTTTAATTAAGATGTTAGCTGCACTGTATATTTATATTGTTATATCAGCAGGTATCTGAGAGTTCCTTTAAAGGTTTGATGTATTCCTTTAAGAGAATCAGGATTTCCTTTGTCACTTGTGTGTGTAGTCTCCTTTTAACCCTCCTCAGTCAGAGGTTTGCTGACTAGACCTGCAAGAAACAGCTGAGGTCTCCAATTTTTTTGGTCACTGAGCAGGTTAATAACCACTCAGTATTATTATTATTTAACAGATTGTTTCTGCTCCATGCATTTCATTTCATCGCAAGCCAGTAAACCTTTCTGTCCAACACGCCCACATTGTAAAGTAGCTGTCTGTTATTATGTTGTTTAATATATATCAACAACTGTCTGTGTCATCCAGGTCATGGTAGACCTGTCTGCAGCTCCTCCTGTGAACTACTCATATCTGATGTATTAGTAATTGACAGTGTGACAGTTGAAGTCATATAAAGTATAGAAATTTATTCACTGCATTTTATTGCTTATATTTCCTGATTATGATTTATGTATTTATCAATACATCACAAACACTGTCCATTGATGAAGACCATGAGATGCAGCTGAAAGTGACAGGAGAAATGTTGTAAACTGACCTGGAGTTAATCCACCTGTGAGTGATTTGTACATGAGCACAAACGATTAATAAATGGTGATAAAGGATTCATGTGTTTGTTCATACATGCATATCATTACATATCATTTCTTACGGTACTATACTGTGTTATGGGTCATTCATTATCTGTTACTATACCAGTTACAGTTCCTTCACAGGAGAAGTTAGAATGGTTAGGAATACAGTAACACTTAAATCTACTCAGAACTACATTATAATGTAGTATAAGAGTTTACTCAATTGTTACCAATGCTTAATAGAGGGGGTTAAAGTAAAAAGACGTACAAATTAAGCCTTTGTCAAGTCTATACTACTGTTGTGTTATAGTAATAGAGTAGCCTGTGCTAGTATAGAAAAGCCAAATAAAAGTAGTTGAAGTGGTTATTTTTTTTGGCAATGATCAAACAAGCTGAAAAACAGTTTTATGCAGCACGACAGAAATTCAAGTGCAGTAAATATTTCAAGCCTTTACACTCGTTGCAAAGCGTTGCAGAGTGCTGGTACATTAGTAATGCGTTTTGTTTGATTTGTTACGGGATGTTGGGCTCTGTCAGGCGGGTGCACATGGGTGTCGCTAAGCTGTGTCGACTCCTGACAGGTGGTGTCACTCCTACGCGCTGCAAGTCGCTCAACCAAGCAGTGCAGATGGTGCGTTGCGAGCTGTGTATGCCAACAGTTGTTGTTTTGGAGATGGTGCTGCATGTACCCCCCAGTTCCTTCTTCATTTCTACTATTTCACATGATCTACTTTCTCCTTTAGGAAAGAATGGAAATAATCACAAGCCGTGATATTGTTTTATATTTACAACACAAATAGGAAATAATGTTGTGTAAAGACTAACAAAACAAAACAGCAAGGCCAGAATTCACTGAGCAAAACATTGTTGACAACATAGCCATGTAATGAATTTGAGCTGAAAAAATGTGCACAGTTACAGTATGTACATCAAATTTCAGGGAGGATCAAGAAATCTGTGTGTGAAGAGAAAATCTGACATGAGTCGTGTGTGTGCACATTCCCAAATACAACATGCAGTCTGAAAGAAAAAAGGAAATCGCCATGTGAATTATGCTGTATTGAATAAATTAGTAACATATTGTGACAGCAGTCCTGAAAGCACAATGACAAAAAAAGAAAGAAATAGTGTAAACTGGTCAGGTATTGTACATGTTTACTACAAAAGCATGGGAACCTTTTTTCTACTGTCATGTGACACGTACATTGTTTATTTGTTGTTGGTTATATGACATATCTTATTGAATACTGATAAACAATAGCAAATGGGTAATCATAAATGTTGAAGAAATAGGTTGATATTGGTAAATATTCTCATTCACTTTTTTGTTGACCGTTAGATGAGAAGATTCAAATGCCTGTACTGTAAATATGAAGCTACAGCCAGCAGCTAGTTAGCTTAGCTTAGCATAAAGACTGGAAACAGGGTGAAACAGCTAGCCTGGCCAAAGTTAACAAAATCCACCTACTTGAACCTCTAAAGCTCACAGATCCACACATACCACAATATTTTATTTGTTTCAGAGTGTCCAACCAAGAAATCGCTAAAGCATGTAAACACCTATGAACCACTTGTTTTATATTTCTATATGAGTATGGATTAAATAAACGTGAAATAGAATTTTAGTTAGCTTTTTTTAAAACTCTGAAAACAGCCATGCTAGCTGTGTCTCAATGTTTCTGGTCTTTAATCCAAGCTAAGCGAATGGACACCTGGCTTTTTCTTCATATTCAACAGACAGACATGAGAGTGGTGTCAATCTTCTCATCTACCCGTCAGTTAGAAAGTGAATGTGTACATTCCCCAAAGAGTCAAAATATTCTTTTAAACAGAGGCAGAGAATGACAGAATAATGATTTCATAAAATGCTGGTATGGATTCATTCAGCCTCTCTATTATAGATCAAAACTGGACTTTGAAATCCAAGTTACAAGTTAAACTTTTGACAACCTTACACAGTGTTTCAGCCCCTGTTAATCATAGGAGCACGGTCACAGCAGTTCCAGTGTGCATTTTCAAAACAGCAAGTGAACAGTTGGTGGTATTAACGCCAAGGCAAATTAAAGGAATAGTTTAAAGATTTTTGGAAATACACATAGCTATTTCCCCTTTGTTTCCAGTCTTTATGCTAAGCCAAGCTAACCGCCTGACGGAGGTAGCGCCATATTACATACTGTATCTATCTTCCCATCTCACTCTTGGCAGAAAAGCGTATTTCCAAAAATTCTGAACTATTCTTTTAAGTGTGGTTCCAGTGCAAACCAAGAGTTTGGCCTGTGTGTATACAGTCATATTTACCCATATCAAACTAGGGAATAATGTAATGTAATAATACTATGAATCATTGTCAGTTGTTTTGTCATTAGCAATACATTATAACAGAGTGACAACAACTGACTTAAAGCAGTGTAAATAACTGTTTAGTCCGTGCTTCAACCCAAGAGATACTGCACAATGTCCCAGGTCTCCACAAGTCAGAGCAGAGTCATTTATATGACAGTCTTTGTAAAATACATGTCCTGGAGAAGAATCCTTGTGACAGATAAACACTGTCTGAGTGACAGTTCTCTCATCAAAGTCTGCACTCGCTCTGATAAAAAAAAGTTCATTAGGGTTATACCATATTGTCTTCTCTCATTCAAAAACAAGAATGAGATAGAGATGGATTTTTAAAAAACATCAGTGCATTAGTTGACATAATAAAGCCAGTAGATTAAGTTGAAGAGGGAGAAGGTGCAGGGGAAAATTATCCGTGACCATCTGTCGATGGCGTTCACATCAGTGAGGTCTGGGATTTTGATTTTGAGCTGCGAGGATCGTCTCCGCAGACGGGTCTTCTTTAGATGTGCGTTCCTGTCTAGACTGAGGCGTCCCGGCTCCCGCGGCCCGCTCGGCTTCCTGTACTGGACCCCTGTGCTGGAGTTGTCGAACACCATGGAGGATGAGTTGTGAGTCTCGCTCACGGTGGTTGTGATCTCATTCCCTCCCACCTCGTTGTGGATCTCCAAGGTTGTCAGCAAAATGTTCCCCTGGGAGTCGACCTAGGCACAACAGACAGGAGCGCTGTTAAAAATGGGCTGTGAGCTGAGGCTTCAGTGACTGATGACACATGTGCACCACGCGTCAGGCCCCGGGGCCAGCGTCTTCTTGCAGGCTGACAGATTGCAGCCTGGGAAAAAGAGAGCGGCCTTCAAAAGCAGGTTTCCTGTCTCAAAGTTAAATCACTTCTCACAAATCAGCTCAAGGTTGGACTGGATGGCTCTAATACTAATGTCATGACAGCTATTTCTTCCCACACAAAAACAAATAAATCATTTAGGCCTGTGTGGCAAAAATAGAGGCACAAGATGCACACAGTAATCTAACAATACGGACACAAGCCATGAGAGGAACTTCTCCTACTCTGTCAACTTTGGTGCAAACCAGTGAAAGCACACGAGTACACGAACACATCTGATCTTTATGTCATATATACGATACATATACTACCTAAAGTCCAAACTGTATTGTAGACTGTAGACTTTCCACTGATTCCTAGTGGAGCTGCACATGATTGGAAACAAAGCAAAGTATCATAATAGAAATTCAGAGAGGCAACATTTTTTCCTAAATGTTAAGAATAAAATCTTTGACATCTGCTTTATTTCAGCCTCAAATATAAGTGAAACTCTACGATTGTAATCGTTGTCTGTAATCGTTGTCTGGATTCACCCTGAAATACTCTTTCTCACAGTTAGAAAAACTCATGGCTTTCTTATTTGTACCAGTAATACTGTATATTTAGGTAACAGCATACTAAGGGGAAGATTAATCTCACTTCTTTAAAGATATGACCTGATCATTTAGACAACTGCAACAGAAATCTGACCTTCCTTCTCAGTTATTTAGATATTTTCAAGTAAGACATTGGATACACTTCACTGAAAAGCCATCTTCTTCCAAACTTGGTACAATTCTTGGTCAAAACAATGTGAACATAATGAGGAGGATTTTTTTCCTAAAATGTACGTAGAGAAAATGTGGAAAATGCTGGAAGGTGACTCGACATACTGATTTCTGTCTCAAAATTCATTTATGTGCATATAATTTATGACTTAAGTACTGTTTTATAAGATGCTTTGTAGGATGCATTATACACCCGAAAAGTACAAGATAAATGGTGAAATTAATTTTTTATGTTAACGTTTGCAGTTAGCACAGTGGTTTGCATTTTTCCTGTGACAAACATTTAGAAATCTGTTGTAGATATTTCATCTCTATGTATATATCATCGGATATATCATTAAATCCTAAACTTTGTTCATAAGGCTCTAACAATAAAGACAGTAGGAGTTCACATGAATGTATATGGAGGCATAGTGGTGGATTGGACTTTCAAAAATATTAAATGCTTGACCTACTGCAACATTAAAGGGAAGCCTTATTATCACTGCATGTCTATCTGTCTCTGTGTGTAGTTTGTTACATGTTTTTGTTTGTAGTCCATGTTGTGTGTACTTTTCTGTGAGTTCTTTGAGTCCAGTACAGATGTAGTTATCTAGTAAGCTCCAACATGAGTAGGAGAGAAATAATTCTTCCTCATGGGTGCTTTGTTTTTTTTTTTGTTTTGTTTTCTGCATTTACTGTGTAGGATATATTAGATATATAAAAACTTTTTAAGTTAATATTGCAGTGACGAGCAATAAATTACAGTGTAGAGTGGTTCAGGAGTCCTACAGCATTATACATGAATCCAAACATCCACCTAACTCGACATGTTGGTTTGAGTAATTAGAAATCCACAAAAACATGAAGACGATAAAAAGGTGAAACACCACAGAGGAACAGGTGATGTAAAGAGGAATATATACATGATGGTGAGAGTGATAGAAATGTTAAATGACAAGGTTAAACTTTGCCGTGCAGCAGCAAAGTTTCAGTGGAGGTTTCACAAATGTGACACAACAGGCAGTGACAGACACTCACCCGTCGTGAGTGACGACGCCCTTGTACCTGATTGGACTGTTTAACAGACGAAGACTTGCAATTGCCTCCTTCCAGAATGGACTAGCCAGGAGAAACACAAACACAAACCCCTTTGTCTGAGCTTCTGTCAGGTGTTAGATAAGTTCAGGGGGAGGAGGAGGAGAAACAGCGAGCACAAACGTCCAAATGTACAGACCAGTCAGGTCCTGGTATTGCTTTGTAATCTCTTCATCAAATTCAAATTCCATTTCCACCTACGTATGCATGATGTAAGAGAAAAATAAGATGAAAATCTCCAATGCAACTTATTTTTATTTCCATGTTTGACAATGAATCATTACTGTTGGCCTTGGTAATGGCATACTGTATTATTTGCAATATATTCCTACGTATAATCCTGCTATCTTCAAAATGTAAAATGTAGTGAGCCAGCTCTGCTCACAGAGGCTAATCTTGCAACCAGTTAGAAGTTTTAAAGAACAAATTTCAGAGACCATACCTAGGTTAAATCTGGCCGTATTTACATGAAAATGTCATTTGTTATTGCAGTGTTACCGGTTGGCACTAAAATAATGATATACTAAATCCATACTCATATTCAAGATTAGATAACACATCGTCAGAAAAAGTCTAAAACTGCAAATGCAGAGAACTGTGAATTTAATTTGAAATCTGGTTACTATTGAGTACATTATAAATTATATACCACTGGAGCTCATTTTGACTGCAATGATGCATTTTCAAACCTGAAAATGTAAATTAAAAATTGACTGTATTGAATGAATTTTGACTGTGTCTCACATCATGCACACACAAATGGGAAATATCAGTTTAACATATTTGTAAATGTCGACTTAGTTTATTGTTTATAAAATACTAATCAATTAGTATTTATCACAGTTCACCAAGCAAACACAACACTTCAAATCAAAGTGTATTGAGCCAAAATATAAATGAGCAATACTTGCTGTATATTTTTGTCTCTGACAATATTAGTTGAAAATCAAGCTTCATTTCATTTTATTTCTGTGATGCATATGTATATCTGAAAAATATGTTGTCAATATCATCATGTTCACTTGAGCCATAACATCCAGCCCTAGAATAAATACTGGCTTCATTACATTTACTAAAGAAAACGTTGACGTTGCTTGTAGACCTTACAAACCCAGCGTCCATTGCTCTGAACCTTCAAGCTAATCTGTGATAAGTGTAACTGGTGCATGGCAGTGATTCTCACCTTGGGCCTGTCAAATTTATTCCGGTCATTATTTGCTTTCTGTGCCCTCTCCGCCAGCTTTTTCTGCATCTGAGGACCTCTTCCAAAGAAGATGTAGTTGACGAAGGCATATTCTAGCAGAGCCAGGAAGACGAACACGAAGCAGCCCATCAGGTACATGTCGATAGCTTTGACGTAGGGGATCTTAGGCAGGGTCTCTCTCAGATGGGTGTTGATGGTTGTCATGGTCAGGACAGTGGTGATCCCTGACAGGAGAAATGAAATAGAGTCACCATGTCGAACAATATGAAAACACAAGTAATCTTAAATATGAGCTATGTAGTCTTTGTCACAGATGCAGAGAAAAGAGAAAAGGATATTAACCGACATTGCCTTTTGGCCTTGGTTTTAGATCAAAATAACTAACAAATGTGACAGCTCAATATTCAATATTTAGTGGCAAAGGCTTATTTCAGGTAGAGATTTTTTTTCTTCTATCATGTAATCAGTAGCCTCAGCCTGTGCTTTATCCAGTCCAGTGACCTTTTCTGTACCAGCCACCTTTACAGGCACAAAGACTTATGTCCTTAGCCTTGATACTGCTATAACCCTCTGTGGGTCTGTTAGGATCTCAGGCTTAGTATCATCAAGTGGTACCAAGTTTCTACATGTGCTTATTCCAGTAATTTAGTACTGTTCTACAATTACTGTGTATATATAAAGTTAGGGGACTTGCAAGATACAGATTTTAAAAAAGAGTAGTTAAAACTCAGTGTTTAACACAGACTTTAGCCAAAGATGATGTAACATCATAGAAAACTCTCTTTAAAACCACAGATAACATTATATACAACTGATCTCCCAGTGCATTGTCTGGGTGACCATGTAACACTGGCACCAGCATGATGTATAGAAGTGGACAGAAAATGACATCAGTAAAGTAGACTTTATCTTAGTTGGAAAACCCATATTGAATAAACTTCTGTCCGGTGATATCAGTAATGTGTCAGTCAGAGTAGAGTGGACACCAGCTGCTGTGGTGTGAATTCAAATTATTTACTAACCAGTCAGTCATATCAGTCAAGGCCTGGAGTGAGTGTGTGTGGGTGGATTAAAAGGTCATATTTCTGGTGATAGACCTCTGTGTGAGAAGTCCAGTCTGCTAGGCTAACAAAACAGTCTCTTTAAGAGTTTATGTAATTACAGTTTATTTGCATATCAAATTAGATAAACAGGGGTGGAATTGTTTGTCACAACACAATCTTTAAAATTAAACTCATTAAGAGAGAACACTGTATCTTTCTGTCAAGGTCAAGTGTGAGTCACTTTCATCTGGTGCAGATGACAGTTAAAATAACAGTAAATAGAAAGGAAAAACCTTTAGATTTGTCCATATTAAATTTCCTGGGTGCCTCCTCTTAGAAAGTTTGAATTTACTAAGCTTGGATAAGCAGAAACTGCTCCACTGTGTGGTTTACAGCTCATGTAGCATACAAAGAGTAAAAAGACTCAGCAAATACAGCAACTAAACAAACAGTGTCATAATTCTCTTGATATGCACCATCAACATAAACGTGTCTGTGTTGTTTTTGTCTCTCCTGGATGGCTCACCAACCTGGACAGTGTGTCTGTTTCTGTCGATTCAGGCTTACATAATTAAACCAAAAATGTAGCACTGTACAGTATGTGTGGGGGTGTCAAGAGCGCTGTGGGTACATGGCATCGATTTCTGCATAACAAAGGGAAGAAGAAGAATCTAAACTCTGTCAGAGCTCAGAACAGAGGGTTACTCAACAAACCCCGAAATATTTTCACTGCGGTAGTGTAGACTTTACAGTTGTCTCTGACATTACATCAGTAAAAAGTACCAGGACGGATTAAGAAATGATAATGACTGATGGCATCCTCTAGCTCATTAAATGCCTCCCTTCTAAGGAGGTGTTGTTAGCAGCACCAAAAACATGAAAGTAAGTGTGTGAGGAATGTTTACCTGCTGCACAATAAGCTGCAATCGTTAGCATGCCAGGCTAACTAGCTTACAATCAACAGGAGCAACTGAACGTTATTTCAAAGGCAAAGGAGCACATCAATAACGAACTTCATTAGTTTGTGAATGGTGTTAAAGGTGCACATTCACAACTAGCATACATGCACTGTGTAGAACACCATCCTGGACACTATCAGAGTTTACTGTGAAACCCTTCACACAATTCATCAGCCACTAATCATCTTAAAAGCCTTTTCTCCTCTGAAAACAAATGATCTGAAAATACAAACAAGTATGTAAGTATGTAACACTAGGACTGACTCGTGCTACACCGTAATAAAAGAACAATGCTTTCTTTATTAACCATGGCTCATCAAATCATGAGGATGCAAATTTTTTGTCTGGAAATGCAACTTTATCCTCAGTCTTTTATCACAGCATCATGTATGCAGTGTGCACATTTATTATATTCAACCCTTTTACAGGATTTTAAACAAATGGGGTTGAGACATTAAAATGCCTTCTAAAGACAAACTCATTGAGCTGATTTTAACTTAATTAGCTAGCTACAACAAATCTGCTGGCGACAGTTGTCGTTTTAGTCAGCAAAATCAATATTTGCCAGCTAGAAATGGGAAGGCACTTAGCAAATGTTCAATTACCTGATACAAATCTACAGACCATGCAGCTCCAGTGAGATTTTACGTAAATATACAGTATAATCTCTTAATGCCCCACTTCAAACGTCATTTTCCACTGCTCATTTATAAAGTCTGATAGACATCCCCGCAAATTTAGTTTTGCTCAGGATATTCATGCCACCATAATGGCAGAGAGAATGGAAACCTAGAGTGAATCATCACATAAACAGAATTGAATTTGGATTTGGATAGTACAGTAAGTGTAAATGGTGTCTAAATTGCATCGATCTCACAGCGTCTCAGACAGTGGTCTTCTGAATGAGGAGACATGAACCAGAGGAGTGTGTCCCCTGAACAGGTCTGATCCTTAAGAGGTGCTTCCAAATGTACCACATCCATCTTTATCATGACCGCTGCAGGAAGGTGCTCTTTCTTACACAGCACTTGAGTGCATAGATGTTGAATGAGGATTTCCATTAAGGCAAATATTCTCGCAGAAATCAATGCAGTTACAGGAGGTAGGGTGTTTTCCAGTGGTGACTGAACCTCATATATGTTTCAGTCCCAGAGGACACTGGAAAGTGTGAGTTTTAAATCCAGTGCAGTCTCCTATAACACCACAGAGCAGCTGCCATAAACAGACTTAAAGGGACATACAGACATTTTAATACTTTTTGAATCTAATATTCGTGTCTATTCACGTATGGCTGAGAAGTGGGAGGAATTCAGCACCAGTGTTCCTCTGTAGTTGAGTGTAAAGTAAAATCACAATCTGTCCACTATCCAGCTGTTTTACTGTCAGTTTTAGTACCAATACCATACGTTCTAATACCATACTTTGAGTTACATTAATGTCTTTCCACAAATCCATTCGAGAAAACAGGCCAAACTTTCCAAATTTTAAGCTGTGAGACTGAACCAACAGTGAAGCTGCATCAAAACAATGTGTTAAAAGAGGCTAAAAAAAACCCTGCACACATCCAGGGCACTGCAGACTTGGGTGATAATTCTCTGTGGATTTGTCACAATGAGCTACAGTTCAACGTTTCACATAATCATGTCATCCATTGTTACTAATAGATATTTACTGGTGCAGCTTTACCTCCTGTAACTAATAATGTAAAAATAAGATTTAACTAGTCCTCATTTTGTGAAGAACCTCTGAGACTCCACACTAACATGGGGAATGTCACTTCCAGTCAGTTTTAAAAACAAATAAATAAAACCATATTCAAAAGGTCACATTCCCCAACATCCAACCTATCATCTTCGCCGATCACAGTATAGTAAATTTCATGAGCTTGACAAGATCTCACAGAAAAAGCACTTTCTCCTGTACAATGTCTCTGAATCATACACATATCCCACCAAACAACACAGTCACATTTTCTGCTGTGTAGCCATCCATTCAGAACATGCTCATTACCTCCCACTTAAATGTCATCTCTTTCTTTTCTTTCTATCTTCTGTTTTTTAATCTGTCCATTACTACCAGTGTGAATAAGACGGTGTATAGCTGCAGCAAAGTACCATTAAATTGGTGGTTTAAGTGTTTAGGAGTTGGCAGAGACTAAAGTGAAAGAGGAGATTTGCAAATCACATTCTGAAGAGAAAGTTTGAATTGGATGAGAGAAAATGAGCCTTCTTTGGGGAAAAAACAGCTTGGTGTTACTTTTCAACAACATGAACACAGAGGTTACAAAGTGTTGTTGTCAATCCTTATATCAAAGTAATCTTTTAGTGGGTAGTCTATGTTTCTTGTAACAGTTCTTCCTTTGACACATGCTGTTAAGTGTATGTTTTGCCATATCTTTTCCCCTGGTCTGTGTGCCTTATTTCTATTACAGCATTTGATTGGTCTTTGTTTTTTCAACCTATCACCTGAATGTAGACTGGACTGTGTCAGTCACTGAACCTGCACATGGAGGAAACTAGAAGCTGTAAGCTTTGTGTTTGTTACAGACAAAGCAGACATTTTGGCAAGTCATAGCAGGGAAAGCAAAGGTGTAAGTGATGACTGTTTTAGATTTAGGCAAGCTTGTTCCAGGGTCCTGATATTGTTGATGTCAGCTCACTGGCATTGTTTACTCTGACACTTAATGGAACTGAGCCATTGTTGAAGAAAATTAGTTTTATCAGTGCTTTTCCTGCTATGACTAGTCAAAACGTGAAAAAAGTCTATTCTTCCATATGGTGAATGAGCAAATCTAAAACTAACGAGAGCCAATAAGTTCTGGCCATCCCTGCCATATAGATGTGTTGAAATTACACATCTTTCAAGACAAGACATTGTGTTGGAGAATGATTTAAGGAAACGCTATGAGCATACCCAGGATATTACACACTGTACAGGGCTTGATATTAACACCAGCTGAACTGCCAAAGGCATGTAAAAATTAATTGTGGCTGTAGGGTAATCAAGTCACTGGAAAACCTGGTGGGTGCTAAATCAAATTCTCCTACAGAAGTGCAATCACCTCCTTCCACACAAGACCTAATCAAAGTATTAGGTCATGTGTGGAAGGACAGTAACAGTGTATAATAATAGCAGCAATGCAACATTATAGAAAAGTGTGAAACATGCAAGAAATATGCAGCTGACAACCAGCTACATATTTGTCTGTACAGCTATATCATACAGACACATATATGTATAAGACACTGTCTTGTCATTCATCTATATCTGTCACTCTCTTAAATGTATACTGTTTTCCTTAATTTTTGTAGTCTACAGTAAAGTTATGAACATCAGTGAGATGTTATGTTATAACCATGTCTTTTTTTCTCCATCAATAAATATGTTGAATTGAATGGAATAATTTGTTTCAAGAAAATCATTTTGGCTGGTGCTGATATCTGTATCTATATCTGTAGCTTTGGGACAGAGGTTCTTACTGTTCACACACCTATAGTTCCAAACCATAAAACATAAAAGACATCTATCTGAAGGTGAAACTACAGACCTGAGGTCAATCTACTGCATGGGACACATCATACCTAATGCAACTCTGGCAGCCGAGGCATCATAATTTATCCAGAACGACACCCAAGATAGGATGGTGATGAGGATGGAGGGCATGTACGTCTGTAGGATGAAGTATCCGATGTTTCGCTTCAGCTTGAAGCTCAGAGACAGTCGAGGATAGGCACCTGCACGAAAAGAAGGGGAAGGTGAAGGGGAAATAGCCCACTTCAATTCAAGAGGAACACGGGGATGTCTTTCATTTTGTTTTGGTTCCTATGGCAATGGTCTCATGAACTGGTTTCATCACCATGGAAACAAGCAAGTGTGGTTCAAATCGAAAATCATCTGATGAAATTTAGCCTTGAGATTATCTGTGTGCAAACACCACGATGCAGAGCAAAATATAAAATATTTGTTTACATACACACACAATAGTAAAAGGATAGTTTGATAAAATAATTTTAAGAAATTATGTGCTTTGTAGCCAAGAGATAGATGAGAGAATTGATACCACTCTAATGTCTGTTTGATAAATATGAAGCTACAGCCAGCATTTGTTTAGCTTAGCTAAGACTAATAGCCGGAAACAGCTGGAAACAGCTGGAAACAGCTAGGCTGGCTGTCACTAATGAGATGTCTGAGTAAAACAAATTTTTGAATATGCAACATTTTTATGTAATTGACAATTACACAAATGTTTATTCATACCTTCATACCTCTCAGAAATAGACTGATCAAGATTTATTTTCTGAGAGCTATTTTAACTTTAACTGTGCCAGGTAATGCCAGAATGATATGTGTGTTTTATGGGAGTATTTTTGTATTGCAAATGTGTGTGGAGAGTTGTGCAACTGTATGTGTCTGTAAGTGTGTCTCTTACACACACTTAAGTGTGAAGAAGAATCTGTAAATGTGTACACAAATAAGTAAATGTGAAATAAAATGTAAAATACTAAATATGTGTAAACATGTAATGTTAGCTCTGTAAGCTAACTGAGTGAATAAACATACACCTAATGTATGCCAAACATTATGTCACATGTTAACTGCCTCTCTAGATGCTCCTAAGGGTTTAATTGTATCAAGATTTGACCTTGATTGTAAGGGACTCTAATACCCCTCACAGTATAATCTCTCAGAGATGCTTGGACAATATCAATCCTACTTCTGAATTAATATCCTACTAATTCAGCAGTGGGAATAATCACTGTTTTGGTGCCTCTGAGGTTTTGTATTGTAAGAGAATAATTCATGCTGTCTTGGCGCTGCCTCATGAATACATTATACTGCTGTAAGTACAGCCACCAGTCTTTTATCAAGAGCTTGAAGAAACAAAGGGGTAATTGCCGCACTATTATTATTCCCAGTTCTGGTGTTCCAGTGAGAGAGGTCATGGTATGATGCAAATACTGTAATTAAGAATGCGTGTGCTCTTGCAGGAAAACAAAACACAGAAGATCTGCTGATATTTGGGTGCCTTGTGTGAAGCTGATTTTCTCATTCAGCTTCTTAACATGAGTGATTGGAGTACTATAAGAAAACACAACTTTCTGAAAAAGTTTTTGGTTATTTGACATGAGAGAAATGACTAGCTGGAAAAAGTTTTTTTTTAAAGCACCAATCAGGAGTCAACAAGCTTTGAATCCAAATTGTGTAACATTTGGTGGGTTGTGATGAAGAGTGATGGAGAAACACAGTTTTCAGCTGCTTTAAGGACATGACATTGAAAATGAATGAGAAGTACGCCATAGGATGCTATTAAATGGATTTAATAATAAATATAAACAATTGTGTATTCACTGAATAGCAATATCGTGACTGTCCTCTTCCAGGATGACACCTTTTGCTCACCTGTGGAAAAGACCACATTCCTGGAGACCAGTTTGTAGTCGACTATGGAGAACTGGGGGAGCTCGATGCGCGTCACCCCAGTCACTGCGGTGTCTCCTCCTTTCCAGTAGAACTCGATATCATCTGTTGTGTAACCATCTGCAAAAAGAGACACAGAAAACAAGGCAAAGTGTAAAAGTGCAGATGTGTGCGAAAATGAGATGACTGCACTCTCATTTGGTGGAGGCCTAAAATTAATAATGTATTTGTATTTGTTTAAGTGAAATCTGGGTGCCTATCAGTTGATTTACAATAAATCCTATGAATCACATAGATTCGTCTGGCTGTAAGTGCTGATTGCATGAGATGTAAATCTTCACTGGGATGTGCATGGGATCCATGACTGTCAATAGTTTATGGCAGCACAGATAGCCAAATATATCATCAAGATGTATGAAGCTGGACTAATTATTACCATGCTCTACTATGGAAATCACTGTCTGGTTAAAACCGTACTGTATAGATGAAGTAGTTCTAACTGAAGAGGGTGAAGCAGGCAATCTCACCGAGATACGACAGCTTAATAAATCGAAAGCAATTCAGCAGTCGGTGCAGTTTCTGTCTCCATGAGATGAGGGGTGTGAGAACTTTTTTATGAGAATCACAGTGCTGTTCATATTTTTAAGTGATGAAAAAGTGGAGCTGTCCGCTGTATTTCTTTACTAAGCACAAGACATGGGGCTTAAAACTTACAGCTCTCAATTTCCAGGGTGCAGTTCTGTTCGTCCAGCGGGTATCTCCTCAGATCCATCATGCAGGCTGCTGTTGTTGTGATTCTGAATCAAAACAAAACCAAAGGAGAAATATACATTACTTGGGTGATGTTGCTTTAAATGGCGTGGTTTGTTTATGAAGAAACATTATCAAAACATAACAGAGGAAGATACAATTGCAAATGCATAGATATGTGCTTCCTTTCTGTCGATGTAGAAACAAGATCACATTAATTTCAAACTGAACAAATGATGACAGATTGGTGATAGCTGCTAATGGCACTTCCAGGCTGCAGTGATACACTGAGAATCCACAGTCCATATGAGGCGAGTTACGAGATATGAGTTGATATGAGACCTGTTGTGCTAGCATTACGTTTTAAGAATTGCAGTTTAAATGGCTTCAAGAAAACATTTTTAGCCACTTCAAGCATCTTGGGCAGATTGGATAGTTATGTGATAGCATATAATCCAAGAGTAAATGCAACCAATAAGCATCAGAGATGGATTGCTGGCTAATCATTCAGACATCCTGGGAGGTGGTGTGAAGTGTTGAAAATATGCAAATACATCAGTTTCTCCAAGCTGCATACGTAATCTTTATTGCTCCCAATCTGATGGTGTATTAAGGCAGAGGAAAAATGGAGATGCATGTTTACAGATTCAGTAAACCTTGATAAAAGTTTATCATATCTGGACTTTACTAGGATATGAGATGGCAAGTGTAAATGTGCCTCTATCTACAATCAATGCTTAAATCTGTTTTCAAGTAGTTGCACCATCATAATGCCCGGGAATTAATGGATTATGTCAGTCATATACTGTAAATTCTCATATTAAAGTATCCAGATAATGGAGTCTCAAATAGCAGCAGACAAACACATCAGATCTTTGTAGAACGATGAGGAGACTGTAACATTGATGACACTGAAAACTGTCATTTTCACATCAAAAGACTATCTATAAAAGAGAGGAGTCCTGACTTTTAATGGTAAATTCAGGAATATGTTACATTCTAGGAAAATGTACTTTATACTTAGACTTTATCAAAATAACAGGTAAACATTGAGAAAATGTAGAGTATGCACTGGGGAACAGGAGGCCTGTCTCTGATAGATCCCTTGACCTTTGCCACAGAGGTTAAAAAAAGACAACTATTGAAGAATTTATGGTAACAACAGTGCTCACCTGAGGCCGTAGAGAACAGTGCCATCTGGGTGGAGTCTAATCATACGGTTCTTAACGGTGACACCATGCACAAAGGACTTCTTGTCATTGAGGAAATAAGTGTCGGGCACCCAGAGCTGGTCTGCTACTCTGTTGTCCAGTGTCAGGTTGAGAGGGATCCCTGCATACGCCAGCCTCTTATCTCTCCAATACTGCTGGAAGTACATGGTCAACGTGTAGTCCTGTAAGAAGTAAAACACCACAGTCATATAGTAATACTTGACAAGAAAAGTAATAGAAGTCCAAGGATATGGTATAAATAATGTAACTTTGTTTCAGACATTTGCAATTTCTTGAGGCCAATGTAGCTGACACAGGCTAAACTGAAGCCAGAGTTTCCTTTCTTACAAGGTTATCAAGTTCAGAGCTGAATGTCTGCTGCCCAGAGCTGGAGATGGAATTTTTTTGTATCAAAGGTAATATTTATAGAATTGTCAGACAACTCTGATTTTCATCAGGCTGCCCTCAGCTGTTCTGTGTGCCAGACTGGCACTAGCCCTCAAATTGTACATCTCCATTACTGCAGGCACAACATCAATACTATTGTTTAACTTAGTGACTGACCACTGATAGATAGATAGATAGATAGATAGATAGATAGATAGATAGATAGATAGATGACTGTACATGCTATAACATATGAAGTGATTTCAATAATTTACAAGTAGATCCATCAAACACAAAAGCTTTTCCAGGCCTTTAATGGAGCTCTTTACTGGCTCACTTGGTTCTGTTCTGCTGACTAATGTTCTCTTAAATAAATAAGCAGGTCTCAGGAAATAAACAAAAACTTGGCTGCGCTGAAAATGCCTACATTTCAATCCTCCGGTGCATTGGCATATTCATAATAAAGTCTTCAAAAATGCCTGAATTTCCTTTTGGACATAAAAATCAATATGCCCTTTTTCAACACTCAACAAATAATTACTACGAGTTGGTCTGTGTGGTTCTTCACCTCAGGACGTGCTGACCTGATTCTGACCAAAAAAAAAAAAAAAAAACACAAAAGAAAAACAATTCTTTCATTACACTATACACAACACACACTGGTGCAAATCGACAGCTGCATCATGACAAACTGTAGGCTTGTTTTTTGTTTGGAAAGAATTACACTGTGTGATATGACTGACAGTATAATATAATATTGACTCCTATGCATAATTCACTGTGTTTGTACACTCAGACTAATGTATTTGTTTTCTTACCCTGTGTTAAAAAGTTACCTCTAGTTAGTAAACTGTGTGGGTCATCATCCATGTAGTGTCCTTAGTGTTGTAGAGAATATTCTACCAGTTTTGAAATGATGAAAAAATGATACTCCTGACTTTATTTCTCCTAAATCTGCATACATCAAGAAGGCCACAGACATATTTTCAATACGTCAGAGTAGGTTAAGTTTGTGTACTGAGTAATGTACTGAGTATCCTTCCAGAAAATCCCTGGCTTGAGACCTGGCTGATTTATTTTTTGTGTCTCTTTAGAAATGACTTCACCCTCCCAAGTCTCTTTCACCCCTGTGAACAGAAGATGCCCTCATTACGCTCCCTCCCACATACAGCAGAGGTGTGGGCTGGGTGAATCAGCTTTATACAACGGCTCTTATACTACAGAGATGGAGCCCATCTAGAGTACCAGCCCTCTCACTCAATGTCTGGACCGCAACTATTTTAGTCTGTTTCAGATCTTCAGATCCAACCTCAGCAGCTGTCCTTGGCTGCTTTAGCATCTCTGAAACAATGCTATACTAGATCACTTTCAGTGTACACACTGTACAGTACACACTCCTGCTCCCAGTGGCCTGCAGAGTCCCACAGTGCTCTATTCCAGGCCTTGGCGTATTCCCTACAGAGGGCTTTAGTCAGTGTACATGAAGACTCCTTCTAACAGCTGCACTGGAGGTCGGTTTTGCCAACTCTTTCCCAATAAAAGGCGCTGGCCGCTGACAAAGTGGCTCAAGTGCCAGGCACTAATTCAATTATGACAATATTTGCCACAACCTTCTGTTTTTATCAGGATTTGTCCATTTCAGAAGAAAGAAGAAAATCTGGTTTTGATCTCCTTCATTTTAGAGAAAATATTCCTTTAAAATGACCAGTCACATACAGATGGTTAGAGGCAGGCAAATTAAGGGAGCAAGACTGAATGCCTACAGCTATGTTAGCAGCTCTGTGAGACACAGCAGTGCTTTTTCCTAAATGCTAATGTCAGTATGCTAAAAAGCTCAGAGTGAAAAAGCAAACTTGACAATGTTTAGCAGGTATGTTAATCATGTTTACCAACATGAAGTGTCTTAGTAAAGTGCTGGGCCACCATGTGACTACTCTTTAGCATAGACTCTATCTGTGGACTCTGCTGAAGGGATGAACAGCATCTCTCAAGAGCTATTACTTCATTTTAAGTGTTAATGATCAGATTTATCTCTTAAAGTGCCAACTGTCTGTCTATCACTTTCAATCTACCAAAACCACTTAGCTTTCTATCTTAGCCTTCCACTGTTTTTAAATAAGATCATATTTGTCAGAGGCATCTGAGCTACTTAGGATACAGAGATCCTGTGATAGACAGCCTGCCTTCTTTTCTTCCCGTCATGGTGAACATAAAATTAGATTTGAAACTTCAGGACAGACTCTTAACACACTGGTCATAATATAATTTGTATTTGAATGACTAAACTTGCTTTAATCTTAGGGCAGGATGAAACTGTTGAAATTATTATTATGAGATGCATGCATAACCAGTCAGAGACAATAAACAATTTCTAACAAATGGTTATACAGTTAGATTTGACAGGAAAGACTGTGCTCTGTAAGGAGCATGCAGGTTCTCTGATCTGACAACCCCCAGTATGCCACTCCACTGTTACCATTAGTTGTATCTGGTAACAAAACACACATCCAGCAACTGACTACAAAACCAAATTTTAAAAATCTCTGTAGATTTTACTGGTTTTTGTGTTTAGGCACACTAAAGGGTGCTGTTGTTTGTTGTCAGATATGTAGACCACAAGAGACAGAAAGAGGTTTGTTCTCAGCACCAGTGAGTAAATGAGGCCCAATGGGAGGATGACACTGTCGTGTCATCTTCAGCTCAGAGAGTTCATAGTCTCATACTCATACATCGTTACTTTGTGCCAGTCAAACATCATCTATGTCAAGTTAACACCATGATATCTTCTGGGAATACAGGAATAGCACTCAGAGATGCTTACCCCATGCAAGATGGGGGCTTTTCATCACTCCATAAGACAGCTGAGTGTTCCCAGTAGGATTCCAAAGTGTACTATATATGATTTACAAACAATGCCTTTAACAATTTCAGTCTCTGTATCCTCCCACACAGCATTTAGCAAACCTTTTATTAAATGATTTCATTCCTTTCACCATCTTAAAAGCAGGGTGTAGTAAGTACTGTTATGTTATGAGAGGTGAGCTATTTTTGTGGAGTAGAGAGATCAAGAGAAAACTTTTTTCTCTGTTTTATTATGAGAGGTGTTCAATCTGAAATTATTCTCTACAGAGTCATCATGGATTCTGTGACAAAGCTGAACAGCAAAATCCTGTGGCTGTCATGCTGGACCCCAGACAAACTGAAAAACAATGTGTCTGTCTATATTCAAAAATGACACGACACAACATATAACGTTAGCATCCAACATACAGGCAATTATCAGATTATATGACTGAAAAATGATTGAAATTAAAGAACAACAACAACAGACTGTTAGGTGAAGAATAGCCTACATTAAGTGGTTTATATGCATGGTTAGACACCACAAAGACTAAAACTATGATGGATCATCATTAGAAACCTCTCTGATATATTGACTACTGAGGAATCTAAAACTAACAATTAAAGCCAACAAAAGACCAACCAACAAAACCAACAAGAGCTTGGGTCTTCATCCTAGCTGAAGGTGTCTAAAATTAATGGAAAATCATAAAACTGGAATAAAGAACAGTGTATTTCAAAGACATAATTTGATTAGATTCATTTAAACAAACACAATACAGTTTTTTATTTGCTATTAAAATACATACCACTGTAAGAACAACATTGGTATATTATCATTGTTATAGCAAACATATTGGTTATTTACATATTGAGCAGAGAAGGAGCCACATTATCATCCTATTGGATTTGTGTTTCTGGCCACCTGTTAAAATCCAATATTATACTTTCCTGTGAGTGAATGTTCCAGCCCTTTAGCTGCTAAATGCTCCACTTTATTCAACAGGTAGTTGCCAACTATGTCCGTGAGTCTGTCTGGTGCTGACCAGGTAACATACAATACAATTTTAGAGGTTTTTCAGTGTTAACAGCTGCCTGTGGTGGCTGAAAACAAACCTGATGAAAGTGGTGATACTGACCAAAAACAGTCACACCGCGTGACGTAAAACCGAAACCACTGAGAGCAGAAAGACACAAATGAGGCTACGGTCAGGTGACAATACACAGTGAGTTTGTCAACGTGAGCATCACATTTCACATTAAACACTGTTATTTGATATTTTGTTAATATAAAAATATTGATTAGCAGCTTTAAAGTTCAGTTTTAGATTCAAAGATTCCAGCTGAGTGGAGAAGACCTAAGTGTCAGTATGTTATTAGTTTTGTTGCATTAGCCTACAAATATGTAAAGGGGTATTTAAGAACATAATGAGGCTACTGTATGAAACTTTTATGCACATAGTGTAAAATGTGATGGCTAAAACATTTTTGATTTCCTGAGAGCATGAAGGAATTATATGCCTGTTTATTTAAGAGACTCGTCTGAGCATTTCGTCTCAATGCACAGCCTAAAATGTAAGTGATTACATAAATCAAATGTTCCTCCACCACAATTAATTTCACTTGGAATAAGGTGGTTCTGCCCAAAAAAAGCCCCTGAAGTACCATTTTTATTTTAAGCACCCTGTTAGGGTGACAAGTGAAATGATTCTGCTGCACAGAGGATTTATATTCCTGTAGGGTCACATCCCACTGTTGTGTAACACTAAACGCAGCATTGTTCCAGCACAGTGTGAAACTCAGCATGCTGTATTTCGGGGACTACACTAGTATTTCTAGCTGAGTTCTCCTTACCTTGTGAGTGGCTGGGGCCTGAGGCTTTTTGGTGTGTTATGTGGCTGACTTATTAACTAAGCCCTTCAATATAAATCTGGGAGAACATCTGTAGTATGAGATTTTTAAGGGTAACACTTCCTCCAGGCAGAAGGTGGATAACGTTAGTGTCAAATGGATGGGTGTTAAAGCACATGATGGATTTGTCTTCCAGCTGACTCATACAGTGGCCACTGAATAAATGTCTAACAACAATGCTGGGAGGATCCACTTCACAGTTTACGGTACTTTATACACCTGGACAGGTGCTTCTCTGCAACATATAGAAACTTTGATGGGTCACGACACTGGGAGTGACTCCTCATACATACACAGATATTGCATTTTGTCCCTAGAGTGCACTTGTGCAACACGATTGCCTGGTTAAACAAGGATTATTAAAAATAACAACAGAATGGAAAAAGGCACAGAGCAATCTTAATATTCAAGCTAAAAATAAAGGAGTGGAGCGAGTAAAGTCAGAAATATATTAATAATCTCATCTCCTAGACAACAAGCTCTGCAGCTCGCCCACACAGGCTATAATGGGCCAATACCTTGTGTGACTCTGGCTCTTTGAAAGCATGCCACCAACACCTTTATGCTCTACATGTCTCTGAGGGAGAGAAAACAAGTTCCTCCTTGCTCTGTACAGTACAAGGACTAATAAGCCTGAGCAGTCATCAAAGTCATTTACACTGATTTATCAAAATAGCTTAAAATCCTGCATTACAGATACTTAAAATGAATGACAGATAAATTTACTGATAGTATTTGATGGCTGTTGAAGTTCTTGTCATTAGGTTTAAGGTGAACTGTTCTGTCTATTAATACAATAAATACAAACATTATAAAAATAAAATATGCAAAACCTTTATAAACAGACTACAAACTTTTTCATGAATAGATGAACTCTACTCTATGGCCCACACTCAAAGGCAACTTGTTCAAGAGGTAAACTACACATAAGAAACCTATATCACAACATTAGCGCTAGGCCAAAAAAATTAGCCATGTGGATATATCTGTATCATATATGTTGGCCAAAACGTGACAAGAAACTGCAGTGAAGAGATGCAGTGCTGGTTTGAAGTAATTTAGAAACAGTGTCTCCATTACATAGTTTGTACAGCACAGGGCACTGACAAACTGATGTTTCAACTGAAATATGTCTCGCTCAGTATGTGAGCGAAAAAAAAAAAAAATCAGAATCTGTTTAAAAAATGGCCTCAAAAATCAGTCCGGCTATCATCAACATTTTCACATGGTTTCCTCTCATTGATATTTTGACATTGTTTATTCGCTTTCTTGACAGGAGTTGAGAAGACTGATACCATTCTCATTTATGTCCATTAAATAAACTATAGCCAGCAGCTGGTTAGATTAACTTAGAGCAAAGACTGGGAACAGGGTGTAAGAGCTTGCTCCAGTCCTGTCCATCAGCAACAAAATCAGCACCTCTAAAGTTGACTAATTAACATGCCATTTCTTGTATACCTGATTGATTTTACCATCCAAGTCTTGCAAAGCTGATACATATATTTCCCAAAATGTTGAACTATTCCTTTAAGTTTGACAAATTTGGCCAACAACATTTGCTCATTCATTTATTCAAAATGCTGAGAAATCACATTAAAAAGTTTGACAGGTTGAAGCTCTTTATATGGAGTTCTAAGGGATGAATAAAAGCTACAGTAACAGAGGAGTTACTGGATGGGTTTAAGGTGTCACTTTGGAAGAAGAAAAATGTCTTGGGTTTTGCTCTTAAACTACTTTAGGTAATGTCAAACAATTCCCAGTGGGTGACAACTTCAAACACGTAAAGGACAGTCTTGGTTCAGAGTGAGGTATTTGGAACAGAGCTGTGCATCACATTGAAAAGCATCCAGCTATTTCTAAAAGTCAGGGAGATGAACTTGATCTTGGGCCAACTTTTCTCCTTTCTTCTCATCAGTTTAGAAGCTGCCTGTGTCAGGGATTAATATGGGGTTAATACCGTTTGACACTGCAGCATAGGAATACAGTGCCACAGAGCAAACACATTAAAGATATGCCTTTAAATTATGATTTATTTGTTTTGTAATTTTTGTAAGACTACTTTTGCTGCCTTCTAAAGTTCTTTCTAATAAACACCTTTTCCACCTTTTCACTGATCAATCGCTATTAAATTAGATTTTACACTCACTGTTATGAGAGTGTCAATGAAGACACACTGTCCACAGCCGTAATGTCACATTTCAAAATAAGAGAGGGTCCAGTAAAATGGCTATGACCCAAGGAACATTGACTATCACTCAATAATTACGGCTCAGGGTGTGAAAAGTGCGACTGAACTGCAGATAATTCAGAGAGACAAGACTGTCTTTTTCCTCTGCTTTCCACATGAAGAGAGAAAGACATACTACTAACAGGGGAGCTTGTTGAAGCAATGAAAAGAGACAGATACACACTGCATTGCAGATCTAATCTGTCTGTTTCCTGCTTCTCCTCTTACAGCACAACTCTACACTCAACACCAACAACTGACACTGATTTACTAAATGTAGTCTCTGATCCTATTAACAGATTAAAAGTTACTGAAAATAGCACACACACACACACACACACACAAACACAAACACACACTTAAAAGGCAACTAGTCAGCAAGTCAACGGCAAGCTAGAGATGTTAAAGTGAGGCAGATAATTCAGCCCCAAGAATTCATGATCAGGTTGTGTAGTTTGTGTTCAGCAATAATGAAGGGATTGTTCTTTTTCCCTCTTCAAATCTACAACAAATAAATCATTCATAGACAGATTACACTGTATCTAGTTAAGCTTTGTTTTGTTTAAATGTCAGTGCTAAGTTGTGTCCTCTCTTAGTGATGTCTGGTAAGGCTTTGCACAAGACAGACGTCTCTTCAATCAAGCTGTACAACAGATGACTGACAGATCTCATTTTCACTCAGACATCAATATGAAGCCTTCCATGATCTGGCTGGACACACCCCTCACTGGGCTGTCATCAGTGTTTGCTTCAGTTCTTTAAACTGGAGAGACATGGCAGCTATTCTAAAAATTTCTGCCACCAACGATTCACAACAAAGGGTTTTTGAATAAATCTGTGGTAGAACAATCTGCCACACAGTCGCAGAATCGTGCCTCAATTAGCTGAAGCATTTGTTCACAGATTTCAAGAAAGGTTTTCATCATCTAAACACTCTCCATACATCGCTGATTGGTTTGGAAATACATCTGCGCTCAGCTGATGTCTGTACATGTTTTCCAGACCCAATGACGCTGTGAAAACTGAGCGTGTAAGATATAGTGCGGCATTGTGAGACTCTACTTTAACACTTAGTGTTATTAAATTGTTCAGAGAACATCTCAAAGGGCCTTAAAACAAGGTTAGAACTGTTTAGAGCCATGACAAAGAAGGCAATAACAGAAACACAAAAAGACAATGAGTAATGTTTTTAAAGCATAAGACAGTTATTGTTTCTGAAGCTGCTGCAGCTACAGTAAATCAGAGGAACTGAGGTTTTCATCTCTAAAAATTTAAACCAAACCAAGGAGAGACAAACACCCTGCTCTTACAGGCTCCAACCCTGACTAGATACCTGCCAAAGGTGAATGATATGATGGACTAAAATGTATCTTTGCTGCACACATTTCGCTTTGGTAATAGTTTAGATATGTACAATTGAGGTTTACATCAAATTATTTTGGTACAAAATATGATTTATTACAAATCTGAAGTGTGAAATACAAGAGCACATTACAGAACAGAAACACAACTAACCAGTGACATCTGTGAGAGTTCTGATGAAACTTATATCAACTATGGCTTTTACTCTGCTTCACAAACAGTACATACCAAGTGCAACATCTACCTGATAACTTTTACTAGTTGACGAGATGTCAAGAATCAGCACCTGCAATATGAGCAGTTTACTAGAGAATCATGACCAATAAATAACATGGTGTGGGCTAATACTCAGTGAGCTCTTTACATCCTCTTCTCCCATCAAAGACAATGGTAAGCCACCAATGATGTGCAAATGTCACTTGAAATGCCAAAACAAAATGCAAAGAGAGGTTCCAACAACGCATGATGGCTCATTTTACATGTGAGAGCAGGCTATAACAGTGGACTGACAGATGATAATAGACCAATTGGGTGCTGAATGCTGATGCTTTGCTGGGGTGGATGGAGTTAAAGAATAATTCCATGTAATTTCCAGGCTCAATGACATACTGTAAATCTGAATGAAACACTTGCTCAGGCAGCTGTAAATTTACTTCAGCAGCCTCCCAAATATAATCAATATATGGAAACCCAGTAGTGACATTAGTGTAAATGCCCCAAAAAACATCTGGCCAGAGAGAACTACATTTTACAAGGTGCAAAGAGTTAAATGTAAGGTAGTGCACAAAATGTTAATACAATCTGAAATCTCAGTGTGTTAGCAGGAGTCTCCATAAACACACCGCTTCATCTGCAGACTTGAGATGCTCTAGTGAGCAAAATGTGAGAAGAAGCTACAAATGTCAAAGCCCTCTGGAGGGGGAACTGGAACGCAGCTCAGACAGAAGAGACAGGAACAAAATAATTTTTAGCAGCACAGATAAACTCCCACTGTTTGGGGCTTAGAATACCATGATACAAGTATCTATAAGTAGGCATTAAAAAAATGTGTGAACTGATGCGAGATCACTTTGCTTCCTAAGTTCAACATGTTCACACAACCTGACCAGTGATCATGTTGGTTCCTGTGTGTTTAATACTGCACTCATCTTCAGGAGCAGATATTTCTGGCTTCCTGACAAATAAAACAGCCGACTCTTTTTATAACCCTTCATGGGCAGAATGCATTCAGCTCCTGGTGTCTTATCATTTGTGTCATGAGTAAATCATTTTTAGCACATGCTCAAGGGCCACTGGGAGTGTTCATTTTCTAGAGATGTCCAATTCCTCCAGCCTGAGGAGAGGCTGCATTTCCTCTGTCCCATCTGCATGCCTCGAACCATTAACACAGTCTGACAGTCTGATACGATTGCCACTGAGGAGGACAAATGCTTTCATACAGTATATGGCTACGCAGACAGCAACTCTCCAGTTAAAAGCAGGTGTGGTTTCTAATCCAGAAATAACGTTTGGCCCATTAAGTGCTGAAATTTGGTTAACTGATGATAGATTTGTATGTGTTTTTCCTCCAATTGTGTGTATGTCTCTATTTACTTGCAATCAAATACTTATATTAAAATAGCTGAAGTCAAATTTTGTACCTCCGACAACAATATCTATCACTTGGATAATTAGGTTGGTGCACGTCCCCTGTTCAGTATCAGAACAGTGAAGGAAGAAAACAAAGGACACTATTCATCCTACATGCAAAGCTGATTATTGTATTTCAGGATTATTTCATGTCTAACACTGTAGCCACCCGTCAGACAAAATTTAGACAAAAAAAAAATTGCGGAATTAGCTATAACGTAAACACCCCCTGTTTGCAATCAACTCAAGGATATTCATGTGGCTGTAACTCTGATACTGCAGAAAAGTTAAAAACATGATGATTCTCAGGAGTTTTGAGGAACATCTTTTCTCTGTGATTCAAAGTGGGTTCATGGATATCTATTTGCAATGGATACTGGAGATCCGAGGATATCCCCGGGAAGTGTTAGTCACAGAGAATCTAAAAATATTGTATTATCTTATATTACAGTATTGCATGTCAGCGTGCTCAGATTCGAATGAATTATGACTTTAGAGAAGGAGTATGGATTTTGATGGAGATTGCAGCTCAGATCTCTCCCTCCTCTGCTATATTTATTTGTTTCACTAACTTCAAAATTTGCCATTTTAGAAATCCAGTTACAAATTACAAAGTGTACACAATACAGAACCTTTAAAATTTAATCAGTCTGTAACAATAAAATAAACTTTATCTGCATTTTTTAAAATATAACCCCTTGCTAGCTTAACCATTTAACTCATTTCCAAAATATGGATCTCACTTGTCACTGGAGGCGAGTGTTTAGTTTCTCTGTGGTTCTCACTGAGTCTGCTGTTGTGTAGAGATGCATTAAAATGCACCACGGGTACATTTCATCACACACACTTGTCAGGACAGCATGTCAGGGGCTATTTCCTCATGGTACCATGTGATCAGGCATCAGGCTCTGTCAGCAGTTCAGACCAATGATAGATGGCATACAGGCATTAAACTGTAGAGTCCATGCTGTGCCAACCCCACAACACACGTGCACACACACACACACACACACACACCTCTGATCTGAACGTCTGGCTTGTTTTTTCATATTTGAAAGGAGAGGACATGGCAGCAGGACTTACTGACCTTATCTTCTAACAGAACCATTAGTGCATCACTGCTAGTCACACAGCCAGTGAACCAGGATGTAAGACCATACAACTAGCCATAATCTGATACAGCAGATCACCAAACCACTCTGCACAGAACAAGAGAGCCTCTGTAAACTGTTTTATGTTTTTGTCAGTTTACATACTGGACTACAGCAGTTCAGGAGGTTGTAGAAATTATTACTTAGACCTAGATTAGTTACCATTTTCTAAGCTACTGTGTCTGAAGGGCTTATAAGTAATGGCTAATAATTGATAATAACAGAACAGATTTTGGTTTGGCAGGTTGTGAAAATTGATTTCAGCTAGTATTTATCCATTTTGTATACTTTTGAACAAGGCACCACTTATAAAGGGTTATAAGTAGTAATGGCTTTACTGATACATAATAAATCATTTACTGATGCTTTACACATCATTTATCAGAACAATTACAGGCTGCCAAGTTAGCTAGCTGCAATGGATTGTTAGACCACTTACATTATTGAAAACTCCTAATGACTTGCTACCGTATAACTGCTGACATGAGAAACATATGATTTACAGTAACACTGGGATACCGCTTTTACAAATGCACTTTTACAGAATAAACACCAGCCAAAAGGGACTTTTCAAAATCTGGCAACCCACAACTTTTTGTTAATAACAAATAACTGATGCATTAAGATTCAACAAATTATTAATTAATCATTAATAAAGCTAATAACAATTTATAAGGAGTGACTTCTAAGAAAATGGTGTTAGATTCATAAGTATTTAATCCTTCAGTGTAACAATTGACATGAATTAATTTGTGATGACTGTATGAATAATAAGCAGTCCACAGAAGTCCACCATAACTATAAATTACTCCAAAAAAAAAAAGAAAAAAGAAAAAAAAGAATGAAGATTTGTATACAACTTACCATGTTGACTTCTGACACCATGTCTATACTGGCCACGTCTATACTCATGCCAACAGCAACCGGTGGACCTTAAAATACACACAGTAAAGTTACCAATGGACTGATACTAATTCAGTGTAATAAAACAGAAGGGCAAGGAAACATTCGGGAGCCATTAGGGTGGAACACCCCAAATGAGGGGCCGCAGACATACCTCCAAAGTCTGGCCGGAGACGAATATCATATCCTTTCAACAGCTTATCCACAGTCTCTTTGACAAAAGACATGTTCCCCGGTTCGTTGACGCTGAAAGAGAAAAGACAAGGATGATAACTCTTTTTGAAGACGGACATCCACACTTGTGTCCGGCTTTAAGCCTCAGACACTCACCTCTGGGCACAGCACATCACTGCCACGACCAGCGGCACAGAGAGAATGTCAAAGAGCCCTGTTTTCTGGGTTCCCCACATCCCTTGCGTGGTGTCTGGATGGATGGGTGCTGTCCAGCGTTCAACAAATGACTAAATGAAGAAGCCACGGCGTTTACACTCGCGCCGAGCTCCCCTAAATCAGGTGAGACTTCTCCCACATTATGTCTACCCCTGGCTCAGCCTGTGCTAACATGCTTCATGAGGCAGAGGCGCGTTGACTTGGATGTCAGATGTGTTCATCTCTGCCTGTGATACGGCAGCGGAGCCGTAAAGCCTCACTCAGACTGCTCCGTGTCTCCATCCTCCGGTAAACAGGTTGCAGCTTCTCGCGGGGTAGCTCACACCTCAAAGTGTTTGTCAAATATCCATCATTTCGATAGAAATCCACAAGTCCGCTGTCCAGAGGAACGTCATGCGTAAAAATACAGTGAGCTCAGGCCACGTTCAGGATATTCCCCCAAAGACCCCCTCTCCTAGCAAACTCTGAGTTCGGAGAATGACTCTTCCTGTCAGCCTGCGGGAGGCTGTCCTGGTAATGATGAAAAAGCACGTGACAGTCTGCATATAGGAGCTTATTTAGGCAGCTGTCCTGAACTGAGAGTTTCAGACAGACAGACAGAGCTGGAGTTCAGTTAGACTGTGGGACAGAGGCGTACTGAGGGGTGGGGTACGGTAGTGGCCTCACGTCTGCTCTGAAACTTTTGCCAGAGCCTCGTGCTAACTGGCAAGAAAAGTGTGTGATTTTAAAGCAAAACTATCGAACTTTTGAACCAAGAACTAAAATATTCAATCTTACAGAGGAGAACTTGAGTTCATTAACAATAAAACACATCCTTCCTTAAATCAATACACTCAGAGGTTTTGCTGCTTCAGCCTTATTTGGTCTGGTATGACGGGTGGCTACTGTTAGCTAACATTAACCAGCTTTAAATAGATATTGCCTTTACAAGTGACATTTCTGAGCCAGTTAGCCTACTGCTGCTACACATTAGCAGTTCATCAGCCTTTCCTGTAACTGACCACAGCAGCTGCTGTAAAATGTACATAAACTCCCTGTAAACATTTGAAGATTTTTACATGTTTTGTCTGGTCTAGTAGAACCCAGGTACAGTGTTCAAATTAAAGTCTGTCTTTTAAAGAAATTTAGATGTTTTCAGGAAAATAGATAAATAAATATTAAATATCTGTCAAAAAACAATACACTGACACTTATTTGGTTATAAAAATAGCATTTGGGCCTAGAGGACTCCATTTATCGCCCAATATCTGATCCTGATGACCGTGCTTTTGGCAGCAGAGAGAGACGAGAGAGATACTCTTGTGTCACTCAGCTTTCAGTTGTTGCTGTGCAGGTTTCATGATAAATCTATTTGTACTTTCTCTCTGAGTTTTTTTTCCTTGTTTGCCACAGTATTTGCTGAAGTGGAAGCAGTTCAATATTACTGCAGGGAATGAGAGTGTGCTTCAGTTGGACTCTTCCCAAAAAAATCTTCTTGTGTTTAATCAAGAAATAGACACTGGTCTTCTGCTTCATTTCAGAATTAACCTTCTACTGTTTGCTCTACTGCTTTCAAGTGTTCATTTTTTAAATGTCCTCATACAATAACATTCAGGGAGTGATTCTTACCTTGTATCATAGATGGCATACAACTTTTTGTTCCCATCAACAGCATTCCTGTGAACAGAAAAAAAGAGGATATTACTTTCTGTCTCAATACAGAACTGACTTTGACTGTCTGTCCCTGCTGGAGACCAGGTGACTTTCACATTAAGTCCAAATTCATAAAGGTGCTACAATTTCACAAACAACTTATCTTTTAAAAACTTAAAGAAATCCACCTCCATAGCTTACTCAGTTGGAAGTGAGCTGACCCTAATCCTGGCAAATGATGAAATATACTGTAGAGCCCTATTTGTGCTGCTGGGAGAAGTGTGTGACATATTGTCTCCTCCTGCAATCTGGACCATTTACCAAAAAATCAGGGCTCTGTTTTTTTAGGTTCGTGTCCCACTTCAGTCAGGACTACACTAGGTCGAACTATCAAACATGCAAGAGGTGTATAAAAGAGAAACAGTACACTGCAACCAGGGATGCACTCATCAAACTATTACTCTCCTATATTCCTATACCTAAAATCAGGTATCTACTATCTATTTTCAAGTCATATAAGAGTTAAACCTTCACCATATCATGACCTCATGGCCGATATCACCCACAGCTTGTTTAATAGCTGTTGCCAGTGTGTGTAGTAGGAGTTTACAACAGTAAATAAACAGAGTAGAGCAGAAACCTGTATTTAGTGTGATGTGGATCAGTCACATTCCTGATCTGCTCAGCAAAGACAGTACTGGGCAGATCAATCCGACTGGTCAGTCCGACTGGTCAGATCCGACTGGTCAGATCAGTGCACTATAATAGGTCAATTTGAACACCTGGCACTTAAATGATGGCGGTTGGGTTTAAATACAGTATGAAAACACTAGAGCACTGTTAAAAATCGAAGAACCACAATGGTTTATCACTAATCAAATCCCTCTCTATGAGTGTTGTTTCTGTTCTACTCATTATCAAGTTTGTTGCAACATTACACCCACAGACTGTGATATTTTGCAGCAATCAAGTCTGCTGATAAAGTATCATAACAAAACCTTTTAAGAGGTTTATGTTGATGTGAAGATCATACTTTATTCTTTTAATCTTTCTCTTTCTTTCCTTTTCTCTCTCTCTCTCTCTCTCTCTCTCTCTCTCACCCCCTCCCCGCTCTGTCTAGCCATCTCTCAACACCATCTCTCCTCCACTCACTGGCCATATATATCCTCCTGCTTTTCTGGCCACACTGCAGGCTCGTCTGTTTAATTCACACCAAAGTGTATTTGCATTGTACTTTGCCTTTGGATACAGTATTGGATTTTTTGCAACGCTTGCTGTGTGCTCGCGGCTCCTCAGAGACCAAACTAAAGGATGGTCAGTCAGCAGAAGTGTTGGGGAGCCTCTATTTATTCGCTGCCAACCTTTTAATCGCTCTGGGGGCGAAGTAAACCTCGCTGACAGTGATATTAGTCCACATCTCTCTCTTTTCCTTCATTCTCTCTTTCCAATGTGCAATTATTGTGCGCGGATGGAGGCGACGTTCATCAGAATTGATGCCAAATACTGAACAGTGGCAATCTGCGCGTGAGCTATCTACGGAGCTGGGAGAAGTTTGACTGCGCATCGTCTTGTGTGGTAAGCTTTGGCAACTGCGGCTCAGCGCCTGTGCAGCAGAGCGTTGGTATAGGCCAGTGTACAGTACAGTATGAGATGTAGTGGGACGTGTGGGCATTGGAGGAGAATAGGCTACAGTATAGTGTATACCCGAGGTCTGCTGCTGCTGCTGTCGTCGGAAAAAGACGTGCACCTGAGTAGACTTAGAGAACCGCGGACGGTGGTGATGAAAGCCAGAGGAACAGAGGTATTCACTTTCCGTCCCACTGAAGGGGGATTTTTTGTAGTCGGCTTGTAGGGGTGTGAGTGCATGAGTGAGTCGTGAATGAAGGAGATGCAGTGCAGGGTGCGTACAATCACAGCAACACTGAGGGGGATTTTACTGGATGTTGAGAGTCCAGCTGCGGTGCAGGAAGGATTGCGGGATTACAGTTGTGCAGACAGGGTTTACATGTGTATGTACAGTACAGGTAGACGCTTCTCACACGTTTAGCTTTGACTGGAAAACAGCCGGTGTCCTGTCAGAAGTGATCAACTTACAGAGAAGGTTAATTAGTGAAATTGACGAGGGGGGTGTTGCAGTGAGATGGGTGGGCTGGGACACACTGAGACAAACTATTTGCAAGTCTGATCCAAGAAAAAAGAACTCAGCACTTTGCAGGATCAGCTTTTCTTTAAATTTCAGCCAGACATCTGCTGGTGGTGCAGATGTTGTCCTGTTAAAGGCTGTTTGCAACTGTGCACGTTTGGATACATGGATAATTTTGCAGTCTTGAGACAAAACACTCCTGTATGCATGCAGTGGGTGCAGAGAATTAACATGTCTATTAACCCCTGCAATAACAGCTGATTTCATTGGCCAACAATAAAAAATGTACCTTGTTATAATGGCAAAAGCAGTATGTGCTAGTTGATATTTTTTATTTTGTTTGCACAGTGTAACTGCTAAGATAAAGGAGACGTTACAAAAAAATTGCTCAAAAATGTAATTCTGTGAAATCTGCTCCAGTTGTAGATATAAGCAGTCAGCAATGCTTACACTACAGCTGATGTAGTTTTAAAAGTGAGGATATCTTGTTTCAGGAATGGGCGATGGAATGTGCTACAGCTTTGCAATGAGACGTCTGTGGGTCTGTGTCTTGCTTGTGAGCATCACCTGCCGTCTTAGGTAAGCAACTGACTCCCTTTAACTTTCCAGGACATTATAAAGGCACATTTTGAATTATTAACCTCATAGGAAATGTGAATTGCTTCTGTAATGGAATAATCATAATTTAAGGTGTGAATTACTTTTTTTTAAAAGTAAGTTTGGTTGTCTTAGATTATACTAGGTTATTTCTCATTCTGAGAATTCTGTCTTTCTCTAATTCACATGTCCAGAGTCTGTATTTGAAAATGCTCTCATGTCCAGCCTCTCGCAGGATGTAACTGGAACTCCTAAAGAGGCAGAATTAAATGACAACATCACCATCTTCACACGCATCCTGGACGGACTGCTGGATGGTTATGACAACAGACTCCGCCCTGGACTGGGAGGTAAGCCCACTGCATATATAAGCTTCAACACCTCTATCATTGAGGTAATTAATACAGTCACACATATGCGACGAGAGAACTGATTATGCCATTATGACATCGCGGGGGGTCTCTCTTTCCTAATACACAACTAACACAGAAAGCTCTGCACTTAAATAAAGGGAAACTGTGTTGTCCAGTGCCTGTATGGATAGCTCTGTGTGAAATATTACAGCTTCTCGGTCTACACAGAGAAAAATGCCATCTGCAAGGAAAATGTGTCTATGTTCATGCAGTCTTCCACAAAGAAACACGATCAGACTTCCTCTAAGTATGATTTAATGGCACTGTGAGCACACGCAGAAGCACATAGGTGTGACCTTGAGAAAGCCATTATTGCTTTCACTGAATAGCAGAGCTCCATTGTTCTCAGCAGATTCAGGTCAAAGTAAGCGAGAACTGAAAAGTTCTCAGCACAGAAGAAAAATAAAACAGCCCTGATTCTATTTGATACAGTAAGTCGAGAAAATGCCTCTTTTCTACTGCTCTGTAATTTTAGTGTTACAGTGTTTTATGAAACAGATCCTGACAGATAAACACTATTAAATGATTATGCACCATGAACTCTGTTTGTCCACATTAAAGTACAAATGTAGACTTCACTGTTTGCACTGTGACTGTATCACACCGGATTCAGAGCTGCACTGACAGCTTCACGGCTGTGTAGGATATGCCACATGCATCTAGAGTGTCGCAGTGAATACAAAATCCAGTGTAATTAGAATTCATTCTACCAATATATTTCCAGTGTTAAAGTTAGGTTGTTATGCGCAGGACTCTTGTATTCAGTATTATTCAAAAAACAGTCACTGTTCTCTTCAAGAGGATCTCCTTTGACAGAGTACCCTTAGTTTTATGTCAAAACAGAAAGAGAGCCACAGTGCCTTTTTTTAAAAAAAAATATTACCACTAGGAGTCACCAAAGTCTGAACCAAAGCCTGGATGATAAACACAATGTGGAAAGTAAATATTTATTTAAAAAAAAAAAAAAGATTAGGAAAGCATCAAACCAATTATCGTTAGCCTGTGATACTCCAGTGATCCAATGTTTATTTTAAGGCCACACTGTATTTGCCAAAAAGACTGTCTGTTTCTTTAAAGCTGTCGATACAGTACAGGTATAGACTCTATTAACCCGGGGTACCAAGTTTGGGATAGGCCTTTGGCTTATTGTACCTATTGCAATGTAATATCACAGGAAGCACAAAACCTGCCTTGCACTTATCATGCACTAAAAAGCATCATCAAAGCTCACTATACTCTCACTCTTACTTCTGCAGAAAAGGTGACAGAGATCAAAACCAACATCTTTGTCACAAGTTTTGGTCCAGTGTCTGACACTGAAATGGTAAGAAACTTCTATATGGATCAGAACATTTGAGGTCATTTTAAATATTTTATTAAAATCCACTTGTAATGTAAACCACTTGTAATGCAGCATACATTTTTTTCACACATTACAACTCTCTGTATCTTAAAATATTTGATCTCTAAAAATCACATTGCAATATGTTAAATACATAAACATTTTCTCTTACCGGCCATCATGTAAGATTGAAGTGAACTGGTTTGAATCATCCACAATATAGTTATATAGTTATGTTACAAAAAAGTTTGTTAATTGATGGTTTGACCTAAATTTCTGAAATGGGAAACTTGCATATTTGGTTCTAGATTACAGGTGTATTGAGTATAGTCATATCATGACAGATTCTACATCATTATCATTATTATTTAACAAATACATGATGGAATTAATCCACATAGTCTGAAACATGTGAAGTCAGTTGGAACATAATATGCAAATACATTAGGTAGTGAGTTTATGCATATTCTTTATCATGTATATAAAGAGGTGAAGTCCTTAAATTTTCATCACATTACTTCCCTTACATTTATTGAACTAAACACAAATTGTGCTCTTTTCCTCTATAGGAATACACTATTGACGTGTTCTTTCGCCAGAGCTGGAAAGATGAGAGACTTTGCTTCAAAGGCCCGATGGAGATGCTTGCCCTGAATAATCTCCTTGCCAGTAACATCTGGACCCCCGACACCTTCTTCCTCAACGGGAAGAAATCCATCGCTCATAACATGACTACACCTAACAAACTACTGCGGCTCAAAGATGACGGGACTCTTCTCTATACCATGAGGTAAGCTCTCGTAAGGCTGACCGTTAATCCTGTTTCAGACTGTAGTAGGATAAACACTTCTTTTTCAGTGAGCCTTAGAATGAAAACATTGAGTCATCAGACCTGACGAGTGCTGTTTAGAAACGTTGTATAATCCAATTAGAAGTGGTGAGATGACTAAAACCTGCATCAGCCTGTAATACTTCTTTGGTAATGGTTTTTAAGACCCCTGCTGCTAATACAGCCCACACACTCATGCTACATGTCTCAGTGGTGCATTGATGCGTCATCATGTTGTCCTTACACTCTATACTGGAGGTCAGAGGAACTTGAAATGTTTGCTTTGACACAGGGAACTGAGGGTTTCACTCCTCCTCCTCACTCTACAATTCACTACCATTTACCATGTCGCCACATCATAGAAACCTTCACTTTGACAGGCAAACAGCATGAACTATTCTGCTTATTACTGTTCTAGCACTCAGTCATAGTCTCCATTGCACATATTTAAATGATATATAATCACATGAGCTGCTATAGACAGGTGTAAAGTAAACCTAGTTTGCAGTTTCTGTCACTTAGGAGTTGGAAGGTAATTTATTTTTCTGCTTGAAGTATACAAATCCATTCAATATTACTATTTAGCATAGTTTATGGACGATTGAGAGCAAAATATTACAGCCTACAGTGTAGAAAGAGACATTATATCCCAGATAGAATCATCTCATTTACATCCACTTTCAGTTCAGTGCTGTGTCATCATCTCATCAGGACAATAAATCCTCCAAATCAAATATTAACAAAGGAAGTTAGAGGAAATGGACATGGCTGCATGTCAAAAAGTGACTATTGATCCGCTGACTTTAAAATTGCTACAAATCTGCAGTACATTTGCCAACACTACGAGCCATTAGAAATGGGTTCACGATGGCCCGTTAATGCATTTGTGTTCTGGGAACAAGGCTATTAGAGAAACATTTTATGCATGCATTACTCTCCTACATTGGTTGTTCACAGAACGAGCAGTGTGCAGTGCCCTAGCTAGTGTACCATGAAAATATCTCTCTGAGGAAAAGACAGAGTTTTGATCCAAGCAGTGCATGCCTCACAGTATATTTCAGACTTCTATAGTGTTACACAATACATCACAATCATTTCCTGTTAATCTAGAACATAACATGTACCTGGGTGAAAAAGCGTGGATGGCAACAATTTCCTTTTTTTTGTTCCAAAGGGTTATTCATCTGCTTGTCTGCACTGTCCTTATTGGTCATTGTGATTTATGAAGGAGTCAGTACCCTATATCTTTGACTAATTAAAGCTATTCAACGCTGCCCATTTACTGTAAAGTCCCTTTGTGGATATTAGTCATGCTCAGAAAAATGTCAGAGCTGTGCAGAGCTGGGCTAACCTGGATATCATCTTGTAGTAGTGCACTTTGATAATAACACACGTAGTTATTCATCTCAAACTAACACCAATTTTAAACAACAGCTTCTACTCCAGTGCTGGAACTACTGACATTACAATCAGGAGAAACAATTACAACAAAACATTTATCTTACAAGATGTCAGAAAGTAGTTAAAGTGCCTCCTTTTATGACATAAAACAAGGAAAAACAGCAAAGTCTTACATTTTGGGAGCAACCAACTTATCATTCAATCAGTGAATAATCAACTTATTTTTGCAGCTCTATGGAGACATAAAGCATGTTCTTCAACAGGAGCAGAAGATAAATGCTTGAGGAACAGCTGGTTTGCAATATACAGTACCAACGCTGTGTAATTGAAGCTTTCATAATGATCCACTAGGGGGTGATATATGACATAACACACACCCACTACAGTATATGAGCCAGTAAACAAAACAAAAACTGGTTATTAAACAGTATAATAGTGTGCCCTGTATTACAACACATCAGTTTTCCTATTCTTTTTTTTCCACTATTTACATATCAAGGTCAGTGTGTGTTGTTATGGGACATATTTTCACTAAAATAGCTGAGGCAGCAGATGGCCTTTAATATACTGAAATCCCACCTCTGTGGTCCATTTAAATTTTATGTATGCTCTGTATTACAATCTTTTAGTATATGATCTTATCAGTGGTAGAGGACATGTTCAGATCCTCAAATTAAAGCAGCAACCACACACTGTAAAAATATGCCAGTACAAGTAAAAGTCCTGCATTCAAAATTTGACTTAGGTAAAGTATATACGTATTACAGGCAAAATGTACTTTAAGTGTCAAAATTTAAAGTAGTCATCATGCAGAACGGTTCCATTCAAAGTGGTATCATATTATAGTGATACATTATAATATCATATCTTATTTAGATTTGAATTATTATTGACAATATTTAGACATTTCATAAACTAAATAACAAAACAATTCTCAGATAATCGATAATGAGAACATTAATTAGTTGCAGCAGATTTTAGATATCATATGCATAATTTCATTCAGTTTTCTCCAAAATTCTGCCTGATGTATTTGCTATGTTGGGATCCCCACTAGAAACTGAAAGTAAGTTCTGCAGGTTTGAACTTGAGCTTGAATTTAGCTGCACAGTGTGAGTGTGAAATGACTGACCCACCAGCAGACTTGTACTGAAGGGTCAAGGGGTTTTTAATCTACAATAATGCATCATATTTATAGACAGTTGTAAAATTTGCATGTTAAATCTCAATCAAGAAGAAAAGTAGCTAGGAAAAAAGTGTCAGATAAACATAGTGAACTAAGAAGTACACTATTTCCCTCTGAATTGGAGGAGAATTAGAAAGTAGCTGAAAATTGAAATACTCAAGTAAAGAAGTTCTCCCTTAGCATTACCTAGTATCTTGGTATGCTATTGTAGAGCAGACATCAGTGTCACATTCCTATCTTGTTTTGTCTCGTTAGCGGGTATTTGTGTGGATTTTAATGATGACAGCAGCTCTCACTATTTTAAGTATGGCCAGCAGAGGGCAGCATTAGATAAGGCAGTGTGGTTCACTGTTTTAGACGGGCAGTGTTAACACATTAGACCCACTCCACAGACTTATTTGTTTTCTGTTTTGTTTCCAGTAAAGCTTTAGTCATGCTTTATTGCAATTCCAAAGGCAGGTGGCAGCTTTACTCCATTAAATAATCCTCAATTGTTTTCTCAAATGATTCTCAAGCCCACATTTACACACAAAATTGCATCATTTTCCCAGATAAGTATCATCATGGGTCCCTCTGGTGGCTCAGTTGCTTATTGCTCTGTGCTGGGAAAGATACATTTTACTCAGCTATTACAGTAATAATCTGAGACACACTAATGAAGACTAACTATAATTTTCACTGGTTACTATCTGTATACAAAATTTAGCCAAACCTAAATGAAACACATTTTTCATAATAAGGAGTACATTAATTTGTGAAAATGGTGGTGATGATGATCATCATCACACAGTCAATTTATTCTCTGACTTTGGATGCATGACTTGTTCTTTCAGACTGACTATATCAGCAGAATGCCCCATGCAACTGGAGGATTTCCCGATGGACGCCCATGCTTGTCCCCTTAAATTTGGAAGCTGTGAGTAAACATGTCTCTGAGTAAATGCATGCACACATTAAATAATGCAGGAAAAGGTACAGTGTTTCATGTCTGCAACCTTGATGTCAATGACACATGAACAAAACAGATGTGGAATCAGTTTCAGTGGGGGTTTTTCCATGCAGGGGACATAGGGTTGGATGTATCTTAGTGTGTTTGACAGCCAGTGTCCCTAAAGTGCAAAGCTATTGTTGTGGCAGTGCAGGAGATAGCCATGTAGACACTGACACACTGCTCCTGATTAAGCCATTAATCAACATGTCAGGGCTGCTCTCCTGCATCCTTCACTGCCTCAGCTACATTTAATAGGGAATATCTGAAACACACACAGTGCAAACATTGGCACACACACCAAACATACATTTACTACCAAGGTAACCTTTAAAAATCTAATCCTGCACTTTGCGCACACACAGCTAAACCACACTTGTGGCTTGTGCCCACTCTTCCTTATGACTTCTAAGCTAGTTAGGTTGCCTAACACAGCTCCAGTGATACAAAAATATCTGGGGATGTAAGCTTAAGATTAGCATTTGAGGTCTTCCCTGCCACTGACATATGGAGGGTTATCTTAGGTCTCGACATTCTCTGGGCTCAGAGACAGAGCTACAGCATACTGCATGTCCAGTGTCATGGCATTTAGTCACTCCCACGTCTGCTTTGGTCACCTCAACCCCCAGCTGAGATAGGGATAATCAGAGCAACTAACCAAGACTACACTGTGCTTGACACCAAGCTATGTGTGGTCATTATCTGGGAGCCCAGAAAGACAAAACCTGCCTGAATGAATTAAGTTTAATTAGTTTAATTCAATAAGGAATTAATTTAAAGTTTATATACAGAAGTCTTTATCTGGTATCCTATAGATTCAGTAACTGACATTAAGGATGGCTGAGGCACTTTATCCCTACAAGTGCAACTGTATACAACAACACACTACCCAGCTCAATAAACATACACACACTCACTTATTAGGGGAGAAAAAAAAGTGTATTCTGATCCATCTGTATATGCAAATTTCCTTTTTGCGCATTAAAAAAGGTGAGTAGAAATGCCCAAAAAATGGGAAAAAAAGTTTTTGCTTGGCTGAGGTGGAAAGGTTAGTGTATCGATTAAAGAAATCATGGATGGAAATGTACATAAATGCACATAAATTCACAATTTGTTTTGCTGACAATCAGGAAATTTGTTTAAAATTTATACCTCACATTATCCCTTATCTTAATTTACAGTGAAGTTGACATAGATTGCAACCTGAAGAATAAGAAGTACTTTGTTGATCATAGAACAACTTTTAAAACATGATGTGAAGGTAAAAATACAGCCCATGCAAAGTTAGAAGCTGTAAAAGTTACCGTGGTGCTGTATATCCTGTTTCCTCTGACTCCATTAACCCTAGCTAATCCTTTGACCTAATGGACAGCACTCACCCATGAGCTCAAGGCTTTCAAAGCTCCAGCAGACCTGCCCTTTGCTGTTGTGTTAATCACCTCTCATGGACTGAACTCTACTATCAGTCTCCGCCTCATGATTCTTTTACTGTTGCTTGAAACAGTCTGTAATGGAATATAATTTAAAGGAAGTGTATATCAGAAAGTGTTTGAATAATGAAAAATATAATATGTTGCTATTGAGTGTTGTTGTCAAGCTAGCCACACAGCTAAGACTGAGTAATGGTGTTATGCATTTGTTTTATTCACAAGTTCACATTTAATCTCTGCAGTAGTCTTTGGTTGGCAGAGACAAGTCTCTCGTAAGTTGAGGTGCCATTTTGGTTTGTACCCTATTTATTCTGAAGTTTTTGTCAACTGTCTTCTTAGTTAACCATTTCTGTTTTGTTACTACATACTACATTTAATCTTTCTAAACCTATCCATTGTGGTATTCTAGTCTTTTCTTCTTCTTCTCTTCTCTCTCTTTTTTTTTGCCATGTTCGCCTTTACATTTATTTGCGTTCTCTCCAAGGTTAGATACAATAAAGCATAAGACCTGGAGGCAGCCCAACAGTAACAAAATCTATCTAGAGCTCATTAATTAACTGGTTATATCTTGTTTGTTTAATCCATACAAAACCATGTGTGAAAACAGCATGTTTTTGTTTTATGTTTTATATTTTATCTTATATTTTGTGTCCAAGTAGTTATCCTCACTTCCAGTCTTTCTCAATCTCCTGACTGTAGCTTCATATTTAGGAGGCAGACATGAGTGGTCTCAATCTTCTCAACACACTCTCAGCAAAAAAAGAAATACCCATATTTTGCAGAAAATATCATGAGATTTCTTTTGAACTGGCCTCACTGGTAAGGTGACAGAAGAAACTAAGCAACAGCACACAGTATCAAAGACACAGAGAGAAAGAGGTTGGTATTAATTAAAGGCAGTTATAATTTTACATTGATGTATTCCTGGTTTTTGTTTTCCTCTCCTTCATCCACCTTAACTAATAAAAACATGCCAAGATTCAATCAATTGTAAGAACACAACACAATGTTTCTAGCCTGCTGGTCTATGGCACTTTTTTCTCTGCTTTTCTTGCCTGTGTTATATTTGTTTCATATCACAATAAATGATGTTGTGTTCTTGCAGGTCCCTATTTCATAGCTGAAAATAATAGCTTGCATCTCACAAATGAATAGCAGAAGCCAGCCTCACACACCTGCAAATGACCTGAAATGCAAATAGAAAGTAAAATGAGACAGAGAATTGTCTCATGTCTGTTGACTCAATAAGCCTAACAGCATGTTTTTTCTTGTAGATCACACCCTGGTGCTTATTAAAGTGGGTCCCATGCCAAAAATTATGCAGAAAAACCACTGCTTATTAAGCTATTTTATGATTTTTTATGTCAGCCCATATACGTCTCTTTGCACTGGAAAGTGGACAGAAAACGTGGGTGGGAATGTAAGACATGTATCATCATTCCCAACAGCGGGAGCAAAGGCAGCTTTAACTTACTAACTCACTGAGATGTGTAGTGAAATAGCCTGTGGTAAAATGGAAGAAAGGGTGCACAGCAGGAGAAACACTTGAAATAAGACAGGGACCTAAGAAAAGACTGTGTCTGCAAATCCATGCTCACAGTCACTTCGCCTTTTAAGCCCAATTTATACAGAGTGCAAGGATCAGGCATTTTGATATTGCCATCATTAGTTTTCTGTTTTTACTGTATAAGTTAATTTAACATAAGTATTGAGGTGCTCATCGTCATAGTTAAATTTACCTTTAATTTCTCTTCAGGATGACTTGATGGTGCTAACTAGGCACCTCCATGTCTTCAACATTACAAGCATACCTGTCAGTTGGACTTCTTCTTCTTCTTCTCAAAACCATACAGTATTTCTTCGTACAGCACACTTGCAATGAATTACAGTATCAAACAGATCACAGATCACAGAGGTATGGTAAGTCTCCCTGTGTTTCTGTAACAGTGAAGTCATTACATTTTGGTTGTTACATTTTCTGAGACCCTAACGTAAGATGATATCTAAGAGGTGGTTGCAGCTACAGGAATTCATCCACACTCTCCAGTGTGTGCAGTTTATTGAATTTGTTCCAATTTCCTGCTTGAAATCAGAACATACATACAGACTGCAGAACATAGGTTAGGAGTATTAAGGTGTAGTATGCATCTTTTTTTACTTATATTTGGTAAACACATGTTCAACTTCATGTGATTAGTCAGATGCTCACATAAACACTAAAACAGAAAATTGTGAAACTATCCTTTAAATATTTTTGTGAAGTTAGAACTTGTACCTTTTCATCTATTTTAATTTACAGTTGTCCACTTGTCCAGCCACTGTATTAAAAGAACCTGTGTGTAAAAACGATTACAGTTTGGGTGAGTCTTGTGGTCACTGGAGTTTTTGATTCGGACCTGAATTTCTAGGTTGTTGCAATGCTGTATTGCTTTTAAGTAATAAGGTCATTTATTTTCTTTATTCAGGTCTCTCTTGCAAAACAGATCTTGATGTCAGTGAGACTACCTGATTAAATAAAGGTTAGAGTCATTTCATTCTGGCAATCAATCAAAAAACACAGTAGCAACACACTTAACCAAACAATGTAACCTTCAGTCTTTGATTACACTGGCTTAAAGTTAATTTTTTATGTTACTTTTAAAGCAATGAATGCCTGAGCCATTACATAAAGTATCTTGTATCTTCCTATGTGCAAAGTGTAGTCTAACATTCAATTCAATTTATTTATATAGCGCCATATCACAACAACAGTCATCTCAAGGCACTTTTCATATAGAGCAGGTCTAGACCGTACTCTTTAAAATAGGTATTTACAGTAGTCTTGGTCTTTTGACAAAGCTCTCTGGAATATTCAAGTGTAGACAAAATTGTTAATTGTAAGTGATATATCCATAATTTGCTTAGACAACCTGCAAATAAAGTGTGCATCTAAAAGAAAATAAAACAGTCCAGCTGCTCATGTAACACAGTTGTACAAAGACATGTTTGAGACAATGTGGAGCATCTTTGAGACGATAATCCACAGACTGGTTGACTGGGGTCAGTCTAAATTGCTGTGAAGTCTTCTAACACCACAGTTGCTGGATTAATGTGGTACTGTTAGATTGGATGCTGCACTGCAGTACGATTGAGAGAGAGAGACACACACACACACACACACAGATTTAGTGCATGGTCAGTATGTGTACGGTTTGTACTACAGTGTGAGCAAGTGAGGCTGTTTTTGCATTTTGCAGGGCTTGCTGGTTTTCAAAATGAACTTGAATGAATGAATGACACAATCTATAAATCAAACAGAATCTAAGGTACACTGACAGTAAACTAGCAACTAAAATATAAACTACAAAAAGCTAAAGGGTCAAACCCAAACCTAAAATCATTCAAGACAATCTGTCAAACTGTGCCAACCTTCACACATAACATCATGCCATTAGCAACATCTGTGTATTGTGATACACTCAAACTGATTACATCAGATCCAAACACGAGCTGTGACACCAAGTTAATCTCTGTGTAATGAAGCAAAGTGGGTGAAAGGTCAAGTGTTGTATCACAACCACACCACATTTCTTAGCTAGCAACATCTGAGAAGATGAGCAGAGCAACAACAACATGTAAACAATTTATAGTACTTGACTGGGACATTGTAAGTAAAAGATCCTGCCATTACTGGACAATTCCTAATCAGACACTGAAACAGCTGAAATATATCACTGATAGAATTAAGCAACAATGAATTTATTATACAAACATATGTTGGCTGTGTAACCAACATCAGATACAGCTTTTCTCTCTCTCATATAGAATGACTTAGCTGTGACATGCCCTGTAGTTGTTTTGAATGACATATTAATTATGATCACTGAAAGTGTATTTTATTTGGGAGCAATTCGGCCACTACATGTTTCATCTCTGTATCAGTTCTGTGACATTGCTCAGTACAGTTTCTTGTTTGTACTTTTCTTATTTGATGAGCTAACAAGAATAAAGCATGTTAGTGGAAATTTAAGCACTAAAAGATGGCTGAATAACTGAGCATTGTGAGTTCATCCGCTTAACAGTGAGGCTTTTTCTGATATCACAGTAGAGGTGGAGCCAAATATGACAGATTACCTGCACCTGTAAACTAACATGACTAAAGATGTAACTCTTACGTAATTGCATTCACGTAACATGTTGATCATTAAACTCATCTTCTCTTGAGGGAAAGTTACAACAAAAGCTTACAGTGAACATGACAATAATGTACTGGACATCATGCACTGAGGCTGGAGCATTAACTGTCTTTTTTTTTTTTTTTTCCACTTTCAGCCACTACTGTCTAAATGTGTGTATGTGTGTATTTTCCTACACAAATCAGGAGCACTCTGGGGTTCAGTGTGCTGTTAAAGAATATTTTGACATATTGCAGATATACTGAACCACCAACCCTACAATCAATAGTCAGCCGGCTATCTGTTAGGAATAGTTAGAGACAGAGATTTTAATTACCATTATTAATGGTTCATACTTGAGTATGTGACATTTGATATACAATGTGGTGATGCAGTGATTCAGTATTCACTGGCTCAGTATCTACATGATCTTTGGAAAAAAAACTGGTTTCAGCAAGATGTGCAATACAGTGCTATGAACCTTCTATAATAAGAACATAATACACAGCAATATTAGTTGTAAATACTCCAAATGCAAGGTCCTCTTACTTTGATATTCCCAGAGTTTTCGACTGTATTCTTTGCTATGGCTAAGTAAGAGGACCTTGTTTGTAGAACACTTAGCATGTGGAAAAAACAAATAATATTGACGTATGAACATTGTATAATTAATTTGTAATGTGTAGTTACTGTGCAGCCATGTTACCTTCAAAACTGAACCAGCTCCACACAATGACGTACACATTTTAAACAGAAGAATTAACAGCAATGATGTCCAGTTAGTCCTGCTGCTAACTTTCTTTTTATTGTTGATTAATTGATTGATTTGTCTTTCTCTTTCTTGATTTCTCCCTCTCTCCCTCTCTTTCTCTCTCTGTATGTGTGTGTGTTTTCTGAGAAAATCAAAATAGTTATTCATTAGTTTTCTGTCAATCAGCTAATCGTTAGGGTGAGTTATCAGTTCAGTTTTTCAGTGAAACATGGCTGACTTTAGGAGTCTGAATCAGTATTAGTAAAGAAAAAATGGGATTGGTGCCTCCCTCATCCAATTTGTATTTTGCATTTTTTAGTACCTACCAACATAAAATTATGATTTAAATATTTTTGTTATTTTTGTTTTTGTCTGTCTCTCCAGTCAAACTCACTCTGTCTGGCCTTAAATAGGGTGTTATATTAATGAAGATGATCTACACCCTGTGACCATCTGATATCTCAAGCTAAATTAGAGTCAAGAGTCAAATTGGAACAAATAGCATGCAAAACAGCATACTGTTTAAAAATACACAATTTCCAAAAATCCCAAAATCAAGCTTTTCCGTCTTTCTGCCCTGTTTTCTTAGATGCGTATCCAGTCTCAGAGGTGGTCTACACGTGGACTCAGGGAGCAGCCAAGTCAGTGGTGGTGGCAGAGGAGGGCTCCCGGCTCAATCAGTATCATCTGATTGGTCAGACTGCAGGCACAGAGGACATCTACACCAGCCGAGGTACAGTGAAGCAAGAGTAAAATGCCACCTGACCCGGGACGACCAGGCCTCAGATTACAGATAACTTATCCTTTAGCATCATTCACAAGACCAAGACATCCTCGCAAGAATTCATATTGCTTTGTCCTTACATTATGTCACACACAGTACAGTAGCTTCAGGCAGCAACAGGAATGTTAAGCCCCCACTTCCACTCCATTATTCAGCTCTGTGTTATTACAGTGTGTGCCATCCAAAGATGTTGTGACAAGAAAATGTTTTCAAATCAAGCTGGATAGAGACAATGAATGAATCACAAGGATTTGAGGATGCCTCCCACACATAGCCAGCTGTCTCTGGGGCTGCCCATCTACTTATCCATGGTCTGAGCCATTGGGTCTGTAGGGTTAATCCGTATGCAGGCCCATCAGTTGTGCTTTTACCGAGTGACGTCACAGCTCAGGGATTGGCTGCTGTGGCAGAGACACGTGGGGAGGGGGGCGAGCGCATCTGCTTAATTCTGTTATGTAAAGAAGTATGATAATACATTTCTGCTGCTTGCGGGGAGGAAGTTTATTACAGGGGAGGCGTTCCTATAGCTGTATTGTGTACAGAGATAGTTGCTTTATCCTGCCAGAGAAGGATGGTGTTGACACTGGATAATGTAACATTTACTGTTAAGTATGTACTGAAGCTTTTTACGCAGCAGGAGAAAAAATCCCAACCGTGCTCATGCTCGTGGAACACCCTGATTCAAAACGGTCAGCAAAGTCAGATTAACACACAGGTTGCTGTATTTTCTCAGTGTAACTCCACAGACCAGCTAAAGAGGGAAGACACACAGAGCCAGCACGGCCTTAATTAGCATTGCTAATCTGAGGTACAAACCCTCTTTAACAAGCCAAGAATAGCTCAGCAAAGTGCTCACACTGGGCGGAGGTGACCTTTGACCTCACAGGTTAAGCCGAAAGGGATGAAAATATAGACACAGGAATTGAATTGATGATAGGCAAACCTTGTAATTTCATTACATTACACGCATCAGCGCTTTCAGATCAAAATAGAAAGCAGCAAAGCTCAACAGATGGTTTCAATCTGTACTTACCAGTTGACCAACATAGCCGCGTTGTTCTCCGCTATGAATGGCAGTTCCCCACAGGCACTCCAAAAACCAAATAGTAAAATCCACCACAACCGCATTTTTTCACACCTTGGAGATTTCCATCCACTTCCAAGCCCAGCAGGTGGTCAGATCAGAGAGTGATTCGCCCAGTCGTGCCACCACAGAGCAGGGCTGCTGGCTAGTAGTCCTCGGAGCGAAGGCAGCACAGGTGTCCTTTTCATTAAGGACATGATGCTTGTCGCTGCATCGCACAGACCGTCCAAACTTTTCCTCCAGTCCCTCTCAACCCCCCTCTGCTTCAGTCATCTGTGCACCTGTTTGTAATCACCGCTGATCCAGGTCTGTTAGCGCTGGAGCTCAGGCAAGGCAAAGATGTATGTCCCCAATCAAGTGTGGCCTGGCCTGACAGAATGGGATGGACTGTCTGCTGCACACACACACATACGCACACACACACACACACTCACACACATAGAAAGAGAGAGAGGCAGAGACAGAGGGAGAGCGAGAGAGAGCGAGAGAGATATACAGGATGCAGATTGTGACAAGGGATTAGTGAGACAGAAAAATCCGATTTTGCCAGGAGAAAGCAGCAGTCATCTGTGGATTTTCTATAGTTTATCAGACTCCATGGCTCGACAGGATTTTTGAGAAAAAAAATCCTTCAAATACAATCTTCAGTTGGTTAACAGGATATGATGATTTCCCTACCAACCAGTTTTTGAATAATTCAGCTCACACTTTCACATTTGGGCTTGTAATCTGAGTTGAGTTGAGTAAAGTTTGTCAAACCCTTAATCATTGTTACAGTCTGCAAGGACTACACAATCCCCGCTGACTGAAGGAAATGAAAACAACACAACCCCAGAGATTTTTAATGACAGCAAGCACAGAAAGGGATTTTGAAAAGAGACCCAGAGAGAGGAATTCCTCTTCTAAAATGCAAAGAACACAAAAAATAATCACCAAAGAAAACAACTAGATTACTGTACCTTCATCAGTGTAATCATCATCTCCATCACAGAGAAGACTATCAGTGTTTGGATGTTTCGCGTCCACCCCATCACTTTTTTGTTTTTCTCATTATCACCCAGGTGCATTTGGCTAATTGTTTTGGTTTTACAGCCAGCAATTCTACTGTTTTGATTCTGTCTTCAGCTTTCTTTCCTTGTTCTAATAAACCCACTGACTACTGGGTCAGCACCAACCAGCAGACAGACACATTCACTTAGCTGCTAAAGAGTCAGGTATTTCCCTCAGGAGACTGAAACAGAGCTAATGCAAGAGTGAGTATTGGATTTAGATTCATCAGTTGGACAGAAATACAACTCCAAGTGAATGCTAATGTTCCTCCATGTCTGCTGGATGTGCAAATAAGCAGCTGTTTAACACATTAACTATAACAACTTTAAAAGGTGATAATATGCTAGAGTGGTGTCCACAGCATGTTGCCCCAAGGTGGTATGTAATTCATAGACAGAAATGTGCACAAAGCAAGGGAGCAAGACTTAGCCCAGGGTGAACAGGAATTATGACAGTTTGTATAGGTGTCATTACAGTTACTATGAGTAAAAGTGAATTAATCTTTAGCAGGGTAATAGTCACAAAAGATTTGTGTGTAGGAGGAGACTAGAAACAGGAACAGACTGATCATGCTTCTGCTTTATGGAGGGTTTCATGAAAAAAAGTAAAATCAAATGTATTAGTAGGTGATTTTGTTGTATTTGCTCAGGAATGGCAGTTGTTTCTAAATGAAACTGGGTTTCAAATACAGCTTTATATAAAGATTTTTTTTTTTTTTTTTGGTTAAAATTCAGAATGGGGGTTTGGATTTCAGAAAACTAAAATGCTCACACTGTTCTGTTGTTTCCTACAGGTCAATATACTGTGATGATGGCTCACTTTTACCTGAAGAGGAAGATCGGCTACTTTGTCATTCAGACCTACATGCCTTGCTTCATGACTGTAATCCTGTCGCAGGTTTCCTTTTGGCTCAACCGGGAGTCTGTGCCAGCGCGGACTGTCTTTGGTGAGTTTTGAAACCACAGACATATAAACCAGTAAATACATTTGGAAATGCCCTATTATTTTACATCCATCATTTTACACCATATTGGCACTGTAACATTAGTGAGTCTATGTAAGCATATACCTGCTAAGTGACTTCAGTGTTTTCAGTCGTCACATATCTTTAACATTAGTTAATTTTGTCGAATCAAAAGAAGCCACTAATGCATGTATGCATGTATACCCTGATGTTGTGTGATCTGAATCTGATTCTCTGAAATGTGCCCTGCTTTTGCTATGATTTAATCTGTTGGAATAACAACAGAATCATAAGTCTGGTCAGTAAAACTGACCCAGTTTTCTCCACCACCAGGTGTGACCACAGTGCTCACTATGACAACTCTCAGCATCAGTGCTCGAAACTCGCTGCCTAAAGTGGCTTATGCTACTGCTATGGACTGGTTCATCGCAGTCTGCTACGCCTTTGTCTTCTCTGCCCTCATTGAATTTGCTACAGTCAACTATTTCACCTAAGAGGAGCTGGGCCTGGGATGGAAAAAAAGCGATGGAGGCCCAACAACCCAAGGTATGTTCTGTAGATGTGTGTTTTTCCTTGTTGATAGCTCATTGTGAGGACCTAGGTAACTGGCTCATATTGTGGAGAACCAACTCTGAAATGGTTACTATGAGGCTTGGTCTCAGGTATTGGATACTTAAGACTATATGTAAGTGAAGGCTAATTATGCGCTGTGTAGCTGTATTTCACAGTTAGTAGGAAACTCAGTGGTTAAAAGTGCCGGCCTTGGGTAGTTGCATTAATATCCATTGGTTGGTAGTTGGAGTTTGCAGTAACAGATTCCTGTGAAAAGGTACATGCAAGGTTCGTCTCTGTGTCTCCAGTCAATGGAAGTCATCATAGGGAGGACGCTGCTGCTTGTAGTCTTTTATGAGGACTAAACAGTTGCATTAGAACTATGACAAATGCTCAAAGATCATAGTTTGTCTCCTCCAGTATTTATATTGTGTTTGAAACTGCTAAAACTGATACGACTAACATGTTAGTAAACTTATTTTGGCATTCAGCAACATTTGAGTTCATGTCTCTGGCAGTCTGATAAGTCCAGTACTCACTCTCCTCCCGCTGAAACCTCCACTGTGTTCACCAGCTAGTCGCTAAGTCTGTCTGTGTACCATTTGGTGCTACAGGTAGAGTAGGTTACTCAGAGCTGCCTGCTGTGGCTGGAACAGCGCTGATGATAGCTGTGAAAGTTAACTAAGACAGTAAAGTTGCTGCTAAATGCTTCAGTATGTGTATGTTCATTAGCTAGTCACAAACTTTGTCCCTCTGCTGTTTTTTGTTTGGCAACAGCTGCCTGCTGCTGCTGGAAATGAAATTGATGAGTGTGGAGAGAGAGATCCAAAACACTGAAGTTGCAGGCTGTAAAACTACAAAACAATGAGCTAAAATAAGTTAAACAGCTCCCTGGAGCTGAGGGGAACTGTCGAGCTGGGTGATCATTTTTTGTGGGTTTGTCACTTTGAACAACTCCTTTCACATCACACATAGTTACTTGAGCAATTGTTTATATAGCAAGACTGATCAGTGCAGCTTTGATTAGGGAAAAAAAAACCTTTGGCACAATCACAGAAGAGGGAACCCTCTTCAAGAGTTGAGGGTTAGTCCCTGTGACTATTTACATCCACTGCCAGAAACTTCACTGTGTCAGTGATTCACCCAGCGGCTGAATCACATCCACAGTCAGACAAACACAAACTTGCACATTCAGACACACACTTATATGCACTGACCTCTGTGATCCAGCAACTGACATTTCTATCTCTAACACTGTTGTAATGTTACCAGTCAATGTCACAGCAGCAGCCTCTGTCAGAAGCAGTCCTGAGTGGACCTCTCTGTGATACCTCCTTCTAGCAGAGGAGAGGTGGTGTGGGAATCAAGGAAAGAATGAAGAGTGAAAAGTCCATGGTAACACATAACAGTAAAACAAAAGATGAATTAGGCAAGATGTATGTGAGATGTAAGTTTAAAAATTGTGGATCGATAAATTCAGAGCTCAGTCTGCCAGTGTTTTGTGGCACAATGCCAGTTCATTATCACTCAAGGACATTGATCCCCGCTTTCAACCTTCACTGGCCATTTCATATTTTTTGTGTTTTTGTGTATGGGAGTGTGTGTGTGTGTGTGTGTTTGCCTGTATTATTAATTAAATGCTCAGTGAGTGTGCTGCGTTGTTTTTGGCCAGAGTTGTGTGTATGTCCATTAAATCGATGCATTTTTTTTCTTCTCCGCAGAAAAAAGACCCTTTGGCTCTATCTAAAAAGCCAAACAACACCTGTTCAGCTGGTGTGAATTATACAGCCAACCTTACAAAGGACACATCTATCTCCACCATTTCGAATAGCACAGCTGTTCAGCTCAAACCCTCTGAAACCAAGGCCCCAGACCCCAAAAAGACTTACAACAGCGTGAGCAAGATTGACAAGATGTCCAGGATAGTGTTCCCAGTGCTGTTTGGGACCTTCAACCTGGTGTACTGGGCCACATATCTCAATAGGGAACCAGTGATCAAAGGAGCTGTGTAAGCTCTGTCTGTCTCTCCTGACAACCACTTCAGGATTTGACAACTAGAACGCAATCAAAAACAATGCCAAGCACTTAGTCCTTGTATCATAGATGTGTGTTTTTTTTTTTTTTTTAGGTTCATTGGGTTACATTGCATGTCTGTTGCTTCAGGAAAATGTTGCCATGTTTGCCTTGAGTTTGTACATGTAGGATTAACAACTTTTCCTTAAAAAGTTTGTCTCATTTTACAACTCAGTCACTGATTAGTTTTTGCCAAATCAGATTTTTTGACATTTTAGCATTTGGCATCCATATTTTCTCCTTGAGTCTACAGTAGGTGACGGTAAAGCAAGGCCAAATGCTATGCAAAACAACATTTTTACTGTCTTATTTCTCGAAACCGGCTTTTATCTTTGTAACTGTTACCTTGTACAAATGGGCTAGAGGTCCAGGTATGTGAGGCTGGGCCCAGGCACATGGAACTTTGCTTCCTTGTTAAAAGCAGTTGAATAGCCATGCTAAATGTTTTGCCTTCAGAGTGTGACAACTCATCATGAATGCACTGAAAACTCCTGCAATTACTTTTTCAGAAGCCAGTTTTAAAACTTTCATGAAACAGGTCGACTCTGTTTGCTCATTTTTGCTACTTTTCTGGATTTTGAGTGGCCAGTTTTCCATTAATATTCTTTTTCTGTTCATGTAGAGATTAAACAGGGACAGATTTCAAGCTAAAGTGATAGTGGCAGCTTATATTTCCAGGTCACCATGTTAAGGATTCCTGTACGTATGTTCATATGGTCGTAGTTGAAGACACATGTATATATGCCCTGCTTTTAGAGAAGCACCACTAAGCCCGCTAAGTTAGCTTCTATGTTATGCATATACAGCAACACAGTGTTACTCTAGTCTAGTGCTTCATTGACTGGATATTTAAAAAAGAGCAGAATAGCTTGAGCTTTAGCAATTTTGACCGAATATATTATGCTTTTTTAAACATTTTCTTTTTTTAGATAAGCTTCTTGTTTCTATCAGCTTTGATGATAACTTGCAAATATTCTTGATTAACATTTGGATGCTTTAGGCAGGATCACTTTTTTGTCATAACTAATGTCTGTACTAAAGAGACTGACTTGAGCTTATCAGGTTATCAGAGACAGAAAGTCGCAATGACAAAGTTGTCGAATTTCGACCATCATCATTTTAAATCATGTTATAGTTACTATTTTTAGGATTCCAGGTGAAGGTGTAAGATCAAGTATTGATATGAATTTGTCATGATCAGTGGAGTGCTATCATAAATTAATATTCAATATTTTGAGGAATATGCTTATTTGCTTTCTTGCCAAGAGTTAGAGGAGGAGATTGATACCATGTGTCTGTACTGTAAATGTAAAGCCACCACCTGCAACCGGTTAGCTTAGCTTAATATAAAGACAGGAAACAGGTTAATCTGTTAAAGGAATACTTCCTGAGAATTACATGAGAAAACTAATGTCATGTCTGTACGGTAGATTTGAGGCTATATCCAGAAAACTTAGCTTAGCATAAAGAAAAGAGAAAACAGCTAGCCTGGCTTTGTCCAAAGTAGAGAAAATCAGCCTACCATTACCTCTAAAGCTCCCTAATTTCACATGTTGTATCTGGTTTGTTTGATACAAAGTGGATTGTGACTTTTGATTTTGATGCAAACAAGCTGTTGGACCAGTCTAAATTAAGCGCGTTAGTAAATCCAGAGGAGTTACACTATAATTTCAACTTGGATTAAACAAAGAAAAAGCTGTAACCACAACTTGTTTTTTACATGTTGGCTTTTGTATGAATTTAGGTTAGGATTAGTTGTTAAGTATTGAGTTTTATTTGTGTTGTTAGGTGAACTTTTTAGCCAAGCTAGTTGTTTCCCCCTCTATATGTATGCTAAAATAAGCTGATGGTTGTAGGTCTGTAGCTTTATATTTAGTATGCAGACATGAGAGTGTTAAGTATTCCTTTAATGGAATAACCTCAAATTAAAACACTTTTAAGGTCACCATTAGGCCACATAAAGTCAAGGATTTTGCATGATTCTCACTGCGAAGGCTGCATGCACTACATTCACTTAAGCAGAGTTAGTTTTGCAGTCTTTGTAGTTCTCCCAGAATTACATTTTAAGCCATCTCTATGGCTCTATATGAATAGTTTAAACATGAGTGTGATCATGTGACTTTATGCCTTCTGTGTGGCCTGCCACTATTTAATACGTTTATGGATCACACCGGTTGTATTGTATTATTATTATATTTAAGTGAATTTTAGGTACAGGCTGTTCTTTAAATGCAATTATCTGAAGCAATAAATAATGCTCATATGAATAAAGACTTCTGTTTATGGTAATATGTGATCATATGCCCTTCATTTTGTTGATGTCTTTTTATCCAGATTTTATCCTTTCAGCAATAGTCTTTTTCTATATATGGCTGTACTGTGATTCATTTTAGCTCCAACCTTGCCTCGTTGGAAGCACAGTGCTTTCTGAACATATTTATGTAATTTATTTCTGTATTTTATCTTTTTATGCAAAAGGCCTGTGCAGCTGACCAGTGTAAGGGTCTGGGCCATTATTGAAACCTTCTTTTTCTTTCTTAATTGTTATGCATACCTGATTCCAATAAAGCTTCACTGACTCCATCTGTCGACTGTTAATGGTCAAAAAGCTCAGCCTTTATCATGTCAGTTGTAGGATGACATTTATGACATGGAATGTCATGTTATAAATGTCAGGTCATTGACACTGATCAGGGATTTTCATGTTTCATCACTTCACTCTCCTGTGCGATGCCAGATAAGTATAAACAGAAACCTACAATATGATTCAGTAGATAGTGCATGAATCTACAGTACAGTTCATATTTAGATACATTTATGCAGTCGACGTGATAAAACGCTGGTTTAATCTTGCTTGATGGAACAACGGTCTACACGTGCTGTCTCTCCTTTGATTATACACATGCACATCCAGATCATGCAGCCTCTACAGTTGGTCGACTGTTAAATCCATCTTGGGGGTCTCTGTGGCGGTAACATCTGGCTCACATCTGTTTGTCAAGGATTTAGCTCCATTTAAGTTGCTTTTTCCATTCAGCATGCCCATACTCTACACCAAATTAAGCTGTCACTGATGGCACCAAATGACATCAATCATAGTATATAGCTTGAGAAGGAAAGATGGGCTGCACTATATGTTGGTGGAGAGGACCATCCTCTCTTATCCTGTGCTACGGCTCTATCAAAACATACTCTACGCTATCAGAATGTTCCCTTTCTTGCTGACCATAATACACACATTTTACACATGACATATTGATCAAGCCAACAAAAAATTTAGCAGTTTTATTTTCTGAGACAGATTGATGCTGTAAAAGGCTAAATCAGAAGACAAATAGGTGTACATACAATGTTATATACATTGTAAAATATTGCTTTCTTTATGTTTATCATAAAAGCCACTGCTGTATGTGTACAATTTTATGTGACATTTCCAACAAATTATTCTAATGAATTAAGTTCTTGGAAATGTGTCCAGTTAATGTTGTTGTCTGCCTCAGTGTTTGTTGTTTTACACTGACATTGCCATTCACCATGATCACCAAATGTAGTCAGGCCGCTTCAGCTTCTGTAGTGTTACAGTAATGTGCAGTGGAAGCTTAACTTACTTTAATTCAACATTGTTTTTTTCTGACTGGGAAGGATTAGGCCTGAAAATAAGACTACTTTTTTATGTTGTATGGCAACATTTAGGAAAATGTGCTTATAAGCTTTCTTGCTAAGGCTTAGATGGTAAATATGAAACTACAGCTAGTGACCTTAGTTTAACACAAGGACTACAAACACAAGTTAGCCCAGCTCTCTTCAAAGCACCTCCTACCAGCACCTGTAAAATTCACAGATTAATATCTAATTTGTTTAATTTGTACAGAAACCAGTGTGCAAAAAATGTGTGACAAGCAGTCACGTGCTGGTTAGCCTACAGCTAACGCACTGAGCACATGGGGCTGCTGCTATGTGGATTTATTACTGTTGGACAGAGCCAGATTAGCTTTTTCTTTATGCTAACCTAAGCCTACCACTGCAAGCTGTAACTTCATATTTACCAAAATAACATGATCATGAGATAATGCATATAAATAGCATGCCACTTTCAGGACATTTCACATGTCATGCCTACACCTTTTAAACTTTTTGCTTCTCATTTCGCATCCGTGTCATTTAATACCATTTTGTCTGAGGGGGTAAGGGACTAGTAAGTAGAGAAATTATGAAGTAAAATGATACACTAAAGGCAGAAAGGCATAGTATTCATAAGCCATTCTCAACTAACCATCACTAAGAAAAAGACAAAAGAAAATGTTGATAAAAATTCTGAACTTTTCCCAAAATGAGGGTTTTTCTTGTGAGCAGAAAAGACAGATGGTTGTGGAGCAAATACAACATGAACAGGCGTCAAAGAGGTGTTAAAAGGCCGAGGCTCCAGATGAGCACAGTCAGTGGACGAACTGAGAAAGTATTAAGAGTTTTTAAAAAAAGGGAGAGGGAGAAAACTTGTGGGATAGGAAAATCTAATATAAGGCTCTATTCATTATAGGTACTATCTATGAAATGTCTTCAAAACTGCTTAGTCAGAAGGGATGTAAGGACACTTGCTGTACCTTATGTTCAGACATATACTGCAGCTACTTTATCAGCATACAAAATATAGCCCATGCATGTAGCTCACTGCTGTAATTTGATTTCTGGATTGCTGAACAAGCACTTTCTGCAGGAGATTTAAGTGTGAATCTGCCTTTCCTTTGCAGGGGTACAAGGAACTGTAACATCATGTAAAACTGTATCATATTTTTGTATTAAACTGACCTTATCTCTCCATGAACCTTATGTAAAATATAGTCTCAGTCACAGCACTGCTTCAAAACACAACACCCTCCCAGGAGCAGTTATTTTCATGGAGCATCAAATCACATATACATGTACCTACTTGTGTCATTTGCAAAGAAAGTCTACAAAGTACTGAAGTTAATTGCAACTTAAAAAAGAAAACACCAGGTGACCTTGATTGCCAGCCTGTAGTTGCATGTGGGTAATAAAAGCCTTTTAAAATTAATACAGCTTTTTAAACCACAGATACAAAGTGCCAGAAAAAAAGATGAAAACAAAAAAAAATGATAAGCAAAGTAATAAAACAGGAAATAAATTTAAAAAAAAAACACTAAATCAAGGCAAGCTGAATAAAATAAGGGTCAAAAACAGTAAAGGACTTTGCACAAAAACAAGACCATAAAAATACATTTTAAGGAGTCATTTGAAAGTTAAATCGTTCAGCCTTATGTTCTTCAGCATGTTGTTTTAAAGTCTACTATAGAAGCCCTAATGGCAAAGCACAGTCATTGTCAATTCTCGACCCCGCATACAATAATCTGTATCCAGATACGTTATCCAGATAATTAACGATCCTATCTTGTCTTTGCATTTACACATGGTATTTATAATGCATTACTGTTATCCTCATTGAGATCAGATCTCTGTCCTCTGGAGCGCAACCTTTGAAAGAGTCATTTGAGGTGGCAGCAAATCAGGGTGTCACAGATCCAAACGCAAAGCACTACACTACAGAAGTGGCCAAAATATAACTGGGAGATTGTTTTAAACGTGTAGGAAAGAAGATGTGGACTGAACATTTGATCAGAAAAGTCTTTGAAAGTCCAAACTGTCTCTTCACACCAGTATTTTACATTCCAAGCAACTTTGCAAATTGTGACATTATCTGTGACCTTTAATCTAATCAACACAACATTCTGCTTCCTTGCCAATCAATGCTCACTGTGTAGGAATGTTGCATATTTTAATTTGATGGTTGGATGGATGCACATGCAGTGTTGTTCTTATAGACTACAACTTCAAAAAGTTTGATTATTAATGAAACATGTAGAGTGTAGGTCTGTAATATTAATGCACAGATGCAGTTTGCAAAAACCTTATGTGACAGAAAATACTGCACACTTCTACTGAAATGTTGTCCTTAAAATGATTGAAAACATCTGTATCAAGGTTACATATCGTTTATTGGAGCATCACGACTTTGTACTATATATGTTTTTCAATTACTTTTAACCACTGTTGCATTTTAAATTTAAGCGGTCATTACCAAACATCAAATTACAGTTAGTTTAAATCAAAATGAATCTCAGTGATTTTACAAGTGAAGTCTGGCATAATGTGCCCAATGCAATCATCATCACTAACACTAAGTATAAGGGGCTGGAAATAGTAGAAAGTAATGGAACAGAAGACAGCAGGTTCTCTAATAAAAGACTAAATATTCTGAAACACATCAAATGAAATTACTTCCTTTGAGTTCATTGATGTTTTATTTTTTGCAGTGGACAGTGAGCTCACTAATTAAAAAAAGAACAACAGTCCCAGTAGATTCATGTGGATGAAGCATGTTGTAGCCATGTTTGTATGAGCCCCTCTTGCTGCTCTGGTTCCCTCCCTCAGTGGTTCAGGTCCTCATTATAGTACCACCCCTGTTCACTGTCTAGTGCTTGCATTTTTCTTTTTAACCACCAGAGGATGACAGCAGTCAGCTACAGTGGCAGCAGAGTAGACGAGATCAATGTCGGGGGATCGCACTGTGTGTTAGACAACATATTGAACCAGCTGCTTGTATCTGCGTGCAGACATGGAAGTCTCTTGGTGCTGTGGCTGTGCTGTCATTCTCCATGTGGAAGGTGTTTGTGCTTTTGTCAGGACAAACTGCTATTAGTCTCACTGTGATGCTGTAAAGACAAGATTCACACAGTTTGCTGCCATCAGAACAAAATGAAACTATATTTGTGAGATATACTGTTATCTAAGTCATCAAGGGATTATTTATCTCAGCAGGTAATTTCCACCCTTCAAGAATCTTCTATGTGACTGAGAGAACACAAGGGGCCAACAGAGGGAGAAATTGCTGCTGCCCTTTTTGTTCTTGGTGCACAAGTGCTCCATTCGGGCTCAGCCAGAGTCATCCATTCATTTCAAATGATAGCCAAGACGGGCCAGGGGGCAGTCGCATTCTTCTCTGAAGAAAAACCTCTGATTGTTTCCTTACAGGGGCTGCTGAAAGGGAACACTTCATAATACTGACAGAAGGTACCCTTATAGACAGCATGTGGGCAATTGTGTTATTTTCTGTCATTTTCATCAGGCGTATTGCATTTGACAGTAAAAGTTTTATTCAGTGGGGCAATCAACTAATCTCACTTGTCAGATTATATCAGTTTGGGCCTGAGGCTTAGAAAAGGCTGTATTACAAACTTAAGGTATGGGGAGTTGAAAGAAGTAGGACTCTAGGAGGCATGGAGGGTCTAAGGCTATATTCCATTTACCTTGGAAGTTGGAGCTGGAAATGACATTACTCCCAAGTTCACACAAGACCACATTCAGTGCAGAAATGGGAAAAATGTCCCATCAGTTTACTTTATCCATGTTATTAGCCACTGTTAGCAGTACCAAATGATAATAATGCATTATGCAGTTTTTTGCACATACAAACACAGTAGCAAAATGTCCACAAATAGAGGCTTGACAGTACTGTGTGTACCACTGATTTAATTAGACACACATAAGACAGGAGTGCTAATAAACAGTATATTACTACAGCTTTCACTTCTGTTGGTGTGTGGAGCAGCCATCTTGGATTTAGAGGTCAGGGTTAGTGAGGTTCCTCCAACTTTCCAAACTAGAAATCTGACTTCAGGGGACATTCCAGTTGAAATGTCTTACTGGAAACTTTCCCCGTTTGAATGGAACGCACCATAATGACAGATCCTATCCAGTTGCATTATGGTAAATGTAGGTTGCACTGTTTGTTTTGCACTCTAGTGACTAAAAGTTAGCATATCTCAGCCTTTATAGCTTAGATTTTGACTTTTTTTTCTGTGAAAAAAATCTCTGAGTCCCCCAACTTTTTGGGAAGTGCAGTTCTAAATTGCTGCAGTGCACCTGTAAGTGTTAAATCTCACTGACTGTGCACACCATTGCAAGGTACGGGAGACAATCTAAACACAGCACAGCAAGGGCCCTCAATTACAATTACAATCACTGCAACAAAGGTGGCTTTATTCTGAATTAGGCTGCATGACAATTAGTAGCTCTTGCAGCACACTGCTCTTCGTGCTTTCAGATAAATATAATAAAGAAGCCAGTGCTCAAACTGCAGGTGCATCACCAAAATAAATTAATTAATTTAAACTATAAATATGTTAATAATAACATTTTAAAAAGAGGAAACAAAACATATTTATTATTACTTTTTTATTATGAAGGATTTGCAATGGTGGTAACTGGAGTGTAATTAAAATTACTGATTAATATTAATCTATTTTAAAGTTGAAGTTTAAAATAGATGTCTATCAGCTTTATATAAAAAATATTGTTCCAAAGTATGTTAGTTTTTCTTTTTTTGTTTCAAACCCAGTTTGAAATAAATCTGGGTTTACCAGTTACAAAGGCATTTATTTCCTTTTATTTCCTAGATATCCCACACACATTAGGGAGAGAAAGAGAAAAAAATATGATTATAAAGTCTTTTCATGCTGTTGGAACAGTTCTTATGAGAACTTCAAAGTAGTCCTTAAGAAAGTGGAGTGACGCAGACTTACCCATAGAGGAGTTTTTGATGAATTAGGGGCTCTCAGTGGATGCGTTCAGAGTGTGCGCACCTGCGTACGACCAGCAGTGTCCGCAATCGAGGATACAACTGCAACATCCCTCTCAAGTGAGAAGCTGCTCCTTCGTCCGAAAGCGACCGCGAGGAAGGATTTGGAAACGCCTGGTTTTTAACAATGAGTGAAATTTCTGTTGGATTACAAACTATGAAGAGCTTTCCCCTCGCTCTCTCCTCTGAGCAGCTGTGACCATCGCGTCCAGACACCGATACGCACCGTCCTCTGACACATCTTCACTTGTTGTCACCCTGCGAGAAACATGTCATCCAAACTGCTGGCCTATGTCTTACTTCTGTCAGTCCTTCATACCTGGTGAGTGGCGCACATTTGTTTAAGGCATGTGGGGAAGAAAATGTGTGTTGTGTTTATGGGATGCAGTAACTTAAGCACCATGCTCGGCGCAGTAGTGTTTGTCAGCTGTCACTTAGGAAAACTTTATGTCTGGCTCTAAGTTTATCTGAAGGTCCCTCGATGACACTTGAACTATTATTATTATGTTTTCTACATCCATGCACTCTGCAGAATATCCTGCACGGAAACGTTTGTTTTAACCCTGTTTTACCTTCACAGCTCTCTCTCATTCGAGTACGAAGGAGACTACGAGGATGTCACAGTGAACCAAATGCTGGCTCCTAAATCACAAGAAACCGACGCCACGGAAATACTCAACAATTTACTGAAAGAATATGATAAGAAACTGCGACCGGATATAGGAGGTAAATGTCACTTCTGTCCCGATCACTGTCACGTTTTGGTTACTGTTCATTCACCTGTAAATCCATAACAGAGATATGAGTCAAATAATTAATTTGCTTTGACATCATGCTGATTGTATTGAGCTCAACTAGTCATATTCCTTGAAGTGACCTGTTTAAAACCTGCAGATTGAGTATAACCTGATAAACGAACAGATTTTCTATTATTTAATCATTAACTGGGTTAACACCTTGTAAAAATGCGACTCTTACAATAAGAACCAGCCTGACATCTTATATACATAAATAGCACAGTGATGTAATAAGTGTGCTGCTGGAAGCTTTCATGAAGCAGTGAGATGTCTTTTAACAAGTCATTTATCACTGGAAGTTTGGTTATAACACTACAGTGATGTAGTAACTACAGTATATAACATCTCACTGTCTGATTCAAATGTGTTTTCATATCTCCAACAAGGTTAATTCTTGGATGTTACAATCAATATGCAGCATTATGTGCATAGATAGACACTAGGTCCTCTACCCATCAGTTTATCAAAGTGGCTAATATTATAGTGAGATACTATCTTTCTAAAACATGTTAATACTTTGTTATGTCATCAATACATCCACAATCAAGCTATCAAGTAGGTTAATTTAATTATAATAGGAGATACTCTTTCACATAATTGCTATTATAGAGTAAATATTATCAGTATATCCAATTTAGTGATATTCATTTTTTATACTGTCATACTTACATGTATCAATTATGAAACTGTTGCTGTGTAAAATAGTGGTAAGGCTACTGACAGTAAGTAGATATTCTGCAGACCTGACAGAAGTAACTAATAAGGATGTATAGTGCCAATACATTTTCATAGAGAGTGTATATATGTCATTTCTGATTAAAAGGAACCTTTATATGCTTAAAAAAGGGGAAAAAAGGAAAATAAATCAGGATGAAGAAAACAAGATTCAGACGTTCCTCCAAGGCTGTGAATCACTGTAACATCTTGTCCTTGGCCTCTGGCTTCAAGCAAAGAGAAAACTACCCTGTATTTCAGATGTGTGTCACTAACCCGCTGACCTACTGTAACAAAGGTCAGGATGTAACTCATTAGCATATGCTCATGAATATAAATTATATCTGGAGATTGAATCTCTGAGTGGAGGAGAGAAATCTGAGAATAATTAAATGACTCTCGTGCTTTATGTATTTTCTCATGTCATGTATGAGATTATTGGACAGCCAGGTGTTTGTTGGTTCTGATGAGCCAGTATTCCCCCTCTGTTCCTTCTACAAGGCTCTGCTTCTGTTTCTATTCTTAATGTCTGTTATGCTTGCCGAGGGTTTGGAAAGTGGCCTCTGGTGTCACAAACAGCAGATGGTCATATCCTGGTATAGATACAGAGTTGGGAGTTGGGCTTTATATAAAATATCTCCCTGACTTGTTCCTTGTGATAAATGTAGCTTCTATCTGGGTACAAAAATACAGAGGTTTGTGTTACTTTCCAACCATCAAACTGATGAAGCACAAATAGGCTACAGACCACAGAAACCACAGCTCAGAGTGGATCATGGGGTCAGGATTTCATCCACCTGTGAAACTGAGGTATAACAGCACATATATCAGCAGGTCACTGTGGGAAGTGATATATAACAGCTGGGCTTTGGCTAACTAACTCTGTTATTTGTGTCTTCAGGGTTTTAAAAATGACACTGTATCTTGAAGTTAGTACAATGCAACAGATGCAGGTGTGCTTGTTTTTCTTAAGAGGTTGATATCTTCTATCTGTCTGGTATAACCCATTTTTGTATATTAATAATAAATTCAATGATTTAGTGTAAGAATCCAGCTTTTTTATAAACAGAAAGAGGTGTGATACACATATTGTACAGTACCTGCCTAGCACCAAGGAGCAGGCAAACAAAGTTAGCAACTAGCTAATAATGCTTATATTGGAGATACAGTCATCAGGTGGACACAAACACCACTCCAAATGAATGGTAATGTTTCTCCGTGTCTGTTGGATGTGTAAATAGACACCTGTTTGCCACAGCAGGTTTAAAAGTTCATGATATGGCAATGTTGTGTTTTTAGCTTGTTGTGTTGCCCCAAGTGGCCAATATATATAAATATCGCTTAACATGGATTTAAAGCTCAAACACAAATAATATATGATGTATACTTGTGCGTTATAGATTGCTGCAGTAACACTTAGAGAAAGAAAGTGGGCAACTAACACATTACTGATGTTTACTCAGGCTCTTTTGCACTGGCTATGTATCATGTTGCCTTCAAGAGTCCATCAAGTACACAGCACACAGCAGACTACACAAAACAGCTTCATTGTCCAGTGTGTGGTCTTGACCCCCAGAACCCAAGCAGCACTCCAGTATTGAACTACTACACTGCCAGGTATGCTGAGAGCCAGTTCATTTGTAATGACTTGATTTAACAGACATTTATTCAGAAATGCACCCTACTGTATGAGCACAGAGGTATTCGAACCACTCTACAAGAAAGGCCTCAAGATTAACATTCAAAGACAGCCTTGATTTGGAGAAATAAGTTTTTGTTTTTTAGATGAGAAAATCAAAACCACTCTCATTTAGGTGCGCTTAAATAGCTGTATCCACAAGGTTATTAGCTTAGGTTAGCTAAGCATAAACATTGCCTGGCTTTGTCCAAAGTTCAAAAATGTATCCTCAACAAAGAGAAATGTAAAAATGACAAGATCTACAGGGATTTCTGTGCTGTGACTTGGTGTCTTTTTGGCCACCAGGGGCTGAGTGCAGTGACTTTCTGGAATCCCAGCTGGTTGCCTGGCAACTGAAGGGAGATTATACATCTCTTAGTAAAACCACAACTTGTTGTCTTTACATTTCTGTTGGTGTATGTCTTAAACAAATGAGAAGATTAATTAGTGAACTTTAAAGGTGCCTTCACTGAGATTTTGGAATTTTGGACTGAGCTAGGCCAGCTGTTTCCACCTCCTCCTTATGCTAAGCTAAGCTAACGATTCCAGCTTCATATTTACTGTGCAGACGTGAGAGGAAGCTCAGTCTTCTCATCAAATTCTTCACAAGAAAGCAAATTAGCCTATATGTAGCTGTTATCATTTCAGTTTATATCTGGCAAGGAGTACTACCCTTGATGTATTGTTTAAAATGAAGTTTGAATGAGTGAACAGAGTAATAAGGGTAGAGTGAGTAAAAGGTGTTGGTGTGTTGGTAGGAGCTATGGACAGGAAAGCAAGTACAGCCTTCAGCATCAGATTACCCTGTAGGTTCTATTCATGTGGTAGAAAAAAGTTTTTAGCATTTACATTGCGTATAGTATTGTATATTAAATCTGATACTATACCAAGCCAGGTAAGCCTGACAGAGAGAGGACAGAAAAGAATAAATATAATAAAATAAAAATAATAGGTAAACAGGATGTCAATGAGGGGCAGATCTCACTCTCACATCACATAAGTGCCATTTTCTAGGTGTTAGTTTTTCCATGTGCCAGTAAGTTCTCATGCATCCTAACACATCTGCTGTTTTTACCTCATTCCATGCTCTAAATTCTCTGCTGTCTCGCTTAAGGCATACAAACATAATTCAGTGTAATAAGTTAAAGATTTCCTAACAACAGCTGGTGATATATGGACAGTGCCCCACCCAAGCATTTATGTTGATGTATTAGTCGGTAGCCTCCTCACATGATAAAAAGAAAAGGACTCAGTCAGGGAAACACTAACTACTCTCTTATCCTGCACACTGATGGTGATCTACCTAAAAAAAAAAAAACGAATCCTTTAGAGTCACACAGTGATAAACACTATATTTACTTTTACATAAATCATTCACATAATTCAATTTAGCTTTTTCATTCTCTGGACTTTAGTCCTCATTATATTAGCCATGTGTTTGCTAATGAAAATGAGCAAATGTGACATTAAGTGACAGAGGACGTGAATATTAATAATGATCAAGTTGCCTGAGACATAAGAAGAATATATCGCAGAGAATAGTTTCTGTGTAGCTTCGCAGTGCCCAAAATGTGTTTTTTGTTAAAACAGTATTAAAAAACAAGTGTAGACAACAAAAATGTGAATAAATATCAAAGTTGGTAGCGTTGGTGTATCAATGATGGCAAAATGTGACAAAGTGCCATTGAACAGACTCAGCAGCAAAATCATGAGGCACTTGAGGTCTCTGACTTATTTGTCACTCAGGCTTCAGCTCAGCTTTTTGTCTGAGGTTTAACTGGAGCTCTTTTAATCACGACATTTTGTTGTTCTTCTTCTGTGCTTCTTCAATGCTTTAATGGCACCCAAGGGAACATTAGCACCACCAGCTGTTTATCATGATTAACTAACTCCTACTATTCACATTACAGTAGTGGATGGAGACTTGCATCATTTCATTTTTTCCCCCAGATTTTCTCAAAATTCTCCAAAAAATATAATGGTCATTATATGTCTTCAGTTGTGTAGCTAGAGGAAGTAGAGGGTAATATAATCCTACCATGTTCAAAATATCAACCTTGGCTGCTGTGAGCTGTGAGTAACTTTGAATGAATTTGTATGCATCCTATAAGATGGAAAATATCAATCATAAACTGCATGTGGATATAGTTGCACATTGTTTATCATTCATGTGTCATGGAAATTACTTAATTTATCAGAAATTTGGAGGAGTGTTGAATGTATTAATTTAGTAAGCCAGTGAAAATCATGAATAGTGGATGTTGTACATGTTACACTGTTCAGCTGTCAACCACTGAATGCAGCAACCAAGTGTCTGGGTAATAAACACAGTGACCTTTTCACTAAGCTACTTTAGGGACTACCAGATTCTCTCTTTTTCTCACAGTTTTTCTCCCCTCACACACACACACACACACACACACACACACACACACACACACACACACACACACACACACACACACACACACACACACACACATTGTTATTGTATAGTGTATCACAGATCTGTATTCCTCCCTGGTTGCTTAGCTAAAGCGGACTAAATTAGCTTGTATGGATAACTACAAAGAAGCAATGATAAATAGGATGTGGGCAATTAGCATTTTTTTCCCAATTCCCCTGACCGCAAACCACAGATAAGTAAATTAGAAAGTCATTTGTTGTGATGCTGCTCCTATGATGGCAGATGGTGCACTAAAGTAATTTGACCTTGTCCTCTTGAGCATTAACGAATGTGACTTTTTAAAAGCTTGTAATGGCCCATGGTGAAGCAACAAGGGGTGCTTCCCCCACATGGCTTGAGTGTAGTGATACTTTTGCTGGCAATGTTGAAAGACAGTCCTCAGTGAGCTGTTAAATGTTTATAGGTGAGACATATCCGGAAATATTAAGAAAGTGTCTTTTAATTGGACGTCATTTCACCTAGTGTCATATCAGTCATATGTAAAGAGAAATAACATTTTGTACCTGTTACAAATGCAGCTAGACCTGTACTTGTCCAGTAGCTTATGGTGACAATGGTAGTTGTTAGTTGTGGCCACAGTTCAGCAAAAGTTTCACAGACTCACTTACTTGATTTAATTTCTTTTGGATTAAAATCTCCTGTCTTTGTTTGATGTCAAATTTTCAAAAAAATCTGCTCGGTCATTATTTGTCATGGCACACAATACTTCATATCAAGCTTTTTCTTGTACACAAGCTCCTCAAAAATATTGTTTACAACACCACTGGACAGACATTTCACAGTGACATGCTCTCCTTCGGCAGTTGGAGGTATGCAGTCACCTGCAGCTTCTTCTTCTTCCATCATTCCCTTGCAAAATTTGAAAATAATACACAAATTATTTGTTTTGAAGATGTATTTTTTTAAATGATCGTGGTCAGTACTAATCTTTGTGAGAAATTTAGCATTAGCTTCAGTCTAGCACATGAACAGCAAATCCTACCAGCAACAATATAAACTATAGGCTTTAAAGAGCTAATTACAGAATGTCGATACACTGATTGGCTATTGCTGAAAAACAGCCAACCATAAATAGCATCAAGAATTGTGTTTGATGAAAATCATAATTATTAGAACTTAAAACAGGAAAGTTATCTCAGTGTAACTCCAGTTCCATGAGTACATGCATAGCTCTCTAATAGACTCTCAGAAAATCCCTTTATAATTGCCAGCTGTGTTTTTCTCTTTTGTGCATAATGTCAAGACACAGACAGTTTAAAGCTGACACCATCACAGTAAGATAATAGGCTTTCAAAGTGGCGTGGCGAAACAGAAGAATAAAAAAAGCACAAAAATGACAAAAGTAGAAAAAGTACAAAAGGACCATGTTGTTTCCACCGGCACCTTTTTACACAGAAAAAACATGACTGAGACTTTTGTTTAAACCGTCACCTAGTAACTACATTCATTACAAAAGATGCTGTCAGGATCTGTCAGACTGAGCTCAACAGATGACAGTGATTGATTGATCTGGCCAGCACATTGTGCGTTTAGTCCACTGTAATTAATCAGAGCAGAGTGTTGCGATGATCCTTAGTTTTGTTCTTGACATGTCGGAGACAAGCAGTTCAGTCTGTCACAGTCAGGTGAGACATATGATGACTGAGGAATAATTCATGCATAAGTTTGATGTTTAGCTCGGATTTTACAGCACTCTGTTTGCATAATGGTTAAGGTGCAAACCATGTCAACATCTGTAATTCATTTTCAGACAAGTTACACCCCTCTCTCTCCTCATGGTTCTCTCTCCTCTGAATTTTACATAAAGGTAAAATGCCAAAAAAATCATTTTAAAAAATGCCAGATTGAAGTTTCATGTTAATTATTTTACCACCTGTTGTTTAGCCAGATATAATGACTACTTCAAAGATGTCAAGGGAATTTGGTGGTAGGTTAGTTTTGGACCAAGGCACAAATCACTTTTACAAAATAAGCTTAACTTTGTCCATTTGAGTCATATACTGTATACTGAAGGACCATGAGATAAGATCGAAAGCTCCAGAGAAAAGTCCCACTGCAGACTGCAATATGTTATTTTTGTGATAGAAAATGTTTCTAAAAAAATTTAATCTTTGTATGGGTCCAGATCTGGATCAAAATAGTGACAAATATTCATGGATTTCATTCACAGTGCATGGCCATAACTAGAAGTTGCACGTCTGTACATAACCTGAGTATGATCTAAAATGTTCACACTATATTTAAATTTACATTATAGAGCCACACAACAGGCTACTGTAGCTGTTTTTTCACAAAATGTGACAGACCTACTAGAGTTATACTTGCAAAAAGAAACAGATGGAAAGTAGTAAATATACACTGTGAATACCAATCCTAACTATCAGGTCTAACTGCAGCCGTGGTGCACTTATTTTCCCACACATTTAACTAGCTCTGGTGTCTTGCTGCTGACTGGGTGACAGATGACCGGCTGTTAGCCGGAGGGAGGTGTTCTGCTCTGCTTTTTGAATATTTCAGAGTCCCTGGCATTTCCTCTCGTAACAAACCTGGACAGTGAGGGGAGAAGTTGAAGTCTTTAGGCCATCAGTCATCATGCCACAAGCATAGAGACGCAGAACAAAAATACAGTGCGACTATCCCACATGTACTCATGTCACAGGGAGTTCCTGCTAGCTTATGTGATTAATGAGTGGACAGAAATGTGCAGCAGTGGCAACCAGTTACTCCAACAACAGGGAAAGACAAGAAACTAGGTCTAGTTTGACACAGTAATAAAACAGCTTTATTCTTGAAGATTTTTAACAAAATAAAGAATCATCATGCATTTCATTCTTACATGTTAGCTACTGATGAAAAGTGCATGATAAAAGTTATCAGTCTTTGTTTGCAAAATCACAGTTATTAAATATTTTGAGTTAGTAAGTCAAACTTACAAATGAGATATTTGTATTCAGTAAACATTTGAATTACTATGTTAAAATTATGACATAATTTTGATGCAGAGACTCAAAAGGTTGATTTAGTAACAAAAAATTTTGACTCAGCAAGTAAATAAAATGAGCCTTAAGAAATTTGAGCAAACTGAAATTTAAAACTTCATTGAAAGTTATAAAACTTTTTTCGTCATATGAGGACTTCATGATTACTTTTCTGTTGTGAGGCATGAAAGTGGACCGCAGTTCTATGAACCTTAATCAGATAAACTTATATGTGGTTTTGCAATTTTGCATCCTCATTTCTTATACATTAATCTATCAGACAAATATTCTTATCAGTATTGTGATATTGATTTTAATCAAGTTGCCCAGCCCTGCTTAGCATTCTAAGAGGCAAGTTAATCCTCTTTATTCCTGCGCTATCCAGCCATCACTAATATGCAGCGTAGGCAACACCTACTCACTGCCTTATACCTTTTTGTGATTGGTAATGAGGAATTATTGAAAATCAAAGATGGATTATCGTCCAGACTGAGGAGCCATTCAGGAGAGGATGTGGTGGGAAGATCCAAACCCACTCAGAATAACACACAGGGCACCAGAGGTCAAAAGAATTGATCAGTTTGACTTTTTGCATCAGTGGAAGTTTAATCAACTCATTAAATATTTCAGACCTTTGTAAACAGGGAGCGAAATCCTTGGTAAGGACACAGACAATAGATCTGCACCTGTAATGCTGTTCACACAGACAAAAGTGGGAAAAGATAATGTTAGGATCCACAACATAAATGTTGAATAGTTTCAGTATATTGTTTCATTCTTTCTTTTCAGGCTCAAACTCAGTCTGTTTGAATAACAGTGACAGGTTAATGTGGCCTGACAAGGGCATTTCTAATTGTGTTTTAACATAAGAAGCACATATCCAGCCATGGTCACATGTTCTTGTTTTCCACAAATATCACTGTCAGAATGTCAAACAGAGGGACGAGTCTGCAGTTTGTGCCTGCTCTTCACCAGCTAATGTACATCAATTCATCAGACAGGGCCAGGTTCCAGTACAAACCTGGAGAGAGATTAGCTAATGTCTCTGTGGACCTGTTCATCATCCTCTGCCCACCCTAATGACAAATAAATCTCACCAGAGGTTATGGCTTCCCTCTTCCCCACGCTGGATGATTTTGTAAATGTCTTCAGGTACTTCACCATTGCAGAGCAGATAGCACTGAGAGTTCATTCTCTGTTACTGTCCTGTCTTCCTGTTGTTTAAAATGCCCACTTTCAGACAATATACTTTTATTGTAGTGGCACCACAGCATTGTGAACAGTACAGTATATTTAGTAGATGACCATTCAAAATGATTCACTGATAGCTGCACTGATAAATAACCCACACACAACTGCTAATTAATTTCTAGTTCATGTTATCTATTTCCCCAAAGTTAATGAGCTGTCCCCATTCACTGAATGACTAGTCACAGCCTAAGTGCTGCTAAGTGGCACTGTAGGCAGGTGCAGAATTATAGCCTCCAAAACGATTAGCATTGTATAATGAAGAAAGTAATGTAATGCAGCTTCACAGCCAAAGGTGCAAATCTTCAAAGGGACATAATTAACAACTGAAATACCTATTGTTTTTAGTCTTTTACAGCCCACACCGTAGGGTCTGTTTTCAAAGACTGACAGAAGCAGTGTTATAACACTTCCCTAACCATAAATTGTGTGTTATTTGTCCCTTTGGTATTTCATGGCAAGACACAACATAAGTGTGTTGTTGAGGTGTTGGTTTGTTGAACACTGGTTCTTAATTACCAAACAGTGGGTCCTTGGTATTGCAAGGAAGTAGACAAAAGCAGACTTCTTATTTACAGCCACGACTGACACTTGAGGCAGCTGAACTGACAAGTCAAGCATATTTTAGCAGCTGTAGCTAGCTAATTAACTTAATCTCCACAAGATGGTTGATAATGCTTCCTCAGGATGACTCTTTTTTTTAAAGAAAGAACCAAGCAACCAAGTGACTTTGCTGTCTTAGTCTCTCTCTTACGCTCTCATGGATATATAAAGAGCAACAGGTCTGCATGTCTGGTTTGACTGAGCTTGGCTCTTGAATCTTCCTGTAGGGTTGTGCAGAGGTGTGGCCATGTTTATTTGTGCTTTAGAAGGTAACCGTTGTAAAACACAGACAAATAACATGTTATTTCTCTGATTCACTGCTATGTTCTTGCTGATACCGCCTTCACTCTCCAGCTTGTTCGACCACAGGTGCTCTCTCTCTCTTGCTTGTCGAGCTGGGGAGGAGGGATCAACTTTGAATGAATGTGTTACATTACTGTCATTGATAGGAAGCTAGTTACAAGAGCATGCTGATGCAGAAAAGCAGAAAACACAATCAATTAGTTACGCTTTTGCACTTGTGTTTTTGGTTTTGCGTAATATCTCTGCGTAGAGTATTTACGTCATTGTTGTATTAATATTGTTGTGTTAATATTGTAGTGGTAAATTGTGCATAGTGACATTCAGTGCTGTCTGTTACAGAGTCTTTTTAAAAAAGGAGGCACCAGTGTTGGAAATGTGCACACTGAATACCTGTGGGCAACTACAGAATAATGTGAATTATTGTAAATAACCCCCCCCACTAGATGCATTTACATAGAAATCAAAAATGCAATCATGATATGACCATACACATTTCAAATGTGCTGCAAATTCAACCTTGAAAAGTCTCCAGAAAATGCCAAACATTAATTTCCTACTTGGAGAAAGCTTGTCAAGACTTTGCTTTTCATATGGTATTTTCATCAGGTTTCATTGTGATTGGCACAGCCTTCAAAAATCTATGAGACAAATTTATCTGAGGAAATAATCACCACACATTTATATTCCATTTATATTCTACTTCACCTGGCTGTTATATGCATGGCTTGCTGTGCTTTTATGAATGGAAATACCAGATGACTGTCACTGACCATAAGCCTCATGGCCACATGGTAGGTTCAAATGTGAATATCCTGCTGACCTCATCTCTGTACATTCAGTGTACAATTTGTGCATCTAGGTGCTCCTGCTGGTCATCTATGTATAACTGTACAACGTTTTTCATTGTATGAACGTCACACTACTCCCTGCTTAATGTAATTACAAATGCAATTAGTTGCATATCAGCCTAATTCATAGGAAACAAGGTTATACAGCAGTGCACCTTTACTTAATGAAGTATGTGCTGTATTGTAGATCACATTTGTAATCTAAATTAGATTAAACCTTTACAGTGCTGGTGATATTCTCTTTTGGAAACAATATAATGAACCATTTTATCTCTCCAATGGGGTCAGAAAAATATTTTAATATTTAATATTTTTCATTTTTTTACATAATGACTGCTGGACACGCTGATAATGTAAGACCTTATTATAGTCAGAGAACTTTTGGGTTTACTTTCGGGGAGTGACCTGATGAAACTTCCTGAGATTCCTGTGGCCATTATTGATCTCTATTAATTAAAGCATCCATTTGGTTGCACCACCAGGCTGTCTGCATCAGGTCAGAAGAGGAAAGGCATGAGAAGCAGAGCAGCAGTGTGTTGAGGGCCGACCAGCAGGGTTGATTGTCTCCAATTAATTTCTTGTCTTGGTGGCTGCTCCGCAGGTCAAAATACATCCTGTTGCAGGAGCTGACATTATTACATGACAGCTTACATACAATGAGTTGTTAACTCCCTCGAGGGAATGTTTTTGAAGTGTTTGCAGCCTTGTCCCATCTGGTTTTTATATGGCTTGAAATGGGCGCTGATTAAAGCGTGATTTACAGAAATGTACAAATGAGTTCATAAAAATGTTTTAGAATGATTTTGTCAAATATCACATTTAGATCTCTGAAGCTGTTTTTGTTGTTTTATTTTCAGTGGTTTATACAGTAGATCTGTTCAATTTGCTCACCAGGTGTTGTGTGGTTATGAATATAGTGCTTTTGAGAAGCTGCCTCGGCAGGGACTCTCCAGAAGTGTTCTCTAGTGTGCCATCTGTTAGCACGTGAACCGAACGCTGGAATGGAGACTGGCAGGTGGAAAAATTCTCGCTGTGGATTTAATTGGCCAAGACACAAAGACTCCAAAGACAGGTAATATAAAATGATGGAGAAGCTCTGTGCTATGCAATTGCGAATGCTCATGGCAGCGGTATGTCACATCTGTCACTTAGCCGGTTTAAAAGTTCAAACTTTACATGACACTTTTACGCTGAGTGTGAAATCACTGAGAGCAGCAGAGTTACTGAAAGCCAGTGGTGTGTGAAGCTGCCTGAACTGGATGGAAGAATTACATTATCAACAGTGGTAATGAAAAGAAATGTATTCTTATAACCTGGTGTATATGAACTGTGTGTTCTGGTGTAGGTCAATGTGGTGCTGCAGGCAATGAGATCTGGTGCCAGTACCTTGCGGGTGGAGGTGATTGTTGGCTAAGTGTGGCATATGTGAAATTACGTGAATCAGCTCCTCTGGCTGCTCACAACATGGTCAGTGGGGACACAGCACTGACACATTCAAACTTGTGAGAGTGATTCACCTCGAATAAAATGAGTTTGGAGTTTTGCCTCAGGAGCTGGAGCTACAAGAGAGTGAATATTGAACTTAGATTTGTCAGACAGACACAAAAACAACAAAAATTAAGTTGCTAATGTTGCTCCTTGACTGCTGGATGTCAGCTATTTGCTAACAACGTTAGCCACATCAACTAACTATATAAGGAAATGATTTGTCAGTGGTATGTTTACAGCTTGTTGCACCACCCACAACTCTTCAAAACAAGTAACAAATGCAGGTTTGACGACATTTATACCTTGAAGCTGCAATAATAAATATGTCTACAGTAACAGTGACAATCAAATAACAATGTGAGACAATGTGGCACTGTGACAGAGTGATACTGGAAATTATCAGCTGAATTATCGGCTCAGCTTTATACTGAATTTCAGCTCACTGTTTAGCTTTCCAGCCTGCAGCTCTAGACAGGCACAGTTAATGACTAACTAGTGAAAATAGCCAAACATTCAGTGGCTAAAGAGCCAGACATTTGTCTCAGGAATTGGTGGAGGCCCACACAGAACCAAAAGAAAGTGACTGTGGAACTTAAATGTCTTAGTTTGATAATCTGAGTCACAAGGAAATATTTTGATTTGCAAAAGAAAAGGATACTTTTGGTATTGTTATAATTTAGATAACAGTCAGTTAAATTCAGCATAAGCTGATTATACTAGATTCAGTTTGGTTCCAGTCACAACACAGGGGTGATTGTCCATTACACTGTTTTCATCATAGTTTGACAATGACAGTAACAATTTCCTTCTGAGTTATTTAAGATGTCATTTCAACTGAGTGAAGCCTGATGGATCTCAACAAATCTGTAAATGAAATAAGGTTTCTATAAAGTAGTCATTACATTTCACTGGTATACACTGTATGGCAGGTACACAGACAACCCTCCAAAGCTAATCATTTTTGGTCTGTTAGCTCCTCACTAGCTTAACTGATGAAGCTGCTGTGTGTCAAACTTGTGATCTACTGTGTAGCTGAGAAACACCTCAAACTAAAGCCCTCAGCCTTTTTATGGAATTATCTCCTATCCACAGGTTATGTAGAAAAAATGGATTTGGGGATAGGATGTATACCACCACAGTGCTCAATCTTGGTCGAATCAGGGATAGAGGCACTGCTGGTTTATCAGTTAATTGCATTCATCCAGCATCCCAGGTGGAATTCAGTCATGATTAGCCGGCTAGGATAAAACCCAGCAGGAAGAAGTGGGATTGAGAACCAGTGGACTAATCTCCCTCTCCTTCCTCCGCTGTTCCTCTGACAGTCTTCATGGAGTTGTCATTTCACCTGACATTGTGTTATGGTGCTGTTGCTCAATGCATTTGTGACAGCATGTATGCATAACTGCTGCATACAAGAGAACACACACAGAGGTGTTTGATGACTGCAGTTTATGTGATGAAGACTAATGTGTGATCATTATTAACAGCTACTTCTCCCTGAGGACTGCTTCACTCAGCAGCTACTCACTCTTCAAAGGACTCTGTACAATAAAGTCTCATTGATCCAGCTTCACTTTGCCTCTCTTTGATTTAGAAAACATGCAGGTGTGGTGCTCAAATGAAAGTCTTGATCAGTGATTATTTTGCTCTTTTTTCCCACAGTCAAACCAACTGTCATAGATGTCGACATATTTGTAAACAGCATTGGACCAGTGTCATCAATAAATATGGTAAGTCTGTCCATTTACTTTCTATTTTGTTCATGTGAAATGACAAGTTCATTTATGACAGACATTTTGAGTTTGAAGGGTGTTTTACCCATGAGTTGAGGATGAATAATATGCATGGTGCAAAGGTAAGAGTCCAAGAACCCAGTCTTTTATCAGAGCAACATCACTCTGTTAATGACCAGTGACTAAATCAGAGTAAAGTGCATGATGGAAATATACGTGTATTACACAGTGAAAAAGCTTGTAGAAACATCTGAAGACACTTTCAGATCAAGATTTGAAATACACAAACCAGTGTCAAACATTTTCAGGATCTATTGGCAGACATTCAATAAAACCAATAATCCTTGTGTTTCTGTTTGCTTAGAATGAGCCATCCATATCTACATTCAACCCGAACCAAGTAGGGCCCTTTCAAGTTTATACTTTGATGCTGCATATTGTATACAGAAGAAGAAGAAGACAAAGAGAAGAAGAAAATTTAAAGAAATTTAGTCTGATATTTAAAGTTTATAACTTTGTGACATGATAACTCTGAGTAATAGCGTAAATTTTGTTTTGAACAACCTGCTCACATGTAAGTGCTAGACTGAATTGTGTTAGACTGCGGCTATAAGGTGTATGAATCTGAAATGGAGAGATGTTATCCTTAGGAGATATTGCTGTTTGTATCAGGGGCTGGCAAAGGTTGTCTCCCAGAGGTGTGACTTTATACTTCTTTTTTAAATCACGGCTCATAAGAGTTTATGAGCCTGTAGCAAGACAGGCTTTAACTTAGTGGCTAGAGGGAGGAAAGGAAGTGGAGAGGAAGATCAGAGAGGGATAAGGAAGTCCAGGATGGATATACACATGGAAGAAAAGCACAGCATTTGGAAGAGGTGGGTGAGAGGCAGGAGATTTTAGGAAATCTAGACCTGAGTGTTTGTGAAGAATGGTCAAATGAAGGAGAGTTATGGGTTTTTGAAAAGGGTACAGATAGTATTCGGTTGTTAGATGAACAGGCTGAGAGAAGAGATCTTTAGTTGAGAGGGGAAACAGATTTAAAGTCAGGTTGAAAAAACTGTAGAGCCAAACAGATAAGACATTTTCTTGGACATCTTACAACACCACACATACACAACATCACTGGTATTTTCTTTGTAATGATTAGATTCTAATTATTTATGTCCTAATTCTCAGCTCATAATTATTATCTACACATTAAAAAATCTTAACAGGACCAACAAACATATTCTAGGACACCTAAATTATGGCATGAGAAAATACAACAAGCATGAGAGTCAGTGAATTAAAGACCTTCTGTTTCCTGTCTTACTGTCTACCTCTCTGCTCCACTTCTACAGTTCTTCAACTACATGGATTCATATTTTAGTATTAAAACTTTGACTTTTTTAAATGGCTAACAAATGGTTTCTCTTTACTTAAAGAGAAACTGAAGCTGAAACAATTCAACAATTAGTATTAGTCAAAATTAAATGCAAGAAAGGCTTAAAAATAGTTTAGAATACATCTATTCCTATAGGAGATTGATAAGCCATAAATTAAACCCTTGAAATTTTTTTTTTTTTTGTCAAGAAATAGTTATACTACATAACTCCCTATAGAACTATGAATTGCTGTTTTTACATTTCTGTTCTTGTACAGAATAAACTAACAGATGCAAGTATGTAACCTTTAGAAGAGATGGTGGGTGTATATTAGGACTTTTGAGTTCTAGCCGGTGTGTTCCCTCGCTTCCAGTCACTAAGCTATCCAAACCCGCCCTTTGTTATTGACGTGGTGTGACCTTTCTTGTCAACAACTTCCTGTTCGGAAGATAGTGTGAGTTTTTCACTCTCACTTTCGTGCTTCTTGCTAATTCCACTAATTTTTTTCTTACTTGTCCATAGCGTTTTTTCCCGCTGGTAGGTCCAACAGTGCTTTACAACAGAAGATTACTTTGACGTGCAAGCCAAAAACTGCTGCCTGACTGGCTGTTGTCATGTTGATGTCTGCTGTATGATAGGTTGCTAAGACTAAAATGCCCAAATCAAATAAAAATGAGCTTATCATCTTAATAGACATAAATTTTATCATGCGTTTTATTGCCAGGCCTATAGTCTACAGTTGATGAATGTTCAGATCATTTTAGTGACTTTATTCCAAAAGAAGAATTTAGTAACTTTTTTGACTAGACATCAACTTTTCATATCTGAACTTGAGCCAGCTCTGGAGGTTACAGAACATCTGCTCATTGTGCAAGCTGGACCCACATTTTAGTCAGAGTATGTGAAAAAGAAACAAGCTTTGCTTGCACAGAGCTGTGTGACCAACCAGCAAACAGCCAGTAAGTGACCATTGAATGCCTCTGAATTTGAATTTTTTTATTGTCACAGAAAGATGAGACTTTGTCTGTGTGCTATCTCCATTCACAGGGGAGAAACATTACATGCTTGCTCATGCATGTTATAGAGTAAAAAAATGCAAAATGTCTCTGTATGTTTTTTTAATGCTGTTATATCCTAGCCTTATTTGGAGCATTGTATCCACATGTCAAGCAAAGTCTCATGCTTTATGATATAATTTATGATATAATACCCAGCATTCATGCATACATGAGAGCCTTTTTTTTAGTTTAACTTGAAACAGCACTACTGCATTTTTCCTGCATATTCAGTGCTACTACAGGAAAACTCTCACACACACTCTCTTTCTATGTGACAAGCTAATTTTAAGCCCCATTGTCAGAGAGGAATTCATATGCAGTCATATCAGTTGTCATACTTGTATTGTTTCTAATTACAATGCAGTGTATAATTCAGGGTGTCATGACTTCTCCAAGAGACAGACGGTGATTAATTCCCTTTTCTGTAGAAGAAATTAGGCCATTTTCTCAAGTACAATCAAAGAAAAGAGCTACTTTCCACACCCATGGAGAAATTTCAATTTAGAATTTCAAAAGAAATGAATGTTTAATGTTCACTAGCAAAACTGAATATTGGACTAGGTCTTTTGACATACAGGTGGGACTGTCTACGTGCAATGCCTGAATGGTTTGAGTGGAGAGTCCACTGTGGCAACTAAGCTTTTCATTTGTTCTGAATCACTGACATTTGCGCTGGTCTTTAACAAAGGGTCACATCACTTGATGCCTGAATAGCTAAAACAGCAAGTGAGCCACCAACCCATCAGTTCATATTTCCTTCAATGTTAGGAAAGGCTGCCCAAAAAGCTATCCAATGGGCTACCCTATGTGTTAAGCAAAACTCCTCTCTGTCTGTCTCTGTCTCTAAGTCTCTCTGTCTCTCTCTCTTGTTGACAGTCCTTTCAGTTCCCCTTCATTTCCCTTCTGTCTTTGAATTGCTACAATGGAGGGGGGGTCAGTCTCCTCTGTTTCAGTAGTATCAGCGACACACAACAAATAACGCTGTCCATGGTTCTGAAACAACAGCTAAGACACAAAGCCTATTTAACAGCACAGGTCTTTATTTAAATTGGTCAGTTGGTCAGATTCTCTGTGTGTGTGTGTGTGTGTGTGTGTGTGTGTGTGTGTGTGTGTATGTGTGTGGTCTAGGTTTTCTTCATGTTGTGAGGACATAAATCAGGTTTACACAGCCACAGTATGGGGACTTGTCTTCCTAATGGGGACAAAGAGCAAGCCCCTGTAATGTAAATCATTACATTTTAAGGTCAAGACAGGTTTTTAAGTAAGGGCAAGGGTCAGGGTAATAACAACAACAATAACAAAAACAGTAACATTGGCAAAGGCATCAGCTATCAGCAATCGTCAGTCACTGAGTTTGTCATCTATCGGCACAACCCTACCTTCTAATCTTCATCTTCTCTTAGGCACAGTGATGGTGTAGCACGCCATGAATGAACCATTCAGAGGAAACAATAAGCAGAGTTTTATTCTAATAAGCAATAGACAATATGTTAAGTTGGAGAGGGTAGCATCTTTGTAATTATAAAAAAGCTATTATTATACTTGTGGGTCATTCATTGTCCAAGGCAACCTCATATAATCCAGGAATTCTTGCCAAAACCAAAGCTGGTGCCAGTGGGGTTCCTGATGCTATTCTCACTCTGTGAAGAAAGCTGCCCACTCACAGGCTATCATACACTGGATACCCAGAGAAATACAATATTCATGCCAGTTCATTTCCCATTGAATAAGTAAGCTGCTGGCAGGGCTAATACAACATCCCTGGTGCTGTGGTTTTCTTTAGCTCCCAGCACAATATTAATTTGTAATGCCCCTGCAATTTGCAGCCTACTGTAATTGTTTGACTCATACCTGCTGTGATATGAAATGGCCATGATAATTTTTGATTCAGATCATAAAATTCTTTCTTCAATGGGTGGGTCAGCTTGTCCAACTTAGTTACTGGATGATTCAGATACAAAAAGAAAAAGTGTGTTTTCACTTAATAAGCCAGAGTGGTGCATCTCATTTTTTCATTTTTTCTGGCTGGAAGATTTGGGTAATGAAGTCATCAGCATGAGGATCATATAATGAGGCTCTTGGTAATGCCACAAACAGAACAGATCTCTGTGGAATATTGATATGCTGCTAGTGTGGCTCAATCAGCATGTAATGAACTAACGGATAGATCTGTTTTACCTGTGTTCATAACTTTCATGATGGCTGTGTGACCTCCTTCTGTGTCTTTCCCAGTCGTGCAGACAGACAGTACCTCATCTGCACAGCACCAGATTTATTTTGAACAGTTTTGTACTGCTGTGATTCCTATCAAGACATGAGAGATGAGCAGACATACTGTACATCCACTGTTCCACCACCTACCATCAAAGCCCTTAGAGATTTCAGAAGGAGTAATAATTGAGCCAGGAAAGCAGATCCTGCATAGTAACTGCAGAAAAAGGAGCAATTCACACAACAGAGTGAGTTTGATTCAGCACTTATCAAATAATTGGATGTAGGGCCAAAATACTTTATATCCCGATGTTCCTTTCAGCATAATTTACCATGAATATTTCCTGCAGGCATTCAGAAGGTCTTCACTTTTTGTGTTACCTGCATTCTTGTTAAAGATATCTATGAAAAATATATAAAGTATAGAGAGCCTGTTCTTTATTGGGCCTGTTACCTCAGAACTTGAACTGATTACTGAGTTCACACACAAAGAAGTTTTGCAGTATCTCCACGAGCATTACATTCACATTGTAGTGCTGTATACAGAGCTAGACAAATGCACAGATTTTAGTTTATTGTAGATACAGCCATCCTGAAATATTTGGCAGCTGACAACTATAAATTGCAGTATGGACATGCCAGAGACATGGTGTAGGTCATTTAGAAACAGTCCCTGCATCTCAATTTTTATATTGAGTGCGTAAGTATGATCCGTCAACAGTCTCCATCTTGGCTACAAAGCACAAGGAGAGGGACAACAGATGTATTTTCAGACTTCGAGAAGGAGGACATGTTGTTGATGCCAATGGCAGCGTAATTTATGCATTTCATGAAACAAGGGGAACACAAGAAAGTGGAATGTTAATTTTCAAGTGAGCAACTCAGCTGATGGATTAGTGGCTGAAAATCATAGTCACATTGTGCAAGTCTTTTCCAATAAGTGCACAACAGCCATGTTTGATTTGACACAACACTATCCTGTCAAACTGCACGCACTATGCCAGTGAGTATAGTGTATACACAGTGTACTAAATATGAAGTAGAAGAAGTATCCAATTTTAGACATAGCAAATGTCTCCAGAACATGAATTTGTCCGCTAGAGAGCACTGACAAGTTTATTTCAAAACATCCTGCTCAGTACATATCTTTGTCACAATTCCTATGAAAAAGATTTCTGAATGTGTGTCTGCAATACATTAATAATATTTAGGAATATTTTTGTTGTCAGCAATGATCTATATGGAGACATTACTAGAACTTTTTAAGGGCTGAATCATGAAATGAGAGGGTGCTTGTTTCATTTATTTAATTGCAGGCAGATGCAGCACTTAAATTTCTCCTTGATGTCATGAAATACCAACACGTTTCAACAGGAGTACTGTTACCTGCTTGCAGAACAACGACCCATCATCTGTGAGATACTCATTCAGAAATTTGGATTTGGTTCATCTCCTCAAAATCAGTTACTGAAGCAAGAAAATCTTTATTTAAGTAAAAGAGGGAGAGTCTGGGTGGAGCAGAGGGAGGACAAGCTATCCAGTACCACTGTTTGTGTACCGTTTGGTTAAATTAATTGGACTGTGAAACATAAATAATACACAGCAATAACAAGTGTTCCATGTGTAACATTAAGCCACATCAAGGGCAGTGGAGCATGAGTTTAACAAATTCTAACCTCCATCCATCCATTTATTTTCTATACTGACTTCACAGGGGTTTGGGGCCTTTCCCAGCATGCACTGGGTGAGATGTGGGGTACATCCTATGGGCATTTTAAAGTTTCTAGTTCACCTGATCTGCATGTTGTGAGACAATCAGAGGGAATTCATGCAGAAACTGCCTCCTTATGCTCTAATTTATTTTAAAAGGGAAGTTTTGGATACAGTTTACATTAGCTACACAATTTGCAAGTTGTTTAATACAAATGTAAAACAAACAACAAGCAAAATTACTCCTATGAAAAGGAAATGCAGCTGTACTCAGTGAAAACCTGGGTGCTGTTTCATCAAATTTTATTGAATCAAAGTGGGGATTAGAGAGATTCCCAGTTCTAACACACACTACCTGTGCACATGACAAACACTCGAAGCAGCAGGTCACACCAGGTGGATGATAAAGTTGTCTCATTCCAAGCGACCTTTAGCTGCCTGTAATGAGGACACAAGGAGAGACGTCAAGCCAACAGAGGAACATGACAAGATGTCTCAAAGCACAGGGCGGATACAGTATGTACTGTGGGCCTTTTGCTGCATAATCATTAAGTGCCAGCTTCACACTGCAGAGCTGGAGCTGCATGCTTTGCCCTAGTTTACAGTATCCAGTGCAGTGACCAGTACTGGACTTCTGAATGTCAAAAAGGAGGTCTACCTTGAATATCCAGCACATTTTGGCAGGAAAATGTTTATTTCATTAGAAAGTTCAAATGTGAATATTGTGATTATTTCATGTCTGAATAAAAATGGGTAATTTCTACCTTCAACAGCACTGATCAAGGAGAAAGACAGGGGAATGATGATAGAGTAGTGGGAGGAGAAGAAGACTGCTCAAGTGATTAAGTACTTTTTAGAAATGGCTGGAGACCTGAGAAATTGTTTTGTTCAAGTCCTTGAGTTCACAGTCATGTCAGACATAAGTTGACATTACAAGTCTGTTTTTGTTGCACTGCAATCTAAGTTTCTTAGTTACTGTGCTACAAAATCCAATGCAAAGGTATCTTTTTAGAGGGAACAGTAGTCAAGGGATGTTATTTTATTAGTATCCTTCAACTTGGCATATACCAAATATGTTAAGTAGGGGTATCCTACCCAGCTCAGACAACATAGTATGGACCAAGGTTCATGCATAAAATTCTTTGCATCTCAAAATAATCATTAATAAATTCTTATTTGCATAAGGGGATGGGAAGGTGAGTGGAATATGCCTCCCCTCTGTCCACACAGAAATGAAAAGCTGCACCTCTGCAGGCAGCACAGAGCAGTTGTGTCATCATGGTAGGAGGCTTCTGACAGGCTGCTTCACATTTCAGCTGTTTATTCCACCCTGAACTATTAGTCAGCCCAGTCACTGTCTGATTTGTATTCTGGTCATTTGAAACATGGGGTAAACTGTGGCAGAATAATTCCTCACGTGTCAGCATCAACATTGAGCCATGTGCAGATTTTCAATAATGGGTAACGTTCCCATTTGTCTACATGATTTGAAAATTGATGGGGAAATATTTTCACTTTCCAAAAGCAAATCAATTCAGCTTGACCCATATTAACATCTTTTAGAGCAGATAGAATGATTAATGGTGGAATTAAATATTTCACTTGCCCCACAGTATCTTTACAACAGCTATTTGTAAGTTTTGCTATCACTACATGGCCAACATTAGCATTAACAGCTGTTTACTTACCATTTTAGAGTAAAAGTGTGCTCAGCATCAAACTTCTTTCCTTCACTCACCAAGAGCTGTTTCCGGCAGTGGAAAGCAATGACAGTGTTTTCCTTCTAGTTCTGTCACTTTTTTCCTCTAATGAAGTTAGCATGCTAACTAGCTAGCCCAGGCCTGGTCGGCCATCTTGTCACAACCTGATAGACTCACTGTAACATCCAGACTACCCTGAGGAAGTAGCATCGCTCAGAAAGTGTATTCTAACCTCTTTTGTATTGTAAACACAACAATGACCTGGCTTTATATCCATGGGGGTATTATCATGTCAAAGTAGGAAAGGGACAAATCCAAATTGTTGTCACAATGTTGGGGGTACTGCATGAAATAGTGTACTAACATCAAGATTTTATTAAATTGAACTAAAGGGCCAGGCCCAGACCATGAAGAAGCAGCCCCAGACCAAAAGTAAGTGGACAGACTCATGCTTTTGGCCAAGTAGTGTATGCCTCAGTCCTCTACCACTAAAACAAGGTTCATTGTAACAACACAGGTGGTTTTTCCATGCAATATTAAGCAGCTGTCACATCTGCATCTCTCAGGGGGGAAATTGTTCTGTGGAGTCCATTTCTAGTGTATAGCAGTATCTTTGATTTTACTGCAAGTATATACAGTACCTCAAGATCAGCAGCCTTAATATAGCAGCTCCTCTGAGGCATTTGAGGTGAAAGACCCATTTTCTTCACAGCAATGCCTGCTGTAGTGGCTCAACCCAGCTGCAAGCAGCAGGGAAGGGGAGTAAGATCGATAATCTTTCAGCATAGTTAAAATTACCTTCTAATGTGAAATTACATAAGAGATTACAAAGATAGAAATTTAGCTGTGTTATTTGAGATTTACCTCTCACCCTCCATCGGCAACTTACCATTTCCAGATGTGATTGCCTCAGCTCATGTTAGTTCTGTTTATTTGATTTGCAGCACTTTACCTCCACTGGTCATTAAATCCTGCATGATGATGTTCAGTTTTTGTTTTTTTTTTTCAAATCCCCGGAGCTCTACACAATTAAAGGTCATGAGCACCCAGTGGTTCCCTTGATTATAGACTTCATTCTAATTGGTGAGCTATTCAAACTGGTGCAGAGACTGGGTAAAAGGTCAAATGCATTTCAGGCAGTGGCAGCAGTATGAAAAGGTGTGGGTTGCAGGAGGAGGGCAGAGTGTTATTAATTTCATTCTACTCTACATCTTTATCTGTATTGTTGCTAAAGAGGACCCTGAGATTTTTGGCTTTATATGAGCTAGTATGTGGCCCACTGAGCTTACAGTGCATCCTTATTGTCAGGCAGGTTAGACTACTGACTAACTGGGGACTAGTCATACTTATTTGCATAATTTTTACGTTTTTGTTTTCACAAAATGCATCGTCTTTACATCGTCACCTACATAACTAGCTAAAAGCAGCCACATATCTTCTTATAAACAATAAATGGAGCAGTTGTTTGCCTCGTTAAATTGCATAGTGTGCAATTAATGTGAAGCAGCAGTCAGTGGTTCTTTTAATCACAGCCCTGGTACACGTCTAAAACAAATGAAGGAGCTGCAGATGTTTTACAGAGAACCTTACTGCTGTGAATGTGTGAATATGCCCAATTAGCTTGTTTTCACTAAAAATCCATTATACACTTTACTATTCTCATCAGAACTATCATTTAAGGTATGACTTCACATAAGCAGCTACTACCAGCTGACTGGATGTGTCTACATCAAGTACAACACCTGGTTGTATATTACAAATATACATTTAGTCCTGGGAGACGGTGTGACCAACATAGATCGACTTTTCTCAGTTTTTTATTCACACTTTAAGGTGCTAAAATCACCACAAGCACCAGGAACTAACACATCTGAGGGTATACCTCCTGTATATGATGTCTCCCTTTTTCATGTATATAATAGATGATCATAGCAAACCAGCCTGAATATAAAAACTAAAATGTATGTATTTAGTTTCAGATCTTGAGAATAGACACTGGCATGTCAACTCAACAACAACAGCCTTGTGAATTATTTATTTCTGACTTGATTGAATGATATGCAACAGGCCAAATGGTATCTCATTTGCTGTCGTGCCAGGAGTTGAATGATGGGATGAATATGACTGTCTGTATGGTGAATATCTGCCTGGAGTGAATAGGCAGTTAGCTTAGCCTAGCATAAAGACTGGACAACTGTAAACAGCTAGCCTGGTTCTGTCTAAAGGTGAACAATCAGTCTGCCAGCACCTCTAAAACTCTCTAATTGATACCTTAGATCTGGTTTGTTTAATCTGTACAAAAGCTGAAAAAACCATGGATGGGTTACTGAACAGGCCTAAGAAGTCAGGGCTGACTAGAGATGACTAAAAATATTCCAAAATGACTACAAGAGAACAAAATAACAGAGTTTTTTCTTGACAGCAGGAAGTTTTCCAGCAAAAACCCACCATGCACAAATTGCCTTAATTTTTTTCCCCAAACATTTATGGCTCTCAGAGGATGAATCTTAATGGCCTTGATGATCCTGATTTTTTATTTTTATTTTCTGACTTTTCACACTTGATTATTATGAAATAGTAACAATCTAATAATAGAAATTGAATTGATAATGTCTAACTGATTTGATAAATTTGTCAAATATCACATGTGCCCTGGTTACACGTGTCTGTTATAGTCTAATAATCTGACTGACTGCATTCTCTCCATGGCTGCAATGCAACGTGGCATGCACATTAACCTTGCATTAAGGGTGACAGATTTTTTCATGCATCACTTCTGCATCATTTTTCGATTTATTATTTCTGTCAACAACATGGAGTCACTGTTGAGGTGCTGACAGGAGCTTAAAACACATGCGCTGCAGCCTTGCAGGGTTTGCTGTCAGCACAATGGTGAGTTAAGCAGATCAGTTAAAGGTGTCAGGTGAGGTCTGTGCATGCAGGCCAGTGAACAAGTAAAATGATAAATGCTCCCTCTGGTGAAACTGATGAATGATAGATGGCACACAGAGTTGTGCGGCTGAAACACATAATCCTTCTATTCGCTGTCGTTTAAAAAGGAAATCAATACTCTTGAGTAGCAGGTGAAGTAGCTCAGTCTCTTTTGGAAAGGACATAGAACAGCATTAGTGATGTTTTTGAAATGAAATGTCATCAAATGATAATGCATTGTATATCCACTTACATGTCTTCTGGTTTTCTTTTTTTTAGGAATATCAAATCGACATCATCTTTGCCCAGACATGGACAGACAGTCGTCTCAGATACAACAGCACAATGAAAATATTGACTTTGAACAGCAATATGGTCGGACTTATTTGGCTACCAGACACAATCTTCAGAAACTCCAAGAATGCAGATTCCCACTGGATTACAATGCCTAACCAGCTGCTCAGAATATGGAATGATGGGAAGATACTTTACACCTTAAGGTAAACAAAGAAATCAAGACAGAAATCTATCCAAAGCTTTCCTTTTGGAGTGGAAGACAAAAAATTTCACTGAAACATATATTTACAGTTAATGTTTTAAATAATAATAATTCAAGCAGATCTAAAAGAAATAATACAAATTATGTACAGTGACAAAATAAGTCAGGGTAGAGAACAATTGCTCAAGTTTTAAAATTTGGGGAAAATTTGAAATAATATTAGTAAACAGTATGCAAACAGCTCTGGGCTATTATGGGTTGGGTGAAAACTGAGACTTGAAATAATTACATTTTTTAAATTGGCTCTGTAAACATGTAGTTAGAGTAAACATACAGATGGTCTCTAAAAGTGCTTCCCCAAATCTCTCTGTTTTCTGTGCAGTCTGACTACTTTAACATGCCCTTTGGGGAAAAAAATAAGGTTAATCAATCAAACAATCAGTTTATATTGTCGCAGACTCACATCTTATTCACTAAGAAATGTATGCAAAACTATTTGTGATGCAAATATTCTCCAAAAACAGCAAGCAAAGCAATTAGCCCCTGTTATTAGCAATTGTAAGTGCAAACTGCCTGCTTAAGCTTGAAGACCAATTTACTAAGGCAGCCACCCTCATGCCCTAAAGCACTCATTGTAATTGGAGCACTCCACATTAATATAAAGTGCTCCTTCAGTAATAAGGATCTTTCGACTGTCCTCAGTCTTTTTGGCACTGTCCTTATGGTTGAATGTTAATACAACACATCTCCAGATTTTTAATTGATAATGTTTCATACTGTTTGTTATGACTTTTCTTGGTAGATTCCACTGTTATTGTGTTGAACCCGGGGAAATGTAACAATTCACAGAGACCAAGCGCATTTCCGCAAGAACAAAAAAGTAGCACCATTTCTATGAGCAAGTCAAGTCACAAACAAAGCCCAGCTAGATCCTCCCTCACGCAGTTCTATTGATATTGACTATTCAGGAGCGTGCAAACTTTGAGCAGTAATATCCGTTGATGGCATGAGAGAAAGACAGTGAAATGTCATTTGGTATTAATTGTGCATTGGCTTGGCTGGAGTAAACAGAGATGACATTTTGTGATATCCATGCCTCTCCCACATGCATGGTGTTGTCCCAGTTCCATGCTTTAATGAGGTTTAAAGATCATACCAGAATTACAGTACTGAGGGATTTTATTTCTCTACTGTTTTCTTTTTGTTTTATCTGTGTCATCTCCTGCAGATTACATATTTATTATGTTCATTTCCTTGGAATTGTTGTGGATTTCTGCTAACACCTGTGAGGCTGTCCTGTAGGTACATCAGTGCAGGATTTTACAGGAATCTACACTACATGTGTTTGATCAGCTACCAAACTGTACTTTGTGGTCATGTTGCATTGCAGAAAAAGCTGTCTTGGTTGTTTTCTCAGTCAGATGCTTTGTACTGTAGTTTTATGGGAATATGTGTTCCTCATTTAGCAAAGAATCAGGCTTATCCTCAAACCCTGTTAATTCAGGTTGATGTGTGAAACCAGCCAGGCTATTTCATCATGTCTAAAGAGGTCAGAGCACTCCAAACACCTCCTATAGCCTCTTTTCCCTCTGAGATAAGAAATGTTACTTGTTTTCTTTAGCTGGTTTGTTATTGAAGATCAACAACACAATGGCTTCATAATTACATCTCCAGGTTTGTGTGGTCTTCAGGGACAGCGAGCCTTTAGCTACATTACAGACAGATTTACACAGAACCAACACAAATTAATTGCAGTGGGCTGTTTTTTTTTTTTGTTGTTGTTTTTTTTTTTTAGATAAATGTGTAGCTCTTTTAATGCATTATTATCATGATAGTGGTTTATATGGTACCAGAACAGTGGGAAGATATACAGTGTCTCCACACAAATGTTTCTCAATACTAGTCCACAGAGTGTATACAGAAGGTCACTCCTCACTTCAGGAAATGTGTTGTTTTTTTCTGAGTTTTGTGAGTTATTTGCCACTGAAGGCTGTTAAAGGTCCGTCCACGCTGCTTCTCTGTTTCCAATGGAGGCTGATAAAAGTCGTTATTTTCCCAATTAATATGATTGCTGACATAGATAATGACTCATTAACTGCAACTTTGCACTGAGAACACAACATGTTAACAAGAATACAATGATGTAGGAGAGTGTTTATTTTATTACCACCTCCTGTTGAACAGTGGCATAGTGAAACCAATTGGCCAGAGTGTGTATGTGAACATGTGCGTCCTCATCCACTCATCAAAATATTGCTTAATAATCGTTTCAGCTCTAATATTCCCACTAGATCAAAGGTCAGATAGTTTACTTTGATATTTTTTATCTGGGACTGAAAAGACTTTCAAAATAAATAAAACAATAAAATAAAAATGTAGACAGATGTTTTTTACAGTATAAAGTGTAGACTACCAACAGCCTTGAGGAGAATTCAACAAGCAATTTATGTACAAACAGCAAGATGCTGTAAAGGGCAGATTCCCAACCCCTGTCCCTGTAGGACATGTTCTGTAGCTCTGTGATTTAGAGATGTCTCACAATCTCCACTCACCACTGTCTCACACGGATGGATTATACATCTGGAATCCCTACACTTTAGAGCGATGACTACTAGTTACAAATTGCTGCTGCACTCAAAGCTGAAGGATAATTTTTGTTAAAAACTAATGTGCACTAATGCATTTATGCCCGTTTTACAATGTGAGACTACTGTGGATTAATCTTAAAGATATGATACTCTAAAGTTCAGCTAAAATGGAATGGTTACACATCAAATGAGATTCTATTGCAGCAAAAGAGTAAAGATAAACTGTTTTCTTGCAGACTGACAATAAACGCAGAATGCCAGCTTCAGCTCCACAACTTCCCAATGGACGAGCACTCCTGTCCACTCATCTTCTCCAGCTGTGAGTACACGTGGTTCTCTATTTTTTTTGGGGGGGGGGGTTACGCGTCTCTGTCCAGGATGCCCATTATCTCATAATCCATCAATGGCTGTAGGCTATTTGAAGTCAGAGGGTATTTATTGATATCATTTACTATTAGAACATTTAGTTAGGTAATTTGACATTCATTTATTACAATGTGACTGTTCACAATGTACAGTTTATTTTTTGCCAAGACCAGGTCTTTGAATTTGAGTCATTTTATCATTCTGAGTCACTTTTAAAACTGTGCCCACCCACCCCCTACTTCAAAGGTTCCTCGACCTACCCCTGTGCCCAAGGATACTTCAGCAGGGCAGATGCGTCTGCCTACCTGATAGAAAAAATGTTAACACTGACTGTGCCATGCTGCTGCCTTGTTATTATAGGGATCCACTTAACTTGTACCATTATTACTGCTCATTTGTCAAAACCTGTTCCAAAATGTGTTAATTATGAGCCATCACGGGGAAGCAGCGTGCTATATCCCTAGCCCCTCATATTGAGGCTGGTTTATAGGTAGCTATGGCAACATTTGAACAAGTTGACTCAGCTCTTACAGTCATGTCTACAGAGCTAAGGGGGAAAAGCTAGGGAAAGATAATAAACTGAAGCATAAAGTACCCAAGTGCTAAACTGCATAAACACTAACTATCCAAGCTATCTGCAGGGTGAATCTACTCAACAGAAAATGCACTGTAAAATTCACATTGTGAAATTTATTCTAATTGTTTGGATTGTTTGGTGTTAGGATGGGACATGTGCCCATCTAGCAGGATATCCAGAAAGCCTGGTGCCGCTCCGAGGATTAGAGCAGTGTGTTGAAAATGAAACATGCTGCATCTGTTGTCTTCTGTGGACCTATTGTGGCTTCTCAGTTCTATTATTATGATTACAGAATGATTTAACATGAGAAGACTCTGCACCTTGTGCAGCCTATTAGAGCTTAAAACCTGCTCACTGCACTACCTCCTCTGTGAACCCATCCTGCTGTGAGCCATTAAACCCATTTCCTTACCTAAGAAAATCACCAGACATCACACTGGTTTCCATGACAACATCGCTCTTTTCTGATCAAGTCAGATTTGCTCATCTTTAAAGCCATCATGCCTCTGGAGGATTGGGATAATCAACTGAGTATAATGCATTTGCATTATGCAGCATAATTAATTAAATAGACAGACATAAAGGGAGCACAGTATACTCTGTAGATAATTAGCATAGTACAGCTAGTGAAGTTTGTCAGGTTGTTTGTTAAGGTAGAAAGTAATATTTATAGTCATATATCATGACCTGGGAGAAAAAAAGGGTTCCCCTGATGTGGCAAAATTTTGACAGTTTTTCAGAAGCTTTTTCACATTATAAAAGCTGCATTCATTAATACTTTTGTATTTAAAATGGATGCTACATGTCAGTATCCAACAGCAGACAGACAAAGTTAGTGCTAGTCGACACAGAGGTGCGCCTCGCAACTAAAGAGCCAGAGACCAAAGCTAAAAGAAAGTGACCAAGTTGTGACCGAAAATATGAATGCTGCTCCATGTCTATTGGACATGTAAATAGGCAGCTGATTGCTAACACGTTGGCCAAACTTTATAAGTTGTTGCTGTTGCAAAAACATTTATTAAGGTTTACAATAAACCACAATACACTGCACATTTGCTAAAGGCAAGTTTGACCCACCTTATAACTGTTCTTTTGAAACATGAACATGTTTTTGACCCACTATTTTGATCACAGACACATTAGCACACAGCCACATTCTAACACAACTCATTGTCACAATGCTTTCATGTTTTTTGAAGAATGTATTTGGTCTAGTACGAGACACTCATCTCCATCACAGTACATTTTTTTGGAGTGTAACTCTGAGTAACATAAGCTTGCTGACTCATACTACTACATGTTTTTGAACAATAAGACCTTTTCATTTCCAGGTTATTACTGAGAGCTATCCAATTTCCTGCAGTTGTAAATTAATCCTTCTATTGTATGGTCATGATAATCCCTTTTACATTGGATATTTCTGCTGAAATTGCCACACTGTGACACTGGCCTATTTATATTTTTAAACAGATAACTGACCAAACATCCAAATGATTAAAATGCAGTTGCTGTAGCTATGGACAACAGATTTTAACAGAATTGATCAATTTAATTTGTTTGTGTCAGTTATCAGACTTTTTACATGTGTTCACAGAGAATGCAAGGATCAATCAAATCTTGAAGAAACTGAGTTTCCAAGTCTGTCTGTCAGGTGCCTGTATGAACACTGAAACAGGTTTTGCTTGCTGTAATCATTCCCTCTGCGTGTATTGGCCATTAAGAGATCCCCTCTTTTTCTTAGTGGCTTAGCCCAAACACAAAGAGGGAATTTGCACTGAAAAAAGACTGTACCTTGGGAAGATGTTTGTTTTGACTAATTCAGACTGCTAATGTCTCATATGACAGGAGAATTCCACATCAAAGTCTACTTTCTGGTGTTGGTGAGAGTAAGGCAACTTATACTCCTGTTGAATCAGTGGCATACGCCTATGCTGTAGCCTGATGCGCAGCTCCCCTAAAACATCACTACACAACACAGTGACGCAGACCACAGCAGCAACTGTGGATTGGTCTGCTGCTTGGGTCCAATTTCCATACATGTCTCTCCAGTGACCACACAAGACAAAGCACACAAAAACTCTCCTCCCCTCCCTGTCTGTCTGTCAGTTCACTCCAAGTAATTTCAGTAAAATTAACTGTTTATTTATTAGCTCCAACTCATTCTCTATTCATCATCATCAGTTTTGTGCAAATCGTCGAGTACAACAGTAAATTGGTTAGATACTGTTTTAAATTCAGATAAACTTTGCAAAACTCAGGTAGCCCTGCTCATTTATTTCAGCATTGCACATAATGGCCGAAGATGACCAGAGATATTAAAAGTATAGCTACAATGTTATAAGCCATATAACAAACTTCTACCTGCTGACTATCTTTATCACTATACATATTGTTATATTGGCCAATACTAGGTGAGTTTAAAACAGCACTTTTACTACTTTTTTAGTACTGTGTCTTTCTGTAATGTGTATTGCGACTTTTGTATTGTTAAAATATAAATGTATCATGACTTGTGCCTTGAGCCCATTTCTAATGTTTTGTGCAAATGTCTCACAGAATATTGCCTGTGCATTGTTGCCAGTCATAAAAGTTTGCTCAGATAAAAAGCTATTCTCAACAGTAAACTGCTATTTTCTGAGAATTTTGAATTCCAGTAGCAATTGCTGAATCTTTAATGACATCATTAATAGCAAATGAGAGAACTGTGGTAAATGTTAATGGAATTCATTCATCAAGCATGTTTGAAAACAATTAGCAGTTTCGGCAACACAGTTAATGTTTTTCTTAATTGAAAGCCTATTACATCAAATTGCTATCAGGCAAGATCATAATTTTGTTAGCTTTTCTGCTTAAAATGATTATGTGTCTGTTTAAGACAGGAAAGATTCAGGCTAGTGCAACACCAAAGCAGAAATAGAATCATTAACCCATCATTAACCTCACATGATTGATTGTAAAAGCACTCTCAGGCTCCATGCACATCATGTGAAGGTCAGGCCCAACATCAAGATGGATTCAGTACATTATTGAACCAAAGCTTTCATTTAATCTACTTTCCTTCTGCCTCTGTCTTCATTCCAGACTGTCTTTTCATTAGCCAGCCTCCAGCACAAGACAAATGTTGCTCTGGGTGGCCCTAGGTCTGTCTGCACAGGGTATCCATCATTAGGATGTGCCATGTAGCGCCAAGGGTCACACACACATGCTCTGTGTAATTGCAGATGGATACCCACGAGATGAGATGATTTACAAGTGGAGGAAGAATTCTGTGGAGGCGGCTGACCAAAAGTCCTGGCGCCTCTACCAGTTTGATTTTATGGGCCTGAGAAACACTACAGACATAATAAAGACCACAGCAGGTAAGAGGCACTGTTTTGTCCCCAATTTCAACATTTGCAAAAATGTTGCTCACAAGCTGGAAATGTGTTGATATTCAGTGTCAGCACACTAAGATACTCATTTTGTAAAAGCAGTGGCAGAAATCAGTTTCAGTTCAACATTATCATTCCTTCATTCATGCTGTGCAGCAAGTCTCTAAAAAAAATCTGACATTCAGTCCAGCAAATGGGTTCGAAAAGAACTTTCACACTAGGAAACATATTAGCAAAGTAATTTTCATCTGAATGTAACAGCAAATCTCAAGCAATAAATAAGTTACTATTCATAGTTTGTCTAAGGATTAGCATTTGCCACAATTTAATTCTATTTGTCAATGAAGAAACTCTTTTTGTTAAGCCCCTGCTGAGATCTTCAAGTCAATTCAGTGTTATTTCCTGAAAAATTCCTCCAAAGATAAACAGTCAAATTCATTAGTCAGACCACTTGCTGTCCTATCATCACTTATATAACATCATCTCCTTGTTTACACTGAGCCTGCAAAAAATAGAAAGTACAAGTCCCAAAAACACAACTCTATGTCTCCTCTCCTCCATCTGTTGTTGCCATGAAGTGCACTAAATCTTTTTTTAAACAATTTGACCAAACCAATGTTACCACGGTAACATGAAAAGCAGTTTATTGATACTTCTCTACAACAAAAGCACACCCCATGTTTTGCCAGTTGAATACTTTTAATGTGAATCAGCAGCAGCAGGAAATGTTGGCTTAGCATTAACTTAATACAGCCCTGATACTGCAGAGAGTGAACAGGACACAGTGAGGCTGATATCAGTCACATAAAAACAAGAATACTGGATCACACTCTGAATCAATTCCTTGTGTGAAGACTGGCAATTTGAAACCAGTGGGGAATGGCAGATTCCACCACTAGCCATTAAAACTACAGTATGTAGGGATAATTACAAAATGTGAATACAGTGAATGGTCATTGATGAGAAAATGCAAACCATAAATTGTAACAAATACTGGTTTGCTCTGGTTTTATGAAAACTACAGGGATAATAACTTTAGTGAAATGTGTCTTTGGGGCAAGAAAGTTGCCACATGAGGATCTTCAGTTATTGTGCTCATTAAATATATAATTCTTAAGAATGGTTCTCATAGATTGATAAATGTTTCACTGGAGATTGCAGTTGCAATTGCAAACATGTATGGAATGCAGTGTAATTTTCCTACTAGTCATAACAACTGAAATCAGCTGAAGAGAGGAAAATTAGTTATAACAGACCACTTCAAGAGGAAGCTGTGTGTGATCTGCATAGAGCTGACTCAGCACTTGTATTTTTAGAAATCTTATACATCATTTGCATATAGGATTTCTTATAATCTTAACCTTTACAGGAAACCACTTGAAGCTGCTCTAAACAGTATTCAGAACTTTAACCCACCAGCCCCATTTAACACTTATTGGCAGTATATAAACACATAATGATATGTTCTTAGGGTGTAAGTGTAAGTTTATTAATGTATTACCAATTACCAAAAGTACATATGTAGTACTGCATATGAGTCCCTTATGATAAGTAATGTGATTAAAGTGCTTAATTAATACATAGAATTCATATAATGATTAGAATTAATCATACAATAAATAAATACTTTTTGTATAAAGATATATTTATGAATTCAGTATTTGCAGTTTATATACTGTTATATGAGTGTTTAGTTCAGTGACAACAGGCTGTTGTGTGTCTGTCAAGTTTCACATTTTGCTCTGCTGCTGTCATTTACACAGGGGACTATGTGGTGATGACAGGTGTACTTTGACCTGAGTAGAAGAATGGGCTACTTCACCATCCAGACCTACATCCCCTGCATCCTCACTGTGGTCCTCTCCTGGGTGTCTTTCTGGATCAAAAAAGACGCCACACCAGCCAGAACGGCTTTAGGTACTGTGGACTTACTGCAGTTCAGTGGGTCTGCCCCTCACAGGACTGAATGTATGTCTGAAACATTATTTTTGAGTCCAACATTTGAGTTTTCATTTTCACATTTTAATCACGTTTTGCTTTGAATATGCTCCGTTTTTATGTGCTGTTATCTATGTGGATATTGGTTTACCACTTAACTTGACTCACTTCATCTGTTTTTCTGTTTTGTTGTGCTTTTTCCCTCTTTTTGTACACTATTTGTTGTTGTTGCAGTCCTGTGGAACATTTTTGTGACGGTAATTGATCAGTTGGAGGTAATTCAAGTCATTTATTTTCTTCTTTTTCTCTGTTTACATATTATCCATTATTCACATGTGAGTGAGGATGTGTTTGCCCAGGCCTTCAATTAAGGGATGGGAAAAATGCTGCTTTAAGAACAGCAATTTCATTCAACATTTAGGCATTAAAAATGTGAGCAATGTATAATTTTAACTTTGGAATATTTGGTATGAATGCATGATTTTCACTCAGCTCCTGATGGAAACACCTAATGTGTTGTGCCCTGTCTGAGTGGTGAGTCAGTGTCAGCGAAACATCAGCCACTCCTCACAGTGTTGAACTCTGCCCTGCTGTTGTACTGTGCCACTGTGTTCAATACTGTACAGTAAGGTAGTAAATGCATATCGAGTGTCATTAATCAGTCATCTGGATCAATTGCATGTGAATCAGGAGAAAGAGGATGAAGTTAATGAATGGATCTTAGATGGAGGCTGATTGTAAAGGTACAGGGGCCAGCCAAGCCAGACTGGGAGTAAAGATAAAGCCCTTAAGATGTAGAAAAGGATTGGGGTGAGTCAGCCTGGGGCAGCAAACCTCTCAGTCCAGATTTGAGCCTAATAATTACAGTACAAACTAAACTCTGTAGCAACTTATCACACACTATAGCTGCTTATGTTTGTTTTAGTAAAGCTGTCACATATATTGGGCCTGGAACCATCAACAATATGTTTGACACATTATATACCAAACCTCACAATTTCAGTCATATTACACTGTCAGTAAAGATAAATGTGCTTGAGAGTTTTCCTCTCCTCAAACCTGCTGCTCAATCTATTGTTGAGAGCAAAAACTCTCGAATCTGTGCCACAGCATCAGTAGAAGGCAGGTAAGGGTAATCACTGTGGCAAGCAGAGGCTAAAGGAAAAGTGTGAGATGTCCGCCTGAAATAGATGGGGCCAGCTTGTTACCATGGGAACCTCAGTGAAACAGTCGCAGATGTTTTGGTTGTTTTGTTTTTTTTATAGGCATCTCTATAGGGGAGAGAGGGAAACATGAAATCATACAGAGATGCTTGAGAATGCAGGTTTTCCTCTTGTCCGTCAGTCTGAGTGACATCAACAATATCTGCTGTTAGTCCAAATGATAAGCTTCTAATTTAGCAGCTAAGTGCCACAATTAAGATAAAGACATGGTTAGTTTTACCATAAAATAAAATAATGTTGCATTCTGAACACTCAGTTGAATTAGATTTTGTTTGTCATATCCCTGCATTGTTGGTCTCTCTTCAGATTTTTATCTCAAAGGGACAAATGTTGCATTAAACAGAGTGAGTAAAATCAGTGTATGGTCTAACATGCTGGTATTAGCAAGACCAGCATTAGCTGAAAGGAAACAGTGCAAATGACCTTTAAATACAGTTCAATGTCACACTCAAACTGCAAAGAAATCCAGCACAAACGTTTTTCCATCCCTAATTGTGAGCAGCTCCTAAGATGAATTTGTCCTTTCCTCTGACCTTCAGGTATAACCACAGTGCTGACTATGACTACTCTCAGTACTGTAGCCAGGACATCATTACCCAGAGTGTCTTATGTCACTGCCATGGACCTTTTTGTCACCGTCTGCTTCTTGTTTGTCTTTGCTGCACTGATGGAGTATGCAACATTAAATTACTACTCATACAGTGCCAGAAGACCCAGTTGCATGGAACCTAAAAGATCTGTAAGTGTGCTTTCATCACTTTTATACAAATCTTTTAAATATTCCCTCAGTACTCCATACAATCACCTACCAGTGAACTCATAAGAAAATGATCAAATGTAGATTGAGGTGATGCCCTGATGTAGAGGGTTACTGTCACTTGTTACAAAAGTAGCTTTTCTCCGATAATGCTTTGGTTTTGTTATCACAAGATGGAAGTGAGAAAACCTTTCAGGGTTGAGATGATGATGTCCTTTATAAGTTCTTCTGATAAGACTGTTACTATTTTAAGGGACACTGCATCAGTCTGAACAAGTCTCCAAGACAGACAGGCCTTTTCTAGCCCATCAACAACAGAGGGAGGGAAGTGCAGACTGCCACCTCATGTTGTGCAAAAAACCATCACTCAAATCTGTAATTTTTGACATTTAAAATGTATAACTGCCCAAGCATTAATGCACTGATGACTGAACTGTTACTGATATTGATATGGCATTTTTTTCCACATGAGCTTCTTTTTCATTGTATTCGAAATGAAAATATATACCAAATCACCTTCATATATAACAACCTACAAATGTGATTAGTATCATCGCAACTCAAAAATCAGTTTTGCCTGTCTCTTCTTCTTCTCAGAACTACTCTGTCCTGGATGTGCGACCCCCACACACCGTCATTGCTTTGAACAACTCCATGTACTGGCAGGACTTTGAGGATGCTTGTGTTTACGAGTGTCTGGATGGAAAAGACTGTCAGAGTTTCTTCTGCTGCTTTGAGGAGTGTAAAGACGGTGCATGGAGAAAAGGACGTGTCCATATAGATCTACTTGAACTGGACGCATATTCACGTGTCTTTTTTCCCACCTCCTTCTTACTGTTCAACATCGTCTACTGGGTGGGTTATCTCTACCTTTAGCACTAGAGGAGCCTGTTTGGTTTTTAAAGGAGGACAGCACAATTTAACAGGAGAAATTCAAGTTTAATAAACGGTAACACCAAATAAACTCTCTCCTGTGGTACCCAAACAGTTACCTGGAAATGAAAACGTAGTGTGATCCCACAGGCCTGTGCCAAGCAGGGTGGTGGGAAGGACAGGATGGACTATGTGTTAAAGACAATATATAGACAAAGAAGGAAATGTGCTTTGCACTGCTACCCCAAATGTCTCAATCAGGAGGATGACTTGTGTTGTAGGGAATGTACAGACACGTTATTATCCAGCCATCAGTCAAATCCAGTTGATGAAAATCCAAGGACATTCAAACCATTCATAGTGCCTTCCTCTGGAGGGGTAGATACTATTTGCTACAATAATCAGGGAAAAATGATTTACAAAAAATAAAAATAAAAAATAAAAAAATAAAAAAAACAAGAGCCTGGCTTTGACTGATTATGGCTGCTCTCATTCAGAGCTTTGAGTTACATTTATAAAACAGCCATTTCTTGTAATAACCACATGAAGAATCATTCTTTCGTTCTTATCACTTCATACTGACTTTCAGCCATCAGGCATGACTCATTCGTCATGCTTGCAATGCTATTAGCATCCCTATATGTTTTAATAAATAAATTGGTGCCCAGGGAGGAGGAAGATCTGAATAACCTTACATAAGAAGTAATAACTTGTGCATTATTGGCATATTTGTATACGTTTTAGAGTGTGAGGTCAATTATTTTAATGGTTCTTTATATTTTATTTATGTTTGTCTTTGCAGAGGGACAAATTTCTCATCAATCCTTGGTGTGTACCCAGGGGCTCAACAGAAAAAAAATATATTATGGGAAAGTCCCCTCAATAAGTGGCATGGGTACAAATGGCAATTGAGCACAGAACACCAACCTCATGTATACTCTCAATTAGATGTATTTAAAAATACCTTTTTTCTTTAAGGGAAATGTTTTGATATTTGATGCTACTTGGCTAATTCTAATATTGATACTACTCTCATGTCTGTACACAAAATAAAAATGCTAATGCCAGCAGCCTGCTAGCTTAGTTTAGCATAAAGACTAAAACTTTACGTACCAGCACCTGGACTTTTATGAGGATTAAACAAATAAGCTATAATTTCTTAGTTAATATCAATACTTTAGCTTTCACTAGTCAGCTAAGCTGCAGGCTTACCTGCTGGCTTTAGCTTCATATTTAACATACAGACACAAGGCTGTCTGCATGCTAAATACCTTCTCATCTCATGGTAAGAAAGCAAATAAGTGCATTTTCCAAATGTAAAAGCATTCCTTTAAGATAAATGAGTTCAGTAAGTGGTTTATTTTATTTGATATGAGTCATATGTGAGATAGTATTTTTCTCTCTGTCAGTACTTAAATGTGATATACACATGTGTTTTGCTATCACTACACTGGTCATTTGCCAAGAGTTTCAGCCATCTTTGCACATAAACTGTTGGAGATAGCTGCTGGTGAGTAAAGAAATGAAATATAATGCTGTACTCACAAAGTTTCGCCTAGACTGGTAAGTAAAGTTGACGCTAACATTGTGTATGTAGCAATAGCAAAAACTTACATATATCACCTTTAAGGTCATAGGGGTTGTAAAGATAACAAATCTTTGGTGAAATATAACTGTAAACAGACTGGGGCCTTTTGAGATGAAACACCTACAGAACAAAGGCAGCCATGCATAGAATTCAAGTGTTATTTTTCTAGAAACAGATATTCAATTATACATATTCACCCCATATATTGGTGTTGCACAGCAGCCACTTCCTGCCAGAGCTCTTAGCACACAATAGATACAATGAATAGGCAAAGAATTGATTTGTCTTTCAGCTGTTAAACTAACAACCCTACAGTTCTTTTCCTAACTCTGTTGGTGAACAGGACACCCAAATTAAATATAATGGGTGTTATTTGTACATTACTTTAGGCACAAATATAACAATCCCACTCATTAGGATCACTCATTTCTGTTTGGCTGTTGACCCATGTTTGCATGCAGTAGACAATTAACCACTACCCTGAAGAAGTTGTAATACTTTGGGAGATAGAATTATAGTTTTAATATGGACTGTTCAAATCATAATTTGATTTCCCTGTGTTTAGACTTGGCATTAGCAACCGCTGAATTGCCTTAGTGTAGCCTGCCCAGAGCTGAGATGAACAGCAGAAATACATATTTACCTCTGATAATAACCTCAGTGTGGTGAAGACCTCACTTCAGCAAAGGGTACTTCTTTGCCCTGGGCAGTATATTTAAGTGTAACCTTTTATATCCCTTTTTTGAGCAATTTTCTTTTTATTATATTTGCTATATATGTGCCAAATATTTCACATATGTGCCCAGTCATTTATGTTTTCAGGCAAGTGTGAACAACCCTTAAACAGTCATATTAATATGTTTTGAAACTGCACATACAGTATAGTACGGTGGTGGAAACCTCAAGAAGAAAAAGACATTTAGTACATATATAGCATTGGCTTTTGAAATGTGGTGTTTATTGATTGCCAGGGTTGATGCTGCGTTCACATTGTGGCAGTATGCCGTAAATGTAAACTAAAGAGTCATTATTTCAGGAAGGGTAAACTCTGCCAGCACTGGTGTAAAGTGTTCCCTACTGTGCCTGCAGACAAACAAGATGCTGAATGAAAATGGATGCAGCCACAAATGTTAGTGCACATACCCATCATGTCTCCTCAACAAACACAACTGCTGACAGCAGAATTTTTTAATTTATTTTTTATTTTTTTGCTTTTGGCATTTATACCAGTAACATACTTTATAATAACCACAAAAGTTAAACTGCCACATGTGGCATTTTGGCCACAATGTGAATATGAAACTATTGTTTTATAGCACATTTATGATCAGTGTTTGTTTTTCAGTGCTTGTTGATTCATTACTCTATGGAGCTCAGCTGTCAGTGTTCTGACTCCCTTCTGCTGACAGATGAAGGGCGATGCAATAAGGTATTCTGAGTGGTGCTATACTTTACAATAACTCTTGCATTTCCATGTTGGTGTAAAAAGTGATAAGTAAGTTCCAAGAACATACACTTTTTGTGGCACTTTTGCCTTTATTAGACCAAGAGAGGGGAGGTATACTGTATGACAGAGACCTCAGGCTGGTTCATCACCAACTGAGTCACACTGCATTGCATTCATTGGTAAGTTTGTATTCTGTTAAATGGGCCCTGACTGTTACAATCACACTGACTGTCAACTAAATTCATTCTTGTCTCACTCTGTATTATAAGGCAATAGTGTCTAAAACACACAACAGCAGCAAACACAGAAAGTTCCTGCAACATTTAAATGAATAAGAAGCAGAAGGTCAAGAGTTATTGTGAACATGGCTCCAGATGGTCTATGTAAGTTTGCATAGTTTATCATCATTACATTTTCTGTAAGATCCTCTTTATATTACTTAAAATATGCTTTTGTCTTATGGCAGGTAAGGGATTTATATAGGACAAAGATCCACCCTGGGCAGAAACGTGGTCTAATATGGTTAAATAAAATAATTAATTCTTTATGTGAGGGATTTTCATAGACCATTTGTGGATGCCTTTGAAGAATGGATTTGGTTTAGCACCATGTCATGATGATTTGGACAAAACAAGTTCTGATGTGTTACACTGACCCATCAGATTTTCTATTTGCCGTCCCCACTGCTTCCTACATGCTGCTTGAAGTTTAAAAAAGCCTCATCTCCACCCTCCTTTCTGTCCTTACTGCTGATTTTACAACTGGACAGTCCATATTTTTTAATTATCTTTCCAGACACCAGGACAGCAAAGAGGGTAAACACAGGGGAGGATTCAGGCTAGGATTTGATCCCAGGCTAATGTGGGCATGTGTGTAGCTCCAGCCTGAACCAGTGAACCAGTTCTGGGCACTGTGTCATCTGTGCTGAGAATCAGCAGGACTTATGCAGATGGAGCATCTGAGGGGCCAAGTCGGTGACAAACATTTAGAGATGAAACTTATCTTATCTTATTGTCACTAATGTGCTATGTAAACCCCTTGCAAAGAAAGTTGTGTATTTTGTGATTTGGAAAGTTTTGTCACTTAAAGTGCAAGTGTTTAAAGTATTGGTGCATTTTTGGTAACTTGAAGTACAATAAACTCAGTGCAAAGGCTGCACTGATTCTAAGCCACATTCAGTATTGTTGTTATAAATAAGCCAAAGACAATTCTGTTTAGTTTGTTCTCTTATAGTTGAAATCACGTGTTTTGGGTTTTTTAAAAAAGAGTAGAGCTTCAGTTTCCATGTATCCAGTGCAGTACTGTGGAGTGTCATTTAAATGGAAACTATGAGCGTAAGAGAAATAATTAGCCTAGAAGTGCTTAAGAATGGTCTGTCATTTCATCCACTGTTGTATTATTCGTGGCAGAAATCTCACTAACAGCTCCTGTATGTGCTGAGGAGGGGTTTTGACGGGTGTCTCTGCAGCTGTGTTTCTGCCACCAGCTTTCATTCTGTAGCCAGACTTTTGCTATCTGCAGCGTGTTTCAGCAGTGGTGAATCATATTTCTGTTGACATGTATTATCTCCTATCTAACTTACTGTATACATAATACTGGACTGTACACTTTTTCTGCATTGTGTTCTCATATTTGTGGCTTCAGTGTGACATAGATATCTCATTACTCAATGGTACAGTCAAGTGCAAGTGTTGAGACTGTACTCCTCAACAGTGTGGTGTCCCGTGAGTGGGGTTGTTTTGATGATATATCACCTTCGGCTCCAGTATCTACATCCATTTCTGATGACCATGCTATTTTCATACCTATGGTTCTTTTTATATCTGAAATGTGCATTGCTACTGAGGACCAGAAAATATGGAATAAAGGTTTTTTTTTTCATAAATGTACATCAGTGCTATCAGTTTTGCTCTCAGAATGTTATTTGTCTAAATATATTTAACTTAAAGATATTGTACAAGTAGGACAAAAAGTTTTTATTAGAAAATGTGTCTCCTGATAGACAATATCTTACCCCAGCTGCTCTTTGTACACCTCTGGTGTTTTGTCAAAATACATTATGGACAAGATGAAAGGCATAATAGGGCCTATTAGTGAACTACTCCACTCATAAACTGCTTATAACTAGCAAAAGAAAAATGAAATCATAGCCAGTCTCCACAGTTGCACCTGAGCAAAACATTTAAACCAATTATTTGCTGTAGGTCATCTCAGTCACCCTGTGACAGAAAAAGTAACAAAGTGGGCCTGAGTCTGTTTTTCAAATTTAATTGTACATGCCTGAAATCCAATAAACAGTAGACAAGTAACGTTATTGGGTGTCCCTGGTAAAAATGTTTGCTCAAGCCCATAAATAAATTATGGAACTGTGTCTGCCCTTTAACCACAGAGGCAAAATATGAGTCTCCTCATTGAACATGTTAGATTGTTCTTACCACAAACACATATACAGGGTAGTGAGGGTTAAGGTCATGAACTCAAAATATCATTAAAAGACTAAATGATTAACTATTAAAAGACCAGTTCACCTACATCACAAAAAAAACTGTATATAGTGACTATTAGTACTGTTACTATTGTAATGAACATTGCCAACAGTGATATCCACAGTAGAAGTAAAGTACATGTAAAGTACATCTTCTTCTTACACTGAGAGAAGTAAGAAAGGGTCAGAACTGCAGCAAAATGCAGCTCATTGAAATGCTTTGTGTGAAGCGTTGTATGTTTACTCAGATGAAGGCCATGAACTTAACCATTGTAGGTCTCCTACTGTTGATTCTTAATACAGTAAGTTCTGCCAGTGCTTTGATTATCTGGAGAAAGAGAGTTATTGTATCTTGAAAGAGGTGTTGCTATTAAATTTCAGAATGTATTTTTGTCAATGCTGTGGGCTCACAAATAAAGTTGAATTAATTCTGAAGCAGTAGCAAGCATGGCGAGGTATCACAAGGGGTAAGGTAGGGTTTCTTTTTCTTTCTCTTTCTCTTCTTCTAGTGGCTGGATTGTTCGTGTTTCCCACATTGTAAACATTACATGATAAACATCAGCATGTTAGTATGATGATGTTAGCATTAAGCTAGAAGAACCTAAATATTTTGGGTGGTCCAAAAATTGACACTGCGTTGTGCAGGGGAAAAAAGTTTAATCTGGTTTAACTTTTGCTACAAGGTTTAACATTTGGCAAGGCACTGCATTGATCAATCACATACATGCCAGCATGTCTTCCAGTGTGGGTGAAAAAAGTGGAGCAGGTGCTGGAGCAGGATGAGCCCCTCTAAGGCAAAATCAGCAGATATTTGGGTTCCAGGTGGAGAAGAAGCAGGGGTCTCCCATGTCAGCAGTCAAGGTGCAAACCACGCAGAAATGCCTCCAAGACAGTCCAGCACAGTGCAGCAGGGTGGGAAACACCGGCAGGAGCAATGTAAACTGATGAGAAAAAACATGATGCATGTGCAGACACCTATCCAGTCCACACATTGATTCAGTCAGGACTACTGTGACTGTGGGGTCATTGAAAGTCTCTCTCGGTATGTGACCAGCAGTGGAGTGCTGCAGCTGGAGCTGTGAGATGCTGTAAGAGAATAAACCAAGACTAAACTAGAGTATCTCATTCATAGATCAGCACTGTGTAAGGGCATCCACTTATCTGCCAGCACCGCACTACAAATTGTTGGTTGCCACGGTAACATTTTTTTTGTTTTTTTCTCCCTTGACATGACGAAGTGTAACTAGATCTGATGGCAGGCAGCCAGGGGAGGAATCTGACCCGGGTATGTCAGCTGGTCTTGACAACATTTTTCCCTTTGTACTTTTAAAGCAGTTTTTTAAAGTTTCCTTCCTGTGGTGAACTAATCATTCACGCACACTCCTGAAACTCAGTGAGCTGAATGGCATCAGAACATTAAAGTAACACCAGAGAGATATGAGATATAAAACATTACAAACTTTCCTTGTAGTTAAAAAAAAAAGGAGAAACTGCAATATGTGCTCTATGATTTTTTTATGAGCTCTGTGAGTTAAAGAATGGTGTTATTGTTCTTTTATTTGGCATCTTCTGACATTTAACCATTTTCATAATTTACAAAATGTTAGCCAAACATTTACCTTTACACCTTTGAGACACTATCATCCAAACTCTGTGTTCAGAGCTCTGGAACAACAAGTCTGAGAAGTGGAAGCATATCATATTTCAAATCACCTCTTAAACTGTTTTAACTTTCTCTTGCCAATTCATTATTGCATATACAGTAGTTTTGTAATTTTGCTTAACCCTGTATTTTTCCTTTGCTTGATGAAATAGTTTGACATTTTTAAAAGACTCTTTTTCACTTTCATTCTAAGTTATATGAAAAGATTAATACCACTCTCCTTCCTGTCCAGTAAAGTAAGTGGCTGCACCTCACAGTAGAAACAAGACACTTCAGTTAACAATACTGAGACCTACTCCATACATACACTGTGTTTTTGTAAAACATAGCTTTTTATGTGTTTTGGCCTTTCAGTTATACAAACTGCATTTTAGATAACTGACCACTGACCTTTTGTCAAACTCCCTCCAGTGTGAAGATGTTCAGAAACTCAGTTTTCAGTGTTGACATGTAGACAGGGAAAACTGAGTTCATGGGTGATGTGCCATTGCTGATAGCCCAGTGGAAGTGGTAATAACTTTTATAGGCTTCTGATTTGCCAACTTGTCTTTACAGTCAGGGTTATTTCACTGCCTGTTTGTTTGTTTGTTTGTTTGTTTACCATCTTTAAATATTCCATTTTAATAAATTCCCATGTGTGTGCGAACTAGGCCTTAGAGATGCTAGTAGGTGGATTTGTTTTTGGATGAAGCCAAGATAGCTGTTTTCCCCTGCTCCCAGTCTTTATGCTAAGCTAATCTAATCAGCTGCTGGCAGTGGTGTCTTACTTAATGGCCAGACATTAGAGTGTTATCTATCTTCCTCTTTTAAAACTGTCATTCTCAAGTGTCTTTCTAAGTGCCACTATATAGCATTTGCTTTCATTTTAAAGTAAATGTAGTTAGAGGATTTTTTTGTAGACGGTGCTTCAGGTTGATTTTAGAAGAGAAGAATGGGCTTAGTTTGAGTTTGAGTTTAGGCTAAGCTTGAACTTGACCAGATTTAAACAAAAATGTATCTGTTCCAAAAATGAACATAAATGCCAACACCCATGATGTTCCCTTTCATGCCATAGAGCCACAGTCTTTGAAGAGTTTCACAGATGGACTCACTAGAGTGTTATTATAATAGAAGACTCTCTGCTGTTGAGGCCTTATAAGTTGGAAAAACAGGAGAGAGGAGAGAAGACTGGGAAATAAGGGGGTGGAAATCTTGCTGCTGAGGTCAAAAAGGCGACCCCCCTGTTATAGGAGATGAACACTGCATTGAAAAGCTTGTGCAAAAAAGCTCAGTGAGGTCACAGACAGTCATAAGTAAGATGCGGAGCTCCCTAAAGAAGTGACGTTCTCTGTAGCAGTTTAGGAGCAGAAAGATTAATATTTATTACAATTAATGAAGACCATTTCTGGTACAGATGAATCCAAACTGTGGTTGAATAATGACAGTCATCATGACTGTGGTGGAACCTTATATATAGAGCCAAGAAGTCATTCTGAGTACATGTTGCATATGTACTCATCAGATGCCTTTAAAACAAATGTTATAATCTTCAAACTTTTCTTTTAGTCCAGCTGTAACAGACAGTTACTGAGGTGTTATCAGCTGTTCCAACAACAAACTGAAACTGGGTACTTCACCTCCACTATCATGTATTTTTTGTGAAATGATGAATGATGATTACAGTGCAAGAAATCATGTAGTTTGATGATCTAGATCATAAGCTAGCAAGTGATTCTTGCTGTGTTTAATTAGTGCCTCCACACTGCACATTCACATCCAGAATGTGGAGGTCAGATAGAAACGGTACATTAATGGTATTTTTTCATAACAAATTTCAGACTAGTGCTTTGAGCCTGAATAACTTCCACATCCATTGCCTTCATCTGTGACTGCTGACCGTGAACAACCCAAACATCTTTGCTGTGACTTTCAGTTTAATTGTTTTCGGTGTAACTCTGCCAGTGCAGTAATGGTGGCAGAGCTTGTCCTCAATGTCCTCATCAGTGACTATCACAGTTTAAACAACCTTCCAGCACAATCATCAGCCAGTGCTTTTAGAGAGGAGGAAGCTGAGTAGTTAACTTGAGAGACCACACATTGCATCCTTGGGTTCAGCCAGCTGAGAGCAGGTATAGAGGAGGAGGAAGGATGTAGACAGTTAGCTGCTGGAATAATCCTTTCCTGGCCTCCTACTGTTCCTCACAGATAGTCTCACTCCACATTAGACTGAGAGCTGGACTCTGCTTCTATAGGGAAATTTCCACGATTAGGTCAGTCAAAGCAGTTCTCAGAATTCAGCAGAACATGATTACCATCTAAGTAGTCAGTAGACCATTTCACATAATTACTGTAGGCTTCAGGCATCTTGAAGCATACAATACTTTTTGAACAAATGATGGGTTATGCAAGTAAATTACTGAGTTCTTATTTTCTGCTAGGATAAAGGGTTGAAAGGCCATAGAGGCCAGACCACCCAACACTGTGCCCCACTGAGATGTCATCATCAGGAGACATATCTGCCTGCTCAGCAGTATCTTTCATGCTCAGAGAGTCCTCTAAAATGGGAACATTGGTTTTAAAGGGAATAGTTTAACATTTTGGGAAATATGCTTTCACTTTCTTGCCAAAAGTTACATGATAATATTGATTCCAGGCTCGTAAATATGAAGCTACAGCCAGAACATGCATTAGCTTTGCTTTAAAAAAAAAAAAAAAAAGATAAATAAATAATCACAGGGGTAAACAGCTAGCCAAGGTGGCAAAAAGGACAACCTTTATATTATGGAAATGTTTGCATTATTTTGAATTTGTGGGTGAAAAAGAAAAGAATCACAGTGAAATGCAAATTGTGCATGGATGATAAATGTCATCTGCGAAGAACTGTACTTCAAATTTGAAGAAGCATCTGCGAGCTAAGCACAGGTCCACAACACTGATAGTGAGGCCCATTGAGGTGGAGGAGAATGATGCTGGTGCTTCAGCTCCCAAACAGCAATGGCTATCTTTTAGTTTGGCTATAAAGCTGTAACACAAAAGTACTCTAATGAGTTAGTTAATATCAGTAATTTTTTATGTACCAAGTTACTGGCAAGCTAAAAGTAACATTACCCAACACTTCCAATACAAACTGCATATAGATCCTTTTCAGTTATCTGAATGGGTTAATACTGGATTTTACTAAAAAATTTTTCATCATTTTCAAGACAGAAATTCCAGACATCTCAGACTTGAAATTACAACTAAGAGGTTGATGTGAGTGGTTTTTATGATGCCTATAATTATGGTCTAAATTTCATAGGACATGGAGCTATGTACAGGCTATATCTCTTTGTTCAATGAAGTTGCAGTTTTATGTGCTGAAATATTTCTTGAATTTGTGAGAAAACATCTCCTGGCAGTAGATAACACTCTCAGAAAGAAAGTGAATATTCCTATTCTACAAACTGTCAAATTAATCCTTTGCATAAAAAAGTCAACCAGTCATTTCAACTCAGGATATCAGTTTTTAGTTGAGGAGACAATAAGGCTTAGCATGGGTCTACACAAGAAGCTAACATTTCTGTTGCCTGTCTTACACCTGTGGATATATATATTGTTTTAATAACCAAAGACCACAAAGTTTGGCCAAACAGTTGTTGAAAGTTGAACCCTGCATGAATTGTGACTTCACCACTCACATCCATAGTCTATTTCATCATGCACAGAATGTCCAGATAAGAAATCCAATTAAGTCGATGCTACGCAGTCTTATTTCCCATTTCTGCAATCATCTCATACATGTCTATAAACAATAAGCCATTGAGAGCGTAATGCATTTTTGTCATACATATGCAAATGCTCTATTATTAGGGAATGGAGCAGTAACAAGGCAAGTGAGTTTTGATCAGCTGTGATCACAACTGGAGTTCAACCAGGAAGAGACACAGCAGCTTTTACTCTGTGAAACCTCTTGTCTGTTGGTTTGAAAAGAAGATAATAGGCTTTTGATGACTCTTGTTTGAATGGTTTGTGCTGTGACAGATAATTATCACAAGTAAGTTCAACATAGCAGAGAGTGGAGCACCGTTCAGTCTGCATCAGGAGTACGAGGCCTTGTGCCTGAGAGGTTGCAGGTTTGGGCCCCAACATTCACCAGGTGATCTGTCTTAGTACTTCCTCTGGTCTGGTTAAATTCGCTAATCAGTGACAGCAGCTGCTTTAACATTTGGATACAAACATTCCTGCAGTGTCTTGACCCTCCATGGCAGCCTGCTTCACACTGTGCTCAATCACTGAACCCAGTGGTCGTCCAGAAATCCTTAACCAGTAACTGCTCCTGCAACCAAGGTTTTAACATTTTTATGTCTAATCATATTACATACACAATGTGTCTAGACAGCTATGCCATTTTTAATAATTTAATTTTATGTGGAGCAAGACTACAATGTACAGGCATACAGAGATAAATGTGAAGTCTTTTCATTTGATTTTGGGTGAGTCAGAAAACAAGCACTTGTGCTAAAACACTCAAGCAATGCATTTGGCTTGTCCAATGTTATTGTGATGTCCATATCAAATAAATGAATAAATAAAATAAGTATATCTAACCAAATGTCAAATGGTGTCATTAAATCACTTCTAATGAATGAGGAGGAAACAGCAGTCTAAAGTTTCTTAAAAGACAAAGGCTCTTAAAATGCCATGGCACTGATGTTTTATTCCAGGAACTACAAATTCCATTAATTGCTATTATTGCTCACCATCCTCAAAAACACCATAAAATGTAGATTCATTTCATATCTTCCAGTTATTTCACTATGCAGCTGAATTGTACATTTGAACATTAATTTATTCATGATGGGTAATTTTAAAAATCCTGCTCCATTTAAAAATATTCTGCCACCTGTCAAAAACTGTTGCATTCATGAGCAATGCTGTTAAACCAGTGGAAAGAAACATAGATGTTTGAATGGGATATTTGTTGATTAGAGCTAACTGTAGGCATTCAAACAATCACTGATTAGTCCACTGACGTTTAACATTTTTTCAAATAATAGACTTACAATGGCAAAAATGCCCATTATAAGAAACCATTGCTCAAAATGATGTCTTCTGATTACATTGTCTAATCGAAATAAATTATAATACCATCACGTGAAATGCTAAACTATAATCAAATAATTTTCTGCCTTTTCACTAATCTAGCAATGATTTCAGCAGCATCATACAGAGTTCACTTGTCTCTAGGGTGTGATAATCAATAAAACTTAAATGTAATGTAATAACATTAAGTGTTAAGTATTGAAATGAGCCTTTTGTTTTCCAGAAATCTGCTGTTTTAGAACAATTTCAATAGGCTTTGTCGATGAGATTGAACACCTTTTCACAGCAACCTGCAGGATTATACCCTCCCACCACAACAGCAAAGCTGCACAAAGCGTGGGATTGTTATTGTGCTAGTTGTCATCTTGTTTCCTTTTCATGAGAGTCTGTTAGGGATGTAAAAACCATCTGTAACTAAAATAACACAGACATTAATTTCCACACTGGTAATGTCAGCCTCAGAGAAAACCAGACACCATGTGGAAAATACTCAGATTTAGTTTTGTTAAAGCACTGCTTAATCAAACTTAAAAGCTGCTATAATCAATGTTTTTATATCAACAATGGGTGAATGAAATGACTGTATTGACTGGAATGTGAAGGATATTGTTCATCGTCACGAACCCACAAAAAATTATCAGTGCCTTTGAACTCACTGTCTTGGATTTATGGACACAAATTTTATTTTTGTCTCACTCTCACTGCTCACATAGCATGATTTCCAGCAGCAGCCAGCTGTTTTTAGTGGAGAAACAAACACTAACCTCCTAACACCAAATGGCAGACAAAGCCATATTTAGGACCATTTCTGAACTAAAGAGCCAGATTGTTCCTTCAGAAACTGGTAGAGGCCACAACTGATTATCTGAGCTGATGATCTTTCTGTCTGCACATGAGTTAACATGTTGCTTCATTTAAATCTCTTAACATGAGGATGTCAGGGTTAGCAGAGCCACCAGCATGGCCTCATGTTCATAAATATACTCCTTGAATTTAATTCAAATGCAAGTAGATGAAACACAAACATGCAAAGTATTTTGTTAAAAAAAAAAAAACTTAATCTAGCTTCAAATGTAGGAGTTCTTATACAGTAATTCAACCATAAACCCCAAAACACTGCAACAAGACATGAAATGCTCTCTGCATTTTGCTGAAGACCTGCAAAGAGCATAACAAACACATTACACTTAGTGCAGTACTAATCATGTACTGTTTCCTCACAGCAGCAGCATGAATTACTGTGTAGCTTGTTCAGCCCATGATGAATCTGTGAAAGCACTGCTTTCTAAGTATAGCTTAAAGTACACTATCATCCGTGCACTGCAGAATATTGTCATTTATTTGTTCTCTCTCGTACTCGTATAACTCTGAGGTTCTTTTTTCAGTTTTCTTACATAGTGATAATGCCATGTTTTTCAGTGCTGTTTACAGCCTTCTAAACATCATTAAGTGTTAATCTGACAACGGCGCTGCGCATAAAAGGCTTCCTCCATATGGTATTTTAAAATGCAAAGTGTGATTTTACTTCTCAGACTAATTAAAAACAAAGGCCTTCTATGAGGTAAGTCCTCAAAGTAAAGGTGATCAAAGAAGGAAACGTTTATTTCAGTCTCTATTGTATTACTTTGTCTTGTAACAGGAGGATCTGGATTTTTTTAAATAGCCTTTAAAGTGAATCCTCTTAAGCTTCCTCACTCCACTTCTTAATTACAGAGGGCAGAACACATTTAATCCCTTCTTGATGAATAAGAGCATTAGTCGTGGATAGAGGAGGCTTCTTAGAGGAAATCGAATGAATTGTCATTGAAGCAGTGTAATTAATTAGTTCATATGGGCAGAGGAACAACAGTGTCACAACTAACCAAAATACAACATAGTCAGCTATAAACGGACACCACAGTCCGCCCTAATAATGCGCATGACCAGTGATTTATCTTACTGCTTTCTATTCATTAATGCTAACTTCTAAACCTCATCACCTCATCTGGTGCATTACAAATAGTCAGTGACAGCTGATAATTCTGTACACATCAATAAATAAAGATACTATGTCACAAATACATGTAGCTACCACCCAAAATAATAATCCTGGTTGTTTTATGTGTATTTTGGAGTACAGTAGATTATGTCATATTTTCATAAGATTTATGATTGTTCTTGTGGCAAAGAAGTAAGAGAGCGGAAATTGAATGACATTTGCCTTGCAACTACACAGTTTTGATCTGAAAACAAATGCCACCATGTAACATCCTGGATAAGAAGTTATATGTATTAAGCCTAAGAAAACTCTTATTATGTTTGACAGAGAGCGAACAGAATGTGAACTATTGAATATTGTTTATAAATCACATAAAGTATGTCACAAGATACTGACAAGATACCAAAGAATAAAGGGTACTTTACATTTATCTCACTTTTTTCTAATCTTATGTTTTTCCTGTTCTGATGATCAGTAGATATACATGCTAAAGCCTTTAGCAGTTATTTAAAGTAAACAATCTGTGGCAGAGGGAAAAAAAAAACCTTCTCATTTTGCAAGTGTACATTTGCTTAATTTTATTGAGTTATGATATCTGAATTATTTCTACAAAAGCAAACAGCAAAATTGCTCCATTGCAGGGAAAATGCATCACAAAAGATGGTTTACAAAATATGGGTTTTCTTTGCTCAGTAAAAACAAGGACGAAATGGTCAATCCTCAATGTTGCAAATGTCACTCGTCTTCATCTTCCTGCAAATAATAAAAACAGATGAAAAAAATGTCAGTAATAACCAACAGCCAAAATACATGCTTAGCAATGTCTAACAAAATTACATTACAACTAAACCATCTATTTTAAAAAGTGTTAACACAGTGTGCTTTGAAAGAGCATTAGCACAGAAGCCAGTAAATGTCTGTATATTTTAGTTTCCAGAAGCCATAACTTTGACAAATCTGCATGTATTACTCAAGTATTATATTGTCTTTAATGTATCATGCAACCTGTGATAGTAATGCAGTACCTTGTTAGAGGGTTAGTCCACCTCCATAGGCTCCTCAGTAAAGGGAGGATTAGGAGGTTGGACAATCCTGCAGGAAGAGCAAATCTTTAATGAGTCATTCATAAATTACTGGTGGAGACAGTTCAACACACTCGAAACATCAGCAAATGAAGAAAAGGTCTTTACTGATGTGAAAACACATTTGCTGTATTTAAAAATGTGCAGAATTTAAAAATGTCTGTCAACAAAATTTACATATATGTAGCTCTACAGTTGTTTTACCAGGCCTGAGCAAAGCTGTCCTTGTTCGGTCACAGATGTCACATCAATGTTCTGGTCCTGCAAAGAGCAATAAACACAGAATGTAAACTACATGAAAATGTATGCAATACTTTATTCAATCCCATATTTTGATTTGATTTTATAGTGTCACTACTTACCCATGAATACTGCACTTGCTGAGATGATGTTGATCTGTGGTTATAGTAAAGGTAGTTGATGTGGATATACTTGTGTGAACAACATAACGACACTGTAAGGAAATGGTCAAAAGAGTATTAAGTATTGTGAATAATATAATACTAAATATTACTATTTTCACAGCATTTGGATTACTGTAGATTTTTCTGCCTAGTTAATGCTGCTAATAAGCTCCTGTCAAACAATACACACACACCACTTCAATCGAACTTCACAACTGGAATGACATATCTGTCCTGGCAGCTTCCCTTGACACTTGACACTCCTTTCACATCCTACTCTGTGGCTGCAGTCGAATAGTCAAAAAAAAAAAATCTCCTTTTCTAAACACTGTACCTAGTCCTCGATGGAAAATGTCATGAATTCAAGGAAAGATGTGAAGGAGAATTGATAAGGCCTTTGGAAAAGACGAACTTTGCTGAGACAATCTGACACAGGAAGTAACAACAACAAAATAGGACTGACATCTTAAAAAAATCTAGAGAAAGTTGAGCCAGTAAAATAGCAAGAAGCCAGAGTAAATTATATATTATATGTTATCATTTATTTATGTTACATGTTATCATTATTATTAAATGAATTGGATCGATTTGAAATTCAAGGATTTCCAATAAGTTTTGATTGTGACAGAAGCATAAAGTACGTGCCCTGTCGTTTCTACATTAGGTCGGCCATGCTGAAACTATAATGGTGTCTATCGCTTTAAATCTGCTATGAATTATGGGATTGGCATTATGGCGGCCCTCTCCCGCCAAGCATGGTCCTGTGCTCAGCTATGCTAAGCCTTAGCCTTAGAGTTCACAGTAACCGAGCCCTCTGTAAATACCTAAATACTCCCACACTGACAGATCATCGTTATTTAATTTACGTTTTGAGCCATTTTTGCAAGTTGTTTTTATAATTCAGCTCATCAGCGGCGGCCTGTATCCCAACCCTCTTCTTCCCTTCCTTGTGATTCTGTCTAGTCTATCTCTGAGCCCTGAAACCAGTCCATAGCACCTCATCTTGCTGTCTCCCCGTGTCCCTTAATCGTTGTCATTGTTACCCTCTCCCTGCTTTGCTTCCAGCTCCAGCTTTGACCGTCTAACCAACCATCCAGCACCCGCCATGCTGGTCTCAGACCTTATCCATACTGCCGCTTTCAACAACTTTCCTACGACTTGGTTCACTAGTACCAAAGGAGCCACTTAATGCTGCAATACTTTGACACCTTTAACCTCAAACAGTTTTATGTTATTTTTGTTTAACATAGCTACTTACGTCAACAGCTGTTAAATTTGTTGCCATTTTTCACAAGCTTGAGCAATGTAAAATACTCGCGTGTGATAGCCAGTTTATGAAGCAGCGGAAGACACGAAACAAGCAAACCGGAAGCTCGATGTCCATGCCCTATTCAGTCAGAACACTTCAGAATAAAGCTTAATAGCCCAAAACTGGTTGGTCAATGGCACCAACAGTAAACCACAGTTTACTGTTGGTGCCATTGACTGTAAATTAAGATAGTGGCGACCTGTTGCATCCAGTCTGATTCCGAATGTTGGTGTCACAGTTTATAGTTACAGTGTATAGTCCTATTATAATTCCTGGCTTCTGGAGCAGGAAATGGTAACAAACACGTCAATCTCCATTTATAACTCTTGATATTTTCAGAGTTTTCCTGGCTGGACACCAGAGATAAACACTGGTTTTTAATAATTTCTAAGTCTTTTTTAACTTATCTACAGTACAACATTACTCTTGAACTTGCAGGGCCTGATTCCAGCAGTTTAAGCCGCTGACTATCACTCAGTTAGAGGAAGATCGTTGAAGCTGTTTTAAGCTAAAATAGTTATATACTGTTACTTTGATTCTCAAAAACTCACCTGTTTTCTCACTGCTTTTCCAAAACTCCAAAGTCCAAAAATGTAATAAAATAGGTTTTTCCATTCATGGGTGTCCAACTTGAGAGAAACATCCTTTCTGAGGAAAAAGACTCAACACTTAACAATTAATTAATTTTAACTAATATTAAACCCTGTGAGTTTGGAGTGAGCTTTCTGTGTCAGTTCCTCCATGTAGCCTCTCTGAACAATGAAAAACACTGCTGTAGACTCAGCCTCAGATGATTTGTTAAACTTTTGCATATAGGAAAGTTTTGACCTGTCCTTCCTCATGCAAAAACAGGAAGTGCTAACATGCTAACTTGCTTCCTTGTTTTAGGCCTAAAAGCACAGATGTGGCTAATTATCAGCTTGTAACTCAAGTTCAAGTCAAATATATCGACAATTAGTCAGCCTTATTGAAGGGGGCGCTATTGCTGCAGAAAGATAAATAAAACAAAAAACAAAAACAACACTAACACACACACTATACAATACAATACAGCTTATACAAAAGTGCCGCCCCACATTCATCACACCACCTGAATAGTGCTAGTGCTCCCTTCAGGGAGGGAGGTTTTTGTCCCCACCCCTTACAGCAAGAAGCCTTCCCATCCTCCAGGTGGCCCCACGCACAGATGACATCAGCACTTCGGTCCTGCTCCTTTCAGGTGTTAGTACTTGCATACTTTTTAAATCATGATGGTGAATTGAGTTCAAATATGTGCCTGTGATTTAGTGCACATGTACCCATTTGACTTAGAACTAATAATATTAATGATGGCTCCAGAGGTTAACCAGTAAGTCCTGTTATTTCAGTCCAGTGGGCCAACTGACTGTTAGCATGCCTGCTAGCTTTATTTTCCCTCTTCAAAGGAGAAAATTGACTGATTAGCACTAGCCCTGCCATTTGCCAGATCACACTCGTTGCCCCACATATTTCAAGGATGAGCAAATGTCAGTTTGTTGTGTGACCGCATTACTCTTATGTTTGACTGAAGTTAAATTATCTGCTGTGTAAAAGGTTGTCTGTACATTAGTGAGTCTCTCTTTAGCAGATTGTTTTTGATTGAATGAAGCAAGAACCGTTTGTGACTGGAAGGAAATCCATCATAGCTTTTTGTGAAATCAAACAGCAGCAGGCACAGTGGTAGTAGTTGTAAATCATCTTTGGATAACTTGCAAATGTTGGCAGAGTCAATACAGTATCATTTCCATGACTCTCCCAAGTCACACTTACTGTGTATATACTGGTCTCCATTGTTTACGGTGCCATTGGTAGAGGCTGATTTGTTTTCTTGCACAAGCTGTTTATTCAGGCTGGCATGGCCCAAGCGGCATGTGTCATGGTGAGGAAACTGCCCAACTAGCAAGCTGGCATTGTTCTTTTTGGGATTTGTGGTGCATCTGTTCATGTGTGAAGTTTGGCAGGTTGAAATTTAAGGTCCTGCACACCCACACAGGGTTTATCACTTACTCTGGCTGATTAGTCCTCCACTCAGGGTAATGCTAGGTGGAGCAATTCTGGGGATTAAGTGAGGTCACAGTGTACTAACAAGGCTGATGAAGGTGCAGGTTCCCATCCTAACAGATGCTTCAAAACTGACTGAATATTGAAAGAGATGTCAATCAAGCACAGTGTACACATGCCCCCCAGACCATGGATGAATTATGAACACTCTAATAAGCTCTAATAATAATAATAATAATAATACATCCATGCTCCAGACAGAAGATGAGGTCTAATCAGGGAAAATAAGTGCAGCCCATCACTGATGGGTGCAGTTGGAACAACTGGGGGGTGGGGGTGGGGGGTTACATTATGGTGACATCACAGGTTCAAATTATCAACTCTGTCATGACGTTCACATCTCAGTGGATCAATATATCTGAGCTCTCAGTACCCTCACTGATGAACAGGAAAACAGCACAGAAAAGATTCCAGTCACCACAAGGCCTTGCAGTAGCTCTCTAATTCCCAGAGTTGGGAAAAAAACAGTCATTTGATTTGAGTCTTTGTTTATTCCTGGAAACAAAGATTGAATATTCAGTGAACTGTCTTCAGGGAGGCGTCTGGATCAGTGACCACAATAAACATGCTCCTAACTCTCAGTGATTGTGGCCAAACTGAACACCAGATAAGTGGCCTGCAGACCTGCTGGATTAACTCCAGCTCCAACAAAATGTCAGCATTTATGCAAAAGAGCAAAGCAAACAAGGCAGTAGGAGCCATGATGCTTTGTTTTATGCAGGCTTTATACAGGAGTACAGAGATAGGCAGTCTGTATAACAAGACTCTGCAGCTGTGGGATATTTGAATTTAATAGGAACAACATCCTCAAGGATCGGAAGTTAGTGACAGTCAAAATAAATACTATAGTTTAATTTTTTAAGGCATAATCATTCCTAAAAATGTAGAAATAATACACATTTGATGCTCTTGTGAGTTTTTATTGTACCAAATTTGGCACAAAATTGAGTCAAAATAAACTACAGTGCCCATGTTCACTGGAATGACTGTAACCCAGAAACTGTAACCCAGTGCAGAGCTGTGGCCTACTGGCAACTCTTTACAGAGAAACAGGGGAATAAGATGTATCACAATGCCTTCTGTTAATAATCACTGCCACTGTCACTGTCACATGGGGATTACTAAGATGAATCCTGATAACATAGGAAACAGAGGTAGTCCAAGTAGAATGAAGAAAGTGGACCACCAAAAGATAAAATATAGCAAGTATTCCAAGTCTATGAATAGTGAAAATACAAGCTTGATAGACACTGTGTCACAATATAGGATGCATCTCCATTAAGAAATTAAGAAAGGGTTGATTTTAGCACAAAGGTTTTCAAACTGTGAGGCACACGTGGCAGTGCAGCCACAAGAGAGTTGAAGGGAGGGTTCAGTGGGAGAGACATGAGCTGCATTTAGTGTCAAAACTGTACTTCGCCTCTGTCAAGTTATCTATAATAAAAAGAATTTGAAAAAAATTAAATCATAGCTAAAATGCAGTTTACAGCTTCAGAACTTGTCTGTAAATCATAATTTTTTATTAAACATAATCAAAGAAATCCAGTAAAAGTTGTCAGTACATCCTGTAGTTTACTGTAGTCTTACTGCAGAAGGAGAAATAGCTAGTGTTTGGGCCTGCAGCCATAAATTGCTCTAACTCCTGAAACACGTTAAATACATTAATGATGTATAATGATGTAGAGTTCTCTGAGGGTGGATGTGTCTTTAATTAATTAGCTCATAATTAATGCTGTGATGCAAAGCGTGGCTCTGTAATAGCAAAAAAGTGGACAACACAAACAGATTCCAAATGACTGTAACAAACTGGGGTGTTCCACACTTCAAGCTGTCGTGCTCCCTGGGCTTTTAATGTGAAACAACAGACCTACAGGAGCTACATGCATCGATCTGTGTAGTTGGGATTTTAGCTGGCCCAGAGCCTGACTCATTAAAGAGAACACTCAAGTCAGTTTTACTCTCAGTCGCTGCAAGTAAATAGAGTAAGAGTAGAGCTGTGGATGTGGCAGGAGAACAACAGAGCAACTTCAGAGGAAACGCTGTAAAATACCACAAAAGAAGAAATCCACCATGTTCCTATAGATGCTCTACCACCAATGAGTTATTTTATCATAGCGTTCCAGTTTAGTTTTGTTGAGTGTTCAATGAACTCTGTGTCCCCTGCTTCACATTTAGTGATTTTCAACATTTTAGGTTGTTGAGAGCACCCAAAGTTCGAGTGGAAAAGTGTAGGTGGACAGAGCAATAATGATGGTGTCAGCAAAGTACAAGGCAAGATAACAGCAGATTTTTCTCCCATCAAACAGAGTAGAAGGTGAGAGTCACAGCCCTTAATCAAAACACAGCAGGCTTTAGTGTTTGAGTTAAACCTAAGCAATACTGTTTTTGATAAATTGCTGAAAAGTGTTCAGCTATTAAGCAAATACCCACTTCTTTTAAACTCAATCACCCCGGTTTGAGAACCAGGCTTCCTGTTAGAAATGTGAAACCTAACATGAGAATAATGTTTTCAGACTTCAGACAGCTGTTCTGAAACCACAGAAGATTATACAGCTGTTTTCACAGGCTGAGTATAAATGGTGACAAAATCAGACTGAGCCCAGTGAAATCCAGAAACATCACAAACTTTATTCACGTTGATCTCGGTCTGAATGTTCTGAGAGTTTCACCTTTGATCACAGATGATGTTCAGGTTGTCGGTCTGCACAATAAATACAGGTAAGAGTTTTAACTGAACAAGGTACAAAGTTGTTGTTCATTCCACGTAAGAATATTTACATGATTAAGGTTCTTCTACATTACAGTTCAGTGAGCTAAATCATTGAGTTTAGATAAGATCACAGTGTACACAGTAAAATATGTCGTACACAATTGTTTAGATAACAGTCTACACCTGTTTTACTTAATCATTCTGTAATTTTCAGATTTAATTGATGCTGCTCTTGTTTTTCAGACTCAGTTTCAGAGAATTGGAAATCCAACAAAGACATATTAGACATAAATGGTTATAAAATCCCTTTCACTGGGTCTTGTGACATAAGTTTGGTAAACCATGGGTGAAATGTTGGCGTAAAACAATCATGATCAGTATTCTAAAAGTCTCTAAAAGGAAATCAGTAAAATACAAGTCTAGAGAAATTATTTGCTTTTGTAAACAGACCACATGGATTTCAAAAAGAAATGGCCAGTCTGACATTAGAGGCGACTGGACTGGAATCACTTACACCAGTTACACCCATTGAGGCAGTAGCACCATGTACAGCATTGTAGAGTGGGGGCATTTTTTCAGTAAAGACACATTTTTGGTCAAAGCTCCTGTAACTCTGGTCCCTGATGGTTTGCACTTAACTCAAAGACACTTCTCCATATAATATGGTGACAGCGCTTCAAATAGTGCCTGTAATCTGATCAGTTAATCAGGCTTCACGTCACATTACAGTGAGCAGAAACTCTAAATGCTTGGAGTGGAGTGGTCACACGCACACATGTGCACACACACAAATACACACACACAGTCTCTTTGGCTCTGTACAACAGATGAGAATTACATGTTCCATCCGAGTCCGATGTGTGTGGCCAGCAGGTAACACATGGCGATCATACACGTCATTATCATCATAGGGAATCCTAACCTGTGAGAAGAACCAGAAGAACACAAAACAGGATAGGTGTATATGGTCTACAGAGGATCATGGTTGCCAGATGATGAATCCTAATGACAAACTAATGACCTTTCATCAAATGCCACCACAAGTCAGCACATTAGCTGTAATTTTAATGTAATGCTAATATTAACATCTTAATTGTACACTGAACATGCTAATATGCTTAAATGTCACATGTTAAATGCAAGGTTGCCAACTCTGGGTACCTGGCTGGAGTGAGATTTTGATGCCAGGGGCTTAATCACATGTATGCACACTAAAACAGAGGCACATATTTGTACTTAATTCACCATCATGGTTTAAAAAAGTATGCAGGTGCTAACACTTGAAAGGAGCAGGACCTTAGGTCTAAGATTTAAGGATATAGCCTGACTACACCACCCCAGGACTTCCACTTAGGCAAATACTCACAATTTTGCATTAATAGACAAACACTGACCCAATACACAGGGCACAGAGTTCCATTCACACACTGTCTCTCTCTGGTCTATAGGGAGAGATATAGATATTTATTTAGCTGATTGAACACAAGCGTGGACATTGACTTAACATATTACATACAAATCATAACAAATTACAACCTTGGAATCAAAATGTGGATGTAAGTGTGGTAAACAGCAATTTTTACCAATAAAGGTTACAATAAAAAAAAAACAGCTGGCTAGTAATTTTGGCTACTTGCGAAATCTTTGGTGGATGGTATTGTTAGCTAGTGAAGTTACCTGTGATAGTCTCATTTCTTAAAACTGCACTTGTGTTTCATCTTCTCCATTTTCCCTGATTCTCATTCCTGCTGCCTCTGTCCCTGTCTTCCTCTGAACTGATTTCTAATATCAGTCCCTCATCTCTGCTGTAAAACTGCTATATTGTTGCCATCCTGGTGGTTGTGTATGTTGTAGCTTGTTCACCAACATTATCTTTACTGAACATCAGATTTTTTAAAGGTGTTGTATACTTTTACATTTAATTCTGTACAATATAAAAAATCAACTAACACAAACTTGAAACTAGATAAACTTAGCTAATGCAGAGTGAACTATGTACTATGTTTGCTTTAGTTGTCACTGTTATGTGGTTATAGACTGCAGGCTTTTACAAAGACACAAATCTACAAGGCATGTTAAGTAACATAACCTTGACAGCAGAGTGTTTACTGTGAAGAATGCCTAACTCTGGCATGTTTCAGGTCTCATGCCAGTATGTATGGTACAATCGTCTGAAAAATCATTAAATCTCTCAAAAGTCAAAAAATATGTAATTCCAGATCTGTTTGACTACATTTCTACATCAGACAAATGGAGCTAGCTGCCTGGAGCAACTTGTCCTCGATGCTGGTCATGAATAAATGTTTAATAAGACACTTCCATCCACAGTAATTACCAAGCAATCAATGTATAATAAAGATTGGGGGTGAGCAGATCAACTATAATGATACAACCTTACAACCTGACTGCTACAAACTACAAATATCAAAATACAGATAGATTCATCATTTTGTCTCTTACATGTAGCCAGGGAACTGATCACAGATTATTTATAATTCTTATATTTTGTTCATATACTTTCTGTGGATCATAATTCTTGTGTAAATTTTGATGGTATCATGGATTAAACTTTAGCACCTAAAGTGTAAGTAAAGATTTACTGTTGTAAATAAAGATTCTCTCATTTCCTTAAATAGACAACTTGTTAATGACACTCCAGAATAAACAAGTGTAACAGCAATCAATGCTGAATCAATTAGTTGTCTGCATACAGCTGATCTGACATTTATAAACAATTGTCTTCTATGCCATTGTCTTTTTCAGACGCTAGTTTTCTGGTTTGAGATCAATGGACCAGAAGCAAATTACAATATGTGGAAAATAAATCGTAATTTTAGAAAACAGGTGTCTTTATGATGGATGTTTTATATGGTACACTTTGAACAGATCTTGTGCCTAATTTCATGTTTCATAGAGCTATTGCAAAAGTTCAGTAAGACCTTTCCTCTCATATTTCCTCTTATTCTTTTACTTTCATAATTCTAAAGCCCATTTCTCTTTGTTGCACAAATTTTGTTGATTTTATTCATGTTTAGACCTGTTTCAATCTTTAGCAGTCACAAATAGTCACTTTCTTCATATGAACAAACATTCTTATGACACGCTATTTGCTACTCTGAGACAAGCCAAAAAAGATGTTAAAACAGGCATGCAATTTATTTGCCAAATTAAATCACATTATGTTTTCAAAAGTATTTGAAAAGCCCTGAGGTGCAAACAAGTTGGGCACCTATAACAAAGTAAAGTTTGTGTAGCCTAAGTGATATTTGTGATATTTCCTCAGGCAGGCAGTTATAACTCATTCTAAATACAGGGAGTTAGATGATCACTGCCACTAAAGTATCAGCAACCATGTAAAATTAAGTAGACTGCAGGCCAGACTGCTTTCTCAGTTTTCATCCAAATGTGTACTTAGATGACTCCAGAACTGCAGATGGTTTGTCATTTGGATGTGTACCATGTCCTATATGGACACATGGCTGCTCTGAGGGCCAGAGATCTGTTTGCCCCCAGTCTGTGACACAGATCATTTTAACAAGATGAAGACAGAAAAAGGAAAATACATGTATATTTTGTGCGCCAGCAACACTGTCAAAGCAACAAAGGACTAATTAAAACTATAGCAGCCCTGCTGAAAAATGAAGAGCACCCATATCATTAAAATATCATTCAGAGCAGATGTTCCCTACCAGTGTAATGGTACACTGTGAGATGTGAGGTTGGGGCAGTGATAGACTCAATAAATAAGTAAGCACCAAATAAACCAGAAAATACCTACTGCTGCTATACCTCACACTGATGATGATTCACATCACTGTTTATTAGCTGTGCAAATATTCTTATTGAGATTAATGGCAAATGATAAGAGCCAGTTATTTCTAATGCATGGTCAATTATTATGATGATGAAGCATGATTACAATAGGATGAGTGTAATGGGCTGTTTGTCTGGCCATTGGCCAGCAACAAAAAGAAACACAACTTTATATTCCATTTGATCTAAATGTGGTTTTACCAGCAGACATAGCTCCTGTTTTTTCAGTGAGACAGACCCATTAGGCTGATGTGTATTTCATTAAAATAACCACTGCAGCACATACACAGGTCAGACAGAGCCTCACAGATGATTATGTGAAATGGCAAGGTTAAGTGTGCAAGCTTGATTTTTAGAGAAATGCAAAAGGTTACATGTCTCTTTCTTGTGTGTGTTTTCTGTTTACCTGATTCCTTCTCAGAGTATCTCAAGGCCTGAGATGACTGTTTTGGTTCAGTTAGCACTGATGTTCAGTATTTGATGGGCAGTGAGTCATGGGTGCCCTTTTGTTTTGTTTCCTCTTTCCTATATGAGCTTGCCTTTTATGGAAATCTGTAAGTATTTCTGGGGGTAAATCAGATTATTTATATGATATGTTGGCATTAATTAACATTATCAGGTGGCAACATACAATACTGTAGCTTGACTTGGGGTCTTCCATCTATAATAAGCCCAACTGATGGAAAGTATAACATGCATAGTCCTAGTACTGCTCTTAAAAGGAATAATAATTCAAGCCATATGTGTTAATGTGGACATTATACAACTGATAAATGTGACTATTTGGAAAGACATCCATAGATAGTTTCTGAGTTATAACCCATGGTAGAATATGACCAATGCAAAATGAAATATATTTGCATTGGTAAAATAAAAACTATTACCCAATTTAATATTTTGCTGTAAATTTAGTGCAGTACTCAAACTACGAATTGTTGTTATCCTTTGCCAAACTGCATCATAAACAAGAACCATCTAATCAATTATCAATACCAGAAATGAAAAAACAACAACAACAAAGAACAGTGGATTTGGTAAAGGCTTTGCCACACACAAACGAACACACAAATCCTCAGCAGTACAGAAAATGGTCTATACCTAAAGATAAGGACTACAGTATAATCCTTTAAAAAGCTATTCATGTGCATTCTGTGCTTCCTTTAAGAGAAAGATGGAAACCGTTACCAGCTCTTGACCTTTTCTATATGTTCTCTCTCTTTTATAGAAGGTCTTTTGAATCAGGAGCACCTTTGTAAGTTTACCTTCCACAGTGATCTATTCATCGAATCCTGCACTGAAGAAGCAGAGAAAAGCATACAAGAAGTCCAGAGGACCTTAAAGAATAAATGGTTTATGTGTGTGGGTGCTGTCTGATAATTATGTGTTAATGTATTACTCTTTATTGCTACAACTATTTCTTCATTCAGATTAATAAAATTATGCAGTTTCAATTTAGTATGCATGTGGAAATGTCAAATTAGTACTTGAGCCAAGGATTAATGAGGCTAGTCAAGCACTTAAGCTCATTAATAATGATTTCATTGTGGCGTGGTGCTGCATTTAAATTGTAACAGAGTCAAACTTTTTCAATAGGTCAGAGTGATTATCATTTTTATTTACACATCAAAGGTTTAATGAGGGGTTGAATCATTAGGAAACCCTCCAACAATCAAACTGTTAAGTGACAGGTAAAGGTAGACATGTCAGTAGGCTAAACAAAGACTGAACCTGACCATTCACTTTGTTTGTTTTTATTGGCATGTCCTGTGATCACAAAACCTCCTCTTAACATACCACATACTGAAATGGATGAATTTACAAAAGTGTTTAAAAGAAAAGTCTGACATTTTGGGAAACATGTTTATTTGCTCTCTTCTCAAGAGATAGATAAGAAGATCAACAATACTCCCATGTCTGTGTGCTGAATATGAAGCTACCACAAGCAGCAGGTTAGCTAGGCTTAATAGTGAGAATGGAAGCAAACTTAGCACAAACTCTGTCACTGATTCTCCCAAGGAGTCCCCCAAGGTTCAGTACTTGGTCATCTTCTGTTTATCTCCTTCTGGTTAATATTATCCATTGTTATGGTGTCCATCTCTACTGCTACGCTGATGATGTCCAGTTCTACAAATGTAGCCTGTGAATATTCTCATTCATCGAGGTCATAGTTATCTCAAGGAAATTGGTCCATCTGTTGGACCAATCTCAGCCTGGTCAGATGGGAGCATGAACTGATGAAGCCTCTTGGATGAGAGGTGAAACGTCTTCCTAGACAATAATTAAGTCCAGTTGCGTTCGATTGAAATTTCCTTGAGATTCTACAAATGTACTAAATCCATCACGACTGCAACTCTGTCCACCCTGACCAACTTCCCTTCTTCCCATCATGGATGCAAGTGTGACATATGTGATGTGATCATCACGGTCCCAAAGCCCTCATCTAATATCCACAACCTCTGAGTAAACTTCTCAAGAAACCCCTCATTTGAAAACAACATTTCCAGTGGCTCCCTGCACCATAATGGATTGGTTTGTTTGGTATTAACTTGTAAGATACAGCTGATAACATCAGACTACACTTGCCAGCAGTCTGACATAGAAGGAAAATGTGGGGCTTTTCCACTCTTTTCTCCACATGCTATTGAAGTCTGATTGTAGAAATAGTCAGAAATTATCAAAGAATGGAAGAAAATCCTTTTACTTTTTTTTTTTTTTTTTTTTTTTTTTTTTTTTTAGATAGCAAACAACCCACAGCCACATCAGTTTCTGGCTTTGATTATTAGACCTGTAGTCTGTTTTGCTAAGTGATGCTACTGAAAAGCAAACATCAGACCACTAAACCACACCACTCATCCTCAGACTAAAGAACAAATACTATAAACACTCCAGAGCTTGATAGTAATACAGCATTCAGCAGTGTAGAGGAGGGTCACAACAGCTCAGTGGTGTGTATATTGAGCTTAACTGAACTTTTTCTGCCAATGTAAAATATAATGGCCTTTATATTATGCTCTAAATACATATAAAAAATGTTGTTGTTTTTTTTAAAGGCAAGGGGGATGGATTATGGGATCAAAGGCCTTTAAATAGCTCATTAACATGAGACAAGTATGATAGTGAATGTCCACTTAAGATGGATGGGGTGAGGAATTTCTAAACTGTTATCATAGTCAGAAAAGCTAAGGTCACCTCTATATGAATGAATCTCATTCTGCTGAGGTACACCCATTTCCCCATCACAGGCACAGCATGAGGGGACAGAGGACAGATGAAGAAGCTTCCACAATACAGCATAGAAAGGGAAAAAGGTTCACCTTGTCTAAAAACTCCCATCATGCCTTGTGATCTCACACATTGATTTAATTGCATATGATGGGAGCTCTTTGAGAGCCCTGATGCAATCTTGAAGACCCTTTTTAGATAAACCCAAGGGACACGCTTCTCTGACTGTGGAGGCTGTATGCCTCACACAGGACACCACTGCTCCCCATGACAGTGCTTGACCTGTGCTATTCAATAAGCAGGAAAGATTGTAAAATGCCCATGTGTAGTTTTTAGGCTGTAGAGTGTATACTAGTACATGTACTTTCAAAAAATTGATTTTTAGCTTTGTGTAAACTTTTGTCTCTGATTACAGTGCATGTTAGATTTCTTGCAAATGACAACAGCACACCTGTAGACTATAGTGTGGGGGATCATTGTTCCCAGCACGAGTTCCCTGTGCAGATGCAGAGAGCTGTATGAATGGGAATATTATTTTGTCACAGTGTGTGATAAAAGGAGACAGCACAGGATAAGAAACTGAACACTGGTTGGTACTCTTACCAAAGTAAAGCATCTCGGTATTTCACATGTTAGCCCAAGTTCCAATATGTTTATTATGTTGTATGTTTTATTTTATATTGTATAAAGGGTATTTTATTGTAACTAATTCTTTGTACTTTTATTTGCCAGACTTTTTGAACTCAAATACTGGATTGTTTTAATTTGTTTTGTTTTCACATGTAAATGGACTTATATAGCGCTTTTCTAGTCTTTCCGACCACTCAAAGCGCTTTACACTACAGATCACATTCACCCCATTCACACACATTCATACAGCACATGTTCTATATAATGTGCTATCTAAACACATTCACATACATTCACACACCAATGTGACACACATTGGAGGTAATTTGGGGTTCAGTATCTTGCCCAAGGATACTTTGGCATGCAGAATCGAACCACCGACCTTCTGATTGGTGGGCGACTGCTCTGCTCTACCTCCTGAGCCACAGCCGTCCCATGTAAAACAATGTTGTCTGAAAGTTGCTATGTAATTAAAGTTCAATCAAACATCACTGTGAAAATGCCCATCAAGACACTAAACTATAACACTGGATATTGTTCATACTGAACATGTGACCACTAACTAACTAACTAATACCATGTCAAGCTGGACAAGTATAGTGCATATACAAGAAGTGCTTCTTCCATTCTCCCCAGGTTAATGGATTGAGGAGAGTAGTCTGATCAGGGCCTAAAGACCAACAGGGACCATACCAACTAATTGCTGAGCTATTCAGGGCCTCTTATTTTCCTTTGTGATGGTGTATCAGAAAGGCATTCATGTCCCTGTAGGCTTGTCTGGGCACTGAATTTAACCACCTGATACAGCAGTAGTCAGTCCCAGCTGCCTGGAGTCACAGACAGGCTTCTCTCCCCCTTACCTGTCTCTCTGAACAGCTGTGACCCTTGCCACAGACAGCCAATTACAGGTAGTGTTTCAGAGAGCTGAGAGCAATGATTCTATCCAGTGACTGTAAACACAGCCACAGTGTGAGAGAAGCAGAGCTGACAGGCTGCAACTGTTCTTATCCATCTCTGTGAAATTTTATGCAGATGGGCAACAGATTGAGAAGGTAGCAAGAAACCAACAATGAACAGATAATAGTGAGATTCCATTTCTTAATGCATGAGGTTACCTGCAGTTATTCCTTTCATTCACTAGCCCCAATCTCACTACCTCCTACTGTCCTCTGGTCCTCCTGCTTTAGGAAACCAGGAAAGATGGACCAGATCCTGACCATTTCAGGTATAAATACTGACCAGCCAACCACAAAAAAAACTTAAATCATATAATGTTGTAAGCAAGAACAGAAAATACACTAATGTGTCTTTTATTGGCTACTGATTGACTGATAGATGGCTGCATTCTCCAAAGGTCTAACACAAAAAGACTATATTTATTATATCCAGTGGGGAATGGGAATCTCATAAGTAAAATCAAGTGAGGACATAACACCTCTGTAATTAACAACTCAATGTTGATTAATCTATTTCTGTCACATCCCCTGTCCGCTGCAGGTCATGTTTTCCCCCACCTTTTGTGTCTTGTTCTGTTTTATTGTGAAACCCTAACCTTGTCTCTCATTCCAGACCATTTACTTCCTGTCCTGCTCTCATGCCTGATTACCTGCCCCACCCTAATGGGTTGTGCCTGTGCCCCATTTAAGCTCGCCCTTCCCTCCCTTCTATGCCAGTTCGTCTTGAGTCTTGTACCAGTGTTCCAGCATTGTCTTTGTAGATTGTGATTCCCGGATTTAGACCTCGCCTCTGTTTTATGACCTGCTCTTTGCCTACCGTCTTTTGTACCTCTTCTTGGATTTGTGTTATACCTCTTGTGCCATTAAACCTCTGGCTTACCCCATGTACTGAGTTTGGGAGTCGTGTATTTGGGTCCAACCTGTTGAGAGCTGACAATTTCTGTCTCTTTTTAAATTAGTAATATCTTTTTAATAATTTGATTCTTATTTTTTCACTTATTAGAATATCAGGCAATAGATGCTGATCACAAGTTCCCAGAGCCAAAGGGAACATTTTATGCTGATGAACAAAGAACACATTTTAATGTCATAAAATAGAGCAACCTCAGAAGTGACTAGCATTACTAACTGTAACAATTATTATAACCATGCTGAATGCTAACATCAGCATGCTAACATAATTCACAGTGGCAGTGTTAACATGTTCATGTTTAGCAGGTAGAGTGTTTACCACATTCACCATGTTAGTTTTACATGTTAGGAGGCTAATATTTCCTAATTAGCACTGACCACAAGAAGTTTTGTAACCAACCAAAGCCTGGACAAATGAAATCTTTTACCTGGTAATGGAATGAGATGAACGGTTAAGGGATGAGTATGTGTACCAAATTTCACGATAATACATCAGATAGATATCTGATAGATGGATAGATATTCTGACATTTCACTCAAAACAACAAAGGTCAGCCTCATGATAGAGGTATTAGAGAAGTCAGGGAATCACTAAAGTCATTCAGGATTCATCCTCTGGGGACCATGAATGTCCAAATGAACTAGACTTAATGGCAATCCATCCAACAGTTGTTAAGATATTTCAGTCTGGGCCACAGTGATGGACCAACACAATGACACTGCATGACTAGCATGGCTAAAAAAAAAAAAAAGCTATAAACAGCTGCCCAAAAAAAGCATAACTGCGAAAAGGAAAGCAGAACTGCAGAAAAATGATAGATCCCCCATGTACATTGTCAGGTGAAAAGGACTCCTCAATAAATTGGCAGCAGTGATCAATCCCTGTCACTCGGTCCAGTTGCAATGTTTTCTGGTGGCTTTGACTTTCACCTTGTGATTCTTTGATGTACATTTCATGATGAAAATCTACAGAACAGTGGCACAGCCACAGACACTGCCTTAAATTATAAGTGCCATAATGGATATTGCCACTGAAAAGAGTATCTGTGTACAAAGTAGTTTCATGTAAATCCCACCTGCAAACATTCATCTCACCAACTCAAATATAATGAGTTACAGAACAAAGTCCCAAAAGGAATGAGGTCTCACTCTGTCTCTATTCATCAGGATATACAGTACACTTAGTAGTTCCATGAATCAAATGACATGCTATTTCCAAGTGATTGCATATTAAGCCTAATCAGACTCATATTCATCCTTCTTTCAACATCACTGACCACTTCCACTTCTCCAACAAGCAAATTGCAAAGTATGTCTGGCTGTTACGTCACCAGAATGAAAATTAGTAGTGAGCAGGTGGCAACTTGGGAAGCAGCCTACTTACCATCCTGCTAGAGTGATAATGACACTTGGTTTTTTAACACCAGAGTTCTCAAATCAAGCTTTCCATTTCACTCAGTAACAATTCAGTCACACATATGTTGAATGTTTATGCTTCTTTTAATGACTCAGTGTATCGGACTTCTTTTTTCTGTAGGCCATGAGCACACATTACCACAGTTTGAGTTTCTCCATACTCATTATAGTAAAAATTCCTCAGTGTCCTCACAGTGTCACTGGAGAGGACACAAACTAGAATCACTGCCCAGACCAGATGACATAAAATCATGTCTGCCAGGTTGTCGTCCTGGAGTTATTTTGCTGACAGGAGGGTACACTGTATATATCCCAAGCAAGGTCAGGTGGAAACCCCTAAAAAAAACCTGCTTCTGCTCAGACAAATACACTAAATGTGCCAGTAGCCAGAATTCCAGCACTGCCTCTCCACAAGTACAGCAACCTCTGTCAGATAACACAGGTGCCTGTACAAACACAATTCAATGAATATAGCTCATGTTTATCAAGCAAGCCTCCTGCACTTACCTTCTACTCCCAGGAGAGCATGTGATGTCACTGTTTTACAACACTAAAAATTGCAAAATAGAAATGATAATGATATGTTGTCGTTCTCTGACAGCTGCAGTTTTAAATATTCAACAGTGGTAAAATTCAAAACAGCACTGTCTTTGTATGAACGTGTCTTATTTGTAGGTTTTATATGTATTACAAGTATCTTGATAATAACATATTTGCAATTATTCCATTTAAACTATTGGAAAATATAGGCAAGCCACGTGCATGCAAAAATAAATGCAGCCTATGTAAATGAAAATAATAGGTAATTTGACTCAGCTGCGTGAAATTATCCTATCAACTTCGTCCAACCACCACTTTGTTTTAGACCCTATAATAAAGCCAGATCTTGCACACGTTGCACAAGCTTACACAGCCATGATGAAAACTCTGGCTGCTGGCTATAGTCTAATTTTCACTTCCACTGTTCATTTCCCCTTTCAGCTACACCCCTTTTATGTTTGCTACATTTTTATTATTTTCTACATTGTAGATTAATACTGAAGACATCAAAACTATGAAGGGACACATATGCAATTGTGTATTAAATAAAAAGTGCTAAACAAACCAGAATATGTTTTATATTCTAGATTCTTCAAAGTAGCCAACTTTTGTTTTGATGGCAGCTTTGCAGACTCTTGGCATTCTCTCAGTCAGCTTCATGAAGTAGTCACCTGGAATGGTTTTCCAACAGTCTTGTCACCAGCAAAGCACCCCCACACCATCACACCTCCTCCTCCATGCTTCATGGTGGCAACCACACATGTAGAAACCATCCACTCACCTTTTCTGCATCTCACAGACATGGCAAGTGGGACCAAAAATCTCAAATTTAGACTCATTAGTCTAAAGTACAGATTTCCACTGGTCTAATGTCCATTCCCTGTGTTTCTTGGCCTGGTCTCCTCTGAACAGTTGATGTTGAGATGTGTCTGCTACCTGATCTCTGTGAAGCATTTATGTGGGCTCTAATCTGAGGTGCTGTTAATTTGTGGATTTTTGAGGCAATTCCACAGATTAACTCTTGACAAGGCACACCTGTTACAGACAAGGATACATTTGTTGGCACCCTTACATAATAATAATAACAATAATAATAATATTTTTTATCAGCCTATTTAAAAAGAGAGAACATGCCACTGTGTAGTTTGGTATCATTATGTGCACCACACTGACCATGGACCAGAGAAAGCAAAGTAGAGAGTTGCCTAAGGAGCTCAGAAAGAAAACTGTAGATAACCATTTTAAAGGTAAAGGCTATAAGACTATCTCCAAGCAGCCTGATGTTTCTGTGACTTGTGTGTGCGGATGTTAGACAAAGAGAGAAGGAAAATATCCAAAGCCATTCAAGCTGAACTCCAAGGTCAAGGTAAGTCACTATCTGATCACACCATCCATCACCTTTTAGACAACAATGGGCTCCATGGAGACCCAGGAGAACTCCATTACTGAAAGAAAAACATAAAGAGGCCAGACTGGAATTTACTAAAATGCATGTTGACAAGCTTCTGGGAGAATGTCCTTTGGACTGATGAAACAAAACTGGAGCTTTTTGCCAAGTCAAGTCAGCTTTATGTTCACAGACTGAAAAATGAAGCTTTAAAAGAAAAGACCACCGTGCTTAATGCAAAACATAGAGTGGTCTCAGTCATGTTTTGAGGCTGCTTTGCTGTGTCTGACAGGTGGCCTTGACTCTGTACAGGGCACAATGAAGGCTCAAGACTATCAAGGTATCCTGGAGCGAAACATACTGCCCGGTGTCAGAAAGCTCAGCCTCAGTCGCAGGTCATGGGTCTTCCAACAGGATAATGACCCAAAACACACTGCTAAAAGTATTCAAGAATGGCTAGGAAAAAAACACTGGACTATTCTTAAATGGCCCTCTATGAACCCTGATCTTAATTCTATTGAACATCTGTGGAAAGATCTGTAAGGGCACCCTTCAAACCCAAGACAGCTAGAGCAGTTTGCTCAGGAAGAGTGAACCAAAATACCTGTTACCACATGCAAAAATCTCATTGTCAACTACCGCAATCGCTTGTTGGCAGTGATTGCTGCTAAAGGTGGTGCAACAAAATATCAAGTTAAGGCTTTTTTGTCCATGCCATTTTCATTTGGTTTTTTATCTAAAATATTCAGTTGAATCAAAAATCTAAAGTGTCTGTGTCTGATTTGTGTTAAACATGGAATAAATGAATGCCATTAATTTTTGTCAGTTTCAAATCATTTCAGAGATAGCTGTGGGTTCTTCTTTTTCATGGAAGGTTACCAACAATGTGTAATTGAAAACCATTCCAGGTGACTGCCTCATTAATCTGACTGAGAGATTGCTAGAAGTCTGCAAAGCTGTCATCAAAGCAAAAGGTGGCTACTCTGAAGAATCTAAAATCTAAAAAATTATGTATTTTTTCATAGTTCAGATGTCGTCAGCATTAATCTACAATGTAGAAAGTGATAAAAACAAAGAAAAACCATTGGATGAGAAGGTGTGTCCAAACTTTTGACTGGTACTGTATATTAAAATTGACCTGCTGTAATTAAGTTAAGATATCCATCATTATGCAGATGACATAGTTCATTCTCAAGAGATTTCCTACTCTGACATACTTGATAGATATGAACCCTGAACTGTGATTCTTGTGGCTTTTTTGTAAAAATTAATGTTCTGCCCCAACTCAGCAGGCCTAGAGTGGCTACTGAGAGAACCAGGAAAATTCCCGGTGGGCTGGGCTGGTTGTGGGGCTGCAAGGGCTGCGCTCACTAGGAATGAACACCAGTAGTCAATATTAGAGTGGCAATTCTCTGTAGACAGTAATGTTCTCCTACAGCCAAATAGTAGGCTTGGTCCGGGAAGTTCATGTCGGACTGGCAACATGGGCATTGGTTCTGCAATCACATTTAATTCTTGAGTTGTTCTCTCCGCCATGAGACAGAGAAGATGCCATGCATTACGCCAAATGCACCAAACTGAATACAATAATTGGGTTTGTTTTTTTTTTCATGAACACAAGCTTGCAGCACACAGTAAATGCGCCAGGTGGACATGATGACACAGGTAAGCTAGCAGTATAAGCTCAAGATGCCAGATGTGCAAAACAAAACATGACATATAAAACCACTGTTCAAGTTTATGAATCAAGTCAAAGAACTGTTTGGTATTATATAGTACAGCAGCCCCTCAACCAATTTGCATAACTATTCATAGTTATGATATAAAAAGTAGAAATTAACTATGAGATAGTTAATGATAAATATGTGGAAAAAATATTATGACTTACTATCTCACTATAACTAGCTCATGACTATGACTACCTGATAACTATGACTTACTATGGGATTTATGTATTTTCAGTGTGTTTTCATAAATTTCTTAAGTGGTGGAAATGGGCTTTCATAGACATGAGAAAAATAATTCTAACCATTTTTAAACTAGATTTTTGTGTCAGAAGCAGTGCCAGGCAATGATTGCTGTCAGTGACATGCAAGAGTTCCCACAGTGTGTGAAAAATTTAATCAGATTAGTCCCAGTATCACCAGTATTTATACCCACATGCTACCAGTGACCTATTATGCTTTTTAAAGCATTAATAGTAGAATAGTATGATAATAAATATACTAAATTCACAATAAGATTAAGCATGAAGAAAGGATGAAAATATTCTTTGTAATAGAATTAAACAATATATTTTGCCATGAAAAACAATCTTCATTTCAGTCAAAATTTTAAAACTTATAAAGGCTGATATTAAATAAAAACTGTGTTCTCATATTTGTTAAATGATAGTTGTGAACTTATGTGTGTCAAATCAGAAATTTGACCTTTGATAAAATACACACATATGAATAACAATGTTGTAGAGAATATTGCACTATTTCAGACTTACATACTAAGAGGGCTAAAATTGTATATCTCCTGTAAAAGGTTGGAAACTAAAGTTTCATGGTCTGAGCCATGAAACTCCTGAGCTAAAAATGAGTCCCTCTCCAGCCCTGCAACTCAGTACACATTGTTGGCATCTTCTATTCTAACATATGACGGACATTAATGTGTAAGTATCACTTCAGGCAGTATAGCTTATGGTACAGGCTCTACAGTAATGCACATGTCTGACAATACCCAACGAAACAGACTAAAAATAAAAACCTTTGCAGCCAGATTTTGAAACATGGTGTTTATGACCTATTTCTAATTTTGAAGTGTTTGAGAAGTTATATTTAGTGCTGTTGAAGGAAAGGGAGCTCACCTGAAGAACTCCATGAAGGAAAAGCCATAGCCATGTTGCTCAGCAATTCCTGCACACACAACATTGGCTGATGCGCCTATCAGTGTCCCATTTCCTAAACAGATGGGAACATTACATTTAATAAAAACTGTGAAAATCTGACGTTTTTCTTTACAACTTATGATTCAGGTCTGCGTTCAATGTCACATAAAATACACATAGTTACACATGATTTTGAAGTATTCAACATTTACGCACTGATATCATTTATTTTTTATTAATAATCATATTGTCTCTCAGCATTCTCTCAGTATCAGCTTACTCTAATATAAAGTTTTGCTATTTTCCATCCACTGTAGGCAGCATTTTGACAGTCAGAGTGTGTATCCATCCTGCCGTTCGATACTGCTCACATCTCAAAAGGTGTCAGTGTGGGGATGGAGCTGGGCAGTGGCAACATCATACTGCAGATCAATAAAGACCTGTCACAGTGCAGTTGATTAAACTGAAAAACTATGACAGCTCTCTCTTTCCCTCTCCCTCTCCCTCTCTCTGTTTGCGTCCTTCCCACCCAAACAGAGCCACACATTGCCAAAGGGCTGGCTGCTGGGGTGTGGTAGAGCCTGAATGCGGCGAGCTTTGAGGGCCTTAGGCTGCTCTCACAAAAAGCACAGCCTGACCTCCCTGGGGAGTGACACAGCTGTACAAAGTGTGGCTGTCACCTAGAGCATATGACGTCTCCTTGTGGCAGAGGCCATCGATAAAGATCCACACCTTTCAATCAGGGATAAACTATAGTCCCTGGTGTCTGTAAGGGACTCTGGAAGCTTTGTGCTTGTGTGTTTTTACCCTATTTTTATACTTTACTACACGAAGAGAATAAAATGAGAAGCTTACCCCCAAGACAGGCTCCCATAGCCAAAGCAAAGATGAGAGGTTTTACTGGCAGGTTCACATCTGCATCTTGACTCAAGTTGATTAGAACTGGAATCTGTGAGTATAGACACAAATTGAAAATCACTGAAAATGTACAGTTTTTAGTGTTTGAGGCAACACTTTTCCAAAATAACTGTCATGATAAAATGAAACTGAAGACATTTTATTTTGTCTTTAATTTGGTCTTTACAGTGGGATAAGTAGTCTTAAACTTTTCAATACCAGCAACACCCCAGTACATAAGCATGTAGGCTCCATCTCTGCTGTGATATGTGATGGGTTTTACATGCAACATACAGTAGGTGATGAGCCAGACCAGATCGCACCATGATGGCAGAACTCAACCATATCCCAGCCTTTTTATAGTTGGATTATTTTTTCAGGAATGTTATGAAATTTCTGAATCTCCTCCAAGTATAAGTCTACAAATAAATGAAAGCATCATCAAATCTATCATGTGCAGCGTAAAAGATCATTTTTCCATTGGTTCCTGCTGGTTTAACCAGATGCAGCACGACTGAGTACTGCTGTGCATATCACTTTCACAAGCCATACTAATAGAGCATGCATACACTGTACGTAGCTTTATATCAATAAAAATGTCTGCCCCTGGCCAGGAAAGCAAACCCTTACTAAGTACTTACAATTATTATGAAGGAAAAAACAAATACTGTATCCTAGTCATAAAATATTTGCTTTTGGCTGGCTCTTATAGACTTGTTTGTGCTTGAAGAGCCAAGTTTGAAAAAACTGTAAAATGTTAATTACTGAGCTTCAACGAATTTTGTAGGTGGATTTTTTTTTACCACTGAACAGAGCCAGTCTGTCTTTGTGCTAAGCTAAGCTGCTAGCTATATTGTAATTTTTGCTACACAGATATTACTGGTATCAATCTTCTGGTCTAACTCTGGGCAAGAAGACAAATAAGTATTTTTTCCCAAAATGTCAAACTATTCCTGAAAATGAAAGTGCCTCTAAATTGATTAATTCAGACATTCATTTTTCTGATCAGAAAAACAAATCTTTTCTCAGCTTCAGTCTATTGTGACAATCACAACATGCCATCTTATCAGCTCTGCACTGAATTGAAAACCGATGCTGTTTGAAGTCGTCTTTTTTGGCAGATAGAACAACATTTGCATGGGCCTGAAAATATGGAAAAAACTATCAGAGAAAAGGACATCTTCAAAACCACTGGATACACAGGTGGGGGGCTCATTCTCATTCTGTTACTGGGATAACATCTTTTCCTTTTCTCTCTGTCATTTTAATTGAGCACACTGGCAGGGCACCAGTGAGACACAGATCTCTGTATAATCTATTAATTTTCAGCTGACAACAAAAGTGGTGAGGTGGCAATTGGTCTGATACTTGTAACAGAGTGAATTGTAAAACATGTCTTTCCTCCAATATGTCTGAGAGAATCTTTCTGTATCCAACTATATTATAAGGTAACAGTTGAATGGAAAGTCTGATGTTCTTTTGTAGGTCCCAATACATGCTACAATCAAAATGTAACTTTAACAAATGAGCATGTTATTTGCATTTGGACCAACACTGTTTTCTAAGCTCTTCTTATGTGAAACTAACAAAACTTATTGGATCAGTGATCCTACATCTCCTCGTCCTTGCTGGCTGTTGGCTACTGTTTTATTTCCATGTTGTTAAAGACATCAGAATAGTTAACCAATAATACAGCTGGGAATGGTAACACACGATAAATTATGCTGGAAACCACATACAGTACATTATGTCAAAGCAGAAATGTTAGAATTAAGGATTTCTTAAACAAGCATCATGAAGTCTATACGTTACTTACTGTGTGGTACTGTAAGTATGGGAAGAAGTACTACCTGAGCATGTTCCTATGTTGTTAAAACAAAAAAAAAGCCAATATGACTTACTAGGATGTGCATGCTTGAGTAAAAATTTGTCAGGAATAATGTATAAAAGCTTTCTTGTATTTCTGTTACAGAGGTAAATTAACAGTTGAGGTGAGAGTTGAGGCAGTGGAATTTTTTTTATAATTAACTTTTTGAGGTCTTGTGTTCTAAAATGGATATGTCAGATAAGCTGTCACCTCAGCCTACATCTTTTACATTTTTAGAAACTCTTTATACAACTTTTCGTAAAGCTTTTAAGGCTATAAAACAATTAACAAGTTATGCTTACCTGCCCCTAGAGATTGTGTCAAAAGTCAAAAGTCTGGACAAAAGTCACCTCAACAATAGCTGCCAATACCTATGAATAGTATTTAATATACAATCTGTCAGTATTTTCATATAGACAAATCAGATCATTGTTTTCTGTTAAAACATACTAGTTATATTGATTACAGTATTTAAAAGTTTTATACCACTGCTCAGAGTAAGATTAAGTAATAAATAGTCTATCTCAGCTGAAATGACACAGGATGAGGGCTCTGATTCTTCATGTAGTCTGAATATGACTGATTGAACTGTGTTTGTGTTTGTGATTTCACAAGGATATAATACAGTGTGAAATTAAAACACTGCGCTAATGCCACTTACCATGGTGGCAGTGAAGGGAATATTGTCAATGAGAGAAGAAGCCAGAGCGGAGACCCACATCACCAAGATAATGGCTATGGCCAAACGCTGGTCCTCTGGCACTGCCTGAGAAGGGAGATAATAAGAGCAACAGATAACTGCTACTTTCATTGTCACTCAGATGCACCTCCACCCCACCCCACCCCTCAGCCCATCACTGATTTAAGTCAAGCACACCAATTATGTTCAGGCTTTGACACTGAACCTCTCATCTGCAAGCAGAGGCAGGGACGATGAAGCTGTCTGAATGTGTGAAATGACCACAGGTGGTGGTGGTGTCTTTGAGTTTTATCTCTGAGCTGTGTCGTACACACACAGCAAGGCCAATTCTCCACATGTCACAAGCATGATGCTGTTTGAACCCACTTGATAGTCTTCTCTTAGATATGCATGGCCAGGTTTAATATCTACTCTTCTCACCTGTCCTCTACTTGCCGTGCACCTCTACCCAGCATGATGTCCATTGTTTGGGGACACTGAGCAAGTCAGAAACCATGAATAGCACACCACCTGTCATGTGTGATTATTAGACTTTTATGGGCCAGCAGTCTAAACACAATCTGACGTACCTATTACTGGTGCAATTCTCCACTAAGAGACACCTTGCTCGCATGATGCACACAGGCAAGAATATGGGTGAAAATTACCTCAGACCCCTTTCAACCGCTGACAGGAATCAGATGTAAACAAAATAATTGAATTCAGAGCTGTGCTGAATAAAACGATCGATATGCATGAAATACAATATCATGTCACCTGTGCCCAATTATCAATAATGCCAGTTGCATGAAGCCCTGAGAAATGATTGTTAAGATTTTTACAGTCAAAGGAAAAAACTCACTTTTATAAGCAGTGCTGTCTGTTCTCCAATATAGTCGATAAGCTGCAGCTGGGCTAAAGCCTGAAAAATGAAGAGGAGAAGATTAATATGAGAAAAAAATATGAAGAGAGTTAGTAATAGGTGGGATTAAACCAAGAGAGAAAAGCAATTTAGTTTTTATTTAGTGGCCATTAAATAGAAAGAGACAAATGTATTCTTGCTATCATTATTGACACAGAGAATAAAAAAATATTCACATTCTGGTGGCAATTCCTTATGGGGACTGCTTTATGACACTGCCCAGTGTTTAACATATTCAACATATAGTTTGCCAAGGCCCATGTCTATACCAAAGACTCAGAGGAGTGAAACAACAAAGCAGTTATTGTGCTGACATTACACTTTCTTTTCATCCTTTCACTTGGAGGCTCATGGGTAAAGAAATAGATAATTACTTTTCAGATTGTAAGCTCGCTGACTGAATTTCTGTCAGTGCCCAGTGTACTGTCAATAGATCCAGTACACTGATCCTGTTTTTCTGCAGTATCTTGTGAAGATGCTTGTCAGAGGGGAGCCCAGCTACCCCTACATTTATCCCAGTTCTGACTCACTTTTATTTGTTATAATTACCTTATGTGACAAACAAGTTGTTGTTTGGCATCAGTTTGTAGTTTGCAGTCTGTCAAAAATATAAATAGGCTTTCTGTCAAATGCCAGAAATATGGGCTGTATTTTAAATACCTCCATCAAAACAAAGAGGCCAGCAAAGAACAGTAATGTGGCCCACTCCACCCGGTGCAAGATGATCTCAAAGTCCTGGATGTCAGCCAGAACCAAAAGCCACAGTGCACCCAGGATAGCAATCCAACCTGAGAAAGAGAGAGAACAAGAAACTCCATCTGAAATCTCCCTTTATAGCTAAAAAAAAATAAGCTTGCATACATAAAAAAATCTTTCATGGCTTCATCCAACTGACACTGAGCCCAGTGTAGCAGATTTTCACAGATTTATAACAAGAAGACATATCACACACAACACATGGGGATACTTAGGAGACTTTTCAAATGATTAAAAAGTGTTAATTAATTAAATCAAATGAAGTTCCATCTGTCCTCTGTTCACTTTAATGTGTCTGTAATCACAACTCTCAAAAAGAACAGTGACCTTTATTAAATGTTACAGATGCTACCACTGTGTCCTGCTGTCATCTACTGAGGTTCAGTTTACTTCTCTCAATCATCAAAACTATTACTATATAATTTCAGCAGCTTGACCTCATATAAGTAAACAGTGTAAAGAACACTATCTAAAACAACTGTATTTTTGTAAAAGGAAAAATTGACGCAGGTTACATGAATGGAAATAATAGAGTCATACTAACTGACTGACTGGTGAGCGACATGTAAAATATTCAGTTTAGATGTAAGTATTCAATACATGCACTCACTATGAATAAACAGGTCACACCATGAAGTGGAACTTGTTAGAAATAATGTATTAAGTATTTGGTCTTCTTTGGCGGTTTTGACAAAGCATCCGCTATCACCAAAATGTCATCTGACATATTCAAGTCTGGAGGACAAAAGTTGGCACCAGCCTGCTGATATTTACAATTACAGCGTGTTTTAGAGAGAAGGAAGAGTGTGCATCCACTTGGAGAAAATTTGATTAAACAGGTGAGCCCCAGTAATTGCCTTGGCTGAGGCCTTTGGGGAAATAATTTCACAAGTGATGGGAATTAGTGAAGAAAGAAGAGCAATGAAAGGACACATAAAAGAGACTGACAGAGGGAAGACTGCAGACAGAGAGACCGATAAAAAGATCAAAACTCAGAGACATTCTTGCAGCTTCACAACATGTTTACAAATTCAGAGCCTGCTGAGTTGTTCCTGGTAGTCTCAGCCAGAGTTGGGCTCAAGATTTTTGTTTTTAACAGGAAATTTGGATCTCCAATACTGACTTTACTCTTGGTGCAATGGTACACAGGCAGAATCCAGAAGAAAAATGGCCAATGGCTATGAACAAATGTGCAATGGGAAATTGGGCAGCATAACAAACAAATAGATAAATAATACTGACAACCAATGTATGGTCATCTGCCTCAGTTTTATTATATGTTTTATGGGTGTTTTGTTTTGTAACTGTAGCTAGCTTGCCACCAACAGTGGCCACCAAAGTGTGGTGTGTGATGCTCTTATCAATTTCAAACAGTACTTTTTGTTTTTGTGTTTTTATCCATGTGGGGGCAGCACGACAAGATGTAAACACTACACTGACAGATCATCAAACTAGCGTAATGAAGATGTTAGCAAACAGTTGCTAATTAACAGTTCACATTCAGCAGAGACAGAGCAACATTAGAATTATGAGAAGTCATACGTTTCCGGCCAGAAACACTTTGCGCTGTTGCTGCCGCTAAATCCTATTCATCAGCCAGACGCTAACTTCGCCTGTCTACTTTTTGGTGCTGAGCAGATAGCAGATAACAGCTGCTGATGAGAGCAATGAGAAGGAATGAAAACACTGAAGCTGCAGGCCTCAAAACCAAAAGAGTTAAAAGATGGTAAAAAGCTCTGTAGAGCTTGTAGCACTGGAGGAAAACTGAACAGCCTAGTGCTAATTCTCTGTGGGTTCATCACTACAAGTGATCTCTTTAACATAACACACAATAATTTTTTGAATTGTTAATGTAAAAATATTGATTAGCGCAGCTTTAATTTTTTGTCTGAAACAGGCCAAAACTAGTTATATTGAACAAAGAGAACAAAGAGCAGGTCAGCAGGGTTAGAAAACACTACTAGTACTAGACTCCCACCACGAACAGTTGATTTTCATTAGAGAAAAAAGTGACATTTCGGTCAGACCTAGATGTCTGTTGTGGGTCTTTGTGGGTAAAATGTCATGCTTTCCTACATCTGAACTTAAGCTAATACACCCATTACAGAGTTCAATATGATTTTATATGAGGACAGTTTTTCTTGCTCCGCATAAGGCTCCTTTTGGTACTTAAATTTAATAAGTGACAATGTAAAAGTAATGCAAATAAATACACACTGAATTTTATTTTACTTATTGCAGTGCACATCTGGCCATGTTTTCTCATACTTTCTCAAGCACTGGTAAGACTGTGAGTCAATAACCAAGAGTAAACAATCCATTAAACCCTGCAAAGTTCTATGATTCATTCAAGTAACTGAGGACAAAAAATATGAGGACACTTTTGATTTTCTCACCACATTGATATTCCCTGAAGCTGCCTCGTGAATAGGGCCATAAGCAGGCAGCAGATAACAAACCTAAAGAGCTCTCCAATTAAAAAGAGCTTTTAGGCAAGTCTGCACAGTTTATGACAGACTCATCTATCATATGCGAGACAACAGTGTCTGAGACAAGAAATGTGCTGTGAAAAATGTCTCATCACAGTTGTCTTTAAGGTACACAGAACAAAGTAAATGAACACAAGCCTAAAGCCAAAAGATAAAGAGATTTGTGCTCCAGCAGAATATCTTGTACACTCCTAAGCATATGATTAGATAAGGGACTGTGATGTTTTAGGTATCTTTTTTCCTTGCCAATGACATTCCTAAAGATTTAAAGCAATTTAAATCTTGGAATTTAACCAAAGTCAGGATTTTTAAGAATAAATAAGTCTCTACAGAAACAATCTGTGAAGCAGTAGGTAACATCTCTAAAACTCTACAGATGATTTTAGCATTTTTCAGTGAGTTTCACTGCATCACTTCCCGGATTTCAGCTAGGGGATCTATAAGGATTCATCCAAACTCACACAGACACATTAGAGGAATCAAATGACCGGGCAAAAATCAGACTGAAATTAAATCTTACCGTGTGAAGTCAATGAAATTTTAATGAGGTTCCAGTTTTAAAACACGTGTGAATGAATAGACTGGGCTTGCAGCAGTAGTCAACTCTGGCTGTGACCCGCATGCATTAATGAGAGTCATGTTTGGACAGGCTGCTATCCCTCCACAGAGACAGCAAACACACTGCTTTGGGGTCATTCCCATTTAATAAATGTCACAGAGAGGTAACCTGAGCAGTGCCTGTAATTAACCGAGCATGTTTGGTGACTGAGGGGCCTCAGTAGCACGGGGGGAGATGACAGGGTGTGTATGAAGACAGCCATCCTCAGTTAGGGACAGTGTTAGTATTAATGAGTTGCTGTTAAGGTCATCTGCCGAGCACTTATCAGAGACATCACAGTCAGAAGTGTCAGACAGACAAGTTATAACCCTCAACCTAAACCACATGTCCTGATTTGCTAACATGCCCAAAATACAGCAACATAGATTCAAAAGCTTGCTTTATTTATTCCAAGAAGAAGAAGACTCACGTTATCCTTGCATTAGCTGATCAGCTATTAATTGACATGTGACATCCAATCATATTCATACTGTACATGTGTATAAAGCAGCCTTTATAACCTCACAGTATCTGCTTCAGCTCCCTCCACCACAATGCTTTCGTTGAAAATTGTGCAATAGATTTGTTATTAGATACAGATGAACCACTGGGATTTAAGAGTAATTGTAGTAGATAATAATAAAACCATTTCAAAGCCATTGTTACAAACATAGTTTGAGCAAAAAAATGTCAGTGGAAGAAACAGATTCTGTGCCCTAGGCATGGCAGCAGAAACAAGCTGTAAACACAACACTGATATATTATTATTTTGTTCACGTGGCTAACATGTTAGCATACAGTTTGTACTGTGAACATCCAGCAGATTTATTTGGTTTGGCTTGTGTCCATCAGATGAATTTAAGTCTATTCTGTCACTCACTTACTCTCTTTTTAGCTCTATTTTCCGATCACCACCAACTCCTGAGGGAAACACAGTATGTTTGTCTTTGGTGGCTTAAACACTGATTGCGTTTACTAAGAGCTAACTTTGTCTGTCTGCCTATTGTTCCTGGGCAGGTGGTGTACCATGGGTTTTTAGAGATTTTAAAGAAAATCATAGATATGTGTGACAGTCTTATCTGGCTGCCAATGTCATGAGCCTTGTTAGGAATCTGGATGTCACTGTCTAATCTTGTCACATGTACTTTGTCTGTAACTCAGTGTTATTGCTGCCTATCTTTACCAAGAAACTCTTCAAAAACACAAGGTCACATATTGTACCAAAGCACTTACTGTAGTTATACTGGAACATTATTCATCAACACAGATTGGAAATTGCAGTAGATGAATAGATATGATGTGATGGATCTAAATGCAGTTCACTATCCATGTAATTTGTTGGCTGCATTTGCTAGTCAGCCCATCATTTGGGCTCATTTCAAATGCGAGGACGGAGGAAGCTGTGTTTCATAATTACATGACAGAACCTATAACAACCCAGTGGGGCCTGTAAAAACAGTGCAGTAATGAGATAGTGTGGCACTTACCAAGATCGAGGTGAATGCTGGGAACGAAAGAGTTGAGAAAGAACATGAAGATCACCACGCCGAGGACTGACACACACTTCACCAAGAGAACTTTGTCAGTTATTCTGTGCTGTGGAGGAGAAAAATATATTCTTTCTGAATGGAGAAAAAAAATGATTTTATCATGCAACTGACTGTATTTGTCTTAAGTGAACTTTCAAAGAATAGGCCAACTTCATTACTGAGATAACATTAATGCACTGTGGTCACAGTTGGTGAGGAATATGTCTGAGGTGAAGTATGAAAGCTTACCTTCTTTTGCAATTCTTGAATGTTTTGCTCCCAGTTTTTATCCTCCTGAGAAATTTGTCTGCTCAGGCACAGAAACATTTCAGTGTGTCAATAAACAGGAAAAACATTCAATCAATAGTCTAATCACTTTCTAAGCAGTTGGGAAAATATTAGTTAAATCGTGGAAAGTGGTGCCTCTATTGGCTGTTAATGAATACGTCCTGAATATTGTTACTATTTAAGCATTTGTTGAGTGTTTTTGGTACTTCTGTATTTTTCCAGTGGTATGTAATTGTATTCATGCACTTGTGCTATAATTGCTAAGCCCATCAAGAGCCCATCTTGAACAAGGGGATAAAAAAGAAACAATTATTGGATTTTCCTGTGCTTCTCCATTAATTTGGAATTTTTAAAATTCTGTGTTAATTAAATAATCTAAAATAATCTCAACTAAATTTGCAGTAATAGGCATAGATTAGATGCCTCTTTCCAAAGACCATCACTAATATTTTGATCAATAACAGAATGATTTGTCTAATTTAAACAATATGCACCAATAATGCAACAATGAGTGTAGATTATTCTGTGACGATGCAAAAATGTGTTTCTACGAGAGGTGATAAAAGCATTCTTAGAAATGACTACTTTTTTTTGTTTTCAGTGTTTTTCTTTTAACCTTTGAAAGGTTTTCATCATCTTGCGCAGCAGACTTTCCAGGTTGAGGACTTTTTGCATCAGGAGGCATTTCACAGCTGTCTCCTCTCGGCTGGCGGGGTTAATGCGCTGAGCCGTCTGCCTCCAAACCAGGATCTCATGCTTGAGTTCTGGAGGAACAGGACACACAAAGCGGGAGAGAAAGCCAAATCTGTCATGAGCATGGACTACACAGTCATTATAGTGGTGAAGCTCTGTAGCATGTTTATAGCAGAGGATTTGGTTTGTAACAGTTCCCATAGCTAAGGCTGACTGATAGGATATTAAGATGTTTTCTGTCAATACACTGTGAGCCCCCATAGAGGGACTAATGCAGCCAGGCGATGGGCACATTGACCAGCTCAGGAACAGCAATGTTGAAGCAAAGATACAGCCTGAGGGAGCCGAACGCCTGTGTAGATATCAGTAGGTGCCATCCTTTTTTCAGGAAGGTTGCTAGGTGACCTTAATAGGATCTAACTGGCACATGAAAAAAATATTCCTGTAAGCGAATCTGCACAATTACCAGTTGGGGCAAAGGCTTTGCGCTGGTTTAGCTGCATGCTCTCCTAGGTAGGCCAGGTTGGCAGGAGAAGCGGAAACTCCACAGGGTGGGATTTTCTGATGGGCTATCGGGTCGGCATTGAACGGTCACCACAGTGATCTGCAGTGGCTTCCTTCAATCTGCCTGGGGCACAGTGTGACAATACAGCTTCAAACAGTCAGCCTCCCTCACTCCTTAAATGGGAGCAGTGCAGTGACAACTGGTGACCAAGGTGGTCTCTGTTTTAATGAGCCCCTGCCGAGGTTCTCTCCGGGGGGGGGGGTTAAGAAGAAGAAGAAGAAGTTAAAGTGTTTCTGGAAGAATTGGTGACAGTTTCATACAAATATCCCTGTTTTGTTTGTTTGACCATTATCTACATCCCCAGGGTCTCACATGCAAAGATCTACAGTGGCACAGAATGGATTCTGTGATGGAGGATGTAGTTACTATCCAAACTAAACACAACCTGTGGTTTTTATTTTATTAAATGATCGTACTCTGCCCATGGACAGAATACCAAGACTTGAGGGATAATAAAATAAACAAATAATACAAATAATAATTACAAATAATTTTCTCTTTTGTCAAGGAATAATTAAAGAGATATAAAAGAACTGTGGTGTGCCACATGAGAGCACAATTAGGAAACAGAAAAACTAAGAAGTGAGTCCTGTACTGCACTCAGGCTGCTCTCTGGTCAAGTGAGTCATGGTTTTCACTGCCAACTAGCCAAAGCCACCAGCTGAACATCAGAGGAAAAGGGGTTTTCTGAGATAAGCCATGTGGTGTCTGAGACACTGGGTGAGTCACCAGACTCAAGGGAGAGGAGGTGCTCAATGAGGCAAAAGGTGAGAGTGTTCCACCCCTGTTAATGATGTTTAACTTAGTGTTTAACTTATCACCATGAGTAATTAAACTCATTTTTAAGCACCTACTGAGACCAAAATTGAGCTTAAAATCCTTAATCCTTAATACACTTCATAACAATTATAATAATAATATTAAACCTTCAGAGTGAATTTTAGATTGTGTCCACAGCTACAGTTCTACTACAATTTACATGTCGAGTCCATGACAACATAATAACTCCTCTGCCCGGTGGCAACCTATCTATATACAAAATGATTTGAGAAAGAAACATTTGTTTATAAAAGCAAGTTTGGAAAAAATATTTGAACTCACCAACTATTTCAATGGACTCTTTATTGTAGAGTTTTTTGTTCCAGTAAAGCATTCGCAGGAAGGGAAATGAGGTGAAAAGGACAAGGCATATTCCAAGGAACATGTAGCCTGTGAAACTGGCAAAATCAATCCCCTGTAAAAGACACAGAAATTATCTGTTAGTCAACACAGTCTTCAAAATACAGACAGATCCAAAATATCATTCAAATATAATCATTTGTGCCAAGACATCAGTTTTGGTAGAAAACAAAAGGTGATTCAGCTGAACTGTTCTTTGTCTGACAGAAAGAAGAACTCTAAAAGGATGCAGGCAGGTGCATTTAACGTATGATCTGCCTGTTATATCACTATTCAGGTAATCACAGTAACAATTACAGTTTTACACATTTGGCAAAGAATGGAGGTGTCAGAATGTATATGGTATGATTAAGTGCTATTATAATTAAGTTCAGTTTTATTTGTATAGTGCTAAATCGTAACACATTTGTATTATATGATTACAATATTTTATATGATTTGAGCCTGACACAATGACATAAGAGCAAATACTTTGATAGTTGCTCACAGAAGAGCAGTGATAATTGCGTTTTTTAATGTTTTTTTCACCAAACTCTAGTTTGGCATGGAGTCAATCTCCCTTCCTGAATGAGTAAAAAATAGCAGCCCCCGGCTGAGGTTGTTCTCAAAATTGAGAGGAAATCCTTTACAGAGACACAATTTTATCAGATCCATTATTGGAAATGTGTCCTTGTATGACATCATCTACAGAATACACCATTTCTAAATGACAAATCCTCAAATTTAAAGCCTTTCAGATGCTGTGAGTGATTACTGTCTTTTTTCCTTTTACTTGCACAGTTTGAAGAATGAAACAGATATTGAGCGAACTGGTTAATAGTGACCTCTGCAGGATTTGCAATTTAAAATTGCAACAAAAGTCAAAGATAAAGAGAGAGGACGGATGGTACAATGAAACATGCTGCAGGATAAGCCAGTATACAACAAAGATAACGACACACACACGTGACCTGAATTATCTAAAATATATTAGTATCCAATCAAGTATCAAGTTTGAGTGTGACGAATACTGTTGAAGGTCTGAAATATCTCAAGCATCAAATATGCAATAGATTTAATGCTAAAGCTTCCCTTCATGTCACACAATCTAATTTTGTCATTAAGTCACCCCCTTGCCTCATACAGGGCAACTCTGCCTCCACAGAGACCTGTCCTCTGGGTCTGCTCTGGCCCTCAGGGCGGTCTTGTAGGTTGAGACCAGCTGCTCATGCAACCCTGCTGTAAATGAATATATTAATTCATGTTTAAGCCTCATGTTTAGCTACAAATTAGAGATCCGAAAAAACAAAGAATATGAATGTTGTGTTTCTGTGTCTGAGCAAAAGGAATCTAAATCTGTGTGTTTGCTGCTGTAATGTATCTCTGTAGCTGTAAACAGTGACCCTGGTGTGTCCATATTTTAGAGCCAATGTCAAAGACTCCTCTGCCTGACTGGAGGAGATCCATTTGGCAGGAGAGTTACCAGAGTCCCACAATGAAATAATACCAAAAAGAGGTAGAGATTTTGTATGCGCCCTGCTACCTTGCTCTGTAACAAATCAAAGACAAGGACACTGTGATGAGTGGCAGAATCACCGAAACACACACTTCACAGCTGCACCATTCTTTCTATCCCTGGGTTTCTCCTGAAAATCCCCTTGACACAAACAAGCAAGCCTGCAAACAAACAAACAGGCAAGCAAACCATGCATACACATACAAGCTGTCCTTATCAGAGGGCAGACATGAATGAATGAGCACGTCTCTGCCGCTGTGTCCCTGCGGTTCTGTCACCTGGGAAACGGAGCCAAGACAAACTGGACAGTGGGCCGCAGGAGCCCAGTGTGGTAGGAGCTACTGTATACTGAAGGGGGCCACATACTGCTGCACCCGCAAAGGCTAAAATGTCACACACAGTGAACAGATGCCACATCATGCAGCTGGGAAAATGTCATGTCTTCTAGTGACGTAACATTATGCCCCTCAGAGTGTAAGAAGAGTGAAGGTTATGAGGTGAGCCTACAAGTCATTGCCCTTTTCAGACAGTAACAGGCTGCTCTGATTAACTCAGTAAAATGTTCTTACTGCTGTTTACTGACATCTTTTTTCTCACAATAGATGACAACAGATGACTATAGATGACATCTTATTTCTAAATGGGTTTCCAAAATATCATGGGATGATAGAGAGTAATAGGAATGTAAAGTAGTAGTGATTTTCATTCTTGTCCTGATGTCAAAGTCAATTAGACTGATACAGATATCATAGAATGCATAACGTTTACAAGAAGACTTTTTCTTTAATTCTACACGTGGGAAACATTGTTATATCACCCTCAGCCTGGTAGCACAAAGACATAGACTGTCACAAAGGTCTGAACTAAGGTTGATGTACGTCATCCAACATAGGAAAAGAGCTGGGCGTTCAGTTACATGATTTCACACATTATTGCATCAGGACTGACACTGTCTCCCTCACAAGTTTAATCAGAGACTAATCCCAAAGAAAGGGTCTCCAGTGTGACCTAGCAGGTGAGTATGTCGCAGGAAGGGGAAGCACTAGAGAGGTTTTAATCCACACAGATGTCAGAAATGATGTGTGGATAGAGGGGAATTCACAGCTGCTGTGTGTTGCTTATAATGACTGTATGAACTGTATGACATTTTTTAAAAAAAAAGTATGAACGAGGAGATACAAATATAAAGACAGATCTTAAAAAGAATTGACTAAGATGACTAAAGCAAGAATATGGAGCTCTGGGCAGGTTCCTTGAAATAGGAAGGTGTTACAGTTTCTTTTCCCACTGTTTTGGCATTTTTAATTCCTGTGATTTATGATGGCAGCAGCGAAAATATGAATTGGTTTTACTGCCACTACATCTCCATTCATCACCTGCACATCAGCATAAATACGGGTCACGATTCACAATTATATAAATACATAGTGAGATTGTGCCAAGCAGAGATAACCCATGTACAACCCAGCAAACACAGATGATTAAATTTATCCACAGTGCATACCCATAACATACAGGCAAATGTCTGTATGTACTGTTGCTGTAAATGTTTATGCAATACAAAGGCTATATTAGATTATGAATGTATGAGTTTATATGAGGAATATGGATATGAGGGCTTTGAGGGCTGAAAAACTTCAAACTGTCTGCAACAGCACATCACTGTCACTAAACCTTCACCTTAAGGGATACAGTAAGTGGATGACAAAATCAAAATCAACCAAATTTAAAAACATCTTGGTAAAAGATGTAGAAAAAAGAGAACACAATCCAAAGCAAAGACAATATCCAGAGAGAGAACTCTAAGTACATTGTCATTTACCAAATACTGTACAATGTAAGTGTCAGTCACTCACTTCTGGAGTCAGTCGCTCACCTTTACAATTGGATAGGTTTTTTAAAATTTTAATTTGTGAAACCTTTTCAGAACAAGCTGTATGAATCTAAAAATGCAATGTGATCACATTATAACAGCATGTGGATTGCTTATAATGTGAAGTTGCAAACCAGCAGATGAATTTGAACAAAGTGAATGTGACAGCCGTTTTTGTGAGAGCTCAGTTCACACTACAAGAGCATGTTCCAACAAGCTATGAGAGGGAAACTAGATTTAAAGATCTGTACCTTTTCATATTACAGTTTCTGGAATGTTAAAGATGTATTAAATAAATTTTGACTGCTAGAAGGACAATATGACTCAAAAACTCAATCTCACCGAGGTTTCAGGTTAGGCCTGCAAACAGCATTCAGGTTATGCCGTGCCCTGATAGTACCTGGTCCACTCATAAGGCTCAGTGGTAATTAAATCCCCTATACCTAAAATCATTTTATATAACAGCTGTCACACCCAGAATGCACATAGCAAGATGGACCTCCCATTCCTCTTTATTGACACCTGTCGAATGTAACTTCAGACTGACAAGCCAAAACAATAAACTGAGTGTGGCTAAAAGCAGCATTAAGTTGAGTGTGTGTTAAATTTCAGAGGGACTGACAGCGTCAGAGGCCCTTTCAAATTTTGTTTACTGAAAATCTAACGTGGTGCTGCAGTTGCTCTTTGTCAGCAGCAGAGCTCTTTGAAATAATAACTGTCAGCTCTGTTTCTCAGTGTCTATTTAATAGAGTCGTTGCAGTGATGCTTCTTTCATAATTATCCAAACGCCTTGTCATAACATGATATAATATGAGATTTTCAGAACAGTGGCTGCATACATTAAAGACTGAAGAGTAAGGTGCCGATCATGCTGCCAAAGCTCTCCATGTAGTCACAGTATAATACTGACAGACAAACATAGAAAAACTTTTGCGTTGAGTGTTTCTAGTTAGAGGTGATGCCTCATATATAAATATTTTTTTTAACTTTTTCAGTTACAAAATCCTTCACCTCAAAGGAGGGCAAAGGCAAAGATAATCAATACAGCTCTAATAACTCATGAGGAAAAGTCTTGATAATTTATCTTTTGATCATGGCAGTGACCTCAGTGACTGTCCAAATCCAACACTGAAATGTAATTAAGCTACAAAGAATACATGAAATTATTTCAGCCCTCTAAAATAGTTGATTATCAGCACAAAAGAGATAGATAAAGGACGAGAGGTGAAAGTTGTGATGAAAATTTCACCAAGCACCTGAGGGATCTTTAAACTAAATCTATTTCAGGTGACATGTTCCTCATTTTATCCATCTTATTATTATTATTCTGTATTATACATGAGTTGTGAAGAGCATTATGTTGGTCTTACTGAGTGTCTGGTTCACGTGTCAGATTACACCAAGCTGATCTGGTACAGTATATTAGGACAAGTTTGGGCAGAGAGCTGTGAAAGTGCCTACTTCTTTGCGCAGGTCCTGATTTGATACTATAATCACATTGGGTGGATCTCCGACAGCTGTGGCAGCCCCTCCAATGTTGGTGAAGATTACTTCTGCAATCAGGACATGTCTGGGGTCTAGATTAAGCACCTCACACAACCTGCAAAATCAGATAGAAACAGAAAAGCCCTTTAGCCCTGATTAGATTTCAACGGGTAGGAGAAATAAATACAGGAATATAAAAAGGATATTGGAAGATAAGAGGCATTGGTCCTTTAACACTGTGGCTGTACAGGAAATCCACCCTGCTGGCCTGGTAACAAATTAGAGCACAGTTTTGCCTGGATTAGTGTTATTGTGCATCAGGTGTCTAATTTCAGTCAAGTTGAAAGTTTAGCTATATTTTGACCTTCTGGCAGCAAAAGTGATTTTGAGAGCTTAATAATGGTCCAGAGTACGGATTCAATTCCGTGGCTGAAAATAGAGATACCAGCAGAGAGGAGGAGACGGAGGTGGGCGGCACACTTATAGATGATTTGTAAGACACTGCAGTAAATTATAGCTTCCATGTAGTAGTTCTGTTTATAGGGATGTAATGTGAGTTTGTCTGTGCTGGAATAAATTCAGAGGATGGGTAGAATACTATAAGGTTACTGGACACAAATTGCTGATTAAATAAGAAACAAAGGCTGTAAAAATGGCTGCTCATGGTTAGAGATATTAATTTCTCTGACATTGCTGAGAAGAGTTTTAAACTTATAATGTGTAATGAGATACAGTTAAGCACAAACCACATGCAGTCGGCAGGGAGAAGAAATATTTAAAGAAATAATCAACATTTTGGGAAACACATCTATTCACTCTCTGGCAGGGAGTTAGATAACAAAGTTTATACCATTCTCATATCTGTCCATTAAATATGAGTAGCCAGTTAGCTTAGCTTAGCACAAGACTAGAAAGCAAGGGGAAACATCTGTTTTCAGTGTAACCAGCTGCTTGTGGTAGCTTCATACAGTATATACCATGTCAAAAATACAAGTGGTATCTGTTATCTCAGCAAACTAAGACGAGATAAGTGAATGCATGTATTTGCCAAAATGTCTTTGTCAGAGTCAATTATTCCACCCTTTTTGGATAACCATGATCTGGATGACTGATAATCTTCACAGACAACAGGGCTAATATAATCTGATTATTAAGTCTTGGTTAATGTCCTAGCAGCAGTGTTTGTACAAGTTGATTCAGGTAAGCCAGAGAAAAGGTTGTTACAGTAATCAAGCCTTTAAAAGAAGGAAGTGAGATGACATCCATAGTGTGATTTCTAATATGCATTCTCCCACCTCACTGGTGACAAGCTATTCAGGAAACTTAGTTTGTGATGTATGATTAATGTACCAAGTGACAACATGTAAATAGAGAAAAGAATAGTGCCAAGCACAGATCCTTGTGGCAAACTGTAACTGACCTTGGTGTGGTCTGATGAACAGAGTTTGTGTAAAACAATGTGAGATCTGTCAGGTAAATATGATTTAAACCAGGAGAGACAATGTCAGACCAATGCAAAACCAATGTAACTCTCTAGACAATCTCAAGTGGTGATCAATCGTTTTGCATGCTGCACTGAGGTGTAGGAGCACTTGTACTGAAACTGAGCCAGAGTCTGATCCAAGTAATAAATCATTTACCACTTTTGTCAGAGCAGATTTCTGTGTTGTGGAATTTTTTATTGAAGCCACACTGATTAGGTTAAAACTGATTATTGGATGAAAGGTAATCTGTGATTTGCTGAGCCAGTGCTTTTTCAAACTACTCCTTTAAGATAGTATAATAATTCATTTAACAATGTATGTAACAATTTTTTCCTGAAGGTCTAAAGGTTAACACTGTGTATGTCTATTGAACTGCTAATAATTCATTCTACATAGCTACTGGATGCCCAGTTGCAGATGAGTAAACTACATAGCAAGGTGGTGCAGCTGGTGACATTAAGTGTGGTGGAAAAATGTTGTATCTGTTTCTATAACACAACACATACTGTAAACAGCCAATAACATGCAGATTAATTAGTAAAATCCATAGCTGTGAATGAAACTGTAAGTTGGTATAAACAGATAATGGATGGATGAAAATTTCAAAAGACTATAATGTACCTTATGGTGACAGGAGTGAAAAGCATCATAGTGGTCACATTGTCCAGAAAAGCAGAGAGAATGGCCGCAATGAGACAGAGGATGATGATCATAGGCCACACTCTTCCTCTGGATAATTGGTAAGCCTGCAGAGAGACGTAATATGATGATGAGTCAGTGTTAGTGGAAATTAACAACCCATTAAGTGGATGTTTTGATTCTCTCCAGGTTGAAGGAGGAGTGCATGGATTTAAAATCTAAAGCAACTGAGTCAAAGAAGTGATTTGAGTGAGTAATGTTGCTGAGTATGAGTCCTGATACTTACTGATGTCAAAATGAAATATCATAAATGAGTACCTGAAGACCACATTTCTATTATGAGTAGGACACTAGAAGGGGTAGTGTACTCAAATTCCCCAAATAGCAATGTAATATAGAAATACACACAGATTCTCACTCACAAATACTGTCTTCCTGGGGCACAATGTCTTTATGCTAATACACCAGTCTTGACCCCGTAGGAGCGGTTAAGAAAGGTATCTTTATTTGGAGTGCCTGCCCTTGTCCAACTCACACTTAAAATTCATGAGCCTGCATGATCCCTTGTTCTCCAGGTCTGAGTGTTTCTCTACCTGAAGGACAAAGGTAATCACCCTCCTACACCATAGAGAATATTAAGGATTAAACCTGAACATCCATGACCTCTTTTTCTGATGGTAGGAAACCTTGACCTTGCGTAGACAAGATGAAGGCCTTATCAAATTGGTCTCTGTTATAGAGTAACAGACAAATTTTAGAATGTTCAATTCTTTATCGTTTGTAGATCCACTGTTTAAAAATATGTCTATAAGTTTGTGCTAAGTGCAGTTACAGTAAAAGCATTTTTTCTCTTTTCATAATGATAATAAAAAAGGTTCATTTCAATAGACAGTATTGACCTAATTTTCTGAACTTCCCATAAAACAAAGCAAATGTCATTCTTGTCAGCCTATTATAGTGTTGTATTTTTGGGTCGAGATGTAAAGATAGGCATCAAAACTTGTTAGGTTATCTTACATTACAAAGGTCTTCCCGAACATGGTCACGTCAGATACGTTAGCATAAGAATTGTAGGCTTGTCATGTGTCAATGCTAATTTCAGAAATAGCTCAAAGCCTGTCACCTTCCAGACAACTCTGTACTCAACAAAACCAGTTGGCAGCTATTTTCATAGACTTGTCATTCAATACACCCCATGGTCAAAGGTAAACATGCAAATGGTATACTACTGTTTTTGTTATTTTCTGTGGCATCCATCATTATTATAAGACAGCCAACTCACCTTCACAGCACAGTAATCAAAGAATCCAGTCTCTGAGAAAATGGCCACCAGTACCATCTGTAAGAAACAGGACACAAAAAAGAAAGAAATCCCATTATATAACAAGATTATATGTCACCCTGATATTTCAGATATAGTCATCACAGATAAGATGATGATTCTGACACAAGGGATGGCGGTCAGTAAAAAAGATATATAAAATGTGCTTGATTTTCTGGATTCTATTATACTCTTCACTTATACTTTATTAGAGAGAGAATGTCAGCAAATGAGTGCATGTGCAGAAACCAGTCTGAAAACAACTGAAATCTTATTAGTGATCATAGACAGTGAGCTGTTGCAAAAAGCAATATGACACACGTCTTTATGGCATACATAAACAGTTAAACGTCACTGTATGCAGTATGACAATTGTACCTTACATATACATGCAGTGTATATTACAATAAACTGTCTTTAGGTTTGGAATAGTTTCACTCCCTCTGCTGTATTTCACAGAATGAGAATGAGAAATTTCAGTGGCAGCTGTTGACAGTGGCACTTGTCCAGAGAAAGCTACCATCTGTGGTCATGCATCAGTATGAAATTAAGATATCACTGATCTAGCAGAATTATCTGTGAAAAATGAGAGATGAATATTTTTGTTGTGGATGTGATCTGTGATAAAGCTAAAGAATGATTCAAATAAAATTCAGCCTTCATAGAAACTTTTCAGACACACACTTCACTCTTACACTAAACATGACAGGGCATGCTTGTTTCCATGGAGACAGTATTTTATACTGTCAATTTCACTCGCCTCCATAGAAACAGATTTCACTGTCAGTGGCTGGGCAGGCTGCTAGAAAGGGCAAAATTGAAGTTAAGATGTCAGACAGAGGCATAAAGAACAGAACACTGAAATAAAGATTTTTCAGTATAAAATCTCCCAAACTCCCAAAAGAGATTTGTTGAGTCTCACCATGCCAAACAGAAGAGCCAGTGTTTCATAATCAATCCACTCCACCACAGTAACTAGACTGGGTCGCTGTAGGAGAGACAAAGAAATTCATTAGATCTGACAGGGATTTACTAACAATGATCAGATCTATGAAGAAACAGCAAAAAGGAAAGAGTCAAACTCCAGCTGAGATATGGAAAAACTTTCAATACAGTAACAAACTTTATGGCGAATTTAAAAATGTACAGTATTTGTTGTAGCTGAAAAAGCACTGCTGTAACTCCTCCCTGGCCTAGATCCTGCCTTTGAATGCTATAGGTCTTTTTCCACAGATTAGTTATAGCAGGAAAAGCACAGGTGGAACTAATAACATTAACAATGGCTCTGTCCCACTGACCCACACAGGCTCAAAACTCTCAAAATGGATCACATAATTAATGTTATTAATTATACCTGTGCTTTTCCTGCATGGGTTGCAACTTTGAAAACAATTTTCCAAGCTGTGCGTATTTTACTGACTTTTGAACTCTAGTAGCTAAAACAAGAACTACTTACTATGCACCCCTCTTTTCCAGAATATTTTGTTGTGGCAGATTATAAATGTTGTTAACAATAACACTTCTAAGACAAAGAACTATTAGCTACTTTACAGATATCTGTTTTACAACTGAAAAACTTCCCTGTGAATTGATTGGTGGAAAATTAAAGCTTTTGATAAATACGGAAGCACAGGAACATGATAAACACCCCAAGCTATAAATACCTCTGTTTACAATAGTGAGGTCTAACTGCCTGATTTACATGGCAGCCATTTTGATTCCCTTGATTGGGAACACAACTAGTAAGAAAATCTAAAGTCCAGCTCTGTTCAACATGATATAATTTAATATAATGAAAAACAGTTAAATGAAGCATTACTTGACCCATTGCTAATTTTAGACTAGTAATCAACTCATATTTTGACAAAAATATAGTGTGTGAATAAGCTAAGTAGTTCTAGGAACCACTTCATTAGTTAGAGGAGGAAAAAAGACTCACGTCCCCAATGATAGCCAGTGCGGCTAAGGATGCCAGAGATCCCAGCATGGCTGCCAGTGTGCGGTGTACAATCTGAAAATGCAAACAAATTATGAAAAACAAAATGTTATGCCTCTGAATTGAAAACAGCTAGTTTTTGAATATTACAGTTTAATTTAAATATAGGTCCAAATAATCTCAGTGTCTCTCACTCTCACTCACACACATACAAATCCAACATTTCAAATATGAATATTTTTAACAAGCTACTCTTACAGTGGGTCAAAATGACATAATTACCCTTAATTAAGTCATATGAGTGAAATTACTTCATACTACTATAGTAATTGCTGCAAAGCTATGGCTTTTGTATAAATCTATACATTCCTACTACAGTGTGTTTTTTGGGGGTATGGGCACTACTGCATCTCAAACTGTGGAGTTAATACAAAAGGTAATACAAATGTCTGATTTACAGCAGCTGTAACTGAAAAGATGAGTCAAGAAAATCTTGTTGAGGCCTGTGCTCCACTCTGTCCATGATGATACATATTTTCTTCTGTATAAAGTACCTAGAAATGCAGAACTTCTAGGAGATATTACAGACAAATCCATGATGCTGCTGAAAGTGGCTCTCCTCCACCAGGCTCCATCACTACTCTCATGTATGATGCATCCCATTATTAAAAATTGAGGCCTGAGATAAGCATGGATGTGTTATCTGAAGACAGGGCTGCTCCCCTGACATTTATGCCTTCGCAATAAATTGCAGGAAAGTGGGTCACTTTACGTATATTGGAAAATGTTGAGGCTGATGAAGATACTGAGATTTATGGTTCTTAACTTTAACTGAAGACTAGCTTATTCAAAAAATGTTAAAAACGAATAATTCATTCCTGTCTCATTTGCATTACGCAAGGCAGTTTTTTCTACAGAATAAACGACTTGTTGCATGTTTATTCTGTCAAAACAGTCATTGCCTTTAATGCAAATTGACCTTGCTGAACTACTCAACACAAAACTGGGTCTCGTCACTCAAGCTGAATAATACTTCAAGACAGTCTGCAGTCTTTCAGAAACTGCTTTATCTGAATAAACCTGTTTAGAAAATGGCTACAGGAGAACAGAGGCATCCTTTTTTCCTCCACAGCCTTTGTCAAGAATGACTAAACACTTTACTTTAGACCTCTCTTAGAACATTTCAATGAAGCGCCCATTAAAATAAGAAAATTGGTGTCCAATTACTGACACAATGACAGATTTCTTTGTCAGAACTTATCGTACAGAGAATCACAACATCCAAAATGTGAGAAGAACAGTATGTGCTCACTCATTAAGAGGCATGTGTCAGGTTCTTATCAGACTAAAGTTTAATGGAGAAAAACAAATCTTCTCTGCAGAGGAGTGAGACATTCACAAATGAAGAGCTGACAGAGCTGAAGTCAGATGACATGTTGCTGATGTCTGAATAGCCATGCACTGTATGGTCTTCTACTTTAAAGACAATCCCTCACGCTTTCAATTACAGCCCCTGCAAGTAGACCTGTCAGTAACACAGATGACACATGAGAGTGTGGTGTGGAGCATAGATGTGCAGTCGTCTCCCACAGCCCACTGTTGACTTTCACATCATAGTATTGCCCCCTCTGGCACAGTTTAGTGAGTTCACACCTTGTCACACTCAGGGAGATTAGCCTGTCTAATTAAAACCAAACACTGACTGGTATGAATGGAAATTATAGATGTATATCCAGGGAGCTCAAATCTTCATAAGTCAGTGTAAAGTAAGAAGTGAGAGTGCATCACAGTAATGACAATTAATATGTGGGAAAGTAATGATCATTTCATACTGAAAAAGTCATCAATCAAAACTGAATCATCAACTAATTGATAATTGATTGATGAACTGTTGCACATATGTTAAGAAATGACAATAATAACATGCTCATTTATAGTTCACAAAATTTTAATTAGCAATTCTTGAGTTGATGCATGTTTAATTCTTTGTTAATGATTCAAAAATGATTTGCAATCTGTGTCTTGGCTACAACAAACAATAAAGATGAATTAATTTCACTTGCAAACTCGACCACAAAAAAATAATGATGTATCAACTTTGTTGTAGAGATGGCCGTGTGAGAGTTGCATTGATAATTTTGCATTATTTTATTACCTTAAACAACAAACTTTGGTTGACATTTATTTGCCTTTTCATGTGCTTCCCTCCTCTTAACCTGTCACTTAACCTGGCACATTTACAGATATGTTGATCAATGTGCACGTGATTGTCTTTTTCCAGTTGTAATTATAGCTTTGGTGTTGACATTTATGACTGGGTAGACACTGGTATTGGAGATGACATGAATGCATGTAGATCTGTCTGAAATTAAAAAATTATGATGAATTTTGAGTTGAGTGTATAAATGTATTTGTGCCATGCCAGAGTGGGAAATCATCCCCTAATTACTTAATCAATAGCGCTCTATATTTACTGTCTGCCATTTCATGTGAATGTCCAAATTCTGTGTAAATTGTGTCGATGCACTCTTCTCCCTGCCACCTGTCCCTCATTGCAGTGCATTACATTTGGAAGATGCAGTGATGATGTACACTGACAATGATTCATAAGTGTCCAAGGTCTCATTTTCCTGACAATTTAGCTTTCACTATAGAGCACGAATAAATAGAGCACAGTAAGTGGCGAATGAGTGAAAGAAAGAAGAACAGAGAACACCTGTGAGGATGGACCATGGGTCTGTGAGGCCTCTAAGTTGTGCCCATGGAGCTTTTCCACAACATTTAATTTGACTTTTCATAGAAGGAGAAGCACAGGTGTAATTAATAACATTAACAATGGCTGATTTATGTCCCAGTAAGTCATAACAGTGTGACATCATAAATGATACCAGGACGCTGAAACTGAAGTAGCGACTGTAAATGTAATTCAGCCATGTTACACATTTCAAACTAGGCAGCAGCAGAGACTGAACACAAACTTGTTCATCATCCATAAAAAAAAAACAAGAGCATCACAGGCCATTTACCTCAAAGATGATGAGAACATAGACCCCAGCCAGGATGATTCCAGCGATGGCCACCTGTGTCTCTACACTGACGTAGAGCGACTGGTGGGTCATGGACAACGGCACCACCTCATTATCCTGCAGGAAGGCCTGAATTGTGATGACGATGGGGTCACTGCGCAGCAAGGGAAACAGCACAGCAGCAAGGATGATGAGAAAGTTTTTTTTTTCATGACAAATAAGCAATCCCTAATACAGAAACTGTCGTCAGAAGCCAACAGAGGGGCAAAGACTGTATTCTCTATCACCAGGAGTCATTTCTCATGTGTTTACTGAGCATTTTATACATCTTTTCAATTGAACAACTTTTAGACAATGTGAGTTAGCTACAAAATTATGTCTATGTTTTCTTTTTTTTAATGATCCTCGATAAAATATTTGAGTCTATCTGCTTTATGTAAGCAGCACAAAGCTGGTCTTTGATTCAAGATTATTGTATTGGATTGAAATGTGCTATCACACCTAACCCATTTGGTTCATGTTCATGTTCAGTCTGTTTGGTGTGAAAGCTGTAGGTTTGTCCAGTAAGTCTGTTAACATTAAACAACAACATTAAACCCACTAAATATCAGGATGTCAGCATTGTCACTGTGTATGTTAGCATGTTGACATTAGCATTTAGCTTAAACCACCACTATGCCTGCAGCTTCACTCAGCAGCTGTAGATATGGCTTTGTTTAAAAGGAAAGACTGAAATAAAATATAAATTCAGGGTGAGAAAAATCAAAAGGGCTTCCCCAGTTCCCTCAAGAAAACCCAGACTATCCTCCTCCTACCAAAAATAAGAATGTTTTACACTTTGCCAGTGTTTTATTTCAAGTTTTGATATTTTACTTTACTCATTGTTCTCTCTCGGAGCTCTAGTAAGAACAGGTGTGTATTTGTTGTTTGTGTTCGTCTCTGAACCTCTGTGTTTCTTAGTAATTTTTCTGTCTTTGTGTTGTGTTGTTATTGAGAAAACAATAGTGTGTCCAGGTGAGCTATGTGGTGCTGGGGCCGCTCTTTGCCATGGCCCCAGCACAGCAACTGTATAGTATAGTGTATATGTAAACCTCACTGACGTCCTGACAGCTCATTTAGACACACAGTTTGTGAATATGGTCTGTGTGCATTTCTCTGTGTGTTTTAAATTTTTCACAATAGCTATATTGCATCTAGACCTACTTTACAATCAAAATGACATGGAAATGTCACTTTCTACAAAAGGGACCTTTAAATAATCCTCACCCCCATCTGCCTCCATTCTTTCCCAGTAATATTCGTAGCCCCTTAGGTGATCATTCAAAGTCATTAATCCCCATGTGCATGTTACAATTGATCTGCTATGATCAATAAGTCATACAGTATTCCAAGTACCTGCTGAGCATCTCAAAAGTTTTTGTCAGCAGTATCTGGTCACTTCGTTCTCCGTGCAGAGGAATGGTCCAGTTATGAATCACCTGTTCACAAACAGCATAATAAATGAGTTAGCTTTTCACTGATGATACAGCAAAGAAGCAAACTGTACACATAGATGCTCTCACCTGTTGAGTCCTCCTCCTCCGTTGCCCCAGCTGCTCGGTCTGCTCCACCTGGATCAAGATGTAGTCCTGGTTGGTGAGGTCGATCATCCCTCCTGTGAAAGGCCCTCCCACCTGGAGCTTCAGCAAAGCATTGTCCCGAAAATCTGTCAGGTTCATTGCTGTGGGACGCGGATGGTCAAGAGAAAAACACACAGCAGAAGAGGCAACTTTTTGGAGGTGACATTTTGGAACTGATTAAACGCCTCATAAGAATATATAATGTCATTAACTGTGCTGTGTTTCCTCTTCAGTCATTTTCAGACCATAATAAAGAAAATAGGATCCCCCCCATGTAGAGTATGACTCAGAGATTTATGTACACAGTGAAATAAGGACCATTCATTCACCTTTCACGATTGCTACCACTCCCATTTAGCTATTTTCTCCTGCAGCATTCACTTTGATTAAAGCCTGATGAGGACCCTTGTGAATTAAACACATTTTTAAAAATCTGCCAGATTAGTTCTTCCTCTGCCTTTGTGCCCCTTATACTCAAAGTAAAACACAGCTGCATCATGTCCCACCCCTCTCCTGTGTAGATTAAAGGCCTGCTGGGCCTTTGGCAGCCCACTTTTTTGTTTCTAATGTCATACCATAACATGAAATCCCCATGTGCATCAACAATAATGCAGTAGGAGAGGATACAGAAACTGTCTGTGGAAGAGACTGCCAACATCCTCCAGGGGTTGTCTCGATCTGGATACATACTGAAGAACAGCTGAAACCAGAATACAGTCAACAATTATTCAGTCAGTCCAAAGACTTCCTACCAGAAGATGATGAGAAAAAAGAAGATAGGGCAAATATGTGTATTCTACTGTACGATGTAACAGATGTAAAAAAATAAAATAAAATAAAATGTCGAAAAGTTAGCTTGCTAAACTACAGACAGTAAAAGTCCATTGTGTGTCATTTCACTTAAATGTAGCGCTATAATCACACTGTTTGTAATAGAGATTAGCATTTGCAGTGTGTATCTGAGAGACAGTGCTAACTTACCGCTCTCTTCTTCATTATTTCACTTTCTTTCAGAGTGAGATGAGAGGGTGGACACCACTCTGATCTGTGTGCAGAGTGCTATCAGTCCTCTCATCTCACTCTGACAAAAGCAAATACATAATTCACACAAACATATTTCCCAAAAAGTTTAACCTTTTCTATGATGGTAATTAAAAAGTGAAGCAAAGAAGTAAATAAATATAAAAATGTGAATCTAAATTATTTGTTCCTTTTCCATATTATCTTAATTATTATATATGAGGGTGCTGTCACAATGTTATACAATGCTATAATATGGTAGCTCCATCCACTTACACTGCACAGAACAACAATAGTGAAGATAGTGGCAATTTTGGAGACTTTGAAGCAGCATCTGAAAAACAAATAAGTTAACAAATAATTAGATTGTAAATGTGAGTGTTAAGTGTGATAGTGCACTGTATACTGGTGTTTCAACATGCAGTTGCAAACTGAGTGGTCTTAAAATGAATCTCTGGTGTCCTGAAATGATTCTCCACTGGACATTTTTGCTAAATTACTTATAGTCATTACATACATTTATTTTTCCTCTTTAAGCCTCTAAAAGATATTAAAAAGAAACCCTGGGAAGCAAAAAAATACTCACAAGTCACAGAAGAGGGAATGCAAGTAGACATGTTATATAAAGGGGTTAAAAAGAAAAAAGGTAGGGAACCACCAGTGTATAAAATATTCCTGTCAGTCACTTTTTCTTCTGGCAAAGTGACTCACCTCATACTACTGGTGAGTCTGAAGTTGAGGTTGAGGTTGTCCAAAGGGTCGTTCTTCTCTGAGGAGCTGGAGCGGGACAGGGACAGACTGGTGACCTCGCTGCCAAGTCGATACCTCCTCTCCAGGTCCAGAGAGCTGTTATCCCAGGGCTCTTCCCCTCCAACAAAGCTGGGATCATGTAGGGTCATGTAGGTTATACTGGAAAAGAATAATCACTGTCAATCGCCAAAGTCGGCATCGACCACTATAGTCTCAGTGACAGAAACAAATACTGCACTGGAATTAAGGACACCAGCTGTGATGTAAGCTCTGAAATTAAAAATGGCTAAAACATGACTATAAAAGGGAAGAAACCTATAAATCACAATTTCATTATATGTGTTGTACACCACTGTCAATTGAATCAATGTAAGAGGGGTTGTACTGTGATGTTATAAATTGAACCATTTCATTAAATGACACTGCCGACATGTCATTCTGACTTATGACTAATGTGAAATATTAAAACCAAAATGCATAATCTCCTTTCTTCAGATAAAAAAGTAATATTCCAGTCAGACAACGCTAAATAACATGAATGAAAAACAGTTGTCTGTTAAACTGCCTTAATGAAGCTCAAATACACTCTTCCAGATTATGGAGCCCAAAAGTATTCAAGACTATACAAATACATGTAACATTATCATATGAGTATTTTGTAAAAGCATTGTTGTTGCTCTAGCTAACACAAGCTCACTTGATACGTTTGGTAGCCAGTGTTAGCTTAACATGTTAGCTTAATCTTTGAGGCTGTGGACATGGTATTTCCTGGAAGCTGAGAGTTTGGTGACTGGTGACAACAACACATAATGAAAAAATGGGAAAATAAACATTATGAAATAAAAACAGACTTTTAGAAAAGATATTCTAACATAAACAACTGACATTGACATTGAAATTAACTTTGGTAAAGTAAAAAAAATAAGTGAGGAAATCATGATGATAATTATTACACAAATTATTTGTAATTTATTACTTAAATATTCACATTTATTTATATGATTATTCCATAATGTCTTATTTATTTGACATTGGATATTTTGGGGCTCCATATCAGATTTATAATCTAAAGTGTGAGAAATGACTCACCTGTCATCCTGAGAGAATCTCAGCAAAGGTGACCTCTCTGTAAGGTTGGCTGAATTGGTTTTTCCTCTGAGGAAATTAACCACACTGAAGTTGTGCCTGAAATAGAAAATGCAATGGAATACAATTAGTTTTTTCTTTTAATACACAGAAAAATGAATAAATCTTTGCTTTTCAAAAACTGTAAAACAGGCTTTTGATGAACTCTGACCCCAATAGTGAGGCCCTCAGCTGTCACTGGTTAGAGTAGTTTGCCAGGCCCTTTGTAACATACATGTGACAGAAAGGTGGGTGAGCAGCTGGTGACTTGACACCTAAGGAGATCATTAAAGTGTCTTTTGTCACCCTGCTGCTGCACTGTATCCCTGAGGCTCCTGCAAGCTGCCACCCTCGTGAGCATCACAGCTGGGTCTCAGCTAACAGTCACATCCATGGTGTCTCATACATGAACACACTCACACATGTGCAGTACACAACATTTAAAGAAGCTTCTCTTGTTGAGAATTTTTGATGTTAAAAGATACATGTTTTTGTTTGTTTTTTTACACTATTTCATCAAGCCCACTGTCATCTCAGTAATTACTTTGACAACAGTAGAGACGTCATGAGGATCGTTATGTAATGGAATACCAACCCACTGAGCCAAAACAGTTGGAAATCTTTCTGAAAATTAAAGGTCCCCCTCGGCTAATCTTATAATCTTGAAGGGTTTTTACCCTCTGCCTGTCAAAAGGGTTGGGTGCTTAAATGCACTCTGTGTATTTCCTTAACACAGCAGCATGCATGTTTGCTTTGTATTGGTTTTTTGTTTGTTTTGTTTTGTTTTTTGTTGTTGTTTGTTTGTTTGTTTGTTTTTTAAGTATTGTGGTTAGTTATTGTGTTATAATGAGGAAATTGGTGTTGGTTATTTCTGTGACATCTTTATTACTTTTCAGTTAATCTTTTGTACACGGGTGATGATTCTATAACTCATAAGGCCTTACTATTGCTGTTGTTGTTATTATTTTACAAATCTGGAATACATTACCAAACACGCTGCACAGTTGGGTGCCATGAATCAATGAATGTGGCAAGGGTGTTGGATAAAGGAGTAGATTACATTAGGGAAGTCTGTCACATTAATCCTCTTCAATACTCTTATACAACTATAAAGAGATTTACGGCATGTCTACAAATGTTTTCTCCCCTCTTCTCTCCCTGACATGAGTCTGATCCTGTCCCCTAGATGTGACTTGGCAGAGAGATTGCACTTTACAGAGGAGTCTTTAAATGATATTGAGCCCAGACAGAACCCAAACTGAAGCTGAAATTAGAGGGAATTATACAGTGGTCTTTTTAGGAAACACAGTCTGATTAATATTGACCAAAAGAAAATATTTTTCAGGACTTATTCATTTTTTTTCTACTGATTAAATTTTAATTCATATGCTATTCATTATTCTATGTCTTTCAAAATTGAATCTGCTCATAATGCAATGCTAATGTTTTCTTTTATAACCAATATTTTTGGTTATCCTGCCTTTATTAAGGTTGTATGTGAGGTTGTTTGCTTTTTCTTTTTATACAACAATGAAGTGACTAAACCCACATAACAGATTTTTTGGCCACTTGGGGGCAGCAGAAAACAGTAAATACAACACTGGCATATTATTGCTATTATTGTTATTATTATTATTGTATTATTATTGTTATTATCAGAATATTGATTATAGCAGCTTTAAGGTTTAAAGAGTCTTGTACATACAACTCTCATATATATTCTCTCTTGATGAAAAGACAATTCTTATAAGGATTTTTATCTTTGCTTTTAATTCCTTGACATTGTTTTGCTATTTTCAAATAATCGTTTAACAACAAAGCTGCAAATCTTTGAATCCAATCTATACATCAGTTCAGTTACCCTGAACCTTGAAGCCAGTTAAGTTTGGCCCAGGCTGCTCCATCACACTGGTCCATTATCATATATTTTAGTTCCAGACAGACAACCACCACACTGCAGCATTCTTTCTTTGGTATGAGGTATGAGCTTTTCAGCTGGAAAAATATTGTCAACATGTCAGATGCAATCATGTTCAAATTTGTAACAGCAGCACTCCCTCAGAGCTTTTATTAAACAGGAAACTACATGCAGCAAGTGAACAGGTTTTTTGAACATGTTCTCGGTCCAAATGAGCCCATTTCCCCAGTCTATTAATTTAACCAGCGTCTCTTTTTTTCTCCCTTCTTCCTCAGTTTTTTTCGCGTACACTTGTGTCATTTTTTATTTAATTTTTCCATTATGTATTTATTTATGTAACTGTTGTGTATCTAATTATTAATACCTTGTCCTATGTGCTGCAATGTACATGCCCTGCAACCTCATCTACCTGTTTATTGTGTGCACAGTTTCTATGCATCTGAGTGTGTCATGTTTTACAACAACTGACCAGCTAACAAGGCGGTGCAGAAGACACACATTATCAGCTGTAGTGCATTCTTTGTCATGTGCAACTTTGACTCTCGTGAAGCAAAAAATTCCCCAGTTTAATCCCAATAACGTCACAGCCACGGGCTTGAGATTAGCAGCCCCCTGAGTGACTGAGATACACACCCACAGCCACACACACTTAAGTCTCTCTGTGTGTGAATGTTCAATGTTTTCTACATATGCTCATACATCCCCTGGAAGATTAAGCCAACACGACGTGTGTAATGTGATTTCACTGCACGTGTGATTCATATTCTTTAAACTGTTGTTATGTCTTTACTCCAGGAAACCCAGTTGGAAGACACAAGGAGGGCTAATCTCTTCACAAACTCGAACACGAGCAAAACTTAGTAGTGTGATAGACAATTAGTCATTTATGTGGGCTTCAAACACAAACATTAAACCCATATCAACTGATTCTTTTGGCCCCACAGCAGAAACAAGCTGCTGGAAATTAACAGTGAGTCTAAAGACAGTAAAGCACTCCACAGTGCTGAATGGAGCTGCAGAGTTGTGTGGTAATTACCTGTTGGTCCACCACCATATACAAGAAGACATCTGATCCACTAACGTACACAACATGCACAAAATACTGATGATAGTAGCTTTAAAGACAAACACAAAGTCTTCAGTCTGTGCTCAGTGTGGTATCATCTTTTCTGGCCTATCCTTTATCTAATCAAAACAAACATTATCCAGTACCCCTCACACCTGCAGGACTAGGTCGATACACTTTCTTCCTCTGTGCCATAGAGCTCAATTATTGTCCAAAAACAATAAAAAGTCACATCAATGAGCCACACCGCTGTACTTGGTGACATGTTCCTTAATTATCATGAACATAGGCACTTTATTCTAAGGCAATCCCACAAAGACTGTCCTGTTGCCATAAAAACTAAAGAGCATAAGAATCCACAGCTAAAAACATGCTTTACCCATCCTCTTGTCGAACAGGGACAAAGCCCTCAGTATGGATGACGCACTGTCCCGAGGGCAGAACTGCAGACTGCTGGAGCTTCTGGGTGTCTCTCCTCTCTGAGATGCCCTGCAGCAGACGGAGCTCCCCGAAGTTCCCTGCGACAGCTTCTGGTGACCTCAGGCTGCTCCTGCCCTGATGGCCTTGGGCAGACGTCTGAGACATCTCAATCTCCAGGTTGCTTTTATTCTCCAAATACATGGTGAGACGACTGGAGGGGACAAGGAAGCAGAGTTTTGTTGCAGTGGATACCAGAAATAACATTAACATTTCAGCTGATGTTTTTAGCCACCTGGGGGCAGTGGACACAGTACTGACATAGAGTTATCACCTTTTAAGTTGATATGGGTGGCATGTTCATAGGCAGTTGCTTATTTACACCTCTATATAATGCAAAGCAACATCATTATTCATATATAGTCATGTTTCTGTCCACTGGGAAAACGTAAGTCCAGTGTTTACTCTGCTTTTATCTCTGCTTTGTTCTCCACAAACTCCTGAGAGAAATACCTCTTCAGCTGCTTAACACTACTGTTTTCACTAAGTATTTGCTAAATGTGTCTGTGTTTATCAGTTATTTTATTTTTTATTTTTTTGCAGAAAACAGCTGCCTGCTGCTAAAACTATGAGAGCAGTGGGCGTGAACCAAAACAGTAAAGATGTAGGTTTGAAACCAAAACAATGAGCTGAAAGAGGAGCTGTAGAACTAGGTGATACATTTCTATGTGTTTTATATGAACAACACCATTCACATACAAGTAGTCATGTGACCCACTGCTGATATGGAAATATTAACTGCAGCACCTTTAAAGTTACAGCAGTGACCTTTCAGTTCATTTAAATTAAAAAAAAAAAAAGTGTGGATTATGTTATCATATCTTGTCGTCTCAACTACCTTATTAAAAACACCTTTTCCTGCTTCACCTACACCACAGATTTGTTGGCTTTTATATTTTCACATCGACTTAAATTGTTATTATGTAATTAACTATTACATCCCAGCCTTAACACAAACAGTGGGATGGGCAGAGGTCATTTACCTTTACATCACTAACTTTCCTTTCCCTGGGCAAAAAGGAACAAAGAGCTCTGCTGAGCCACAGACTATAGTGTGTGCTGTTATTGTGAATTACCGTATGAGCCATATTCTGAACATCTAATCAAAGCTGATTTTTAACTGATATCCTCTGTAAAGTATATTCAGCACTTGTTGAGCTAAAACAATACAGAGGGGAGCTGACATGCATTATACCAGCTGAGCAATTCTCAGCACCCATAAAGCACAGCATGAGGTCAGTGGATGAGGTCAGCTACAGCAGACATGTGGTCCTTGTCAACACAAAGCCTGTATGAATTCGATGGGATTATTGGTCACATGAAAGGCAACAGGAACTCACGTGTGACCTGCAAGTTTTCAGTAATAATAACTTTCTAAGGAGGTAAGACTACAGTCCTGTCAAGAGGCAGCACAGGGTCAAATAACTGATCCTCTGAACAAAATGCATCACTTTGAGCAACGCCTTTTACATTAAACTGATTATGTCAGTTTCAAAGTTTTTAGGTGCATTGTATATACTTTTGTACTTACACTTATTTCTCACTCGTAGAGAAAAAAACACAATTCTTCAACTTATTCAGTGATACACAATTAATTCTGTAATACATGTCTTTTTAAGCATTCAAAATGATAACAGAGTGCTGACTGGTGTCTTAAGTTCTGTCACGCCTCACATAACATCCTTGTCCAATGATTGTGATGTGCCTCATCAGTGAGAAGAATGATCCTTTTTGTATGACATCCCGCCCGTGGGCTGCGTGTGACGACAAAGACAAACTGCTTTCTTAGTTTTTCCACCCTCCTTCACAGCAATTAGAAAATCAAGATAAATGTCTCTCAACAAATGCATCAAGATAAAGACAAAATCACACCTAGAGGAGGGTTAATGACAGCAACCACGACGCGCAAGACGGGAGGAATACATGTGGCAGGCGTTCTGTCTTCTGATTTTCAGTGTCATGTAACATTAGATAAAATAACAGTCTCGTCCATTCTTCAGATATCCATTTACATATCAGTGAAATGAAAGGGATTTTTACAAAGTTACTGTACAACAGGACATAATGCCTAAATCCACTACAGAGGTGTAGATCCACTCCGCAAAGAATGTAAAGGAACTGAGATGAATGTTAGGTGTTAAACTTAAAAATCTATTTTTTTTTATTATTATTATTTTAGCAGCTAAATGAGACAGAGATGAAAATGAGCAAACTTACCTTGACAATAGTTGTTTTAAATGATAATTATGATGATGATGATAAGGATGATGAAGACAAGGAGGAAGATGATGGTTGTAGTAGTGATGGTGATAAAGTTAAAGTGTGATGTTAAATGATGAACATCCAACAGCAAAGTAATTCACGCTGACAGTCCTGTAAAAATTCTGGTATGTGCTACAGACGCTGGGGCCGTTTCAATCTTTGTTTTTCGTTGTTATATTTGAGCACAGTGGTGGTTCTTCTTCTCCTCTCCTGTGCTCCCCAGCAAAGGAGGGAGATGTTCCTGAGCAGTCTGGGTCTGGAGGGGCTGGAGGAGGGGGGAGGAGGGTGGTGGGGGAGGGGGGAGTGGCACAATTTGCTCTCTACTAATAGCAGCTTAACAGAAAACTTTCCCATTCAATCACTCTCTCCCCTTTTTACAACTCCCACCTCCTCTCCACCACCACCACACCTACCCCAGTTCTAAATCCACCAGTGAAAGGAACATTTTACGACAGTCTTCTTGAAGTAAATAAATACAAGTTTACCTCCAAGGTTTCAAAAATTAACTAAAAATTTCACAGGTAATGCAGGATTTCTACCTGATCCTATTGTATGACAGAAAGTTAGAGATGCTGTCAAAGGCACCGTGACCCTGTCAAGATGATTCAAGAGGAATATTATTCTTTATTTGCAATTAATATAATAACATTGTGCAAGTTTTATACTGAATTCTGAAGTCATCTTCTGTATAATTCTATAATTCTCTTGATGCATCGGCACCAAAACAGTTAAATATGAAATCGATGTTAACAGAGCCACTGAGCCTAACTCACTATAACAGGGTGAGTCAACACCACAGATTTAAGGTGACGAAAGGTCGGACAGGTCAGAGAGGTGTCAAGGAAAACTTAAACCCCCAGGCTAAACTTTTAGGAAAGAATGTACAATTTTTTTCCATTAGATTTTGCATCTCTTCTATTATGTCTTGTATATAATATTCATATCATGTTTATTCAAAACACACTTGGCATGTGAAGCCTGTTTCCCATGAAAATATTCAAGTCTCTGAGGTTTTCATTTCACATGCTCGCAAGGATGAATCTTTCTGGTGCACTTTTTGTGCCTAAATAGCTTTTTAAAAGCATCTAGGTGATTTTCAGTCTTTGTGCAAATGCAGGTTCAAAGTGGGGGTGTGTGTGAGTGAGTCTTAGAGGCAGAGGAGTGGGGGAGCAGGTTAAGCCAGTCTTAGGAAGAGGTCAGTGGGTCAGTGGGTTGATGTCTTAAAAAATGTGTGAAAACTGCCTAAGATGCAGTGTCTTTAAAAACAGAAAATGTCTTGTATCCTGAGGTTAAAAGTAATAACAATATCATATTTCAAAACAGTTACAGCTTATCTGCCCATCAAATTAACCTTTACTGTAATCAGCATAGAAAGTTGATGTTTACGCCCAAAGCCCTGGAGGCCAAAAAGCATCAGACTAACACTGAATCTCCCAAATCTCCCACCTATAATTCTCTCGATGCATCGGCACCAAAACAGTTAAATTATCTGAAATTACCAGGAAAAAACAGACCTCACACCTCATATTTACTGATGAGCTTAAAAAAGTACATTTTTCTTTCATCTCAATAAATGAACCTTTTTTTGTTGAAAATTGATCCAAAACACAACAAACGGTTACATTTTCAAAAACAGCAGAGACTCAGGATAAATATTGGGCGCTATAACAGAATCAGGGAGTGTATCTTTAATTTAATCTCTTAATACATTTGCCTTTGACCCAACACAACTGAGCAGATTAGGATTTCAACATCCTGCCATCCATGAGTAAAAGCCAGTGAACCAGACTAACAGGACCTAAGTAATTAGAAACTCCCACCACTAAAACCTTTCCCCTATGAAAATTATATGTCCAGTGAACTGAACACAATCAGTGACAAAAATATATTTCCAGTAACTCTCCTTCCCAAAAGGATCTTTGCAGCTAAGCAATTGCAGCATTGGCTTCATTCATTCTCAGAAGTCAGCCAAAGACAATGTTTCCCATTGAGCGTCTAGAGTCACCTGGTCTGGACTCAGCGTTGCCTGTGACACCAGCAGATGAAAGCTGCACAGAGAAGATGTCTCGGGGGAGAGACGGCACACTGGTCTTGTGGGCTGCTGTGAGATATAGCAGGAGAACAGAGCATTCACATGTACAACAAGGAGAGAGGAGAGTGAGCCAGGGGCTTTGAATGACGTTAACTGTAGTCACTACGGACTGCGTGAGTCCTGGGTGAATGTGTTACTCACTGCTAAATGATATTAATCTCATACATGCGCTAAACTGAGTGTTCATACCAACAAAGAACACAGGAGAAAAATCACCATCATCATGAGGGACATTATGTAATCCTTAGGGAAAAAGTAGTGAACGTGTATGAATCCTGACATAGCTGTAGTTACAGCCACATCTCTGTTATTTTCTGTTTTACTTTACAGTGAGTACGACTGGATTCTTATGAATGTACTAAGGAAGAATCATGCACCTATGTCACTGAGCGTAACATGTCTTTCTGACCCTCACACCCTCCCATTCGTGAATATTTTATTTCTGTAGATGTAGTAGTATACAGTGACATATTTATATTGAATCAAATGAGCAGATGAAGTGGGGGATAACATTCAATTGTTTGAGTGAGAACACATTCAGAGTGAAGTGCCCGAGAATGATCAGATACAGTCCAGACCATTGTTCTCCAGGCTCTGTGCTTCAGCACATTCAATTTAAAATAAAATCACGGACTCTATATTAAAGTGCCAAGTCTCAGTAGGTAGGTTTACATCAATATGGAAAGAACCATGTGGGAGATTTTGTCACATTTTTAACACATGGTGCCAAAAGTCCAGGGGTTCAAAAGTAATTGGAGAAATACACAAGAGATCATGAAAATCGTCATATTTAATATTTTGTGGAAAATTCTTTGCAGTCAGTGACAACCTGAAGTCTTCAACCCACAGACAACAGCACACACTTTCTATCTGCCCTGATCAGCTCAGTCAGGCTGAGATCAGCTGATTATGTCGGCCAGTTGACAGATATTCCACCTCTTCGCTGTGAAAAACTGTTTGGTTGCTTTGGGTGTAAGTTTAGGTTTGTTGTCCTGCTGTGTGATGACATGTTGCGTAATGAGTTTGGATGTGTTTGTGCCGGATCTGATCACACTGAATGCTCCTGTAGACCTCTGCATCCATCCTGTTGTTTCCATAGGCAGTGAAATCATCACTAAATGTCAGTGTGTCAGTTCCACCGGAGCCATACAGCCCAAACCATAACAGAACCACCACCATGTTTGACAGATGAGGTGGTGGCCTTTTGAGCTCTTCAGTTTTTCTCCACAGCTGTGCTCCTTGGTCTTCCAGGTCATTTGCCATTTTTTAGTGTACCTTACTGCTGGTTTTGGGAAAAACTACCAATGATATCTTAGTTTATAGCTTTTTTTTTGAGTCTCATTATTATGTTCTTCATTTGTCTGGTCACTTCCTCACTCCTCCACTTCAATCTAAATGACTACTCTCAATCAACTCTGAGCCACATGTGAGCTCTTTTGTGCATGAATTAATTTCTCAAAACAATGCATGAGAAACATTTAGTAGCCATGTGTCCATTTACCTTTGAACCCTTGTGTCGAAAGGGTTTCATCTCACACAGTTCCTTCAATACTGATTTAAACTCAACTCAAATTAAAGCTGAGTCTTGGCACTTAAATATAATGTAATTTAATTCAGATTGAATGTGCTGATATTTGTGATATAGCCTCCTGGCAGTGATGGGGTCAGGTGCATTTTCTGGTCTTAGGGGGGAAAAAGCACTTCACTGACTGGATCAGACCTTTTCCTGCTCAGAGTGAGTACACTCACAGAGAGCACAGAGGAAAGGGAGAATACATGGTTACCACAATCAGAAGATTGATCCGTTTTTGCCATTTATGTTAGTACAACAGCATTTTGCAAAGTGTAATGTGGAAGTAAAGAACAGGAGGGAATCACATGTAGCCGTACAATTGCTGTACATTATATTTAAGTGCCATGTGCTTCAAAAACAACTGAGCTTCCATGCAGAAACAGAAAATATTAAAAAACAAAGTAAATCAAAGTGATCAGCCACAACATTAAAACCACTTCCAGGTCAACAGCTTGGGCTCTGTGTCGTGTTCCTCGAGACATTTCAGAGCAGTTTTTGTGGTGAGGTGGGAGCATCGTCCTGCAGGAGGAGGCCCCTGAGTAAGACCCAGACGAACATCAGGACCCAAGGTTTCCCAACAACAGGGACAACGAGATGATCAATATTATTCACTTCACCTGTCAGTGGTTTTAATGTTGTGGGTGTTTGGTGTAATACAACTTTTCTAATACATGTGTTGTTTGTTTTAATCCAACAATTGTTCTACAAACATCAAATTTTCACGTTTTTTTTATTCCCACATGGTATATTGACCTTCAAAGGAACAAAAATGTCAGGGCAGGGTAGTTTGAGAGTAGTTTATTTATTTATTTTATTTTTTTAATGACACATTATCATAAGGTCCATTTAGTATCTGTTATGGAGCTAATCATACTGCATGATCTTCATTAGCAGATGGTGTTTGGCCAGTTGTCACAGTGATGCAGATGTTCAAACTTTCAATTTCAATTTAAATTGAAGGTCAGCCATTACTAAACTGACCTTGTGGTGATATATTTTGCTCTTTCCAAAGTCAAATATGAACATTAAGCTTCAGCTATTTCATCACACGCCTCAGATCATCATCAGACTGGTGAGAATCAGATGTTGACCCTTATTACAGAGCTTCAGGGCATGTACTGTATTCACTCTCCTCCCTCTCAGTCTACTGTGAATGAGTGGGATCATGTGCCGCCAACTCAGTGGCCTCTGTGGCTCAGCAGATAGCTAACCAACCATTCTGAGAGCAACAATGGGCGGGGGCCTAAGCCACCACTTACAGTTCATCAGGGCACTGGCACAAATAGCTCACAGCCAAGCTCCATCTACAACATGAGGACAACCATCTTTAACCAAAACAAAACTTCCACGAGGCCTAAAAGGCGTTTTTCAAGTCTAATTAAGGCACTTGCAGAGCAGCTGTGGGCTTATGCTTCTACACTCATTTAAGACTTAAGAGACTTAAGAGGCTGTTCTACTGCTTAGAGGACATGGTGGAATTTTGATGATATTGTCTGATCCCACTAAAAATTTCTGAGCTACCATCAGAACAGCTGAACTGCTTATCCTTTGGACAGTGCAGTGACCGACCGCAGGTCAATAGTTTAAGCTTCCCAGTAGATGTGGTGGTGCTGGCATGTATTTTTCCTGTGCAGCCCTGAGACCTGAGGTCTTGCTCACATGAACTTAGATCCCTTAGGGGTGCAAGGAGCTGCCTGGTTCCTTTGCATGAAAGCAGATCAGTAGAATAAGTCATCACTCAGACTGGAGACAGGACCTGGTATTTAAAACATTTGGGACAAAGAGGGTTAAGGAGAAACTGATGTGATTGTAAACAACAGCATCTTAATTCTTTGAACACAGGTCGTCAGTGATATGACTCATTTACTTAAAGTAAGTGACATAAAATTAACAATAGATAAACCTGTACGTGAAAGGGGCCACTAGTACTGATATGGACCCACAAAGAATCATCATCCACTCTTTCCTTTAGTTCTAATTTAGCTTCTTCCAGCTCATTGTTTTGCTTCTCCAGCACATCATTTTACTGTTTTGGTTCATTTTCATCAGTTTCATCAGCGGGCAGCTGCTGTCAGGGAATAAGCTCTGATAAACTCATCGGCAGCTAGCATGAACCAGAAACAGTAAATGTGCCGGCCATACAACCAAAACAATGAGATGAAAGATGTTGCTGTGTAAAGCTCTGTGGAGCTGAGGGGGACTGAAGAGTCAGGTGATAATTCTCTGTGGACTCATCACTACGAGTGACTGCTTTCATGTATTTTCATGTGATCTGTTGTTCATATAAAAATACTGATTATAGCCACTGAAAAGTATCTTAAAAGGCAGAGAAATGTCCCTTGTGAGTGTGTCACAAATGTTAGATATTAGTGGATTATTACTGCTGACGCATTAAATGCTGAAACTGTATTCTAATGTTGTAGCTGGCTGTGGTGGAGCTGTTTTGAACTTCTTAATATAACACTGTTACAGTTCATTCTACAACAATGTGTCACATTTTGTAAGGCCAGCAGATGTTCAGTGTGCAAAATATTAAACAGCAAATTAACCAGTGATTATAGCTGTCAGATAGATGAAAGGTAGTAAGTAGTACAGTATTTCCCTCTGAGAGCAGAATGAAATGGAAACACTTGCTTCAGAGCTGAACTGTGCTGTACTGGTTGGCTCGTTCATCTGATATTAATAAGCTGAAATTTACTGTAAACCAAAGGAAAGGAAAATCTGGATGGTGTGGCTAGCATAGCAAATAACATGGAGAGAACTGTCATAATAATGCATAATACTGTATAGATAGATCCAGATACAGGTTGTACCAGTTTAATTAATCACTGCATATATAGAGGATCACATATGCATAAAATGTGTGCCCTCCTGTTTTTGCTCTCTGATTCCATGATTAAAAATAACTGGATAAAGTTCTAATGTAAGTAATTAAGAAACAGTCCATAATATTGACAGTATTAATCTGAGGATGTACGAGCAGCATTAAACAAAAGGTCATGTTAAACTGTGAAACATGTAGCAGAGGAGTCAGGCCACTGCACTCAGATCACAAGGGTCCAACAGATGCTGCCCGACTCGGGACGGTTTAGCTGAGTAGACAGACAGACAGCCCAGACAGACAGATAGAGAGACAGAGAGGGAAGCTGTGTGGGTCTGCAGCAGCATGTGACTGCATGCGGGAGGTAGACAAAAGCATGACGGCCCCTCTGCAACTTTCAAAATGCCTTGCCTTGTCTTTACTTTTGGCCGTGGCTGAGAGGACCATCTCTGTTTTTAAAGAGATAAGGGATGAAATGGTTTAAATATCCTTTACTGTATTTATGACCACTGATACTGACAAATATCTTTCTTATTCATGAAGCTCAGTTTTAGATGTTAGGCACCAGTAGGTTACTATAGCTGCTGGTTTGGGACTGAGTGTATCAGTCATGTGCAGTATACTGTGCATAGTTGTGTCCAGACTTAGGAAGATCAGTGAACCACAAATAACCAGTATTAATTCCTGGAAAGGCTGAGTATGAGAGTGACTGAGTGGTGGGGTGGGGAATGAGACTGAGTATGTTTAAAGTGTATTAGAGACAAGTTTACACTAAAAAACAGTGTTAAAATCTCCTGAAAACTTGGTTTCAGAGTATTTCCCTGTAACATTTACGATGACTAAATAAGCAACAATCAGAGTTGGTACATTAAATTTAAACAATGATTTAAAACTTAACAAAACTAAAAATCTACAACCGTGCTAACAGCTCTACAATGGTTTTGCATTGAGTGCCAACATCAGCATGCTAACTCACAATTACACTGCCACTTACTGATGTTTAGTACCAATTAGGTTACTATGTTCAACGTTGGCACAAGTACAGCTCAGGCTGACAGTTTTCAGGTATTTGGTCATATAAACAACATAACGGACAAATAGAACTGAATGAGAGGATGAATGAATGTCTGTTCCAAATTTTGTGCCAATCCGTCATGTAGATGTTGAGCTATTTCACTGGATAAGTGAAGACTTTAACCTGTCGGTGGCACTAGATGAACAGTCAGGCAGTCACCAAATTCATTAGAATGAATCCATCCAATACCTATTGAGATCTTAGACTGGACCAAATTTCAACTGAACTTTCATCATCAATTACATTTTGCAAGAATGAAATCACTGGCTGGAATTTGTTCAGATGGTTTTTTGAATGAAATGATGATCAAGAATCTGATAATCCTTATCATTCTTGGATAACCTTGACCAGGAGGACTGAGACTCTCCACAGACATAAAGGCTTATTAATGGTGGTGTCCTGGAATCCCCAGGAGGTGGTTATGGTGAATGGTGGGAGTACAAAGCACATGACTGTCACACCAGAGACCAGGGTTTGTATCCACAGTCCTGTCTGTGGTTAGGTTTAGGTTAGGGAAAACCATGTGGTGTCTAAAATCACTGTGGGCTTTTACCACAATAAACCAGACTATGATCTTCCCTTAACTTGAACTGAGTGCTGTGAGTGCCCAGACATAACCATAGAAAGTTTGCTAATTAGTGCATAACCCTTTTTTGCTAATAAAAAAAAAAACGTACTCAAGTCCCAATTACCTTTCCCATAAAAATGTAGCTAAAACTCAGCCAATCTTCTTCATCAGGACTGAATGAGTTGATCAGATGTGGTTGACAGTGTTGTGACAACTTGAGCAAAAGCTCCATAACTCTTGTGTGTGCATGATGCCACATTTTTCTAACTGAGGCCTGCCCACTGCAAACCAGTGATATGACCTCAGTCAGAATCACTTGTATCAAACAACTGTTGTAACCTTAGCAGAAAATGTTTTCATGCAGAGCCCCATCACTACTAGTAAAAATTGATTGAGAAAATAGGCTTTCAGGCTTTTAAAGGAGGAGAGTGCTGCATTACTGTGAGTCATAGGTACTAGACAGAGATGGGTAAAAATAATTGAGATTGACTGAGAGCTACTAAAATATATGTATTTTTTGTTCATTTAGGAGGCAGCAGTCACAGCAGTCACACTCACATTTTTCTTGTGTAGTTGCTGACTGGTTTATGTAACAGACTATATAACATAATCACACTTGCGCAGATGAAGGAGACTGTTCATTCCTCGTCTCCACCCTCCTCCTTCTCTGCCTCTGGTCTGAACTGTATTGAAAAGCACCTGACTCTCACCAGCATAATGTACTTTGTGATAATTACAGAAAAAAGCACTAAGTCTACAAAGAATGCTCATGATTTTTAAGCCAAATCAAGCCTTCATAAAACAGTTTTTTTTTTTCCTTTTCAGCCTTTGAACTGCACATGAATTTATAAGGTAGAGCAGACGTAGGCAAGACACACACACACAACACACATACTCACACTGGAGGGAGTTTACTACAGCCAGGGACACTATGAGGAATGTGCAGTAAGAGAGTGCTTGAGTGGGGGTCTTAAGATCCCCTACATCACATCACCTTTTTTCTCAGCACGTGAGGGAGGTGCGGCACCTCATGACAGTCAAGCACTGCTGCGCGCCACAGAGGTAATTATGGGAGATTTTCTTTAATTCCACAGAGCTACAGGGTTAACAGTCATGTCCAGCATCAAGGTAACACCCCACCATCGTCCTGCTGCAACCTTTGTGCCATATATTAAAGGGGATTCTTCAAGAAATCAAAAAGAAAATCTGATTTAATTTTGACTGAAGCACCGCCTGGTGAGAACAGGGAAGAAAACCCAAATGAACCTCTGACCTAGTTTGGAAAAATTAAATCCAGTGGTTTCATGGGGAGATCAGCCTTTTAACCCTTTCCAAGTGCATTACATTTCCACAATAACCTTAATCCAGACTACAATGACTGATAAAGATTTATGGAGCAAACAAAAAATAAATAAATAAATAGGAAAAAAATCCAGGAAATGGATGTCATTTTGAAATTATTACTATTGCTCCTTGTATCAATTTGCTTTGCATTTGTTTTTCTAAAACCCTTTCAGATCCTGTTCAAAATATCAGCAGGATAATAAGAAAAAAAGAGAAAATATTAAATCAAAAAACACAACACGCATACAATCATTCTAGCGAAACACGTCATGTTCCATCATTTTTACAAAACCATCACAAAGGTTTCAGTTGTTTTTCCATTGTATTTATTAACAGAAATTTATTAACATTTAATATGCAGGAATGAGACCTTCTGTGAATACATGGCACAATCATATTATATACATTCTTTAAGGAGACAGTGCACAAACATGGTGGAGGGAGGGGTAAATACAGGAATCTTAAAATGACCCTTCAGTGGGCTCTGACTCATGAGCCGAGTGAGAAACACTGACTTTTTCAAGTTAAAAATGTTGTTTGTTTTTGTTTTTTTATAAAGAAACATGGCTATTACCAAGAAACAAAAAGTAATACTACTGTTTTGTCGCACATCAATTTCTATATACAAACTAGGGACAGGTAATTCACACAAACCAGAGGGAGAAATCTACCACAGTGCTAGGCTGGAGCCTTTTTTTTTTAAACTCTGTAACTGTAATAATATACATAATTCCCATGTAACACAACAATCACATGTGCAGCTGATCACCTCACTTATTTTAAAGAAACTAAATCAGAGCAAACCTGTGTTTGTTCCTCTCTTTAGCTTATAATTGCTTTTAAAGCTCATTGCACATTTTTCCCCCACAGACGTTTGTGTCTTAGTAGAATGCCTGTATCGACGTGTATTAATAACTGAGATTAACGCAGTCTCTCTGTGGTAGCTCTTCTTCCACTCGTCCTTCAGTAAAGGTCAGAGTTCAGTGTCCTGTTAGGTAGTCCTGGGTAGAGTCAGAGGCAAAGGAGTCGGCATCCTCGTTGTCGGAGTCTTCGCTGCTGTCGTCAGCGGCAGGCTCCCCGGACAGGGCGATGCGGGCGTAGTCGTCGGTGTCGATGGACTTGCAGAAGTGGATGGCGTATTTCAGTTTCTCCTCCAGCACCTGTTTACACGAGTACCTGGGCAGCTTGAGCAGGAAGAAACACGTGTAGGACTCTGGCAGGAAGTGGTCAGGAGGGTTGTACTTATCCAGAACCTGAGGGAGGTAAAGATAAAATTAGATTCAGAGATTCAGTCTAATATCATCTACATTAAATCCAAATTAGACATTTTAAGCTCATTCTCTCCCTTGGCAAGAATAAGTCATAAAGACTGATACTGCTCTCTTGTCTGTCTCATGTCTGCACAGTAAATATGAAGCTACAACCAGCAGTGGGTTAGCTTAGCTTAGCATAAAGGCTGGAAAGAGAGGGAAATGGGTAGCCTGGCTCCATCTAAAGAGGGAACCTTGATTATCATGTTTTTTATATACTCGGTTCCAGAGAAGAAATCTACTGTTTTGGCCCAAATTTTACACAACCTTGATTATAACACATACAAGTAAAACAATGCCATTAAAGCAGAACATTAATCCCACATCTGTGTAGCTGTTCTATCAGTCACAAACTTACACACTCTCCTGTCAGGCTCTTGGGAGAGGTGAAAAGTATTTTCTCCTTTGTCTTTTTGAGACTATTCTCGACTGACAGATGATGACATGATTCCCTGGTGGCAGTAACTTAAAACCACCAGAAGACTCATTTTCACTCATCAGGAATTTATTTCTTCTGTAGCAGTGAAACACGTTATATGAGCTGTCAGAAACTCCGGCAGGTTAAACTGGGGTTAATGAAACATTTTTCAGGCTCACTAACTCTAACAGACATAAAGACACTATAAATGGACCCGAAGACATTCACCAGCCAAGCAAGAAAAAGCTACAAACAACCCATATGTCTTTCAATTCAAATATCTGTTGTGAACTGTATAGTACTCAAATATAAGACAACCCCAACTTTTTCAAATGTGTCTTCCCAATCAGCAAATTCATAATATATAATAGAAAAGATCAAATAGGGCAAAGAAAGGTACATGTCTCATTAGTGTCTGAGTAACTGATCTCATACCCACCCTAATCAAAGGCACAATCAATGTAAATATGTAAATAGCGAGCTCTAGAGGTGTTGGTAGGTGACAGAGCTAGGCTAGATGTTTGCCCGTTTCCAATCTTTATGCTAAGCTACGCTAACTGGCTGTTGGCTCCAGTTTCATATTTAGCATACAGACATGAGTGAGGCATCAATCTATATTTCCACATTTCCCAAAACGTCAAATGAATCCTCTAAATTGTCTGTTTTCTGCTTCTCACCTGCACAACAAAGTCCCGCCCACGGAAGTCAGCAATGGTCCGAGGCAGACGTGTGCGACCCCAGACAAACCTCAGGAAGAGAGATCTCTCTGTGTTGGAGAAGGACTCCATCACTTCCCAGAACCACTGGATAAGCGGCGCTGTTGGCTCCACCCCCTTATAAGTGGCCACTGACTTCAGCAGGTGGAGAGGGATGTCTGGGCTTCCGCACACCTGAGAGAAAGGAAATACTTACTGTAAAAAAAAAAAATTCAGCCCATGGAGCAAAGACGGAGGCAATGTCACAAACTAAACCTGCTCTCACTCACCATAGTTTCTAGCTCATAACCAGTGAAAAGGGACAGCAAGGGAACCGGAACCACTCGAGCCATGCCCTCGCGCACTGCAGATACCTGCTCGTCAAACTCATGGAGCCTGCAGGGTGGGAAGAAAAAAAAAGAATCGAGACAGAAGGGTAAAATCACACGTGTGCACACATTAGAGAATTACATTTTATTCATTCAGCAGATTTTTCACCTGTAGTTAATTGCCAGGCGAACATATTCAGCTCGGTTCTCCAGGGTGATGTGAGAGTACTTGGAGCTGAGCTGGATGTCCTGGCCGCTGGCGTTGGGCACTGTGAAGGGGAGGGTCATGGCCTCAAACTCCTCAGCTGTGGCCTCGTTGTCGCGGATGTACATCAAGCCAGGAATAAAATCCTTATCAACCTGGGAGGAAGAGATCAAATCACCGCTACGAATTATAACAAATCTATTACAAATGTGTCTAATTTAGCTGGTATATACAGTACAGTCATCTGTTTGAGTGTGTATATGAGGGTGTGTACGTGTGCATACTCATACCCTCGTGCCCACAACACAGTTCCCGTGAGCTCCAAAGCAATCCACTCTTTCTTATGCTGGATTCATTTCCCATCTAACCTTTGTAATATCTCAAGGGCAAAATCACGAAACAAGGGAAGCTTTGTGAGGGGAAAAGGGCTTTTTTTTCCATCCCCGTATTCTCCCAAAGACGGTTCAGGAGCTCATGATCACAGCGTGAGGGCAGGAGAGAACTCGCGCTATCTCTTACACAAAAGCCCAGATTGCAGGTCATGATTTCTTTTACTAAAGTTAATGAAGATGATATTGGCATTTAAACAACAGGCACGGTATGGATTTACAGGATTGTTTCTCACTGGAGTATTCTGTACCATTTACAGAGCAGGGAGACTATGGGCTTACAGTTTAATCTGTGGAGGAATGTGTAGGAAAGTGCTCATTTTGCAGCTCATAATGCCAATCATGAGGGCTTGAAAAGTTATATAATATCTGACATAAAGAGAGGCATTCCTCTTCGTTGCTGGAGGGCAGAGCGTGGAGTTGCACAGGTTGCAAGAATACAGTACGTTAAAATAATGTATGACACTGAGCCACTCTTTGTTTTCTCATCCAAAAACATTTTTCTGTCAGGTTTGTTCATGTGAGATTTCAGTTAGATTAAGCAAACTCTTTTAACTTCTCACATGTACATTTCTGATAAATGCCACTTGTGCAAGAGAAGGTGCACATTCAAGATTTATACACAAGTGTAATCGACATCCTGCTCCGTTTATGGGATAGTTTGATTCACAAAAATGTCACTGAAGAATAAAAAGAATTTCAGGCCCCACAGTCAGGAATCAGCAAACAAAAGCATAACGGGTTTTCTTACACTGGGACAAACATGCTCTAAGTTTTAATAAAGTTACCATGAGGCTTTGGGGAATGTAAACAGGATAACGTTGCCGTGGACACAGAGTTTGCTGTGGGCTACTAGCCTGTGTTTGTTTACTTTGTGGAAAATTGGCAACATTAAAAGTCATGCTGAATTAGCTATTAGCAATTCCGGTTTGATATGTACCCACAGACACAGACAACTATCACTGGATTACTCTGGTACTGAAGAGAAGGCAGGTGAGAAGTAATTATAATGATCTTTGATTTGGAGTTTTTTTTTTTTTTTAACATCTACTTCTTAATTTGAGCAAGACATCACAGAATACAGGACACATCGGTCGTTCCCAAATGTCTTGGGTCATATAGTTGAGAATCAGCTGCATAACAATATAAGTCAATATTATCTGACAGAATAAAAACCCTGAGGCAGCTGTTGGAGTGAGAAGTTTTCTAGTAACTGCCGAGCTGCTGTCATGGCAAAATATACCAATAAACTCCAAAATGACTACATTTAAAATATTGCTGTTCACCGTCATCATCAGAGCATACCGCACACACACAAGCCCCGTGTGTTAAGTGAGGAGCATGGCTGCATACATACCTCACTGAGGTCAGCAATGGTCAGGTTCATGCCTGCCAGCTGTTTCCACACGGGCTCTGCCAGATTCAGACTAAGAGGGCTTCCAGTCCGGATTGCAATACCCAGGAGCACTCCTGCAGACACAGCAAGGCAGAGCGTATTACCCACAGATCAAACCTCAACAATCATGTGTCACTGTGCTGAAGAAAAAAAAATTGCAGCAAAAAAACAGAAATAACTATATTAAATGAAGCATGCTCAACAGTTCAGGCCAGGTGTTTTATCAGTGAAAATGCACATGAAGCATTTGTGTATTTCAAAATAAACATCCATATTTTACAGTTTTTGTTTATCTAGGATTAACACCCTGGAAGACCTGACTGGGAGATTAACTGGATTATACCTAGGAAGCGGAACATGCTCATGTGAAGAGGGGACTTGGCTGCGGGGTTGAGCAGGAAACAGTCCCTGTTGGCGCCTGACTCGTCGCGGCCGTTGGGGGTGACAATGAGCAGCGGAGTCAGGGCGTTCTGCAGCTCCTCACACATTTCTGCGATGGACTCGCTGTAGCCTCCGCCGCAGTCGTCCACAGACTCCCCTGAGAAAAAGAAAAAGCACAGACATACTTAAAATGGATGAGGAAAGGCACTCAGGCCTTGTTTTGTAGATAATTTCACATTAATTTCAAAGAAAATGTCACATCAGAGACATTTAGCAGACGTCACAATGTGACACAGACATGGACACCTACCCACAAATTTGACCTTCCAGACACGATGAGGAAGCAGCAGGCTGTCTGGGCTGAAGGAACTCATTTTGGCACACATCTGACCAAACACAGACTTGGTTCCATCAGGACCTGCCAGACCCCCTTTGCTACGGGAACGCTTCACCTGCAGGGTGAAGGAAAAAAAGAGAGAGAGAGAGATTATGGTTTGATTTGTTTCTGTTCTGTGCTTAATAACTTCCTGCTAGATAGAGAGGAAGAACTGATGGGCATGAACTCCTGGATATGACAGCTCTTTGCACCACAGCTATAACCAGAGCTACATGGGTGTGGGGGTGTAGGGAGAGGCACTGGCCCGTATCAAGACTGTGTGTGAAGTTAAGTCCAAAGCTCAGTCCAGGAACCCCCACAGACCAGCTGGAGCACAGATCTCTCTCACTCACACACACACACACACACACACACACACACACACACACACCACAGAAAAATCCCGTTATGAAAGACATCACATGTAATGCTCAGGAGCCTGTCTGGAACATAGCGTCACAGTGAGAGTGAGGGGAGGAGGAAGGAGGGAAGTACAGTAAGAGGGAGGAGACTTGAAGAAAGATAAAAATCACTGTGGGACAGATTATGAGTGAGTAGATGTTTGTAATGCGTGTTGTTTGCACATGTTCCTACTGTACCTGTATCCTGTTGAGCTCCACCACAGGTCCATGCTGTCTGTCCCTCACCATTGTGGCCTGAACCACCTTCCTGAAAGCTGCTTCCTGTTTATAGTCGAGATAAGTAAAGATGATCAAACATTATTTCATTTGGGCTATATATACTACAGGTTTCTCGGTCTGAATTCCATGCCTCCCACCTTGCCCTGGGAGATGAGGATGCCTCTGAGCGTGTCAAAGCCCACCGATGGTCCGTGGCCTGTCTGCCCCAGCCGACCCTCCAGGTCAAACATGGGTATACACGGACAGAAGAGCTCCGAGATGTGATGCAGGAGTAGCAGCCTGTTCCTCAGGGCCATGATGGGGATCTCTTGCAGGTGGTTGTACTCCATGGGCACCTTAAACAAACCACAGGGACAGTCAGAGACTGACAGAATGATAGACATTTGAAGCTCTGCAAGTGGCTTGTTTTAATGATGTTTGTGTCTGTGAAGCTTTACTGCCATCTGCTGGAAGCTGTAATTTATGTCCACTGATAAAAAAAATTAAAAAATAATAATGTTCAAAGTGTGGGTAGATGTAAGTCAGTGTGGTACCTGTGCCGGCAGTTTCCCAGCATTGGTGGGCTTGCTTGTGGACCAGGCAAGGGTGTGAGCAGAACCACAGGCCACCCTGTTGATTTTCTTGCCCTGCAGCGCAGCCACCAGCCGTGGCCTCTGGATGGCGTTAGTGGTCCCATCTCCAAGTTGCCCCTCATCGTTGTCGCCCCATGTGTACACTTCTCCTGTGACAAAGACAACAGCAAAGCTTCCTGTGAAGCTGCAATCCAGCTCGACTAAACTAAACTGGTGGGACTCACTGATAACACATGGCAAGACAGCAGAGAGAACTAAACAACAAAAAGTACAAAAAGAGGTGATTAACAGCAAAAATCAGCAGTGGTCCTTCCTACCATCCTCTGTGCAGCACACACAGTGCAGTGACCCTGTGGCAATGGCGATGACTTTCTTCCCTTGTAGCCCCTGCACCTGTCTGGGCCGTCGAACGTGGTCGTCAGAGCCGTGACCTAGCCGATGATAGTCGCCTTTTCCCCTATGAATTACAAAATATATACACAAATTGCCTTCTCAATTGAAAGATGGCAGATCTGTAACTCAGTATCACACTGTACATACCATGTGTAAACTGCCCCAGACTTGGTGAGAGCCACAGAAAACTGAGATCCACACTCCACTTTGACCACGCCAAGGCCGGTGAGAGAGTCAATCTGAGGACAAAAATCTCAATCATTTGAAGCATCATTATTATAAAAATACATCTGATCTCGTGGATCATTTACTATGTATACACAGTTTATTGTGCTTAAAAGGTATATTGTTGTTCAGTGAGGTTACTGTATGTGTCTGTGAGTGCAATCTGACCATCCATTTAAAAATCAAACTCTTTCTCTGAAACAGAATGGGACAAATCTGAAAATTGAAATGTGAGAATTTAACACCTTTACAGTGTGAGGGACTTGTTTTATAATTTTAGCTTTAGAGGTGCAGGGGTCAGTGTAGCTTGATGCTCTTCTGCTTGGCTTGTAGTTTTTAATACTCCATTTCACAATTTCCATATAAAATACCAAGAGAAAAAAGACACAAGTATAAAGTGATGCCTTTGCTGACCTCCAGTACACACTGCTGTGTAATTTCCTTTACCTTCATGGGGATTTTGCAGCCATCACTGCCTCCCCGGCCCAATTTGCCGTAGTCCCCGTCTCCCCAGGACCAGACCATGTCATCATCTGTTAGACACAGTGTCTGGGCGTCCCCGCTGCCGCAGGCTACATCAATGACCCTGTGACCCTGTAGTGCGTCCACCTGGATAAACCACACAGACACAAATGTCAGCTCTACCTCATCGTGATTGCATGGGAAACCATGTCTGAGTGAGACAGAGTGAACAGTTTGATTCCTGTCCAAACACTGACACATGCACATGTCACTGAAACACTTCAGGTTGACAGCAGTTTTTTTTCCATGTTAAGTGCACAATATTTTGAGTTGTGTGAGAAGGTGGCCCAGGGGTTGACTGACCAGCTTTGGTTTAAGCTGGTCCTCGCTGTCTCCGTGGCCCAGTCGTCCGTAGCGACCCTTGCCCCAGGTGAAGAGCTCTCCACTGGCAGTGATGCAGGCGCTGTGAGCTCCTCCAGCTGCAATATCCACCACTTCAACTCCCCTCAGGGACTCAATTACACGAGGACGGTCACAGGGGCTAAAGCCAAAAGGACTCACAGTTACTATAAAAACAACTCTTCACGCTGTCCTAATCCTTACAGTGACACGGATTTGTATTGACATTGTGTGTGTTACAAGCTCAAAATTGACGGTGTAAAGTGATTGAAGTGATTCAGTCTCAACCTTCTGTTCCCGTGGCCAAGTTTTCCATCCTCAGCCTCTCCCCATGAGTAGACTTCTCCCTCAGAGGACAGTGCCAAACAGTGCTTCCCTCCAGAGTTCACAGCCACCTTCCTGATGAAGACGTGTTGGATGGACTCCAGTAAAGTCGGGGTGGACACAGACTCTGTGCCTCCAATACCTAATCTGCCTCCTGCTCCATATCCTGTTGCATACAACTGAGAATCAAGGAGAGGTATATTAATATGACATTAAATATACGTTTGCACACAATAAGGTGCAAACATAACACTGGTTATGATGCTCATAAAAGGAAATAGTAGAGAATCAGGGCAGACCTTTCCATCAGCAGTGACAGCAAACAGAGTCTGTTCCCCTCCAATAAGCTGCACTGGCCGCAGTGTGGCGAGGGCTTCAGTGGGAGTGGGCACTTTGACCTTCGCCCCCTCGATGCCCCCCAGCTGCCCTCTGTGGTTATGGCCCCAGCCGTAGATGGTGCCGCTACCCCCGGCGGAGAGGGTCCAGTCGTCCGGTCGCCGGTTCATCCACTGTACGAGCTGCTCGTCATGCTCGCGCTTGAACAAGTCGTGACTCTCATGGAGGCCGTTCATGCTCTCGTGATCAGCCATGAGTTCACGAATTTTCTTTGTGACCTTCAAAAGGAGATGAATGATGGAGGGAAATAGATTAAAAACATTGTCAATTTAAAGTACGATGAAAAAAAGGAGGCACAGACAGGGCAGCCTGGCACACCCACCTCATCCAGGAAGGGTCTTGGTAATGAGGTTCTCTTGTCTAGAGCCACAGCCACTCTAGAGGCAGTGCAGTATCTGCGGAACCAGGCCCACTTATGGGTCTCAGCGCAGCAGGGTAAGGTGTCGAGCTCAAGATCACAGGCAAGAGCAACCAAGACCTGGACAAAATGTTAACATTAGCCTCAGAGAGAAAACAGCATTTAATAATCTGACAATTCACTACAATCTCAGCATGTGGGGTCTCAGTGTGTGAATGAGGACAGAGCCTTTATCATACCTTGAAAAATGGACTATGAAGCAGCTGCTTCCCTCCCCTGACAATGGGGTCCTCGTACTCATACTGCCTCTGCAGAGCCTCTGGTAGACCCTTTACTAGAGCAGCCAGTGCACTGCCAGTGAAAGTCTGAAAGAAAATAGGTTATTCATAAATGAATTATTCTTTAAATTACTGGCTTAAAAGGGACCTGGCTCTCTGTTACATATAACAGTTTCTATTCATTTCATTTGAGCAACATCATTGCTCAAAGAATTACACAAAGTATAATAGATCAGCTACTTTTCAGAAGTACTTCCCAAATAACTGAAACAAATGAGTATCGTGTTAGAAGACACGATGTTCAACTAAGACTGAAATCATCAAACACAAGGATGCATCAAATTTGTTTTGGGTCAGATATTCATCATGAAAAATTAAATAATAGTCTAATAGTAACCCTAACACAAATGTATTACTGCAACAGTTATCACATGTAGAATGGTAATAATACAATAAATTGTAATATATACACAGTAAATAAATCATTTGATCAGTTAGTGAGTATCTACTGTGTACCCATCTGTGCAGTCAGACTGCACTTACCATAGAGCGAGCTTCGCCTTCACTGTCTCCCAGCAGCCTGTTTATGTTGATTGACTGACCGTACTCAGTGGTCAGGAGCTTTCGTAGTCTCTGCAGAGCCCACATTCTGTGTCCAGCAGCTGAATAATTAAAATGATATCAAATACAAAATGATTGTATATTTCATTTCTAACAGAAATTATAGTAAATTCTGCTTTTATTTGGACTATTAAAATCAGGATAATCATACTGTACCTAGTGCACTAAGCTGGGCACAAGCAGCTAGGGAAGCAGCTAGACGAGGTACGATGCTCCTATTGGAGGCAAAGTTGAGCCTGAAGTCCAGGAGACATGTGACCAAGTCCATGGAGGGGCAGGACAAGATACAGCGATCAGACAGCAAGTCTTTGGGACCTGAGAAAAGACATTAAAGAAGGTTCAGCATCATAAGCCTAGACAGTGTGTGTATGTGTCACTTTTGTTGTATATGTTTGGTGCTGCTCACCAGCAGCAGGCATGATGGGGTAGACAGTGAAGCGCCAGCCCCAGCCATTGACTGAGCCATCGCTGGTGAATTTCCATTTGAGTTCATCTCCTGGGATCCTTAACTCACTGGACCAGTCAGACCACTCCCGACCTGAAACATACAAACAGAATGTCAGTACATTTATTTTTGCTCTCTCTGCTTCACATGCATTTGATGAGAATGAAGTATTACAATCTTCCTCTCATCACCTGATCTGACGGAGACGATCCTATTGGCTCCGTCCATGATTGTTAGAGGGTCATGGCGTCTCTCAGTTGAACACTGTCGGTCAAATTCTATCCTTAGACCCTCAGCACCTAAGAAAAGGAGAAAGAGATGTGTATGTTCAAAAGGCCAGTCATGGTGATCTCCTGTAAATTGTCTTACTCATTCAAGACGCTCTAGATAAAACATTTACTTAATAGCGAACTATGTGTAAAACAACGAATCCCTCCAGGCTTGTCCAACGATTTTCTTTTTACCTGGGATCTTGACAGTGCCACTTGTAGAGGTGTCATCTGTGTACGGATGGCTGCTCTCTACAACAACTGGCTGGGAGGACAGACGGCCACTCTGTGAGTCAGTGGCAACGTCCTCCAACTCTGTGACACACAACTCCAGCAACATGTCAGCGACCTACACACAATGGAGAGCCAAGCATATCCAGCATTAATAGCTGACTTCCCAATTATCACAGGCATAAAACACACTCATGAAGTCTGAAACAGAATGTACAACATTACCTGTGGATACGCTGTGCCCATGCCAGACAGAACAGCAGACAACACCTCTTTGCCCTTCTCCCCAGAGCGACAAGACACTGCCAGTTTGAGCAGATCCACCATCACTCGTGTGTCATCAGGCACAAGAAGGCTTGTAAACTCATCCAGGTACTGAGGCTCTGGCCCAACCACTTTGCTCTGACTCTCTGAGTCCTGAAGATTAACATTGATGAGAAAATGGCTTAGTTACTGTAGTTACATACAACACACATACCAGCTTGTCATCAGACTGACTAACCTCTTTAGTCTTTGTCATGGTCTCGGCTATGATGCTAGCTGCTCCTGGATCGTCAGTGACGGGGATAAAAGGACGCGAGGAGGCACCAGAAGCAGATGGAGTCACGGCTGATGATGGGGTGACGGCATCTTCTGATGAAGGAACCTGTTCGCAAACAAAAACACACACATTCACACTATTCATTTTTTGTAAATTGCTTTGGACTTTTTACAATAACACAATACATTGCATTAAGAAACTTACAGCCTATATAATGGTGTTAAATATTTATACTTTATTCAAACTATAATCATTTGAATATTGAGTGCTGTATTGAATGAATTATAGCTAGTAGTCATTCTTAATCAATGGGATATTACTACTGCTAATTTAATTGAAACATCCTTCACAAGAAATGCTACATTTTCAGTTATTGACTGATATATTTATTAAAAGTTGCACTGTAAACAGAAACACCAGCTGGTCTTCTGCTGTATTTTCAAAGTGTTCTCCGTAGTATGAAATTACATTTGCGGTTACTACTAGTAACCACAGGAGTCTCCTAATTAAGTCCTAAGGATTACAACTTTAACACCAAGAATGAAAATGGAGAAAGTTGTGGTAGAAAACTTAGAGTCGTAATTATGATCAAAGCCCTGTGAGGGTTTCTGGTGTTTCCAAGTTGGACCCAAATATAGATTGCTGATGGTTGCATTTACACACCTGGTCATTATGGATAAAAATGCACATTGCATGGTGCCCTGCTTTACAGGAGTTCAGCACAAAATAAAGTTGAGGCAGCACTTTAATGACACATACACAAAAAAAAGAAAAGAAAAACAAACAAATAGCATGGGAACACCCTGACTGACTTATCAAATTATGTCTTTCAGAGACAAGGTTTGGTGTTCCAAAAAAAAAAATAAATAAATAAATAAATAGTAGCAGTGTATGCCAAGTTGATTACTACCTCGCCCTTCTTGTCTTGCCAGGGATTAGGGCTGACCCGTTCCTCAGTTTCAGGCGGGACAGGAGGACCTTCTTCATCACTCACGCTGGATGAGGACGAGGAGTCTGACGGGGGAACAGGTGAGCTAGAAGGACACTCTGCTGGCAGAATCATGCTGGCTGGCATCAGAGCTCCAACCACTGCATCCCTGGGGAAACACACAACACGTTCTGTCAACAGTAATACCAACTAATGACAATTAATGATACCAGTCAGCAGATTAATTCATTTAGAGGTCATACACACTTTTATCTCATCCTGTTTAGAATTCCAGCTTCAGCAGGACATCATTTATTTCTAGTTTGTTGACGCAGCAATTAGGATTTTAACTGTCACTAAATCAACAAGACAGTAATCCTCTGCTGAATTTATGCACATCTGTCCTGGTTACAGCGTAGATATAGAGATTATTTTATAACTGTACTGATTATAAAACAAAGCTCACACCTATGTAAGATACATTGCAGACGTTTCCTCTGACTGTCCCCACGCTAAAAATTTAAAGGAGCTCCATTTTTGGCATGTTAGTCTTCTGGGCCTTAAAGAGAGGATATCTAAAACCCTGTGGATACATACCTTGCATACATGATTTGGAGGGCTGACAGCACATGAGACAGAGCCTGTTGTTTAGCCAAGTTGCCATCCAGACTGAGGAGAATCTTGGCCAGCGAGGGTCGATTGGGCTTCACGCTGCTCTGCCCGCTCATCTTGTTGCTAACTGCTGATGAGTCACTGTCTGACTGGACACCTGTGGTGTACAACACCAAAACAATGAAATACACTGTCACTGATGTGAAGCACCCATATCCAGCTCTAGCAATTATCAGCCAGTTGCAGAGCCTGCGGTTCTGGGCTTGTTGTTCCAGTCCAAACTGTGCCACTTGATTTAAAATGTTACTGCAACAGCAGACTACACCAGAAGATACTGACATGGAATTTTTACTTAAATCACTTCACTTGGGTCCACAATTTCACTTTTAGCACCTAGTCTGATAATGACTGAGCAGCTAACCCATGTGGACAACTAGCAGGCTGCTGAACACAGCCATTTAGGAGTTAGTGAGTAACTTACAAACAGTTCCAAGAGCTGCTTCATTACATTTCATTACAGTTCCAACCATCAGAATAAACTAAGAATGGGCAGGAGCATTGTGTGAACAGGCTGTTAGGAGAGGGAGGATCACCTAAATAGGAAGCTCCAAGGGAGTCTCTGGCTGTCTGGAAAAGGACTGGCTCGTGAACAGAAGGCGTGGTCACATCCACAGTGGTCCAGGCCACACTGTGGGAGGAGCCACAGGCCACTCGAGTGATCTTCTGTCCCTCTAGACCCTGAACCAATGTGGGCTTCCTGTTGACTGTGGTGGTGCCATTCCCCTGCTGCCCGTGGTCATTATCACCCCATGCATACACCTGACAGAGACACAGATCACCTTGATCAGATTTCATTTTGGTGAGAATACAGAATACAACACTCTGTAAGCATGTATCTGTCAAGTTTTCAAATAGAAAAAAATCTAATTAACATTCCATTCTTTTAGATGCATTGCTGAGTGGTGTAGGAACCCACTGTGATTGGGACTACAGAAAAGCCACACAAGAAATAGTAACCGGCAGCACTCCAAGTACTCAATCTTAACAACCTCTTACAGTGGTTAAACACTGAAAAGCTGCCTCTCATCACAGGAGTGATGTGCTAACATTATTAAATTTGTTCTGAGGGAAGGTATTATACAAGGTGAAATAAGCTGTATAACAGCAAAGGTCAGAGGTGCCTGAGAAGTGGAGTGAGAGTCGATATATCAACTCCCACCACAAGAGGAGGAACTCACAGAGCTGGAACAGTGCCATGGCAGTAAATGAGCAGAACGCCTGAATGATGTGCTGTGTTTTATAATACTCTGCTGGTGGACGTCAGCGCAAACCTGTCCTGTGTCTGTGACAGCCAGACAGTGTAGTGCTCCAACAGCAACATGGACAATCTTTTTGCCTCTCAGTCCCTCCACCATCTGTGGCTTCCGCACATGGACATCAGTGCCGTGGCCCAGACGGAAATAGTCGCCTTTTCCCCTGTTTGGGGAACAGTTTACAGTCATATGAAAGCCAAAGGACAGATAATGAATGATCATGTAATTATATCATTCACCCATATTACCAGGTCCACACCACTCCAGATTTGGTGAGAGCTAGTGAGAACTGTGCTCCACATTCGATTTGGCAGACGCCCTGTCCGTTGAGCCTCTCTATGTTCTGTGGGATGTTGCAGCCCTCGCTACCTCCACGACCGAGCTTGCCAAAGTCCCCATCACCCCAGGAGAAGACCAACCCTTACAAAAATAAAAACATACATCACCAACCAGAAACTGAAACATCCATCGATGTCAATAGAAAGCTTAATCCTATAGAATATTTGGGTAATTTGTGGAGCCTTCATTTTAAATAGACAGTTATGTTTTCATTTAAGATTCTGGACCAAAATGCACTTGTGCTAAGATTAAGGCCTCAGAAAGGTGTTGAATGCATTTCCCTTCTCATTAAACACTTTCACAACTTTTCAAACATTTGAAACCTGCATTGTTCACATTAGTTTGTGATTTTATTTTCCTTAAGTTACTGCCATATTGCCACCTTTCTGAGGTACAAATCACAAACTCTTAAAAACATTGACTTCGATTTGGCATATCTTTAAGTGCATTATCTTTAAGTGCATTAACAGAAATACCTTCATCAGTGAGGGCTAGAGTTTGAGCGTCCCTGCTTCCACAAGCCACCTGAATAACACGGTGCCCCAGAAGAACTTTTACCTAGACAAGGAAGACCGAGCAATCAGGAGTGTGTGATCACTTTCGATGGATTTATAGCAGGAAAACATCATAAACAAATACATTCCAATGTAGTAGACAGTAAGTTACTGGGTATAAATATCTGTCTTTCTTCAGAGCACCTGATGATGGTGCAACAACCGTAAAATAACATATCTTTGTGATAAACTCACTATCCCACTACTAACCTTAAAGCCATCACCAGACCTGTCAAGTAAAGAATGGGGTGAAGTAGGAGATACAGACATACCAGTTTAGGTCTAAGCTGAGTGGTGTTGTCCCCATGCCCAAGGCGGCCATACTCCCCCAGACCCCAGCTGTATAACTCCCCACTGGAGGTGATTGCTGCGCTGTGAGAACTGCCACAGGCAATGTCACGGATGCGCTTGGTTTTCAGTGCCTCAATTAACCGAGGTTTGTCACAGTTCCTGTTAGGGGAATCATTGTTTTCTTTTAGATACAACACAAATATTTCCATTTCAGCCAATATCATTTCAAATATCAAGGGCAAGACTTTTGCAAGCCTGAAGCATGGAATTGAAGTTCAATCATGAAATCAATCACATCATCAATGTAGCTATTGAAACCAAATAACCAGAAAGAAAATACCAAAAAGAGAAAATGGTATTGATAGATTTCAGATGTGTTCTGCTCTAAGAATTGTCCTGTATCTGTGTAGACTAACATACATTCTACTGAAGTGTCCCAGTTTGCCATCGTCTCCCTCTCCCCAGGAGAAGACCTTCCCATCCACAGTCAGAGCCATGGCATGGCGTCCTCCAGAATGCACAGCCACCTTCTTCACCACGTAGTTACTGAGTGCAGTGATCTGACGGGGGATAGGGATGGTCCCACTGGACAGTCCCAGACCTAACCTGCCGTTAGTGGCCTCTCCGCAGGCATAAATCTTCCCTTCGACAGTCACTTTAACAATGACAGATACAGAGTTACATATGCAATACATGCATGTTATACTAGAGCTCAAACTCAAAAGCATTTCTTACTCACCTGCAAAGAGGCTTTTGGAACCACCAGCCACTTGTACCACATTGAGTGCAGAGAGGGTTTCAGAGAATGAAGGCACCTTGATCTGTGAAGAACACAAACAAAAGCGATTAAAGAACGCAGCAGCTTCTGAGCCTCTGGCACAGGCTCACCCAAAGGATTAACCTCAAGCACTGCACTAAAGTACAATTTTGAAGACTTTCACTAAACTTGAAAATTTCCATTTTATGCTGCTTTACCACATTTTAAAAGGGAAATTCTACATTCAGGTGACAGTTATAACCATTACTGTCAAATTTTATAAAAATACATGCTTATGGTGAAACTACCAAGCAGCAGTAAAAACAGTTAGAGTTGCCCCGTCTTAACTTCCTTCGTAAGCAAAATGCTCCTTATGTTTAAAAAAACAGTGATAATAATCTAATTATCTGATGAAGAATAATACACCACAAGCCTTGAACCTGAATCATTATTTCATCATGAGACAAGCTGTACCTTAGAACCCTTGAGTCCTCCCAGCTGGTCCTTATCATTCAGCCCCCAAACAAACACTTTGGTCCTGATGGTGGCTGCTGACTCAAGTCCTGATGACTTCTTTCGAGCAAGACTGAAGGATAAAACCAAAACACACAGCGAAAGAGTGAAAATGTATTCACTTTTTAAAAACTTTTTTTACATTTTCTTGTCTTGATTATTTGAAAATAAAAAAAAACAGCTGTGTGGTAGTAAACATAGCTGTGTAGCTTATTTGCATTACATGAATAGATCAAACACACTCTTAATGCATCTTAATGTTCCTCAATCATGGTAATCTTTCATAAGGGCATAAAGCCATGTTCCTGTGAGCATTCTGAACATAGGAATCTATTTAGGCAGATACATGCTCTACACGCTCAGTGTACTGCCTCAAAAAATAGACAAGAGCATGTTGGTTTGTATCTGAGGAAACATCCTAAAAACAGCAGGGATAAAATACAACACCAAACACATTCATTAAAATATAGAGAGCATTAGACATCCCCTCCTAAAATATTAATTCCTTGGCCAACCATACCTCCCAGTGGCAGTTTTGTCATCATCCTCTTCTTCATTGTCAGATGCCAGGAAAGGCACTGTGGCAAGGTCTTCATCCTCTGCTCTGATGCGCCCCACAATGCCAAGTCCATGAATCTTGCAGTCTATACCAGAACTACGGCATTGCTTGATTGCAATCTCAATGTACCTGTGATACTGTTGAGGACATCAGTCAAGTTATTACAACACAAATTTTATGGCAATAAATAACAACTAGAAGTAGATAACAATTACTGAGTTCACCAACCTCTGTGCAGTCACTCAGCAGGAGGACAGTGGTGTCTGTGGGATTGATGTTAATTGTCTTCAGCTCAATCAAGTTATTCAAAGAGCTTCCACCTGCATATTAAGAAAATAATTATGATGAGTCAGAACTACTGAAAACTACTTTCTGTCAAGATCACAATATTGTTTATGTAAAACTTTAACTTAAGGAACAAATGGATTTTAACGGCATTATTCAACTGTCTAAAAAACACACACTAAAAGGGCAACAAAATACCCATGTTGGAACATATCAAAAACAAACCAAAAAAAGCCTAAATTTAACTCACCTGATACCACCACTAGTGATGGCATGTAGCTGCTGTCTGCTGGGTCTACAATCATCTTCAGCCTGTGTACAAGAACGTCTGGGAAAAGCTCCAGGCGAATCCAGTGCTGCAGAGTAAAGAATGACAAATCCTGTTAGGTGATGCATTACGCTTTAATAAAGCAGACTAAATACACTGTCATCCAGCTTATTAGAGTACAGAATTGAATCTCCTACCTTTCCCTGTGAGCCGGAGGACTGCCAACACTGATCACTGCAGTCAATGAGGCGTGAGGCCTGGTTAACCGAGGATGAGACGTTGAGGCTCTTGACGGCACGAGACCAATCGTCAATCAGCATCCCGCGCTGGCTGCTGTGATGCTTCTTGAGCTGTTTTCCTGAGCGACCGCAGAATGCTGGAGACTGGCCTAATTGTAGGGAAGACAAGCAACAGGTTCACAAACTTGTACACACAGAGAAAACACAGATAATATCTGAGAGAATGTGTGACTCACCAGGCTCATTGATTCTGCCAAAGGAATGTCTGGTGTTGTGTTTGCGGGTCTTGAAGCAGTTTTCACAGAAATCGAAGTCGTCACAATTCCTACATTTGAACCTTGGGCCATTTATAGGGAACATCTGACAGCCATCACACCTGCAGATGGCACAGGGATTGGATTTCAACAACATGTTGGGATACACAGATACTGTAACTAAGTAGAGAGAAACTTTTAACATATCTGTACCTCACTCCTGGGTGAACACTGGGCACAAGTTCCATCTCAGATAACAAGCCAGTCCAATGGGACTGCTGAGGGAAGTCTACTATCACGTCCTTTCCATTGGCACTGAAAGCTAAAGCAAACGATTTGACTCCATTAGACCAGAAAACTGAGACATTTGTTGATCAGAGGTAGATTATAACAAGAGTTGACTCTATTCTATTTAACGGCTACAAATAAGGGCTTACCTTTCACAACTCCCACACTCCTGTGAGTGACAGAGCCCCATTTGTACTTTGGTGTTGTGACAGTGGGTTTCACCCTCACCTTGTCACCGATCTTTATATGGGATGGAGAACTTTGTGGTGGGAATCCTGTAAAAGGAAATAATGATCCAAAACATGTCAAAAGGTGAAGAAAAAACATGCTGCCAAGGCTACCCCAGGGTGGGTCAATTATTATTAGTCACACTGAAATCATCACAGTGAAATCACATCAACTTACCAAGTAGCTCAATGTGGATGTAGCGGACCCAGTACGTTCCTCCTTTTTGCTGCCAGTCACACTGCACATTTAAGTCATGAAGTCCATCTCTGTCCAGTTTAATCACCTTCCCGACATCTCCGTCATACACTTCCTCATACGTCCTGCAGCACTTCACCATCATCCCCACCTGCACAGAAGTCACTGATCATTCAGACCTAAGTCACGTTTCCTTAAGGTGGTTTTAGAAAATTTTTAAAACACAGCTGCTCTTACCTGAATGTTCTCTCTAACATACACCGCATAATCGTCATTACTTTGGAAATCTGATCTCTTCTTAAATGTCTGGCTCTCAGTCACCACTGCACCTGGAGGCTAATGTTAAACACAAGCTACTATTAATCATACCATAAGGAGAATTTGAAAGGCTGAATGATAAGCAGCATTATTGAATGGGTTATGAGAGAAATAAAAGAGAAGGTAATGTACCACAGGGAATGTTGGCTCCGCCTCCTCCAGCTCCTCCAGCACCTCCTCATCAGAGTATTCATCTGACACTGTGTCTGCATCTGACAGCTCAGTGACATGAATGTCTGGATGGTCCAGAAGCCAGCTCACCAGGGCCTCCACTCCTGATGCACATGCTCAATTATTCTCCAAAAGTATATCTCAAAATATTATATTACAAATACTGTGACACAAATATAGCAGGCACACTGCTGCAGTGTCAGCTATAGAGTTTTAGCTGGAGTAATAGAGACAGAGGGTGAAAGTTTCACAAGCAAGGATTCCAATATATTCACAAATTCAGATGTATGTCATACTATAACATACCTGGCACACCAGAAGCACTGCCTGTAGTTCCAGATAGCGACTTCAGTGCAAACTCAATGTTCTTCCTTGGGAATCCCATCTCCATGAGCTGGAGGACTATGGGTAAAGGAGGGACGGGAGACGTCTTCTGTTTCTTCTGTTTAGGCGGTCTGACATGTTGTATGGTGACAGGCGTAGTGGCCTCACTGGAGCTGCTCTCCTCAAACAGAGGAGAGGATGGGTGGGCGGACTCCACGGCCAGGTACTGACACACTGCCAGAGCTGCCGCCTACACAGCCAGCAACACACAGATGATGCTTAAGTCAAACTAAATACATCAAGGTGAATGTACGCAACATTACTGCTGGCCTTATTTAACACCTAGTTACTGAAAAAAAAGGTTCACTAACTCACCTCCATCTCTTGCCTGTCAAAAATGGCTTTGATCGGGGAAGGCTGAGTGGCAGCAGACAGAAGCTGCTGCAGGAGTATCAGTGGAGGTAGGGGACCCTCAGGAGACAAGTCTCCCACATCAGGAGATGACACCACTGGATCCTCTGTGAACAGAAAGAGATGACAGAGTGAAATATCTAATGACAAATTTAGTTTCACTAAGGTATATAATATCTGTTAATATGAAAATATTTGTCAAAATATTAATCAGCAGTATACATCCACCCACATAAAATCTCAGGGAAACCTCCACAGGTGAATATACAAAACACACAAAACAAGATGACATAGAACAAAAGACAACTGAAGACCTTGAGATTCATAATCAGTGCATAAAATTTGCTGAGGTCTTACCACTGGGGTTGGGTCCTATGTCTACAACTGCAGGCTGAGAGAGGATCTGCCTGAGTTTGTCCTGATGAGAGAGCAGGGCCCGCGCTGCCTTCAAAATATACAGCCTCAGCTGCTGGCAGCGTAGCAAATGGATGTCCACCTGGTCAGCTGGAGACATAATATGTTTGATTTAACTCAGACTAGACCTTAGGCTCTGAGCACTAAATCAAACCATCCCTCAGAGCTTAAAACCTTTTGTCCTGGTCATTATTTGTAAAGAGGGAAATACAGTTGATAATGATTTTTTTCACATGTGAGAACATGTGTGCCATGTCCCTCAGCAGTTTCTGTACCTGTAAGCCCTCGGCTAAGGGACTTCTTCATGTGCTGTTTCTCCAGTTTGCTTCCAGCCAGACTGACCAGCTGGGCCCAAACTGCCAACATGGGCTCAGTGAAGGGCAGATTCTGCACACTGAAGGATACTGCAGGCAGCTGAGGAAAATAACCATGAAACAGAATCAGTATTTTACTGCCTATTGTATTTGTTTTAAGTGAAAGCAGTGTGTGCTAGTTGAATGAACACAAAATCTAAACGCTTTCATACCGGTCTGAGATGGCTGAGCAAGCAAACCCTACAGGTCCTCATCTCATGAAACTGGACAGTGATTCGTCCTTTAGGAGTGATGCGTGTGACTGTTCCCTCTCCGTACTCCTCATGAATGACCTGGCCACCCAGCCGGAGGCGCCCATCAATCCCTCCAATTACTGCAAGCACTGCCATTAGACTGCCCACTCTGGGACCCTCTGAATCAGGAAAATATTCCTCCAGGAAACACTGAATTAAGGATAAGGGGAGATTTATATTCACAATTAATTAAATGAAGTCAGTATAAAAGTATTGGTGGCAGTTGATGTTTTAAAACAGACACAACTTAAATTCATAATACTGCAGCAATTCTTACTGCTTCAGACTGGCAGCCTGCCATAACGTCTCCAATGGAGCTGAGCTGAGTGTTGATGTAATCATTAATCAGGCTATTCCACTGGCCGAGAGAGTGCAGAGAACGCAGGACGGACACAATCTCCTCAGCCAGGGTACTGCTATGAGTAGCTGTGAGAGAAGCCTGAGGGCGGGACTTCCTCCTTCGCAGGGAACCCTCTGTGGGGAGGAAGTAGCAATTTTAAGATACATATTGTGGTGAAAATGTCTAACCGTCACTTAAAGCTTGATTTATGGCCGCACCTCTGAGAAGTGGCAGGTCTGATGAGCAAGTGCTCAGCAGACTTCCCAAGAAGCTGAACAACTTTTCCACCAGGAACTTCATGTCCTGAGAGCGTTCTGTCTTGTCCCATGAGGGCAGGACTGCCTGCAGGAGACGCAGTGCCAGGATCTGGAGACATGTGGTGCACAAGACAAGGGGTGTTATCTCCAGAAAGATACTGTTTGTGAAAGCAGCCTATTTCTCCTTTCTGCACTGCTACCTCTTTAAGGAATCAGGGACCTGATATGCTGCAGTAACTCAGATACAAACATAAACCTCCTCCGACTATATTTAACTGAGAAGAACCTCATGGGAGGCATGGGAAGAAAATCTCGCACACAATGATAATAACCCACCTGTCTCTGCAGAGTAATGGCATTGAAGGATTGGTGTCCCTCAACAATTCGGATGAGCAGGCTGATCCATGCAGAGGTGCTGAGTGTGCTGCACATCTGAGGCATGAGAGCGATGCTGCGTATGAAGCCCAGTGTACACCAGCTCCTGTGCTGCTCCCGAGACACCAACCTGTGGGAGTGACAGCCTGAGAGCAAAGATCGCCCAGGTTAGAATGATGATACCAAATAACTAAAATTTGTAAAATACATAAATAAATAAACAAAAATCCAAATAAAAAAGCCTTTTATCAACATGGTGTTTCAGCTACCTGACTTGTCATTAGCTCCACTTTCCACAAGCATCCTCAGGAGGCCACACAGAGTCCGTGTGGCGTCTGTTTGCAGCACCTCTGCATAGATCCCAGCTGAGAGAGACAGTGTCTTGAGCAGGTTGACTGTGCTGGTCAGCATCATTGCTGTTGGATGGCTGCTCTTCTCCATCAGCTCACCTTCTGTAACAAAGAGAGGAGATTGTAACGATGCAGGGTTCGAGCTCACTTTTGGCCTGTAGTTGTAGTAGTAATAGCAGTACTGTAAAATTACCTGTGTCATCCTCTGTGTCTGAGTCCTCGGTGGGGGGCTGGGCAGCTGGTGGTGGCTCTGCCAGTTTAAGATCATACTTCCCCTCCTTGCCCATCCTGTATGAGTTGGTGCTGCTTGTATCCCACTGGACCCTGATCCATCCATCCTCACCCAGCTCCCCAATGACCCTGCCTAGACCTGGTGCTGGACCATCCTGGACAGAGCATACACAGGGTCAAATACTAAACACCAGGCCTCTCTTCCCTGTTTTAACTAGCAATAGCAAAACTGCAATCCAACAGCTGCCAAAGTGTCTATTAAAAGGATTCAGGTACCTGATCTCCCCATTTCCAGTCAACTCCCCTCATGACCCTGGTGCCTATCTTCATCATGGCAGCCAGTTCGGGACCAGAGGCAGGTAGGGGGGCAGGGGCAGCCTCCTTTCTGGACTCTTCCAATACTGTGGCTGAGCCTCCATGTGCACATAAACTCAGGTCCTCCTCACTGCTGTCTGTGCTGGGTCCTATAAATACAAGAATAAAAGAGACATCAAACACCTCCATCCATAAACATGGACAGGTTTCCTCTGCTTCTGCTCTGGCTACACTGAGAGTTGAATATTTAATTGGACAGCACTCACCTATGAGCCTGAGGATACTCTGTGTGAGAGCAAGTATGCCAGAATTTAGCAAGAGACTGAGGCTGTTAGACCCATGTTTTAGGGACAGCATGTGTATCATGGCCAAAAGGAAGCGTGCTTGTGGAATAGTGCCAAGACTTGGTCCCGCTGGGTTCTCATTGGTGATTGTCTGCAAGGGAACAGGCTGCACACCTGGTTAGGGGACAAACAGATGGTCAATAAATCAATTTTTGTGTAACAATTCTATCATAAGAGTATCAGTTTACACTGGTGATATGAACCAGCCACATATTCACTCCACCCACCGAGCTCTTTGAAGCGGGCGCTGGCCTCAAGCAGGATGTTGCGAACGTTCTGGATGGCCCAGGAATACAACTTGCCAAAGGTCACCTCCAAAAGCATGCGGTTGAAGGGAGGGATCAGATCCACGTCCTTCAGGCAGTCAGACAGAGGCTCTCTGATAAACAAAGTTAAAACAGTAGAAGGCTCGGTAACTGAAAAGTCCACCATGGTCAGAAACACATGAACTGCGTGCTTTGAATGACTGTAATTCAATATGTTAACAATAATTCTCTACTAGATTCAGGGAAACACCTTCATATCTTTTTTACCATAAAGCTGCTGACTTACCCAATGTTGGTCCCTTCTGGTATGACCCTTTGCCAACCACAGAGCATTGCATATTGCACAGACGGCAGCAGGAAGCTTTTAGAGGCCAACTTCAGCATAGTGTCGATGCCCTCTAGCCTCACCTCAGCTCTCTCCAGCTATGTTGAGACAGAGTTAACATCTGTTACGCTTTGTCTTTTCTTGTTTACACATTGTCACACTAACAGTTTATGAAATGACTGGTGATCTGTAACTTCACAGTCACCTGTTTAAGAAGACACTTCCTCATCTTCTCTACATCCAGGGGCTCTTCTTTCAGTACAAACTCCACTATGGTTGCCATAAGGCTGGACTGAGAAAAGGCACCCTGAACACTGTGTTTCAGCCACCGGTACTTCTGGACATTGGCCACAGTGTTTATAAGTGGCTGCCACTTGTCCTGCTGCAAAGGATTAAAAGGTACAGGAGTGTCAGACTGTACAAAAATAGTCAGTGTGTATCACAGGAAAGGTCCTGTGATATATTTTGACAATACTTGCATGGGTGTTAAGTGCGATGTAAGAAAACCAGTCCACAAATCATCTTATCAAAATACATAGAGACACTGATAAATTGTGTGGATGTGACTCAATAACGGTGTACATCTCCATGAAATGTTCCAAAATTAAGCCCCATTAAACTACCTTGGATGTCTTGCTAGTGGGTGATTTCCTATCAGTAGGTATGGGGCTGATGTGAACATTAAGTTCCTCTTCATTGGTCCCTTCATTTTCCAGCTTTGGCTCTTCAATGTCAGCAGACTCTGACTTCTTAGGCACTAAAATAGAAACATTAAAAAAAAAAAAGAAAAAGAAAACATTTAAATTCAGAAACTGTTTATATGTGAAGAAAACAAAACCCTTTCACTCTGCAGTAAGTTCTGAATAACCCACCTCTTTTTTTCCTGCGGTCCCTGATGAGTTTCTGGGTGATCCTCCTCCAGCGGGGCTGAGAGCTCAGCAGCTTGAGTTTGGACACTATAGACAGATCGTTGCTTACAGCTGGACGCAGCTCATTAAACAGAAAGCGCAGACGCTCAATGACAGGGGCACACACCTCCTTATAAGAGCGACCTTGCTCCTGATGGGTCTAAAATAGGAGGGACAAAACCGACATCATTTAAAGACCTGTTCTTCATCTTTTCTTCTTCTCTACCAAATAACCTGCACAACATTTTCCACTGGGGAACTAATACACACTCGTTTCATTAGCATGATGTTACAAGCAGGAATTATACCTTGATCAAAGAACACTTTGCCTGGTAGACCATGCGGCACACGTCAATCACAGATTTAGGGAGGGACCTCTGTTTCCCTTGGTCCACACCCAAGGCACATTGACTGACAAGTGATAGAGCAATGTGACCTGTGACAGGAAGAGATTTTACACTCAATTGCTATAAAAGTGCAAGTCAATTCAGATGTCATGTGCTGCTTATCAAAGTGTTGGGAGATGGTGCAAGTGCAGAAAGGAAAGATTTCAGTGCATCTTAGTATTACTAATAACGATGAAAAAAACATTTCAGTGACAAAGTGAGCCAAAATTAGCTCTTAATTCCTCCTCAAAATCTGAGTCCAGTTGCTAGGTTACCGAGGTCTTGATGTTTGAGCAGGCAGCAGAGCAGCAGGCGGCCAACTTCCTCCACAGGGTGTTCCGGGGGGAAGGTGATGGGTGTAATAAGATGGTACTGCTTACAGCAACGCTCTATTTGGCATAGGAAGTCCTATAATGTCACAAACAAAACACAAAAGCATGAGTCCGTTCTTTAACTTCATGCTCACTCACCAGTCATTTTTGTCATGCTTGTACCTTCACAGTGTGGTCCTGAGTGTTGTTGTCAGCAATGGCCTGCAGGAAAGGCTGTGCGTGGTCGCTGAGGGTTAATCTTCGGGAGTAGAGTTTGGCCTTGTCTGGAGTGGTTGTACCCAGGGAGCTGCAGTGGTCTTCATCCTTCTCTTCATTGTAGTTATAGTGGATCTGACTGGTCTGCAGACCCCCAGAGAATATGGAGGACTGGAGCCATTCTGTGCGAAGAGATCAATAATTTGCATTAAAATTAATCCAACTCCAATATCTGGATTTTCAAACCAGGTGGTTTTAAAATCACTAAACCCACTGGCACATTCAATCTCCATGGGGGACAGGGGGGTGCTCTTGGCCAGGTAGGAGGCATGGAGACCCAGTAGCAGCCCCAGGTTCCTCTCTGTGTCAATAAGCGGGGAGGACAGACTGCTGAGGTCTGGAGTGGTGACTGTCTCCTGGTTAGGCTGTAAATAATTAAACATATATCAAAGATTAGAACCAATGACAAAGTAAAAAAATGACAATTAGAAAACATGTATTGGGCTAGCAAGTACCTCCATATACTGGCCAACACAGAAAGCCTGCATTGACTCCCTGGTATCCTCAAACTGCAGAGCAGCTTCCAAAGCAACCACAGGGTCCTCTCCTGCAAACTGGGCTATAAAAGGAGAACAAGATAAATACAACTTAAACAATTTGTAAAGACTGTTTTTTACATAATGGAATTTTTTTTTCTTTGTCATTACCCAGAATACTGTTTCCTGTTAATGACTGGGACTGAGCCTGGAAGTCCTTGATGTCATAGACCTTTCCATCAATAACAGTCCAGAAACCACCGTCTTTGTTGTGATTCTCCAGGTCAGCCTTGCGGATGAGGGAAACCTCCTCATTGTTCTTGGAACTTTGGCCTGTGAAGAAAGACCCTGCCACAGCAGAATACGAGCTAGTTACACTCTAACCATAATACTGCAAATAACCCTCAAATTCAGGATCTTGATTCTGATAAAACCCCCTCCAGTGACATGAGATACAGTCGCTGTTTTACCCATAATGCCCGGCCAAGCCAGATCCTCATTATCATCCCTCTCATGTCCTGGAGCCAGGTGGTTAAAACGGTCAAGGTGCTCTAAGAGTCCAGCAAGGAGAGGGATAGAACCAGTCTCCTGCATCAGACCTGCATCAATGGTGAGGAGGAGGATGATGGACACCACCAACTCAGGCAGAAGCACTCCTAGGGGATAAAAGACAGCAAGGCACCCACATCAGTCTAAAAAGCTCTTTTAAAGATGTGCTTAGATTTCATGTTGCACACATATTTTTAGGAGATGGAATTACCAGTTAGATCTCCTTCAATAACACGAGAGACTTCAGCAAAGTGGCGGCGACCAGTAGAGGCAATACTTGTTGCCACTGGGAGGATGTCTCCGATGTGAGTGCACAGCAGAGCAATGTACTTCTTCAAAAGGGAACCAACACCCAGAAGCTCTGGATCTGCAAAAACCAACAAAGAAATCAAACACTACCTATTTGGAAGTAATTTTCAAACTTAATAAACGTGGTTGAGTGGAGAAAACATTTAGGCAGACAGAATGACTTACTGTATCCATTCACATTCTCTGTGCCATTGACCCCCAGGTAGAGCTTGCTAACCAGCAGCCTCTGGAAGCGCAGCAGCAGGTCCAGAGATGCAGAGCGTTCTTTGCTGACGTGCTCTGCCTCTAAATAGTTGGAGATGCGGCGAGCAACATCCTTCAGTCTTGCAATGGTCTGGGAAGCGATATTCCTGTAGAAACAAATATGTAAATCTTCTAGAGGACAGCAAGGGGTTCCACGGTAGACTAAATAAAAATTAAGTTTAGCACAATTCAGGCAAAGTGCAGGTACCTCAACAGCTGCTGTACAAGCTGCACCAGAGGCAGGCTTTGTTTCCCCGCTGACTCGTAGATGCCTGTGTTGATAAGGTCTTTGTCCAGCATGGTGCGACAACGATGCATGGTAGAGGCATTGGCCTCCTGCTCATCTATCTCCTTCTCTTTCTGAGCTTCCTTCTTGGCTTCAATATCCTGTCATGAAAAAGATTACAGTGTGACACCCTTATCTCATGTGAAGAGTTATTTCAGGAGTTGATGGATGTGAAAGTAGGATTTTAAACCACTGATGTCTGATATTTTGTTTTAGTTATAGGAATCCAATACCAATAGTATATAAAACTCAATCTGTCATAAAGTTTAGACTGTTGCAGCACTGTTTTGATTAGGCCAGTTCTGGGGGAAAATACAATTTTCAAGTCAACAAATATTTTTTAAAAATATTTTAATGGTAAAAAGTAGTTTTACGAATCAAAAGCCCAACAGGGCCAGCTGAAAAGTAACACTGAATCCTGGCAGTTGGGATATTTGAATTCAATCAGACCACAGACAAATCTTCATCTACATTTTGTTAGACAAATAGATGAGGCACGGTTGCCACGAATACATTATGTAAAATAGGAGAGATGACTGGTGTATTTAACACACTGACCTGTATCTCAGCAGTGATGGCTGCATTCAGTGCAGATTCCAAACCTCCATCAGCCATTAAGCTGCTGACCAGCAGGTCAATCATGAAGCGCCGTCCAGGGCTCACACTCATCTCATTTCCAGATGCTGAAAAATAAATAAACCTCAATCTCCCCAGTCCTAACGTCTTCAGCTCATATGAAAATTAACAGACTTAATGGACTATAAAGTGCCTGAGCTGTGATTTCCACTCACCGGCATTAGGCAAAAGGGAGGATAAGGCCCTTGCCCTTTCTTCAGCAGTGGGCAGCAGCACTGACCAGCCACTTTGGAGGACAGCTTGTGCAGCTGTTTGCACAGTATTGAGTACCCCAGCATTGCTAGCTAGAACTACCACTGTTTGTTTCAGGTTGTTAAGCAGCACACTGCCAAGCCCCAATCCCAGCTCCTCAGGATCCACCTGGTTACTGATGGCTGCATGGAGCTAAGGACAATGAAGAAAGTTCTTAGAAATGACATCTACTGTTGTTGTGACAAACGGCAATATTAGTACCGGGTCCAGTTGTGTATAGTAAAATGCCACGAATGAGAGGCAACAAGAACAAATAAATGCCTCTCTAATGAAATATCTGAAATCAGTTAACAGATTGCTGCCTACCTGGAGCCTGAGCAGGTTGAGCGTGGCGACTACCATACACTCCTTCTCCTGTGGAGGAGGCCAGTCTGAGCTGCCGTCCATTCCCTCGCTGACCTGCCTCAGGAGCAGGTCTAGCTGCTCAAAGGTCATGGGGCATACATCCACCACAAAGGGCACACGCTGCCCAACAGTCCACTCTGAGCATGAGGACCAGGCAAAGCTCTGAAAATAAACAAACACTAAATGTTGAATTTGTCCTCAATCATTATAAGCATTTTAAAATCAGCAGTGTCAGTTCTGTACATTACCTGTCCTGGGCCACAGGAGATTCCCACTATGTGTTTGGAGTTCAGCCCCGGGAGTGCTTTAGGCTGCTTCTTGTTAGAAAAAAGTGTGTCAAAGTGCTGTAGTTTATCATTGCTGCCCCAACTGTGCACTTCTCCATCATCAGTCAGGGCTAGGCAGTGGGTAGATCCCACGGCAACATCCACAACTTTCTTCCCTGATTGCAGACATAAAGACAGAGATCAGTCTTTGTATTTTAAATGCAATGAAAATATATATACATACACACACACATATCAAACCCACCCTGTAGACTGTCAAGCAACTTTGGGTAGCGGACATGCTCATCAGTGCCATGACCTAGACGCTGGTTGTCTCCTTTTCCCCAGGTGTACACTTGGCCATCTTTCGTGAGGGCCACTGAAAACTGGCTGCCACAGCACACCTTCACTATGTCCAGGTCCTGCAGTTTCTCCACCAGTTTGGGCGTCTTGCAGCCGTCGCTGCCTCCTCGGCCCAGTTTACCATAGTCTCCGTCCCCCCAAGACCAAACCTGACCTATGGAAGTACACAGAGAAGGTGAATAAAAACACTACTGCAAGACTTTGGGTGATGCTGATGGTTCCACGCCAAAAATGACTCTTCTTTCTTCTTTATACCATTCTCTGTCACAGCAAGGGTTTGTGCATCGCCACTCCCACACGCCACATCCACCACCTTCAGTCCCTTCAGCGCCGTCACCAGCATAGGTGTAGTCTGATCCTCACTAGAGCCTAAAACCCAATCAAAGGACAAATCATTTTCAGCAATTAAACAGACAGAGGTGTTATTATTAAAGTCAAGATGCTGTCCTGCAGGTTCAGCGCAGATGGGAGCTCACCATGGCCCAGTCGACCATAGTTCCCTCTGCCCCAAGTGTAGAGCTCGCCATCAGCAGTGACAGCAGCGCTGTATGTGCTCCCACAAGCAATATGGACCACATGTTTTCCTGCCTGTTTCCCATTGAAGGCTGCAATCACCGTAGGCTCTTCGAGATACCTGAAAAAAATGCAAAAATGGAGGTGAACACGGAAATTCCTTTTCTGAAATTTTCAAGAGCTTTGGGAATAACAAGAAGCCTTTCATGGACCTTCCTGATGTTGAAATCGAATAATTTATATTCCAAGCATACTTTATAATTTATTAATAACTAATAAATTAATATTCTGTGTAAAGGAACTGTCAGGTTTGGATGTTTGTATTCTTGCTTAAAACACAAGCAGTTTTTAGCTGAGGATGCCATTTTTGATCCACAAGCATAAAACATGAATACAAATGTTCTAAATTTGGGAAATAATGTCATCTATATTTCCACCATTTGCTCAATCAATAATCTTTTATCAATTTCACAAATATTTTCCATACAGCCTCACATTTTATACTAAGTGACAAATGTGACGGAAATGCCAAACTGTGCAACCCCTGAGGAATTTAAATATCAAACAGGGTTTTCTTAAGTTGCTTACGTTGTGTCTCCATGTCCAAGGCGACCACCATCACCGCAGCCCCAGGAGAACACCTCCCCATTAGATGACAGGGCCAAGTAGTGCTGCCCGTCAGGGTGAGCTGCAAGCTTCACAATCTTTCTGGAGCTCAGGCTGTGGATTAGCATGGGAGCCTGCAACAAGATAATTCAGTGAGTTAATCTGCAACAGACATGCAGATGAAAGGATCAGCTTCATAATTTTTTCAGAATTAATATTATTATTGATTATTATTAGAAGAGTGTGCATGACTAAACAGAAAATAACTGCACAACACAACTGACCAGGGTTGTGCTCTTGTAGTTCTGGGTGTAAACAGCACTACTGCTGGCCAAGATGAGAAAGCCCTTTTCTGAACAGACAATTTGTGTGACTCCAAGGCTGGACAGGGCTTTACACTGAATGGGTCCATTAACATTGGCATAAAGCTTCCAGCCTAACAGGCCCCAGGCAATCACCTCCTGCAAGGTTCCCTGGGACAAAAAGAGACATAGAGGAGGTCATTTTGGATGTAATTTCTCCTTCAGCAAAAGTTTTTTTGTAGTTATGTATTTCTACATAATCATCACATTTGATTAACAGCAGTCTCAATACACTTTCAATTCAATTTTATTTATATAGCGCCATATCACAACAAAAGTCATCTCAAGGCACTTTTCATACAGAGCAGGTCTAGACCGTACTCTTTAAAATAGGTATTTACAGAGAGAGACCCAGCAAATCCCACCATGAGCACACTTGTGTGAAGCCTGATGATGACCGTGTTTATCCATGCTTTTTGTCCAGCTATAATGATATCAGTAAGTAGGGCACAGCATGCACATCAAAGACATATATAGCACAAAGATGATAAAACAGGCATGTACTGTAATTCAAGAGTTCATGACTGAGTGGAAAAAGTACCACCACTGACCTAATAAACAAAAATAAACAAAGCACTTAAGCATTGCCACTTGATAAAAAGAGTAATTACCCTCTGTGATGTGGGAGAGTTGCAGTGTGGAGGGCTACAAGGAGAGGCCAAACGGTCCAGGTGGGCCATGATCACCACAGCTGTTTGCCGAAGGTCAATGGCCAGGTCATTATCCTGAGGCAAGGTCAGGTAGCGCAGGAAACTCTCATTTGGACTCAAAGGGGCTGTGAGGATCTGAAAATCACAGCAATCAACCACAACATAGTAATTAGCTTGATTCTCAACCAGGAATAGAGGAGGGTAGGTATTGTAAGACAGGCGTTCCCAAGCAACACATAAGGCAACAGACCCTCATTTGATCACATTTTGTTTGAGAGGATTCTTGTTTTCTCACCATCTTATCTTCAAATTATATAATAGAAAAACCCCATTTCCATGTTCATTTGGTGCCGATCTGAACTGTTAGTGAGCTACAGAGGAAATATTCACCTCAGCTTCCTCTTCAGGAATGGGCTCTTCCTTGCTGCTGTGTATGTTATGAAAGCGCTGCAGGAGGGGTAATAGAGGAGCACTGGTTCCCTGGGTGGAGCGTTCATTGTCCATCTCTCTGGTACCGCTTTCCCACAGACGCAGCAGTAACAGAACAGCAGACAGCAACTGACTGGAAACGACAAAAGGATGAGAAGGCCAAGTGAGCAGTGAGGAAGAGGTGCATTTCAACTGCAGTGGGATATCAGCATAAGCAAATAAGCACTTATGAAGGGTATCTGGTTACCTCAGAGTGCCCCTCTGTACAGCCAGCTCCAGCAGGATGGCCAGGACTAGGTGCTGGTCCTGTAGAGGAATGTTGCCTTTGGTGGTGGCACTTCCATGTACATCACTAGTCCCAAAGGAGACAAAAATTGGGAATCATCAAGATGATCCTATGTATTATATAAAGTAAAAAGTTAGCAACTGATCAATTAATAACAAACCTGAGGAACTTAGTGGCCCTCTCAACAACCTCCAGCCACACGGACGACACAGTTCCCTCATCAAACAGTGTGGCCTCTGGTAGGGCACGCAGGGCATCCAGGGACTCCTGGAGAAGCTCACTGCAAAGATCTGCATCATCTCCTATAACAAAGCACAAATATCTTCTGTTTTATAAATGGACTGTTGAGTTTCTAAATTACACTACACAGAGGTTAGTGGGTCAAAAACAGACTTCCCTTGGTATTCAGCAAATGGTGAAGTGGGAGTATTTTTACAGCACTTATTAATTCTGAGAAGCCTGATGAATTTGAGCTCTCAAATTTGTATGCATGTACGGGAAATAACCTTGAAACAGTACATTTAACTAGTAACCAATCAGACTTCCGATTCTGGTCCTGGTTTTTACAGCCCCATTATAATTCTTATCTCTGTCCAGGATTTGTACATGTATTCATTCAGAAGTGTAAGAACAGTCCAGTGTATTCCAGGAATACAGCTAGACTGAGGATGAGAAGCTTAGCTATCTGTGTGTGCACATGTCTGTGTGTGTGTGTGTGTCTATGTACTGCTGCTCATGTTACAGGAAAGCTACAGAGGAGAGGCTGGCTCTTTGTTCCCACCCAGTCCCTGTGGACAGGCAGCTCTCAACCTTGCATCAGCACACGTAACAAAAACAGCATCTCTACTTGCAAGGCTGACAATGACAAGCGCTTAAACAAACACAAACACTGCCAAAGCTGGTAATTACCAGAGTTAAGACTGTGACTGATATACATGTTACTAATTGTATATTACTAAATAAAAATTCAACTTCATGGTCTTTTTTGAGGTCACACTCTATGTGGAGTTGTTGTGCTGTTTTAAATATGTTGTATATGTTTTTTATACTGTTTTACTAGACTACATTATATCAAGATACATTTAACAAGAACTCTGACTCTGATGTTAATGCATGAAGATTATGAGCCACATGTAACCAAATGTCCATTTTTCATATTAAACACATTCTTACCACAACGCCACAAAAGTTACCCTGGCTCTATCCTGCATAACCTCTTTCAGTCCTTCATCCAGTGGACAGCACAGGCTAATGCTAAAAACATAGCATTGCGAAACATGTTTTGTTGTTTACTATGAGCAGCATGTAAAATGGCGCAACACATTCATCAACAGCTGTTAAGCAAAGCTCCATTACCATGACAGCAGCTATCATCACGACTGCTGAGGGTCAAAACATCTTTACAGACAGTGTCCTGGGACATTCTTACCTGACCTCCAGGCCCGACGCAAGAAAGCAAAGGCGAAAGAGAGAGCTGCCCTGGAACCGACTCTGGCCAAACCTTCAACACCTTTACTGACTGGACGAGGGCTGAAATAACAAAATCATCAACACGAGGATCAGCTCAAACTGTATATTGATTCTATTCAAATTTAAGTGTATCAAATAAAGGTAGATCATAGCCACCTCTCTGGGTATTATTAAAGCAAGTTTTCTAGAAACATCTCAGGCATACCTAGCACAGTTATTACAGTAAATACTAACCATTAACGCCTAGAGTTCAACTGAAGAAATTCTTTACTGTTATAATTCAGCAGAGAAACAAGAAGCACTTATTTTCAAAACAAACAGAGCAGCTGCTAAAACATTTGTAAACATGTTTGGAGGACAGTGGTAGAGTAGAGTACAGGTACAAAGATGTATAGTGTAGTGTGCTTAAGAAGCCTACTAAAGGAAAACATAGGCTCTCATAAACTAAGCTGTAGGGTTAAACTCATTATAGCATGAACAATCTATAGGTAAATGTTCTGTACATACCAGGAGAAACTGTACTGTACTTTGTACTTACTTTGAAACCGGTTTAACAGAATCAATGTAAGTACAAAAACATTGTTGAGCAGCTTTCCTAAATTACATCACTACGCACTCACAGCACTTGTGTTGCAATGGAGTTTGGTGTTGACAAGAGCTTTTAAGTTAACATTCTGCAGTTTCACTCATCCCTCTAACATAATCAGACTTTTTATTTGGTTTGTGTGTGTCAGTCTGTAGTTATCTGGCATGGTTTGGGTACAGCTCAATCAGTTCATTCACCATACCAGGTCAGTGAGAACAAGCTCTTTCCAGGATCAATCTCCATTTATTCTCTTAACCCACTTATCAACCAGTTTATCATGGGGTGCTCGGGGTCCTATCCCGCAAACATGTCAGTGAGAGGCTGGGTACACACGGGACAGATCACCAGTCATCACAAGACTAACCACATATACACTCACATTCATACCAACGACCATTTACCACTGACCCAACATGCCAGCGTCCTATAATGTCTAGCTAAAAAATGTTTTATTTTTTACCTCTTATTGTCAGCAGCAGGCAGTGGTGGGCTTGGGGGCGTCTTCCAGCGGACCTTGTACTTTTCCTCCATCATGCTGTGGCTGAGAGAGATGTGGTAGCGCTCCAGGACGACCAGGCGCTGGCGCAGGCGTTGGGCAGACAGAGTGCTTTTGGCCATCTGAGCCGAGAGCTTCTGCTGGTCATCCACCAGGACCATCAGACAGTCCTTTAGCTCAGTCTCATCTAGGAATGGGCAGTGAAAAAATGATCATCCACAACATAATGGAACTTACTCATCACTCATAATTACTTCTCTCAGGAAAATGTGAACATTAAACTTAATTTTGAGTGCTATTATAATTATTATATTGTCATTATCATTAAGCTGTGTTTTTTTCCATTAAAAATTTTCTACTACAGATTTCTGGCAGCAAGACTTATCTTAAAATATATGTGAAAGCTTATGTGCAATATGTGTAATATATATTGTAACTTCTTACACTAAGGATTTCAGCATCAGAAAAGAATCACACTACTTTGTGTGACCTAAATGAAACAATGTCCACTGTGCTACACAAAAATATTTCAAATAACCTTCAAAAAACATTTTGATCTGTCAAGAAATTTAACAATAACATAAAGCAAATGTTACAGATTAAGCAAAAAGCATCGAACAGTGAAACCATTCTTCCATGCAGTAAACATACTGCATACTGCATTTTAATAATTTAAGCTGCAATGTGGCCTTAAATTTTTTATATTTCACTCTCAAGTTTACAAGAACCAGGGATTTATAAAAGGTATCATGTGTGTAGAGGATTCCAAAAAACCTGCAATAAGGGATGAAACATTATTTCTTACAACTACATCTCATCATTACACCAAAGACAACAAGGTCTTGTGATAGTTAAGCATATTATTTGTATATTTCACTGTAGAATGAAAAAAAATGAATACACCACATTTTTTATTTTTCCCCACTGGCCTTCACCACAACCACTCCTTTGTTCTGATCTGGTTCAAGACAAAATGCTTTATTATGTGTCTACATAGCAGTGCTGCAGGGAAGAAAAGATGGGCCAAAATAGTAGGTCTGAAATCCACTTAAGCTTTATGTAAGCCAGACTGTCCTGAGGTTGTATGAGCCACACAAGAGTCAGCTGTGCTCGGCTGTCAGGACCGATACATACCCCAGCCACACAAAGTCTCTTACTATTTATTATACATTACCATGGCTAAGAAGTAGCTTGTGGTATAGAAATGTCAAATCAGAGAGGTTGATCTAGCATGACAATAAGAAGTAAAAAGAGGAAATACACTACTAGCGATCAGAGCAAATCTGCCATGTGTTCGTGCACCATCCTGATTTCAAAACAATAGCTTGGGTCTGAGCTGTAACTGCTGAGATCAACATGTGCCAGATATCTAACCACTCAATGGAAAAGCAGGAAGTATGCTGTTTGAATTTTAAGCATCAATGACTTGTTCATGTAGCGATCCAGTTACACTCACTGTACAATCAGACCAGTGTGATTTCCTGGCTGGGTCAATAAAACCAGAGAGAAACAGCCAAGCAGCTACTAGCAAAGCTTAAATTCACTAGGCATGTAGACCCCCCCCCATTCCCCCACCCAACGCTTATCTCCCACCACCACAACACTGTCCCACCCTGTCCCGTCAGTAAACACAGCTTGGGTGAGAGACGCGACCCCGCAGTGGACCACATTATAACACCCACCAAGATTACACTCCAGAGGGGTAAAAATAACCACTCAGACCTGCAGACTCAAGTTGTCATTTCAGAGTTTCCACACCTCACGTGCCAGCAAAACACGAGTACATCAACAGGGTCTGACAGACATGAAACTGATAAATACAGGGGCTGACTGTGTGTCAGAATTGTCAGTATCAATGTATCTAGTCGACATTTAGGTGTTGTGAAACCATGTGGTGTCAGCATGGTATTAATTACTCTACTTGGAAACAGAATGCCGAAAAATAACAAGACCTACAACTGGAGAGCAGGGATGCATCACAGTCAGCCGCAGCAGGATTTATTGATATATTTTAGCCTGACACATTTTAGCCTGGCTCAGGCAGCACTCTCACCTGGTTGCCGCCCCCAGTCCCAGGTCTCAATGATGGAGTGATGTACAGACGCTGACGTCTCCTCCTCTTCTTTCTTTTCTTTGTCATTGGGTTCATCCTTCTTCTGAGCTCCAAAGCAGTCACAATCTTCTAAAAAAAAATTTAAAAAATCTTGCATCAACCATTTCCATCAGCAAGGTTAAAATACCACCACTGTTCCTCGTTCACATATCAATCTCAGACAGTTTGTGCAATTGTACCATGTTATCATAAACAGATGGCAGCAATGTGTTAATCTACCAAAAACACAGAGGGTAAATGAATTCTGTAATCTCACAGTGCCATACCTGGGTGAGCAGATTCTTCTCCGTTAAATGTTATCTCCTCATCTTTTACCATTTCATTCCACATCTCACTCAGTCCCTCTGGAGAGAATGCCCGCTGCCAAAGGAAGTGAGAAACTGAAAATCAGTCCACACTCTTCAAATTCGAAATTTTCAATTTATATTCACATCTTCATGTACATGTTTTCTTTATAAATTCTGCACAAGCATGTCACAGACAGGTTACTATCACATTATGATGGCATCACAGTCTAACTGCAGCTAAAATACATCCAATGTGACCAGTGATATCCCCCTAAAAAATAATTCATTCTGTGTATGTTGTCTGTATTTCTGTCCCCTTTAAAATTTCCAAACATCCACAGCAAACAAAAAAATTTTCATCTGTTTCACCCGCGGAAGAAAATCTGTTATGCAGTCTTCATAAGCCACCAACATACAGCTGAGAAAATGAACACTAACAAACTGCTACCAAATATAGTGAGCATCAAGAATACAAAACAGCTGCATCATCTCCATGTTCAAAATGATCCAAATGTGTGTCATCGCCTTTGTGTTACACCATTCACTCTCAGCTTAGCTTTACTAAGAAATGCTCACAAGTGGAAATTTAGCTCTTGCATTTCAAAGATCTGACATCCTTAATGTCAGAAACATGTTAGCTCACTAATGACACCAGACCAGACACTCAGCATCAAAGCTGCCTTCAACAGTGCAGAGAGCTCTAACAATAGGAAAACATGATTTTCAAGTTCATGGTGAGTCTAGACAGGCTGCAATTTGTGAAGTTGAGAGCAGACAGCTCGTTGCACAGCCAGTTTTGTAGTATGAGACAGTTCAGTCTCTTGGTTCCCAAATCTTTTCTGAGTTCATCATATATTAAGAGCAACCTCTGAAATTACTACCAACATGAGTATGTTTTCAGAACACTGCTCTTTATAAAACAATAAATATTTTTTTACTTACTCACTGTATAATTATAGGCTACATCTCTTTTCACACGCATGAGAAAGACACAAGAAAAACAATAATCATCTGTGCAAGAGACTTGATACAGCTTGTTTCCACTATTCCTCAGTCTCATGAGACTGAGTCCAGAAAATTTCATGTTGTCCTCTTGATTTGAGAACGTAGTAATTTCAGTATGAGCCCCTCCTTTAGGGAACACGCACCTGTAAGTCTACCTTCAGCCATTTGTCATGAAATCTCAGCTGAGCATCGAGGGTAAAAGATGGAGAAGGCATCTTCCCCTCTTCTCTCCTGGCTGCAAACGCAGCCAACCTGCAACAGTAAGAGATGAAAAACTGTGTTATAACACAAATTTACAAAGTCATGGTTAGGTGAGAATCAGCTATTAACGACTGAACTGTGAAAAGTGCCTGTAAACCAATGAGGATTGAGCTTCTTGCTTGTGACATAATAATAATAATAATAATAATAATAATAATAATAATAATAATAATAATAATAATAATGTGAGTTTTGACAACTCCTTTCTAGGTCTGTCTCCAGTTTCCTAAGCAAAAGTGTAGTTTAACCCCCGTCTGTTCACACTATTATTACCAAACTAGTGAACTTTCTCAGTCACGGATAATGACCATAACCAACCAATATTATCATCCAAATGTAAACAAAAGAGAAACTCAACACCCATTTTCATAACCTAATTGGACTAGATCAATCCAAACATCAAAGACAGATCTGTAAATACACAAACTAATCTGAGACAGCATCTAGGATTTTGTTTATCATGAATGTTTCTGTTGAAGTAACGTTACACAGAATGCTGTCTTAGCTCAGCCTTCATAGATTTACATGTGAATATACCTGTTATTTATATACCTTAATTAAAAAACATCATTGTGACACGCAAGTTGTATCTCACACTAGCTTCATTTTGATCATTTACGCTAAGGTTTAAGGCCGAAGATGTATCCATAACTATAACGATTCATGAGTCGTTTGCAGAAAAACGAGAATATCGTAGCATTGAAGGCTAGCAAGGGCACATTCTCTGATAACCTTCACACCGTAATTTTAGCCTGGTAATCATATAAAATAACATGCACGACTCTAGCGCGTAATAACACACACTGACACAGCATCATTACGCTTATAATGCAACACCTAATGCTAGGTAACGTTCACACTAGCTTGGCGGCTATGGCTAACTGCTTAGCTGCCAGACAGCTAATACTAACACAGTGTTAGCTAGCTAAACCAGCTCTCGTCATCCAGGCAACGACTGCCAAGCTTCAGTGACATGACAGTGAACCGAACAAGATGCAGTGTTTCACAGAGTTCAGAAACACAACGGGTAACACGTCAAGTCAGACAACAAAATTACCTGCGGTCTCTTCTCAGGCTATTCTCGTCCCCTCAGCTGCTTTGCTGCATTAACAAGACGTTCATAATGGACTTGATTGACAGATCGCGGAGTGGGGCACGAGGCATGGAAACAATTTACGTAGTTGTAACTGGGTGATTCAATGCGATTGATCTGTACCACCACAGCCCGCTGAGGTGGGGTTTCTAACGTAAGGTGGTCCGTTGGCCACAGATTCTACTCCGCCCACTCGCACTGTCCGGTGTCCTAAAATGTGCGCTCCTTTTGGATTCGAGGCGGGACATAGGAGGGGCGGGGTTAGCCTGGAATGAAGGCAAACCGTTGGGTGGCGCTCTGTCTCAAGGAAAGAGAGGAGGGTGGGGAGGTATTTATCCCACATATTTGCTTAGCTACTGAGTTATAATATGTATTTCACACAGTTTTAAATATTGATAACTATAGAATTTGTTAATTTTATTTACATTTTAAAGTCATATTCATACTTTGGTAACACATATAACATTACCGTTCAACCTAATCGAATGAAACTATTTTGATAGAATATTGTATAATTTGGGTATTCTTTTTTTTTAATCTGCTGTTATTTAATCAATTAGCTATTATGACATTTTCAGTGGTTTATCCTTTAGGTTTAATGTGTGAAGTTTAGGTCTAGCTCAGTTAAGGTTCAGTATTTAAACTATGCAATGTAATCTCTATATCTGCAGAAAAGAAATGTGAACAAAAGTCCTTCAGCATTTGGGGTCTTGCTCAAAGACGTCCCTGCAGTGAGTCCAATAAACTGATATATGAGACAGACAATTCTTTTTCCAGTGTGTGCCTCTCCTTGACCCTGGCACAGTGAAACACATGAAGCTCTAGCACTTACTTTGCTCGTGTTGTCGTCTTGAAATGGACTTGTGATGTCATTTCACTGTTCGTTGAACACAACGGGGATACATTATGGTGAAGCCTCAAGAGATGAGGGCATTCCCTATGAACGTCCCCTAGGGTGTGGTAACAATCTCGGAGGCTTTTCAGTGAGTGAAAAATTTCAGAGATGAAGAAAACATGTTTCCTGTATCAAACTGAATCTCAGTTGACGGTTGAGGTAACTCTTGAGGCAGCTAATAGTACGTTTGAGTGGAAACGTGCACAATAGTTATAAGGTATTATGTATCATTTTAAAGTGTAAATAGGAAAGAGGCAGGGACAGTGCAGCCGGGTGCTGGACGGACCGCACATGCGCATTACGGCGCTTTCAACTCAACCGAAGTTGACGACCAGTGACTCTGCAGTCAGGCTCAACCAAATGAAAAGCAGCACATTAATGGCTTTTGACTCGGAACCAAGTGATATTTCGCTTCCAGTTGCCGGAATAGTAATAGCTGTAATATCAAGTTTCATCAATGGGTCGACATTTGTGCTTCAGAAAAAGGGGATATTACGCTCCCGCGGCAGAGGTAGACTGAGACAGACGGACATAACCTTGCCTTGAAGAGTACCCACCATGGATGTACCATAAGACCTCCATGGTACCCACATGGGTAGAAGCGGGAAAGCCATACAATGATATCAATAAGTTGAGTCCGTAGACCACACAAACTAAACTCTTGATCGTGTTTCCTCTAGGAGGGTCGTATCTCAGAGATGTTGTGTGGTGGAGTGGCACAGTGTCCAGTGAGTACAGCGCCATCTATCGACTCTGTATGCTCAGTTCAGTTAGTAACGCCGTTCTGAGTTTAATGCTATGTCCCTTACTTCCTCATTTTAAATGTTGTTTTCCATGAATGTTTAAGGCGAAATACTCTGACACATCTTTTTTTTTTAAATAAACTTAGTGATTATTGGACAAATTGGGAATTTCCTGGCGTACAATGTGGCCCCTGCTGTGATAGTTACACCACTAGGAGCACTTGGGGTGTTATTTGGGTAAGTCCAAAACAGAAGTGGATTCTGACATTTAGCTTGATATTGTGATACTGTTTGGCCAAACTAACTGTACTTTATATGTGCTTAGGCCTTACACAGTGAAGTTCACTAAATAGCAGTGAATTATAACAGTTAACAGTAAGGGTGTTTTTTTGTAAGCTAAGAATAAATAGGAAATGGCAGTGGGTTTTGCCCTTATCTCAGTCTTAGCAGACAGTTGCTGACCGGGTGGGACTGTAAAGTTGTGTAAGGCTGCACCTATTATTCTTACTTTCATCATCAGATAGTGCATTGATTATTTTCTTGATTATCATTTTGTCAGTAGAATGTCTGAAAGTAGTTAAAAATGCATTTTAATATATTAGGGCCCAAGGCAACACATTCAAGTTGCTTGTTCTATCTACCAACAAAACTAACAGATTGTCCAATTATTATTATACACAACAAAGAAAAGCATCAAATCCTCACATTTGAGAAACTGGAACCAGCAAATATTTGGCATTTTTGCTTGGAAATTGACTTTAACAATGTATTAATTAGCAAAAAGTGAGACCAATTGATCAATGAACTGTTTCAAGTCAACTCAAATGTTTTGGTTAATTTTTTCAGTCTTTTTAAATGTAATTGCTACTGTTACTTAGCATCAAAAATAGCCTCAGGCATTTCTCTTGTCTGCTTAAGGCAATAATATTAGTTTGGTGGATATGACAGTAAAGTAAGGTAATAAATTTGATTCTACTTGGTCTCTAATCTAGTGAAAACTGCCAAAACTTTGTACCAAATTTATTCATTTTCTGTACAATGTCAGGTTCTGTAAATCATTTTGCTACCATGATTTTAAACCACCACAAAGTGAAGATAATGAGTCCAAAGTCAAAATATAACATTGTTGCTCCATGTAAATATGAATTGCCCTGTGTAAAATATATTTAACAAGAGGCTGCATTTGTGTGATGTAGGGCTGTGTTGGCTTCTTGGATCTTGAAGGAGCATTTAAATATCCTGGGGAAGCTTGGCTGTGTATTATGTTGCTGTGGCTCTGTGGTGCTCATCATTCATGCCCCTAAAACCGAGGCTGTAACATCCAGACTGGAGCTAGAGGAGAGGCTATCAGACCCAGGTGAAAGTTAAATTTAGTTTTTTCCTTTAAATTACTTTAGTACTTGGTAAATGTGTCTTCCAGAGTTATTAAAGATAGCCTCAGGCAGAAGTGAAAGCATTTAATTTAAATTCAAAGTAAACACTATAATGGCAATACAAATGAAGACAACTAAGATGTACTTTGTCATCCCACAGTATTTGTGATGTACGCCATGCTTGTGGTCCTACTTCTGATCACTCTAATCGTCTGGATTGCTCCAGCTCACGGCACATCAAACATCATGGTGTATGTCACCATATGTTCCCTCTTGGGAAGCTTCACTGTTCCAAGCAGCAAAGGACTCGGCCTGGTAGCTCAAGACGTCTTTGGTGAAGGGCCATCGAGCAGCAGAGCTCTGGTTCTCTTCGTGGGCCTGCTAGGGACGCTGGCTGTCAGCATCCTGATACAGTTCTTCTTCATCAACAAGGCCTTGGAGTGTTTCAGCTCCAATATGTTTGAAGCCATTTATTATGTGACGTTCACATCCACCGTGATTCTTGCCTCTGCTCTTCTCTTCAAAGAGTGGACTGCACTGACTTTGACTGACAGCCTCGCCATGCTTTGTGGTTTAACAACAGTGTGTGTTGGGGTCATTTTACTCCGCATTTCCCAGGAGGCTTTGATTACTTGGAAGAAGAAGGAGGCACAGGAAAAGACAGACTGAAATGTTTTCATATTTACATGACTTTTGTGCCACACTGCGTATCGTATTAACAGAGTCTATACTTATTTTACACAATATAAATTCCAGTTTCAATGACCAAAGCTACAGTATAACTATATATTTATAACTAATTCCACTTGACATTATACTTGAATCTCCTTGCTGTTTCTTATGAAACAGTTCTTAGTGCAATCCACAAATATCACCAACAGTAAAATGCATTTATTTTTCTCTAGATAAACATTCCTGCTGTAATTTCATTATTACAAATGCAACTTTCATCTTCATGGGTACAGTGAGCTACTAACAGCAAACTCAAACATGGCCCAGGGGCTAACAGTTCATTTGTCAGTTTTATGTTTTTACTCATTTCAAATGATTACATCCTAAAATTACAAATAATTGGGTTTACTTTCATGTAAAATGTTCTCCCTTTCTCCCATGGCCAGGCTGTCTCAGTGTAGAATCACCTACACTTTGACTTATTCAGTGTGCCTGTGAATTATTCAGTGAAATTTCAGGAGCAGGTCTCTTTAGTGCAGGAGTTGTATAGAAGATGAGTATCAAGAGTGACTGACTGTTTTGTCAAATGGATGGATCTGTAATAATGATATACCAAATATAAACTGTAGTTCTGTGGCCACTAATCAATTTGTCCAGATATTAAAGGTGGCTACATGTTATATATGTGCAATCCAAACATTTGGATTTTGGCTAATTTATTTACATTTATAAAAATGCTAATTTCTGCTACTGTGTGTGTCAGAGATGGTTTAATGGTGATGCCTAATGACTTGGCAGTGCAACCTAAACTTGAAACTGCTGTGCTGGCATTGGCACGTATTAGTTCTACTGAGGAGTCCATGAGCAAGAGACTCTGAGAGTTCTGTGGATCGTTTCTTTGATATGCTTCTGATTAATTTGCTTGATTTCAAAATAATAAAACGAGTTACATGTCATCATCACCTGTGCAACAATTTGGCTTTTTTCATCCTAATATAATAATTCCCTTGAATCCTTAATACACAGCAATTTGGCAGAGTCTAAATGAGCATTTTCAGATGTGTTGTTTTATCTGATCAACAGCCCATATATATATATATATATATTATTTTGTTATCATAGAGGAAAATAAGAACATTTTCGCTTTTGAAAAAAACCTGAAATCTGAGAGTGTTTGACATTTATGTTTGAAAAAGTGATTACTTTCCTGTCAGACAAATCATCGATTAGAAACGAGTATTTCCGTTCTATTTAAGATTTAATTATTCATGATCTGACCATGGATAAATGATAAACTGGAATCTCCAGTTTCGTTCACTGATACCTGCTGACCTTAAACTATCCTGTGTTAGAAAATACATTTACAATTAATGCTTCCTCCAGTTATTTAGTAAAACTTTGGACACATGCTATTAAACTAATAAAAAGGTTTATATCGCACACATTTTGTCTGTCATTATGCTGTAGTCCCCGTCATTAGTAATGCATATCTTAAGAAAAAGGTTGAAAATCACTCTAGTCGTTGGTGCGTTTTATAATTGACGTTGTGTGTTGACTTCCATAAAAATATCGCGAGAAACACTAATGATGTGTCGATTTTGAATTGAGAGTACAACATTATCTGTGCGTTACTGGACTTCAGCCTGCGGAGGGCACACAGTCCAGTGACCAACATCTCCAGTGATAAGCAGAAGAAGAAGCTCGCAGTGCGGCAGTCGTCAAGCGGTGTCGGGGCTGGCTGAGTGTGAGGAGAGAGAGGAAGAGAGAGGGAGAGAGAGCAGTATGTGATGGTTAGTCTCGGAGCCAGGAAAGCAGGCTAGCTGTTAGCCTACCTCTAGCTGCCACTACTTTCTTCTTCTTGGGGAAACCAGCCACCATTGTACAGGTATTCGACCCTCATTATGACTTCTCATACCGTACAAGCAACTCATACTCAGATTCCTGGTTAATGCTAACTGACTTCGCTAGCCAAGCAGCTAGCCAACCTCGCCAATGTAAGCTAACGTGGCTAACGAGGGATATACTAGCAATTAAACACGTGTAAAATTATATAGATATTACGCAGCAGTTCTGCTGCACCTGTTACTGTCGAAGTAGTGACTATAATAGTCTGATAATGATCTAAGCAACTCTGTGAAAGGGCGACTTCACGTTAGCTCGTTAAAAGGCTGCACCTAGCGTGCCCAGGTTAACATTAACCTCAGCGGTGTGTCACTTCCTGAATTCCTATGTCTTGAAATAATCTTATATTTACATAGCTTTTGTGTACAGCACCCAGACAACCGGTTGGCTACTCAACAGTAACTCCTATGTGTTTGTATGGGAACAACTGACTGTGATATTGGTTCGTTTTAAATTAGTCTGATGGATTCTTATAATTATGGTTCTGCTGTTTGTGATATCACCTGTGGAAACGGTAGGATATTACTGCTGTTTTGATGATGTTAAAGATCTCACCTTATAATTTTGATAGTAATGCCTTCTTGTCTTCCGTGTGCTCTGCTTTCAGGTGTCTGGGCTGGCCAGAACTGTACCTTTGGTCAGCATCTACACTGTCTGGTCGTAAATGTGACAGACCACATCAACGCATCCAGCCTCACTATGGGTCAGGACAGGGGGAAGTATGATTTCTACATTGGGCTGGGGTTGGCCATCAGCTCCAGCATCTTCATCGGAGGCAGTTTCATCCTCAAGAAGAAAGGACTTCTGAGGCTTGCGAGGAAGGGATCGATGCGGGCAGGTAAACACATTTTCTGTGTTTAATGGGCATCACAGCACCTCCAACACAAGGCAACAGAGTGCCCACCTTGTCAGCTGAGTTCAGGCACTCCCTGATTTAGTTGTGCAATGCTGAAAGGCAACTAAGAAGTCAAACCGGTGGGAACAGCCCATTCAGGCTTTCCTGCTTCTGCTCACCTGTGTAAGGTGTGTGATTGTGTTTGTTTGCGAGTGTATGTGAGCCTGCTCCTAGCAATCATTAACTTGATTAGTTCACTTGACCTTCAACTCAAATCCAATGCAAATGCCTGACTTGTAGACAGGATTACGTAAGTCATGTTTTGCTTACATGCAGGTGTTATTTAAATGAACAGAAGCACATGTTCTGAAATTTTTTTTTTCTGCCTCAGGCCAGGGTGGTCATGCATATCTGAAAGAATGGCTGTGGTGGGCAGGTTTACTATCAAGTAAGTGATGACACTCTGTTAACTCTTAGAAATATAATTAAATATGAGCCCATTATGGATCTGGTGATTTGCAGGTCATATAAAGATGTTGAGATTAAAATTGGGTTGAAGTTGGTTGAAAACATGTTTTTCAGACTTTTCAGAAATTAAATATAACTCTTTCTTATTGTGCTAGGTCCTCACTATTCACTGAAACATGTCACTGAAATGCTGTCAAAACCATTATAGCTAACCTGGATGTCTATATTCAACCACCTTTAACCCAGTTTTAATCTCAACTGCCATTTCCCTGCAAATCACCAAACCAGTGCATACATGCAAAGCTTTCTTTGTACTTAATATTCTTGCAACACTAAGTATGTGTGTACAGTACAGTAAAGCTCAGACAGTGTTTCAGTGTCTGTCTTCATTACAACATACTTATCCTCTTCATATTTAACTTGATGTGTCTTAATCCTTTGCAGTGGGGGCTGGGGAGGCAGCCAACTTTGCAGCATACGCCTTCGCTCCTGCGACTCTGGTCACTCCACTGGGAGCCCTCAGTGTGCTTGTGAGGTACAGACAATTGACAGGATGACTTGTGGACAGTTAAACCTTGTCTAAATTGACTTTTCCCCCTATGTTTGCAAATGGATTTGTGGAGTGGAGTCACTGTGACTGACTCTGAGTATCATATTGCAGTGCGGTGCTATCGTCATACTTCCTGACAGAGCGGCTAAACCTGCATGGGAAGCTGGGCTGCATGCTCAGCATCCTGGGCTCAACCACCATGGTGATTCACGCACCACAGGAGGAAGAGATCAGCAGCCTCGAGGACATGGCCAGGAAGCTTGTTGACCCAGGTACAAAAAAAATGTGCTTCAGAGATGCTGTCCAATAGTGTTTTCCTCTACTAAGATTTACCACTTACCCTCACTTCAACATAATATTAGAAGACTAAAGATTACCACTTGTCCATATTTTAGTTCTTTTGATTTGTATTAAATCTATCTTAACACTTTCTTCCTCCCTTTTTCCTAGGGTTTTTTGTCTTTGCCACTCTTGTCATCATTGTGGCCGTCATCTTCATATTTGTGGTGGGTCCTCGTCACGGTCAGACCAATATTCTTGTGTACATCACCATCTGCTCAGTAATCGGGGCACTATCAGTGTCCTGTGTCAAAGGACTGGGTATCGCCATAAAGGAAGCAATTGCTGGGAAAAATGTCGTGAGGAACCCGCTGGCGTGGTTGTTGCTTCTGGGTCTGGTGGCCTGTGTGAGCACACAGATCAACTACCTGAACAAGGCTCTGGACATATTCAACACCTCACTGGTGACTCCCATCTATTACGTGTTCTTTACCACATCTGTGCTCACCTGCTCCGCCATCCTCTTCAAGGAGTGGGAACACATGGGCACAGATGACGTGATTGGTACTCTCAGTGGCTTCCTCACAATCATTGTGGGTATCTTCCTGCTCCACGCCTTCAAAGACATTAGCGTTAGCTTGGCTACTCTCGCTGTGTCGATGAGGAAGGAAGAGCGGGCATTTCCTGCAGCCAATGGCATGACTTCTCACAGCACCTATGAACTGCTACATAATGAGTCTGCTGAGGACATGGAGGACAGAGAAATGGGCTTGCCTTTTGATAGCGTCTCTAGAAGAAATGGGGCAATGACTTCCTCGTTGGATCATTAAGACATTATATTTTTTCCAGCCTCCGTGGTGACAGACCAACCATGGCATTGTTGTGGCGTATGAGAACAATGAGACAATCAGCTGTATGGGAAAAGTGACTTGGGTCAGACCAGTGGATTGTATTTAATGTTTTAATTTGCCTTACTTTTCTCAGAATATGACCCGCTCATATTCAGTTACAGTTAGAACTTAATTTCATTCCCCTGTAGCGCTGTAAATATGAGTTTTTTAAGAAATGTTTTGTTATATGTACATGCATATTCATGCACTGACTTACTTTCTATAAATCAGAAAGATAAAAGTTTTAATATATCTTCTATATGAGGTCCTGCTGACAGTGATTACATTTAAAAGGACATACACTATGATTTGAGTTTTCATGATACTTGAAAGTAACAACTGTTTTTGTTGGGAGTCATTCTGAACATTTTTTGTAGTGTTTACATGAAAAGCTCTTGAGATGAAACAACAGATTTGTTACATATTTATTGAATTAAAATGATTAAAACATTTGAAAACACAAGGCACAATGAATAAATGCTTAACATGAGTATGAGCATTGTTACTTTTCAGTTTCCTTTAAACCGTTTAGCATGCATGTTCAACAGTATAGAAAATACAAATTTACTTTCACCCCCACTTAAAATAGGTTACTGTTCACCCTTAATAATCCACCACTGCAAACCCTTAAATATTTATCTGATAAAAACTAATTTCCCTTCCCTGATCTATAGCTTTCTGCAAGTATAAAACAAAGAGTAGCTCATCCATAAAAGGGGAAATGTCTATCATTTCTTATAAGGCACAAGTGAATACAAAAAAAATCATTGACAAAAAATGTGGCCCAACTTTCTTACATTTAATGGTCCTTTGCTACAGAAGACCTAGAGTAAATGTGGAGGAATAATTGTAGATGGTCTGGTAATGCTGACAGTGTTTGGAACTTCGTGCTGGTCCAGAGTATCGACAGTGGCAGCAGTAGCACCTCAGCTGCTGGCAAGTGACTGGTGTATTGGTGGTTGGAAGCATCGGACGTGTTCGACCGGCATGTTCTCTCCATCTCCAGACTTCAGGTACTTGTTCAGGATGGCAAATATCTCATTGTTGAGGACTTGGAATTTGCGGATTCTGTCCACCATTTTCTTCAGTGGCTAAGGGAAGCAGAGAATACAAAGACACTGAGTATCTTGTGATCAGAGAAAACGATTTTTTACCCTTATTCAATCTTTCTGTAATGTTCTGAGAGATAATCAGTTTTGTACAGAAAAGAAAAAGACAGTTGGTGTTTTATGATGCTCTGTATTGATTCTGGGCCTAAAAGGATTAATTCAACATGTTGTAAAGTACACTTACTGGTTTTCTTGTTGAGAGTTAGATCTGAAGATTGATATCACACACATCTATCAGTTAAATATGATGCTATAACCATAATCTCAGCATAAAAACAGAAAGCTAATGGAAATCACTAGTCTGGCTCTGTCTCTAGACAACAAAATCTGCCATATATGTATAACTAAAGGACCACACACTTTCAAACCTGTCCTGTGATGAACTGCCATTTCAGTCATCGTCATTGTTGTTTATGACAGTGCTGCTAATCCTCATCTCTCCAACTTACCACACTCTTGATGATCTCATCCTTGCCGTCGTGTTTCTGCACCTTGAGAAGGTGGTAGCTGAAGTCGAGGATGTCAAAGCGTCTCTGCTGTCCCAGCAGGGCGATGATCATGCAGCCCGCCCAGTGCAGTCCGTCTCCGAAGCACTGCCTGGAGAACAGGAATGGGGTGTTAATAAAAATGTGACGCTTTAAATCCCATGTGGCACAAGGGTGTAGTACAGATGTGTGCTCTGCTACACTCACTCCACTGTGAACTCATGGGCTCCCACAGGGATGCAGTACACAAACTGCATAGCACTCCAGAGACGGTGGAACTCCACACACTCGTCCACGTGCATCACGCCGTTGCTGGGCAGCGGTCCGCGCCAGATGGGGTCATCCAGGAAGCCTCGTACACGTGTGAGGATGACCTCAAACATGGACAGACCGCAACACAGCCTCTCTTTGGTCAGGAGGTCGCCCTCGCGAGCGATGGCTATTTGCTGGAGGAGAGGTGAAGCAGGAGACACGTTGGAGGATTTACATCACAACAAAACTGAGAGCTGTCATGTCCAACAGATCAGCAACTCAAGCAGCGATGACAGTTTCCTGTCCTGCCATTTGTAAAATAGCTGTACCTGTGGTGTACCAAGGCGCTCGATCAGTGGAACCATATGCAGTGCTGTGTACTTGGCTTCCAAGCGCTTCATCTTGGCATCCAGGCGTTCCCCCTCTGCACAGTGAGGAAAAGACAAGCAGAACAGATTAGTGCTGTGATATCCTATTACTCTTTCACTGTCAACAAATCCCATGAAAAGACCAAAGTCAACAATGAACTGATCCTATTCTATTATTACATGGGAATCCAGAGCCTAATATACCTTTCTCTACTTTCCTCAGAGCCACAGTGCTCCACTGTTACTAACTAAAAACATAAATGAATCACACTGTGCACAAAGTGACATGTTCCTTGATTGCCAGGAACGCACACTTGTTTATTTTGACTCACTACAGCATCAGGTGTATTAATCCACAGTTGAAAATAGTCCGCTACAAGTCCTCTATTTGCTAAAAACTACAGTGCCCACTTCTTGTAGGAAATCATTTCCCCTTTTCTAAAAATGAAAGTATATATTCACACCCGCTTCACACAGTCACTGGTGGGCTGTGCAGGGGTGAGAAAGTAAACAGGGTTTAAATTTAAGTGCAACACCATAGATGACTTGCAGGAAAGACTGATAGTGTGCACTGTTATCTCCATATTCAAACCATTATTACTCGCTCCCCAATGCCAGACAATTTTTCATTCAGCCTTCGGGTGTAGCTGCTCAGAACAGGTACAAACAGCCTTCCCACACACATCATACAAACTAGCTCAGAGACACCAGCCTTCTTCTCAAAACATCAGACTCACTTTTCCACTTGAAAATTAACTTTATGTTCTCTCTTGTATTTACCTTTGACATGGACTCTGGGGAGAATGTTTTGGAAAGGTGCAGCATGCAGCAAATCACAAACTTCTTCTTGCGACTGGAAGGAAGATACGATAAAAGTCAGAACACTGGCAATTATAAAGACCTGAAAACACTCGAGACAAAATCCTGCGATCCGTACCAGACTCTGCTCGCTCAGCAGACAGAACAGGAGGGCGTTGCCCACCTCCCTCAGGTTCTGGAAACACACCGTCTTGAGCTCAGCATATTCAACGATGTCCTTCAGCTGGTGGTGAAAGAATTCCAGGATACCTAAAAAGAAATACAAGTTCCAATCACCTCATCTCCCGCCTAATAACATATCCACCTCACTATTAAATAGCCCTCATACATCCATCACAGCAGCAGGTGCATCCTATTCAATAATAAGCACATAAGCTTATTATTAAGCACTAATGGTATGGCAGCACAGCTAATTTTCTCAGATATCTTAAGCACAGAGCTTTGTGAGATGAGGGGAGTCAGCGTGACTTCTTCCTCAGTCTGTTCTGCTGCATTTCCTTGCTGCACTGCACTAAAGCTACAGAAGGAGAAAACAATTTGAACTTAACAAGCACAAACCTATCTGCTATCTGTTCTATCATCTATTAGCAGGTGCTCTCACAGGGGGCCTCTTCAACAACAATGCAACTACTTTCCCCTCACATCTGAAAGCTTCAGTTAAAGCTTTCAAACAGCTCACTGTAGGTAGCATAGTCCTTTCAACTGGAGTGTTACATTTCTGTTCTGTGACCAGTTCTTTTACAGTTCTAGTTATTTGACCGCAGTTAACAGATATAGAAGGATACATTTTCACTGACCTGGGGAGCCATACTCGTGTCGGGGAAGCCGACAGATCTTGGGCATCACTTCCATCAGGGTCTTCACATACTGCATTATGGTGCCCTGGAGCTATACAAGAAAAAGAGAGTATAACATAGTCAAATAATTCAGTTAAGAGGAAGAAACTCAACCTATCTGAGCCAAAGAAGACTCTTGCTGTTGATTCAATTACATTTACAGCTGATAAAGAAAGCAGCCTCTTATGACCCCTCCACACAGTAATGTTCTCTCGGGAGTTTCAGCAGTGACATTATGCCTCCCATGCACTGTTACTGCTCACTGTCCTACTCACCAGGCTTTTGACAACCTTCAGCAGTTCCTCCATCACGACAGCGATGCCCTGGTAGCCCAGCAGTCTACACATGACCTTGATGTGCGGGGGACCCAGGAAGTTCCTATAGGAGCTGAATATGCTGCTATATGCCAGGTTCAAGGTCTACATTCAGATGAAAGAAAAGGGAAACAAGACCAAGTTAAGTTCCAACACTTGTATTGTATTGTATAGGTCTGAGGACAAATACTTTAATGGTAAAAGCTCATACTGGCGCTATATGATATGCCAAGTGAGGAGACTTCATTCTCTGGGGACCATGAATGCCTATATAAAACTTCCTGCCAAAACATTGAATCATTGTCGACATATCTCAGTCTGTATCAAAGTGGTAGACTGAACAACAGCTACTGCCATTCTTGGAACTAAAAACTGGTTAACCTCCTTAGGGGCATGAATGTGCTCAAGAAATTGAATGACAATCTGCCTAGTAAATTATGAGACATCTTGTGTGCAGAATTTGGCCTGAGGGCGGCGCTAGATGAAAAGCTCATGAGTTTGAAAGATGTAAAGGATAAACTTCACAGCAATCTGCCCACTGGATTTTGATATTTTTTGTATATGTAGAAATATGTGCTTGATGGAAAAACACCAGTGTCAGGGATCAGAAGCAGCATTACGTATCATCCTCCGGGGACCACAAATAACCACAGTAAATTTCATGACAATCTGGCCAGCAGTTGTTTAGAGACTTTGTTCTGGACCAAACAGTTGGACAGATGGATTGACTCACTGAAAAACATTTCAGCCCCATCTCTGGACTCCACCAAAAAAGATCCCACCACTAGATTTTCATGATACCATGGAGAGGACAAAGGGCTGGTCTGGCTGGGGAAAGTAATGTCTATAATTTCATTAGCTAAACTAATAAGGAAAAAATAGTAACAGAAAACAATATCAGAACAGCCAATTTTTTTTTTCTAACATCCACCTCAAGAGCTCTCTCTCCCCTCTGTCGGCAGATAGTTGAAGCTGGTGCTGTAATCCAGCAGCACTCCCACTAGTGAGGCAGCAGCGGACACAAGGACACACCAATCTCTAGTCCACTCCTGAGACTGAAAACCTACACAGCAGCACCTGGTGTCACAGCCTCTGATACAGTCACAGTGGAACAGATCATATATGACTGAACGGCAAGAGGACAACAGGATAATCTGAACCAGCACCTCAAGCGCTAAAAATTGGTATGTTCAACACGTGCTGCCACTGTTTTCCCGGTAAGCCTTCCCTCCTTTCATGCTTGTATGACTAATAATTCTCTTAACATGGCTCTTTACCATATAGACAAGTGTGTTTTGTTGCTATGGGTTACAGCTCATGCACCAGAAAAAAACTCACTTTAATTCTAAAAGAAAAAAAAGGGAAACAATTTAAAACTGACTTTAAACCTGCTATATTTGTGACATTATTGGTGTCTGAAATTATCACTGCTTTTCATAATGGCTTCTTTAGAGAAGTCCATTGAAAATAAGGAATAATGAGCAAGTAGACCATTTACTTTGAGCACCACACCCACTCTGCATTAGTTTGAATGGCAGGACTGTGCATCTTTTTGTATGCTGTTATTATTTTGCTGTTATTATTTGTGCGGCGAACATGACATTTTTCATTATGTTTACCACTATGCACTGTGAGTGGGATGTAAAGGAGTGGAGTAATTAAATGTTTTATTGAACCTACTTTTCTATGTAATTTGGCTGTAGGTGAGTCAGGATTGTGACATTTTTGCCACTATAACAGAAAGGTGCTGTAATCCCAAATAGTCAAAACAGACTGTAATCACACCAAACAAGCACCACAACACCATCAAACCTGCTATTTTCACAGTGATTTAATGACTACCTGTTAGTGGTGAAGGCTCCACATATGAGCTGCTAGGTGGAGAGAAACACAAAAATGACATCTTCATGTCACCTCATCTTTCAGTGTCTTACTCTGTGTTTATGTAATCTCTCTTTCCCAGTTCAGTTTTCTATTGTCAGCATACAAAGACTGTAATAACTGAGGAAGGCTTCGCTCATATCAACTCGACTCGACAACACCTCCTCATGGGGATTGCAGTCTACAACATCTCCGCCACCTCAGCCAGGGTGAGCTGGCCTTCGTCCCCCGGCTGCCTGGACACCTTCTACAGTGTCATGTACGACCCCAACTGGAACAGCCTGCTCATGGGCTACAAGCGCAAGAGTTTCATGCACGAGGAACGCATCCCTGTCAGTCAGACCAGCACACACCTGGCCAACCTTCTCCCCCAGACCGCCTACTTCCTGTGTGTGACGTGTCAGGCTGCCAATCCGGTGCGGGACCAATGCCAGGTGTTCAGCACTCTGAGTGAGAGCGGTGAAGGTCACGACAGAGCGGGCTGGGAGCTCGCCATGGGCGTCTGGCTGACGTGCTGCATCTTGCTCCTGGTCATCGCCGGCATCCTGTTGTGGGGATGTCTTCACACCATCTGCTCCCTCCCGAACCAGGCCGCAGACAGCTGTCCTGTGGTGACCAACTCGACCCTTCAAGACATGTCCGGATCTGGACGCCTCTACACCCCCCGGAGCAGCAGCGAGGACAGCACCAAACATGCCACCATCATGCAGCCCCCCCTCCTCTCAGCGCAGACCAATAGCCACATAATTAACCAAGACCATGAGCTGAGGACGCTCGCTAAGCTGTCTGGCAGCGAGCCAGCATGAATCAACTGGATTGAGGTCATCACAGCATTGTTCTGCCCAGACTGAATTGTCACTGAGTATTTTCATCCACTGATGAAATCCTATTTGTATTTAAGAGAAATAAAAATGTTTTCACAGGAACCATTTTAAAAAAGTATTACTGCACCACTTCAAACTGTTCAATGATAAAAACTCTGCCAACGCTTTCAATAATAATTTATCTGGTCTATAAAGTTTGTTCCAGTGAATGTTTCTCTTGTAAATAAAAAGAAGTTCATGAAGGACTTTTTGATCTGTAATGTACATTTAGATGCTTGCATAAAAACACCTACATTTTTTTCATTTATTTTGCACATCCTAAGAGATTTCACACCGTTTCCCATAATTATGCTTTTCCTCTTATATTTTTTTAGATGTCTCTTACTAACATGTAGTGAATGTTTGTGGGTCAGTCAGTTCAAGAAATCGACAGAAACAATCCCCCATTCATGGACTCCAAGAATATGAAATAAAAGGATCACACTCTCTAAGATTAAAGAAAAATGTAGTGACCTTTGATCCGTACAGATACTGGGGCTGAGCGTTGGGTGGCTTGTCCCTCTGGAACTCCTGAGAGAAAGGCAGGATGGTGCGCACAAACCTGGACACACAGATAGAGATTATTTAAACATGTATCTCTGCTATCACCAACATCAGGATATAATGTACACGATAAGAGATGGCAGGGGGCTAAAAGGAAAAAAATACACACACACACACACACACATATATATATATATATATATATAACCTTGGTGCGGTATTATGTTGCAGAAGCAGCTTTATCATTTGAGAAAATAAAATATATATAAACCGAACATGGAACATTAAACATTCTTGGCTTATATAACGACAGAACAAGTTCAAAATGTGTGCTTCTTTGCAGACTATATGGAGGCTGTTACTGCTACAATCAGCGGTGTGGTTTCTTTTAAACAGCATATAACCAAACAGATGATACAGAACCAATACACTGGTTTATTAGTGATCAAACCTCGACTCTGAACTGTGTTACTGATTCCAGGCCTTTTAATAAGAGCAGGGCTAAAACAAAGCAAAGCTTTATGTTGTTACATTTATAGTACCTTTTCAACATGTTCAAACTAAAGACAAATGAGGAGTATTGACTGTTAAAGTCAGCATTAACTTTGCTACTACTCATGGCAAGATTAACCTGCTATGTTGCCGCTACGCAATAGTTTGTTGCTGGATTGTACCGATTCCCACCATACAAGACAGTTTTTTATTTCACCAGACACCCAACAAACCAAGTACTCTAGAGATGTAAGAAATGATCACATGAACAATTAGCTGATCAACAGAAAATTAATATGCAACAAATCTGATACACTGATTAGTCCTGTAAGTGAAACTATTTTAAGGTAAAAAACGCAAAAATGTCCCTGGTTTAAGGGCCGTTTTCCTGGTTTTCTTAGTCTTCTATGATCCTAAACTCCTCTGGTTTTACACTCTTGGTGAGACAATGTAAGTAATTTGTGTTAATCTGGGTTTTGGGAAATTGTGATGGGCATTCAGGTTAATGATTAAATTGATTAATAAATAATCAGCCGACTAATTATTTGTTTGATTTTTTTTTTTTTTAACTGACCCAGAACAGGTCGTTTCCTGCTAACAATGCCACTGTGTGCCACCTGTGTATTATGTAATTAATGACTGATGTAACCTCCTCATGGTCATTAATCATGATCGCAACATTTTGGCAGGGACTCATGTTTTGAAAAGTAATTGGCTTGATGGCTATTCTTCTCTCTTTTCTCTATTATAAACAAATGTCAGAGTTAATCAGCTAAGTGGTTTTCCACCAACACACTCAGAAAGGACAGGCATAGTGTTGACTGCAGCAGTGGATTGTGACCCTAATAAACACACCTGTTGGTAGATCCATTGTAGCAATAGTTAGGCAAGAAGTCATAGTTTAGCTCCCAGAAGACGTGCAGTGTTATCCGGCCGTAGGGAGCCGACACGTTGTGGTTGGCCTCGCGGAACATGGCGTCCAAGCTGTCCAGAGTCAAAAACTTACTAAGGAGCTTGTGCGTCATACGGTTGATCTCCAGCAGACCTTCCAGTTCCTTTAATAAAGTAATACACAAAAAGAAACAGTCCATCAGTGCACACCAACGCACACTTCTTAGTCACATTAGTCCAAGGACAAAAATCATAGAAAGCTCACATTTTCCTCAAGAAACAGACACAAAGACGTGAATAACAGGCATAAACACAGAGGAACTCATAGAATGTCATTTATTCACAAAGATAAAACTGATTAAACATACCATAATTGAGGTGAGGTCCTCACTCTCAAAGCGATTGATGGCCAGCTCTAGAGACTTTGCAAGGGCAGCTGAAACTCTCTGAGTGATGAGCCTGTTCAGATCAATGGAGCGGCCTAGGAGCTGAGGTTCACGACCAGTTAGTAATGGAAGCACAGCATGAAGGAAAAATAATGACGTGGCAGTGCAGAGAGATCAAAATGCATGCCTGATACAGCATATACTCTACCTGGACGTGGCGTTGCTTGAGCAGAGTCTCGTAGCGGTTGGAGGCAGGCCAGGGAATATTGGCCCCTTGGTTCTTGCAGTCAGTTCTCAGACGTTTGTCGAGCAGAAGACTGAGGGATTTAAAGGAAGGATTGTACAGGGTGTTGTCATAAAAGTGTGGATCCACATTTTGAAATTATTTTTCTTACAGAAACTAGTGAATTACAACAGCCTCCAGCACCCACATCTGTATCAGATGAGGTCATCGACACCGTCCATCCAGTTCAAAATGTGTTCATTCCAACAGATTTTAAAGGAAATGTTAATGACAAAAGTGAAAACTATTAGGATCATTTTCTCATACAATTTATTCATTGCTTTTATCTCATTCTTTCATCCATTTATCAATTACTTTAGGCTAATGCTAATTATTTCAACCATTTATCCATTACTTTTAGCCACCTATTTTCATCATTTATTACTTTTAGCTAAGTATTTGCCTGTTTAACAATTAATTGCAGCTACTTACAGTATTTCAAGAGTTTGTCAGCTATTCTAACAGTTTATCTATTGATTTTATCTTATTATTTGAAATATATTTGCATTGCTTTCAGCTAACTCTTTCTATTGTGCAGATGCCTATTGTAGCTGGTAGCTTTCTGGTCAGCATCACACTAGTTTGGATGCTTCTAAGTAGATGGTTATTCCCCACCTAAAAACAAATGAGTAAATGTATCATTTTATTAAATCAGAATTTCTATTTTTATTAAATTAATACTAATAATAAACATAATAAATGGTTGAACTACTCCACAACCTTTCCCTAGTACCCCCTGGCAATCTCAGAAGTATCCCCTAGCTGGAATACTGCATTAAGACACAGATAAACCCGCAACACTTTTACTAATGGAATACTATGAAAAAAAGAGATTAAGTACATATTTCACCTACCTTCCTGCTAGAATCTTGTAGTAGGCAAATATCTGATCAGCCAGCTTGTAGACAAACTGATCAAAGCACAGGTTCACCTGAAATGATAACACAGGTTCATAAAACACATTTTTTCCCATAGTTTTGAAATGATGCACTTGCAAATACCATTTTAAAATCACTAGTTACTGGTAGTGCTGTGTGTTCAATGCTGGCTCAGTAAAAAGAATAGTCAGTTACACTGACTTGGAAAACGTGAAAGAGAATAGAGTGATCTTTTATTTGATATGAACAGTTCTTCTTTATAGGCAGTCATTTTTCTCTTGCCTTCTTTGTTTTTACTTCTTTGTCTAATTCAAACCACACATACATACACACTGACACAGCTTTTTGTAGTGGCATTTATACAATAGTGGCATTTATATAAGCTGTTACACACTGACAACAAGTACAATGTAATAATTGCTCACAGGATGGATAGGCGACTGACAGTTATTTGTAACAGACGGCATTATGGTAAACAATATGTTTAGAAAAGGTACATTCTGCAGTGCAGCTTCATCATTTACACAAGTTTAAGCTTGCCAAGATGGAAAATGAAATCCTCCATATTGCTATCTATTACCTCAGCCTCTATTTCATCGTAGAGGAACTGCTTCTTGAATTTGGTCAGGGCATAGTGTGCACTGTCGTTGTACAAATCCAGGGGATACAGCACATACCTGGAGGGGATTGAGGGAAAAAAAGGAAAAAGTTTAATTCCAAAGTGCTTTCATTTGGATACAAGAATGAAAAAAATGTCCCTGCGAGTGTTACACAACGATTTTACTCAACAGTATGAAGACAGACTGGAATATGGCAATTTGCTAAAAAGAAGGGAAGCTGATAGGAAGAGACAGCAATGCCTCCATATTGGTTCATACAGTGCAGAAAAGTGCACAAGGTAAAAGAACCATGACATCTGTCATGTTAGATAAATCCAATTCTCATTACTCATTTCAGTCATTTCAGACACAAACTCAGGGAAACTGTCAGGCATTTTGAGTCAGATGTGTAAAGTTTTCGAATTTAAATAAATCACATTAACATAAGTGAATGTGCTGTACAGCTTGCAAATGTATTACTGCTTCCATAGACTACACAGTCAGCTCCATAAATATTTGATTGACAGAAATCATCATTCAAGTCATTTGGGTTCCATGAAACAATCTGTGTCAATATTAAATATCTATATGGTTAATACACAGATTCTTTTTTAGCAAATTTGGGTTAACATTTGACAAATTACAGCACTTACAGTTTATGCCAGTTGGTGTGCTTAATGGCTTATGTAAAACCTGCCTCATATCAACATAATCCTGCAGCAGCGTTTTAAAACAGGCATTCATGGTTAATCCCAATTTTTAGGATTTAACCCAGGGTCCTTTTTGAAACCATAAGATAAGAAGAAACAACTAGTGAAGTTGCTAAATGCCTCTGGACAGTCGCGCCCCCAATAATCTCACACAGCCAGACCTCTGTCTTGTCAAATTCAAAACATAAAATTTGGTTAGAATAGGACAAAGACAACACACAGTGTCTTTGTTCTTTCACCTATCAAGTTATACCATGAAATACTTGACTGTCCACTGCTAGAGGGACGCTTCGCATCCAAGATTTAGACAACTTTGAAAAGTTAATGCCTCCAAAAGGCTCCAAAAAATAAATGTCTACACGATAATAACAGAGGAAATATGTGAGGTGTCGGGGTAGCAGTAGGAATGTTTTGCTCCAGTCCCCACAATTATCTTTGTCACAGGAAACAAAAACATTTATTTTACTCCATCATGGAAGCTTCCTTGGTCTCCAGGATGTGGTCGGTGAGGATCCAGGGCATGGACATCTCAATTGGGAACTGGATCCTGCGACCCATAGTGAGCTCCAGGAAGAACTCCCTGAACCACAGCTGGGAGAGGTCACAACACTGCTGCAAAGTCTCTGCATGGAAGAGAAAACAGGCTCTTATAAAACCAGGTTTTATAAGAAAGGCGCCATTCAAAGGACTCTCAGAAACTACACACTCAAACTGTTGTTTCTTCTTACCACTAAAATTCAGCAGATGGGTATAAAAAAAGGACTCGCGGTGAAACTTCTCAATGTCCAGGATGGTTGGGCCTTCCAGACTGCTACGCAGAGTCTTCTTAGAGCCACTTTTGTCAGCAATGAGAGACTCTAGCATGGTCCTCACCATGTAGAGCTAGATAAACATATACATAGAGACACGTAAGTGAAACCTCATTACTGTCCACATCACCTTCAAACACAATATATCCCTCTAATACAGGTCATTACAGGTGTGTGGCTTGAATAAAAGCTCTTGCTACTGTGTTGCCTCCTACATGTCACAGAGTACTATCTCATTAAGAAACCTGCACCTAACATCTACATGAAAATTTACTAGGAATGTCCATTTTCTTTTTCTCTCTCTCTCTGGTCATTCCACCGAATCAGAAGTGCAACAGCAAGAAGGCTGCAGAACATTTTCCTTTTGATTATCACTCAAAATACGTTGGAGTTCACCTAAGCGGGGGGACATTTTCATAACCTCTATCATTTACAACTCAGATGAGTTGAAATCTGTTGATTCAGGGAAGGTAAACACAGAAGGTGATTGTTGAGGGCTTTGTAGTCCAGCACCTGGAAAAAAGATTGCTTCTTGGAATTGAGCACTAAGCTGATAAATCTGTGTGGTTTATGTAACATGACGGATGCTACTAAATAATGACAATATGGTGAAACATGACATAATTGCACAGATGATTGCTATTCAGCATTATAATGTATGGATTTAAGCAGAGCCACACAAAGATGCTTTGGAATGTAGGGCTTATTAATAGTCATTGAAGTGAAGAGAGAACAATACAGAATATACAACAGCCAGGTATATGAGAGCATGTTTCTGAGCTGAGCTCATATTATCCCTCTTATTCAGAGGTGGCTCAAGGACATATTCAGTTCGAAGGCCCTGCCTGATTAATGTGGGCGAGCATCAGTCAAGGTCGCAGTGTGTAGGACCTCAGAGGTATGGGAAAGAATAACAAGAGAAAGAATTAAAGCGAGGTGGAGTTTATCAGCAGAGGTGGGAAGGTGAGACCTGTGTAGTGGAGGGCCCCACAGCACGACGAGGAACCTTAATGTCAAAGCCACCCTTAGGGTCTTTTTCTCCACGGAGGGCAGGATCGTTGTGAGGTTCCCGGCCAGTTTCCCAGTCGCAGACCGTCTTCCGGATAGCCTGGAGGACACTGCAGTAGGAAGTTCAGAAACTGCAATGAGTTTTCTGGCTAACCATCAACTAGAGAGCCTGCTCACAAGTACACATGGTCACACATATTGGTGTATCTGCAAGCTACAGCTTCCCTTGTAAATTATGAAAGTGAAGTACTCAGAAGAATTAGAATGTGAAGTACACAGACGATACTGTTGCTTTGAGCAAAGTTGCTTGAGGGCCTTAGAAGCTCAGTAGGATTCATTTTTTTATACAGTACAGATTTCTAAGGAAGCAGCAGCACAGAGAAGCAGAGCTTTATCACTGAGAACAGCTACCTGCAACAGCCAAAATCACTGTTAGAGCAGTGAGAGGGAACCAAAAAAGTAAAGTTGAGAGAAACTACAGAATGAGGTCATTTATCTGTGGGTCTGTTACAATCACCTTTCCCCTTACACATAGTCTTTTGACCCACTGTTACAAAAACATAAACTATATCAGCTTTAAACACACCCCATAGCCTGGAAAGCCAAACAAAAAAAGTACTTGTATACTTAATACTCAAACCTTCCTCTGATGAAGGAGCTAGTGGCAGTCACTTACAAGCTCTCAAATCAGCCACTTATCAAATTAGTTGTCCTGCATAATCAAAGTCTCAGGTACCCACTTACAAACTCAACAACAGGGACTGAACAGTTCATACATATATCATAACTTTTGGGTGATATTTCTGACACAAAAACATGTGAATGGGTGTCGTGTGACAATTAGCAGCTGAGATGAGACTGCGATCAGTGTGATCCATACCTCTGGACGACATTTTTCTTCTTCTTGATGGCCTGCCGCAGTGGGTCACGCAGAGTGACTTGAGCAAAGTCCTGCAGAGCTGAGTAGATGGTGTGACGGATGGCGTGATTGAACACACTCTCCATGCGTCCCATCAACACCTGCAGTCCCTTTATCATAGCGATCACCTGCCAAAAGCACAATACTTAGTCAGAGATAAGACTGGCAGTGGCAGACTACTTGTATGTGGGGTTTGTGATAAGGTCATAACTGACCTCTACGAGGGCAAACTTCTCCTCGCTTGTGTAGTTGTATCTGGTGGCTCTCTCGTACTCCTCAGCATTGTCAGGACACTCCTTGTTGGAGTACTTGTCTGTTGGATGAACCAGTTTCCAGGAGTACTGTAGGCAATGTCAAATTTGATTTATTTTTTAAGTGACCAGACAAACAATCAATAAATCAATTATAAATATCAAGCAGCCAGAGAGTGATGAGCCATTCTTGCTAACAGTACAATATCTGACTTGATTTTCATGGTGATTCCTGCAGCTCTATGCAGTGACAAAGAATTAACACAAGAAATGAAAGCTCATCATTTAGATCTCTCTCTTTCTCTCTCTCAATTATTAATTATTATGCTCTTTGCTTCCTCACCACTTCCATGACATGAGCACTCCACTGGGAGAGCAGCTGCATGCCCTGCAGGGCCAAGTCAAACAGCTTCCTGTACTCTGAATCCGTCTTTTGGGCTTCCTGACGCCCTGATCCGGTCACCACCTACATGGGCACAAAAGTGACACATTTTAACTCACACTTAACCAAACAACACTGAAGACACACTTCCTAAAATCCTGGTTTTCTCAGAGTATGAGTTAGTGAAAACCGGCAAGTAGAGCCAAACTGTTCACGGCCTTAATGAAATGTACTGAGTGCAAACAAGTTGGTGATCATTAAAATTACTTTGTCATTCTCAACATTTCAGTCCTCAGTGCATCAGCAATTCAGTCAGTTAAACGTCCATGTGAATCACACTGAACTGTGACCTTTGAAAATCCTTTGCGACATCTGCTCAAAATCTTGTTACATCATAGCTGGGAATTCAAATATCCCTCACATAAGAAACAGCTCTTAAGTTGTGTAGGAGTCAGTTCAAATAGCCAGGTGGCGGATGTACCATACGTTTCTTTATGTAATGGGTTCATATGTGACATAAAGTGAGCACACTGTGTATGTGTACAATGTCCTGTTCCACTCTTCAGCTTTATATCAGCATATGCTCGCCTCAAAGACAACAACACCTCACAGATGACCAATTTCCACCAGCTGCATGCCTGAGCATCTCACTTCAAACCCTGTGGGAATTTCATACTAACCTCACTGTTGCTATACCGAGCGAGCTCCGAGATGAAGCGCATGTGGTCCTCGCGGATCTGAATCATCTGCTCACAGATGTTGTACTGGGGACTGCTGGATATAGATGTGCAAGTCCACCTAGCAGGGGGTAAGAGAGAGGGGAGAAGCAAGGTGAAGAAGTCATGTATTTGTGTTAACAAAGAAGAGACATACCAACACTGATAAGAGGAAAAGTCACCCAAAGGTCTTAAGATAGAGGACATTACATTGTAATAAAGCATGATGTGAGGCTGACATACATGTGTTTGATATCAAGCTGTGGCTACACAAATAATATTGTTAGTATAATACATTCAGGAGAGTTAATGGTAATAAAAAGATTGACGGAAACATTTTAGCTCTACTGTGAGGTAAATCAAGAGAAAAAAACAAGACAAGTATGCCGTCATTTTCAATCACCAATTGAGGGTCATACTGTGTGACAATCAACACTGTTAGTAAAAGTCATGGCTTTGTAGGTAGCTACAACACCCAGATGTAATATCACTCAACTGTAATGTGTCCTTTAAGACCAGGAAATCAATATTTACGTAAAGGATGAGGCCAATGATAGTCCAGATTTCAGTCAGAAAATCAGCATATCACTGATCTGAGTTTTCAGCATCTTAGTTTAGCTTAAGATGCTAACAGTTGCCATGAGCCTCACTACACCTGAGACTAATGGCATTAGTTTTTCAGGTATTCAGTGGTAAAATATTCTTGATAATTGAAATTTTGACCTGCTGATGGAACCAAAGTCATAATTTATCCTGAGGGGGACAGGACTTAGTGTACTAAATGTTGTGTACCAAGTTCATGGCAATCCATCCGCAAACAGTTCAGACATTTCACTCAAAACCATAGGCTAACCATATGGTGTTAGAGGGGATCACCAAAGCCAGACTGATTCATCCTCCGGGGATTATAATGGCTGTACAAAATGTCAAAGGAATATATCAGTCTGAATAAAAGTGCTGGACTAACAAACTGGAATCGTCATCTCTTGAAATTACAGCATTATTAGGAAATTATTTCGCTTTTTTTTTTTAATGTAACAATTTATGTGTGTGTGATCTGTTGGTAAATGTTTAAATCAGCAGAAACGTGGGCTCAGTGTTGTATCACAGACAGAGCAGGCAAGTCAGAAAACTCATTATTGGTTTTTGGTCTTCATGTGATTTAGTCTAGTCTAGTCTCTAGTCTTATCATCATATTTATAATATCAGTACAGATAATTAATTAGATAATTAGTCTAGATCATGATACTCCAACTTTCACCAGAACAACAGCAAATGACTGATGGGCAAATGAAATAGTGGGATTGATGACACTAGTTTTCTCAGTGTTACACAGCAGGTGTCATGAGGTCGAGACACCAAACAAAGGAAACAAACAGAAAACAACTTTACCCTGCAGCAGTGAAAATATTTAACTAAACACAGCCCTTTGTATCCTCATGCCCAATACCTCATGCAGTTCTAAATCATCAGTCTTACTTGGTAATCTAATTATCTGTCAATGAGCCTGCCTCACAGAGACATCCTGGCAACAAAGTGTGTATTCATCTAACCTGGATTTGTTCTCTTCAAAGTGAGCACTGGTCTTGATGTACCGGGACAACTCAATCTGCATGTCGCCAAACAAAGGGACCACCTGGAGTTGCTGTGAACACCAAGAACACACTGATTTGCATTACTGTTTCCATAGTAAACAGTGGAGACATACTAGATGAGCCTGTCGCACTGAAAAAGTAAAATAAAATGAGAAGACACAACCCAGAGTGAGGAAAAGGTGAAACTAAAGAAAAAGTGAAATTACTCAGAAAATACAATTACAGCTCCATACCTTGAAAAACTTGTCAATCTTGGTGAGGTTAATTCTCTTTTTGGCATCTAGTTTGTAGATGTTGCTGCTGTTTCCATCCATGAGGTACAAGCCAAAACCCATTACCTGAGGAAGTGGAGCAGTGGTTATATATAGGTTGTCCATTACTGTCAACAGTGCTCCTGTAAATTGTTTAAAGTGACTGGGGGAGAAGCAATCGTTCACCAGTTGCAGGGATTCACTTACTTTGAGCAACATGTGTTTCTCACTGGGAGTGAGGTACATCTTGTTCTCATAGTAATCAACACACAGGTTGACAATGTCTGCCAGCAGCTCCTCATATCCATTAATCACCTCCAACTGCTGCTGTAAAGACTGCCGGACAGTAAACAAAAGATGATTATTAAATAGTAAATCCATTATCATACAGTATGCTTTCTTTAACTGTTAACACACACAATATACTGTGTATTTTCCTGACTGTATTTCACCTCAGCCTTTAAAGACACTCTGTGGATGCACATCGTAACATTATCTTTAAATCGTATTCTTCAACTTCTCGTGTAAATCTCCAAATACATCATAGCTTAAGAATGAATGGCTGTGAAGTCTGTACAATATGATGCACATCTGACAAACCTGAGTGATTTTGTTGTGGTTTGCCAGGAACATGGACAAATTCTGAGACTCCTGAATGGATGAGGGCTCGGACATCTTTCTGAGGAACTGGGCAGCTCTAGGCGAAGGCAAGAGACAGATTTTGTTTTAATTAAAAAATTCACACCAAACAGACATTAAGCATCTCTTTTCCACAAGCCTAACATAGAGGTTTTCAGACTGTGAAGCACACTTCCCTGGGGGGATGCAGAGGGGCAGAAATGAGGTGAGAGCTGCAATTTGCATCCTTAGATTCATAATTCCATAACATCTGACTACACAGACATGACAGACGTATTTTTGGATTTAGCGTGACATATATTTACCAAGGATATCATTATCTCTGACCTCCATCGCAAATAAACAACCAGATATTTGCTTGGAAATAACAGAAAAAAGGATCTTCTTTATAACTTCAGACTTTTTATGTGATAGCAGTCTGAATATCCATGGCTACACTGTAAACAGGAACTGCAGACAGCTAATTCTGCATGACCCTTAGGGTGCCACTTCACCCAAATTGTAGGCTTAAAATAACGGGGCTTAATTTGCCTTTAGCCTACAGCTAACTACCTCCCTCTACAGCAACAACACAGTTCCTGTTCACATCACCAAAAGCCTCTAAATACTGGGAGCTGTAGTTCCAAAACTTTGGGAAAAAAATCTAAGTGAGACACAGAACAATAATAAGGGTTACAAAATCCATTAATATTTACTTTTTTCATGTCACACTATCAATATTTTTCTGACAGTTCTAAGACTATCTAAGCCTGGAGCACTGTCACTCGCCTCTATGAAGTAATGCACATATTTTCCATCTCATCTCGTCTCAGTTTTGTCAGTGTCACAAGCTTGAAAACCTAAGGTCTAGTACATACTGTTGAAGCAGTGAGGTGCAAGACAACACAGAAAATGGCTTTCACGATTTCTGACTTATGCTGCCATCTAGTGTCTGTTGTGGTGATCAACAATGTGAATACAGGCAGTACAACTTTCAATGTTTCTGAGTACCGTTTGTAGGCGGAGTGGTCGTTCTTGACGCTGCATTTCATGTTCTTCAGTTCGTCCAGCACAGCGAACATGTTGATGAACTTTCCGAGGGTCAGGAGGTAAGCCTCAGAGACAAAGTCCTTTCTGCGCTCTGTGTGACAGAGACGACGGACCTCCCCACAGAAACGGTCGATTGCTGTGCGCTAAAAGAGGGAGAGAGAGAGAGAGAGAGAAAATTACAGCTTGGCCAGCCTTCATTGAGCAAACAGTGATACAGGATATACAATTACCTGGAAGTACATGAAATTCATCAGCTTGGTGACCTCAGGCTCCAGGACCTCCACTGTCTTCTCATAGATCTCCACTCTGTTTGGCTGTTCGTTGCATTTGACCTAGAACAGAAAAGGAAAAAGAAAAATCTATAGAATTGCAAAGGGAGAGCATAAAAGGAAACCTCATACAGCTTTTTTCCACCAAGACATTATCATATAAGATTAGGGCTGCAACTAACAATTACTTCTATCATCTAACAATCCGCAGTAATTTTCTATAACATGGCAGGAAATAGATAAAAATGCCTATCACAAATCCCCAGAATCGAAAAGTGACGTCTTCTGATTGATTGTTTTGTCCAACTAACAGTCAAAAACCAAAAGATGCTCAATTTTCTATCATATGAGACAAAGAAAAGCAACACATTCTCATATTTTAGAAGTTGAAATATTTGTCATTTCTGTTTGGAAAATGACTCAAATGAGAGAAAATTAATAATTCAATTATTTTCATGATTTGATTATTTGACTATGATTTCAGCTTTATTTACAATGACATAACTAAGTCATGGGAATACACAGTGTTACCTGTGGTATTGCACGTGAGCAGCTCCTCCAGGTGTAGAGCATGATGGCATACTCCTGCCCCTCCTCCAACATCTCATTCTAATGCAAAAAAGCAAAAACTATCCATCAGGCCAATTAATCACAAACTGTCTAACATTTTCCAAAACTAAATCTAAACACAAAACAACACACACACAGTACATAAAACATGCATGCACCATTGTTCCCATTGTAAGTCATTTATTCCCAGTGGGTAGCAGGAAAGTGCATTAGTGCTTTCAAGCCAGCCCTGCCCCCATACAAAGTGCTGTTTGATTCCGACCCTGAGCAATTAGTCCTTCACTAATTAGACACAAAGCCCTGTTAAGCGATGGTCCAAAGCATCAGTTTGTCTGTGGGCCATTTGCTTCTGGGCCTGGATCCTGTGAGCTGCCTGCTAGACAATACCAAATGTTCTGGTGGAACAGGCAAGTCCCTTACCAGATTTCTGTTCCCAACAACCCCGTGACCTCATTCTGGTGAATTCATTTTTCCCACCAAGTCATTACTGAGGCAAGAGAGAATTCTGTATTCAGTAATTTCAGTAATTTCACGTACCATGCTGGAGTGGACAGTGGCTTGCTCAATGTATCTGGCGATGCCGGTCACAAAGGCATTTCGGTCCTCAAAGTTGGTGTTGAAGTTGGGCTGTGGGAAGATGGGGAAATTATGTTCACAAAAAATGACACAGGTACAGATGTTGGGTATGATACAGGCAAAGCCTGTGTTATATGTAGTGAGCAGGAAGTAGATATACGACAAGTAACCACTGCAAAGAAATTTGATTTGTCTTTTTTACAATTAAGATTTCCAGTGTTTCCCATGAAATGAATTTATTTGAGTGACCCTGCCTTACCCAAATCATTCCATATTTCTGCTTTCATTATTTCTTTCTTAATTTTGCCTGAAATGTAGTTGAAAGTATTAACTAACAGATGGCCAGGATGGTGCATTCATGTGTTATCCTTAGTAGACCTCTGCTGCGCTGTAGCCTCCCACCAATAAATTCTCGTCCTGTTAGGATCACTAGCTTTTTTCACATTTTTTGCATCTTACTGACCTTATCTACCTTTTTGTTTGCAGCTGTCATGGGAATCTTCTGTTCAGTAAAGCACAGAGTCAACGGTTGTCTTTCTGTAGGTTTAATTCTTACATTTGCAAACTGACTCACTGTACTCCTCAAGCATGAGACGCACAATGAGTACCGAGTATAATAGATTACAGGTTAAATGGAAAAGAAACAAGGTTACGTCCGGAGACGAAAAGGAAAACATCTTCTGAAGACTACACAACAGTGCAGCTCTGAGAGAAAGGCGTCAGAGATTACACAGCTATGCAGCCCTGTATCAGGCCCCGTCCTTGATGGGGTGAGGTGTCCTGTGAGCTTATTGATGTGGAAAAGTACTGAGCATATGATATTTTATAAGGCACAATTGTACAAGTACAGATTATTAATACAGATCATTAATAAATCACAATTATCATGAATCATTTGAGAATTTCCAATACACAGCTTTATGTGCTGGTTCTTGTTGCAATTCTACATCAAGTGTAACAGTTGACTTCTGTTGAATGTACAACTTGTTTCCTTTATCTAATTATCTATACAGGATCTTCTTGCCTCTACAGGGAAACATTGATATACTGAATATTGAAAGCTATTCATGGATGCTGTAATTGCTCTGGTCAATCAATGTCTGGAAATGGATGCTTTGTTCTCTTCTTATCTTCTTCTCTTTTTAGAGTTAGGTCGACTATAATGATTGCTACAAAATTATTGTTGTTTTTCTGATGATGGCTTCTACTTTAATATAAGCTCTGTTATGGGGTGCTGAATTTGTTCAGTCAAGGAACACTTTATATATTTGCTAGCAGTTATTTTTTTCTTATTCTGTGTAACTGCAGCCTAAGAGATGTTTCCATGTCTGTCCATCCTCCACAAGAGAAATCATCCAATACAAAATCAAATGAGAATCAGTCAGTGGAATGCATACCTCAGTCAAGGCCAAACAAACGGACATATCTTTCTAGCTCTTGTAATAGGAAAATAAAAGGAAAAGGAAGTAGTCTGATTATGTTGAAAAATACCCTATCCTGCAATGTTAAGGGAAGTGATAAAAAATTCCTGGATACACCCTTTTGAGCAGATCCAAAACAAAATATAGTTTTCTCCTGGCTTATTCCCTATCTTTTTGGTGCAAGATTGGTGCAAATCTGTTCTGTATTTTTTGTGTAATCCTGCTCACAAACAGACACAGGTAAAAACAAATAACCTCCTTGGCGGAGGTAAATATGTTCACTAGTGGCCATCTAAATGTGAGACCACTGAATCTCAAGTAAGTTAGTGAGAAAAACTGTGTCTCTGACTAGAACAAACGTTATCATGAAATAACTGCAAGTCACAGAGGAAGTGCGTCTTCTCAGACTGCATGGATGATGAGTGGTTAGATAGTGACAAAGCGCAGCTGTCAGCACTGACCTGATACATGACTGAGGAGGGGAGGGGTTCAATGCATGGCTGCTGGTCTGGGAGCGGCAGCTCCTCCAACAGGTCCACGTTGGAGAGAGCATCCTCTAAAGTCACGGTGGATGTCATGCTGCTGAAATGGACAGAAAGAATCATCTTTAAAAACTTTGCTAATAAATGCAGGACCTATATCTCAAACAATGATAAAGCATGGCAGCCTTATAAAAAAGCTATAGTTTATCTAAATAAGGACAGACTTGAATTACTGCAATGTGGCTTGATTTTTTAGTTACAACAGTTTTGGTTTGACAACCTGAGACACCAGGATGGGTCAGTAAAACCACACTGAACTTCATCCTAAAAATCTACATCAGCTGTAATGAACTGACGCAGGCGCAGGCAGCACCTTAAGCTTTAAAGAAAACCTTCACAGGAGCCCCACATAGTGCTTTAGGTTCCCCTTTGTGCAAATATCAGCACAGTGCTTCCTGCCCAAATAAGCTCTGATCAAACAACAACATCAGAGATCAATCATGAATCAAAACAGCCTCAGCTATCTGGCATTATGGTGCCACCTTTTCTCCTACACATGCCTCCTCCATCTGATCATAATTTTGTATCATATACCCATGTAAAATGCACATTCTACATTAAACCTGAACATTTTTGAACATAGATCATGTTCCCCCTCCAGGGCCTAACTATCATGGTAACTATCATGTTAATACATTATCCTCAAATGCTACCAAGAACATAATCCATGTAGGCAACAACATTAAATCAAATGCTAACAGGTTAGCACTGTATCAGTAAGTGGTGTGGTATGCTTTGGTGTGCATTCTCATGCCGCTGCTGACTGCTGATTTTCAGACGTCACCAACACTGAACAATCAAAAAACCATTTGCAATCAGAATTGACAGTGAGTCAAACAATCCCCAGCATCTGACCACCAACACAAAAGCCTGGCAGTCACTGCTGCACAGGCTCAGCGTCAGGAGAGGTCAATAACCTCCTCCTCTGCAGATAGATGTATGGCAGAGGGCACAAAGTGGGGATGGTCCACATAATTTAAGTGCTGCTGCAGGACAGTGAGTTTTTGATGGCTGATATTACAACACACTTTGTCAGCTGCTATGAAATGTTCAGTGAATGGATGGTTGATAGATTGATGAAATCACCTTGGCCAGATCATTTGTTTGGGGTGTCATTGGAGAAAAAGATGCCAGTTGCCATGGCACTTTAAGATTGGAAATTGTTATTGCAAACAGAGTGAAAGTCCAACCTTAGTGACTCATGAGAACACGGTAGCTGAATGCTAACAATATAATCACCATTTTATCTTTGGTTAAAAGACAAGATGTTCACATTTTACTATCCAAAAGAGAGTGCCTAATAGAGGAGGGCCAGAAACCTCCGGTATCACGTTTCAGCTTTTCAGGAAAGGATAAACTCCCCCTCAGAAACAAATCAAGTTAGAGATGCTACTGGACCAGAGGCAAACAAAGAGAGGATGTATAACTTCACCTTGCTGCACTGAATTCATGTTTTTTATCATGCATTTATGCAGGTATTATGTAAAGCATACAGAGGACAAGCACCTGGTGCAAGTCCAGTCATGCACTGCACAAATTACTTCTACAAAGCATGTGCACTGTGACCACCGTCAAAGGCATGAGATTACAAAAGGCAGCTGCTCTTCCTGATGCTGAAAATGAAGTGGGAAGAAAAACTGGTTAACTATTATGATGCCTTAAAGTAAAGAGAGAATGTTTCTTCATGGGCTAATTATACTTTCATGTTGTCTGTCAAATTAATTCATTTTTGAGATAACTGAAGGGCACTTGGAACAATAGTTTAAGAATCTTCTGAGTATCTTTAGATAACATTGATTAGTTTTTGGACAAGAGGAGTAGATTTCATTTCACTTCACATGCTAATGCTCTGAAAAGCAGCACCACAGCCATAATAAACAGATATGTTACCTTATAAACATATAAGCAATGCAAGTCACTTCCTGAGTTTGGGCTGTGATATATTTCCTATGGACTGACCTGACTTAATGACTGAGGTTCATGTGCTAACTTTCAGCTTTAATTTGAGTGTGTTGTCATCTATCGTGTGGGAGTACAGAGCCAACAAATCTAAAAATGTGTTACTGTCCTACTATTAACAGTGATTTTTTTATGTGCTCACTGAATTAGAGACTAAATGGCAAAGCCAAAGTGCACAACACAAAAACCAAAGTCATTCCACTGTATCAGTGTAAAAATAGGTGTGGTTGGTTGCAAAACACACTTTTTGAAAGAGAGAAGGAAGTCAGACGGGAAGAGCTATGTAAAGCAGTTTTCACAGCATGCTTCATTAATGATTTAGCCAAATTTATTTTTAAGCTCATCCAACTCAGCTGCAAACAGTCAAGTAAGCAGCATCACAGACTACAGATCAGTCATCTCAGTGACAAAATAGGGAAGTACGAATCACAGACGATGGAGCATGTGATGCAGAGTCCACTTCAAGACAGGGAACGACTGAACATTTAAGCTGATGTGCATGAAACTGAAAGTAACCAATAACAAGGACACACACACACACACACACAGAGAGAGAGAGAGAGAGAGAGTTCTGCTTTTCAAAAATGTGTTTTTGTGCTTAGAAACTGTTCATATGGAAATACAGAGAAAATTCCAAAACACAATGTAGCTTTGGTAAAAGTTTTACAAAGTTTACTACACCGAGTGCAACTATTGATGGATCTTGGTCAAGTTGAAGTCTGGACAGGGAGTGTATTCATTATCAAAAAAGGAACCCTGGTGGCTTTTGCTTCAGTGCACAGTTCCTGTTAGACTGCAGTATTTAGACATGTCTCCTCTTCTAAGAGGCAGACAAGGAACAAATTAGAAAAGATGTTCCTCTCAAAGAGTTAATTTAGCCTGTCAAGTTGCTGGCCATTACGTCCATGTCTAAGGTTGAACACCTTGTGTTTGTAGGGCTCCCACCATAATTACACAGTAAGGAGCTTAGACCAGCCTCAAGTAGGTAAGGTGTGCCAAGCAGACGGCAAATGCAAGGCACTACCACGCAACAGTAATAATAACACCAGTAATAGTTCTCTTAAGCTTCTTGGCACTTCTTGAATTCACACAAAGGATTTTATGGGCCAACATAAAATTACAATATTGATCAAGGGGCACTAAGTGTTAAGAAATAAAATCAGAGATGTGGGAGAAAGGTTTGTGCTACAGAAACAGTCTCTATGAAAACTGCAGCAAGATCTGTTTTTTCTAGACTTGTGATACCCAACCAACTGGGAGGGTCACTGTGCATCTACCAAAGGGTACACAGACTGTAGCTGGACTAATATGAAAAACTAAAATTATATATGAACGTAGGTAGGTATGTATGCATACACACACATACAGAATTGTTAATAGTTGAAACAGACAGATAAAAGTAATGAGCTGTGCATGAATTTATGCACTTGATGAATTACAAAAATGTCCACATGTATAGTGTACAGTACTGTACACAGCACACAGTACAGTGGTGAATGAGTGATTTCAGGCACAGCCATGGATAAATGGTTGAAATACTCAGCTAACATAATGAATTGAGGGTTTGAATGTTCAGCTTCTGCTGCTTTAAGTGGTAAGAGCACAGATGCAGGCTTGACAACACCAACCTAAACACTCACAGTTCAACTGGGTGAAAAGACAATAAATGTAACAATATCCACTTTAATAAATTCAAAAGTGTTAAATAACCATTTTAAATCATTTCAAAGGAATTTTTGGAACATGACTGATGGTGCTGATGAATGGGTACTTGAGCTCATCTGACAGAACTGTGGAGATAATCCACACAAAAAAGATAGAGAACTACTGATCTAGACCAACCAGGACATTGTTTCTTAGAATATTTCGCCACCAGTCTGTCAGTTGTCATTTTTCTGTGCTCTGAGTGCCACAAATGAAATTCCACTCATTTCCATTGTGGCTGAGTGGCAGATAAACAGTGAGAAATATGTCAAAACTTCTGCAGACAAATAGCAGGCTAGTAAGTGAGTGATTTTTTTTCTTAGTCATTTGTGTGAACTAACCTTTTAAGGTTGCAAGCAAACAGCAGCCATGCAACACTAGTTTCAAAAAAGAGAAATCAATCTGTGGTGTGGTGAATTGGAATATTTAGATACAGCTGTCTTGCACCCATCTTGTTGTCTGGCAGATGAAAAGATGAAACATTTGACAGTTTAGCATGCCTTGCTAGCAACAAATACCAGCAGATCACACTTCTCTGTATCAACACATATCTTAAGAAGGGGAGGAAGTCACATATACGTTATATTCCTCTCAAGTGAGAAACAGATGCAAAAACAAGAAGTTCTGCCCTGCAGAGTGCCACACAGGTTTCCTCGGTGATGGTAAACAGAAACACAACACAGATGTCATAAAAGCTACTCAATGTGACTTCATCACCTGGTTTCATCAAAAGATTACACTCTGAAGGAAGTTGTAGATGTTTCCTTATATTGAGGTGCGAAAACTCATTTCGCAAGATTTCACACCTGTTACCACTTATCAATGCAAAATGAATCTCTTGGTAGCTCAGTTTTTTCTTAAGTCAGTCCATATCAAATGACTTCTCCAAAAATATCAACGTTCACATGGTGTTACAATACTTCCTGACTGCTCAGTGATGCATACACCACCATAAAGTCTTAAATAAACAGACTAATCTTGATTCCAAAAGCATTTAGTTGGTCTACTAGGGGCACAGAGAAATGCAAATGAGCCATGAAAATGAATATCCTTGTGTCTAAGCAGTCTGGGTTTGGTTTGTCTTGTCCATTTTCACCACTGACTTCCAAGCCAAATATTCCAATATTATTTTTGTTTGAACTTATATTTAAAAGGGTACCTCCAACTGCAAGAGTGAAAACCTGCCACTCAGTTTCATTGGCTTCACTGATGTAATGTACTGTATACGTTACAGCATACTATGGTATATTGTTTGAGCTGCGGTATTCTAACTTGGGTTTTCAACCTCCTAAAAGAAGAAATTCAACCACAGAGAAAAATAACCCCACGTTCACCAGTTTATCAGATGCGGTTTTACCTACAGTATCTTCATGCCTCATCAGCCTCCTTCCTTCCTTCTTTCCTTCCCCTGTGCCCTCTGAGCTAAAACTGATGGGAGAGTAGACTACCAAAGCAATGAAGAAATGAATAGAAAGTGCAGAGGTAAAATGCTTGACTCCTTATTTAACAAGCACACACGTTTCCAACTGTCTTTAATGGACACTCAACAGAGAAGTTGCCACTGTGTGAGAACATGAGACGGTTCATAACTAAAACGGTCTTTTTTCGAAATATTTATGAGACGTACACATTTTCAAAGGTTTGAAAAGGCTGACTGAACTGGGATTTACAGTGAGTGGCTGGACAGTGAACGCAACGTCGGGAGGGTGGGGATTACAGTACAACAACTGCTCTGCTTCCCAAAGGAACAGAGGAGGAAAGAGATGTCCAGAAAAAGAGACAAATTTTCACTGAAACACTTCACACTTGCCGACACTAAGCTTATTTAATGGTGTGTAAGTCTGACATTTTTTCTATCCGCTGTATCACACCTGGCGGACACATAACTCTCCACTCTCAGGTCACAATTAGTCACAAAACTCATCGGAAACAAAGTTCAGAGCGTAAAAAACTTTGATAAAACTGAATGTGTGATATGAAAAACTCCTGGGAGTCCTGACTCCAGCATGTAGCCGTGGTAATGGCCGTATCCCTGCTCCGTGCCGTGGCCTGAGATTAGTCACAGCTCGGGCCTGTGAGCCAGGAAAATGGCTTTGCATTGCAACAAGCTGTTAACCTCCTCAAGCTAATACTTACTTTAAAACTACTTCTCAAACAAATGTCTGTTTTTGAACAACTTTGGACAACTTTAATGAAGTGGCGTTAGAAAGGCTACACCCGAAGCAACGCTGTATAACTTTTTTCCACCGCGGGTTAGTTGACTAAGCTGGAAATACATACTGTGAAACCAACTTCGAGGTAAATCATTCCTACTCACCCGCAGTTGTTGGTGGTTAGCAGGGAAAACTTATGCGTTTATAGACCCGACTAAAGCGCCATTTATCCGGAGTGCTGATCCCTCTGGCCACTCTGAAGTCCGGGTTTGGAGGTCTTCAATCCAAGTTTTTCTTTCTGTCGTCGGCCAGAGGAATCTTTCCTCGGTCGGTGTTATTATCATGGGCGGGGGAGAGAAGTCGAGCAGGGAGTTCCTGTCCCTCAAACAGGGAAACTCAACAGGAAACTCCGCTCAGAGCTGCGGTGCTAGCCTCCTCCACTAGGGCAGGGACGCTGAGGATGAGAGGTAAAGGCAGAGGAATGTACAGTAAGAACCTGCCCGGGGGTATGGAGAGTGAGTAGTGCCAAAAAACCCTCCCTCCCTAACCCCAGCTACACACACCATGGGGCATGCATTTAACTTCTTTCACAACATCATGAAGAGGACAATGTCAATAATAATATTACCTTATCTGTTTATCTATTTTGAACATTTACTAAATTAATTGTGTTGTTGTCTCCTTATTAACTCTTTATTTATCCCTTTCTACCACAAACACCATAAATATTCTTCATCTTCTTGTAAAATGCCAAAACAGGGCATACCAAGCTCATTCTTAATTATTGATTTAAATAAAAAATCAGTCAAACACACTGCTTTAAAAGAAAACAGCTGAGGTACTGGCATAATTGTCAAGCTATTTATGTTTATAGTAACACACAACCATTGCCAAAACTAGATATATGTACCCTGACAAAAAACATTTTTAATTGCCTAATAATATTGTAACTTTGTTTTCAAATGGGATTACAGGCAAACAGGTTTAGAAAACAACATAATGTATGGGTATCTTAAAATGTATCATAATAAAAACTGAAACAAAAACGTAAAAATGTGGTCACATCAGTTAACTAAAGGTTCAAGTGACACTATTACAACCTCTTTATTTATATTTAAAATAACAACAACAACAACAACAACAACAACAATAATAATAATAATAATAATAATAATAATAATAATAATAATAATAATGATGATGATGATGATGATAATGAAAACACCTCGCAAATTCTTTATCCATTTTATTTCTCCAAAAGCACTCATTCTGTCCAAGGCTACACAGAGTAAGAGCATAACCGATATACCAAGACATATTCCTTGTACATATGTGTAAAATTACTTGGCAATAAAGTCTGATTCTAACTCCAAAAACCATACAGGTGATGATCCAGGACCATCTTGTTGCCTGTGAGACAAGTGTTGACCACTGAGACTCTTTGCTGCCCCTATTGAACTCTAAGATAAATTAGGCTAATAGGATAAGTGTAATCTCCATCTTATACCATTCATAGTGAATGAAAAAAGAACCCCAACATTGTCTGGTTTTAACACATTTTAGGTTGTACATACATGTATTTATCCAAGGGTGTCAGTTTGATTTAAACTTGTGTGATAAGTCACTGCAATTTGAAAAATTGTTAACTGCATTTTTACCTAATGAGATCCAGCTGGAACAATGTCTGCACAGATCACATTTAAACCCCTTTACATCACAGCTTACTGTCAGTTATTAAAAGAAAAAGAGCACACCGACCACACGGTGGGCCAGCAACCTCATCAGGCTCTTTCAGAGCAACACTGTATTTATTTAAACTGCAATTTGTAAATGCAAAGGACTCGTTTATTTCATATATTTAGAAATAACTGAGGTTAATAATGTTTTAAGTTAGGCTCCACTATCATCTATTTAAGTATCAGACTAAGTAATACTGTTACATTTATACTACCATCAATATGCAGTGTGCTTTCATGTTTGTCCCCCAGATAAAATGTAAATACATTTTTATTATAAAGCTATGTTAAATGATGTTGAATAACAACATATACCTACATCATTGTGCAACATTTATTGTGATTCATATTTACACATTATTAACAATCAATATAACAGCTCATAAAAAACCTTTACAAAAAGTTGACATTTTTTTAAATACAGAAGCTGATGTTTGTTCACAGGTAGCTTGTTTGACTATGGCCCTTAGAAGACACACACCACATCGTCCAAGTCCATCTCCAACAGTCAGACAGTGACATCATATGTTGCACATCATCATGAATAATGGCAGCAGTCAAAGAATAGACAGTAATGAGACAGAGGACCAAACAGTGGAGTTTGGCCCATCACACCAAAACAAGGAAAATGTGGATGGTTCCTCAGCACTGTTCAAATCCTGCCATCAGAGAGAGAGCAAGAGACTCCACTGTGGAAGGAGGAAAAGCAAAGAAAATCAGATTACTTCCATGTTAATTATCCTGTACATAAAGCTGTAAAGTTAAAAAAATGTGCTTCCAATTTCCAGTGTAGTCAGGTGAAAGTCAGAGGTCTGTCTGTATACTTACAGTGAGGGAAGGAGCCACGACATACAGCCTTATTGAGTATTGTCACGAGGAACATGTGACAGTTTTTGAAATCTGACTCCATTTTATCAATGGACTCAATCCTGTAATTAAGAGATAAACACAACATTGAGACACAAAAGGCCTGTCAAGAAAGCTACTACAGCTTGTCACAATTAAACAATTTACCACAAACGTACTGACATGTGTGTGCCATGTGTATAAATTGCACATTTTAATTTCCCTCCAGTCTATATGAGAACTCTTACTTCCAGGCTCCAAATCCAGCTTGCCATCGGTCAGAGAAGATCAGGACCAGATTGAGAACCTTCATTATTGCCTCCTTCACAAAACTGACCTGAGAAAACACAACTGCATTAGACAGCAGTGGATACATGAAATGTCATAAATGCATATATAAGAAGCTCGCCCTGCCCAGCTGCCTCAGTCTGAACAGGGAATATAATAACATGATGAGTGTTAATGCATTGATCCCAAAGGTGAAATCCTCTCCCTGGCCCCCTGCCCACACAGTGAGATAAGAGTGCAGCTTCAGCCAAAGAAAGGTGATGCTGGAGCTGACACACAGTTAATGTCATTCCCCAAGAGTGCTGTTTACCTTCTCCCTCAGCAGGCACCGGTCATGGATAGTTGCTAAATATCTATAATGGATCTTGATCAGCTGGTCCAGGTCCTTAGCTTCCTGTACTTGGTGCTGAAACTCCAGTCCTGTGCTGTGCAGAATCTGACAAGAAAGAGTAAAAAGAGATCAAAGATTATGTTTCAAATAAATTAGCTTATTACCTACTGCATGTGTTACTACTGACCAATTTCCAAAACATATCATGTATTTTCAGACTGATTTCCAGTCTATGAAGATCAACTTGACTTGAAACTTGATTCTGTATAGCACAATAAAAATATGGCATTTGCTTGCTTTAATAAGGTTGCTGTTTGGCAGCTCAGTGGACATTAAACTGTCCTTAAAGGAACCAACAAATCCTCTCACCCTGGTCATAATATAGTTGTGAAGGCTGTTGACAAAGTGCATCAGTTTAACCCGCAGCAGACACATTCGGTGAATCTGCTGATTTATAGGCTCTTTGGCCTTTGCCTCCTCAGCCAGAGCTCCCTCCAGTTTCTTAGTGATGGCAGTGAAATCTATGAGAAAGAAACATTTCAGCTATTAGAGAACACACACTCCAGTTGGCAAATATGAAGCTGTGGGGAGAGTCCTCTCTACTGAGAATATTCATGCTTAATTGACAACTTTTGTTCCTCTATCAATGGATTTGTTGTTTAATCTCTAAAATGTCTGAGATGGCAAAAACGTCACAGTTTCCCAGACTCCATGGTAACTTTAAATATCTCATTTATTCTGACCAACAGTCCAAAACGCAAAATATTCAGTTTTGGGTTTTGGACAATATAAAACAGAGAAAAAGAGAACATTTTCACAGTACAGGAGCAGAAACAGTTAAATATGCTTGAAAAAAAAAAAAAAAGACTCTTCTAACTCATACCGTTGAACCGAAGTGTGTCTAAACTGTATTTGGCCCATTTGATCTGCAGCAGGAGGAGAAACACTTGGTTGTAGATTTTCTGACACTCAGTGCTGATCACAATGTCAACAGGCCAGGGAACCTGTGTAGAAACACAGAAGTAAATGTCAACATGGAAATTTCAAAAAAGTAAAACAAAAACTAAGCAAATGCATCACTTTGCTTACCTTGTAACTGAGAGTAAGCACTTCGAGGTTATTCACAGGATGTTTTTTCCTGGAAGGGTCGATGCTCTCCAAGAAGATTGATAACCTGCAAAACATGAAATGATGGAGAAAAACACTGACTTTTCAGTAACATAAAAAGAAAATATCCTCCTACTTATTAGCATGTTTTCAGTGATTCTTCACTAAGAAAAGCATGCAGTACCTGCTGCTGTCCTCTGGGTAGCGCTGTCCCACTGCCTCCTGCAGCTGCACATTGAGAAAAGAGCAGCTGCTGCCAGCTCTCCTTTTCCTGCACCTTGTCAAAGATGGCTGTGTAAAAGTCATACATGGTGTCTCCGGCTTCCAACAGGAAGTAGTTCCTCATGGCTTGGAGGTATTCCAGCAGCCTGGAGACAATGAAGAAGCTCAAATGTTCCATACAGCAACAAAACATGACTCAGAGTCCTCCCTCATACAACCCCAAGAGTGATACTTACTTGTAGTCTTTTTTCAGGGTCTTCATCAGGTTCCCGCAGCACTCGATGTACCTCCTCTCGATGTGGGGGTAGAGGCAGGAGCGCAGGGTGAGCTCAAATGTCTGGCAGGTGACCGACTGAGAGGAGCGGTCCACGATAAAATCACCTCCGGAGAAACGCTCATGGAAGTCACTCTGCTCCAAGTAGAGCCTGAGGGTGAACAAAGACCAGGATGTAAAATCTGCTTACCCTCCAGGGTCTGGGACAGAAAAATATAATCCCTTTGAAATCCAATTATGTTTGGACAGTGCCATTTGAGAGATCATAAAAGCAACAGCTGCAAAAAGACATTATATAATGATGGCTAAATTGAAGCTCTGGGCTTTATCGAGAACAGCTGTGGATGACAAACTCACCACCTGCTCTGCTCTAACATTTCACATTTGTGTCACTGTTTATTTCAATCAGAAAGAGTTAGTATAGAAGTCGAGGTATTTGCTCTGTTGTCACGGCTTACCTGGCGAAGTTGATGGCAAGCAGCGGATCATGGACGTCATCGATCTCCAGATGCTGAGCCATGATGGACTGCATCTTTATGAGACTCCTCTTTGTGGCTTGCTGTTCAGTCACTGTGTCTGTCGGAGATTCCTCTTGGCTGCACAGGCGTGACTGCACTGACTCTAGAAACAGTGTGTATAAACTCTTCCTCTCGGCATCTGCAATGCAATATTGACACTTGACAATTCTGAAACAATTCTAACCTAAGAACAGTTTAAGTGCACAGACACGGAAAAGCACCATTGACCAAACACTGACCTCTCGAGGATCTCGCTGACTGCTCAGTCTCCTTACAGTCCAGATTTCTGAGCAGCTGCATGGACTTCCCTGCCATGATAATCTGCTTGAGGACAGGTTTGAGGAAGGACACCATTGTGAGCTGCCTGTTGCTCGAGGCCTGATCCCCTCCGGAGCTCCCACTGGCTGCGTCGTTCAGCTTCTCCTCGTTCTCCACCGTCTCCGACACGCTGTACAGCGTGTAGGTGGCGTACCAGAAGTCCCTGTGGTTCACTGGGACATCTTTGTTCCTGAACAAGAGAAAGGATGAGTGTTAAGATGTTGAAAGGTTATGTCGGAAGAGATGTTTTAAGATTCTTGTCAAAAAAAGATCTGTTTCAGACCTTTGGATGATGAACTCTTTGGCAGGGTCAAAGAGGTGGCCGTGAACAATCCATTCATCTACGATCTCCAAATATGGTCTGACTGTCTCTGTCCATAGAGAAAATAACAGAGCCACCTAGCAAGGAAAACAACAGACAGCAATGTTTCCTTGTTAAGATCAATGAATTTTGCCTGAAGTGTTGAGTTCACTGAGAACAAACTCACCGCTTGCTCTGACGCTTCCCCGACACTGTCATACTCAATAATAGCTTTATACAGGGTGTTGAGCAAGTGCGACGCCCGCACAACATTAGGAGTCTCAGGGGGGACTTCAGCGACTCCAGTGCAGAAGACTTTGTGCAGCACTTTGATCTGTGCTAAGTGAGGGCTGAGTCGTTCCAGAACAGCAGACAGGGTCACAGTCTCATCTGCAAATGAGGATGATTCATCAAACAATGGCCATCTTAAGAAACAAACCCCTCATCCTTCATGGTTGGGACACTTACTAAAAGCAACACTGCATATTCCGATATAATTTCAGTGTTTTTTTGTCAGTACAAGTGTGCAAATACAGTGACTTGCTGTCTTGCTATAGTGAAGCACAGGTGGATCCTTCCTGTACTGTAATATAAGGAACTGAACGGACACTTTTTGACTTCCTTGGCAGTTCAGCCAATTTATGGCTATTCCACTTAAATTTTACTGTACTGTGATACATTATTCTGCATTATTTTATGTGTGTAAAATGATATTTACTTTTGTGGAGATTAATTTTATTAACGTTTATTGGGATGATGATTTAATAAAGATAAGGTAAGGTAAATCTATATTTTTAGAACCCCCTCATCTTTGTGTGGATTGGGGAACTACTTAACTCTGTGCACACCGCCTGTAGTGTTGGTGATTGTTTAGGTTGGGGGAGTTACACAAAGTGAGACAGTAAAGTAGCGTAGTATGTTTTTTGTTTTTTTTTTTGTTTTTTTACTTTTACGGCATTCACTGATGTGGAACAAGTTATTTTGCAGCTACAGCCATGCTAATGGTTGTAAACTTGAGAGTGGTATCGATCTTTTCACCCAGCCATCGACAAGAAAACAAGTGAGTGTATTTTCAGTGAACTGCCAGTTTATGGTTGTTCAGTTTTAATGATGATACATGTATGTTAACAAGTGTCAACTTCAGGAGTTAGCCAATAATTTCACCCAATTAAAACACACTTGTACTTGCCATTGCATATGAGCTCTTTCTCAATTGTGGTCAGCTCCTCTTTGAAGCTGGTAAAGTACTTGTTGAGTGCCCACACAAAGGCCTGGTAGGTCCTGAAGGGAGGCTCGGAGCCCTTCTTGGAGCTGTAGGAGGAACCGGAGCTTGGTGGGCAAGGCTCCGAGCTGTACCCCGTCACCTCGTCTATGAACCTCTGCAGCCTGAACACCGCCTGCCCGTACACAGCGATATGCTCCAGCACAGATCGCAGACAGTTCTGTAGCACAAAAGAAGAGAAGATTGCTAACAGAGGACAAGTCTATTAAGATATGATACAAGTCATTTTCAGATTTTTAACTTACACTGGTTAGATGAGTTACCACCACGTTATTCCTTACTGACACTTTTCCATCATGGTGTTGGAATATAAAGTGTTTCTTCACTCCAGACAGAAGCCTGTAACATAATAGCCAAAAGTCACAGCTTAACTGTATGATATTACACAGTAAATATCTTGATGTGGACCAGTAAAGGACGAGGGAATTTCCTGTGCAACATAACAAAGACTCAAATGTTTGGGGATTCAGAGTATAATAAAAGATATAACTTGTGATAAAGCAGGAGATAAATTTCTCTGCAAGTTTGTACAGCGAACACAGTCACACACCACAGCATGCGGTGAGATGTAAATCTTACCACAGTGTCTCCCGTATTACTTGGGTCTCTGTGACAAAGGCCTTTTCTTCTGGTAGATACAATGGATCAGTGTTATACAAATGCTGATCCCTGAGGAGAGAGACGTCAAGCATAAACATTTGACCTTTTAAAATCATTTCAACTTACAAATCCCCTTAAGGTAACCTCATCCTGCTATTAACTTTAACAGTCTTTGCTGATATGATACCATCAGTCCAATTGCTTATTTACTTCACATTTTGATGGAACTGCAAGAATAGCAAAATGTGAAAACACTACTGAATGTACATTATCATGCTATTTTTGACCACTTGATTATTTTAACATTGTTCTGAAATTATATTTACATTTGTGCTGTAACTATTAGAACAATTAGAATGATGCATGATCTCTGTGACTGTCATAACATTATCTTTTATTCTATATAAATATTATGATTTTATTCTTGAAATCTAGTCTTTGTAAATTTGTCTTTAATACTCAGTGCAGTGTCTCTAACAAAGTGTTGTGGTAAAAACTGAATCAGTGTGTCCATACAATATTGTAAAGCAAAGACATATGAAACAGTTTGGAGTCTTACCACACGTTGAGCAAGTTGGAGTGTAGATGCAAGCTGTGAGGAAAACGAGGAGCGTGTGCCACCCAGTACGGTGTCACTACATGCTGTTCAAGCCAGGCCCGGGCGTCAGGCTCACCCACTGGAAAGGCACAAACTGAAATTAGCTTCAGTGTAGAGACGCAGATGCTTGTTTTGGTCCTGTCTCATTTTTACAATATTCAACACCTGTCCATGTGACTGGAACGGTTTTGTTGGTGTGGTCCTGGTCCTCCTGGGGGGTTCTGTCCAACTGGATTCCAGAGTCCTCCCTACTGATTGGCTGTTGACTGTCATCATCCTCACTCTCTTCCTCTGACCACTCCTAAAAGGCAGTCAGACTGATTTAGATACAAATCCATCAAAATATTGTGGTAATTAATGTCCATAGGTGGTGAGTCTGGTTATGATTTACTCACAGGGGTATCTGGGTATGGTCCAATGTCTATGTCCTCACCCTCCATCAGATATCTACCCCAGTCAAAGTTGTCCTCTGGTTCTGCACAGACAGACAGTTAGAGAGATCATGATTAACATGAATGCATAGCATTTTAAAACAATTTTAAAGTTTCAGATGTGAAATAAAGTATCTGCAAAACACTAACTCACCAGCCTCCTTCACCCTGGGTCTCTCAGTAAAGTTTGTGTTTGAGGGGGACCCCGACAAGAAGAGCAGCAGTGAGAGTATGCTGTAGTGTACATCAGTCTGCAAAAAAAGAAAAATAAAACACAAAGAATGTACTGTGTGCTATGTAATTTGTAAGGGAAAGGGAAGGGGGAAAAGAATCTGTTGTGGATTTGCCTCAGTGTCAGTGCTGGATCACTGACCATCACTCTACTCATGAATTAATCTCTTGTGAGCTCATGTCTGTGCCATACCTTTGTTCCATCTGTATTGGGTAACGGTGAGTTCAGGAACTCTTCAGTCAGCCTCATCCAGCTTCCTGCTTTACTCAAGTCAGAGTGAACCATGAGCTTTTCATAGATTCTGGAAAAAAAAAGGCAGATCAAGCATGACAGTGTTACTCATAAGTCCTATGGTGTGGGTGGGCATGTGCTCCTTAATGTTAAAGTGGCATTCATTCAAAGTTTTTTGTGATCTAGTACAGTACATGTATAATAATTAATCAATACACTCAGCTCCTCTGCGTGCATCTGGGTGTTGAATCCTCAAAACCAAAAAAACTACTCATCTATGAATAAGTGTGCAAAGTGTTACAACAGGCACGAGTGTGACACATCTTTTAGTTTCCAGTTGGCACTCTGAGGAAGGGCATCTAATTTCATCTGGGCACTGTCTTGGCAATGATTTCTGATTCAGTATACACACCAAATGCTTAACAGATTCATAGGCAGGATGTTTACAGCAGAACTGTAAATATGTTTCTACGTTAGAGCTATTGGTCCACTGCTGGATTCTGGTCCTGGGTCACAAATTAGCTTTAACTCAACACAAATTTCTTTAGGAATATGTACCATGAACATTTTTATTTGAGGCGGCTCCACATGACAGTTATGACAGGAAATGGTGGGAGAACCTCCTTAAGGCCTTTACAATATCAGCTCATGATGTGCTTTAGTGGTACATATACCCATACAATTTATCATAATGCCACACACCAGCTGCCACACCACATGTGTAGCAACCACAGTATGGTCCAACGCCAAGTCTCTGTCATTTAAGCATGTTTAGAAGATAAATCCATACAACATCCACGAGTAGAGACAGTGAATACTACTAAAAACTAGACACGCTTTCTAGGAAGACACCCCCATAGTCCTCTAGTGCAATGGCATGATCCTGCAAAAGATACTGCAGGAGCAATACTACCAGAGACAACACTCACCCACTTATACTGCGTTGGACTTTATGGCTGTCTACGTCCAGGTAACGATGAAACCTGTAAACAAACGTAATTATTACTAGAGCCGCCGTTTGTTGCTAACGTTTGGTTGCATGTTAGCAGCTCACAAGCTAGCTTGCGTCCTCTCAGTGGCTAACTCACCTAAAATTTGACCAGGCGAATTTCAGTGCCAGCTGGAAATTCTGGTCCTCCTCATCATCTACCCCGCTGATACATCTAATCAACTTCTTCGTTTCTCTCTCTGTCTCCTTTTCGAAGGTGCTCCAGTGTGCCATGATGGTGTCAACAGTGCTGCAGCTAGCTTGACGTTTCGAGCATCTACTAGTATTAGCTAGCTGTCTGCCAGGCTTGCTGTTAGACTGGTCGTTCTGCAAGCTAAAAGGCTATCACAAACAACAATATTTTAAATATGCCATTTGTTGACAGGGCAAGACAGCTTCAGCCATTTCTCCATTGATTCCCCCAGTGCCGCGCAGTGTTTGCCTCCGACAACATACATGGGTATGTGCGCATGCGCGAAAACAACCGTTGTTATGTTTATATTAGCCTCTATCTAAAAGCTCTTGTTTGAAACTGTCAACTCGTGCAGCTAAAAAGTTCCAGTCTCTTGAGAAAATGACATACTACCGACCGATACACTGCTCAAAACGCCAATTTCTCACTATCCCCCCATTATGCATTGCACTCTAGAGAGGTTACGGTAGATGGCAGCAGTTGAACCCTCTTCCCCTTAAGGCTCTTTGACATTTCCAACATCAGTTTAACGGTGCTCAGACTCTCTCTACATCCTACGCAGTTTCGTTATGGCAGTCAAAAATAGATACAGTGAAGGTATTTCTACCGTTAGTTCACCGAACTGCCTCAGAGGGAAGGGTGTGTTCGAACAGGAAGGAGAAATAATCTAGTTATTTTGTCTTTAATGGGGCGGGGCTAATCCCCCGCGCACTCCTATTCTCACGCATTCACATAACTTTACTGTGGAGACAACGCACGGTGCTCCTCAAAGCGCTGTGCTGAACCCTCAGAGAAGAAGCTAGCCACCCCTCCCGGTGAAAGGAAATGAAGAGGAGGCTACACAAGAAATACTTGATTTTGATACTGGCATATTCTGGTTTACTTCTGCTAATCCCGTACGTACTAGATTACCGGGATAAATCCGTCCTACACGCGAAGCATGGACTGCCGCAGCAACAGTCCAGATGCCCAGATTTGGAGAACACGGTGGCGCTGCTGTGGGATAGCAGTTATAAAGTCAACGGCAGCGACACGATGGAGTACGCCGTCAACCGGAGCCAGTCACGGATACACATCTACTTACATGCCACCTGGAGGACCGGATCCTCGTTTTTGGGGGAGTTGTTCAACCAGCACCCTGATGTTTTCTACTTGTACGAGCCGATGTGGCACATATGGCAGGCTCTGTACCCGGGGGATGCGGGCAGTCTCCAGGGCGCAGTGCGGGACATGATGAACGCCCTGTACCGCTGCGATTTCTCCGTCCTCAAACTTTACGCCGGCACGCAAAACATCACCACCTCGTTCATATTCGGCTGGAAAATGAACAAGGTGATATGCTCGGAGCCGCTGTGTGATGCGCACAAGCGACACGAAATCGGGCTGGTCAGGGAGGACCAGTGCGCCAGGTGCCAAAAGAGGGACATTAGGGAGCTAGAGAGGGAGTGCAAAAAGTACCCCGTGATGGTGATCAAAGGAGTCCGCGTTTTGGACCTGAGCACGTTAGTTCCTTTGATGAAAGACCCGGCGATCAACCTCCAGATCATTCAGCTCTTCAGAGATCCGAGGGCCGTGCACAACTCGCGCTTGAAGTCCAAGCAGGCCCTGGTGAAGGAGAGCATCCAGGTGCTGAGGAGTAAGAAGCAGACGGACAAGTACAAGCGGCTGCTGGTGCCGAGCAACAGGGTGAACCGGGCTGAGAGCTATGTCTCCAGCGCCATGGAGCTCATCTGTGACAACTGGCTCAGTGACATGATGCTGGTGATGAACGCTCCCCCGTGGGTGAGGAGGAACTACCACCGCATCCGCTACGAGGACCTGGTCCTGCACCCTATGGAGGAGCTCCAGAGGCTGTACCGTTTCTCCAACCTCTCCGCCGTCCCCGCTCTGGAGAAGTTTGCCCTGAACATGACGCACGGTCAGGGGTACTCCTCAGACAAGCCCTTCCTGATATCATCCAGGGATGCAAAGGAGGCTATATATGCGTGGAGGGAGCGGCTCAATGTGGAGCAGATAAATCAGGTGGAGGCCTACTGCAGCGAAGTCATGAGGCAGCTGGGGTATCAGAAAAACAGCTTGGACAAAGCAACATGAGGATGTGGCCGGAGGAATCGATGGGTTAAAGGTAAGCTCAGATCACTCAGAGAGGATTTTATTCAGACCGACAGTGAAACAAAGAGCAGGGCCCATCAGTCATCTTGTTTTCAAACTACACTCCAGTCAGTACAGGAAGCTGGTGGTTTTACCAGAAGCCTTCCTTCTGACACAGGTCTCTGCTGTGCTCTAAGGCAGCCTCGTGACCTCTGACCTCCATCTGAAGGTGACAAATAGAAAACAGAGAAACCATACATGGGCATCTGACTTTGATGTTTGACCTTTACTGTGCAGATTGATGTATGTGCAGTGTTTAACACTACAAGGCTGTTTTCGCTTCCATTTGCTGGAGGACAAAAGCTTTTTTCTTTAAGACATGTTCTATGAGAATAACATGAAGTTACAGTTACAGCACATGTTCTGTTACTTTAAGAAATCTTAATGAGGTGTTTTAATTTTCTTGTTTAAAAGCCATATCAGAATGGGTGAATTTACAGTAAAATATATTGTGTCATAAAACATTTCCAGGAGATTAAATTAGATATAGCTCGTGAGTTATGTGGTCTTTACTGAAACCCACTTGTTGATTATATTGTTTTTCATTTTCTTTTTAAAGTCCCACCTCCTATCTGTTAACTGCATTGTCCAGATAATAATGGACTCTGCTCTTGTGTTGTAGATAACAGCTCTGCGAGTCACTCATAATCTATTAATATGTCACACTGTTGTGGCTGTTTCTGGCTGCTGACTTGTAACACTTAAGACAAATTTGGGTGTTCTGGCACTGCCATTTTCAAAACATGTGACACCACTAACTGATTTCTGCTGCTATCAGAGCAAGGCAGTCAGAGATGTTTCTCCCCCTTTAATTAGCCACTGATCTGCTGTTAAATAGAGGCGTTATTGTTTTCTCCCTGGCAATGCTGGGTCCTCTCATGGATAGCGGGGGGCTGGCAGCGGGTGTGACTGGGCCTCAGACTTGGGCTGTCGAGAAGGGGGTCATTGTATACGGCTGTCCATGACAGGACAGAGCTCCCAGGGTTACCACCATCCTGCCACCACCAGCTCGCACAAGCGAGGCCCTTTAGAGCTGGGCCGCCTACAAGCCGTCGGCATGGGGCAGATTCAGGGTGGAGGCGGTGGGCGCCCCAGTCTCACTGCCTCCACCCTGTTTTGGCAGCGATAGAGCTATTGATGGAGGTCCCGAGCATTATTAATCCTGCTGAATGCGTGTGTAGTCTTTATGCTCTGTATCTGTTTCAGTGTGCAGTGGTGTCATAATTAAAGGGTTTTATTTTAATCCTCGGCTGATTGTTTTTCTCTTCCAGGGGCCTGGTATTCAGGGCTGAGGGCAAAAGGTGGAACAACATAACAAGCAGCTGGAATGTGGTCCACTGGGAGCTCGCAAGCCCGACTCTTGAGTTGTTTTCCTTCAGTTGAGCCGGGTCGATGAACTGGAGAAAATCCAAGTGGAAGAGAGCAGCCAATCACAAACAGATGAATTAGGAACAGGAAGAAGGCAGCTTATTTTTACACTGTTACCTGGATAACAGCAGCAGGGTCTGGGCAGATATAGAAGGAATGTGAGGGGACATAAACTAGAAGAGAGAGATGGGGCTGGTTTGTGCTGCCGTTACACTGGCTGGCCTCTGTCCTTTCAGTAGCACTAATCCCTCCTCAAATCCCCTGCAAGCGAGGGCCATAAAAAGCCCAAGATGGGTTCCTCTCCAGAGATGACGGCCAGGATCCAGGGTGGCAGCGTCAGGTTCAGCCTCACCTCACTATGACTTATCCGTCCAGCCTATGACTAAGCGTGGCAGTAATCTTGCGTATTACCGATACTTAACTTCAGTTGGCTCACTAACAGTGCTAATGTAGAGCTTTGAAAGAAGAAACTACAGTATTTTGTGGAAGGGAGGCCTCACTGAGGAACTGTTGTTCCACCCCCGGCCCCTCAGGAATCCAGACAGCTGCAGCGCCCCACTGACAAAACACTCACATGGGTGTGAAATTTTCAAATATCCCAAGGATGTGTCTTGGAGATCTGCCTCTGTCTTCTGCCAATGAACTTTTTAGCAAGTTGTCACAAACACAACAGACGGTACTGATTCATACTGTGTACCATTCTTATTGTTTCTAGTTTTTGTCTGTTGTAATAATATTGTAAATGCTGCGATATCCCTCTGGTCAAGGATTCGGTAGGGAGGGCTAAAATACTTACCAGCATTCTCGTGTTCAACTTTAGAAGTTGGTTCTGTAATAATTGTTCTGGTCAGAATACCTGAAGTTCTCTTGTCAAAGAAAGAAATAACTTTTAGACTTTAGACTTTTATTTAAACTGACTGTAATAAAGAGTAAAAACTAGAAGAGTGTCTGCTGAGGAAGATGCATGTGATTGCTGCTGATTGGCATGATTTTTGGGTGACTTAACATATAATACACATAAAAATACAGTCAACTTAAAGATATAATATGCAGGATTTATCAGTTGGCCCCTCCTCTCTGGCTCTCAACAAGTGAGAGGGAGAGCAGCAGAGGTCGAGCGAGCTACAGAGTGAGTGAAGAGAGTGCGTGGCCTCAGGGAGAACAAAGCAGTGAATCAGAGAATTCTTGTCTGTTATTGTCTGATTGTTTCACAGCGGTTACATATAAACACGCCCACACCTCTGCACAACCCTCCAGGAAGGCAGCACACTGGCAGATTTTGAATAAATGCAGCCCAAGCTGAGCTCTGCCACCGGTCAAACAGACACAGACCTGCAGCTCTTCATATATCCATGACACCAACACAGAGTGAGGATAGAGGTAGAGACGGAGATGTAACTGGGTCACTATGGTTTTATAGAGTCCCCCACACCCTGCTCACTGTTATAGTCTGGGTGCTACACACCCACTGCCTGAAGATTGCAGCCTAGAGACTTCACACAGCAAAATAAGAAATACAGGCAAAGGGCAGGGTCAGACACCCTGCCACACACATTTAGTGATGACTGAGGGATTATTTTTTTATGAGTCTATACTTTGTTTTTTTGGGAAAATCCTGCATATTATACCTTTTAAGTATTGGCTGTGTTATAAATCTAATGGAAATTAATGAAGCTTTAAAATATATCTGCATTACATTTTACTGCATTACCTTGTAGAACTTATACACTGCATCATTGAGCAATAGTGAGTATTTTGTAAGTTGAATGAAACTGAATTAGACAGAATGGGCCTCCATTGAGTAAAATATATCATGTAATCCATTATTATTACTAAATTGTACATTTGATCAAAATGTACAGTTGATCTAATTGGGCCTCAATAGACTTAAATGCAACATATGCAACTCATAACAACTCATGAACTGCACGTTCTAGAAAATGAAATAATGTACAATAGATCACTGAGAAAAAATGAGGATTTTTAAATATTGATGGAGTTGGTATGCTGCTGTAATATAAATACAACAGATGTCTGTGGGTATTGTGTTTAATATTAATAACTCATGAAGTGTAACAGTTACATGTAAGAAAAGCAGACATCTGCAGAGAATTACACACAATTTGACATATGAATTGTTTTGGTAGCATTGCATGAAATTATGCAGATATCTGCATTCATGGTAAAAAAAAAAAAAAAAAAAAAAAAAAAAAAGCCACAGAAATAAGTAGGCGACTTCCTTTGACGGTTTTGTAGACCAAGACGCACCAAACATCACAACCTGATGGCTCATAATTTGACAACTTTTATTAACATGCAAACCATGGCAGGTAGATCCTGGCAGCCAGCTGCTACTAGAAACAACAGGTCCACATATTGACAGTTGAGCTACATCTCTCATATTTCTCAGGTACAGAGAGCATGTAAATATAGCCAGCAAGACAACTGACAGCACAACAGTCTGAGAGAGAGGGAGAGAGAGAGTGCACATGAAGGTTATATAAGAGTCCCGCCAGTGTCCTCTGCTTGAGGTAAAGTGTCAAACTCTGCTCATTTATTTCCCTGCAGCCATCATTCAAGTCGTCTGTGTTGTTGCTGTCATGAAATGCTCCCACTTCTCAAAGCAAACCTCCAGACAGTTTGTCCCAGACATGTCGGCAAATGCGAGTCCCCCTCCTGTCTTCCTTTCTGCACCTATGTTAGACAATACAGGAGGGGAAATCCCAGGCAGATATGTTCAAAAATCACAGTATTGTCTGTTTTTCACATTCCAGAGACACTATAATATCTACTATAGGTTATACTGTGTATTAGAGGGGCTGTGCAACCTGTCCATATCACAGAGATGGGGTGAGCGTCTAACACCAATGGTTTATTGAGACAAAATGGCGAACAAGTGGTTATTTCAGTGCCCTTAATGCAGACAAACTTCCCTATCATCAGACTGTGAAAGGAGATGTTAGATAGAGCACAGCTTCACATTACTTCTCACCCCAGCTAGAGTTTAAATGATCAACAGTGCATACAGCTTGGCGACAGCTTACATAACTAGATTCATTTCCTCTTGGAGGTCCCCCAGCAGCGAGCCATAAAACTCGTGTGGGGCTTCTCTCTCGTGTAAAAGCCTCAGATTCAACTTGCACAATTGCGCCTTTCACACCTGCCCTAATCTACTCATACATAAATGCAGCAGCCACTGTGTGCAGTCGAAGGAGAAAACAAAAGGCAACACGTGCTGTGTGGTGAATTTAAAACGGGGAGAGGTTCAGATGTCTAGACATGGTAGAGGGAACACAAAATGTGTCAGGCCCTAGAAAAACAAGACGACAGAGAAAATCTCCTCCTACTCCCAGAGCGAGGAGTGGATTCAACCAGCTGCTCCACCAGCCTACACGATCCGGATAAATCTCTGAATTCCCAAATGTCTAACACAAGCAGGGAGGAAATATGACTAGAGGGTCACGAAAGAGTAACTAATGCAGTAGATATAATTCTATGTAATCATTATGCAAATCAACCTGCGTGAAAACAGTAAGGTTCAGTGGCCTGCTATGGAAAATGTCCCAAAGCCACAGTCTCTTACTGAGGATTTGATTGTTGGAGTCAAGCCTTAAACCAGTTATCTCATTTAAGACTGCTGTGTGTAGCTGGTAGGAACTGGGCCACAGGTGGAATAATGTCACACTGTGTGCTGTATTTAATGTAAAACACCTGCTGTAGACACAGAAATCTATCTACTGTCGAGACAACACACCGGACTCCAGGATATTCACATGATTTTACAGTCAAGACTCCTGAAGAGAACATTGTGTGTTCCCGTTTAGTAAAGTTTAACTGGGCAACATTTTCAGAAAATGAGTACTTAGGTTACATGTAATCAAAGCTTAGGGAAATTTCTTATGTTACAGTTATTTATGTGCAGTGACTGTCAAAATGTGTAAGTGAAGTCTGAGTTTAAAGAAGTAGTTTGACATTTTGGGAAATACGCTTACTAGCGTACTGGTGGAGAGTTTGATGAGAAGACTGACACTGCTCTTGTGTCTGTACAGTGAATATGAAGCTACAGCCAGCGGTTGGTTAGCTCAGCATAAAGACTTGAAACAGAGTAGAAACAGCTAGCCAGGCTAAGTTTGAAGGTCCTTCCAGGTCTTTGTGCTAAGCTAACCAGCTATTGGTTGTATCTTAACATTTATTGGACAGTGTCAATTTTCTTACCAGTTTGTAAAAAAAACTATTCTCCCAGAATTAAGTGTGTTTCAAGCTAATCTGAAGGTTATGAAGCATATTTCCCAAAACACCTAACTTTTGCTTTAACATAACCATATTCAAAAGATGTTCAAATGCATTGCATGATAAATAAAAATGTACATTGACAAATGTGAACTTTCAAACAGCCTTCAAACAATAATAGGACAACACAGATGAGGAATTTATGTCTGTTATTGTATATTACCATAAACCCAGGAACTAAGGTTTAGGCACAACAGGTGAGACACAAGATTTACACAAAAACAGAACAAAACAAAACAAAAGAACATAAATTAGCTGACATTAGTAAAACAATCCATACACACCACTGTTTATGAGTATACATCCTGCTGATGAAAGTTAAGGGTTAGTACTGCTTAGTGAAATTATGTGCAATCACTTCTTCTGTTTTGTTCTGAGGTTAATTTTAACACTTTAACACTCCACAGAGTTTGAAGAAGTCCTTTGCTGTCTGTCTTATGTTGCTCCTGCATGAACTCAGTGTGACCTGTGCAAACAGGTCATCACACCACTCACTACATTTAGCTTGAGTGCCTCGCTGAGATGAAAACATGAACTGATTAGTTAGTCTATTAATTTGAAATGAATTAAAATGAATCATTCCAGTTATTTTTCAAGCACAAGCGTCAAACATTCACTGGTTCCAGCTTCTCCAGTGTGAAACTACCTTTGTCATATATGATAGTTCACTGAATATTTTTGGGGATTTGATTAGAAAAAAAAACAAGAAATTTAAAGGCATCACCTTAGGCTCTGTGGTAGACATCACTTACTATTGTTTTACTTTTTATGAACTGGACTAAACTGCTAATCAATTAGACACAAAAATCCTCAAAAAATAAATTTTCAATGAAAATAATTTGCGGCCTTACTTCACTGGATGCTTCTGATCCTTTTAAATCCTTGGAAAAATGAGTAGACAAATACATCATTTTTGCAAAGCAATCAAAATTTAGAATGAAAGCCTGTCCTTTACTTTACACTGGTGAAATCACAAGAGTGAATATTTCATGTCGATATTTTTTTAAGTTTTGGGAAATCAGAATTATTTCATAACAAACAATATAATTAGCATCAAAACAATTCAGGTTATTGTTGTGACAGTCAGTCCATCGCACACACACAAAAGATGCAGGCCAACACAAAGACAAAATACACAGATGCTATGTGTAACAGTCATGTGATGCAATGAGCAGCCCCACTAAAAAGGAACAAAGCTCAGCATTGTAGCTATTTACATGCTCACATTCCTCAGTCCTGTTACTTCACCCATGACAGTCCGTGGTGGCCGAGAAGGCAACGCAGTCACCGTCCCGCTCTGACCTCCTCACATGCCACAATCTCCACCACACAGATGGTTTTGTGTGACACAAAGAGAATGGTCACAAACATACCAAACACTGGTGTATTAGCAGCATGGGATTAATGATACGCATTTACCAAAGAACTCCTGTTTGACCTCTAAACTAATCACTTTTGGTTTGCGTGGCCTCTTTGTAGCATCTGCAGTGCTGGCTGATGCACTCAGATCATATGATGAGAGAGTGCTACCAGGAAATATTTCATTTTTCTTCCTCTTTTCCACACAAAATGTCACATGTTTGAAAGTGCAGATTCAATCTTGCATGGGGATATTTCATCCCCACATCCTGCATAAAGGTCTCCCTCCTGTTCATGCGGAGGAAACATCAGTAAAACTGAATCACAGTATAACAGCGCTGAGAATCTCTCTTGTGATGCACTTGAGGACACATGTCTCCTGGAGAATAAACTCCATCTCTGTAATGAGGATGAAATGCTCCTTGAGCTCTTCTCCTCAGGCCTGGAGGGAGCTCAGAGTCGCTCTGAACCCTCCCCTTCTTGTCTACTCCCATATCTCCACTTTGTCTTATCTCTGAAGGACTGGACGCTCTGCCCGCAGGATGTGGAGAGAGCTGGGGACGAGGCGGTCTGGGGGTCAGGTCAGGGAGGTTGACGGTGCAGGCAGAGGGGGGGAGGGGGGAAGGGAGGATCAGACATGATCCTCTATGGGGAAAACCAGGCGTGTGCCGCGGCTCAGCAGCTCCTGCTCGCGGGAGTCCAGCTCACGCTCCAGCGCCTCCTCTGATGTGCTGCCGCTCCTTTTTCCATTCACGCTCCAGCCCGACCCCCCGGCACCATCCCCACCGCTGCCAGACGCACCGTTGGCCGTGATGGCCGTGTCACCAAATGTGTAGGTCAGGTCGCTGTCGTTACGGATGAGGTCAGAGTCGTGGTCCCTCAGCTGCTCGTGGTTCTGAAAACACATCAACAGTGGGACATGAGGGGAGGGATGGGTTACACATGGGAGTGACACACACAGATGCAGGACACACAGCGCGGGTACATGTGGTGTGAACAGATGAACAGACTGACATTAACAGTGCAAAGGCTCATAAGGGACACTATGGATTTACAGAGGGGAAGGGAGGAGACTTTCACTTAGTGGCCTGTAGTGCAGCAACTGGATTAAAATGCAGTTACAACAAAAAACACAGGAAACCACAGGCTGTGCAGCAGCACGCCAACCAACCGCATAGTGAACAGCAGCATAAGGTTCTCACAGCTCTAATTGATTGGCAGACAATCGATAGTCCATCCATGTCCCCAGGAAGAACAGGATGAGTTCACGTTGGGTCAACAGAGTATTACCCAGATGAAGGAGGGGGAAAAAAAATTACATAATTCCATAACCCATTCTCTCCAGCAATTATCTGGGAGAGGAAATGGTGTAATAAGTCTACCAGTGAATCCATCAGGCAGTTTATGTTGTAAATAAGGACTTAGTTACATGCAAATTAAAATAATGACACAACTCTTATATAAAGAATAGGTTTAAATAAATATATTCAACCTATTTCCAATGATTATCAAAATGGCAACAAAAAAAGGAAACATGAACATCAGCATGTTACCACAAAAAAGAGGAAAATCAGAGGTTTGATCAGAATTAGATTTTTCTCAGTGTGAAAGCCCATGAAAAGACAAAAATCACAATACATTGATCCTGACAAATACTAAATGTGTATCCTAAGCATGGTATGGCTGATCCCTCAAAACCTACTAAAAACACATTATGTGACATGTTTCTTCATCAAGATTGTAGATAATTTTGAGTCAATCCCTAAATATAGTACACGGTTTCTCCTGGGTTAAATACTCACTAGAGCACCATGTGTGTATTAATCCCCAGCTAGAAATAGTCCCCAATAAATACAGAGTTTACTTTTGTTTGAGTAATGTTTTCTAAAAGCTACAGTACCCAGGTGTTTTAGGAAATTATTCAGCCTTTTTAGAAAATGGAAATATTCATCTGTGACCTATTTTGGAAGATTCATGTCTTCATTGGTCTGTCCTTTGGATGCTTAACAGTACAAAATGTATAGAATATTATCCTTATTCTTTCTTTAGGCAGGTTTCTCAAAGCCTTGAGGACTTTATTTCATATCACCCAATTCAACAGGATTATTCAATTAGATTTCAAAAGAGATTAATATCTTTTCAAAGCTAGCTTGGGTGTAACATCTACAACCAAATATTAAATGTTTTGCAGTTTGAGGTCAATGGGAACCAAAAATCTTTGAGGCAACTTATTCCCTCAACATTTCATAATATCCATAACCAAAGAGGAACCAGGCACAGAGCTTTATTTAATCCTGTCTCTCTCCACTGGACAGCCTTGATAATATGAACAACCATCTAAATTCAAGGCTCGTCTGGCAGGCAGCTCTAGGCTGGCAAACCAACAGCTACACACCAGGAGAGGAAAACATTTACGGATGCAGGACTTAAGACAAAACTCCACTCTCAGAGAATTAAATTTAAATCAGAGACAATCTATTTCTACTTTGCAGTAAGGAAATGTAATTTAGATTTAGTCACCGCAGTGTGACAGACTCTGTGGGTTATGGTGAATGGAGAGTATAATAGCAAAAAGCCTCCATGTGGAAGTGTTTCACATGAGATGAAAAGGAGAATTTGCCAGAGTGAATCCAAGTGTAACCGTCCCCTCAATGGCTGCTCCTGTGTTTAAAATATCGGAGCGCAGTGTCTTTCAGAACAGTGATTATCATTGAGGTGGTGCTGAAAAGGCCCTTTTGTGCCCTCTGAATGTAAAAAGGCTTCATGACCGTCTACTTTCTCCCTTGCTGAAGGCCTTGGTGCTTTGTGTGTTTACTGGCAGGCATTGAGAATATTTTGACGATACTACAATTCTCCTGAGAGAAAAACCCTCAGTATTCACAGAGAGTCTTCCTGAGGCACCAGGCTGAGGTTTCAATGTGAAAGGAAAGAAAAATAACTGCTTTTGGTAATTTCACTGAATTCTTTGGTTTTAGCTACTTTGAAAAATCCCAGTTTTGTTACCTTAGCAGCACCAAAACACAGTTAAAGGGGTATTTTTAGTATTACTGACTGTAGAAAAAAGGACAAAAGAGAGGCAATTTGATATGAAAATACTCAAACATTATTTGACACATATTTAGCATGTAACAAGAAAAAAATTAATTATAGACACAGGGACAAAAAAAATTGTATTTTAATTTTACTGTTTCTTTAAAGGAAACTGCCATTTTGCAAAACATGCTTATTCATCAGATTAGAGACTAGAGATATCACTCTCATGTCTGTACACTAAAAATGAAATTACTACCAGCAGCAGGTTAGCTTAGCTTGACATAAAGAATAGACACAGGAGAACAGCCAGCATGACTCTGTCCAAAGGTGAAAAGAAAAATATAAAAAATTAAACAAACAAGATATAATGTGCTAATTACAGAGCTTTAAAGGTGATGCCTTCACCTTTGGGCAGAGCCTAACTCTTTCCTGTGTTTCCAGTCTTTGTGGTAAACTAAGCTGTCTGTCTGCTGGCTCTATATTTAGCGTACAGATACAAAAGTGTTCCGTTTTCTCATCTGATTCTCATCAAGAAAGAAAAGTGTCTTTCTCCTCTTTACAACACTTCTTTACGACAACGTACAGTGAATAGATTTTCGACAGTTTCTGCAGTGTGAACATGGATTTCTCACAGATCACTGGTCATGCATGAGTGTCACTGTTCGTTTGCTCCGTGCTTGCTGTTTTGAAAGTGCGTGTGGACACTCACCTCGTATGCCTGGGGGCTGGTCAGACAGCTCGCCAGCGGCCCACAGTAGCTGGGCAGAGTAGAGGTGAGAGGCGGACCGCTGTGTGTCAGAATGGGCTTCAGGTAACTGCATAGTTATTAAGGAAAATGACGTGAAAAGCTCATCTACTATTATCAGTGAGAAAAGCCTAAAGGAGTCAATATTCCATATCTGTACTACCCTCTAGTGAGGCACCTTCTATAAAGAGCTGTAACTAAATGGTTTGTAAATTGTTAATAAATCATTTACTAATGCTTGATAGATCAAGCCTCTAATATGAACATTTGACCTTCCAGGCTCCTCCAACATGTCTTATCTTTTTAGTTAGCTCTTCAATTCATCAGAAAAAACTCTCCAATGGGGTGACTGACTTCTGAAAAGGTCCTACAGGGTATCTGGGCCAAAATCATTTATTCAACAGCTTGCTAATATCTGTAACTGTGGACCTGATGGTTACTGTAACCACTTTTTTTTTTTTTATTAATGATTCATTAAGATGCAGGTGACAGTAAGAGAGAAACCTATGAACCTTTATTAATGATTTTATTAAAATGTAACTGCAGAATATGTGGTTTATTCAAAACTTAGAGCCAATAGTCTTTATTAATGACTTGCCAACATTTATTACCGGATTGCTCAATAAAGTTTCAGTCTAATAAGCCAGGTTAGTCAGTCACCTGCAATTATAAGTATCAATAAACACTAGAGGGTGCTTACAGTAATTTAACAGTAATTTAACAAGTCTGTAGTTGTCAGTGTTGACAGGTTGAACTGAACTGATCCAGATGTGCTGAAGTGCAGATTTGAGTATCAGCACAGGGAGGATTTTCGTCGATCTCACAACCCACAGGTAGTAATGGTATTAATGGTTGATTTACAGTATAAAGCACTACTAAATTATTTATTTGATATAACACATTAACAATTTAAAAGGGTTACTTATTAGATAGTGATAGCTAAATGGCTGATAAAACACTGTTTACACAAGTTAATTCAAATATAAAACAGCTTAAACTAGCTGTAAAAATAGACCATTTAATGATGACTCATTTCCCCTCTTAGTTTCCTTCTCTTCCTGCAGTAACCCGACATAAACACATTGCAAACAATGAATTATAGCTTAATAATGTGGGGATGTTTGCCAGCAGGATATATTTGGAGTATAAATCTGTACGGAATTCAGTGAGCAGCTGAGGATAAAGTAATTTTGCGATGCTTGGCAGCATTGCAGCAGAGGGTGAACCAGCGGGCTCCTATGTCTCTTGTTTGCAATTAGCCAGGCTGCATTGCACTCTGGGAAAACTCAGTGCCCTGTTCAACTGGTCAGGTCAGAAGTCCCTTTGGGGAGAGGCAGTCTGCTCCCTGTCAGAACATGTGCAACTGAACAGAAATCAAACTCAACTGTTGAAATCAGCTGTGAGCTGCACAGTGTGCTGCCCAGAAATCAGTAAAGTCACTAAACTCCACACATCAAAGCCCTGTATCATGTATGTTAATGTCTGCCTCCACAGTGCTGGAACATGAGAGAAATCCACTCTACTCATCTCAGCTGTGTCGAGCACGTGTCACCAGGGAGAAAGTCTCCACTGTAAAACACAGCTGCTCCGGTCAAAAGCAGCAACACAATCAGCCACCTGGGGAGGCAACTGTTCAGAGGAAAGAAGGGAAATGGGAGAATGACACATTTACAAACACATTTACTTAGGTCTGTTTTTGTACCAGGGAAAGAGATTTTATGGATTCATGTCATAATCCCATACTGCATCATCCAATAAATCAATAATCAATTGTTATTGTGACTTGGTGGCTTATACAGTGTACAAGGAGAAAAAAAGTCCTAAACAATCATCCTGGAAATGGGACCTGATATTACCACAAAGAGCTGTGCTAGTTCAAACATTCATAGCCTAAAAGCAGATGATACACATACTTTCTTTGCTCTGTAAAGCAAGGCACAAAAGGATACTTGTGATCAAAGGTGTACCACAGTCTGAAGAGCCACGCGCTCTCCTGTTTGGTTTTACTCTGTCCCTCAGCCTGAGATCCATCCTGGAGAAACACAAGAAGAAGTAATCAGAATCTCATCGTCTAGATTTGCTGCATAAACACATCCATGAGCACAAGCAGTTCTTCAAATGCAGCTTATCACCTCCACAGCTAACACATTATTATCAGACTAAACTGGTCACCTTCTTCATCCAGCTAATTTGGTTCTCAAATTTTAGTTACAGAGTGGATTTGTTAACTGTAGATACTGTAGATGTAGGTGTGTATGAAAGACTCCCAGTGTATAATGAGGCAATAGCATTATTACTGTGTTTTACACCATGCTCCACAGTGTTTCCACACTTTCACTGTCTTTTTTTTTTTTAATTGAATTTTGTACAGTTTGCATTTATGATTTAAGTACATTTAATATATAGTAGAACTGTAGAACTGAAAAATCCTGACGCGTTGCAAATCATCAACAATCAAATAAAGCTAAAGAAGTTATCAGCAAATGAAGAAGAGAACACTCAGAGTGATCCACAAGAGGAGTAGTTACAATGTGTATATATTACAGTAAGTCCATGACAATCAGATCAGTGTGACTACTAATATCATATTCTGCCTCCCACCTCCACAGACATAATCCCAGGCTCACAATGGTCTGTTGATATTAAACTACATCAGACAGAGGGATGCAGCTTAAAAGATTCAACAGGCAATGTCCCTGTGGAGATTATTCAATGCCTTATTCAGGACTGTGCTCCACATCAACACAAAACCGCAGAAAGAGAACGGCTTCAGAAGTGAGACCTGAACTGTTTATATGAATAATAACTGCATGAGTCTGAGTGGGATCCTCACCCCCTGTAAGACCTGGAAACTGTCTCCACAAGGCTGCAGGTCTTGATCTGGGTCCACACCAACCCTGCAACACAGGAGGAAGAAGAAAGAAAAGATTAACAACTTGTAAATCTGCTGTTTAATGCTGAAGTAACCAAATTACTGCATACACTGTAACACATGAGGCCAATCAGCAGTATTTGTCAGCCACCTGAAGTATTTGTACAGTCAAGTATGTCAGTCACTTTCCTTCTTGTGAACTCTGCCCTTCTTTGTTGACACGGAAATAGCGCTATATCTTTTGTGACAGCTGCACCTGCAGAAAGCAGATGTGGCATCTTTGTGGTTTTGCTAAGCATCAGAAGTTACTTTCAAATCCAACACATCAAAGTTCTGATTACTAAACCTGACAGTGGCTGAATAATGCTGCAAATTAGCCATCAACCCAATACACACATAAAAGAATGAGAAGCTGAGGGATTCTACCAAGTTTATATAATGCAGTGTAAAGCAAATGAGGAGGAGATTAGAAATAGTTTTATCTCATGACTCAGAACACAAAACCACAACCTTAAAACAACATGGATTTTTCTCAACACAGAAAACAATCAAGTTACCCATGACTGTTACAGAGAAAGTTCAGTCATGTGATTGAACTCTGACCCAAAACTCCGGTTGTGCCTTAAAACTGTCAAAAATGTATTGTTTATTGTTCAAATGAATGTGCATATGAGATTCAAAACTGCAAAAATTTACATATTCAGTTACAATCAATGACCATATTTTTAGTTTGGGACTAATGAACCAAAAGTAACAGAAAAATAACACTGTATCAAAACAGCCGCTATGTCTTGGATTTTCCTGCCCACAGATAGTGGGCTAAAGTTAACTGACTATATGCTAGCATCTGTGCAATATTAACCCAAAATGTGTCAGTTTTGTCCCAGGTATTTTAGTGTGTACCATATTACCATAAAGGTTTGTTTTTTGACATGCTTACCAAGAGTTTATAACTCTCATATTAGTACAGTAAATATGAAGCTGCCACAAAAGCTCAGTTATTCATTTATTTGTTTAATCTGTACAAAAACAATCAATTTGTGGTATTATGGATGGTTATTCACCAGAATATTTCCCTCTACTTCCAGTGCTAAACTAAGCTAACAGGATGCTGACATTAGCATTTTTTTTTACCATGGTGGTATCAATCTTCTAATCTAACTCTGCCAGAAAACAATATTTCCCTGATTTCAAACTATTCCTTTAAAATTACTGTAGCGCACAGTTTTTAGTCTTTATAGCTGGACATAAATAATTTCCCCCTGGTGTCTCTTACCAACAGAGAGGGATTAAACCGAACACAAGCAGATTTTAAAGGGGCGCTTTTAATTCACATAAGCTCTAGAGCAGTTGAGTCTAATCCTTGTGGACAGAGGCCAAGGCAGAGATGCGTAGCCTGTCACAGTTACGTCTGAAACTACAACTGACACTGTACAGTAGGGGGTTTAACTAATGTGTGTAGTTATCTTTAGGCTTTTCCATGACCGCCATACGGAGGAAATATCTCCTCTGAGTGATGAGTAACAGCATTTTTTTTTCTAGCAGCTTGAGAGGGAGCAGGACACGAGTATCTTACTACCTTTACAGACTTTTTCCTCTATCAAATACACACATACTTAAGCACATACACACACACACACACACACACACAGAGGGTCTTCAGGGGGTGGAGTTTGCACAGCGGTCAGAGGACCTGCAAAAACAAAGAGGTACAAAGCCTGTGCTGCATCAGGGGGCCCCAAAAGAGAGAAGCACAGTCTAGAGCACATTTCCTCTGACGGGAAACAGTATAGAACAGCTACTCATGTTCATATACACACATACTTACGTAAGAGAGTGCTCCACTGACTTCAGCTCACCCACTAACCTTTAATCCTAATCCTAAAAACATTCTCTCCTCTCCTTAAATCCATCAAATATTCCTCACAAGCAACTTCTTTAGCAGCGTCTATGTCCTCCAGGGAAGGGACATGCAATCCTGAACAGAGTAAACTGGAGGAACCACAGTGACACAGGCAGCTCTCAGTTTCTTTCTGCTCATTACCTTCCTCTTTTGTAAATACTTCAGATCAGCTCACACGTTTGTCTTCTCTGGGGAAGTAAATGGAAAGTAAGTATGTGAGTTTGTTTTTGGCAAATCTGTGTTAAAAACAGTCGACGGAGCTACAACAGAAAAACAGACTTGGGTTTTCACATCATCCAGGGAAAGCTTTGAATAAAGCACGGCAGCACCTTCACCAGAGCTGCACTGGTATGTGACGCAGTTATTTCTCCGCTCAGTGGTTGTCAAAATCAGTCAGTGGATGTGCTTTTCTAGAATATTTCTTCTCAAGAATCCAGTCTGTTTGTTCTGAGATGAAACATCATAGTCAAAGAAAAATATTTCATTTGTTTATGAGAGTCTCAATTTTTCCATGGTCCTTCAAAGGATGCATATGGTTCCCCTTCACCAGAAAAACAGAAGTAAACAGTGAAGAGAAAGATTCCCATCTGAAGAAACCACATGCTTTCCCAACACCACTTACTGTCAGAGAGTTTGTACACATTCAGATACGGCACCTGCAATACTCCCACTTTCCATATTGACGTCGCTGTTCCTGCAAAGCTCTGCCGTCTCCACCTCTGTCACATCATAAACATACACACTCAGTATCAAGAACATTCAAGTTAAAGAGAAAGTATTAGGTGGGTTTTTTGTTGTTGATGGGACTTGCTCTGAGTAAAAAAACGCCCCCCTAATGTATTAGATATACATAACAGTAACTGCAGCTCTCACATTTAATCCTCATTAGATACAGATGAGAATTACATGTAATTTTTCAAGAATCAAAGTTGCTTTTGTGTGAATGTGACAAAGATTCTGTATTTTTACACATTAGATAAAAGCTTATCATCCATCGTTTGAGAGTCAGAAAGATTTGTTTCAGTCAGTGTTAGTTTAATGGAGGGCTGGACATGAATAAGAGTTTAAGCAGATAACAGCAACCACTCAGTGTTTTAAAAACAGTAATTGGCAACAGTCTTTGCCAAACATGATCCTCTGTTTTGGGGACATGCACTAATCCCTGGACTTGGACAGATGATTAGTAGATGTTCAGGCATACACATAAAAAAAATTCAACTGCTTTCAGTTCAAAACAAACTTACAACTCTCATTCTCTGACAGTTCACCTGCTTTCAGTGCGATCACGCTTCAGCTGACACTTCCAGGTCAGTTTATCAAACTCTAGTGATTTCCTCTCAATGGTTAAACTTCAACTGAATCAACAACTTCTGTCAGCACTTCCATTTCACCTGCCACCCTCCAGCTTCTTTCACTAATAGTATTTTGACTCCCACTTTAGGGTGAGTGGACATGCCCAGTGCTGTGAGTGGCTGTACCTGACTGTGGAGACAGTCAGTTTTATTGTTCACTAAATGTATTTTATCGTAACTTTTAGGTAAAAAAAAAATTAGCTAGGTAATACTTAATGTGGCAATGTTATTACATGTTAATGTTAGTTGCTGCAGATTAATAATGATATGTGCTTGTGAATTGGGTAGCAGCAGTAATTCAGTCAGACTGTTGTGAAAATAGCAGTCCAAAGCAACATAAATACTGCACATCGTGGCCATTGAAGGTAACTTCTCTTCAGATCATTACTATGATAACAGACAGAGGCTGATGTTATGACTGGCTGCTAATGACTGTGACAGGCTTTGACTGTAACTGTGAAGCCATAGCTACGGGCATTGCTGTTATTGTGATTATGGCTATACTGGCTGTTTTGATTAGCGAAGATGTGTTTTTTAGGCTTAACGCTAACCATCTTAGGTTACATGCCAGTGTGAATTGACTTGTATACATCTGTCATATCTGACAGTCATGTTCAAGTCATGACAAATGTGTCTATTTACAATGCACAGCCACAACTTATATCACAGTCACAACAGCTACACTCACAGATACAGTAACAGAATGGCTATGAACACATAGCCAAGCTCAGCTTCCCTCCCTCGTTTAATATTTCTACTTGTTTCAGCACTTAAACTGTAACTGCCACTCAAACTTCTTTCACTCTTTTTTTTAATACCACTCTACCTGACTGCCACTTGAGCTTCTTTCAGTATTTAATTGTCAGCTGCAGGCATTTCAGAAAATGTAAATGTGCTAGAGAATTTGTACTAGCTAGTAGAATGAAGCTCTAGCACACCAACTTACTAAAGCAATCTTTCCTCTGAGTATTCATTATATAAAAAAAAGAAAAGAAAAACTTGGCTAATACCACGATGCAAGCACCTAACACTTTCCGCATTGGATTTGAGAGATTAGCAGCTCTTCCCTGACCCAGTGTGAGCACACAGGATCTCTTTCTCTCTCCATGGCAGCATTGCCGTGGATCAGTAACAAGCTGCACACCTGCCTGCTTACAGACTATCCATCAAAACCCAATAACAGAAACCAGCAGCATCTCCTCTCACAACAGGCGTTTGCCATCCCAGCATTATGCTAGTCTTCCATCACATCCTGCTCATCACCCGCTGCCTCACCAGAGCTGCTTTATTTTCACTCCACTGCCAGAGGATTGTCATAAAAATAGTAAATGACATCTCGCAAATTTAATCTTTATAAGCTGAATATCATTCAGTAACAGGAACAGAGCAATATTTTTTATGTCCTCTGCAATATGATGTCCTGCTACTCCTCAGGGCTTTGAAGGTTAAAGAGTAAAAATGTGTAAATTTATGCACATATACAGAGGATGATACCAGGATCACAGAGGAGCACCACTGATACCCGCCTGCCATGCACCACATGTCGCGGTAACCATGGCGATGAGTTCATGGGGAGATTTTGGCAACGCTCTAAACCTCCACCAAACACAATAGTTTCTGCTCGGCCCGAGGAGGCATTACCCATATTAAACAGAGGCTGTTCACTCAGGCCGCTGCTGCTGCTGTCATACACACATCACCAACACATAATCCGCTTTATCATGACAAATAGAAGCTCCCAGTACATCATGGTCAGACAAAAATAAGTGAGGCTGCACTCCAAACAGACAGATAGCAACACAAGCAAGGCACTAAAGCACTAGTCTCACAGCTGATAACATCTCAAGCTGGGACAGCCTGTGCTGTTGCAGCCTGGTGATAAAGAGCTGATATAGCTGTAGAATCAGTATCACTCTTGATTTTAAGGGTTCAAGTGTTCAGTCTTGGAGTAAAGATCCTTTTGTACTTCCTATAATAGAATGATAAAAGCTGGGATCTCCTCAAAGATGCAACAAAAGACCCAGTTACTTGAAAGCTCTGGTCTAAAGAAGCAGAGACAGAGTTGAGAGCTCTAGCTCCATCTCCTGGACAGTCACACCACAAAGAAATTACACACAAATTTATGCCCAATGAAAATAAATTCTTTAGTAGAGCACAATAAACAGTAGTAAGGGGGAAAAAACATTTTACGATTCCAGGACAGCTGGAAAACTCAGTAACAGACTGAAAAGATGTGGTGTCTTCATTTTACATCTTTCCAAAAAAATGTTTTTGTTTTGTTTTGTTTTGGTTATTTACAATCCATAACTTATAGGAATTAAATGTATCTCTGTTTTGCTAAGTGTCTGTCGGGCCTTCTACTATTGATATTTACACTGAAGTCAATATAATAAATTAACTTATAATGTAACACATTGAAATATGTGATTTAAAGGTAATTTAACTAAGACAAATAGCATTAGTTTTATCCTAAATAGAGAAGATTACTGCTTCTCCACTCACACTACACTAGTTAGCATTAGCTTTAGCAGGGGGTTAGCTCTATTCCTCCACTGTCCCATTGTTATATTCTTGTTTTACTACAATATAATTACAATAAAGATATGATATTCTATGATTGGATTTAGATGCAGGTTAATTTTTTAGGTAGAACAAAATTAACGACCAATAACTAATACAACTTATCAATAAGTCAATTAAATTTTAGCTTTACCTAAGATAGCAGTTATTTCACCAGTTAGCTACCACTTCTTTGTTTAACTGCTTTAATTTACTCACTCCAGTAAGGATGCATATATGCTCCTGTGCCTCATGTTTGTTTAGATAAATGAAAATGTAGAACACTAATTATCGTCACTTAACATCTATAACATCTTATTCCTTTATCAGTCATTTTTACCATTTGAGAAATTAAGAAATTAAACTGCAGGTATGTTTTTGAAGATTTCTGTATCTCTTATTTCATTGTCATACATTGTACGATACATTTGTTTATCCAGTTGTAAAGGGCATGCTGAATTGTTCGGCAGGTTTTCTTCTAGGGCACAAAAATGTGACGTTACCTGATATGTAGCCAGGACAGCATGGCCGTGGTCCCACCACCGAACACCCAGACCGTGAAGAAGACAATGAGCAGTGTGGTGGTGAACATCATCTGTCGGGCGTAGGTGGCCGTGTCCCGGATGGCCAAGGCAAACGCCATCGCACCTCGCAGACCTGCAGACGGCCACATCCGAAAAAAAATATCATCTAATAACATCCAGTCTAACATGATGAGGAAGAAACAAAAACTGATGTGACTCTTTCATACCTGCAAACATCATCATATGCTGGAAGTTTCCTTTGATCTTGTGCCTCCGGCCGAGGTTGAGGAGGAAAGAGAGTGGGTAAATGTTGAAAGCTCTTCCGATGAATATGGCAATCTGACAGGCAGGTCAAGAAGTTTTTAGACTCGACAATTCAATGCTGTTGAGATTCAGGGAGCTGGCTGTCCTGACCCAAGCAACAGATGAAAGTGAACTTCATAGTGAAGCAGTAAAATCTCTCTTAGAATGATTTGTTTGTTTTTAAGGAAGGGAGAGAAAACAAAAAATGACTTCAGACATTACATTCATCTGGGGTCATCTATAGCCTGTCTACAGGGACATCACAAGTTATCAACTATGGACCACTTCTGCAGCTGGGGAATATCTACTTCTAAGGAACTGATAGTCCTAACTGGAAACAGAAAAACACATGCTTGTTGTGTACCAGAAGGATACAAAAGCCCCTATGATGAAGATGGGGCTGAAAATGTGATTCTGGAAGGTGAAGAGAGCCAAGCCCATGTAGGAGAAGATGAAATTCTCAGCTAGGAAGTGAAGGACCTCAAAGAGCTGAAAAGAACATATAATAAGCATTATGATTTCAATTTAAAACTGTTTGAATACACAGCCAGAATAAAGAAAGAAAAAACACAAGATTTGCTTTCAGGGTTCAGGCTTAGAGAGGGAATTTCACAGAAATTTTTTTCACTCTGCATTGCTTTTTAAAAAGTCCTGGTTTTCTGAGGTAAGCCTCTATTCCCTCAGAATCCAGAAAAGCTTTGGGAGTGGTTTTCTCTTTTCTCTCCCAGGCTGACAGAGCGACAGACTCTCTGGCTGCCGTGATGATTATAGAGCTCACTGCATCTATGTTGCTCTGAGCGGGAGGCCCAAGACAAGGGCAAACACACTGACGTGGAGACGAATGAAAATGCAAACCAGAGCATTAAGAGGGAGGAAACAAGTTGAAATGCCCATTTTCATTTTAATCTAAGTGAACTACTTTTAACCTTGCTGTGCACTATGCACACACAGCTTTCTTTGAAACTGAATAACAAAGCCTGCTAGGATACTGATCCAAAATGTGTCACGCTGCGTGTTGTCTACATGCTAATCTGTACCCTGTCCTCAAGACTGAACCCCCTCTGGGAAACTAAACAGTCGTATCAGGAGGGATGTCCTCAGACAGCCCCGATTAAGGTCACAGCAGGCTGATCGTGGAGCCATCTGGCACCGGGGCCGAGCACCCGGTTCATACTATCAGGGGGTTCAGTGCAGTCAACAATAATAAAATGGGGCTACACGTGCAGGAAGTGGTCAGATGCTACCTGCTTGGTGCGCTTTGTGGACTCTTCAGAGAGGTTGTTGTAGGTGTAGTGAGCCTGCGTGATGCCACAGAACAGCACGGCCACGACGCCTGTGGAGCAACACACACATGTTCGAGGGGTGTTAATGCAATGACTCAAACAGATTACATTGTACCAACAGGCTGTGTAATTTGGATACACCATTGCACAGTTCACTCACTCCAATGATTATTTAAAGTCATCTGAACCAAAGATTTTCAGTCCTCCTAATGCCTTGTAATACATAATACATTATCTGTTTAATTCACCTACTGCACATCTGCTACATAATCTGTGTTTAAATCCTTGTCACCTTTAATTTGTATAACAGACAGACTCAGCTCTCTAAAGATAGTTTGACATCACTTAGTTTAAACTGCCCATAATTATGTTTAGCACAATCAATGACTTGTGAGTGAGTTTGGAGTTAAAATGCAGGAAAGGTGCAGTTGTGATTGAGCACAAAGATTCTACAACCTGTAATATTAAAAATAATAATTTATTATTAATTTATTTATATAAAAATATTTAATAACTAAAAGGTCTTTTGATAGTCCAGATCTACTATTTAATGTTCCATCATATAAGAAAACAGGTCTACACATTGACAAAGAACTAACAGAGACTCTCTTTTACTATGAAATGTTTTTTTATAGTTTGCCATGATTTATGTTTTAACTTCCAATGTGTTTTAGTCATGCTGTAACTCATGACACAAAGCGTAAAAGGCTCTTCTGATGCAAAGGCATAAACAATGTCACATAGTTGCTGGATTTTTTAGTTTAGTTTTGTTTCTTTTTTTATGTCATATTTTAATAAATTTTGATCAGACAGGTGTTGGACAGTTCCTCAAAATGTCCACTTTTATCAGCATCCTGACTGCAGTCGTCTAGTGCCTACTTCCCAATCTGCAAGCACTTCCCCCTCAGCTGTGCCCTGACACAGCTCACCTGTGAACCCGCAGGCCTCGGCCAGCAAGAAGGTGCTCCAGGACATGAGGAAGAAGAGGGCCGTCTCCAGCAGCGGAAAGCAGTGCAGTTTGGTGAACTTGGTGACGTGGAGATCTGGTTAAAGAACTATACTGTAACACAGGTTCTGTTCTGAGCAACAAATCAGTCTGGAAATTAGACGTTACATTTGTAATTTCATTTCAAAGCATGCATCAAAGAAGGATATGAGAGCAGTGACGACTCCTGTGGCTGCACCCATCACAAAGGAGCCGCTGAAAATACCCAAGAAAACCCCCACTGACTTGAAAAAGGCAGAGGCATCGAACATGTGCGTGTTTGTTCCACTGGGCTGGTAAGCCACAATAGACCTGAAATACAGAAAACATAATGTGGCTTATTTTCAGCATTTATTATAAACTCTCCAATGTTTTGAAATGATTTACCTCTGTATGTTTAAGGAAGTATTTAGAAAAATAATCTGTGTTCACTATTTTGTTTTCATATCTACCAAAATGAAATAACCTAAATAGTCATAAAAGTAGTAGTAGGAGGAGGTGATTGATAATCTTCCAGTAGAGGGAGGCAGAGTGCCATCTGTCTGTGAAGAGGGGGTGTGATGCAAAGCCATGCTGCTCTGTCTCACACTGAGCACTGTGTTTTAACACCAGCAGAGAAAACAGGCTCAAAAACTCTACACAGTTATCTGGTGCAGAAGGAAGGAAGGTGTTGAGGTTTGTAGATGTGGGTATGATAAGGCAACGTGTGACTTACGAGGAGAGCACGATAGCAACAGCATCATTCATGACGCTTTCCCCAAACAGCAGAGCGTAGAGATCCCCATCTGCATGGAGCTCATTAAAAATGGCCAACACTGTCACTACACACAGAAATACAGATAGAAAAGCAAAGAAAAAAATATTAAGACATAGAATTTCACATGCACTGACACAGTCCGCTGCTCTCCAAACCGACTGAGAGTGATCACCATACCTGGATCTGTGGCAGAGATGACGGCACCGAAGAAAAGGCAGTCAGTGTAGTAGAACTTGTCAGTCAGCTGCCCGACCACTTGCATCAGTTTGACCACACCGTACATCAGATTCCTGGAGACGGTGGAGAAGAGAACAAAAGGTACACAAGCTCACAACAGAGAGATCTGAACACACTGATGCCCACTGAGCTCCTGATTTTAAAATCAACATTTCACAAACAGAAAGTGGACGCTCACCCAATCACAAAACATGAGATGGCAGTGCCAAGAAACGCATATGTTATGATGGAGCCCAGATTCCTGAAGAAGTGTCTCTGGAAAAGGAAAGAGGAGAGTAAGTAAGCAAGTAAAAACAACACTTTCTCAAGCCAATTAAATTTTAGTTTGCTTTTACAAAACAACTGTCTTTCAACATTAAAGGATGTTAAAAAGGCTTGAGGTCAGTAACAACCGGGGGTAGGCGAGTAATTCCCTGTCAAACAGGACCAAAAACACAAACAGAAATTCAGCTGTTTGACTGGTTGCAAAACAAACAAGCAGCAAAACTCGAAGGCCTCTCCGGATCACTTCCAACACGAGCTTCTCCTGCTCTCTCTGTGCAGTCTGAGAAACAAAAATGCTGATTCAGAGTTCTCGAGGAAGTGTGCCTTTTCCTCAGTGACTGTCAGGAGGGATTTTTGTTGAAGAAAACAAAAGATTCTAACAGAATTGAAGAGAACTACTGTGGTGATTATGCTGAGGAAATACATGACAGATCTTCAGTGGCAGCATAGTTAGATGACACACCGCTAATTACGCTGACATCTGCACATCAGTCACAGTTCTGTGTGTTTTGTTACGATGATTGAAAGCTCAAGACTACAAGAGAGACTCTCTGTTTCTTCCAACAGATGTTAAAATTCAGTGTAAAATTTACTCCCACTGCAACAGATGATAAAGAAATTGTGCAATTTTAAACCTGACATGACCTCCTGCTTCCTATTTCCTGAGGTCTGTTGTTTGACTAAGCAAATTCCACTGTGGATCCCAATTTCAATAGAAAAACAAAAAAAGCCTGTCAACAAATATTGTTACAGTAACTCTAAACTGTCACAGAGAGATTTCTTTAAACCACCAACCTGAGGCATCTTCTACTTTTAGAAAATAAGAGCTGGCAAAGAATCATACAGTATGTTAATACTGAAGCAATTGGTCAGTAGCTGATCAGTTAATTCATTCACTGACAGAAAGTTAATCTAGAGTTTTGATAATCAATTGATTATTTAAGTCATTTATCAAGCAAAAATACTAAACCTTTACCAGTTCCATCATATAAAATATTAGGATTTGCATTGTAAATTGAACACCTTTGGATATGGGACTGTTGTTTGGATAAAATAATAAACAATGTGATGTCATTTATTTATTGTATTTCAAGGATTAATCTATTAATTTATAATGAAACTAATCATTGCTACAATACATGTGTAATTAAATGACTACAGCTCTGTCCAAATCCACACTACAGTCTAATTCTAAGCAGTTTTTTAGTGACTTCACCCTGGAAAACGTGGGATAACTGAGTATACTCAAATCAGTCAGTATACAGACTAAATACAGCTGATTTTTGAGTTAGCTGTTGATGAACATTGTTATCCCACAGAGCACAAACAGGAAGGAAAGGAAGCTACACACAGCTGGGAAAAAATCTAATAAATTGTAGGTGGTGATTAAACAGCTCAGACGATCTTGGAAAACAAATTAAAAGACTATTCCAGCAAAAGAAAGACATTGTTGACCATGTTGACCATTTTTAGTTTAGCGTGTTAGCGTGCTAACCATTACTAATTAGTGTGGCACACCTGAGACTGATGGGAATGAGTTGTGAAGATATCTGGTCATAAAAAATGAAACTTTGACTTGCTGGTGTTTCTAGAGGAAAGGTCAGGGGGTCATCAAAGACAGAGGGACTCATGTTGTGTAAGGGCCATGAATGTTAGTACAAAATTTAACGGCAACACATTAAATAGCAACTAAGATCTTTCAATCTAGACCAACTCGGTGAGCCGACTGCCTGACATTGCCATCACTAGAGCCATGCCACTAGCATGGCTAAAAATCTAATTACCACTTCACTATAAACCACAGTCAGATAATGAAGCTCTGCACAGTAGCAAAGGACAAGGTCATTTCCTCCCATTTATCTGACTTCTCCTTGATATCATCTATCACCGTCCGAGTGGATAAGTCTGAGTTATGCCCTCACAAGAACATAGATCAGATGTCACCACCTGTTTAAAAACACTTCACCCTCCATTATTTCAAGGTCGAGAAACTAAAGCACCTATGCTGGAGATATACTACCCACAAGTCTAATGCATAAAAAGTACCTGGGGCACCTTAAACTCTCAGAATGTAAATATGGTTTTGGATTAATAATGAAAAGCACAGAGGTGCTCCAAGGTCCCCCCCTGAATAAAACAAATCTGTTGCTCTACAACAATCAAAAGCAGAAACTGCTTATATTGTCAGCGTCAGCCGTTTTTCTCTGCCAGAAAGGAAATGAAAGACATCTGCTGTGGACTTCCCCTCAAAAAGGGCCCACTTACACTGAACACTGAACGATCTCACAGTCTGGCCAATGAGAGCTTTTCTTAGTTAAGCATCTGTCCAGTGAGACAGCAGTTTGTGGCAGCAGATATGTTCACCTGGCCTTGAAACAACATTATCTCACATTACAGTGTAACGTACAAATTCAGCTTTCAAACTGTCACTAATCTCAAGCTTTACATGCAGCATCTCACCTTCTTTAGACTGTATCCAGCGTGGAAAATAATAGGAGGCAGCAATATGTTGAAAAATACTTCAGGGTCAAATGTCACCTGGTAAAGAGAATAAAGAGAAAGTGTTATTAGGGTAAATTTGAAAAGCAGAATGAAACTTTTAATGATTTTTTTTTTCTGGCTGTTACCTTGCGCAGCATATCATTCTGCTCCACATTGTGGATCTCTCTGGAGTTGATCTCCCCTTTGAGGGTGTACTCAAAGAACTTGCCACTGACATTAAGCAGCAGGGTGCTGGCAGGCCCTTCCTTCAGCGAGCAGCTCGGTGGTGTCTTGTTGTGGTAGCTGGTGGCAGGGATGCCGTATCGCAGAATCACACCCACCAGCAAACCTGAGAAAATCAAAAAAGGGGGATGGTGACAGTATGATTAAAAAAACACAGCCATTTTTTCAAGGGTTTAACCTTTTCAATTAATCAGGTAATGTGAGGCAAAGGATCCACAATTATCCAAAACTGAATGTCATCAAGCTAAACAAGTCAGTTTCTCAGCACAAGATGATTTTCCAGGTGCTTCTGCTTTACAGGGCCCCAGGATCAAGCAGTGACACACAGAGAGCAGCCAAGCAAAGAAAGAAAAATGAGGAGATGGTAAGTAGAAGCTTGTGGGGAGAGCTAAAGCCAGGAAGAAAGGAATGAGGCAGGCAGTTAGAGAACATAAATCCTCTGATCAGACAGCGGTTATCTGCAGGAGAAATGGCAAAGCAAAGTTGCCAGCACTGCACTCACTGATTCTTCCCTAGCAGAGGGTTAACCACATGCAGTGCATCACACTCTGGCTTTGGCTCTAACCACACATGTATAGACAGACACAAATAGCGACAGCCTTGCACATGGCATAAGGTTGACTTTGAAAAGTAGTTGAGAATTAAACCATTGCTTGTGCCAGTTTCCTGCAAAACATACTCAGATTACAGTGGCCACAAACTTTAGGTTCTTTCCAGCAAGAGGGAAGTTTCATGTTTTTGAACTGGGAAGTACCACAGAGGGAAAACAAGCATTTAATAAGATATCAGTTCTACAACAATGAACGTTTTTCCCCTTTGAATCAACACCACAGACTTTCATTAATGTATTCTGCACCACTGATTTGTCCTGATTACAGTGCCACAGTAACCTACTCTTTACCAAGAGAAGAGATAAGGTTTTCTGTGGAGGCTGCTCTTTATACAGACAATCAATATTGTGACAACATTTCCACTTGGCAGCTCATTCATACTGGTGATAGTCCAATAAATATAAACAGTCTGATCTAACGCAAAGTAGGTTTAAACCTCATGATACCAAACTCAAAGCACAAAACAATATTCCTAATAGCATGGGGTTTGAACTTGACATAGATTACCTGCCATATCAGTAAATACAAAACACATACTGTATGTGCACATCTCTGGAAACAGTAAATCTTTACTCTAATATTCTTCTCAGTTTCTGGTTTTTGACCTCCTGCCAGGTCATAACTCCATGTTGGAGCTCATGATCAATATTTGTGGAGCGAGGAAATGAAACCACAAAGGTGGTTTAACTGGAAAACACCAAAAACACCAAAATACCAAAGAACAGACAAAAAAACAAATCAAAGTCTGTCTTTTTCACGTGAGATCTCTGGTTAATAAGTGACATTTGTAGCTCTGACTGACTGATTCCTAAATTCTTCATATTGTTCTGAGGCGTTGTAGCTGAAATGGTTTAGCTCAGTGTTACTGGCACACACCTTGACAGTGGTCTCTGACTGATCGTGTCATTTGAAAAGAATTCAAATGATAAACACAGACTTTGGTTTGTTAACTGAAGAGTTTTCTCTTTGAAATCAGGAAAGTGGACCGTTCTCTGATGATTTCACAATTCCATTCTTGCGTGGGCTGTCTGGTATACAGTATATGTTGCATTAGTCTGTTCCATGAATATTCCGTGCTTTTGTAGATGTCCCTGTAGAAATACACATAATGAACTCAGTGGCACAAAAATGCATCCAGACCCCAGCTGATGACAACTCGAGACTGATGAATGTGAAAAACTCAGCTGTCAGCCCCTTAACTCTGCAGCCTTTAACAACCAAACACCAAGGTATAATATACCCTTTTTCGCAGATGGATACTGATTATATTGTTGAGATACAGTCTCTTCATGTCAACATGTATCTTCTCTCTTTTTCTATCTCCCACCCTCAACCTTCCTCTGGTAACTACTTGAAAGCTTGAAAGATATCAAATATTTAAAAAGAACATAGTGATTACATAAGACATCTCAGGAAGATTTTCTACAAGGAGTCTGTAACAACTACTGTAAAAGATATCTTTCTTTATGTTACAATAATATTATAGGAGATAAAACAATATAAAATACATTAAGGCCATTGTAATCTAATTTGTGATGCTACAGACACTGTGTAAGTGCCTTCTGATATGTCAGGGGGCTGATTCCCAGTCAGTCAGAAATAAAGCTGCACATGCAGCAGCCTAGTGGAGAGAAGACAAGGTTGAGCAGCCCAAAGCACCTTCTAGAAATTAGCACTGGCCCAGCCAATTAGGAGCAGTGTGAGCTGGTGGAAATGCGGAGGCGACTCAGTGCATTTGTTCAGACTTAAATCATCTCAGTGTCCTCAGGTTTTCTGCTCAGCGTCCCTGTTCAGCCGCTGTACACCACACGGGAGACTGAATCATGCAAAGCCTGCGGGAAGGTGGTGGTAGTTGTGAAGGAGAGAGAGTGAGTGTGTGTGTGTGTGTGTGTGTGTGTGTGTGTTCAACATGTAACCTCTAAGCCTCACCGTAAATCATTGCCAGCCCGGTTTCGTGAAGGAAACGGACCCGTCTGTGCTTGAAGAGCCATATGGTGAGAATGGTTAAGGTCAGCAGTAAAATGAATGTCAGCAAATTAACGCTGTCCTGTCTGTGACTTTCCTCAGCCTCCTTCTCGGTGGCAAGTTCTTCCATTCCGTCGTCCTCCGCCTTCAGCCCGGACACGGTGCTTAGTAAAATCCAGACGGGCATCATCATGTCCAGCGCCGCGCAGACACCGCTCCGCTTCGACTGTCGGAGAGCGTCCATGGTGCAGGATGCTGCTGCTGTTGCTGCTTACAGCACAGCGCCTCTATGCCATGTCACTGCTGGAAGGTACACACAGCTGAGCCGAGCAGGGGAGGCAGGCCAGTGCTCGCAGACCGTAAACCGGCGAGTTCAACCTTTTAAAGGTACACTGCGCGATGTAAAACAGGCGAGGGAGCGGGACTGCGCTGCCCTTGTGGAGGAGACCAAACCACACTGTTGCCCAGGCAGCCACCAAGTCAACCGATTTCAGGCTACTGAGTCATTGTGCTGGGATTTTGATGATTGTGCAATTCAGTGCTGGCCCACTTCAAAACAGGAAATTCACATGGTCTATGCCTGGACGTTAAAACTCAGCCCCTTGCAAGAAAAGGAGGAGGAGATATCCGCTGTGGATAATGTAGTCTAATGTGTAAACCTATCATATGCTTCCTGCCCAGCACCAAATGACAAACAAAGTTAGTAACTGTTGAACAGACATGACTCAAAGGGAATGCTAATGTTGCTCTGTATATTCTGGATGTGTAAATAGGCAATTGTTTGCTAACACATTAGCCATCACTACTTTGTAATTACACAGTATGTCTGTGTTGTTTTTACACCTTCAGTTCATGAAATGTAATTATTTTGGTTTATTTTGTACTCACATGGTGTATGTCCTTTAATAAAGTTGTATTTAATTAATGACCAACTGACTGTTGGTAACTTTGAGGTGATGGTACATACACAATGCACAGGAAGTGTATATGACAGGGTGGTGATAGTGCGAGGGGATCCAGCCATACCTTGTACCAGCCAGTTTTCTAACAGAAGTGTCACTGCTTTCACATCGATTTAATGAACAGCTGTAGTGTCATTTTGCAAGCTGTATATGTTCCCAGTTAGGTCCACTTTGATGCTCACCTGTGAGAAAGACAGTGTAGCGAATGTGAGAAGCGGGTGAATCTTTTCATATGATAACTAATGCAATAGTAACACCTGAAAATACATGTTATTTCAAGGGAAAAAAACTGTTGTTTAAAGGCCAGTAAGTCACCACAATGTGCTAGACACTGTTATGGTTTTCTGATTTTACAACAGTGTCATTGGAAGAAACAGCTGTGGTAAGGGTACAGCAAGGCGCAAAGCTTTCTTCACCTTTCTCAACCAGTAACCCTCATACTTGAATTGTTTGAAATGTACTACTCCAAATCTCCTTTAAGAGAGCCTTTACCATACACCACATACTATACAAGTTCAGCAGCATTAATGTTTTATATGTCAGCAGTACACTCGTCACCTTATGTTTATGTGGTCAAACAGGGTGAAAAGGGGATGTACAGAGAGTTCAGACGGCAGAGCATCTTTCACAGAGGCATGATGGGGGATTACCTATTATTAGAGTGTCCTAGTGGCTTAAGTTGCAAGCTAATCTCATGCCTGGTTTGACTTAGTTTCATGTTGTTTGTCGTTTTTTGTGCATGGCTGTGCTCTTTTTAACTATAGCTCAAACTCATACCTCGTCATTAATTTGGCTGGTGTGTAAAAAGAAATCACTCATAGATCAACACACATGCATTATCTTGCATGATATGAATTTGGCACTATTTTCACTCATTATATGTCATCCATTGATATTATTATTTTACATAAGATATTTTATATGAGCTAGTAAGTGGGTAAAAGCTGTTTTTTGGGATCAAGACAACACCCACAGGGGTGTGCCCAGTGTGTAGATAATGGTGCGTTCATGTCATTCTGGTAAATCAATAGATATTCGATTTTACCTGAGTGGTCCTTCTCCCCGTCCATTGATGCAATGATAGGATCAAATTTGAAAACACCCAACTTTGTGGTGTGCGACGTGTAACTGCATTTTGTCTCAGATATCTTGCAGAAGATGAATTGATTTAATTGAGTATGCAACATCATTATATTTTTTAAAAATGATTCCTACTAATTAGTTATATATGCTTCAAAATGTGCACATTTAAAGTTAAAAATAACATCTTGTGTGTGATTTTTGTTACGCACATATACAGCATTAAACATTCTAAAGAATGAAAACAGGTTGATGAAATCTTCTTCGTATTTGTACCAATGCGTCTCACGAGTGCACACCCCTTCTACGTGATCCCGTCACTCTGTCCAGGCATGTGATTGGCTATTGTAACGACTACCTCAATGCCGATTGGTTACGAAACGAGGCTGGGAAACGGGAAGCTAAAAAAAAAAAAAATCTTGTCAACTAAAGTGCACGTAAGCTTCTGCCTCACAATTCTCGTGTTCTCCAAGCCAACGTTTCGGTTAGAAAACAGGTTTAACCTGGTCGCCGCTGAAAAGGCAAAATGGGGTGCTTTTTTTCGAAGAAATCCAAAAGAAAGTCGTCCGAAAAGGAGGACCGTACGCCGACGACAACGACAGTCGAAACTACGACGACAAGCAACGCGGTTCCCCTTGGCAACAACACGGACGAAGCTCCGAAGCAATACAGCTGGGACAAACGAGAGAAGGTAAAACCCTGGACCCCGATAAACCTTAATAAAGTGATAGATTAAAATAAACTGATACCTGGGGCCGGTGGTGGTCTTAACCAGCTAACTTAAGTCTGCCTTACCGCCTAATTTGTGTGCTCACCCGCTCCCAGGTAGCTAATGTACATTCTTCAGAGGTGTAGTTAGCTAACTACATTCACACGTTTAACTTACAGCCAGATTTTCATCTGCAGCTGCAAATTTTGTATAAGAGAAATGTCAATGGGATCATTGTTACAACCTACCAGGACGCCACTGACCCTGCTGTGCCAACCTGCAACTTTACCTAATGTCGATATTTGTATGTCTAAACTGATTTCCTGACTGCTGCAGCAGTAAAGTAACACTGTTTACTCGCCCAGATTCATTGCGCAGCAGCAGCAATGAGCCATGGCAAGCAATCTCAAAATACTCAGTTATGCGTGTTAACTGTTACCTAACTATCCAGGGGGTGCTCCCTTTAAGTTGAGAACACTCTTTGAGTTTTAGGCTCAAAGCCTCGCCGTCTCTCGCACTTCGTGTATCCAGAGTTATCTCATTATCGGATTACTACACAACACTGCTCCACAGCTGACCACACTAAACGTGGCTTGTTCTGACACTATGGGCGTTAGCCAAGCGGCAGTTCAACTTCCGTTTTGACTCACTGGATGTTAAATGTGTTAAGCCAAATAATACACCACACGATGCAGTTTGCTGTTGTGAAGTCTGAAAATAGTACATACCGATACATACTACAACTTAACAGGGTCAAATCGGATATGACTCATGTCTGGAGAGTCAGACAATAGTAGTGAAAAACAAAGCACGTCTGTAAAGCTTAGTTTCTTACAAAAATATTACTATTGTTATTGGATGGTAGAGGTGGCAGCATATTCGATGCTAGTATTGCTAAAAAATGTGATGCATCTCGAAATGTATTGTTTGAATACTCATCTGTTCTCCTCTCTTTTGGCACAGGTTGATCCCAAAGACTACATGCTGACAGGGCTCAAAGATGTAACAGTGGGCCGTCTTCCTGGAAAACTGAACGGGCAACAGTTTGTCATCCAGGAGTGTGAGAACTGCAACATCTACGTGTTTGACCACTCAGCGACTATCACCATCGATGACTGTGTCAATTGCCGCATTGTTCTAGGACCTGTCAAAGGCAGTGTGTTTTTCAGAGACTGTAAAGACATCAAGTGCGTGGTGGCCTGTCAGCAGTTTCGCACACGGGACTGTAAAAAGATGGAGGTGTTCTTGTGCTGTGCCACTCAGCCCATCATTGAGTCCTCCACGGGGATGAAGTTTGGCTGCTTTCAGTATTTCTATCCTGAGCTGGCGTTTCACTTCAAGGACTGCTGGGCTCAGCATATTCAACAACAACTGGAGCAACATCCACGACTTCACACCAGTGTCTGGAGAGAACAACTGGAGCTTGTTGCCAGAGGCTTCAGCAGTTCTGGATTTTGTACCAGCCCCAGACCCTGAGTCTGAGTTCAAGTCTGTGCGAATCTCCACTGACCCCGCACGCAGCATTGTGCCTTTGACAAAGGGAGGGAGGCGTAAGGACAGTGAGGAATCCTGCCTCTTTGTTTTCTTTGCTGGAGAGTACACCACTGCAAATGCCCGCAAATTGATTGATGAGGTGAGAGTGTGAGGAAGTTTCGCTTAGTTTAACACGACTGGTTAAGTGCTGGCTAAAGGAGGAAGTCTTTGTTTATATGTGAATGGAAAAATGGTGGTGGTAATGTCACATGGAGTTTACTCACTGATAATACTCTGACAAATGTTTGGGCGAGGTCATCTAAGTTTAAACTGTAGGAAAAGGTTTTAGAGTGAATCAAAAAAAAGAGCAAAACCACAGGTCGCACCATTTTGTTGAAGGAACAGACGTTTAACACAGAACCATAAATGAAGTTAGATATTGAGGAAATCTACTCAAGCTTTAACCTCCACTGTTTTTAGAGTAATCCCAAACAAGCAGAACAATCAGTCACTCGTTTTCAGCCAAATTAAATGAGTTGCATCACCACTGAAGCTTATGTTACTGTCATCCATAGAAGTGGGTTATAGATAATGTCTTATCAAACCACCAGGTTATTTCATCTGAATACAGTATATGCGACTGTGAGTTTCAGGTCTCTCCTCAGCTGTGGCTGTTGCACCTTCATGTACTGAATGTGTTTTTTCAGCTCTCCAGCTATTGTGTGAACCTAGTATTTGCATCAACATGTATTTACTATTTGAAATACTGAAATATCCCTTTAATCAGTAGTTGCATCTACACATTTTTAATGTTTTATATATACAGAGTAATATGATTTTTCAGCTTTCTTTTGTATAGCTGACTTTCTAAGCTACCATCCAATGCTGGCTATGTGGCTACATGAACATTCCAGTAATGTTTGTACTGTTGCCAAAATATGCATTACTCTATCACATAAGCATGGAACTGGATGACACTTTTGTGCGACACTAAAGAAGTCTTAGTCCAAGACACATCTTTACAGTTGATCTTCTCTGTACATGTAGGATGGTTCACTGCAACCTCTGCATGTTTATTATGTGAAAAAATCTTGTTTGCACAGGTGACTGCTAAAGGTTTTGTGCTGATCCAGACGAAGGAAGTCTCAATGCGACCTGAAGATGTGAAGCGGGTGTTTCAGAACAGTGCAGAGGATCTTGTGGAGTGGATCACCAAAGGTAATTTTCTTTTTCTTTTCTTTTTTGGTGATCTTTTTTGTTTTGTTGTCATTGCTCCAAAATATCATGTACTCAGGAACTGGGCCGGGTGTGTTAGATCTCTGTTTGATAAGTTTAACAGCTACAACAACTTCATGCTCTGCATTTGATGAAAATAACAAATTGTTTTGCACGTTATAGCAGAACAGAGTGAAACAGGCACTGTGTGTCTTAAAATGTCTAAATAGGGCCAATTTCCAATGCTATTAATAATGACTGTTTCCTGCTGTTGCGTCAGCAGCTTATTCTGCTGTGTTTCCTGTGATTCCCTTTTCCACCCAAGTACTTACAAGAAAGTGTGTCCCCACTTGGAAAAAAAAGTTTACTATTACAAATCATGCTGACATGATGTCTATAATGACAACACTGCTGACTGCTAGTTTCCATTGCCAATTTGGTACACATTGCAGAAATCAGCTAAATCAGCATTCAGATTTGGTCGTGAATACTGGAAAAATGTCATGATCCCCATTTCACTAGTGAGCAGTCACTGTTTCATAACTGAAGAGTGAGTGTAAATGCACTGAGGAAGGAGACTTATATTTCGCTGTAGTGTGTCGGTCGCTGTAGAGTTGTGGTTGTTGCTCTGTTATGGTACTGTGGGATTGTGACTTTCATATCTCACTACTAAAGGCCCTGTGATTGCTCTGGAGCTGAACGGCGATGGAGTTGTTGAAGCCTGTAAGACCATTGCCAGTGAAGTGTTCAGTGGCACCAAGGTAATCACATTCTCTGTTTGTGGTATCTGTCTTTTATGGTTTTACACGAATAGGTTCACTTTCTTTAGAAAATGTTCTCTTAGAATATGCTGTTTCCCACAGGTTTTTGTCTCTGATAACAAAAATACATCCTCTCGAGACGTGGACAGCTTCTTCAACTTTGCTGACATGCAGATGGGCTTGTGAATGAATACATATGAACAAACTGCTCCTCAGACATTAATTTTTTTTTTCTATCCCCACTGTCCACCTCCTGTCAAATATGAGTGACATTTGATTATTTGCCTCTTTTCAATAGGTAGGGATGGAAAATGTTAAGGACTGTGTTTGATAAAGCCTTGGATAAAACAATTAATCAACCATGAGTCTACAGACTAGATTCATCCAGAAACATTTGCTGTAAACCACTTAACATCCATTAGTTGCTCTGAGTGCTGTGAATATTTATATTTCTATGAATGTATTTGATAATCCCGTTGCTTTTATCGATTGTGAATGTAGTTCTTTGCTGTAAATGTAATTCATTTTAATTTAAAGCTTTGTTTTTTTATTACTGTCTGAAACTGTTGTTGCAGTAGGAAAAACCATGAGCACAAGAATGCTTGAAGGGAGAATATTTTATTTATAAATCAGATTTTTATTCCCTGTAAGGATTTATTTCTGTATGTGGTTTAGATAATGGACTTTTGTTTAACGTGTATATTTGAAACATGCTGTGTAGATGATAACAACATCTTATTGACATCTGTTAGGCCAAAGTTGAATTGTGAAAGGTTGAGTTTACACTAAAAGTGTAAACACTTGTAAAAATGCTGGGTTTTGATGTAGGCAATTCATGTGATCAGTTATTTTTAAAAATATTTTGTAATATTTGTTTTATATGCTACTCAATGTTTTTGTATAAACACAAATCGATGTTCTTCATTATAATTTTTTTGGTAAAATGTTCATGATGTGTGCCCTCTCTGTTGTCAGGCTTTTTCACGCCTGATTAGATGGTTGAAAAAGAAACTGTGTGATACAAACATGAGCCAATTACAGTAACAACAAAGTTATAATCACAATATAACAAGTTTCATTCACAGGATTTTAAGGTTTCCATTTACAAAATAAGAGAATATATTACTGACAAACTGGCAATAATGTAAAGGGAAACATTCTGGTTTCCATTTGTAACCTGATGAGCTTGTCCTTTTTTGAAAAGAGTTCCTAAAATTACACTTTAGCCATTTAAGATTTTTGAACAAGCTGAAACTGTACATACTCCTGTCTAACTGTCTGTATGCTGTGGTACGTCTGGTTTTAGGCTTCACGAACATCACTCCTCAAATTAGTGAGTTCATTTCCTTAGTGTTGCAGTAGAAGCACAATGTTAAAATGTAGTAAAGTTTTTTTTTTTCCTAATGAAATCTCCATCGACATTTAATTCATGGGGTTTGGAACTGGTGAGTTACTCTGTCTTCCTCAGTGAATTACAGTTAACAACTTTCACTTCAGCTATTTGACTTCCCATTTCATCCTCTGACTTTGACTTACTGTTAATTGACAGAACACATAAAGCACATTGCAGATTTAGGTGAAGCTACAAGTAGCCTGAGATATCAAACACTTTTGTACAGCTGCCTTCAAGAAAATATCCATAGGAACTTCTTGTGATGTACTTTTGTATTTGTAAACTTTTTGTATTGGAGCATACAGTTTTTGTAGAACAACGTGTCTTTATGACTGCGCATCCGTCTGTAATTTGTTTCTACACTTAAATGGCTTCCCTGTCTTAATAAAATGGCAGAGTAACATTAAAAGCGTAGAATATCTAAAAGCACACCAGTGACTCTTTGGTTATTTGATATCAGGATGTTATCTCCTGTTCTGGACTTGGCTGTGGATAGAGGTTAACGCCAACGAGCAAATCGAGCGCACCCAGCATGGAGGGAAATCGGCGGGGTTTAGGACCCGGCGGGACGCGCGGTACAATAGAGCTGTTGTGCCGTGGTGGTGGACAGATTGCAACCCTGGAGATTCCCACTGAGGTGGGATACAAAAAAACTACATTTAATCTATAGCTAGGACCAGAGGCTCTGTTTCTTAGGTGTGCGTTTAAAGGTGTGTCTGGGCGGATATGTGGTTGGTATAACGAGGACAAGCAGCGCGTGGACTGAAGGTAAGATGGGAGAAATGTGAACAATATGCTCGTGTGTTCAGTGGGGCTCAGTGTGCCAGGATTTGCCCAGGATGGTTTATCCAGGCCACGGGGCCTGCTGCTTTTCTGCTTTCACAGGACTCTTTGTGCTTCTTTGCTACATTAATGTCTGCGACTATTGAGTGAACGCGTGTCGGATAGTTCAGGCTCTATACGTTGAACAATAAATCCAGTTGAGCTATGTAAATATTCGCCTTAATGGCTCTAGGAAGTGACATCTTTGTATGATGGTGGCGCCCATGTTTGATTTCTCCACAGCCTGCAGTGCAGCCCGCTCCAGGCCTCTCTGTGAGTGTATGTGTGTGCGTTTGGCGCCAACGAGGCTCTTTGGGCAGGGCAGGCACTTGGTTGTTTACGGTTTTATTTTTGTAAAAGTCCCCAGTCTGCGTGTAGCTCAGTCTAGTCACAGCCAGCACCCTAGACATTAGTACATTTAGTGCATTATTCAAAATACGAGGGGAGAAAGGTAAACAAAACGGTGACTGCAGTGTGGCTAATGGCTCCTGTTAACTTAGAAACCTCACATCAACGATCTGTGGACACTGTGATGTCATATCCGTGCATATTCACAGCTTGCAGACCCCCGCTAGCTTGTACTGTATGTGTATGTGTGCAGATAGCAGGGGGTCGTCCCATTTCCTGACTTCTGCTGAATGACCCAGTCTTCACTCCGCTGGGGTTGCCCTCACCCACCTTGTAATTACGTTAACATTTGTAGCAGGACAAGTACATCAGGAGTCCAGTTCTAACTTAAATAGTGGTGCTCTGGCACTGCTTTCTGTCTCTGGTAACACTGCATGTTAACATTTTATATATGTGTTTTATTCAGGCCAGAAGCAACATGTTGGATGGAGTAGATAGTTAAACACACTGACCTCAGTTTATCCATGTTTGTAATCTGAACCAAATCCTTCTGCTCTAAATTAATAGTGCAAAATACCAAACAGTATACTCACTGAAATAAAATGCAAGCAAAGAGTACCTGAGGGCTGCAGCCAGTGATTATTTGTATCATTAAATGCATAAAATGTCAGAAAACAATACAAATTTACCATGAGAAAGCAGCAAATCCACACATGTGAGAAGCTGGAACCAATAAGTGTTTGGTGTTTTAACTTAAAATGACTTAGATGTTCAATCACTTATCAGAATAGTTGCAGATTAATTTTCTGTTCATCAACAGATGGGCTGATTGTCTCTGCTCTTACTGAAATAATAATAGTGAGAACAATGAATGGAAGCACATGGATGGTGGTGAGACTAGTGATGCTGTCCTCATAATATAGGACTATATATTTTATATTTTGCATTAATACATTTGTCTAATGTTAATTGTCATGAGCTCTCTGCACACATCTCTGTACTCTATCTTGATTAGAATAGATCAGCTGATTAATTAATGAATTAGGAAGTATTTAACTATTTTAATAACTGTTTTGTTGTTTAAGTCATTTTTCAAGCAAACATGGCCTGGAGTAACTGAGCACACAAAGTTCACTGTGTTCAGAGATGGAAGCACTCATGTCAGTGGCAGATGCCAGGTCCTCTGAGTGCAGCTATAGAAGGCAAACACACAGTTTACTGTGGTGTGTTTGTACTGTACGACTTCAATTTAAAAATAGTATTGAGTTTTAGTCAAGAAACATCTGGGAATGACTGAAAACGGTGAAACTAGCAGAAATGTAGTGTTAGTAGTGATTCAGTGAAGAGTCAGCGTGGTCGAACTGAATTAGATCTGTGGACCCAGTTTAGACACTGTAACTAGTAACAAACCGCCTGTACTTTTTTTCTTTTTAACTTAAACTATGGTATGGAGTGGGATTGGCTTTATGCCTTTACTCCTCCCACCCCTCCTGTCCTCATGAGGAATGTGAGGCATGTCCTGTCTGTTGAACCAGTGCACTGTATTTGGGGCTACTCCGGGTTGGAGTCCCTAAATATTTTTGAAAGCGTAATGGCACACATACTGTGGACCTGTGTCAGTCTGTCCTGTTTCACTTCACTTTAAACTGTTCACTTGAAACATGAACACTGGGAAAAACAGAAGCAAACAGAGACCCAACTAAGTAGACTCACCATAGATCCTCCCTGGTATAGTCCATGTAGACAGAACAGTTGCTTATTGTCTACATACCTACATCTTTTCTTATTGGACTCACCCATATTTCTTATTTGCAGATATGAAATTGAGTGGTTAAGGGTTAGTTGTTTATCAGAGGAATCTACTACCATGCTTTTCAATTTGAAATGTATGGTCCCTGGTCCAAGGAAAAAGATTTTAAAATTGTTAATACGTGAACTATTTTTTGCAATCTTACATTTTGTTCTTTACGATGTTTTTAAATCTTCCATCTCTCCTTCTGCTCTGCAGGATGTTACAGGATGAAACGTCTCAGGTCCTCAAGCAGCAGTGACAGCAGTTCTGACAATGAGAGTGAGTCATCTGCAAAGGGGCGGAAAATTTCCAGAAACTTTCCATGTGAAGTAAAGCGGGGGAATTTTGGAAATATTGAATTAGAAATTAGAAAGTGGGGGTGACTTATACAAACTGTATCATACACAAACATAAATATAAACATTTTGTCTTGTCATAAGCAGACGTGTACAAACTAATATACATTTTAGAAATTGTCATTTTTTTTTATTTATTTGTGAGTTGAACTTTAATCGATTCTTTCATTGAACAACAAAAAAACATGAATGCTGAATGAAATAAAGTGTGGTAGCTTATATTTAAGCATATCTGATTTACCGGCTAGCTAGCCACTGTACAAACACATTTTTATTTATTTTTTGCTAAAGTTTATTACCATAGATCAAATATATTTACCCCAGTAATATCATCAGAACTCAGTTGACTGCATGTGGTCCGTGGGCTCAGATGCAGCAGTGTGGCTGTAGTGAGCAGGATTCTGGAAATGATCCGTACATGTGATGGAGGAATGAGCAGTGCAGGGGAGAAAAAAAAAAAGAATTTGCATGAAATCTGGTTGTTTCAACTACATTTAACATTAACAACTGTTATAGGCTAACCTGCAGTTTTACAAATTTCCAGTTTATTCCCATTAATTCCCATGGAACGTTTCAAACTTTGAAAATTCCCAGAATTTTGCAACCCTATGCCCAACGGACCCCATAGCCTGAAGTGGACTGTATTTTATTTTTCTCCACTGTTCTTTTTATTAACACTCTCTTCCTTTATTTAGGTCCCTCAACCTCCTTCTGCTCCTCCAACAAGTATGGCAGTAAACCTGGAACCCCAGCCTCCAACCCAAAGAAACCGGCTGAAGTAAGTTCTCTTCAAAGCTCTGTGTGTTGTTAAATGTAAGGACCTGCGTCAGACTGACTGTGTGCCCTGGCCTCACCCACTCTCACACAGGTGTTCAGAAAAGACCTGATCAGTGCCATGAAGCTGCCAGACTCTCACCATGTCTCCCCAGAGGACTACTACCTGTTGGCAGACACCTGGAAGCAGGAATGGGAGAAGGGGGTTCAGGTGCCAGCAAGTCCAGACACCATTCCAGAGCCGTCAGTCAGGTACCAGGCTGCTGATAAACCTACAGCTTTCTGTATTTATTTCACTGTTTAAAGAGCTTTGCAGTGCTGACAGATTTTGGCTGTGTCGTCTGTGTTCAGAATTATTGCGGAGAAGCCCAAGGAAGTCCTTTACTCCCACCAGAAGAAGTACATCCAGTGCTCCTCCCAGGAGTCAACTGAACCAGGTTATGTCAACATCAAAGAGCTGGCAGAGGCCATGTGTCGCTATGATCTGGACGACACGGACCTCTACTGGCTGCACGCGCTCAACCGAGAGCTCGACCGCATGGGTAAGGAGCAGGATTGTAGAGGGATAATCCATCTTAATAAAAAGATGGAAATAATGGTATTAAGATTTGGACTCATGATGTCAAAACAGTCTGCTGGGGTTTCTTTGACCATGTGGAGTTTTGTCCCTGCCCATCTTCCAGGGGAGGAGCCCATAGACGAGCTAACGATGGAGCGCGCCATGGAGGCCCTGGAGAGGCAGTGCCATGACAACATGAACCACGCCATCGAGACGGTGGAGGGTCTTGGGATCGAGTATGACGAGGATGTTATCTGCGATGTGTGCCGCTCCCCTGACAGCGAAGAAGGGAATGACATGGTGTTCTGTGACAAGTGCAACATCTGTGTGCACCAGGTAAACACCTTTCAACACACAGGCCACATGTGAGCTCCGTATTCAGCCGTTTGAATAATCAGTTATTAAATGAAATCTTATTGGTCTGGTTAATAGTAAGTAATCGTGTTTTCTAGAGTGGCCAAATGGCTGCAGTAAATACAACATACATAAGAAAACAATAGAGATGAACTGGTTGCCATTTAATGCCTCAACTGACCATCAGATGAAATAAAAGTAAAAACACTGATCAATAGTACTTGGTTCCAAATCCAAGAATATTTATTGATTCTGTTTTATTTCATAAAATCAGTCTGAGTATTTTTGCTGATAAAGACAGGCTCATAAATCAGTCATACTGATGAAAACATGAGTTAAGTCTTGTGCTAGCATTCAGATATAAACATTTGACTACAGCTGTCAGTAACAGAGGTTTATTGGACGTTTGAAAGGCAAATTTTCATTATTATTGTTACCAAAGCAGAACTGTATCCAGTCTGTTCTAACCTGCTGTTCTCCCCACAGGCCTGCTACGGCATAGTCAAAGTGCCTGTTGGAAACTGGCTGTGCAGGACGTGTGTCCTCGGCATCGACCCGCAGTGCCTTCTGTGTCCCCAGAAGGGCGGTGCCATGAAGGCCACACGTGCAGGCACCAAGTGGGCACATGTAAGCTGTGCCCTGTGGATACCAGAGGTAAATAAACAAACATACCCTCTGCTCTCCCTTTTAACCTCTCTAAGCAGTTCTACACTAAGAGGGTTAAATAATCTCCCGTCATGCTGAATGTTTTGCTGCTCTGTAGGTGAGCATCGCTTGTCCCGAGAGGATGGAGCCCATCACCAAAGTCTCCCACATCCCACCCAGCCGCTGGTCTCTCATCTGCAGTCTGTGTAAACTGAAGACAGGTGCATGTATCCAGGTGAGTGTGGATCTGTGCAGTTATTAATAATTTTGTTATCACTGCTTAGTCAGGTATCACAGGTCCTTCCCTCCTGCTGCTGTCACACTCTACAACCAGCACTGCTCCAATACTACTACAGCTGCTAACACTCATACTGTGCAATATCATTTCACTCAGGTTTATGCTTCCAAACTGTGCAATATCAGTATTCAAAATTCTCAGTTTGTTACTGTGTATATAGTCCTGTTTATATTGTTAATAATTTTTTATATATTGTTTATATCTTCTTTCGTATTTACTAGTATTTATTGTCTTGTTCTGTTTTGCTATCCATGTTTGCTGATGCAATAAAATTACATTTCCCCGCTGTGGGATTAATAAAGGATTATCCTATTTTAGTTTGACTGGAAATGTGGAGTCTCTCACACAAACTTCCTGAAAAGGTGTAAGGTCATCAGGATGACATATAACCTTCATAAGTGCTTTTGTGTCTTTCTTTTACTCTGCAGCACCACTAAGATATTTTCTTTTGGCCACCACACAACCCTCCAGACAGTAATCCAGTTATGAAACAAATCATGTAAACTCAAGTCACCAGGAAAATTGGGTCTCTTTAAAATATGTAAATGCTTAAATCCTGCTCTTACTGTAATCTTGTTATTCCCAGTAATTGGATCACAGTCCATGTAAACACAATAACCTGTTTTTCCCCTCCGTTCCCAGTGCTCTGTAAAGAACTGCACCACTCCTTTCCATGTGACATGTGCCTTTGAGCACAGCCTGGAGATGAAGACCATCTTGGATGAAGGGGATGAAGTGAAGTTCAAGTCTTATTGCCTCAAGCACAGCAAATCTAAATCTGGGGAGGCCAGCCTGAGCCCTGCTCGCTCTAAACCACCCGGCGAGGCGGGCAAGGTGGGCCAGCGGGCACAGAGACTGCAGGAGCTGGAGGAGGAGTTCTACACTCTAATCCAGCTGGGTGAGCTGGCCCAGGACCTCGGGCTGTCAGAGCGCCTGGCCGACTTTATCTATCAGTACTGGAAGCTGAAGAGGAAAAGTAACTTTAACAAAGCTCTGCTGCCCCCTAAAGAGGAGGAGGAGAACCTGGTGCTGCAGCCTCAGGAGGACAGCATCCACACACGCATGCGGATGTTCATGCACCTGCGGCAGGATTTGGAGAGGGTGGGTGCTTTTTTACACTGCAGTGTTGTCGGCTTTATTGCTGAGCCTCTGTGTTTCTGGTTACAGAGCAAGTCCAGAGCATTTCTCAGCACACGCTATTTGTTGACTTAATGTTCTTCATTTTGTAGGTTGCTTATGTGTAATGGTCATTTTTTGCAGTTTATGTGCTGGAATTCACATTTTGGCCTACAAGCCTATAAATCACATTTCACTATAGTAGTTTTTAAACACTGTCCCATGATCAGTCAGAGTATTCCATAACATGTTTTACATATAATTCATGTATTTTTATCACTGATATTAATAAATGTGTCCATCACAGGAACCTCCCATTATAACATCTTTAAGTCTTTGTCTGGTCCAGGATCAGATACTGAGAGACTAAATTTTGAAGCAGGAATAAAAACAACTTTTTGGTTTGTGTTGGAAAGTTAGTGAACTTCCTGAGTTGTTACAAATCAGTTTTTATTGTTTTGCAACATGGAATCATAGCTGAAATTAAATCTTTTTAATTACAAATTGACCTTGTTGATCTTTACAATCAAATTGAAATCCTTAAAAAGGGTGAATGTTTTAATAGGCACTGTACATAAATATGTAACTCATATTTATGAGATACACTTGTGTGGTGATAAAGTCTCAGACATAAATGTTGCCCAGAACAATGCAGTCAGAATAGATGATGGAAACCTGAAGGAAATCTGACACGATGAGCAAGTGTGTAGAGGTCATTTTTAACTGATAAAAAGTAATGTTTTTACTCTGCAGGTAAGGAATTTGTGTTACATGGTGAGTCGGCGGGAGAAGCTGAAGCTGTTGCAGAGTAAAGCCCAGGAGCAGATGTTCAACTTGCATGTGAAACTCATGAACCAGGAGCTGTCGTCTGGTGAGCCGCCTGTCTTGTTATCCTTCCTTGTTTGCTAACATTCTGTCATGTCAACTGAATCTTGAATTTGAATCTCATAATTTCTCCATCCTAAGGTCTTCCTGCTTCATTTCCAGTGGAGAATATGCTGTTTCGTCCTCCTCCACGGATAACTCTAAAGCTGAAGATGCCCAAAGCCTCAAGTCTTGGAAATGGAAATCCCAGTTCCAAATCTGGTAACGGGCCGCTCTGTCCGGACAACAGTGGGAATGTTACTGAGCATTTAGGTGAAGGGCTGGGACAGGGGAAGCCTCAGCTGCACGGTCGTGGTCGGAGAGACGAGCGCTCCAATGGCCGACTGACTTCCTCAAGCCACTCGAACAGTCCAATGCCACCTGTTAAACCAACCGGCAAACCTCTAGCCCTGCATGCTGCGCTCCACGGCCACTCCTCCAACAGCAATGGCAAACTGGACCAAGACCGAGCATGCGTGGCCAAATCCAACGGTCTCTTAGATAAGTTTGTGGCTCAGAGGGACAGTTCTTGCCAGACACCCAGCAACCAGGACGCTTCAAATGAGGCTTTAGACAAGAGCAGCTTTCGTAAGTCTGCCATGGAGCACTTTGGCAGGTCATTCAAAGAGGCAACCATTAACTTGGTACGGACCACAGAGGACCTGCGGGCCTCTGACAAACTGTCCCGTAAGGGCTCAGCCAAGGAGAGACTATGGGCTAAACCCGTGCCTGAACACAAAGTGAAAGGTGTGCGGTCGTACCAGGACAGTGACGGATACTGTCCCGACCTGGAGCTAAGTGACTCAGAGCCAGAGGCCAAAGGGAGGCACGGGCGGCAGGCTGGGCTGCCGCAGCCAGACGCTCCAAAGAAAGGTGTCAGTCGTGGGAAACAGTCGCTGGGCTCCAGACACCCCATGCAAAGGTGACAGCTGTTGTTTTTTTGTTTTGTTTTGTTTTGTTTTGTATTTTTGTTTTTCTTACCACTTACTGCCACTCTCCCAACCCTCTGGCAGTCTTCCTAAGTGCCAGCCTGTCTCTCTGAACACGTTTCTATCAGGGACCAGACCAAGACCCAGTACTAATGGTGCTGTACACATGAAGCAGAAGACACATGAAGGGTATTGTGTTGTATTGATTCATGAAGAAAACGTAGCCCTTTGTCACTGTTGGCGTAAGAGTAATAAATCTGTCAGTCTTCTGAGATTATCATGCTTGCCTTTCATTTGTGGCCAGCAATACATTTTGTACTCTGCACAACTTTGTATTAAACAGCCCTGTTCCTCTACACACAGGTTCAGTTTGTTGTACATAAGCTCAAATTGGGATGTAAATAATGTGAACCACACATGTTCCACTTTATTGATACTTCAGTGTCACTGTGGCCAGAAATTCAAACTGGAAATTTTGAAGTGAACTCCAGCATCAACTGCACCTTGTACATAAGATGCTCAAATTGGGATGTTTATCACCTCACAGGTGATAAACTGATTTGGTGACCTTTTACACTTGTCAAGTAGTGGAGTCATTTTTTAAAAACACAAATGCCTTTTGTGTGTAGGAATGCAGTTTCACACCGTTAGCACCCTTAGTTTTGCAGGTTATTTCAAAACAAAATGTAATTCAACTAGGGTTCTTGTCTCAATGGCAGGAAATGTGTGCAAGAAAATATAATTACATTCCCCGGTGCATCCTTCATGGAACAACCTATACATGGATGCATAAAAAAAGATTGAGTACAGATCTGAGATCAGTCAGACTGCCTTTAAGATTGGTCTCAGATCATCATGTTCAACAGCCTTCATTATCACTGCTAATTTTTTTTAATCAAAACTTTGAAAGAGAAACTGGCTTGTCCCTGATTTGATACTGAAGCCAGTTCCATACTTCCAGTGGTATTTTACTTTTACAAGTATAACAAATTTTTACCACAAAAAACAATTTCATTCAAAGGTGCTATATGTAGCCTAAGGTTTTGCTATCACTTAATAGTGAGCATTAGCATTGACAGCTGTTTACTTACATTTAGAGGAAATGTTGCGAGTTCATTCCTTAACTCACCAAGAGCTGTCTCCATCTGTGGAACGCAAAACCAATGTTAACTCTTGTTTTGCTTCAATGTCTATCAGTTTTTTCTGTTACTCATGTTAGCATGTTAACCAGCTAGCTCCAGGCCACTACGTGGTGATAGTAAACATTTACATATCGCACCTTTAACAATAAAGACCAAACTTCTCAAATGCATCAGTATAGTTGTAGTTTGATACACAGTCCCAGTATTCACTCCGAAGTATTCAGGTGTAGTGAAGACAAGTCAACCTGAGCTGACCATTCAGAGCAAGGCCAAGTTAGCTTTTCAAGTGAGGGAAGAGAAAGTAGATGAAATTAGTCTGAAGTCTCTTTTGTAACACAACCAAGAGGTGTGGGGTTAATGCCAGTGAAAGTGAACAGAAGTGATGTCACTACATGCTGGTGTACCTCTGCAGACGCACTACATGTTCCATAAACCACAAACTTCATATAAGTGACATGGCTTTCACTCCCGACCTTCAACACTGTAATCATTTTACACACTATGTCAACGAGGACTTATAAAAAAGGAATGGAGCATTGCACTTTAATGTGTGTCACATCTGTGCAGCAAAAACAAATACTGCCTCAATGTATTTTTTGCCTGCTGGCCTGTTCATCTTTTAGATCTGCCAACAACAAACACTGTAATGACTGAAGTGGATTGTAAAAAATAAACAGGTGCACAGCTGAGCACTAACACATTCAGAACACATTTTTCAAACAATGAGGATCTACATATGCATTTTCACATGCTATGCTATGTTTTTTCCTTTGGAAAGGAAATCTTTGAATAAAATTTGAAATAAAAAAAATGTGCTCTTTGTGTAGATAGATGAATTTCATGCATGTGTTTTTGTTCATGAGAAGGTGAGTATGAGGAAGGAAGGCAGAAATAATTAATGACTTCTGACAAAAATAGAGAGGGCTATTCAAAATTATGCCTGTTGTTTACTTTCATGATCTCTATCAGTTGTTTAGATGGAAAGCTAGATGGCAGCAGTGCCACACTTATCAACTGAAACCACCACTGTACACAGCTTGTTTGTAGGAAGGGTGCAGGCTATATTTAGTATATATGTGAAGGCCTTTTCACAGCATACCTAAGGACATTTGTTAATCTGTTCAGTTTTGGTGAGTCAACGTGCCAGCATGTGTAACACCAGGACACTGTGAGTGCTGAAACCTAATGATATACAGCTATTAATAATCTTTTAAGTTACACTTGTACTTCCACTAATGAAGCAGTGTGAAAAAGACATGTTACAGGGGAAGGGGAAACTCCGTTGTGGTCTGATCTAAAGTCAGCAGTGCTGGAGCTGTTTGTTTAGTTTGCTTCACCAAACTGGTTAGTGCTGTTTCAGGGTTTATTGACCCACTGAAGAAGCTGAGCAAGACCTGACCAACCAAATTATCACAGACAAACAGTCAACTTAATCAATTTCCTCTTGGGAAGCCCACTTTAGTACAGAGGTCAACCTCTTGTACAATGACACCTTTAAGATAAAAGGCAGTTGTAGTTATATGAGGAACAAATGTGACAACGTCTGAATATAGCTGTTATTTGCAGAAATAAGTGCAGTTGGTTTATTAAAATTTGTCTTTTAAAGGCAGCCTGTGGAGTTTTTGACCACTAGTCAGACTATGGAGTAATGTTTTCACAAGAGGGCTCCTGTTTGGTTTCTATGGTGCACATGCATGACTGTGATGAGATACACTTTACTGCCACCAGCTTCCTGCTGCTCCACTGATAGACTGTCATTGATGGTAAGGACAAAGAGGGTCAACAAAGGAAGATGACTGTAAGTCAGCTAACATGGATGTAAAAAAGTAGAGTTTAAACATTTTATGCTCAGCTAGCAGGCACACTGTCTAATATGTTCACAATCTTAATTTAGCATGTTAACATGCTAACACTCTGTAAGTAGTAATAAACACAAAGAACAGCAGAGACTAATGGACAGACTGACATTTTGACCTGATGACTGGTAATGCTCTCCTTAAAGCATGTTTAAGCATGTTGGAGTTACCTCTGGCCACGCCCCTTTGGTGACGTATCACCAGGTGTTTTACTATCAACGACGGGTGGGAAACACCTGCTGTGACATCACTTGTGAGGATTTGAGCAGAGGTGCAGTCTGTCCGGGGGTTTCCGGCCACAGAGAGCGGACCAGCAGCAGCAGCACCTCGGGGCCCTCTGTCACCATCACCATCCCCTCCTCGCGTTATCACAGTGGGCTCTTTAAGAGAAGAGCTGCTCTGCATCTGCTGATCTGTCAGCAGCAGGCGCGGTGCCGCCCTCCCTGCACATACTGCCGCTGCACCTCAGGGGACCGACAGACACCCGGCGTACTAACTGAGAGACTCACTCAGTGCTCATGTTACTGGAGCAGCCGGCACATCAGACGTGGATATTTGAGCGTTATGGATAATCGCTGATCGAAACTAAAATGCGCCGGGCCCGCCGTCCTCGCCATCCCGGGCTATGCAGGTGTAAAAGGTAACCAGACTGAGCTGCTGAGGAGGGAGACACGGCCACGCTTCTATCTCGGGATCACATCATACATGTTTTATGTACAGCCATGACATTTTCTGTGTGGGAATGGACGGCTTCCTCTGGCGCACGCCTTTAATTTCACTCATCGTGTTTGGCGTCTTCCGTGGTTTGTCCGGTTTCGCTGGTTCAGCGACTGGAGGAAACAGCAGCTGCACTTCGATCAAGTAAGTGTGAGATAAACAGGACGACACCTCTCACATTCCTGTGTCAGACACTGAACACGATGTAGAAGTTTCTGTACAGTGTTTATCCAGATACCCCCCCTAAACAAACCAGGATGTAGCTGCCTGTGTATCTACAATTTAACATAATAACATCATCCAGACATGGAAAACATCATCTCATTATCTCACTTAAAGAAGCCATTAAATATATCCTGTCTGACTCTGTATAGACGCTGGAGCTCAGTATGTCCTCTGTGGTGGTGTCCCACCTGGGTGAGCTGAGCCTGGGAGAACTACCCATGGAGAGCTGGATGTCTCACTTGCCATGTGCTCTGTGGGACACCCCCCTGTACCACCTGGCCATCCCAGGTAGGCAGCCACAGAACAGCACACGCTACAGTGTTGATGTTGATGATTGTTAACTGGATGATATTAGTGGAAATATGTGTGGTGTGTGGGTGGTTTCAGTGTATCCACAACTCCTTACACAATGTAAGACTGTGTAGCTGCTGTTTAAGGTGACCCAGAGATCCCAATGAACTGCCACTGAGGAAAACACATGCAAATTAGTGATGAGTGTGTGTTGTGAAATTGGTGAAGATGCTCTCCTCATTTGATTGTGTTTTGTTGAGTATTTGCGTGTGTTCTCTTTAGGTGCAGCACTTTGAGCTCTCAGTATCACCACAGATACACACTACACGAACCATTCATGTGTCTGATGGTGCTGATGTGTGTTATCTCTCCTCCAATTAGGCAGCCACAATGCAATAACCTACTGTCTGGATATGAATGACAGATCCCCCGTTGACCTCACCCAACCAGACATGCTTCAAAAGCTGGACAAATACATGAAGCCGCTCATTCGTCCCTTTGTGTACAAGTGGGCAATAACCCAGGTAATAAATCACAGAGGAAGACATGCCAGCTAGTTCGTTACTCAGTGTTGATGGCTAATACATTTTAAGATGGATCTCCTATAATTAACCCCTGTGTCCTGTGTCTTGCAGGAGTATACTATAAAGCAGCAGCTGGACTGCGGAGTCAGATACTGTGACCTGAGAATTGCACACAGGCCCAATGACAGCTCCACTGATCTTTATTTCTACCACGGTGTTTACACCACACTCACTGTGGAGGTACAGTAATGACATGCGCACACACAAGCATTTACAAGATGTCACCACAATGAATTTTATGCTCTTGTAAAAAGGCTCATCTGCATCTATAACAAATACCATAAAAAACGACAATACATTCACGCTCAGGAGACTACTAAATCCTCTCTTGCTTATCAGCACTTTATTTTGATTGCTTATGAAGGTTTTATCATCTCTGTGTCCAAAAGAATCGCTCTACAATCAACATTATGGTTATAATTTTGGACATTTTTAATTTAGTATTAGTGCAGGGGAAGCACAGAGCTTTTATTTAGATTCTTGTTCTTAATCACATTTCTCATTATCCTGCGGTTTTCTGTGATATTTTCATAAGGAGCTAAACACAGTTTTTAGTGTGCATTTCCCCGTAGTGGCACTGGATAAATGATTATCTTACCTCATCTATCTAGTGTAAGATCATGTGTGTGTTAGATGCTCATGGGTCTAGCAAGAACAAAAACAACATCTGTCCATGGAGACATGTGAAAGGTTTTTCTTTGCATTCTTACATGTAGCAGTGTGATGAAGCCATGACATAAACCCTTATCTGTGACAGTACAGTGGCACATAGGGACTAAATCAGACAGCAAATATATAAAGTATTTTTATACTTAATATGTCCATAAGCCACTTGGGCTGCAGACTAAGTTTTAAAACCTTTCAAGCAGCTTGTATGACAAATTAGAACGCCCTTCACTCACCTTTGCTATCCAGTGGAGCAAATCTCCTCTATCCAGAGCAGCTTTGACAAATTCCACCATGTAGTAGACTAATGTGTGAATGCGAAAAATCACGTCCCTCCAAAACAACAGATCCTGGCAGCGTTCCATGTGTGCTATTAAACTATTAGACAAGGCTGTCAATTGTGTATTAACAGATGGAGTCCTGCTGTAAAAGCAGACTAAATGGTACCTTGTGTTTTCCCGACAGACTGTCCTAATGGAGATAAGAGAGTGGCTGGACGCTCATCCCAAAGAGGTGGTCATTCTCTCCTTCAGTCACTTCCTCGGCCTGAGCCAGGAGCTCCACATGCTGCTGCTCACCACCATACGCAACGTATTCACCTCCAAACTCTGTCCCAAAATGGTACAACTCCTACTCCAGTTTCATAGAAGGACTTAAAGAATAACATTGGCAATATTCTTTTTTTTTTTTTTTCAACAAATCCTATGAAAAGACCAACAATGAATTAATCCCATTAACAGGTGCTACCTGTGTGGACAAAACCTGGTTTAGCTTATTCGTCTGTGCTGTAGATCTCCATCGTTATCCAAAAACTATTAAGAACATATCAGTGAATCAAACTGAATGTCATGTTCCTCTGAGTACTGTAGTTTATATACCTTGTCCTCACAAGGGTTGTGTACTAAATGTGGATTAATCCACAGAGCAAACTAGTTCCTAACAAATGCACTATTTACTCCTGTCAGAGTAACTTTTAGTAGAAACTACAGCGCCCCACTGTTGAAATTTAGGTAAATATATATTTGTGACTCATTTTTAAAGATTAACATCTTCAGTAGGAACCAAAGGTTGAGCCTGACAGGTTCAGGAAGTCAAAGTACTGAGAGGCGGATTAACACGTTCTTGGTTTTGGTCTTTTCATGGGATTTGTTGACAATACGAAAAATATAGAATAATGTCTGTACTTTAAATAACATTTAAAAAACTTCCCAGTATATGAAACTAAGGCCTGTTATTCTGTTGATTTCAGGAAGCGTTAACTCTTCGACGCCTGTGGGCTGTAGGCTACCAAGTGATTGTTTCCTATGAACACAACATTGCCAGCTGTCACAGCGACCTGTGGCCTCATATTCCTTACTGGTGGGCCAATAAATGCAAAGCTGAGGCTCTTATCGAGGAGTTTGAACACAGGAAGCAACATGGCAGACCAGGTAATCCACTGTTGATTTTAACACACAGGCTGGGCACAGAATTCATGATTTGTCTCTTGACTGTCCCGTACCACTCATACAATTGCGTGTGCATTTTGTGTTTCAGGAGGTTTCTTCGTCACAGGAATTAATTTGACCGAGGACCTGAAATACATATGCACACACCCGACAGAGTCCCTGAAGGACTTGGTGATGTCCACGTATCCGACTCTGCTCAGCTGGGTCAAAGAGCAGACTCCCGGCTCCAGAGTTGGCTCTCTCAACATCATTGCTGGAGATTTTATCACAGAGAGCCACTTCATACCAACTGTTGTTAGACTGAATGAGAAACTACTGAAATGGTCCTCATGACTTTTCACCAGTACGCATTATCCTACAAAAAAAAAATGTGAATCACAGCATGAAATACACACAAGCTTGTTTTATTAAGAGCGATAAAAAAAGATACTCAAGTACTTGAATTATTCATTTAAATGCACTTACTGAAGGCAGTGAAATGTATATTTCAGTCTTAAAGCTGCTTGGAAACAGACGTTTGGTATTTTGACCTGCATTTGTTTGTTTACATTCAGTCAACTATTCATGCAATGCACTGTTATCAGATTTCACGAGTCAGCAAGGTGGTCAGTTTTATCTTACAGTGGCCAAAGCAATAATGATACTACTAATCTCACCTTAATGTAGGCATTTTAGATGAGTAAGCACAATGTATTCAAAGAGCACATACGACTGTAATGTAGGACATCAACTTTTATAAATATGACATGTGGGCAGCAAGTTTAAGAAGCAGTTACACTGTATCACCTACAATACAATACCTGTATGTATCCATAGAGAATGTAGAGAAGCCATGAAACTTATGCAAAATGCATGGAAGAGTTAATTGCATGAACCCAACTTTGACTGTTCTACTTATAATTGACTTTAGCCAACAGGTTCGGCCTTTATTTAAAATAATGCTGCACCACTGTGCCTGTGGAGAAAAGCTTTTCAAATAAACATGAGCATTTTTAAGTTGATGATCTCACCTTATTCACTCACTCACGTTCAGACAGACAAATCAAAGTTTCCTTTTACCGTCACAGTCTCTTCTCACTCAGGCATTTGTTACATTTACACAAAAGAAGAGGCCGTGTCTTTGGTGTTTGTAGCTGCAGGGAATGTCAAACTATGGCGCCTGAGCTTTTGTGTTCCCCCGCAGTATACGTTCCCTCTCAATGCTTTTCAGCTCCCTCACAATAGCTTGTATGACATTGTGTGTGTGAGCTTCTGTTCTGGGTTAAGTTCGGTGAATAATGGGTAGAGTTTACCAGCTGCGTGATGGTGTTCAGCTTTGTGTCAAAAGATCTATAACTTCCTGTTTTTTCAAACGCACCAATATTAACCAATATGGTTAATTCATGTTCTGTTATTACTTAGATGAGTTTATGGTAAAAGCCATGACATATTTCCCTTTGTAAATACAATGAAAATAGATAGGACACATTTTAAAAGTGCATGTGTTTTCTATCATATGCTATCATACAGTTTATCTCAAAATGTACAGTGTCTGTTTTATCCAGGGGTTAATGTAAACATCCTCTCTATAATTTAAAGTCAATGTGCCTCACTAAAAATTAAACAAGGTCTGAGCGACAGAGTAACAGGAGCTTTCCCAGGCTCACTGTTGTTTCCAGTGTCATGAACAAAGACAGACAGAACCTCCTTTGTCAGCTGGACAGTTATCTCTAAATGTATCATTTTGAATAATCAGTAATTATGACTAACCACCAAGAGCGTCTACTTCAGTAGCATGGTCCAGCATCCATGTGTTCACATATGAATCAAATTATTACAGGTATAGAATTCAGGTGTAGTTTTGAATTTCCATGATAATGCTTTTTTATTCACTGTACTTATAAAATCAGGGACTTTGCTGTATTCTGCTTCTTTGTTTTGTTGTTTTTCTACATCCAGTATATTAGGTGATGGCTGACTGATATATTTAAGAGATCTACTGTAAAAAAGGTTGTCTTTGTTTTTATGATGCAGGGAGGCGTAAATGAACCTGACAACAACTTTTAAACACAGTACTAACGTTCATCCAAAATAAAATCAGATAAAACATTTGAAATGTAATGTTCCAAAAAAACAGGTAGATTGAAAATAGGCAATTCAGTTTTACAACAGAGGGAGGTATCTGTATCACTGATAACAGTTTCCTTTGTACAACAGAAACAACAGGTGATACAGGAGACCTATAGCACATTTTTCATAGATTTTCTAGAGTCAATAAAATCACATGAAGATAACAGTCTGACAACATCATGTTGACTAAACTGTCCCACATCAACAAAATATTTTGCTGCAGTCAGATCAAATAAACAATTGACCTGAAATAGAAAAATGGTTGTACAAGCAATTTCAAAAAATGAAAAATAAAATACAATGAAAATAGAATACAAATAAAATCAAATACAATTGAATCTTTTTCTATGTAATTACTTGTTTTTATTTATTTATATGTTGTTTTTTAACATAAGTTTTTTGTTTCTGTTTCTGGTGGGGGGGTTTTTTTTTGTTTTTTGTTTTTTTGATATTTGCTCCTCCTCCATGTGTTGCTACGTCACAGGACATGTTTGATAAAGAGTTTGTTCGCCAGGGTGAAGTGTAGTGAAGTGTAGATAATGTGTTTAAAGACATTTTACATAGAAGTACAAGTAGTTTTACGTAAAGTGCACTCCCGTATTGACTGACGGGCTTCACTTGTGACAGTGAAGCGTTAGCTGGGTCACTGAAAGCCACAGAGGAATCAGGAAATGTGAGTGATCTCCCTCCTCCTCCTGTGGTCGATCACTTTACGAGAGTTATGTGAAGGAAAAGAACCGATCATATGATGACGAGCCTCAACAGGCCGCTCACATCTGTAGATCAGAGCTGGTTTTAGTGAGTGCTGAGTCTCCTGCAGGTCTGACGGTGACTGACTGAGCGACATGGATCTCAGCTGTCAGGACTGGATGGCAGCGTTACCCGAGGAGCTGTGGGACATTCCTCTGACAGACCTGGCCATACCTGGTACAGTTAACACGGTTTCTCCTGCTCTGTTCACTGCCTGCAGAATAATAGTCCTGTGGACAGTCGTGTCGTCATGTTTTCATGTTGATATTATCTCCTGTACTGATTTATCACATTACTGAAGCTGTGCTTTAGTTATTCAAAAATTCACAAGGACTCCTCCACAATAAGGAACTGATGACTCAGTAGCTACATGCATGCAAATTTACAACAAGATAAGTCAGGCACACAAAACGATCATCCTCACAAGTCTGTGAATATTCTCATTCATCCAGGTCATAGTTATCTCAAGGAAGTTTAATCGAAAGCAACTGGACTTAGTTGTAGTCTAGGAAGAAGTTTCACCTCTCATCCAAGAGGCTTCATCAGTTCGTGTTGGCATCTGACCAGGCTGGGACTGGTCCAACTGAGTTGCTTTCGATTAAACTTCCTTGAGATCATCCTCACAAAGACACACTAACTAAAACAATCAGATATTATTACAAAGTAGAACTTTGTGATTGTTTAAAGTAAAGAGAAATGAGTGTTTCTCACTTTAATTTGCTTTGAAGATTAAGATAGTAGACCCAGTCCTCCCCAGCTCAGAGTTGGTATGAGGAACTTTTAAATCTTTAATGTATTCAGTCACACCTGTTCCTGCAGGAAGCCATGATGCCATGAGTTACTGCCTGGACATTAACTCCCCCCTGGTCAGGTCTGAGTCAGACTTTTTCCGGCTCCTAGACAGACTTTTCTTCTGCTTTACAAGACCTGCCATTTTTAAATGGGCCACCACACAGGTATGTATACGGTACTGAATGTGTACGGAAACCAGTCAGACTACGTGTGCTGATTGTACAGAACATGTAATGTGGGTGATTATGTGAGTGGTGGAGTGTCCAGTTGGCTCAGTGTAGGTTATCCAGTTGTATATCTATTGTAGTGTCACTTATGATTTGCCTACTATGAAAATCTAAGTGTTAACTGTGAAAAGAAGCTATTGTGAGAGTGGAGCCCAGTCACGTTATTGCTGCTCTGTTGTAAAAAGGCCCATTGATACAAGAACAAGTTTGGTGACCTTATATAAGCTCTGTGCAACATCTCCCTGAGCAGCAGGTGTATTCACACAGAATAACACCTATGATGGTGTGTGAGCCATTTAAAGACCAATGATTTCATCCTTAATTCAACCACGTGACTTATTCCTAATGTCTTGTACATATGACTTGGACAAAACTGAATCTTTTTACTGATGTAGTTAATATTTGAACCATTATATAGTTATTGTGTAGTAATGGTGACTGAATTTTTCAAAAACTCTAAATTAAATTAGTCATAAAACAAGGAACCAGCTAACTGGATAAGCTATCAATAGAAGATTTCACAGAAATTTAAATGCACCATTTGGCCACTTGAGTCCAGCGGAAACCAACTGTGAACACAACGGTCACATATCATCGCTTTTTAGCATGATACAAACCAGGCAGCAAACAGCTGCTTAGTTGCAGGCACAGAGAAACATTAGCATTTAACTAGTCATATTTGTTAAACCGACAAGGGTAAATCCAATACTCACTCTTTGTTTAGTCATCTCCAACTCTTGTGAAAAATATTGATAAATCTATATATAGTGAATGTATTCTCTTACTTTAACCACACTGGTTCTTCAGCTGCTTAAGGCTTTCCCTATGGTCAAAACTCTGACACTAACTCTACTGTTTGAGCTGGAGTGCTTTTTCACTGGAAACAGCTGCCTACTGTAGCTAAAAACAAGGTTGATGAGAGCGGTGACAGTGAACCAAAACATTAAATCTGCAACCGTTAGACCAAAACACTGAGCTGAAAGATCCTAAAACGCTCTGTAGAGCTGAGGGGAACTGCAGAGTTGGGCGATCATTTTCTGTTGGTTCATTACTGTAAGCAATCCCATTCATACTACACAGTCATATGATTCACTGTTACATATGTATTGTGGAATTACAGTGATAATATTGAATCACTCTCGTCCTCAGGATAAAAGCATCGAGGAGCAGCTTTCGATGGGGATTCGATTTTTTGATCTCCGCATTGCACACAAACCCAACGATCCATCCAGTGACCTGTATTTCACACACGTCATTTACACACATTTAACAGTTTTGGTGAGTTTAAGAAAAGTAATGCTTCAGTTTGAGCTTTCATAGGATGTTTATGTTTATGGTAAATATGGTAAATTTATGGTTTCCTCCTCCGAAGGAAACGCTGTTGTCTGTGGCCACCTGGCTGGAGTCTCATCCTAAGGAGATTGTTATCCTCGCCTGCAGCCATTTTGAGGGAATGGACGACAGATGCCACGAATCTTTCATTTACTCCCTGAAGAAGCTGTTTGGCTCAAAACTCTGCCCCAGGAAGGTCAGTTTCCTCCTCGTACAGCTGATGTCAGGTATAAAAACAGCACCGTGCTTTAACACGTCTAACCTTCCCTTCACAGGAATCAGCCCTGACCTTGCGGAGTCTGTGGGCATCTGGTTACCAGGTCGTCCTGTCCTATGAGTCCCAGACTGCAGCGAGACATCGGGAGCTGTGGCCTGACATCCCGTACTGGTGGGCCAACCAGCACACAGCAGAAGGAGTGATCAGTCACCTGGACTGGAACAAAGACCTGGGGCGACCAGGTGAGTTTAACTAACACTCAGAGGGTAGAATACGCAAACATACTAGTTATTATTCTGTTTTTTTGGTTTTGTTTTGTTTCTTCCCCCAGAGGGCTTCTTCGTCGCCGGCCTGAACCTGACAGCTGATAGGTATTACATCACCACAAACCCAAAGCAATCCCTGCGGACGCTGACTTTCAGTAACTGGGAGTGTTTGAAGAACTGGCTGGAGGAGCAGACCCCTGGGTCGGACCCCAGGAGCCTCAACATCATCGCAGGAGACTTTGTGGGGCCGCTTCCGCTCTGCTCTCTGGTCATCGCACTGAACCAAAAACTTATACGGAAAAATGCCAGTCAGATAAAAAAACATTATAAGCTGTGATTTTATTCCACAAGGGCTGATGCCAAATTAGCTACTGTATACCTCATTTTCTCTTTTCTGTATTTCAGTCCATTTCTATGCACTTTTGTCCACACTTAGATTTTTAACTGGACGTTTCTGCATTTCCTACACTCATTTAAGTTGTGTTTTAATCCCAGGACATTCTGTATGTTTTGAATCTACAGCTCTAATGTGCAACATGTTTACAAGAATGAATGTCATTCTTTTACAAAATTGTATTTTCAAGTATTTTAATATACTGTACAACACATACAGTTGTTTTTTTAAAGCCCTTTATGGTACAGTAATTCATTTGGAGCTGCAGTCCTGAAGGAGGAAGGATCGCTCCCCTCCTTACTATCTGCCTGTGAACAGTTTCTTGTAGCGTCCATAAGCAGCGGTGCTGATGATGACCTTGACGACAGCTGAGCCGTCGTCTGCATCCACCTGCACGTCCTGAACGGTGGCCTCTTTGTACAGCCAACTGTGGATGAAGATGCACGTTTACAGTGGATGCTTTGGTTATTTTACAACATAGAAACACAAAGAGAAAACAGACCTCACCTTAACTGAGGAGTGCTGAGGTTGACTTTGAGATCTAAAATGTGTTTTCCAGTAGAGTTTACAATCTCTCCTTCCACCACTTTCTTCAGCTCGTCCAGTCCTCGCTCTTCCAGGGCAGATATGGGCAGTGCGTTGGGCTCTGCAGATTGATAGCTGAGAGGGAAAACGGACGAAACGTTTTTCTATCAAAGACTCAAACAAGAACTAGCTAAATCCCATCTACATAAAACAGTAGGTCAGTAAAATGATGAATGAATGAATTTCTTAATGGTTTTGAGTGCAGATAAATATGGTATTATCTGTCCTACATTCAGTTGCTTAAGTCAAATATATAATATGTAACTTTCCTGCATTAAAATGTCTAAAAATGATGAGACCTATGTTATATATGTTGTGTGTACTTACATTATCCCAAATGTTGCTTGCATTTTTCTAACTTAGTGAAATCCTAATTTTAACTAAGGTAACAGTCTGTTTGATTTGGTCACCTGTTGATGGTGTCCCATCGCCTTTGAGCGTCAAAGCAACTTTTAATCCAGTTTTAAGCCACATTTTTATGATATGCTTTTTTTTTCTTTTTCTTTTTTTAAAATCTTGGATGTTTTTAACTACATAAGTGACTGAAGGACTTAAATCATTAGACATCTGAATCATAAATCAGATCAGAAAAGCAAGCTGAGCTAATGTTAGCAGCAGCTCAGGTTGCTGCTTTTTAACATGAACCTGCTTTAGTGTGTGTAGTGTGTTTTGGAGAGGTGGAGAGCTTTGCTGTAAAAACCTCCTGAACAACTGACACTGAAAGAGTCCAAACCAGCAGTAAACAGCAGTGGTGGTGAAAACAACAACTCCCATGATCCCATGCTAATGTCAACAAACTGTCTTTTGTTATTGTTTTGATTGAGAGACACCTAGCAGCAGAAAAATCCATACTGTGTGTTTCAAATTTGTGGTCTCTTGCCTTGAGAAATTCAATGTGTCATATAATTGACCAACATCTTATAGGCTGGACAACAGATGCCTATATTTTCAATTCAGTTTTTTTTTTTTACCCTGGGGGTAAAATATTTTCCACTTTAAAAGAGATTTTAAAAGATCTTCATAAGTCTTAAAATCCATGTTGAAAACTTGCAGGTGCAGCAGGATTTTTGTTCTTACTTATCAACCAGGTCAGTTTTATTGTGGACTTCTATCATGGAGCTCATCAGCCTGTCAGGGATTTCCAGGTTCTTGAGGACATTCAGGACGTTCACCTTCTGATTCACTGTCTCTGGATGACTGATGTCTCGGACGTGAATCAGCAGATCCTAGAAGAAAGAGGAGTGCTGAGTCAACAAACTCTACTCTGAAAGATACTTTGAGATATTCTGTGACCAAAACACACCACATTTCATCACACGCACCCTTGAAATGAGCATCAGGTACATACAGAGTGTTTGATGTCTTCCAGCGTGGCAGAGAAGGAGTCAATGAGCTTGGTGGGGCAGCTGGGACAGGAAGCCGATGGTGTCCACGTACAGAACAGTCATGCGACTGGGCAGCAGGCCGGCGTGGACGGTGACATCCAGAGTGGCGAAAAGCTGGTTTCTGGGCTGGAGGCCGCTGTCACCAGTCAGTGCTTTGATCAGAGTTGTTTTACCTGAGCAGACAGTATTGAACCGACATGAATATTGAACAATATCAAAACAATGTGCCAGCACTGTTAGGCTTGACCTGGTGTCGCGTGTTTCCAGCCTCTCACCACAGTTTGTGTATCCCAGCACAGAGATGACAGGGAACTCTTTGTGTCTGCGCTGACATCGCAGCAGGTGCCTCTTCTTCCGCAGTTTTTCCAGCGCCAAAGCGAATCTTGATCTCGCGCTCCTTCAACAGCCTCTGCTGGACCTCGTACAGTGTCTCACCTGTGAGGACCAATCAACAAGCTGAATACTGCTCCAGCCCTGCGCAGCTCAAGAACTACCACGCAGGCAGACGTGTGAACGCTGCAGTTTACCACTCAGGTGTAGTGAAGCCACAGTACCTGAGCCTCCGATGTATCTCGATCCTCCACCTTGCTGATCCATGTTGGCGATTTCATTTTTTAAACGAGATCTGACGGTGATATACCAAAGATTAATACAAAAAATTAAGATATTTTGAAACCCCACCATAACAGAAGAAAGTCTCTAAATGTAAAAATATATAAATGATTAGAAATTTAAAACAGCTAAATTCACCTTAACAAGGGAATCTCAGCCAGAGAGATCTGTAATTTGGCCTCTTTAGTTCTGGCGTTGCAGCGGAAGATGTGGAGGACCACTGAGTATCTGTCGAAGACTTTAACCCCCCAGGCTTCTTCAAACTCCCTCTGTATGGATGAAAAAACAATCATCAGAGCATGAAACCTCTCTACACACAGACAGAGGGCACTTTTCACACATGCTCACCTCAGACAGCGGAGACAGACGCTCAACATTCACAAACACAGCAGTGATTCCTGCTGTTTGTCTGATTTTCTCTGAGGGGGTAAAGGCACAGATGAGTTATACTTAGACATAACTTGCTGGTTCAATGCATATATTCACAGGTGGAGACTGAAAGAGGGTAATACCTGTAAGAAGCTGGAAGTTGCCTTTGCCAAATATCCTCTTCTTCTCTGGTGTCTTTGTGGAGAGGACGATCTTATCCACCACTCTCCAGTGGTCTAAAGTGTTCACGAGCCCCACAGCCTCAGCCATCATCAGCTCAGCTGCACAGAGAGCAGATCATAGAGTAAAATAATAATAATCTGACATAATCCACCCGCACGTTTCTACATGCTGGTCTTGTTACCGGTGGTCAGATGCTGCTTCCTGCTCCCCCACTTCACATCAGGCTGAACGATGAAGACCCTGTGCTGTCCCCCTGCGATGTCTGCAGGGGCCTGCTGCTGGAACAGCTCCTCCACCTCACTGTCCTCGATGAAATCTTCATCCTCATCATCCTCCTCTGATGTGAATACAGCCTGCTGTCCATCGTCAAAGGCGTCGATTCTCTTTAATCTGAATGCAGAGAGTGAAAACGCTCTGGACTGCAGGGTGGGCGCATCTCTCAGCCGCTGGAACTTAAAGGTGCTGACTGCAGGAGGACCGTGGAGGAGGCTGCAGGCTGCTGCTCTCTGACAGCTCTGTGTGCAGGGTCGCTGCAGGAGCGGTAACCATGAGTGGATCCTCCTCAGTGTGGCCATGTTGTCTCAGGAGTTTGGTGTCATCAGGGGTGCAATCAAATCTCACAATCACCTTCTGATCAGAGAGTGTAAGCTAATAACAGCGATCATGCTAACAGACAGTCACCAGGTCTCCCCTCAAGATTGTTTACGGTCTCTTCTTCTTCTCCTTTACTGAAGAGTCGCAACGACCTGGAGACCTCACACTGCCACCTACTGTAGCTGTATTACTGAAGCACTGTCTAATTGTTTCTTCAACTTTAATATAGATATCTAAAGTTAAATGTAGCTATGTATGCTGAAAAAGGCAGCGTGCTCACATACAGTTGTGTTTTCATGCTCAGACTATAGATGTGCCATTTTGTCCCGAGTCGCGACTTCTAGGCAGCGTCTCCTCTACAGATAGTCCATGATTTAATCACAAGCTTCGTACGAAACCAAAACTTGTTAAGTTACAGGTTGTTGAATGTGTGGACTTGGCCTTGTCTGGTGGTTTGTGTTTGCCTCTTAAATCCAACTGTTTATACGCAGTTTTAGGAGTGAGAAGCTGCCTGATGGTCCCAACTGAGGGTGTAAAAGTACCCATGGTTCAATAGTCGTCGTCCTTCCTGTTTATGTCATTTCCTTTGTCATTTTGTTCGCAGCATTTTCTCTCTTTATTGAAAAAATAGCAAACCATGCGTAACGTGGAAACAAATAACAATACAGAGAATTAAATGTCTTTTAACACAAAAGCACAAAATAAAGTTAAGAAAAGTTTCACACAGTCTCATAGGAACAACCTGCCCCCTAGTGGACTACAGGTTTGTTACATTTTTGAAGTTAAATCTAATTGACTTAATTTCGAATTTTGTAAGTGCTAGCTTAGCTTTAGCTTTGAAGTCATTAGCCATTACTATTTTAACTTGAACATATTAGACTCGAAGGACATATAATTCAGATTATTTTGAAGGTAATGATTAATTTTCATTTTATTGTTTAATGTCATTTTGAGTTATTAGTTAGGTTCTTTTTTTAATGAAGCAACATTACTTGAGTTGTTTGATAAACCTTTGTCGAAGGAGATAGTTTTTGTCTGGATATAACCTGTGGTAATTCATTTTATTAGAACAAGGTTTTTTGCTTGTTTCTTATTTTCTGGGGATATTACTGTGTGTTTATGTGTAGAAAGAGATTATAGTCCCATAGTCTTTTAAACTTAGTCGGTAAACACAAAAAAATTAAACAAGTAAGAACATGACATTAGCTTACAACCATGCACTGAAAATATAACTACCAGACATACAAATAAAAGTAAAATAACTGTGTGACTGTGGTTGGGTGTCATATCACCCTGCCTACATCACAGAGTGGGTGTGGGTGTGTGTCCTGAAAAGAAGTCAGACAGGTTGGACTGATCTCCACATAATGGCTCGATACTGTACCTATGCATATGGAAACTGGCAAAGCCGATGTTTTTAAAGTTAATTCTGCCTGGAAGTCTGTTCATTTTAAAATCCGTCAGCGGTGCTGTCGGTCATTTAACTCAGGAGAAGAGAGCCCAGGTATGGATCAACAAGCTGCAACATGACTGACAGTGAATCACCTGAGCGAGACGGAAAGAATGCGCAGTGACTTGGAGCTGTAAAAGGGAAGGAACAGAAGACGGGAAAGTTAAGTCAGACGGCTATATAAGTTATGTATAAGAACTGTCTTTGTTTTATTAATTAAAAAGTCAAATATCCTCGAGCAGTTATTCGCGTCGTGAGCGCGCGAACGTTCCCACCGCGGGCGATGCCGGTGGCACTGTGGCGCACAGGACTGCTGCTCAGCTTTCTCACCTTCTGCGCCTGTCAGGGTAAACTGACTGTCTGGTCATGCAGATTAGACACTGAAATATCTACTATTACTGTAACTTACCAGTGATTTACATGTGTTGCTTCTCCTCTTTACACACAGAGGAAGACTGTGTCCTCGGCATAGTCGGACGGCCCGTCTCACTGCCTTGCTTTTACCCTGAGTTATTTACCTTTGTGAATTATTCCATTGAGTGGAGGAGAGATGATGAAGTGGTGCTCAGGTCAAAGTGGGAGACGGATGGAAGAAATGTGGAGAAATGGAGCACTGACAGTGCAACAGTCTCTGCTGATGCTGCGCTGAGTGGAAACTTGACTTTGTCACTGACCACAGTTGATCCCAAAGAGGACAAAACGTATTATAGTCTATTCATCATTTCAGGGGGAAATCAGAGTGCTCCCATCTGCACTGTGTGCCTCAGAACAGCAGGTCAGTGTTTAACACATAGGAAGTAATCACAGGAATATTTTAAAGAAACTAACTCCTGTCTCTGATGGCTGGTTTACAGCCAGTTTCAGCTCCCCACAGCTGCAGAGGGAAGAGGCAGTGCAGGGAGAGGAGACGGCCTTCTTGTGTCACTCCAGCGGTGGCTTTCCTGAACCTGCTGTTTACTGGCTCATCAACGACACAGAGGAGCCCCCTGAAGGTTCAGTGAGGACCCTGGCGGCATCGCTCCCAGACTCCCAACTCTACAACATCACAAGCCAGCTGACGATCAACATTTCCAAAGAGTCCAATGTGTCATGCATCATACAGAACCAGTTCATGAACCAAACCTTGATGTCCACCAGCTGTGAGTGATTGATGACCACTCATTCAGTTTTTAGGCCTCCAACACTCCAGTAAGTCCACTAATCTCTGGTTCTTGTGGTGGTCAGATGGAGCGAAGGGCAGCCCGATGGTTAGCCGAGCATCACAGGCCATGTGGATCTTCAGCACGGCTCTCTGTGTGGTGGTCGGGGTCATGGTGTTGGCGGGAGTGGCCTATCAGATCCACCTGGACAGGATAAGTAAGAGGAAGAAGGAGGAATACAATCACCAACACCTGAACAGAGGTAGGCCTGTCCTGCTGGTGACAGATCATTTCTAATTACATTACAGCACAGATCCTACATACTACGCTAACTGGGTTTACATGTGCACTAGTGTTCTTTTTCTGATCTGCTTCTCTAAGTACCCTGGATATATTTTGTCCATGTGAACATCTTATCCTGGTTTTCAGAAACTGGATATGTTATCTGGAGTAGTCCAACAGAGACCAGGGCACTGTAGCATGTCAACAACACTGTTTGTTAGCTCAGCAACATGACAAACCAGATTTGTCATGTTCCATGTAAACGTCAGTCGTGAATAAGATCAAAATCACGATACGACTCCAAACCAGGATACTGACGTTCAAATAAAAACATTCAGTCTCAACTATTTGAAAATGAAACTATACATTTGCCAGGATGTTTCTCCCAAGTGGGAGGATGCAGGGAGAGATAAAGGGGATAAAAAGCATGGTGTAGTGGTTTTCAACCTTTTTGTCCTGTGAGTTTGTCTTTTTTTTTTACAAACAGGAAGAGATGGCGGTATCCAATATTTGAAAAAACAATACATTATTTTCATTATTTTACAGTACCTGGTAAACCCTTAATTTCACAGAGGTGGAACATGTGCTCCAGTGTACTATGCTTTTGTGACTGCTGAAAACCTTTTGCTATCACTTAAATGAATGTTTGTTGTCTTCAGGACTCAAAAGACGACAGTCATTCGAGGAGGAGACCCAGACAATAAGGCTGGAGTCAAAAGAGACTGATGTGTGAAACTTGAGTTGATAAATCTTCCCAACTGTTACTTTTTCAGCCTGAGATGACAGAGCACTGAATATCTGATGATGTTGTAACCACTGTATTCACCACCTCAATATTTAATAGGGAGGTGGGGGTTAACCATGTGCTTAGAAGTATAGTTAGTGTAGGTTAAGTTTTCTGCGCACACAAAGCTAATATCACCACTTCACTTACTGGAACGTTGTTACTGGACACTTCCTTTATGTTTTCTCACAGGGAGGAGTTGTTGTCTTTCAGGATTTAATAAAGATTCCTAAACCCATACCTGGAGCTGTTTTATTTCACCTCACAGATCTACTCATGTTCTTTCACTGTGACAGAAAATAGGTCAGTGAAGAACTGAATCATTTCTACATTTCAAATCTCTGAAGTTACAATCGATAGAACTTTTCATGAGACAAAATAAAGCAGAATGGATGAAAGATCCAAAAAAAGGGACAAAAGTCTTATTCTGTGCAGAGATGAATATAATTCCAGTAATAGTGACTTCACTCTTTTTGTACAAAGATTTTCATTGACTAATCTGTCTGAGTCAAAAAGTGTCAATTGAACAATTACAATTAATCTGAAGCAGATTAAAAGATAAACTGTAACCAGAAATGATCACAGAACCTGTTATACATTTTCTGCTGATTGTCTACTTGTTTGAGCACTGGACATTACACAAAAGCGGCTGCAGCAGAGATCTGATGCGTAGTTTGCGTTTGGTACCTCCGCACCTGATTTTTTCAAGGTCACGGCATTCAGCTGGATCCTTCCTGCACACACGTCACTGCGTAGAGGTCGTCTCGACGCTGAGCTGTGATTGGGATCTGCTGTCGGATGTCGGCCAAATACTGCAGGTCTGGGGACAGATGACGCAGAATACACAGAAAGTAGATACATATTGCAATTCAATACAGCTGCCCTGAATTATTACCTCTGTGAAACAGACTGGTTCATTTTTCAGTCTGTAGTTTGTGGTGCTGTTGCACTGGGCTGCATTACACTGTCAGGTGTTGCTTTTATTTTATTCCCTCTCTCTATATAAAGAGGTGGAGAAACTAAATGATATATAACAGAAATTAAATAATCACCTGCTTTACACAATCTCTAAAAACAAGAATAAATTAGTATGTTTTGTTTCATTTTAAAATGAAACCCATGTTCACTTGTACAGCACTGAGATGCATCATTCCACTAATTTTTCTCACAGTCTGATCAAAGATGTTTCACACATCATGTATGACATGACCAAACAGATCATATGGCACCCTGAGCCTGTCAGTGTCACTTTGCCAACTCCACAAAAAGGTGGTGAGATGCATCAGATGTTATCAGTATCACTGTGCAGCGCGTCAAAAGGGCGTCATAAAAGTGGGGGGACGGTGAGTTTGTTTGCTCACTCTGACAGAAACCAGACTTGTAATTCTCCCGATCAACACGGTTTGCAGAGACGAGCCAAGCGCTCTTCCACTCACCGATATCAGCATAAATCACTGCCTCCTCCGTTCCAGCCTTGGCGATAACCTCTCCCCTGCAACAGATCAGAAAAATCACAACTCTGGTCTGAATCCTGCTGCTTCTCCTGCTTCCTTTTGGACAGTCACATGCACAGTCCATCCTGCTTAACAGCACACACAGCTCCCTCACTATCACTTCTTTTGTTCTAGCACTCAATCTCCCTCCCTAACTCCCCCCTTTTCCTTTTGGCTGCACATTACACAATCACACATATTATGAGTGATCAGATGATGCATGAGGCAACATGTTCCTGTTTCTCACCATGGGTTTACCACAGTGCTGTGACCCCAGGCGACGTATGAAGAAGTCTCATCTCTGGCAGGTGATGCTGTGGCCACGTATACTTGGTTATCAAGCGCCCTGCATAGAACACAACAACAAGGCTGCAGCAGTGCTAGCAATGATAGCACCGACCTAATGTTTGGAATATTTTACAATGCTTTACGACTGAGATGACTTAACCCCTTCATAAGATATAGGCTTTACTGTGAAAAATAGTTTTCAAAAGCAAATATTTTTACTAAAATGATTTTGGATGGTGACTGCAGGTCTGAGCCTGACCTCCCCCTCTGCAGGAGCTCCCAGTGCGCTGGACCAGTTGTCATGTTGAAGGCTCCAGGGTAGACCAGCAGCTGACAGCCTAAGGACAAAAGCACAATTTAATCAGCTGTCTTACACACTACTAAAAACACCACACAAACCATCACCTCAGCCACTCACCTCTCCTGCTGTAGAGCTGTGCGAGCTCTGCGAACCTCATGTCGTAGCAAATCCCCACACCCACTTTACAGAACGCTGCGGGAGGAAACGCAGAGTATGACACAGATCAAAACGATACTCATCCACCTGTCGGGAGCAAAGCAGGAGTCAGGAGATGCCACTCACGTGTTTCAAACATCGACAAACTGCTCCCTGGACTCAGCGTCTCAGACTCCTGGAAGCTGACTTTTCCTGGAACGTCGATGTCGAAGAGGTGAATCTTGACAGAGAAAACGCGGAAAGATAAAGAGAAAGACTTAAACGTTGGTAATGTCCTGTTATAATCTCTCTGAGGTAATTACAAAGTTCAAACAAATACCGTGCTTGATGCACACGTACCTTCCTGTGTTTAAGAATCAGCTCTCCATCAGGGCCAAACACTGTACAGCTGTTATACAACTTCCCACCACCATCCTCTTCAGGGATAGATCCTGGTGAGCAGTAAGTCACATGGTTAATTCCTCCACTGTTTGAAAATGTCTAAGGTTTTTGGTTTCTGGCAGAGTTTTTTAAATATTGCCTAAGCTGTGTTACATCACTTCCCCTGCTTCCACCTTAATTATTCTGCAGTCATAACAGAGTTATGCAGAGTGGCTGTACTGAGGTTGTCTATTAACTCTGCTGTTGGTGAAGAATCTAAAGAATATCTCTGCGGCATTTGCACCAACACGTTTTATGGTGTTTATGTTCTAAATGGAGACAACAGTTCCATAATGTGTGATTCTCTACATTTGCACAGGACCTCCATCATATACCTCATCTATCATTAGAATTAAACATTCAAATGCGTTTTTACAGTGGTCAAAAATACTTATGGACTGCAGTGTAAGGTCAGTACAGCTACAGATGCCTCCCTACCTCCCACTAGATACACCTTATTCTCCTTCGCTGCCTCTGACAGCACCTGGGTGGACTCTCCTGGGATCCTCTCAGCGTACGCAGAGAAGAAGCTGGTTCCATACGGAGAATTGAAGCATTCCTGTATTGATGACCATAGTGAGAGACCATCAGTTCTACAGCAGGAGGTCAGGTGTGATTGAGGACACAGCTCATGGGGGTCCATCGCAATAGAAACAAACAAACACACAAACAAAGAAACCTAGACTCAGACTACAATGAGGACGTTAGGGACTTTTCCGTTTTGCCCTGAATTGCTAATTTATAACGCAGGCCTAAGTCTAGTAAACCAAAGGTGCACGGATGGCACAGGGGCAAAACATGTCCACCTGTCCAGATGTGTTTATTTGTGGGAAGCTGGTGACAGCTGGTGAAAAAAATGTAAACTGCCAATGAACAACTACACTCAAACTGTTGAGGATACGTTCTCACTTCTCGTGTCTGTCTTATAGTAAAACGTTATTGACTGAACCAGCCCCCCTCCGTCCCATTTGACCCCCTTCTCACCGGCAGCAGCACCACTTTGCTGCCCTGTCCCGCAGCTTCTTTCACCAGCCTCCGGGCTCTGTTCAGGTTGTCCGCTTTGACGCTCGTCACCTGCAGCTGGACCACAGCCAGACGGAACTCTGACAAAACAAACGACAGTCAGTGTTTCTTTGCTACAACTTCATACCTGTGCAACACTTTAAAGAGGTATTCGTACACTACAAATGCACTCGGTTATTATGCATATGAGTCAGTTACAGCTTCAGTAAAATATATTACACAGCATACAACAGAGAACTCTGCACTTACTGGACATTGCTTTGGCTAAAGTAGTCATGTACGCAGCGCAATCCTGTTTGGTTTCACAGTCCAGAGCAGACAGAGCATGTTGTTCCGGGTGGCTCTTTGGTTTTCAAAATAAGAGTCTGCAGTAAGTCTAAAGCGGTTTTGCGACATCATGAAGGTCCGGTAAAGCAAAACACAAACAACACAAACAATATTACAGGCATTTCCAGAAGTAATTCGATTATTCCTTTTGTTTAAAGTCACTCTACGACCAACGCTCGAGCAAGTTCAGACCCTTTAATGTGAAGTTTAGAGACGCAGTTACGTCAGAATGGGGTGGGTGTGTTGCAGCCAATCCAGTTTCAGTGCGAGATTCCGAGTCTTCCCTCATTGGTTAACTGCATCAGGAGCAAACGTTAAACTGAACTTTACATATTTGACCAGCATTAACATAGGTGATACTCAGAGATTATTCTTGGATAATGTGTAAATGTGCTTCGTATTATATGAGCTAGAATCACATCTGACTAACATTTGAATGTGTGGCCCTTCACGAGTATGTCGACGCATTATATCAGGGTTAAACTTTTGATATTGCTGTAAGTTCCTTTGCTCTTTGCAGAAATGTTTGCATACATGTTGTTGAAGCTCAAACACGGCCACCCCTTCCCACTTCTGGTTAAACGAGTGAAACAAAGAGAAAACATGAAATTCCAGTTGCACTGAGACCCGTTTATAATAGCCACAAATAAGAGCTGGTTTTGATTCTTCTACTACTTCATCACACATGGGCCAGTGTTATACACGAGTCAGGGCAAATGTAACCACTATTTAAATTTACATACCTATCAAATAACAAGTACAAATGACTTTAATTCCACTGTTGCAGTCAAATAATCTCCATTTATTAAAAACAGAAGCGCTTAGAAAATAATAGCAGTACAGTAAGGTGCAAATTACACTTGAGACATGTTGCATTTCAACTAGTGGTTGACATCCTTTGCCAGTGATGTTACAGAGTAATGTAAAGACTCAAAGTCAAGGATGTTTCCAGTCAATAGAATACTGAAAAGTATCACAAAATTACAAATTACAACACAATGCATGGGTTACACAGGAATGCTATGAAGGATTGGAGTGAAGAAAGACCAGATTTATGAGTTTTTAATTCAAGTTTTGCTTTTTGTTGCAGATTCTTCTAAATGTGCCACGCATTTTCCTCAGGATGACTTCTCCCCTCATTTCATTTTTCAGTATAAAGGAGATAAACCCTCTCTGGACTGAGGTTTCAACCGGAGCTTTCAGGAAGGTGCCGCATCACTTCAGAGGCTTTAACCAGTCTGCCTACACAACTAGACTTCAATGCAAATGAATACATAACCAAGAACAAAGCGAAAAAAAAGTCGGAAACAGAGCTTAAGAGGAGAAGCAGCAATATACTGTGATATGCTGCCACTGCTGGTGCCAGTATCACACATCACAGGCATGAGGCCAAAGGCAACAGTGGCAAGCAAACTAAAGCTGCTTAGTTTCGACTAATACAATGGACAAGACAGACTGATTTGAAAACACAAACAATATATGACTTTCCTTTTTACAATTATCTTTTCATTCCTGTCAAAGCTGTGCTTAAAAGTGCAGAGCACACTCCTTGTTGCAGTGATCCTTTCTCTCTAAATAGGCAGAAGTTAGCATGGTGATGCCCCGTTTACAGTACAGCCTTCATTATCAGAAAATTATTACACCTCATCACCTCACCAAATCACACATGAATCTGAATGCAGTTGGGAAAATCACACATACTGAATCTGAATGGGATGGAAAAATACTGAGGTGCTCAGTCTCTTAATAACTACAATCACCGAACCTCCTGTTATAATACTAATGTAGTCCAGACGGGCTATGAGCAATGTTTTTGGAGAGCTACATCAGACTGCTATGAGATGAGGTTAATTCATTATTATACAGTATGTAAAAGCAGAGAATAAATTATCTCCCAGAGACTCTGTAAAAGGCTTACTTCTTACTCTAGAAAGAAGGGGAACTTCAAACCATGTGAGCTGGTTTAGAAGCCAGTTTAAGTTTCACTGCATATTCTAACTATCAGGATATGCTTTCAAAATGACATTGCAAAGGTCTGTGCTGATATAGAGCAGTTTACACAATATATACATCACATATTTATAAACACCCTCAAATAATTTCTATTTAAGGCTGCCTGCTGGAAAAGAAAAGTTATCAAAAACAGTTGTTGCGGTAGGAAACCTGCCTCATGTGCCAGCACTGCTTCTTTTTTTTTGGGGGGGGGGGGGGGGGGGGGGTGCATCTTAATGTTAGAGTTTGCTGACTCATGCTCGCTTCCTGACCAGAACAATGATCATTAAATCTATTTAACACATCCAAAAATTAAATTAAGAAACATGACTGAAGTGCAGTATTATTCACTACAAAACAAAGGGGTCAGAGTCAAGATGTTCAAGTCAAAAGAAAAGGTCAGTGATATAATGGTTGAACAGGTTTGCCACTGGTCGGTCAGTACGCTACGTTAAGGCCAGAGATTAATCGCCAAAGTGGAATTGCACTGTACTGAGATCCAATGTTTTATCAAGAAAAAGTGGAACATACATTATAACCAATATTTTTAAATTAGTGTAAGATAATGGTTTTGATGACTGCAGAGCACCTAAGTATTTCAACACACACAGTCTGTCCCACAGGTCTGCAGTCAGCAGTGTGCCCCCATGTCCCAAACACAGACACACGGGGCTTCACAGTCAACACTGCACTGGATCTGTCCAGGAGGGAGGACAGCCGAGGGAGAGCAGGAGAAGGTTTCACTCCTGGCAGACGGAGACTCTTCCTAAAGTTTGTGTCACGGCTGGCCGTCGTGATCCCCCCCATCACCACACCGTCATCTCCTTTTACGAGCTCTCCAGGGCATCTAGGACTTTCATGATCTGCTGCTTAATGACCTTGGTGGCATCGCCTGCATTTGGTATCAAATATCTGAGAAGAGTGAGGGAAAGAAGATGTTAGCTCAGAGGAAACAGAACTGACATCTATGTTTAGTGAAAACTACCAACAAATGGCAGAGATTTCGTGTAATGTAAATATATTCATACAATTCAATACTTTTTAAATATTATTATATTTCCAAAACTGTCAATCTATTCCTTTAAGGCTTCAATTTGTAGTTTTCTTTCTTCCATTGAAAAGAAAAAAATATATATTAAAAACCCCTCCATCATAACACACTGTAATGTTGGCAAATTTTGTGCCATTAGTCGTTTGTTATCACAGAAAAAATATTAAAATTAGAATTTTTAAATTACATTTTAAATGACTTGACGGGAGGAAAAAAAAAAAACAATCAATGAAACCTAAGGCAGACTACCAAATAACTCTACCAATCAGGTGGTAAGTCTCCTGTATGAAAACAGCCTAAGATTTTAAATGGTAAAATGTATTTTGAGTGATTTGGGGTGGGGGGGTGTTTCCCTATCAAATTTGTCATCTGTGTCAGTAAACAAGCACCTCTCAACTGCTGATATCTCCACTCCAGCTGAGTTGTTGCTGCCAAACTTGAACGTAATCAGTTCAGGGTGCTTCTTTTTGGATGTGATCTTCACCACAGAGTTCAGTGCTTGTCTGGACTGAATGTAGGCAAAGCCTTTCCTTGAAGCGATCTCCCTCAGGCAGTACATGTGAGTCGCTGTGATCAACAAGTGGCTGGAAACACAAAAGAATAGAGTGTTAGGATTCATGGGTTCCTAACTTATTTCAGTGCCTCTTATTCATTCATTTTGAAGGAAGTGGGGATTAGTCACGTTCAAATGCAACTTCCCCAATTACTTGCCTAATCCTTTCTACCAACATCCATGACAGCTGTGGGGGATGGGTGTGGGAGTCCAATGACAAACATTTTTACACACATTACCAAAGTCATTCAGGCAGGCGTGTGACTCACCTCGGGAACATGTGGCCAGTTTCTTTCACCTCATTACATGGAATGTGATGCTTCACATCTGGTTTGTTTATCCAGGTCTGAATGTTGACAATTTCCTTCCTGTCATCGTCTGACATGGACGAGCTGTCGATCTCATCTACAGAAACATAAGACGGAGGTTTCTATTCTGCTCTTCAAAATAAAAGCTCCCACATTATTTAAATATTTTTAGACCAACCACCCCTTTTAATTTTCACTGTGGCTACATTCAGTGGGAGTTTACCTGTGTCATACTCCTCTTCATCACCAATACTGAACACAGGTTTAACACCTCGATATGGTTTGCCAACACGATCACTGCTGCTCACGTGCCTAGAGATGGAACAAAAAGCAGGGCAACTTACAGCCTTACATCAGTACTAAATGAATCAGATATGAAGAAACATCAATGCCTGTGACGAAAAGTTACATTAAATACACATAACAGCTGGGTTGCACACAAAACAGCAATGGCATGAAGATCTCCAGGCTGCAGTATACATTCTTAGCCCACTACTGCTGTAAGTTATGCTGTTAAATACAAAGAAAGAGGTTAAATGAGACATTACTACTGGATACCAGGGACTGAAGATTAGTTACTGAATGATATTCAGGGCTATTGGCAGTAATTTATATCAATAAAGCATAATTTAATTTTTTTACCATTTCTATGGCAGATTCATTTTTCTGCGTAGCCCTGACTATCATCTAAAAGAACAACAATGAAATGGAAAGACAGACTGTTAAGTGCATTTCCAGGCAAACAGCAGTGAAGCTGAGGTTGTCCCTAAAATGCCTCAGTTATTCAGACTAGAAAGAGACAGCGAGTTGTGGATGTAAAGACGAGTCAGTGCTTCCTGGAAGGCCACAGCAGCTTCGACAGTGCAAACTTTACAGCAGTTCTAAATGTTAGTGAAAGCATGAAGACAAATCTAAAGAGACACCTTATACATAGCCTGCCCTGTACTGTATGGGAATGCATAGTATAATCATATGAGTGAGCGTTGTTGGCAGAGATGCTGGTAGTAAGCATGCGTTAATGTGACACAGGCTATGTGTCCTACAATCCCAGGGACTGGTGCGGGTCTACAGCCAGTGGGACATGCTGGTGACAGACAGCTCAATGTCAGGGGAGCTCTTACCGATCTGGAATCACCTTCTCTGGCCAAGGCAGATTGAAAGATATTCTAGCATGGGATAAGGCACAAGGTTTGGTGAAAAAATACAACAAAACTACAAAATTAAATGTCAGTCAGAGTGACTACATTTAGAGTAGTCCTGATGCTGTTCATATCAGTCCAGTGTGCATGTTGAGAAAGGCAGCAAAGGTTTGTAAGAAACAAACATTTTTACTCATTACTACTTTAGTGGAATTGAGAAAGAAATATTTGTCTTCTGAATATACTGATTATACTGATTGTCTATTAGTGAAAGGAATCATATATTTGAAACCCACTGGAATATTAAATTTTGCCCATACAAATCATGACAAAGCTCAATGTTAGTGCCAATAATAAACGTAAGTAAAGGTTGAGTATGTGATGTTGCATAGGTTGATGGTACATTACTGTTTAACTATAGAGGTCCTCACCTGTCTACAGGGGTGGAGGTATTCTCAATGAAGCTGATCATCTTCTCCTTTACGTTTACTGACTTGGACTTGAGCGCAAATGTCATTTTGTTGACCAAGGATTTGACACCTTTGCTGTCTCCAGGGCTGCTCAGAGACTCTCCCTGTAGTGTCAGAAAAAGAAAACAGAAACATTTCACATGATGAGGAAATTATGCTCTTCATAATCAAACCCTGTGTTATTTACTGTCTTTTTTATGACTTGTAGTTTTAATTTTGAAATACATCAGAATTGTACATCAGAGAAAAAAGATAAAGCCTAATTCCAAACAGAATGAGTCCAACGCCACCAAAACACAGACACTAAAGGGGACAGCCAAATAGAGAGTGGGTTTCTTAGGGATACACCCAAAAATAAATAAGAGACAAAATAATCCTAGAACAAAATACACATATGAAACTCACTCATTTAACTTCTCAATATTATCAGTATACAGCCACCTCATTCTTTCACCTCCACATTTATGAAAGAAATATACCTCCCCATCTGAGGAGCTATTTTCCTGTCCTGCTCTACATCCTGTGTGATATTATTACATATGCAGCAACTTTTTCTAACTCTGACACCACTGTCTTTACAATATCTCTGGCCACTTACATCAGCAGAGCTGAGGCTGCTGTGAGATCCTGATGTGCTGACAATCCAGTGTACATATGAAGAGTCCAGGCCTTCAACATTCATGTCTACCAGATGCTGCTGGAGGGCTGAAATCACACAGACCTCATTGAGCTTTGTCCCATATCCACCAAAGATATACACAGTGAATCTGTATCACATTCATCTACGTGTACTTACCCATGAAACCTCCTTTAGCAATGCTGACATATTCTTTGTTTTTCTGCAAGAGAAAGCAAAGATGCTTGTAAAGAACCTGTAAAATTACCTCATTTATCAAACTGTGGTACAACTTGTGTTTACACACAGGAAGCAAAACACAGGCCAGTTCTGATTTTCATTCTTTTCCTCTTTTAAGTCCAATTAATCTTGAATCCCGCTCTCTCAGCGCCCCTCACCTGCAGGAAATGGGCCAGCACCATGTTCATGTACATGTCCTCCTCCTCCCTCCCACTGCCCATGAAGCACAGGTGCTCTCCACTGGCAATGGAGCCAGACTCTAAAGACTGTTTCTGAGTCTCCAACAGAGATTTCACAGAAAGAGCAAACTCAGAAGGGTTTTGGAGCATCTGTGGGAAGAAAGGCACAAATGTAATAGTTCATATGAATTTATATACTCCAAATATACATATACATCTTCATAGAGAATCTATATTGTTAGTTTCTCACCAGGTCAGAGTCCAGGTGGAAGGCTGTGGACAGGTGCCCAGCGTTATACTGCTCTGCAGGCCGACAGTCCACCACAAAGAAACGTACTCCATCCTGAAAGTAACATCCATTATTGTCAAATTACACATTATCTTCTCATTCGTGCTTCTCACTTTGCTAACTTGCAAAAGGTTAATCATTTCCTTGTCAGTTTAAATTAGTTAAATGTAACCAGAGGGTGTTACTGACCTGCTGCAGCTGGTTGGCCTGCAGGATTTCAGGGACAGACACAGGGAGACACAGGGCCTGACTCAGGTCAGTGTCCTCCTCTTTCAGAGCCACTAGGCTGCTACCAAACAGATTCTGATTCATCTACCATGGCAGAAAGAGCAAAGACACAACAATTGTATTTAAACAATGAGTACCCTTGTGCAGCTTCCTTCACCTCTTTGTTGACTTCCCTTTTACAGTCTTGGTTCTACTGAGCACTACTCCATGTGTATCCAAAACTAAATTCTTTATCTGTTCATAGCACCTTACCTTTCTGAGCGACAAAGGGGTCTTGCTCTGGTAATACTGGGCCAAAGAAAACAAATCTTCAATGTCTTCAGCTCCCAGGAGAGAGGGAAAGGCTTCCAGCATTTCTGTGACAGAATAAGCCTTGTTCACCTCCACATTTTTAACAAGACACAGAGCAAATCCACAAATAATAAGACAAGAAGCCAAACTTACTGATGATGTCCTCTTTGCTGTCTCCCTCTTGTGCAAGGATGGATTCTCTGAGGGTGAATCAAACAAAGACAAATCAAATATACATTTAAGGGTCCTTTGTGCAATCATACATCTTCAAATAGCAGCTGCCTACTTGGCATTGACGAGCATGACGAGCATGAGGAAGAAGATGAGGAAGGGGTCAGCCTGCTGAAGGTAGGAGTCCCACAAGGCCTGGGTTACATCAGGAAGGCAGTGACTGGAAAACAAACTGCCCAGCTATGGAGAAAAAGATGAACACAGACACAAAGTTAAGACATGGCTACACACACACACACACACACACACACACACACACACACATATATATAAGATGTCTGAATAACCTGGGAAATAACATGTGATATGAATGTGAAGAAAGAACTACTAACCCAGTTGATGGCGTAGGAATCAGGTGTGATCTTTTTGGTGTCCAAGAAGGAGCAGAGCTCTGGCTCGTGGTACTGCAGCAGTAGTCTGTACAGGTGGAAAGGTCGACCGTTTGGCACACAGTCCCTGAAACAGACATATTTTGCAGGCATTACAGTTAATGTCCATGTGTGAGTAGGATGAAAAGGACAACAATGTTCAGATGATTCACCTGGGGATGTATTTGTTCATGACAGCATAGAAGCAATTGTAGAGGTCGCTGCGGGGAAGCTGAAGCCCCAGTAGTGGTTTGAGCAGGTGTGGCCAGCTTAGCTCTGGAGTGAAGGTAATGTTGCGGGACTTACAGTAGAAAGTGATGACTGACTCAATGTCTGACACCATATCACTCTGCTCCTCCTCTGATGCTCCCAGCTGATCTAAACACAGGGACCAAGGGAGATATTAGTTCTGTTTTTCTATTAACATCTTGTACAAATGCTGTCTACATTTAGAATATCCAGTGAAGAAACTAGGGTAAGATTTTACACAATTAAAATATACATGAAAAGAGCACTTTTTCCATATGCCTAGTTTTTCTGGGCATCTTTCTAATAAGAGGTTTGCTATTTTGAGCTGTGCTAGATCTTGCTGTCAACTTGTCAAAAGAGCAGATTAATAAAAGTAATTTGTTCCTCTGAAATCTCACAGATCTTCCTTTGATACCAGCACACTCTGTGAGTGAGACCCAAAATTAACATGTTTTCTTCTCTCCTGCTGCTTTCAGGTGTGTGTATCCTATCTACTGCCTCACCTTGAGACACACTCTAACCACTAGGTGCTGAAGATGTTTTTGTATCTAAGTTGTATACATTCATGAATGGCCTCATGAAAGACTACTTTTTTCTGCTTAAACAGCCAACCAGTTTTTAACTCTGAATTCATCATTAACTCACTGTTCACTGCTCATACTGGCTCACTGTATTTGTTATGTTTTGTCAGCAATTTGTAACTAAAATACCTGTAGAGCTGCAGTCTACAAACAGACTGATGATGGAAGGACAGTGTGTTAATTACTTAGTATTTAAGGTAAATGGCACAAAACAGATCATTCTTCTGTAAGTGTCCATCAGCATTAACTCTCTTTTAAATTATTCAATATTTCAGGAACAATGGCTCAATAATAATTGTACTAAAAATACAACTTTATTGTTGAATGTTGTTAAATCTTACAGTGTGGTTATATAATCACTGTTGCTTTTAATTTTGTGGTGGATTCTCATCTCTCACTCCAAGTGACCAACTTCACTGTGTTCATCTTTGGGTGCTGACTGTGTCCTGTCATCGCTGCAGTTCCTAAATTCAGCATTGTGTCAAGGAATTAGAGGCACATGCATTTACTCACCAATCAGCTGTTGACTGCGGTTATGAATAAGTGTCTGTTCTGGTAAATCTAAGACGCCATCCCAGGGAGACAGACTGTCTCCTTTTCCAGAGACATTTAGAGCAATCTGCCAAAACAAAACAAGGACTAATTGCTAAACATGCAGAGAAGGGACACCTGATAAACACAATCAGTGACTTAACTGCTGTGCCACTAATGAACGCCTAATTTACTGAGATGAAGCTGTGTAACTTGATCTTGACTGGTGATATTATCTCTAGGGCTATTCAGAGATTTTAAAACTCAACAATATCTGCAATACCAGCTACATCCTTTAAATCAAAATGATCTAGCCTTAGTTATTTACCAGATGATAATGATAACAAGCAATACTACATCAGATTAACAAGATTAGAACTCTTGGATGAAATGCTTGTCAAAATGGTACAGTTGTTAATGCAAACTCAGCACTTATCAGAATGTGTCCAGAACAAAACTAACTAAATACAATTACTTCAAAAGTATAAACAGTGAACCTGCAGAGGACAATGCCTCTTTTTCCATTTTTCATGCATAACCAACAACATCTGGCACCATAAACCTAAAAAAAAGGCAGTAGTAGAAATGTACAGGTGTTAGTTGCCCAAAATAGAACCTTTCAACATTTGTCTACATGCTTCACATGTGAAATATGTTGTAGGTGTGTAGTTTCAGACTGAACTAAAGCTTAACACGGGTGTGTCATGAAAAGGTTACAGCCTGTACATCTGTGTACACAGACTGGAAAGACTGGACGTGAGTAATTCCCACCTTGATGGCACGTGGTGTCTAATAATAGAAGCATTACTAACTTCTGGTCAAACTCCTGCACAAAATCTTGTTCACTGCTGATTATGAGCTTTTAAAATCATATACTTTAAGCTACAGTAACAGTATTATAAGTGCTTTTTGTAATAGGCAGTCACTTTCAGCTTGTGTGGACTGACTCTTGTTGTCTTCCTCACCTTCCACATCTTGGCCTTATGTTGAACTGAATGTTCTTGGACCTGGATGATGCCTCTCTCCATCTCCATATCAGAACCACCAGAGTCCAGAGCCTCAGCTAGATCCTGGTCCCTGAGGAGGCACAGACAGCACACAGTTGCAAAGGTTAAACATTTTCCATAAAGTACAATTTAAGTTATCGCACAATGCACAAATCTTTATCATTTATCCTCTGTCATAATATTAACTTGTTTGTAACCATGTTAATCTACATTGTGAATAATGTTCACAAGTTAGTACAGCTTAAATGAGCAGTGAGTTAACTGAACAGTCAATCAACAGAAAAGTAAACAATTATTATAATTATTATTTTAATAATCAATTAATCAGCTGAGTAGTTTCTTGAGTAAAATGACCAACCAGTAAATGGTTCAAACTTTTCAAATGAGAAGATTTGCTGCTTTTCTCTGTGTAATTTTACTGGAAAATGAATATCAGGCGTTTTTAGACGTTTGGTCAGAACAAAATCAGCAATCATCAGCCGTCTCTTTGGTGTCTGATAACTTGTTATTACATTTGACATTTTGCTGACAAAATGCCAGTTAATGAATCAGTAAATCAACAGATTTATAAAAGTCATCGTGAGTTATGTCTTTATGTAATCGTTGTTATGTGAATTGCGGCAACAGAGTATTAACTTTGGTTTCCAGACTGTATGCTGACAATTTCCGGTTGTCTAATATTATATAAATATACTGAATACCTGCAAGACCACTTAACAGGTGATCTGATAAAAGGATACGGGAGTCTTTTTTATTATGAGTATTGGCTATCTCCACATCGCCGAGCCGAATATTTTGACAAGTCCGTACAACTCCAACATTATTCCAACATGTCCATAAAGTGACCCATATCATGTAAAATGATCATATTTGAAGGCAGCAGATGAGATGGGGACAGCAGAGTGGGGTTAGGTGTAGGGCTGTGGTTCGGTTCCGTTTAACACGAAGCAGAACTCGACAAACACCGGCTATCTGGCTAATTATTGTTAGCTTCCTGGCTAACACGCTTTACGTATTAACTTGTAGCTACGGGAGAGGAAGTGATGAAACGATATAAATTTTAATTGATATTGTCAGAAGCTCCTGAGTAATCTTTCTCCGTCTTAGTTCCTCGGCTGTTGAAATGAACCAACTTGGCTAAGTAACATTAGCTGGCTAGCTGCCGAGCAGTAACGGTACCGAACTGATTTCAGACTAGCATCTGTCGTCAGCAGAGCAGATAAACTACGCACACTCATGTTTTGTTACTTTACATTAAATTCTGCCAAATGAAGCCGACACGAGTGTTTGACAATCGAAATAACGTCTCATAAAATGTTAGACCGACAACAAATTGTCTTACCAGCTGCCCAGAAGAGCTTCCTCCACGGCATCCGCCATTGTTGTGTTGACGGGGACACGTCAAACGCCGTCAACACGGACCATATGTCGCACAACACTGTCAGTGATTAATGAGCAGCTGAGATTGTCTGGTGAGAGCAAAGAATTGCCCTTGTTCTCAAATTCAATTAAGATGTCAGCACTTAAAAATGGGATGTGGGGCAATGAGCTAGCGAGTTTAAAAAGTCTTGTTTTATTTTAGTAATTGTGAGACGAGTATTTGTTGCAACTTTGCACTTTTTAAAATTTTAATAAAAAAAAAAATAAACAAGAAAAGAAATAAACAATAAAACAGACTAATGTCCTCATGTTAGGGTCATGGTTGAGAAGGCTAAATGCTTCTTTTGACAAGCCACGTCTTTAATGTCCAACCCACCCTCTGAATTACAATAGGAGAGACATAAGTGTTGGTAATAGAAATAGCTCTGGCCTGCAGAAATGTCTCAGTGAATCACCGTGCACACCATGAAGCTGGAATTAACTGATTTTTTTTTTTTATTTTCATCGTTATGTTTCCTACATTAACACATTAACGTGTTTTCTGTAAAAATGCTCGTTACAATTAGGTTTACTCATGGTCAACTTCCTGGGTAGGCTTAACATTAAGTAAAACTGTATTTGAATATAATATTGCAAGTTTATAAATTATTTCAATTTATCTAATAGACGAGAAAATGTAAAATCTCAAACACAACATTTCTGTAAAATTATAAATTGTAGTTGTAGTACTCATTGCCTGCAGGTGGAACAAAATCTTACATTTGAAGCAGCTTTTATTTCCTTTACCTTTTTGTGGCAGTATCTACATTTTACTGCTGCTACTACCTTCCATTCATAAAGACAGCACTGGAAAAGATGTATTGAACTAGTCTACTAGTCTACAACTGAGTGGTCCTGTTTGTGGACAATCTCCAGCCTGCTTAAGATTAATGTCAGTTTATGAGTTACACAAGGGGCCTCATATTTAATATAAATGTGTAAAATACTAATGTAAGCTGTAATCTGTCTACTTGTCAGTAGCAAAGCTATTAAAGATCAGAAGATTGAAAAAAAAACAAATAAGTGAAAATATTAAGCACATAAATAAGTTTCAAGGAATGAAACAATATGACATTTCTCACTGAAAAATAATCAGAGGACAAGGAGTTTTCAGTGCATCGAAAATCAAGCTGCAGATTACAACTATGTACACAGTGAGCAGGAAGAAACTTGCAAAGAAATTCATTCCAGGAATTATCATTTTATTAGGATTCATATTCTCTTTAACTTTGGTCACCATACACATCGCTGATTTTCTATTAAAACAGCCAAAATGTAGTGGATATCTGCAGATAAACTGCTGATGGTTATTACCATTTCTCCCAGGTCAACTCTCAATTTTTCTCCAGGTCTGAGAGAGAGGACTTCTGTTGTGTAGTCCTCACCAGCTGCAGCTGGAATGCATGATTTGGTTCTTTGGTATTACCACACATTGAGGGAAACGTAGCCATTACTGCTGCTAGATTTATGAATGTCAGAGACAACAGGAGGGTTTCAATTTAGTTTTCTAAAAATTGAAAATGCTCCTAACATACAGACATTCAGCAGTAGTGGCTAACTGTATGTTTACAGTGCATGGATGCTACTTGAGAACCAAATCATACACTGTACCAAGAGATTCTCGGGGCTGCATGTAAGCTGGAAACAATAAGGCGTGGGTTTTCAGAAAATAATTTGAAAAGGAGAGAAAAATAAAATAAAATCAGTCTTAAGATTTACCCTGTCAAAAGATGAAATCCAAATGTAGCATGAAAATAAATTTTACAATAAAAATAGAAAATAAATCATGTTTCTCAATTAAAGTGAGCTAGGAAAAACCACTGACTAGCCAATGCCATGTGGCATCTTCTGACACTAAAGGCAATTCAAAAATACATTTTTCAAAAAAACTAAGGACATGAAGTTGGTTAAGTTTTTCTAATCAAAAGTGTTTCGCCCAAAGTATCTTATAGTTGGGGTTTTCCTAGTGTTCAAGACAGCACGAGCATTGCATTTACATTTATTTATAAAGTGAACATGCTGCACAAAGTATATAAAAAACAAAACAGGCAATCCCATCATTAAAAAAAAAACAAAAAAACAAAAAAACAAACACTTGCTTAACTAACCTCTCTGTTGCCCGTATCCACGGGATCAATTCCAGCATTACAACTACAGACATTACACATTTCACTAGAATTTTAATCTTGCATTCAGAACTGATAATGTATGTTACAATATGGAAGTAGCCGGACAAAAACACTTCAGATCAGCATAAATTAATAAGTGAACAGTCCATCAGAACTATATAAAGCTCTCACAGTATTTTCTGTAGATTTAAAAGTGTCACAGAAGCCTTAACGTCAGTAATTGGTTCAACAGACTGCGCATATTTCAATTCTCCTACACTGTACATAGCAACTAGTAATTTAGACAGGTATACATGACCATTCATGTATGTTTTTCACTCTAGATGACCCAATCATTCTGTTTATTCTGAACAATAAAAAGATTTTCTGATGATGTTCCGGTTGAATTAAGTGCCAACAAAGGGCTATGTTGGTTTACCCCCCGCCCCCAAATCCCCAACCCATCAACCCACCAAGTGTACCACAGGCCTGGATCACAGCCTCAGTTTGAATAGGAATCTTTCTTTTTCCATGATAACAAATCCCTTCAGTGTGATGTAAACACGGTATATATTCAGGGCTTCCTTTCTCTCATATAATCCAGTACTCTTTTTTTTTTTTTAACAAATCAAAGCAAGTCAGACAGTTGCACTTTTAACACAGTTAGGTTCAGCGATGAAGACTGAGATTGGCGATCAGTTGGCAGAGAAGTTACAGTGTTGGAGGTTTCAGCCCATACTTCCTGGCCACTTCTGTCTGGGCGTATGCTGCATCACATAATGAGTACAAATGGGCCATCTCCATCTCTGACTTGGCTAGGTTAATTGCCTTGTTGAACATTTCTATTGCCTTGTCCAGATTCCCCCTGAAAAGAAAATCCTCTGGTTATTTCAAGCACTTCAACAAGACTTCAAATGTGGGGTATGGATTTAATTCTTAATCTCACCTTTGCACTTCAATGGTTCCCATAGTTTCATAGGCAAAGTCACACTTGTTGTCAATTTCAATCGCCTTACTAATGAGCTCTAGTCCCAAGTCAAGGTCTTGTTTCCATTGAAGCTGTAACAACCTAGAAATACATTAAACAATTACCAACATGTCCTGTTCACATGAATCATCTGAATAATGAATGAACCATAACATGCAAGGGAAATAAATGCAGACCCCTTATGAACATATGTGGTAGCATTGTCTGGTTCCAGTTCGATACACTTGTCATACATCTCGTCTGCTTTTCCAAACTGCTGCTGATCAGTCAAAGCCTGAAAAGAACACAAAACAAACAAGTCATAAGTGCACACTGAACATGTCAACAAGGTCTAAAGTGCTGTTTCCTTGTTTGAATAAAAAGTTTTACAACTGACATCTTGTACAGTGGGCAAAACAAATGAGTATTAAGCAACCAAGAAAAACCAAGTCTTTGATTTCATACCTGAGCATAAAGAGCGTAGCCCTCAGCACACTTTGGGAACCTCCTGATAACGTCCTCAAAGCCGTCCATGGCTGTCTGCACTTGTGCTGGGTTATTTCCAGTATATGCTTGTCTGTACTGAAGAACACATGGCCAAAACGAACTTATCAGCTGTATGTGAATTCTACCAGGCATAGTTGCCATATGTAAAAAAAGACCAAATTAATAAATCTTTATATCTTATTTTGGGAAAAAAAAAACATAATTGGGGGGGGGGGGGGGGGGGTTAAATAAATCATTTTATTTTTCCTAAACAATAAATGTCAGGCATTAGTCTTAGTTGATAACTTACAAGAGCAAAGCATTTCTGTGCCTGGGCTAGAGCAGAGTCAGGCCTGAGCAGGATGCACTCATCAAAATCTCCCACTGCCTCGTCCACCTGGTCCAATAGGATCTTCAGCTGAGGGGAAATACACAGCACACTTCTAATGAGGTATAACAACACACCCACCATCTTATGACCACCATCACTCTGCACTTTGGAAGAGACAAACATTATGATAGTGACAACTGACACTAAGTAAATAACCAAACTGATGGCAAAGAAACCAATTCAACGTCCTACCTGACCCCTGTGGTGATATACATCAGGGTTGCGTGTGTCAATCTCGGCTGCCATGTTAAAGTCTTGTGTAGAGAGCAGAGGCTGCTGCTGCTGCATGTACATGCTTCCACGCTTGATCAAAGCATTGGCTCGTAGCTGTGAAAATTACAGAACAGAGGGAATGCGTAAGGTTGTATCTTTCCATGTTCTTTGTAACGGATGTCTTTGTTTATGTATACAAATTATTAGATTAACCACTAAACAACTATCTCAGAAGCTGAATTCCTCAACAAGGAACAACAACTAAACACTCCTGAACTAAACTATCCTTACCTTCACATTGGCATCTTGCATGTTGATTACCCGGTCCAAATCAGGTTGAGCAGCAGTAGCGTTGCCAATCAGCAGGAAGAAAGTGGCACGCAGCAGCAGGGCCTCGGCAGTATATCGACCACCTGACTCGATCTCCTTGGTGCATTCGCTGATGATCTTGTCGTAGTTCTCCTCCTCCATGTACTGCTTTGCCTTCAGGTAGCCAGAGCTAAGGAAGTAAAGAAGAAGAAAGAAAAAAAAAATCAGAAAAGTTTTTATCTACCAATCCACAAATTCACCTAAATCCCTATTAAATTTCCTGTGGATAATTATGATGAATCATGGAGCCCCAGACACAGTGAGGCTTAAATTATCCGATGTACATCAGAATCTAAAGTGGAATACCATGCAGTTCCCTGAACACATCCATGCTTCCCTGAAGATACACACTGGATTTTGATGACTCAATGACTGCATCTCTAATGCCAAACTCTAGCTAAACTAGCTAAAAAGTAGCTAAATGGAGGACAGGCATGATAATTTCTAGACACATTCACACTAACCAGGAAGAATTTTTCATCACACCTTTCACACCTTCTGCCTGAACGTGTCAGAACTTTCACTGCAAACCAGCCCATTGTTTTACAATTAACTACCAGGGGAGCACAGGGGCACAGATTCCTATGGATCATTAGCAGCATCTTGTTTGGTATTACCAGCTCTTCTGTCCCTGCTTAAAATCTTAACTTATCAATAAAGTTAACACTAAGTAAATGTTCTCTGACCTCTCAGTGACCTCGGCTGCCTCGCCCTCTTTGTCCTTGTCTTCATCTTTCTTCTCTCCCTTCTGCAGGGGCTGTGAGATGATGTCATCAGTGAACGAGCTAAAGTAGGACTTGATGAACTGAGGAGAGGGCATCATCGGCTCACGATTCTACAGAGGAGGGAAATAAAACCGTAAGTTTCTTGTGATGATACAGGGACATAAAACAGAAAGAAGTGTCTCTTAAAATGGACAAATACCTTGTACTTCTCTTTGGCCTTCTCTTTTCCCAGCTGTTTCAGCACTTTGTCTGCTAGCAGCATGCTCTGTTGGTTCTGGAAGGCCTCAAGAATACACACCGCTGTGACATCTGGAGGATATGCAGGGAACAAAACAGACTGTCAGTAAACATCGCACATTTTAAGTTAAATTTGAAAAAGCACATTTTTAAGACAAAGACAAGTGTCTTACCCTCTAGGCACTCCTTCTTGTTGTCTAGTTTTTCCAGAGCTTTAGCCCTCCTGAACAGAGCCTTGACATAGCGTGGATTTAGCTCCACAGCCTGAGAGCAGTCCTGTACCACTTCTGTCCACTTCATCTGAAATGACAGTTATACACTAATTACTTTCCAAACAATATCTGTATCCGAGTATACAGTGGTCCAGAGGTCTGTCTACCCAAAATATTTTTTACAGGTGACACAGACCTGTCACAAATGAACAGAACCAAATGAATAAAGAACACCATAATACAGTTACCGAGTTCACTGATTAATCAAAGAGTCAACATTACACTTTTAGCTGGGAAGTTTGTGAGGTTTCATTAAGTTATGTGACATAACCCTTCAGTCAAACATGAAAGTGGAAAGATTTGAGAATGTTGGTGATTTGCACAGAATCTGCAACACATTAACCAAACAGGTGTAATCACAGTTTTCTGCAGGGGCATGCCATCTCTTCTGGCTTTAACTTGTGAGAAAAAGAGAAGGCCCCTTTAGCAAGCATTAAATCCAGTCAGTCCAATTCAGTCACATTTTAAGGTAAGGAAGGGAAAGGAGAATGAAACAGCATGATTTTCCTTCTACAAGCACCTCGACCAAGGGAACACCTCTTCAGAAAAGGACTGTGTGTGCCATACTGCAACAAGCAAGACACTTGCAAGGATAAAAAAAAGCTACAATGTTGTATGTTGATCATTTCTGTAAAAGAATAAATGGACAACCAATGTCTCTCTTGATGAAAATATCTAAAATTGTTTGAGTCTTTCACATTATAACAACAATATATGCACAGATTAAAAAAGGTGGTGCCAACCTGCTGTTCATAGGCTGCTGCTCTGTTCTGGTAAAACGTTGACAAATCAGCCTTCTGCTCTGTGGGACAGAGAGCAATGGCCTCTGTGTAGCACTGGATGGCGTTCTCATACTTGCCAGCCTTGAAGTACTTGTTGCCCTTGTTCTTTGCTGCTTGGGCTCGATCCAAGGGGCTCTAATAAAAAGAGAGGGAAAGGGTAACAGTTATTGATTAAATAGTCTCTCCTGTCACTCACTGGACTGGATGAGCCAGAAGACTGTTTAGTATCCCTCAGCATCTAACACTGCAACAGACCATTTACAACAACTATGCCTACAGGAGAGGTTAGGGATTCAAAATAATAATTGTAAATCAAACATTTATGGATGGGCATAAACACAAAACCCAAGTTCAGTGTTCTTGAGCTCAATCCTATAACATATGGTAGGCATAACTAATTGTAAACTAATCATAAACATCAATGGGAGGGCACAGGCAGAAAATGACAGATTCAGAGTGACTTCTCACTAACAACAGACCTCTGGGCAGCGCCATTAAATTAAGGCTGGGTAAATGTTTGTAGAGTTGCTCCAGCCCTAATGTAGCTTGAACTTCGCTGAAAACGTTGATTACTTCGTAACATTTTGGCTGAAAGCGCAATCATTCCCCAAAAGGTAACACAGACCTTTGGACTCCGCACAGTGAATGGACTATTACCGAGTAGGTCTAGCTATGTAAATCGGATCGGATGGCGTGTAAGAGATGACGGCCACCTGTAGCTTGTTACTGAATGTGATAAAACTGGCTCTACCATGAACAGACTGATTCAAATGACAGCCATCCCCGCCCCACTTTCTGAGCCGATCACGTTAGCAATCATGCCCACAGCACATTTACAATTGCTATTAACACCAGTTAACACACTCGTCATGTTATGCCCACATGCGTTTCCCACATAGCTAACCAGCTGAACTTCCACATTGTATGTCAACTAGTCTTGCTTTACAGGCGTGTAGTGATAGACACTTGCAGCCAGGCTAGTTCAGCTAGCTAACCTAGCCTAGCTAGCTTCGGTGATAACGTTAGCTTACGAAACAGCTAGCTAGCAGTTAACACTGGCTAATCCACCACCGATGAGCCGGTTGCTATCATGGGCGCTATCGGCCTTGCTCTAGTGAAGGTAGCTGTCACTGACAGCGTCAGTAACGTTAGGTGTCCTTGACTGTACTTACACGGCAATGACAGGTTTAGCCATTACAGCGTACGTACTAAACAATAACATATCGTGTTAATGTAATGACTGCTATATAAACAGCGGAAGCACGAGGAGTCTCCAAGCAACAGTAACGTTACCATGTTCTCCTGTTCTCGACTGGCTCGAGCTGCGCCGTCTTGGCCCTGCACGGGACTGGCGCTGCCTTCTGGTGTTTTCCGTTCCCCGGTCCCTTTCCTTTCCTTCGTCCTGCTGCGGTTCCAAAGGTAAACCGCCCCCACTCCCAGCACTATGGGAGTCCCGACTAACAGCGCTAGCTGCCAGCGGGGTAGTCCTGTCCCGGACTGCGGCTCGACTGGCTTTGAAGCAGCCATGATCTACAACCGAGCAATGGTTAGCCAGCCAGTACCACCACCAGACAGCGTGAGTAGGAGCCGCTTCTTCTTCCCGTGCTCAGCGAGGTCACACAGCGAGGAATCATGGGATACTTGCGGACAAGCTACGGGCTGTGTGTAATTGTAGTACCACCGTAGCATTTTGTAGTCCAAACATTATCTATGAGCGTTTGAGAAGCAGAATAGATGCGCCCAGAGAAATCATAATTAGACAAATGTTCCCTACATAAGTTTACTTTAGTAGTTCTCTGTGTAAACTATACAGTTCTTTAAATGACAGTGTGCAGTGAAGGGCACTGTTAAAATACATTTGAAATCTGCATCATATGAATACCTTTATGTACACATGTATGTACGTATCTAAAGAGTCGTATAGAGAAGATTAGTTATAAAGACATTTCTAGACAATGCCTAACGTCTAGAAACAAAATAGCAAGCCTGGCTATACCACAATTTAGTTTGCACTCACTTAACTATATATCAATTTTATCAGACTATTAGACATGTGGTTTCCAGGTTTTACAAGCTAGCGACTAAAGCGCCACTTTCGGTTTTGTTTGTTAAGTGAATGATGACAGCAATATATTAACTGGCACAACTTTGTGGAAGAAAAACAGGACATTTAAAGTAATCATAATATGAAATCTTCCACCAAAATCCTACCACATTAATGATGTTTGTGAATCTTGAAAAGTTAGTTATTTGTCTGTGGGATGACTGCAGCCACGAGGTGGCAGTGCCGCTAACTCTCAATGAATCCATGCTCTTATTGTTAAAAAAAAATACCCACTCCAATTAAAAATGCTGCATGTGTACCTCTGCACATGTACATTGTTGTTTGTGAAGAGACATTTTGGAAAATGCTAACTGCTGTCACAAAAAAGAACCCCAACACCATTTCATCCTGATCAATGTAGATTTATCAATGTGGAGTTAAAGTGTGTGTTTCTGTGTTTGTATCTTTGCCAGGTTCTGTCTCCTCTCTGTCCCATTTCAGAGCTTAGTGCTTGTCTGGATGGTGCTGGAGCCTGACCATTCAATTTGTGCCTAAAGCCATCTGTCCCCAAACAGTGACCAGCACTGAACCGTTTTCAAAGTCAACTGTATTTAGCTGGTTAGAGGGGAGTAGCTGAAATGTAGAGCCTTGTCCTTGCAGTAACAAGGACCTTTGATAGGACAACTGTTCCCATATGTGGTGTTCTAAAATTCAAGGACATGCTGTAAATTATGCTGTAACCTGTGCACACATCACATACCTATTGTTTCATTCTGTTCTTGGTGCTGCACCAAATCCATAATTTATACTAACCCTAAGAATAAAATGTGAAAATTGTTTATATTTTGATTAGTCCAGGTTGAGTAGCTTAAAACATGTTGCATCCTTCAGAATAATCAATTTTGCACTGACACAGTAGCTTGTTTTGAAAAGCCACAAAATCAATTTTGCCACTAAACTACACTAACACGTGATGAGACACAATAACCTTGTACTGTGTGTGTGTGTGTGTGTGTTTGTTAGCTATGGTGAAACTCTCTTCAATGATCCAACAGATATTGTTGCTTTACAAAGGTGGAAAAAAATATATACTGACAGAGGTTATAATAAGGATGTCTGATCTTCCAGCTATTCCTGACTCTGTATGTTATTCCTGTAAAATGTGCTCGCTATTGTCAGCACAGCCCGGCTTAGCTTTAGCCCCCACCACTAGATGTTTGGTAACCTGTGGCTACTGAGATGTGTCAGTGCTCCTATAACGCTGGGAAGTGTTTGGATGAAGGAGCAGGTATTTTGAAAATGTAAGTCTATATAGATCACCTGACGTAAATATACTTAATCAATCCTGCTTGATCATTTAATCAGGTTAACGTCAGAGGCTCATGCAGGTAGATTTTTATTAATACAGTTTATTGTTGTTTTGTTCCATGGCTGGCTGTTCTAAAATATTTTTGGCATTAATTTTATATCATTCGTTACACAATATCTTTAAAATCCAGTATTTCTAAAATGAGTGACGTGTGTTTTTGGCACACACACAATGGAGCAGAAAGTAAGCTGAGTCAGTTAGTCAATAGGGATTCACTGTTGGAGTTGGATCACAGCCTCCTGTCTCTGCATTCACAAGTTTGATCCTCCACCCATTCAACAAGAATTGAAACATAGTATTACATTGTTTTACTCCATTTATTTGCACTTCTTTAAATACTGTATTTAACAACCACTGTAAAAAAAATCAAAGGTGTATCAAAAGGTGTTAACCCGGCTAATTTATCTGGATCTCAATTATTTTCCTAGTAACTGAAAAATATTGGATTATTTCCATGGATGATTTGTATAATCTAATATCATATAGGCAGATATTAAAAATAGTTGTGTTTGTGTGTGACCTCAATTGGCTCCCAAAGTTAGAAAAAGGACAGATTACTGTAATCTTGTTCTCAGTCAAGATCTGAGGTTACATGACAAAGCAGCAAAGATGTCTCATAAGATCACCTGCAGGGATTAGTCGTCCTCTTTGAGAACCAGATTTCTGAGACAATTAGTAGCATTTTGATCCTTTTAGTTTGTGAGGGTCTGAAGGAGGGTTTATATCGTGTTCAAGTATGACTCTTAGCTTCAGTTTCTGAACTCTCAAGACATTATTGTGTCTAGTGCACTACAATGTTTTTACCTTTAACATATTCAGTACAGCCTGTTTTGCTTAGGCCACTTAAAGAGTGAAACATTGATGACCTGTAATGAACACCACAGATACCTGGAGACTCCACTGTGACTCTATTGCATTTTGCATATCTTATATTGTTAATAATATGTCCTCTTTTGAATTAATTTTAATTGTAGAATTACCAGTGTGTTTTTCTGTTAGATTTTATATTCAAATGCAAAATGCTCTAGTGCCACAAAATGTTGAAAAGTTAACCCTGTGGTCCAGTAAGTAAGTCAGTGTACAATAATGTGCTTATGATTGTTTGTGCACATGTAGCTTTTTTAGTTGCTTAACTTAAATTGCATTATATATGGGAAATGTGCTTTACTTAGATTTAAAAAAGCATCTCTAAAACAAAAACAAGAAAAAAATGTCTCTGTAGATCAGTAGTACTCAGTGTAATATGAAAAGATATGTTCCCTCTCTGTCCTATATTACACAAGCCCCGGGCTCACAGCGCACAGCGGCAGACAGAGATGCCTGCACTCCATAATTATTGACAGGTTTGATGTACTCAGCGAGTGGAAAGTATGGGGAAATTGGAGTTTCAGTTGTCTACCCCCAGGCCCGTGACTGTAATGGAAAGATTAAAAGCAGTGGTCACATCACACACCCAGTGCCAAAATACTAGCCATTCCTCCCTTCCTGTTTATCCCCATCACCTCCATTTTTACTTTCTTCTTTCAGCGACGTTAAATAGATTAGAGGGGATTCACTTATTTAAAGACTTGAGGAAAAGCTCTGCAGTTTATTTTTGGATCAATCCAAAAATAACACAACTACGGCCACAGTGCTTGAGGCACCAGCGGGATCTAATTGAAGTAAGTTACCTTTGCCTTGTGGGACAGTGTTGAGTAGTAGAGCAGCCAGTCAGTTAGAGGATTAGTAGGTCAGCTCAGCGTTGTCTTTACTCTCTACACCACTCAGCTGGAATCATACTTTCATCTGTTGCACCAAGAGGCTCTCCGTCCAACTCCATCATGTCTCTCAGGCTGCTGCCTGCCATTATTATGGACAATGATGAAGATGATGATGGTAACTTCACAAAATGGATGAGCAGTTACTGGGGTCATGGAGCAGAAGGTGGACACTCCAGAGACAGAAAACGCAGTTTCAGAAGACCTGGAAAAACACAAGCTGATCGAAGAGCATCACTCCCAACTGTGGTAAGGTCCCCTGGCATTTACTGGATGCATGCCTGTGACTTTGTTAAACATGAATTTGCACTGACATGTAAACAGCTTTTTTTATTTCTTTTTTTTTTTTTCTTCCAATTTCTGCCTTCTATCGTGTCTGACCTCAGCATGTAGTGTTTTACTTAAACACTACGCACTTAACTAATTAACTAATAAATTAACAATATACTGTATGCCCCTATATTAATAGAAATAAAATAATGTGGAAAATGTATGAAAGTTATTTACAGTATATGCAAAGACTGAGGTTGAATCATTAAGAAAGCATGATATTATTTACAGTATATTTTGTCAGACAGTGACAGCAAAGTAATGCATGTATATACTCAGCAGACATGGAAAACCCACACGCTGGTATGAGTGCTATGCAGGCTATGTAGGTCTGTTATAGTGTTTAGTAATAGGATGTCCTGACCTGTGATTTGCCTCCACCAATTTCACATCAATACTGTCTGCTGATGCAGAAGTATATGACGTTTCCCCAGCACACACTAAAACACAGACAGACAGATTGGAGTCTTGTTTATAATTGATTATATCTGTATGTAGATCATGCAGACGTACGTTAATTAAACTTTCTGAGCTGTTGTTTTGTAACATGCGAAATTTCCGACATAAAACCTACAAAGTACAGAATTCTTAATGCTGTGAGTAATAATACTGGTGTCAGCTCCTCTCATTACTTCTTCAGAGTTCTGTATTACCTCACATCAGTGTGATCAAACACTGAGTTCACTGCCTCATGTGACTGACAGGAAGTCTTCAAATGAACCTTGGTGCAAGTCTGGTTTCCATGTTGATGCACGGTATATGTAAGTTTTAGAGATATTCTTGTTATAGGGACGTCAGAGGTCAGTAGTAGCCACACAGCTGCACACCTCTGTCTCATACAGTAAGTGCTCAGTATGCAATACAGTATTGAGGACAATTTAGCAAGATGGATGTTTACCAAAATGTAAACATTTACCCTGTATAATTAATGGACCGGTGAAGGCATTAGCAATGTGTGTGTGCAGTTGAATTCATGTTTTTTTTCTTCTGGCAGTTGATATAGTCTGAATTAATTTTACTGACAAAAGTCAAATGACCTGCACAATCAAGGAACTTGATGCCAGTGCATGTGATGGATTTCCAAGCATAGATTTGATCCATTTATTCATTAGATTTGCCACATGTAGAATTCTTCATTAATTTGTCTGGCAGTGCTGATAATATTGAGATTTTTTGAGGTCTTGAGTTTTATTCTTTAGGAACCAAAGTAAATCCTCTGAGTTAAATGGCAGAAAAACACATTGCAGCCACATGACCTAACTGTTAATCCACACTACTGCAGGTGGATGTGTAATGCAGCATGAACTCAAATGCATTCTTTTTTTTCTATAACCACAGCACAAACGGTTGGGTTTCATGCAGAAGAACTGACAGAGCATGATGGTGGACTCATGGGTTCTCAGTTAGATCTCACCTTTTGGATACCATAACACAGTGGTCCAACACTGTTCAGGATAATTCAACAGTAATTTATCAATGAGAAGAACAAATCAGAATATTCACCTTACACAAGCAAAAAAAAAAACAAACAAACTTTATTCTGTACTGTGAACCCCTCATACCCAGAGGCAAACTATAATTAGGTGGTTGTTACTTCTGACTTTGCTAACATGTTACTTAAGGATATTGGAGAGTGAGTGACTAACCTCATTCACAGACAAAGGCTCAGCAGAATCATCTGTCTGGTTTTAATGTTCTCATGAGCCGCTCTTTACATTTTCAGCTACAGCTATTTATTTTCAGCTGACTTTGAACCAGTGTGGACAAGTAAGAACTGTTATGTTGTGTAATGACACTTTGTCCCTCTCTGTGTGATCCACAGTCACAATTAGATGCCATGAAGTTGAACAAGCTCCATGCAGCGACAATGGCTCCCTCTCCCAGCCACATCAAGACAAGAGAGGAGAAGGGGGAGGTCAGGCCCCACCAGAGAGCCCGTCGCGCCTCCTCAGATGACAACAGCCGCCCAAAGTCAGCCATCCCAGAGAACCGCATCACCACCATCCCGGAGCTCACAGAGTCCTTCGAGAAGAGACTTCGTGTCCGTGATAAGAGGACCATGTCTCTGGTGAGCAGTGGTACTATCAAAATTCATGTGCTTTTTTTTTTTTTTTAAAATGAGCCCAGTGTGTTGTTGATTATAAAGTTAAATGCAGGTTCATGTCGGGTTTGGTACACTCTGTCTTTCACTAACAGGGTATTACAAAGCTCTTCAAGATTAAGGAGCTCTTAAAGAGAATTAAAAGGTGTATTACCTTAATGTGTTGACAGGATCATGGCTGGGTTAGGATTGCATTGATTCAATGTCTAGATAACTCCTACGTTTTTATATTTGGATATTTTAGTACTTCATATTTTTTGTTGTTATTAACTTGCATTCTCTGATTTGAAAGCTCAGTGTTCTTTGAACTTTACAGTACAAGGTTTAGGTTAATTGTATTGTGTAACATTTGTCAACATTTGTATCTACAGAGTATATTTTCTGTATTTACTATGGCATACAGTGTTTGTATTGTTTGCTTATCCATTATAATTTAGAGGATTTTTGGAGAGGAATCTGTGGCTAAACGCATATTATATCCAAGACAACTTTCAAAATAAAAGCTGTTGGTTGCTGTTTACCATCAAGCCTTTGTAACGTAAATACACAAATGTTTTACAGTGAACTGGTGTTGTAGGATAACAGTGCAATTTCTATTCTAAATATATGACATAGATACTATTACATTTAATTTTTTGCCAGATGTTTCGTGTAAAATCTATCGTTGACTCTTTTTTTAACAGAATGAGGATAACAAGTTGTGCCTGATCTGCTATGAGGACATGCGTAAGAGTGGAGGAGTTCAAGAGCTGCACTGTACGCACCGCTTCCACAAAGAGGTAAAAACATTTTTTTAGATCTATTGCATGTCTCCTCTACACTGTGTTCCCACAGCCGTGACCTTCCTGATGCAAAGGAGTTGTCACTCACTCACTCCAGTCCTGGCATGTCAGATATCAGATATCCAAGGTGCATGAAGGCTGCTCATTCCTGGACATGCATGAAGTGGTATGAGGAATGAACAGTGTGACTTCTTCTGAAACCTGTCTCTGTGGAAGTGTGGAGCACACTAACAGCTTACCCCTGGTCAGAGGAGTTGACACTTACTGATTGTGATGTCTCTACTTTGGTGGGTGCTGAAGGCGGCTCGGAAGTCAGAGCAGTGCCGGCCCCGCAGTGGGAGCGAAGCAGCAGCTTGTCAGGTGAGGAGACTCTCGGATGAGAGGAGGAAGTCAGCAGACGAGCCACTCTGCACACAGAAGGAGCAGCACACGCCCCGCCGTCAACTTTCCCTGCGGAGACATCGCTGATATCATTCTGTGTGAAGGAGGAGAAGAAGAAGAGAAAATAAAGGAGATGAAAATTATGTGACATTCAAGTGATTCAAGTGTTCAAATCTCAGGGCCTTGACTGTGCCTGACCAGATCCTGTGAAAATGCCCTGTGGAGTCATTATGACTCTTAGTCCTCAGTGTCAAAACCCAAACCTAGGAGGATTCGTAAGTCAGAATTCATTAATAAAACTTAAAACCTTTAAAAAGTCTGAAAAAGCCTTCTATTTTTGGGATTGTTTAAAATTTTTATTAGGCAAAGCTAAGTAGGAGTTAATGGAATTACTGGTACTTGAACAAACTTGTATTTACCTGCTGCCATATTAAAATATATGTTACTTAAACACTGGCAAAGAATACGTGCCTCTATATATTACCACATGTATAAATGACATGTACAGTATAAATTATTTGCTTCATAGTAGTCCGTAAATGATGTAATGATACTTTATGTTCAGTTATGAGTCACAGCTTGTTGCTGTCTAGCCAATATCTTTCTGGTTACATCCATCAGATGGTTTTAAATATCACACAAGGAGATTATTTCCAGTTTAGCAGAACTGCAATATAACTTCAATAGTGTGAAGAGAAAAAAATAGAAATATTTAATATGGCACATACAGTATTATCAATGTGTCTCAGTTATCGTGATTTGGTTGCATCCCTGTGTTTAAAGTTTCCAGTCACATTATTTACTATGGAGTTGTAGGGCGATGATGTGTGTAACATTGATTGCTGGGGAGTTGTTTTGATGAAGTCCAAAATGACGTGTATTTCTGTGTTCAGTCATAATTGTTAAGAAAGATGTTTGTATTCTATGTTGTGACAGAAATGAAAACAAGTCAATAAATAACCGTGGAAATAAGTTTTAACTTAAAACTATCTACTTTGGATATTACTTGCTTTGTAAGTTGATTGACCAGAAAAATCTGCTGGGACTTTCATAACTGCACTCCTTCAACAGCAGAGTAAAACATGTGACAACAGTGTCCTCACAGCTCGGGGTCGGGTCAGAGTTAATCCTGTTGTGCATATGCATACTGTGGGTCAGCGTGTTGGAAATTACCTCCTGGCATCAGTGAGGGAAATCAATACCTGCAGAAATCATAAACATTCAGCCTGGGTGAAAATTAGATACAACAGATGTAATAATGTCTCTTAACATGTGTTTCAGTGTGTGGAGCAGTGGCTGTGGAAGAAACAGACGTGTCCCACATGTCGTGTCCATGTGTCCATGCCAAAGCCCCTCTACTGGTCATCGTCCCGCACCTTGGTCCCATAACGATCCTGCACTTGCATTTGCCATGCCTGCATGCCCACGTGACCCCCTGACCCCAAGACCTCCACTACACCTCAGTCCTCCTGTTTGAACTCCTGGAACAACCCTGTGCTTGAGCATCAAAATAGTACTAAAGAAGGAGACTTTTATTTTGTTCATCTCCTGTTAAGGGAGGGTGCTGGTCTCGTATTGTTTATTAATATATGATAGAAATGTAAGAGGTTTTGTCTTTTTGTCCAGATTTCATCAGAGACAATCTGAACACTGCACTGAGCCTGCAATTATATGAAATAAGTTTTATCTACAATTATTTTTTCTTTTTAACAGTTTTTTTTACTGCATTTTTGCATGTCTCATTTACCTTAAAGGAGTAGTTTGATATTTTGGGAAATACTTATACTCACTTTATTTTAAAGACAGATCTTTCTCAGATCTGTCTTTAAAATACAGCCAACAGCCATTAGCTTAGCTTAACTTTAAGACTGAGGTAACAAAATCTACCAATAACTTCCTAGAGTCTCTGCTGGTTGCCTGGCAACTAGTCACAGCAGAGAAATAGTCCAGCACCTAATGCCCATAAAACAGCAAATTGTCATTTTCACACTTTATATTTTGTACAGATTAAACAAATGACATGTAAAGTGTTAATTAGTGATCTTTAGAGGAGAAGATAAACCCCTGCGGCGTCCAGCTACATATTTAGTGTACAGACATGAGAGTACTATCAATCTTCTCTTCTAACACTCAGGAAGCGAGTAAAAAGTACATTTCCTAAAATGTCATATTATTCCTTAAAAATGATCTTGAGCATGACTTACACATTTATTTGACAGCTCATGGTTACTGAAAACATTTACACCTTGTTAATGTTACACACTAACTTCAGCTTGTATGTCAATAGTACGTGAGTATTTGCATATTCAAACTAATTGTGGTAAATATTTTTTATGTATTATAGTCTTGCTCACTGTTCATGAAAAACTCTAATGTTGTGGGAGGATATGTTAATGGAATGGATGGAAATGATAACACTCACTGCTTCATGAGGACTATCTTTGCAACTCTAGAAGTGAGTGAGTGCACCTTCTCTTATTAGACATAAAAGTGAACTCCTACTGCTGAAACTGTGAGCTTTCCCGTCTGCTCCATCTTCCTGCCTTATCTATGCTATTGTTTTGCATGTGAAATATTTTGCATGTGAGGTCTAGACGCCTGTCATCTTCATACAGTTGAGCTTTCAAGCATCTCCATTGTGTTGCATGTCATGCACAGCCAAATGAGAGTTTACAGCCTGTGCTACATGTCCAACAAAATCAGACTACATGTACATAACTTTATCTTTTAAAAATAGAAATAGCTGTCTTTCAGTATATAATGTATTGAATACTACATAACTAACTAGTGAATCCTGTTATTTTGCTGTGATCTGGCATGTATATATGTCCAACCAAAATGAGTCTGTTTGCACTCTACAGATAAAGCCTAATAGGATTAACTTAAATGTAATGTAATGTCATCTTTCTCTCATTTTTTCCACTTTTATTAAAGGTTAAAAGTCTATCTAAGCTATACTTACTGTCCTCTCTGGGAATTATAAATTTGGTTTTTGGACTGTCTTTCATATGTGACTATTTGGTCACTCTCCTAACTTATAAAATATTTTTATTCAGACCCAGAAATAAAGAAAATCACTGTGTCAAGCCAGTTTCACACTGCCAGGACTTTAAAGACTGAAGTTACACTATGACCAACGCAGAAAGTAACAGAGACAGTATCAGCCCTCAGCTGCCCTGTTGACTGTATTCCTGAGAACAAACTGGATGGCACACAGCACTGTTTTGCTGTGACTGTTGTGGTCTCACATTCTTGAATAAAGACACACTGATGTGGCACACCCTTGCTAGATTGCTCAGATTATATCACTGCAGCCCATCAGAGCCAGTAATAACAATATTCCAAGGTATTTGAATCCCATAATAACACTGGCAACACCAAAACAGACATTTTTACTTGACAGAGAAAAAAAAAAACAGACATAACTAATATTAATGATGGCTCCATTCCATTTAGGTGTGTCAGTAAGTCAGCATGTAAAATTTCATAGCCCTGTCACTGACAAACTTGACTGGAATGCAGCTGTTTTCAATGTGATCAGTTCAATTAATTCACCTCGAAATGTGGCTGCTGTGTCTATTTAAGTGGTCAAGATGGTGTTTGTTAAATTGGTGTTTAACTCCAACAGTACCTGTTCTGTGACTTTACAAGTAATATAGGACTAATTATAAAGCAGATACTGTGAGTACTATATCTGTATTTTGGGGGGTATCTGTTTGGCTTTTATTATGTTCCTATTTATTATGTTCAGATCTGACTTCTTAAAAGAAATAGATTAGCATTTTGAGAAATATTATTTCTCGCCAAGACTTAGATGAGAAGATAGACATCACACTCATGTCTGAATGCTAAATTTGTATTTGGAACCTGGTAATAGCTCTGGATGTGTGCCCCAGTAAAACAGCAAATTATCAGTCTCTGTGTAATATGTGAATGTGAGAGCTTTAGATGTGTTGGTAGGCTGATGTGTTGACTACTTTTGCACAAAGCCAGGCTGGCTATTTTCCCATTCCCAGTCTTTATGCTAAGCTAACTGGCTACTGCTTGAAACTTGATATTTATCACACAAACAAGAGGGTAATATCAGTCTTCTCATCTAACTCTCAAGTGTATTTTCCAAAATGCTGAACTACTCCTTTAAGGTCATCAGTCAAAACACTTTATGATCAGAGCTTCAACCTTTCTAAGCCTGCAGTTTGGAAAATTATTTAAATATAGAAACTGATTTTTTCCACAGGAATTAAAAATGAAGATTTACCTGAATACATGGAATATGAAAAATCCAAATAATTACAAAAAAAGAGAGAGAACTTTTTGTGTTATGGTCAAAATTGTCTAAGGGTGGTTGAGGATGTGTTGGGTGGGCTCCTGACCTCAGGTTTTCTAAAACCCTGTCTACGGTCCTGTTGAAAACTACATTTTGTGTAACTGCCAGTCAAATATAGCTCACAACTAATCTTTTACTTTCAGAACTAACACTTTTATCCTCCTGTTTTACACTTCACAAATACATATACATGTATAAATTCTGAAGACATCAAACTACAATTGACGTATGTTTTCAGTGAGATGGGTCTTTTATAATGGTATTTTAAAAATAGTATATGTCATGGTTTTCCTGGAAAACAGTGGCTAATTTGTTTTCTGTTGACTTTGCTAATTGTTTATTTTACACACCCTGACTGGAAGTCATAATTTGCGTCAAGTTAACACTTGAGTTCAACATAACACACGACCCTCCACACTTTTGTCGCTATAATACAGGTTGTCTCGGTCTGTGGTGAATGGAAAGGAATCCTCCTGCCTGAGGACTAGGAAGTCTTCCAGCTGCGGTGTACGTGATGGAGGTCTTGTCCCGGCCCGGCCCGGCCTGCACAGTCTGGATGGAAAGTAGCGGTTTTCTCAGCGCAGGGAGGGACCGAGCCGTGCACGAGCAGGCGGAGTGAAAGTGCACACGTGGACACCTGAGACTGACGTGGACTTCAGCCAATTACAGCACGGACTGATGACGCCAGCTCCTCTCAGTCATCCAATGGGATAGTTTATTGGGGAGTAAAAGACTAAACTGTTTAGAGTCGGAAAAATGAGGAAAAAAAAGATTGTGCAACGAGTCTGGTCTGGAGGCTGCTGAGTCTCAGATACGAGATAGCTGATGTTTACTTCATGGTTTCTGAAAAACAGAAACCTTTTATTTGCTACCGGGAAATTATGTGTATGAAGATAAAATGAGAATACTTTGATTTTCCTGGTTGAACATACTTCCAGCAACTTTTCACCTCAAGAAGCAAACATACTTGGGTAAGACCCCCATTTTTATTTCAGCTGTGAAGGAATTTGTTGTACAGTAGCTTTATACTACATCCAGCCTGTAACCTACAGCGCTGCTTCTGCTCTCAAAGTCTTAAAAAAGTGTCTATACAGTAAGCTTTTATGTTGAAGTCTGAATTTCACATTTAGAAGCTCAGTAAACCACAAAACTATATGCTGATCTTTACACCCAATAATCTCAGGCAAATGGCTCAATTATCTCAAGGTGAGGGATTTAATGGGTTTTTAGCAGGCTGTACAGTTTGTATTCATAAACTTAACAGCTCTGTCAACTCTTCCAGGGCAAAACACAAGGCGAGCACTTAGTTAGTTAATACCCTCAACATTTATGTCCCATTTTCGAGCAGTGACACTTAAAAAGCAAGATTTACAGTACATACTGTATCTCAGTGTGGTTTCATAACATTTAAGACAAAGTATCATCACTATTAATTCCATTTACTTGTAGCAATGCCATTTCTAGAAATACTCCAGAGCAATTAAAAGCCCTGCAAGCATGTGTGCTTTATTTTAATGCTGTAGTTGGTCAAGGCAGGGCCGATTTTAACGGTACACTGTCGGGTAGTTTAATCTATCACAGTGCATCATACTTTATAAACTGACTGCATGTTTTGTGTTTAAAATCTTTATCTGGAGAGAAGCTAGGAAAGTTCCCTCTGAGCTGAAGTGTAAAGTAGCATAAAATGGAAAACTCAAGTAAAGCTCAGATACTTCAAAATTGGACTTGAGAACAGCACCTGAGTAAATCTACTTATTACTCTCCAACACCAGGTATAATAGAAAATGTGTATTTATTTGATGAAATCCCTCATGTGTGTGACACACTGAGTCTGGAAACAAAACAACACAGATGTTGTTGTTGATTAAATCAGACAGACACTCGACAGTCTTCCAGCAGCACTACAGTGACATGGTGGATTGATTGTCATGGCAACTGAAGTGTTTTCCTCAGTCTGGAGAGGATGCACAGGCAAAGGGCCGTCTTACGCAGATGAGTTCAGCTTAACATCTGAAACAATCTGTTTGTATTGGCTGTCCTCTTTCAAAAGGTTCCCTTTGTTGCTGGGCAGAATGTTGCCTGTCATCTCCATCACAAAGGAAAGTACGGACATGCACCTTATTCTTATTCTCCGCTCACCATTGATGTCACTCCAGCTTTGCTCTCAGAGTTTACAAAGCATTATTCATTGCTAAGTGGACTGAAGTCAAGCAGCTTCACAAAGCTCCTTTCTCCTCATGTAGTATTTACAGTGAAACTATGAGGAGGTACACAATTGATAAAAGAGGGCACAACCCATGACTGACTTTGAAAAGAAGGCCTGTTTGTTTTTGATCATTTTCTTTTTTATTAGACATGTGTTTGTTCCCTTGAGAGAATGTAGGTATAGACAGCAAATGGTGACAGCCTGGTCTGCACCCACAGAGAACAGCACACATCAATCAGGTGTCAAGGTGATGATGGCTAACTGTTTCTAAGGAGAACATGCAGGAGAACAGTGTCAGTTCATTGAGTAAGCAGTGGTATAACTATGAAGACTACAGAGAAACTGCTCTATTTTACAGTGTAGTGAAGGAGACAGGTTCATGTTTAAAGGTAAAGGTGTGAGCCTCCTGACACAACCAGATTTCTTTCTCTGTCTAGACACACTTCTATGAAGGTCAGCTGAAGGGCTGTCGCCAACACACACACTAATTATGTCTGATTATGGCATTTAACTAAATTACAGCCACTCTTGCACTTTTCCCTCCCCATTTCTTATTCCTTCACTTGTGCCATCCATGCGAAAAATACTGGAGGAACACTTTATATAAATATATGCCAAACTGTATAGTAGGTGAAATGATCTTGTTTGTTTTGATACATTTACTGCCTGCATTTAAAGGAAACCAAGATTATTTACTTACTGATACAATATAGCCCCAATATTGAGAATAAACCCTGCTTTGTGCTGAGTTAAAAGTTGTGTTTTCTGCAGTAGTGCAAGAGGAAAAAATGATTTTAGATTATTGAGATAGCAGCAATCATAGGTCCTCACTTCATTATAACGGCAGCTAATAGATCTGTTTCCTCCCACCATTCAGATGTTGTGAGTCATGGGGAGCTTTAAGGGCCATGCACTCCCTGGGAGCTTCTTCCTTGTAGCTGGGATCTGGTGGTCAGGAAAGTACTCACTCTGGCACGCCACCCGCAGGAACAAGAACATAGGTTCCACTCGACTGGCCAGCAGAGCCTCTCAGCGCCGCCTGGAGATCATCGAAAACTCTGTCATACTCTTCTTCTCTTTTTTTGGTGAACAGAGCTCTACATATACACATTTAGAAAAGTCTGTGAAATCTTTGTCCATAGAGTCCATACTGTGTAGTTACAGTTTAAAAACACAGCCATTTGCAGTATCACCTCATGATTAAAGGAGATCTGAGTGTTTCCTCTGCCAAATTCCACAGGGATGCTGGCTGAGCAGTTTTTTGCAGATGGGCCGAGGCTCCACTTGTATGACTTTGCTGAGAAACACTGGGAACATCTGATGAACTGGCAGCATGCCACCATGTACTTATTCTTTGGCCTGGCTGGGACTGTGTCGCTGATCATCCACACCACAGAAGCTGCCCCACTGGCACTGGATAGGTTAATGCTGGCCATTGCTTTCTTTAATGAAGGTAAAATGTTTATTACCCAGTCTCCATTTTGATGTTGTAGTTATTTACATCAGTGGTTCTTAACAGTGTTCTAAGATGGACCCCACAGTCCTTTCAGATGTACCCAAGTACCCTTCTGTAACACCACCTGTCATGGTCCTGTTTTTGCATTTGTACCAGCAGAAGCTAGACTTCAATCTTAATAAGCTATTCATTTTAACCATTTATCCATTACTGTAGCTAATGTTAACTATTTGTACTGTACATTAATTAGTTTTAAATTCAAACTATTTATCCGTTACATTTAGCTAACCATTTCAAGTGTTTATTCATTAATTTAGCTATCGCTGTCTATTTTAACCATGTATCCATTACTTTTAAGGAAAGCTGAATATTTGAAATGTCTATGAATTCAACTATTAACTAATCACGTATTATCTATTGCTTAGTTATTAATTACTTTTAGCTAAACATTTCATCCATCCAGCTCTTTTAGCTAACAGACTTCTTTGCTTGCTCATTTTCACGCTCTCTCATTTGCAACGCATTATATTCAGATTAAAGCTGACGATATATACAGTATTTTCAAATAAAGTTTGAATTAGTTTTTTTCAAATTAGCGTAGTTAATCTACTATAAAATTTCCTTGTACTCCCTGTGGTAGCCCTGGCTGGGAATCAGTGATTGATTGATTCATCAAACTGACAAATGTCAGCATCATAGTAAACAAAGCGATGTATATTTTACTCCACCATTCTCATCTATTTCTCCATGATGCCTTTCCTTTGTTTTTGCAGGATTTCTTTTCCTCTACCACCTCCACGGCAGAAGTATGCTGGACGTCCATGTACATCAGCTCCTGCTCTATGCCATCTTTGGAGAGGCTCTTGTCGCCTCCCTGGAGGTCTTCCACCGAGGTAACATCATTCTGGAGCTGATGCGGTGCACCCTCACCGTCCTCCAGGGAAGCTGGTTCTGGCAGGTATGTCTGAATATGTGCATGTATGAGCAGAAGTTCATGGTGGACATTCAGGACACACTCTAACAAACATCACCCTCTCTTTGGACACAGATTGGTTTTGTGTTGTATCCTCCCAGCGGCCCTGAGTGGGACCTGAAGGATCCCAGTAATATGATGTTTATCACCATGTGTTACTCCTGGCACCTTGCCTTCGCCATGCTCATCGTGGCTGTGCTCTATTGCACTGTCAGCTGGTGAGAACCTACTCCAAACCAGACAGCCCATAAGCTGCTGCTTGTATATTTGTCCTGGGATTAACAAGTTGAGCACCTCCAATGGCACTCTCTCAAAAACCTGGTGTTTGTTGTGTTCTCTCTGTAGTGTGGTTCGCTCCAGATTGAAGAGGACTCCTCCGATGGAAATGGGACTTTTGAAGCCCAGAGAGAGGGACCCAGAGTCAGAGGACGAGATTTTATGAAGAGGACAGTTGTTCATCTACATTGTGACTCATGTATATCACAGTCAAATCAGGGATATAATGTTTGCAGCAATGCAACTAGAAGCAAGGCATGCAGACAAAAAAGGGATAAGGACATGGTTTCTAGATGCTTTATTTTAGAAATACAGTATATCTCTACCTCTGCCTTATTTAATCAGCTGTACACCCCCCTTTAGCTTTACTTGTATCGTTCATCGCTATTTATTTAGCTGTGGCCTTATACTTTTTATATATTCTGTCATATTCTTTTACTATTAATTTGCACATACAGGTAAACATAAACTCCTAAGGGTAAGCTTTACGGATCGCATGCTATTCATTCGACACACCTTTTTTTGTCAGACATGTTGGTGTTCTGTGGCGTCATCTTGTGGTGAAAACAACAATCATCATCAGTTCAACATACATTACTTGAACGCATTTTATGTGGCTTTTTGTTCCATAATGTCAGGAGGATGAGTCACACATGTGAGTCAAACCCATTGCCAAACAATAAGAATTTTATTAAAATTCTTTAAATAATTCATTTTTGCTATTTTGACATTATTACAGACAAAATTATTGTTGCTATTGTTGTTAATGCATCTGTGAAGAATTTATTCAGTGTGACTTACCAGAGACTTATACATTGTCAGTATGAGTTGTCAGTGGTGACTAACATGGCGTTTATAGTAATCTTATCAGACATTTTACTTTTATTTAAATAGTTGTAATAAGATTATTCACAGAAGTTATACAATTATAGATGTTATTTCCCATTTCTCACTATATTAGTGAGATCACTTTGAAACCAAATGATCACTCATGCATCACATGGTCATCCCAGCAGGAGATTATCATTCATTTTATCCTATGGCTGATTAACTGACTAACTAACTATTTTATTGTATCAAGCAGTATAGGCTGCAAACTTTAAACGCTTATACATTAGGATTTTAACTAATGATAAGTTAAGTTTTCTGTCATTTTCCTAATAAATGTTTTATTTATAAAATATCACAAAACACTCATTTTCATTGCAACAGTCTAAACCTCAATTTTTCTATGAAGAAGAGAAGATCAGCACATTATAACAATTATCAAAGAAGATTTAATATTGTTGCATTAAAAAATGCACAAACAATTCATCCATGATCAAAATTGTTGTTTTTTTCTGTTGATCAAAACTTGACTAACCAGTTCACCTCTAGTTATATCAGTTAAAATGTTCATCTTTGCTTTATTGTGGAAGTATGTCCATATAGATGGTCAGCAACAATCAACAACTTGGGGCAACATGTTGACTGAATATCTACCCACTACATGTCTGTATGAATCTAAGATGATAATAGTCGATACTCGATACGGAAAAAACATACTTGTAGGCCGAGCTAAAATAAACTGAAGTAGCAGGGTGACCTTATAACATATGAGTCATATGGTTTATAACGCTTTTTTATCTGACAAAATTTCCGTGTTGTGCTACATGATTGACTCAAATGGCTGAAGACAAAAAGATCAGAGTGAGACCTCTTACAGCTCCTCCTCCGCTCAGGTGTGACTATACTAAAGTCATCTACCTGGCCAGGTGAGCAGTCATTCTGTTAGCAACCATGTGACGTTGTTGTCCATCCACTCAGATCTGATTTGAAGAAACCGGCAATTTTTTTTTTCTGCCGCTCCAGGAAACCTTTTTTCCACCAGTCCGGTCGACTGTTAAGGATCTTCAGCTATGGATAAATTAAAAGCGGTTTTAAGTGGTGAAGAGGCGCGGAGAGATGACCGAACCGTTTTAGAGGTAAAAACTAAACTAATTTTAGCCTACATGGTTTGAACTGTGAGCTGTCAACGGAGACACTGACTGATGACTGAGACTCAACTCTGTCGTTGCAGACTGTGAATGAAGCCTCCACTTTAGGTTGGGGCACACGTGTGAAAGGATTCGTGGCCTGTTTTGTGGTCGGGGCCGCGTGCACAATTTTGGTGAGAATCTGTGATCATTTCTGTGTTTTATCTCCACCTGTTGTGTTTTGCTTCCCACAAGGAGGAAGAGCGCAGGCAGAGGTGATGTGACTTTACAGGTTCTTCTTGCTCTGAGGAATGCTCATTGTGATGTGATGTTCATTCATTTGACAGCAGTAACCAGTCCTGCCAGCTGCAGCTGCACCTAATCTCCATTTCTCTGTCTGCAGGGAGTCTGCATGCTCTTCCTCCCAAAGATTGGGCTCACTCTCTTCATCGTCTTTTACACTTTTGGAAACATATGTACTCTGTGCAGGTCAGTGTCTGCAACAACACCCTGCAAGAACTGACCAGGTTAAAGCAGCTGATGATAGTTTTATCTCAAGCAGTTTTATATGATATGATATCAGAACTGAGCCTCTGTGTGGGCAGCGCATACTGGAGATAAACATTTTTACATATTTATTCTTCAACAGCACCATGTTTCTGATGGGACCAGTGAAGCAGCTGAAAAGGATGTGTGACAAAACAAGAGCACTGGCCACCACTATTATGATTGTAAGTGCACAAACCTAATGTTGATTTTTCACTCTTACTCTGTTACACACTCCACTACTGATCTTCACATTGACAGAGCTTTCATGCTGTAAATACTAAACACAGCGTCATAAAGAGTCAAGAAAAAAGTTCTGCTCTGGATCAAAAAACAGTTATACTGAAGTAAAAACAATCAGGTGCTCCTCAAGGCTAGAGCAAAAATAAAAAACAAAGACTGTAAAGCTTAAAGGAAGTTAGGGGGATTGGTTGGCAGTCAAAAGGGAATCCGAGATACATAAGTAAGAACCATTCAGCTGGATTGAAAACTGAGAACTCTGGGTACTTGTGTCTTATTTGTCCAGGAAATTTACTCAAGCATAATCACACAAGAGACAAACAAAAACAACAACAAAAAGTTGTTACAATTAGAATTTTAACAATACCAGATAAAAGACTGATGACTGGTGTTGCTGCTGGTTGACCTATGTTTTATCATTGTGGGGTCAAGTAGAGGTGATAAAGATGAATAATTTCATCTCTACCTACGGTGTTTGCACTGTAATGGTGTACAGAGATTTAAAGTATAATGACATGTTTTATAAAGGGCAGAAAAAAACTGGAATAACTCATAAGCAACTTTGGCTCTGTTCAAAAGTAAAGGTGGTTTTTGACGCCCCAGATATGTCCCAGTACTAATCACCTAATAATTTAAGATGTTCACTGTGACACAACACAGGACAATGTTAAACGTGAAAAAACAATCTGAGTTGACTGATTTTCTGATGATGAATTTTCCCCATACTTACAACTTAAAAGTATTTTTAAAACACATGTTGCCATAGGTATAAAGAAAGCATGTAAAATTGATGTAATCAGAGGAGGTCTGTGCAGCTAGAAGGACGCTCACCTTCAACTGCCACTGATTCACTTAAAAAGAGCTCATTTAACACCATGTAGCTGAAAGGAAATGAATCAGAAATGCTCGGGCGTGGCTGTGGTGAGGCTGACACTCTCATACACATGTTACAGCTTCGCCCTGGGGTGAAGAGGTTCTGGATGGAACCTCTTCACCCCAGGGCAGATAATCTGCTGTCAGTGATTATCTGCTGTCAGTGTTAGATGTACAGTTTCCATACTCTCCAATCATGTGTTAACATGGGAAACAATTTGTAGAATGTAAAGCAAAGCAAAAAAGCAAACATACAAATGACTTATTACAACTGAACTTTTTGCTGTTAAAACTGGAATATGATTCAGTCGTTTGTGGGCACAGACAAAGACATATGTAATTAGTGAGAAGAAAAAGGTGCAGTTACTGACAACGGATAAAACAAAATAGATCATCATTTTTCATTAAATTCAAACTAGTAAAACTAATGGTGAATATGAAAGGTGAGGGGCAAACATCAATCAGTCCAAAAAGTCCAGGTTGGTGATTACATGTGTCCCTTTCATTGCTCTAGACCTGCCTCGTGTTGACTCTCTGTGCTGCCTTCTGGGTGAGTGAAAGACGACAGCTATCACTTTCTAACTTTAGTCTATGTTAACAATCCATTTGTTGACTGAACACAGTAAATGATACAGAATTAACTCCAGTTTCTCGTTGCACTTTTTTTTTTTTTTTTTCAGTGGAAGAACTTTGGACTTGCTTTGCTATTTTGCATCTTGCAAATCTTGTCATTTTCCTGGTAAGTCACAGTTTCTCCTGAATTCTAACAGATTATTTCAGTTCAAAATTGCTGCCACTGTGTGACATAAATGTGTTTTGTATCCAGGTACAGTCTGTCATACATCCCGTGTGTCAGGTTTGTCTCTTTAACACTAAATATCCAAATCAGCTGCATAAGTGTCCAGAAACAAAAAGCCATTAAAAGCTTGTCTGCATGTCTGATTCATGTGAATTACTTTCCAGGGAGATGATACTGAAGATGGTGGCTGTCTGCATAAAATGAACCTCTCTATGTGATGACGTTTCCGGCTGGATGAAGTGAATGGAGGCAGGTCTCTTACTGAAGTTACTGAAACAGCCTTTTTGTGGTTCTTCTTCAGAGAATCTGTGACTCTTACTGCTGCACAGCTCAAGTTTTATCTCCAGAAATGTTTTCTTGTTTAAGCTTTAATAACTGAGCTGATTGATTTTTGGGATGAATCAATTACTCCAGTTTATTCTGATTTTAATGAGTGTGGGCATATTTTGTAATATATGTAAATATTTGTAATAAATGAATGTAGATGTTTTTGTAAATTACAGTATACTGTTACGGTGGGAGACATGTTCATGTCCTACATGCTCATTTTTCCTGTTTTTTCCCCATATTGCTCCCAAAGAAAGATTTTGCTTCTATTAAGTGTTGACAGAGAAATAAAGTTGACTCACTTACTCCTTAAATTACTAATAAACAGTGTTACTTTGATCTTAAATCAGTTGAAGTTATTATTCAGAAGCATAGCTATGGGCTTGAAAATGTCTCAGTGGTTAAGCATAGGAATCACTTGGCTGTGGCTCCTGGTGGTGAAAAGTTTTAAGAAATATCTTAGCAATGACCAGTTATTTTAAAGCTGTAAAATTATTTTGACTTTTTTCAGATATATGTAACTATTTAACTAATCCTTATGTTTATCAACCATGGACACCTACAGTGTTTGGTAAAAGGCTTGTTGACAGTAAAGAGTGAATATGCCAAACCTCCACTTTATACTGAAGAGATACAAAGCCGCTGTCAGCAGTTCAGGTTTGCAGACTGGTGGTTGGCTGTTTCACAGCTAAGTTTGCTGCTGTTTTCATTACCACACCTGTTGGCACTCTGCTGTTTCTACATCCAACAATGAAACCTGAAAATTAAAGTCTATTAAAACTGTACAGCAGCAGGAGAGTTTTTTTTTTTTGCATTTATCATTACTCTGTCGATCCAATCCTTATTCAGTCTATGAACAGAGGAACATTTTACAGCTGTAACATTTACTGTGTATTTACTGTAGATAACAGTGATTCTATTCTATAGTATTTCACCCTTGTGAAGATTGAGTTTGTCAGAAACATCAACACATCAGTAATCCATCAGCATGAGTCCATCCATACCTGAACCCCATCAACCCCAGAACTCATCTGCAGCGTCACTTTGGGCTCAGAATATCTGAGTGAATAAAAAGAATTAATGAATAAGTAAAACCCAGACGGAGGCGGAGGAGATGGTGGAGTGAGGAGCAGAAGGAGTGGAGGAATCTGCAGCAGCAGAGCAGTCCAGACACACTGCTGATCCTCTGCCAGTTCCAGAGGAGCACACAGGACTCAAAGCAGGTCAGACTGCAGCACTGAGAGTCATCTCCACTTCTTCTGATTCTTCTGTCAGGTCACTGTTGGATGAAGGTCTACACTCATCATGGTCTGCACAGAGACACAGAGACTCACTCAGAGTCATCAGCTGTCTGTGAGTGATGCAGCACACCCAGTTTAAAGAGCAGCAGGTACTTCAGTCGTGTTTAGACCTGAAGTGGAGCAGCTGTGTAGCATAGCCAGCTTTCTGTCAGCTCTCATGTTAAATTATTGGGGTAAACACAAAGAGATCTGCAGAGACTTTTGGCATCAAGTCCATAGCAGAAATCAACTGCTCAATGTCATGAACGTTTCATTACTACACAAACATTTTAGAGATGATTTACTGTTGTTAAATGTCAGCTGAGGTTAGAGATAAAGAAAAGGCGTCTGTGTTGATGAACATGTTATTTGCTTCTGAAATATCACCTGACAAATAAAGATGGAGATGGTGGAGCAGTGGTTAGCACTGTCACCTCCTAACAAGGAGGTTCAGGGTTTGAGTCCCAGAATTCCTGGGGCTTTTCTGTGTGGAGTTTGCATGTTCTCCCTGTGTCTGCGTGGGTTCTCCAACTTCCTCCCACAGTCCAAAGACATGCAGGTTAACTGGTGACTCTAAATTGCCCGTGGGTGTGAATATGTGTGCAAATGGGTGTTTGTCTGTATGTGTTGACCCTGCGACGGACTGGTGATCTGTCCAGGGTGTATCCTGCTTCTTGCCTGATGTCAGCTGGGATAGGATGGGAAATTTACTAATAACATTAAAACACCATTACTATTGTCCTGGGAAAAAAGTGCACCTGCACTGACTTTTTTAGACTGAGTAAATTCATGTGTCTGTTTCTTGTTAAAATGTTGACATGAATTTGTTTCTTATTTCTAGTTTGTGCAGTGACGTTGAGAAGATTTAAAGTGTTAAGTGTTCTTCCTTGAGAGGGAACTGCGTGACATAGCTTATGTCATTTGTATTCCAGACAGAAATCTGAGCCTTGTGTTTGTCATGTTAAGTTTGAAATCTTATGCTACCTGTTGTAGCCGATGCCCTGTCACAAGTGTATGAATGTATTATTTGGAGAATGGCCCGGCACAGTGGTGGATATTGGTTTCGATAACACAGTTAAATATTCTTTATTTAGTACGAGAAAGCACGTGGGAGTTTCTACTATGAGTAACGTTACTTTAAAACTACTCACGGGCGCGCGCCTTTTCCCCTGCGTCACATGACCCAGTCAGGAAGTGTTGGACATTGCACCACAGTGACGGCTCGTTTGTCTGTACATGTCTGTGATCAAACTAGTCGTGCGTATGTTTTAGTCCTGTCTGGAAACATGTCAGACATTTTGTTAAAAATAAAAAACAGCGTGGCAGAGAAAAAGAAGACTTCTGTCGCTCAGTATGACTTACAGAAGTGGGGTTTAAGAGGTACGGAGACTTGTCAACTTAGTAATGTAACGCCAAGTAACTGACTTACGTTCAGTTGTCATTCATTCATTTAGTGGGATATGTTTAACTAACTGGTGTCTTTAGACAGTATTTAACCTAGCTAAACCATCGTCAAAAAAGTTTCCATCTGTCATGCTAATAATGTTCATGGTTCTCCTACTTGACCTGTTATTTCTTACACTAGATTATTCCGTTTTCTAGTCTAAAGGAGTGTCAGTAGTGATCATTTGTAACGTTGTATCCTCACAGGGATACAGCTGAGACCCTACCAGCTGGATGGTGTGCAGTGGTTAACTCAGTGCCTGAAGAACCAGCAGGGATGCATCTTGGGAGATGAGATGGGTTTAGGAAAAACCTGTCAGGTGTGAGATCCTACAGTTCCCTTATAACTTGTAATAGTGATGCATGCTGATGTTTTTTTAAAACCGATATGAACAACAGATCATTTCAGTGGTATTTGTGGCTATATGTCATTGCATATGTCCTGCATGTCTGTTTTTCACCAGCTTTCTCCACTTTAATCTCACTGTACACATGCAGCTGTTTAAAAACACTTTGACTTGTCATAGTATGAAAAGCACAGGTGTTACTGAACACATGGATGATGGCTCTTATTTCAATTCCCCACAGTAAGTTATGAGTGTGACAGTGAGCCAACATGCACAATACCAGGTTCCTGAAAGTGAAGCAGACAAATGAGGTTCAACCATTATTTACTGTGTTATGTGCATCTGTGACATGTCAGAATGTCTTATCAGTACTGTACCTGCCCTAATTTATATTGCTCGATTTAATTACACTATTTAGAGCTGATGCAAGTAATCAATTAATCTATTATTCAATCAACAGAAAAATAATCTGCAACTATTTTGATAAGTATAGTTCCTGCTTTCAGTTTCTTATATATTACAGCCTTACTGTTTACAAGTATCTGCAAAGGGATTATGAGCCGAAACGTAATTTCATTTCTAAACATTTAGATGTTTTTTGTTCTTGCAGTTCTTGCTACAGCAGGTGGATCCCTGATAATTTCTGAGGACTAACTCTCTAATTATTGACACTCTAAAGCAAGGGCAAAAATCAGTCATTGTTTTTATAGAAATGCCTGTGGGCTTTTTTTCACAGCAAACACTTTGACATCTTATAGTGAGAAAAATACACTGGTGGAACTAATTTCATGGTGGTATTTTATGCAGTGAGAGGGAAATTTAATAGAGCTATCATTAGTGTAATTAGTTATCTGTGCCCTGATGTTAAATGTCATCAGAAAATGAAAGACCTTGAAAAATGGAAGTTAGCAGTTTTCCCTCAAATAAGCTGATATTTCATGCACCTGGAACTTGTTTCCATAGCCTGGTATTTCAGTGCATGAGTCATAAATGGCACAGCCACTTTTAGTGAAAAGGATTGCACATGTGACTGTAAATCAAAAATTCATAATGATAATTTGTCCCCTCAGACGATCTCTCTGCTGGTGTACATGTCAGGAGCTCTCGGGAAGAAAGGCCCGTTTTTAGTCCTCAGCCCACTCTCTGTCATGGAGAACTGGAGGAAGGAGTTGGAATGGTACTGTCACATCTATGAATATATGAATCTCTGTTTTCTGTGTTTAAATTGCTGGTCTCTGTAAAGCACCATCCATCGCAGACTACAGTTCTCAGCTTGTGTTTTGTGTGGTTGCAGCTTCGCCCCCTCTCTGACTGTGCTGTGTTACAAGGGAGACAAAGAGAGACGCACTGAGATTCAGAGAGAAACAGACTCACAGGACTTCCACGTTCTTCTCACTACATATGAGGTCTGTGGCTGTTAAGCGAAACCAGAATGAAAGTTTCAACGATGTTAAAACTGACATGTTTTTTTAAATTCTGTTTCTAGCTCTGTCTCAAAGACGCCTCATTCCTGAGACGGTGAGTCTGATCTGAACCACACAGAGATCATCAGAAACTTTAATTGGAGCTTTCAGCGCATGCAGTTACCAAACAGGGATTTGGAATTAGGTTTAATTGTTTGCGTAAAAGGCCATTATCAGTGAAGACCACTGAAGTGTTCATAAATATTGAACTAAACAAACCCCGCATTAACATACTGTGAAGTGATGTCTGAACACACACACCATCTCTGAATGTATTTGTATCCAGTGTTTCCATGTACTCTCTCACTCTGTTCGTCAGGTGGAAGTGGAAGGTGCTTGTAGTAGACGAGGCTCACCGACTGAAGAATCAGAACTCACTATTGCATAAGACCTTAACAGAGGTACTGACCCGACTTGTCAGGTGTTTGTCGCCTCATTCGCTCCTCTGTTAGCACTGATGTCTCCTGACCAGTTGATTGAGTTTGTTAGTCCATTTCTTGTGTAGTTTTCAGTGGGGTTCAGAGTCCTGCTGACAGGGACGCCCATCCAGAACAACCTGCAGGAGCTCTACTCCCTGCTGAGCTTCATTCAGCCAAGCATCTTCACCATTGATGACACGGACGACTTTGTCAACTCTTACTCAAATGTGCAAAATCAGCCTGCTCTCGGTATGATACAGAGTTGTTGTGTAACAATGTGTGGATTACATTCAGCTGATGTTTATCCATGTTGTGCATTCCCAATGGGGAGATGGAAAATATATTTTGATGTACTGTACTTGTTCAGCAAAAAGGTGCATAAATACCTTATGTACTGTGTCTCTCTGCTTCTGTTTCCAGCTGCTGAGCTGCAGAGTGTCCTGGAGCCTTTCCTGCTGCGCAGAGTCAAGTCAGAGGTGGCTGTAGATCTGCCGAAGAAGACAGAGCTGGTGGTGTACCACGGCATGTCGGCTCTGCAGAAAAAATACTACAAAGCTGTTCTGATGAAGGACCTGGGTGAGACTTCAGCACTGTGTTGTGTCGTTATGAACCCTGGCAAGATGCTGTTTTTCATACCTTAAATCATCATAGACTCAATCATAGTCACCTCTCATGAATCTCTGCTTTCAGAGGCATTTGGAAATGAACAAGGTCACAAGACCCGGCTGTTGAACATCTTGATGAACCTGAGAAAGTGTGTCAACCACCCATACCTGTTTGATGGTGAGATGAGTTGAAATGATTGATCCTAGTACTTGTAAATGGATTATAGAAGCATTTCTTAAGCGTTTTTTTTTTTTCCCATTTTTGGTCAGGAGTGGAACCAGAGCCTTTTGAGATGGGGCAGCATCTTATTGAAGCCAGTGGGAAACTTTGCCTTCTGGACAGCATGCTAACTTACCTGCACAAAGGGTTAGTCAATCTGCTTGCTATTTGGCTCCACCTGCTGGCAGTGTAGGCTCAGTCTGACTGCTGCTACATCTTTGTAGTGGTTTTGTAACTTTTATACAACACGAACTGGATGCTGAAACAATGTACAGATCACTTGGAACACTTCATTGTACTCGTTGTCATTTTCCTATTTTAATTTATTGTCTTTTCATGCTTGTGAGCGTAGGGGCCATCGAATCCTGCTGTTCTCTCAGATGACAAGGATGCTGGACATTCTTCAGGATTACATGGAGTACAGAGGTGAATAAAAGGGGGGTGACTAGGCCTTGCAACAATTCAAATCCTCCTGTCTCTGACTTTTAACGGTTTATTGTTGCAGTGATTTCAATATAGCAAAATATAACATGTATTTAATATCCAAATATTCCAGTGTTAATCCTTTATTCAACCTTAACAAGGATTGATACCACATTTTAACATATGTCTCTAAGTTCACAGGCTACACTTTTATTTAATCTACTTCCTAACAGCAAAATTGAAGTGTAAAAGTATAAGTGCTAAATTGAGTTTTTCTGTTCAGGTTATAGCTATGAACGTCTGGATGGGTCTGTCCGAGGGGAAGAACGAAACCTTGCAGTGAAGAACTTCAGCAGCAAGGATGTATTTGTCTTTCTACTCAGCACTAAAGCAGGTGACTGAAACCCCAAAGTATGAACAGGAAGGGAAACTGTGTCCTTGTTGTGTGCAGAATTAAACTGAACATTGTCAGTCATCAGTAATGTTCTTATTGTGCCTGTTAATGCATCAGGGATGCAGAATATTGGAAACAGGACATCTGATATATGTTTGCTTGTTTCTTATAATTATGGTCAGTTGTCGTACACATCACAAACATCTTGAGCCTTGCTTTTTAGTTTTACAGCCTTAGTCTCATACATTTTTCATAGACACAGTTTCACTTTCACAGTTTTCTAATTGCTGTATTGAGTTCCTGCACTAGTTGTGGTACAGATTATGATTTAAGACGCTTTATGTGATGAATTGCATTGTTCTTTTGTAAGTCTGCAGTGACTTAGCTGCACTTGCAAGCTTTTCTGCATCTCTAAATCTACAGCAGGGTTCGTAGAAGTAGCTGAGAGAGGAAAGGGGACTGATCACACAGAGATAAGAGTTGTGGCAGGATGACACTCTGGTGTAAATAAGGCCAGCGTTCTCTCTTCTCTCTCTCTCATGCATAGTGTGAAAGTAGGGAGAAAGAAACCACATTTCCTGTCACAGCTGATCACTTTCTGTGAATATTTCTGTAAGCTAAATAAGCGCTTAATTCCACCTGGCATATATGTTGTAACTTTAAAGTCTGTACGTGACAAGTGTGCACTGTCAGACATTGTGATCTGGCCTCCTAACAACCTGTCTCTGCAGGGGGAGTGGGCATGAACCTTACAGCTGCTGACACAGTTATTTTCGTGGACAGTGACTTCAACCCTCAGAATGACTTGCAGGCTGCTGCACGCTGCCATCGGATTGGTCAGAACAGGTGATGTGTATGAAAAATGAGTACAAGCAGCATACATTGTGGTGTTGCACTTCGATAAGCAGAAGTAAGTTTAAGTGTTTGTTAAAGGGGCATGCTGTGTTTTTAGACATAAACGTCAATTTATTCACTGTCACACAATCATTCATTACTAACCAGCCTGTGAAAACAAATCTGTGGTTGGGTTTGAATTTGAGTACTCCACGCATGTGATTTAGCAAAAAGTATTAACATTAATGCAGCTGAACCTGAGATGAAACCTTCTTTATTCCATGTGTTCTTCTTCCTTGTCAAAACCTTGTGCTTACATTACCCACAATGCCACTTGACCGCTGACAGTTTGCCAGAGATTCAGGTGTGTTATGCTAGTAGTGGGTTAAGATGCAGAGATGAGGAGTGGGCTACACAGGTGGTAAATTCACATCTTTCTAATGTCACACACCCAGATTTTTTCATTTCTAACTTATCTAATCTTCATTCCCAGCCAACATTTATCCCTCTGGAGGCACAAAAGGTTTCATGCAATCTTTTTCACATATGCAGTAGTGCTCCCCAACACTTGTAAACAGACTGATGTGTTCCCTGTTAAGACAGAAATATTTACCTGGAAGCTAGTTATAAACTTGGGGCATCGTGTTTGCAATATGAGTGCATTTGTTAAGAAGGGAAAGTCTAATGAAAGATGCTTTTAAACTGCATTTTGGGAAATGTAGTTTGAGCATTTTTGAAGCATACTCTAAAACTCTGGATATCTCAGCCTCGGCTGCATCGTTATCAACCATTCTTTTTAAATCTGCTTGTAATACTAATTTGTCGGAGATCCTCTTTAATCTTTGCTTGACTGTGACTTGTTACAGGCCTGTGAAAGTGATCCGTCTTCTGGCAAGAGACACTGTGGAGGAAATAATGTACTCTCGCGCTGTGTCCAAGTTGCACCTCACCAACACTGTTATTGAAGAGGGTCGCTTCTCTTTACTGGATCAAGCTCAGTCAGGTGCTGCGGGACTGCAGGTTTGTGAACCTTTATACAAAACCCATCCATTTCTCTTTGTTTTCAGCACGTCTCCTCAGCGCTCATATTTCATTTCCCACACAGCTCAGTGAGATCTTGAAGTTTGGAGTGGATAAGCTTTTGTCATCAGAAGAGAGCTCTGTACAGGATGTGAAACTAGAGAAGATCCTCGGTCTGTCATGTGACGGTCAGTGGGTGAATGATGAAGACACTACTTCACTCAGAGAAGAAGAAGAAGAGGAGGAGGAGGAGGAGGAGGAGGAGAATGGCTGTGAATCTGATAGGCAGAGTATGTTTTCTTACCCAGTGTCCACTTTAAAATCTCCAACCACTGTGGCTTTGTTGGGGTTTTGGGGTTACCGTGTGTGAATTTCATTTCATACCTTGGTTAGTGGTGTGCTCTGCTGTGAAACAGACTGTTCTGAACATCTCACTTTTACTTTTGGTTGTCGCCCTGCAAACACAACCATGTGAAAATCAGATGTAGTCTGCTTGGTTCATTTTCACTTTTCAATCATCATTAGATCTTAATGTGCTTGTGATGAATAATTACACTCTCCATCATGCTGTCCCATCCATCAGACCACATGTACTACTTTGAGGGGAAAGACTACAGTAAGGACCCCAGCGCTGACGACCACAAGAGCTTCGATCGTTTGCTGGAGGAGCAGCTGGCCGAGTTTCAGAGAGCTGCAGGAGAGGGACGAGCTCTGAGACACAAAGCTGGAGTAAGATTCTGTCTCCTGTACTTACAACTGAGGGAAACATACATATGATTGAGTGTGTTTTGCTTAATGATGCCCAGTGCCCACTAGATAACCGACGCAGGCACAGGCAGAACATCGCAAACTCCACACAGAAAAGGGGTTCAAACCTGGAACCTTCTTGCTGTGAGACAACAGTACTAACCACTGCACCACTGTGCCACCCTCGCAATAAGAACACACATAAAATGAATCCAGTACCACAAACTATCAAACCACTGATCATATAAATGATAAAACATAATACCAGCAAAACATGAAACCAGCAGCAGGATACATCAGTGAGACTCCACACCAACACATTATTATCTTACTTGTGGCCAATAGCATCTCTCATTTCATGGTGTTTAAAGTCCTGAAACAGATAGAAATGCATGAGTGTGTGAGCAGGTTCAGTCTGCATCAGGGCCTCTGGAGTCTTATTTGCTGCCTTGAAGTGCCACTGGAACTTTGTACACAGTCCTGCAGTAAATCCTCCATTAATGAAAGTTACAGTGTTGATCAGTTGTATATCACCTCATTGAAATAGGTGGGGTGGACAAAACTATGTTACATGTGTCAGTCAGCCTCTATTCATTCACCGACGCAATGAATAAGATGAACTTTTGTGTAAATGATTATCTTGCGGTTTCTGGTAAATGTGTGAACCAAACTACACACTAACTCTGGCACTTGGTCTGGTAAACAGGCTTTATTTAGGACACAATGGTTGATGTAAAAACCACTGAATTAGGTCATGTTCATACCCATAGTCTGGTTAGTCCTTGGTAAGCACTGAAGCTGAAAATGAATTTGTGTCCTAGACGTACAGCTCACAGTGACCTACAGTGTAAGACACCAGAAACACACTTGCAGTGGTGGAACATTTGTTAGACACGAGTATAACTTTGGACATTTGGACACAAGTGGATACTAAACTCAACAAATACAGTGTACAGGATTTCATTGTAGCAAGTGTCCTCAGGTTTATTATTATTAATCCCATATAGGTGATTATACAGTTCTAGGCACTAAAAGTACAGTGAGGGTGCTTCAAAGTTAAGGCCACACAGTTTTTAACTTCATACAGTGCAGTAAACGGAAACAACTAAACCACCTGTTCTCCTCGGTACACTTTCACAGTTTTTCATGGTACTTGTCAGGAAAGTCATTCCGCAATTTTCCTGTGGGTTTAGGTTGTCTCTGTGTCTTCCGACTCCTCATGTAACGCCAGACTGACTCCATGATGTTGCTGCCTCCCTGTCTGATGGGATTGCGTGATAAGAATCTAAACATCTAAAGTGCCTAAAACTTTTGCATAGCCCTTTCTATGTGTAACAGTGCAGCTGTTGTGTTTTCTGTGTTCATACCCAGGCTTCACTGTCAGTGGCCCTTGGGATTCCAACAAGGAAGAGGAAACCTCTCACTGAGGCAGAGCTGGAGCTGAGGCGACAGAGGAGGGAAGAGGCTGCAGCCAAGAGAGCCAAACTACAGGAGGACCTGAAGAAGAAACAGCAAGAGCAGAAATACAAGAAAAAGTAAACATCTCTCAGTTAACTCATGTTTTTTAAACCGTGTCTTCACCCACAGACATCTTTGACACAAATGATTTTCCTTTTATTTGGGTTTTTGTTTATCATGCAGAATGGCATGGTGGGAGTCCTGTGGCTATAGATCGCTGTGCCTGCAGTCTATAGACAGTGAAGAAGAAGAGGAGGAGGAAGAGGAGGAGGAGGAGGAGGAGGAGGAGGATGACACCAGCGTATACTCCACAGACTTTGACAGCACGGCTATTCACTACGTTCTGGGGGATGTTACTCATCCACACACTGCTAAGGGAGATGCTATCATCGTCCACTGTGTTGGTGAGGACTGTGAATTACCATAGCAACATGTCAGTTTTTATGACAGACTGAGCCTCTCAGACACATCCTCTACTCTATGTTTGATATTTATCAAAGTAATGATGTTTGTGTAGATGACTCAGGCCGGTGGGGCAGGGGAGGCCTGTTCACTGCTCTAGAGGTGAGATCAGATGAACCACGGAAGCAGTATGAGTTGGCTGGCAAGATGAAAGGTAAGATTATCCATGGTTTCAAAGAAAATGACGACTCATACTATTAAACATCTTTGTCCGTGGCGTCTGGTTGACCCCTCTGACTGCAGAGTCCCACTCACTGACCTGAAACATGACAGAATGGTGTGTATTACCCAGAGATAAACGCTGGTTTGTGATGGCTTCCAAGTCTTTTTAACTGACCTACAGTTCGGCATTACTCCTGAACTTGCTGGGCCTAATTCTAACAGTGTAAGTTGCTGACCATCACTGTTATGCACTTCTGGCGGGAGATCATACCCACTCAGCAAAGTTACATAGAGCAAGAGCAGGTGTTCAGGGTGTGAATGACAGAGGCACCATTTTCCCTGTTTCAACTCTGTGTGCCATCAAAATCATTTTGAAGCTGTTATTTTAAAGTAAAATAGTTGTTGCTTCAACGCGTGAACATATTAATTGTTTCAGATTTGGACCTTGGAAATGTGCTGCTCTTCCCCATCGATGACAAACAGTCCAGACAGGACGGCCAGGATCGAGTAGGTTCTGTTTAAATTAAGCCCACGCTGCAAAAAAGCGTGCACATTAACACTGCATAAAACCCTGCTGCCTGGAAATGCATGCCCGTTTCATGAAAACACGCTGCTTCTTTATAGTGTTAGTGATCAATAGCGTGATACACCAGGGTTTGGTGTATGTGTGGTGACAGAATTGTGAAGTTGTGGCAGGGTTGCAACTGATAAAACTCTGACAATGATAAGATTGTGCCTCAACCTGTTTCAACCTCCTTCCTGTCTCCTCAGTTGGCCCTGATAGTGGCACAGCAAAGAGACAGAGCCAACAACTTGTCTGGGATCCTGCTAACAGCTCTGGACGAAGGTTTAAAGAAGATTTATGCTGCAGCCAAAAGACTGAAGGGTACAGTGCACCACTGAATCTTGAAGCACTTTTACAAAAACTCTACTGTCTTTTCATGTCTGTTAATAGTGAATTTTTAGAATCAAGTAATCTGTGCTAAAGTGAGCTCGTAACTTTCCAATAACACATGCTGATAATTAAGAGAACAGAAAGAGAGGACGCACATGATGAAAATAGTGTTTGGGTATGTTAGACCGGACTGACAAGATTGCAGGATGTGCTGTGTGTTGTTTGTGCAGAGACATTCATGTGACAATTAGTGGAGAACAGCACATGAGAGAGGAATTAGATTTTCCTCAGGTTGTTCTGCTCACAGTAGATGAACTGATTACACTTCTGCTAAAATTACCTGACTCTGTCCTCATTCATCTGGCAATGCCCTTTACTTTGCTGATGAAAAATGGCATGCTTAACTACTGACAGTCACCACATCTTATGGTCATTTTTAGTGGAGCGTAAACAAAGGAAATACAGGAAGTTACAGTCAACAGTCAATCTCACCTTTACTGACACTGACACATTGCCCCCTTTTTTCCTTTTTTTCCCCACAAAGCAAGTGTTCATCTTCCTCGAATCGGTCACTCCACCAAAGGCTTCAACTGGTACGGCACAGAGCGACTCATCAGGAAACACTTGGCTTCCCGAGGCATCCCCACGTTCATGTATCTTTTTAAAGTTTTCAACAGATGAAATCTAAGAAGTACAGATATTTTCTGAAAGGTTGGAGTCACTTTCCCTTAACGTGACTGACAAGATACTATCACAGCAGAGTTCCAAAGAACACAGCGGCACCTCAGACATCCACCTCTGCAACCTCAACATCAACTTTGTCTCCAGAGCCGCGGTCGCGTAACTCTGACAGACTGATTTGCGAGACAGAAGCAGAAACTCCAGGCCCCTCGGCTGTCCTCCAGAGTGACGGCCCCGCAGATCTCCCCAGTTTCATGTCAGGAGTCCGTGTGTTTTTCTACAACCTCCCTGCATCAGAGAGGAAGAGACTGGCCCGCTACCTTATCACATATCCTTTCTTTTTCATCATAGTCCCCGGGCTTGCAAAGCAAACATTTACTAACAGGAGGCATTTATACACCCACAGCAGCCGGTTGCATGCAGAGAGGGGTTCAGTGTGAAGTGTTAAAATTACAAGATGTTCAAAATGTCACAACTCCTTAGCTGCAGCTCACTTATGATGGAGATGAGGAAGGTATGATGAGTCCGGAGGTCACCCACATAGTTGCGGAAGTGGAGAACAGCATCCACTCACAGGTTAGTATCATTATGAGGTTCCCTGATTGTAATCTGACCTTTAACCTACATTCACCAAGTGCTATTAGAAACACCAAACTTAAACTGGCTAGGGCCCTCCCTTTACCTTTAAAACAGCATCAGTTCTTTTTGGCATATTCCACAAGATGATGGTTGATGGGTATCTTTGAGATTTTGGTTCATGTTGACTTTATTGTGTTACATCATTCAGCTGCACATTCATGCTGTTAATACCAAAATCTGATCAGAAATCCAGGTTCATCAGACCCGGCTATGTTTTTCCAGTCTTCAGCTGTCTTAGTTTGGTCTTTGATCTGCGTGGTCTTCTGCTGTTGTTGTAGCTGCTGTATAAGCCTCAAAGTTTGACATGTTGTGCGTTCTGAGATGCTTTTCCACTCTCCCCAGTTGTGAACAGTGGTTATCTGAGTTACCGCAGCCTTTCTGTCAGCTCCAACCAGTTTGACCATTCTCCTCTGATCTCCCTCATCGACAAGGTGTTTCTGTCTGCAGAACTGCAGCTCGCTGGATGTTTTTCACACCATTCTGAATAAACTGTAGAGACTGCTGTGTGAGAAAATCCCACAAGATCAGCAGTTTCAGAAATACTCAACAATCATACCACAGTCAAAATCACTGTGATCAGTTTGTCGTCATTCTGATGTTTTAATGGCAATGTTAACCAGACCTGCATCTTGTGCTTTGCCCTGTTGCCACTTGATTGTCTGATTGGATTATAAAGTGCTCAGTAATAAAGTGCTAGTGTCCCCTAATATTTATTTTTCATTGGTGGGATATCATTTTTATAGAGGGAAATTCAATCGTAATAGATTTTCAGGCTGCTAAAAAGTATTTCAAGGCCATTGTTTTGAAGCAGATGCAGTAAAGCGGGGTGATAAATGCAGCAACAGAGATCAGGTTTTAATTTTACTGTGTGTTTTGTGTGAACCAGGAGCTCCAGGATCTGGTGTGTCAGTACACTCAGGCGGTCCCTGTGCAGAAGGCCTGGCTGGAGTCCTGCTTCTCCAAACAACGTAAAGTCAACACTGCACAGTTCCTACATCTGCTCACATAACACTATGATATAGTGTTTTTATCTCATTTTTAAAAAATGATCCCTTTGTGTAAAGCTTGAATGAACTTGGTCGGCTGCTTTAAAGTGCGTTGAATGTTTCAAAAATAGTTTGTAATGATTGATTTATAAGAGAAATGAGCAGTTAATAAACCAACATCTCTTTACTGCTATGTTTGAGGTCTTTTGTTGACACTTGTGCCGTGAGACAGTTTGTCTCTGTAGGAGCACTAATCAGCCAGGGTTTGTGTCATAAATCCACGGTCATAAATCTAGTGTGTGTGAAGGGGGAGCAACACACACACTCACACGCTCACAAAAGCTCACACGCACTGAAGGTAAGAGGAGGAGTTTTTCGGTGGGGCGGTGCTGCTCGTGGGCAAACTGCAGACCAAACTTCTCCTGCGTTTTCATTTTTCTCGGGGGACACGACAAAAAAGGAACAACTGTTAATTTATTTTTAACTGTAAGTCGTCGAGTCTGTTTTAGCTTTTTAAAGTAATTTTTGTCGACACGGAGGAAGCTGAGTTACCTGTAGGAGACTTGAGGATTTGAAGCAGCGACGGTGAGTTAACGTCAAGTCACCGCACTTGACTTAGATAACGTGTTACCTGCTCATTTACTTTGACAGATACCGTGTGTTACGTTTGTTGCTGAAGGCTTGTGTATACTTCAACCGCTTTTAACAACACACTTGTTTACAGGTAATTCAGTAAAAACTGTTTTTTTTAACACGTTTAAAAAAACAACAACTTTTAATTTCAGAATAAGTAAAAAATTTCATTGGCAGCTTTTAGCTAATACCACGTTATATAAAAACGCTGCTATTAGTGTAAAATAGTATACACAATGATTGATTGACTCTTTGTACCTTTTTATTAAAGTGGATGAAGTCAGTACGAAATAAAAGAAAACGTATCTGGGTCAGCCTCAGTCACACAGTGGAAAGTGCAAACAACAATGTGTGTGTGTGCGCGACCACAAAGAAGCTTTTAATGAGTGTGTATTTACATTTACAGGAACTATCAGGGCTGTATTGGAAGGTGGACCCACCTAACCTGAGGTTATACAGTCCTAAATTCATATTAAGTAGCTTTGTGTTATAGTATGAGTTGTATGTGGGTATTTGTGAGAACATTCACCTTGTTTATTTCCCATTACTTCACTGAAAACACACCAAGTTCACAGGCATTTCACTGTGTTTATTGTACTACATGTGGAGGATGTGAATATCCTGAGGCTGTCATAAATGATGCCTTGAAAAGTACAGCGAGGATATAGTTTTTATTATCTTCCATCACTAACGTGTCATTACTAAGAAATCCAGAGACAAGTTTTATCTTTTGGAAGTTTTGTGGTTAGATTTTTCCACCTGAGTCTTGTTACTTGTTGGCGAGAAGCATCATTTTCTTATTCCCACTTGTGTGTTAATTTATCTCCTGAGTATTAAACATCAAACATTTGAGAGAAAAGTCCCCTGTGTGGGAGACACTTTGTCATTTACTAAATGTGCTCTCAGGCAAATCAGAAAGTCACCAGCAGGAGTGTGGGCTGTTGTAAGAAATTTGCTTTAAATGCCAAAACACAGCAGCTGCCTGTGTGATGAAGTCAGTGTACTTTGAGTGATTTTTGCTTGTCTTTGACAGGATTTCAAGGGCAGCTTAAACTAGACACACATGGATGTCAGGAGGAGGAGGCCCAATGATGCTGCCCACTTCAATCTACACGGCTTCAGCACAGAATAGGTGAGCATGATGACAAATACGCTGTTATACGGCACAAAATGCAGCACAGTGCACAACCCAACACCTTTTTACAGCTGTGTGTATATGTAAACAGATGCACTTTGGTAAGAAATGATAAAAAAACAAAGCACACGGTTACCTGTCAGAAAATGCCACAAAAGTGAAACAGAAGTTCCACCAGATCGTGGTGGTCCTGAACAACAGATCAATTACATTACAATGTGACAAAATGTCTTTTTTGTCCATAGTCACGTCAGCCAGCTGAGCAGATACCTGAGCAGCCACCGCAACACGCCTGAAGAGGACGACGAGACAATGAGCACGGAGGAGCGAGAAGCCAGGGTTGTCCACAAACCAGACTCCACCCCAAAACACGAGGGCCACCACCCTCCTCCAGAGCACACCACCTTCTCTGACGACTCCCTGCTCAGCAGACAGAGGCCTGACAGAGAGCAGGAGCACAAGCACAACCACACTCTCCCTCAACCCGGCCCAAGCTACTGTTCCTACCAGCCTCCTTGCAGCTTGCCAGCAGGGTACGGTCAGCCCACTCCGTTCCCCAGCCAGGCTGAGGGGCCTTGGCTACACCCGAGCTTTGCCAGCAGCTGGTCGGGGTATCCTAACAGCCTGCCATCCTATATTAGCCAGAAAGATTGCTCCAGCTGTTCTGGAGAGAGCTGCCACTCTGGGTATAAGTTCCTGTCTCTCCCCGGTGGACACAGCACCAGTATGAGCAGCTTAGAGCAGCCGCTGTCTTTGCGCTCCAATCCCCCTTCGGGCGACTTGTGTCACCATACCTTGTCTCCGTACTCGTGCTTGCCCCAGGGAGCTGCCTGCTGCGCTCAGTGTCCTGCAGACACCTTCAACAGAGGGCTTATGGTCAACAAACACCCCCGGCCTCAGTACCACCCAGCATACAGCCCGCACTGTAAGTCTGTTGATGTTTATCAATCCTGACACAGGCTCACACTGCATGTCAGTCACAAAAAATGACGTGAGCAGTAAATTAGTGTTTTCATCACGCTGCAGCATCATAAGCAGAAAACCCATAAAGGATTGTTCTGAAATCTGAAATCTGTTACTGCCTCAGATCCAGGTGACTGCAGACTGCCTGGAGCTGGATACACACAGATGTGAGTTTTTTTTTTTTTCTTTCATTATAATTCTGCCTCATACTAGACATATTTAAGTCCCACTGTACATGGTGCATGTCTCTAACTGTAATTAAAAATAATGTTTAACTGCAGTGGCCACAATGCCCCAGCTAAAGAGAAGCACCCTCCTTACAGCACGCTGCTGTCTCTGGAGCAGAGTAAGTGTTTTACCCCTGGATCTGCAGACAGTCACATTACTGACCGAGCTGCTGTCCTCTCCTTTCATCACTTACATTTATTTCTCTTAAATGCAGGGAGGGTCTTTGTCACTTATGAAGCTGACAACGACAAGCATGTCAACGAGATCATCAACTTTGTTGCTCTGCTGCGACACAACGGCTTTGATACACATGTACGTGCAGGTTTTTTAAATGTTTTGAACACAGGAACTGTTTAGTAATGACTGTGCTTGTGCTGTCCTACACAGGCAGAGAGCAGAAACTACGTTTTTTTTTAGCTGACACAGTGAACAATAACAGATGGACAGAACGTTTACAGCTCCTTTAATTTTATGTGTTTTTGGGCTTTTAGACGACACCACACAGTGTACATCAGAACAAGACTCCATTGCATTGGCTTCAAATAGTGCAGAAATAAAACAGCACTAAGTGTTGTACATAAAATAGAATGGCGCAAGAAAATAGGTATACAAAAAAGCAGCCTTATATAAAATACTATAAAAATATAAATATATTAAATATATTGCACATGTGTATTGTTATTATTGCACAGCAATCTCCTGTCCAGTGGAGCAGTCCTGTGTAGATACGTGTAGGTGTGTGTGGGTGTGTGAGGGAGGGGTGGGGGGATTTCACTTTGAGTTCAGCAGTCTTATGGCTTGTGGAAAAAAGCTGTTATTGAACTTGGCTGTTCTACTCTGAAGGCTGCGGAACCTCTTACAAGAGGCCAGCAGCGAGAACAGTCTGTGGTGGGGGTGGGAGGGGTCTCTGCTGCTGATTATTTTATGTTGATTATTTTTTAAACCTAAAAACTTCAGGGAGCATTAGGGGATAACAAAGAATATTTGATAATTATAACAATAATTATCTTGAAATGACTATAACAAATTCATTTTACCTTCATACATTTAGATAAGTGGTTAACCACACCATATCATTAGCAACTGTTCAGGCAGTTACTCTGCTAAGCTGTTAGACCAGTTACCTACTAGTTTAGCTCTTTTTATTCCTTATAACCTTTGGAATTATACATCTATATAACACAATGTGGCCATCTTTGAAAAACGCCACCACACAATTCACTGTTTACACAACCTTGGAGTGAAAAAGGTTCGTACAAACACTGAATGAAAAGATAACTCCCAGTCTCAAGAGGCTTGGCAGGAGATGAATTTTCCAACATGACAATGATCCTAAACACACTGCAATAATCACTCAATTGACTTTAATCCTTTGCAGCGTGTTAAAGGCAAAGGGTACGGTAAAAAAAAAAAACCCTCCAGCAAAGAGCAGCTGAAAATAATCATGTGTGAAGATGAGCAAAACATCTCTCACAGATCTGAGTCAGACTGGTATCATTCCTGCCCAGGAGGATCGAATCTGTCATCAAAAATAAAGGCGAACATACACAAAATTAAAATAATAAAAGACTGGAATATCACTAATGAAGGATGTAGTTGTTGTTCTTTCAATATGGACCTTTCATTAATTGTTTAATTAGTCAAACATTTAATTTTCATTATTTTCATTACTTGGCTTCATTCTTCTTTGGCTAAAAACAAAATTGTACTAAATGGACAGGATCTGTAATTACCAAACATTTTAGTGATGCTGACCTGGGGTGTACTCAGTCTTGTTGTACAGTGTATGTAGTTGGTATGTTGGTTTGTAGGGTGGTGCTCTGTAGATCTGCCTGCTGGGTGTGAACTGACTCTCTGATGTCTGTTTGTTTCAGATCGACATTTTCGAGCAGCAGTTCAGGAGCATAAGCAAGATAGACTTCATGGAGCGGTACCTCAGCGAGGTAAAAACAATCCGATTTTTCAGAGTTAATAAGAACTGTCAAAAATCAGAAGATAGACCTCTTTAAACAGGAGTTAGAGCGTGGCTAACTGGGAAAGGTGTTGCATCATCTTGAGCTCTTTTATCTTTCTGCAAGAGGGAACAAGTTTTATCAGTTTAACTGTAGCACAAGAATGAAAATAGCTTGCTGACAGGTATATGTTCAAGTCATGTTTTCTCCTCACGCAGAAGGAGTACCTGATCATCATCATCATCAGCCCCAAATACTATGAGACAGTGACAGCTTCCCCTGTCGGCCTGGAGAACGACGAGAGGACCTTCAACACTGTCTACATACACAAACAGGTCAGAGTCCACACTCAGTCCAAATGAAGGCTGAAATATTCAAAGCATTTTTAGTTTTCTTGTGATTTTTTCCTCTTTTTTTCTGTGTGTTGTTCAGCTCCAGAATGAGTTCATCCAGAATGGAAGCAAGAATTTCAGGTTCATTCCCATTTTGTTCCCCGGGGCTAAAAAGGTTAGTTTTACGTTGCATGACAGAAGAGAGAATGCCCTGCTTCTTCTCCCCTGCCCTCTACATGTGTGATTATGCAGTTCATTATGTTGTGAAACACATACCATATGTATTTGCACAGTCATAGTAACATTAAGATTTTTGTCTGTGATATACTTTAACCTCAACAGTCTCATAACCAGCTCACTCTGCTGTCTCTGCTGTTTTTTCCTGATCACAGTGTCATGTCCCCAATTGGCTCCAAAACACAAATGTGTACGGATGGCCGCGCGATCGGGACGACATCCTGCGGCGGCTCATGAGGGTCGAGAAGTACAATCCACCTCCGATCGGGGAGCTGCCAACCATTGTTTCCATCCCCATATAGAGACGTCTGACCTGGACTAAAACCCAAAACTTTCTCTCCTGAAAGCTTACTAGTCATTTCTGAGGTGAATGGGGGAAACAGTACAACTGAGTGTGACTGTGTAGAGATTGTAAATTGTTGTAATGTGCAGGGTGCTGTCTGAATTTTTCTCCTGGGATATGTTGCGTTATGTGTCATTAGTTCTTTTACACTCCACCTAATGCACAAATAAGAGCCAGTGTTGATGTGAGATGTAGGCCTACAGGCTTTTTTACAAGCTTTTTGATCTCTGCGGCTTGACAGTGTGCATCACGCTGCGTGTTGTAACCTCAACCCGTCTTGCTGCAACAACCCATGTGATGTTTACTGGTGCTACTCCAAGTACATTAATTTTACAACTTGTCAAGTATATGTGTATATTTCTTTTAGTTCAGACTTCGTGGAGAATATAATGTGATCACGCATCCTCGTAAATTACAGAGTTTTCAGATTTTATTGGGCTTCACACGTGTATGTTGTATAATTAAATATAGAACAGATATTATGAATAGTCTGATGACTATATTTACAGTACACCCACAGAGCTTTCATTTGGTGTGTAAACACTGACAGATATTCTCCTTGGTACACACTGCCTCAGTTATATTGTCTCTCTTATTGCAGCATCTACCTAATGCAAACAGCTGCCGTGACTGGATGGAGTTAGTGTTGTGTTTAAAGAAAATAACAGACAGTGCAGCGTATTGTGTTGTTTAAATACATACCAAATAAAATTGTTTTTAAGTTTTTTTAAAACAATAGTTTTAAAGTTACTGTAAACTCACTTGCAGGCAACAGCACAATTATTCTCTCCATATCTAATACTTGATTATGGTGCAAACGAGATTGCTGATTTTTGTCAGCACCACTTGCAATTGACCTTCATCACAAAAAGGTCATTTTTACCTGTTAACAAGGTGCTGACTTTAACCACATAGTTGCTTTTGCCCATTTACTACAAATCACAAGTGGCTGGTACGCCACAAGAGCTGCTGTGATTTAAACCGACCTAAAAAAAGTACCTAACTTAAAGCTAATGAAAACACGAAAACCAACGCAATACAACGCAGTACACAGTGTTTGAATTTGTTTTAGTTGATGTTAGAGATATTTTTAATTTCATTTCTGCACTGGAACCATTCTTGCTGATCACTTGTTTAAAAACTTAATGCCAAAACTATATAAAGATTAAAACAAAGCTGTTGTATTAAATGGTGTGTTTTCAGGTGATAGTGTTTTGGGCTGCATCAAAAACTTAACCCTACACTGACGTCTTATCTAAAGTCTGTGAGGCTGGCCCCAAACCTGACAGTGAACCATAGACAAGCAGAGACCTGGGATTGTTTGCCTGCAGGGCTGTGTAGGGCATTTTTCAAATAGTGAGCTGCATTTTTCTGTTTGGGAATGAACCGTGAGAATCGGACCATTTAGATGTGCTTCGCTGTTACTTCTAGATGTACAGTGTATTCTCCATCAGAGATCCAGGTGAGCTGCTGGTCTCGTTTCACTCAGGGGGAGTTGAACCTGAGAGAAGCGGAGCTACAGCACAGTGACACTCTGCCTCTCCTTGGCCTCTGGTGGCTCATGTGGAAAGGCTCAGACAGGATGTTGCATCAAGATAAATAGCTGACACAGCTGCCTGCCTGCTGTGCGGTAGGGCTTCTCAAGAAATGGCAAGTTTAGACTCAAATGGGTCAACATTCATCACAACAATTTTGTGGTTGCAGAAAAATCGTGTGTAGCACTGTGACACATTAAAAGAAAATGATTGTGTGTGCAGAACGTGATGTGCTCTCCATCCCAGCACAGATTCACCTTTCAATAAATCCTGTTTCACCTGCGTTTGAAGCAGAACTGATAAAAACTTAAGCGTCAAGATGTGGTTTAATGGTTTTATCTTCACAAGAGGTAACACTGCAGATGTTCATACAGACATCATAAAAAAAATCTGAATACAGTGTTTCATATATTCATCCATATATTGAAAAGTACATGAAATAATATTAATTTTAATAACATAACAAAAGGACAATGACATCAGTAATAAAAGTGGATTACAAAGTGACATTTTATGTAAATAACTCTTAAGAATTAGGTAACAGAAAACAAAAATCAGACAATAGTTCCATTTTACTGTATGTAAAAACACTGAAGTGCTATTTGTTCAAAGCTACAAAATACACTTAAAAAGCAGGAAGCGTTTTTTTTAAATTTCCTTCAAGGAAAAGTACTATAAAATAAGTTACAGTACAGTGAATTTGTCCAAAACGACTTTTGTTCCCGTCTTCCAGCCTTTTCATAAGCACAAACAACAGAAGTAACTCATACAAGAGTAAAGAGATACTGTTTCCTTATGAAAGGCGTCTTCCCCAAAGAGGAAATGAACAGTTGTGCTGTTGTCAATAACTGTGTGTCTTAGTGTGTCCATGTTTAGAAGAATAGCCGCACAAACACTTCTGAAAATGTGAAACCTTCTAATCTTCAACATCATCTGCGTGTCACCCCGCCTGTGTCCTTGGTAGAAAGAACTTTGTACTTCATGAGCTCAGAAAAAAAGTTTGACAAATACTTCATGTTTAGTCACATAATACAGAGGCAAGCTCTCATACATCGTCAGCTGGCAAAGGAGGTATGTTGAACCTTGGTCTTGTGAAAAAAGCCATCTTCTCTCTGCAGACATAAGAAAACAAAACTTATGTTTACACACATCCATTTTATTTTGGAAAATAAAGGCATATTACCCAGCACAGGATAAGTCACTTTATGTCAGGTGCCAACATCATGACCAAAACGTTACAGTGACAGTCTGTTTTCTTCATTTTCTTCATACAAGGATTTAAACACAGTGAAATAAAAATACATCCTAATCCTGTGCCCCTGTGTGAACAGTTATCTCTTGCCATATGTAAAATCTAAGTCAGAAAAACGTTTTTGATAATGTTTATATTTTTATATATAAATTTATATATAAAGTAGCTAACACTGGGAGCTGGGAGTTAAATTTGAAAAATGTGGCTTGTATTGACAATTATCGACCTCCATCAGATGTTTGAATGGTGAGAGTATCAGTGCACAGCAGGTACAGAGAGAACTGCATTGCCACGGTAACCCTGTTGAGTTGTGACCACCAGTAGTAGTGGGGCCGCTGTTACATTTGTTGATGTGCACTCATGTAAGGATACAAATGACTCATTACACATTCCTGGAAATAGTTTCACATCATTGCAAAGACTGACAGGTGGTGGCAAAGTACCAACAAGCGCAGCTATGAGCCATCAAAGACAGGGCAGAAGATGAAAGCTAACAAGCACACATGCACATAAACACTGATGCGGGTTTCAAACTCCCCCAGTTAGCAAAAAACTCTGATTTATTACTCTCTCCTTTATGTTTTGACTCCTGATCTGAACACGCGAGAGAAGCACTGATCTTGTAGTTTCATCTTATCTATCTTCAACTTTAATCAGAGTGAAGGTAAAATTCCCAGGTGAATAACAGTTTGAAAGCTGGCTTGCTGTCAGCATGATCCCAACCTGAAAGTCTGCACAGGCAGGGGCTCCTTCTGACTCTGCCCCCTCATTTGCAGAACCTCTTTGGAAGCCTTCCTCATCCTCCTCTCCACCGCCTCCTCCTGACGCTGCTCCTGTTTGCTTTGGCTGGCCTGCACAACAACAACAAAAAGTCAAGTGCTGCTGGGCGAGGCCATACCTCGCAAGGCTTGTAAAATAACTGCGGCACCCTGCCTCCACTCTCACCTGTCTCTGGGCCTCTCTGAGCAGGCAGCGAAAGCGCTCGTCCCTCAGGGCCCAGTGGGGGAGTTCGGCAGCCTCCCTGGCCTGCGGCTCCTCCAGTCGCAGCTTCAGCTCCCTCAGGGCGCTCAGCTCCTCCATCAGCTGCCTCTGACGCGTCCTGCAGGCCTGGAGATCCAGCTCCAGGTCCAGGGAGGTACGGGTCGGCTGCTCGGCCAGGGAGGAGCGATACGACTGCTGCTCACGCACACAACCACAGCTCAGGCAACAGATACTAAACAAACCCCTACACACGTGTTCCTGATGAGTAACAATCTTTTTACCTGCTTATATCGCAGCGTTCTTCTTTCCAACGTGTTCCTAACAAAAGGTGATTTCTTTGGTAGAGTTGAGCTGTCACTGTCGCTGCGATATAGCTGAAAGGTAAAGTCAGCCACTTTATGTAGAGAAGGAATTCACACAGGACTGTCAGACCAAGAATATTGAGCACAGAATCGTAAACGTTAGTCAACAGCACTGTTTCCAGCCTTCTGCCTACACAGACTGAACATTAAGGGCGTTGTAAATATTTTCCCTTTTTTTTTTTTTTTGCAAAAACTCACCCTGCAGACGTACTGACTACGAGCCCCGGGAGAGAAGGTCTGAGAGCGAACGATGGTGCTGCCGCGCATAAAGGGAGAGGCGTGACCCCAGCGTCCTCCCCTCTCTTTGGGCCGGACTCGCACCGGCTCTGGGAACAGGCCTTCTGTCATGGTGGCCTTCTCCACCTGTGAATCAACAGCAATTTAGTGCATTTGTAAGCACAGTGGATAAAAACAGTGGCCATGTGCTGCCACTGCTGTAGACTCTTACCTTTACTGTACATAGTTTGCTGGTTGTCTGATCACAGCGCCCTCCAGGGGTGATGCAGATGCCCTCTGTGCACAGGCCCTCAGAGCAGGGAGCTATGAACGCTGTGCTGTTGCTGCAGCCGCTGTCCACCGACTCCGCCTGCCAGCTCCTGCAAAATACACCCTTGTCACGACCACGCACACACCGTTTCTTCTCCTTCTTTTGGAGGCAAAAGGCAAGTGAATTTTGTGCGTGGAAGGAGAGGCTTTGGCTCAAGTAGAAAATGTCATCACCTCTCAGACGCCACCTCCCCTGGCTCGTCCTTTTTTTCGAGCCTCTGCAGCTCCAGCTCTGCATCCCGCTCCTCTAGATGGGTGGTTGTGGCAGTGGTGGTGCGTGACAGCAGAGTGCATACAGTGTCCTGTAATGTCACAGCGCAAACTATCAAACACCATCTTCACACTGTTAACATCCCCCTCTGTGCTCTGAAAGTGAGAGTTCACATGGGTTGAAGCTGCAGTGTAAGGACTTGTTTGGCTTGTGAGACACTCACTTTAATGAGCTCCACACCTGTAGGCTAAAAGCTGCTTAGATCACTATGAGGTGGAATTCCTCCAACGCAGACAATTAATAAAGAAATTAGTATTTATTCAGGATTGTTGATGATTGATGATGTTGAAGTTTTTGGGTACTGTGCCAGTAGGTGGATACATTAGAAGATTCTTCCTATTCTGTCCTGATCATGTCCCCACGAGTTGGCTAACAGCCAAACCCTCTACATTGTTATTCACCCTTATCTCAGCAGTTACATCTTGATGACAGAGATGGGAAAGAAAAAAATCAGTTACACAAAATTATGTACATTTTTTTGACTATTTGTTAGTGTTCATTTATGTCTTGACTTGTAAAGTACCAGATACTTTGATACTGACTTCCTCTCTGCTACACTCTCTTGTGGTGTACCCCAAGGTTCTAGTTTAGGCTCTATGTTATTTGTATTATATGTATCTGTTTTTAGAAAGTACAACACCCCTTTTTAGGAGCTCATTTCAATCAATATTTTTTTTTTTTAGAACAGTTATTCTATGAATATGAATTCGTATTTATTTTCATTTTAATGATATAAGTGCATTTCAAATTTCTCCGTAAAGCACTTTGGTCAACACCCTACATTGTTTTTTTTTTTCCATTGCCTCGAAGCCAATACCTGAGATGACTTTCAATGCCGTCAGACAGTGACAGCAGTTATTTCCTGAACAAATATCTGTAGATGTGTTTACCATTGCTCTGGGCCTTTGCTCGTCTTCATGCCCGTCGTGGTGTCTTCGGTGGCTAATGCTTTTCTGTTCAGGCCTCGGCAACTCCGTCCCACTCAACATCTGAACACGCAGCCAGTGGTAAACCATCTCTGAGCTTCCCTCACAGTCTGCCAGGCTCACCTGGGCCGTACCCTGCAGGAACATACAGATAATTTCAGTAATTAGTTTTAGATGAATAAAAGCTGAGCTGCTGTAGGTTCATTCTCCATCATTAGTGGGGTCATTGCTCCCAGGGGCCAGCGTGAGTATCTAAGGCTCTGCTCTGCCTTTCACACCCACCAGCAGTTCCTCCTGAGCCTGAGGTCCCAGCGAGCAGACGGACAGCTGCAGAGCGCACACCGCCAGGGCGCTGGTGGGGACAGGAATGCGGAAGCCTTCATTGAAACTCATCTGGGACTGTGGCTCCAATGCTGTACAACAGTAAAACGCACAGGACCTGCTGGTGTCCAGTGGAATCAAGTGCACCTTCACACACCTGAACATGAACAGAAAAATATTCACAACATGAGATTTCTACTTCTTGATCGCAGCAATAACACAAAGTGTTACTGGTTGTCAGTCAGGGTGCACACACAGAAAGGACTCAATATGCTGCTCGCCATCAATACATGGAGTTTCACAACAGTTGCTCAGACACAGTGTGCTATCAAACTGTGATACTTTAAAGGAGAGATTTACTTTCAGTTTGGTCTCTCCTGAAGAAATACTCATCATTGCAGAACAATATCCACACTCATAATGTCATCTTGCTGTCATGATATTTCAGAATTTCTCTAGGGTAGCTAGCTTATGCTAAGCTAACTGGCTGAAACATGTGAGCGTGGTATCAATTGGGCTAAATAAGATTATTTCCCAAAATGTCAAACTATTCCTTTAATCACCGAATCTAAAAGTACTCACACTTTATAGCCATCCCTCACAGTGGACCTGTTTAAATTCTTGAGCTGTAGCAGATGCAGTCGGAGAGACTGAGAGTTAGACTCCCACCTGTGTAGAGGAAAGTACAACAGAGTAACAGAAACAGTGAAGTTAGATACTAACAGGGAATGAGAATGCCACCCACATGCAGTGTACACTAACAGTTTACTCACAGCAGTCCCAGTTGGATCTGGGTGGGCTCGCTCACAGATGTCAGCTCTTTCATGTATGACATCTCCTCGGACTCCTCTGCTCTGTTGGAGGAACGTCAGGGAAAGAAATAAACACACTTTTTTTCCTCTCTTACTGGACACAGACTTTTATTTTAATTATCTGAAGATATTTTAGCCATAACAGATATAGAACAGATTTGTTTAGCTTTAGTTTCTGTGTGAGTGTGATATTACTGCCCAATTTTAAGATTAAGATTTTCTTGCTCGCTAACAGTGTGATGTGATTAAATTCCACAAGGACAAGAGGCTACAAATGCTGCAACTACTGGAGCTCACAGTGGTGTTTATTTTGGGTGTTGCAGTTTTCTCCTCTGTCACTAGGTGTCGCAGTTGCTCCAGGGACCTTAGTGATTATGTTCCACTTTAGCACTGTTAGGATGGAGTTATCTCACCTTCTACCCCAGGCCTCAAAAACCCCACTGTCTGTGGCCAGAGCGTCCTCAGACACACCTGCAGAGACTCTCCTGGCCCTCCTGCCACTCCTGTTGGCGCTGTTTCCTCTCAGAGTCACTCCTTAGAAGGAAAAAAAAACACCCAGTTAATCATAAGGTAGTCTTCATTCTTTGGGACAAGGATCTGCTGTCTTTAACTTGCCTGTGGAGGTAAAAGCCCCCTGAGCCCCACTGTCTCTGTGACTCTTGTTGTCCAGTTGATGCACAGTGGTGGAGCTGACCATGTCCTCACTGCTCAACATGGCCGTGTGCGACAGGGTTTGCGACTGTGCCCGCAGCCCCTCTAACAGGCCGCGACCCGCCTGCTCCATGTACTCCTCCGTCATCTGGGTGAGGGGGCAGTCCTGAGGGGCGGAGTGATAGGGTGTGTCCATGGGGGAGCTGGGTGGTGACAGGGAGGAGAGCGAGGAGCGAGAGGAGAGGGATGCCAGCGACTGTGGGGTGTCGTGGGAACGTTTGGTTTTGCTCTGGGTCAGGGGGTCGGGATTGAACATGGAGCAGTCTCTGGATACAGTCTCTGGGGCAAGCAGGTAGCGCAGGTGGGGGTCGAGTGCCTCTCCTGCCCCCTCGTGACGGTCATACTGGGGGAGACCGTAGATGTCACTGAAACTGATGGAGCTGAGGGAGCCTCGGCTGGACGCCAGGGAGCCCCGACTGGAGGCTAGAGACCCCCGGCTGCTGCTTGACGACACCGTCAGAGAGCTGGCCGACAGGCTGGAGACAAAGAGAATAACAGAAACGTGAGGAAAGACACAGAGCTGCAATAAAGATCAGCTAAAATCTTTGAGAATGAGTTTGTGCCACACCTCTTCAGCTGGGAGTGGAGGTAGGTGGTGATGCGCGTTGCCTCCTCCAGCTGCCTCAGCAGAACATTCCTCTTCTCCTGCTGCAGGATCCTGTCATCAGTTACACATTGATGAGTAAGAAATTCAGTTGGATAAATTAAATTAACTGTCAGTCAGTTCCTCACTTTCTACCATTGGGTTATACTGCAGAGCAGTGTGTGTGGTCTACCCTAAAAAGCAAAACAACTGTGTATACATCTGTCCTGCTTGGATCTTAATCCCACTGTAAAATCCAGCAGCAGGCAGGTCCATATCAGAAAGCACAGTGTTCTCATCTCACATGATAAACTGAGCTATGAGGGCGCCTGTATTTCCCCTCCAATTACAAGAGCATAACTCAGAACAGATAGAGCCTGATAGTGGACACATGGAGAGAAAAGTATTTGAGTTATTCTTCCCTTGATCAGCTCACATCACACACATGCTTTGCATTAACTGTATAGTAACCTCTGTGATTTACTGTTTCTGTTAGTAGACAACAAATAAACTGCCTTTGTCAATAAATGAGCAGCAGTCAAAAATGGAGTGTTTTAAATATATGACTATAATGAGTATACTTTATTTCATCAATTTTCCTGTGTTAACACACCACATACTTGCTGTTTGTAGTAGGAGAAAGCTGCAGTCCTAAATCTCACATGTGCCTTAAAATGTATTTATGATACCTGATATGGTGCTGTCAGCGTTGTCTGGTAGTTATTTATTTACCTGCAAACTGGTTCGTGAATGATTTACTGATCTATTGTTCTGTAATGCTCATAATTTAATAGCTAATCGACTGACAGAGGGACTGTGAGTGTATGAGTGATTATCTGTCTTATGGCTCGGACTGCATTATTGTTAAGTACATTAAGGAACAACAAAATATTAGGGCTGCACCGATACCGATACCAGCATCGGGTATCTGTCCGATACCCTGTTCCTGTACTCGTACTCGTTTTCATGAAAGTGTCCCGATACCACAGCACCCGATATCACTTTACGGCAGTGTGACGTTAAGTTGGGCTGTCAGGTGCTAATTGAGAGCAAGGAGGAGAAATGTTGGCGGTGTGAAGGTATTTCAAAGTGGTTGATGGTGACAAAAGAAAAAAGTAATGCGGACTGCAAATTATGCTCTGCAAAGTTGTCAAGAGGAGGAACGAAAGCGAGTACTTTCAACACAAGCAAGCTGATAAAACATCTAAAAAACCAACACAACACTGAGTTCAAAGAGTTTGCTAATAGTGGGCTATATTTAAGTGAAATATGTGGCAAGGCTGTTTGTAAAAAAAAAAAAAAGATGCAGTTGAATGCTAAAATGTCAATCTTCTATTTGAGTAAAATGTGTGGCAATGGAATGTTCAAATGTCAGTCACAGCAATTTCTTACAGCCAGAGAATGAAACAATATCTGATGAAAATAAAACACGTTTTCAAGTAAATATACAAAGTGTAATGGCATTAATAAGTACTCATATTGGTACTTGGTATTGGCAAGTACTCAAATGTAAGTACTTATACTTGTAATTGGATTGAAAAAATGTGGTATCGGTGCATCCCTACAAAACATGAAATCAACAAGCATGATAATGATAACAGACTTCATCCTAGAAGCCCAGTGTCCAAATCTCAAATCTGGCAACACAGACTGTCACCATTCTCACCTCTGATTGGCTCCCTGGCTCTGGGAGCTGTGTGCCCTCTGCACCTCCTCCTCCAGCCTGGAGCGCTCCTCCTCCAGCTGCAGCAGCGTCTCTGGAGGGTGCTGCTGCTTGCTGACCAGGATGATCTCCTGTAGGAGGGCCTCCTTTTCACGCAGGAGCTGCATGAAGTCCCGGTCGCGGTCAGCCTCAGCTCGTCCCGACCAGCTCTCACTGTCCAGCTGTGCTAGCTGGTGCTGTATGCTCTGCACCCTGAGGATCAGCAGAGAAGGTTTGGTGTGGTACAAGAAGCCACGGCTGATTTGCATACTTCAAATTTTCTCCTTATTCCAGGAATTTGTTCAACAATGGATACAACTGACAAATTTGTAGTCTGAGGCAGGCAAGTACCTGCTGTATCTACTTGGATGCAAACATTTGTTTACATAAACTCTGCTGGAGCCAAATGTGCCTGGCAATGTTACTTGACAAAGACCACAGCATTCACATGCCAAGATCAAGAATGAAAAAACTCATTCCCCTCGTTCCCCTTTATACCTCTCTTCCTCAGCTCACATAACACACTTCATAATACCTCAGAAAACTTCAAAACAGGTAGTGGTGGTCTGGAAGGTTAGAGAAGCAGGGTTGTGCTCACTAATCAACAAGCTATATGGTTTGTGCTGAGCTAATCAACTTCTGGCTACAGCTTAATATTTACCATACAGATGTGAATGTGGTATCAATCTTCTCCTCTGACTCATCGTGCTTCCCTAAATGTAAAACTATCCCTCTGAAGTTTAATGTTTTTCTAATAGAATTTGTTTTTAGATAAAGCTACACATCATTTTGACTTATGCTGCTACGCTGCCATAAAAGCACAATGTTGACTTGAAAACCAATCTGCATCATCAACTGGTAACAATGAGCCACTAAACTTTTGACTCTGAAATGATGTCCATACCTACATAGATGATTGATATGTGTATGCCAGGTTGCTGACATAATGTTCCATGCTATGTCCAAGGACACATACTTGAGCCAAGCAGACACTTAATGCTGCAGCTATAATGACAGCATTCAGCCCAGTAATTTCTACCTGGGCTACCTGCTGCACCAGCCACTGGTCTCACAGGTGTGTATCACAAGAAGTTGATTCAGGCAGAGTTAAGTGGGATCTCAGAGAGCGAGTCTGCAGCTCAGATGAAATAACTGTGTTTATGTGTGCTGGATTTCAGACAGAGTGACTCAGTGACAGAGCATGCAAGTTTCCACAGGTCTCCCTTCTCTCTCACCCTCTCTCCCTCCCTCCCTGATGTCATGGTTGGCATTGCTATTGCTGGGTCACCACAGCAACATGAATCTTGTAAAAAAGTGTGCAAGGAGCCAGTGTAATAACACGGTGACTGCTGCTGCTGCAGCTATCATCACACTGCTGCTCCTTACAGCTGGAACGTACCATATCCAATCAGGAGTGGATCAATCATTAGATGACACACGACCTCATGGCATACAGTATCTGTGCTGAATTCATAAGCAACTCTTTTGGAATTGACAAAAAATTCAGGCAGGTTCAGTGTTGATTTTGCCAACATATAATTTAGTCTGCGCTATAGGGTGAGCTGGAGTATATTTAACCAAACAGTATGTACATTAAACCACCTTGCGGAGAAGCAGGGTGTGCACTGAGGCAGGCAGTGGGCAGTTCTCTCCCTGGCTGCACACACAAAGGCAGCACACAGTCAGCAGCAGCGTGGCCAGGCAAGAATGTGACCACCCAGCTCATTCCGCTGGCCAGACATCGCTCAGCAGCCACGGCCACCAGGCGCAAATACTATTCATAACACGTCCTCCCACTGGACAACGCGCAGGGCCGAGGAACGAGAGGAGGCTGACGGGGCTTGTGAGTCAGTGCTGCATGGCGGTGTGTCATAGTACTACGACTGATAAACAACAAACAGCCACACTCAGTTACTTACTGACACACTTACTTTTTCTTGGCTTCCTCATACTGCCAGTTGAGTTTCACTTTGTCCACCAAATGCGAGGAATCTTGGGAACCATACTAAAAAGAAGAGGAATAAAAGGATTAAAAGTGGTGTACCTAACACATAGTTTTGGAGACATGGATTACAACCCTAACCCTTGGACCAGAATTAATCATAATATTTGCCATTAGTCATGTCAGATGTATGAAGGGAGTATAGGGAGCTTCCTGTAGCTTGTCTCGTCATCATTTGAGCAACTGATCATTCTTTTAGGGCAGGGGTTTCTGACACTGTTGGCCCCCCTTCACACAAGACAGATACAATTATATATCCCCCAACAACATCTCCTATCAACCCCAGGTGAGTCAGCTGTGAGCCCTGTTTTTTAAGCCTATATTTGTACACATATTGCTAAATTGGCACCAATAAAAGTAAGCCGAATTATCTATTAGAAGTTCCTGTGTGCACTGTACCCATATACGTTCAGACTACTACCACTGCATTACTCTGATGCTGAAAAAACACGATGATTCTTGTGCAAGTTCTGGAGTTTCAAGGAGCATCTTTTCTCTGTGACACTGAAGCAGATTTATGGGTCCTTTTTTGCAGTGATGATAAAGGTATCCTCAGGAAGTTCAGGTCACACTGAATCTAAAAATATAGCTTTGATATCTCATATCTGTGTGTGCAGAGTCATAACTCCATCAAAATAACCTTTGACACAAATTGTGGTTCACGTCTCTACCTTCGTCCCCCACCTCTTTTGACTCTCCCTCACAGTTTGACAACCTCTGTTTTAGGTAGAGACAGGGAGGAGCAGCAGAGTCTCCTACCTCTCCCATGATGTCAGTCTGACAGCCAGTGTCACAGTACTGCTGCAGGTTGCACAAGTCACCCACGGTCCCAGTGCTGTTTGCCACTTCGCTGGCCGAGTCACTGATAGACAAGCTGCTTTGGAAGTTCACCGTCAGCTTCGCCAGGCTCTGTGGGATAGAATGGTAATAAACAACAAAACAAGAACATTGATAATAATATAATACAAAGCAATACAATAAAAGTTGTCAATTTCTCACTGTGACATTGGATGTGACAAAAACTCAAAGTAAATTGCCAACAGCTGTTTTTAAGGGTGGATGCCAGTGCCTCATTTCAAATTATTATAACATTTAAAGTGTGTCATTTGCCTCCAGTATGTAATCATAAATAAACTGTGACATTGCCAGGAAATGCCTCAGCAAAATGTGGCCTGACAATCGGACTGAATCACTGTCTATTATTCACTATTTATTACTCCATCATATATTTTGCTTTGCTGACAAAATTGGAGATGTGGTCGGTGATTCAGATGTCTGGAAATGTGCTTTAAAAAGACAATGATGAGAAACAGCAGAACAGTAAAGGTTAACAGACACTAGAGGTCAGCATAGAATATTTCAAAGGCGAATACAGTTTTGATGGCAGGAGGAAGAGGTTATCTTTACCTGGATGAGGTCCTGCCTCTCCTTCTCGCCTGTGCTGATGGCCTTCTTGATACTCCGCAGCTCGTTGAAGATGGCTTGAGCCTCGTCCAGCTTGTAGTTTGTCTGACTGCAGGACATCTTCCTGTCAATCCTGAGACACAGAGGCACAGATTAAGATTTCTGCTTTAGTGTTAAAACCCAGGTGTTTGATGTTCTTTTATTTGGTGCTAGAATGGGAATTATTTCCCATAAACCTTGCCCTGATCTTCACACTTGTTACTAAGTATAATGGAAATCGTGGCTTCGGAAGCTCAAATGAGAATGATGATAGTTCCCTGGTCATAACAAGGGAGTGAACCTGTTCTTTTATGCAAGACAAAAAAACACTTGCTACAGGTGTAAACAAGAGTTGACATGTATGGGAAGAATGAAAACAAAATTAAAAACATCCTCTTAGACGTGACTTCAGGGGTCTAAAGAGCAGGTTTAACAAACTAATCCTGAGATGGGAAACCTGGTCCCAGAACAGCTGATCAGAGTTAGTTCAGTCAGCTGTATGAAAGAGGAAATGAAACACAGCTTCTTCAGGCTCAGCAGGAGGAGACGGAGAAACTTTTGTTGAGGAAAAGGCTGCAAGTGAGCAGGTTAGGCTCACCGAGTAAGTTACCATGGTAACTGAGTTAAAGTCATCTCAGTTTCACTCGGTTCGGGGGGTTAACAAACTCTCACCAACTCTTTTCACTAAACCTGCTTTCTGGATCTAGAGAGCCAATCACCAAAGTTTGTACAAGAACCAAATTAAGAATGACAGTCCTCATTCTTCACTACTGACAGGGGTGAACTTTGTATTGTAAAACAGTTCAGTTGAACTTAAGTCACAGAAAATAATCATCAGATGAACATCTGAAGTATTTCTGTGTGGGAGGTAACATTCATGAACCATTCAGTGTTTTTTTAGACTGTGGTCAGTTATGAAATACTGACACTGCATGTGACAGGCCAGTGTCAATGCTAATCTCTGTTTCCACATGCTCGGATACTGTTTCAGGCTTTTAAGTGCTGCTTTCAAAGGCTCCTTCATGTGGAGGCGAAATCTGACCCCAGACCCTCAGTATCAAGTGCCAGCAAAGAGAAATCCAAAGCTTAACGATCCAGGCGCCATATGATTAAAGTGTCTATTGATTAACAAAAACAGATCAAAATCAACAAAGCCAATTTGCTCTCCCGCTTTGAAGTGAATCTGCCTGTATTCTTCTGTGCGGGTGTGAGGAGGGGGTTTGGCTGGTTTACTGGTTGGGAGCTGGAGGAGTGCGGCATGGTGCCTCCTCCATCACCGGGCCTGGCACGTGGCCCCCGCTCTCACCACAGCCCGCTTCCTTCACTCTCCTTCAACAGCAGGTACTGTTCATCCACCCGACCCTGCCTCTTCCTCCCAAAACAAGCCCTGCTTTGTTCCCCCTACCCCATTGGCAGGGCCTGGGAGTTAGTATGCTTAGGAAAAAAAGGCACTACCCACCCCTCAGTGCCTGCCTGTACTGAACCCCCCACCCTGTGTACTGTAGGGTAGCTCATATGCTCTTTCTACATCTTAACAAGCAATGTTTACATCAATTAGGACCGTAACACCACCAGTTGAGATGTTTTCTATAGAAACAGAGCACCTACTCACTGAAAGTATGTGAAGTGTCTGAAAATGTGAGAAATTTGTCAAGATAAGGTGGAGTACAGATGAGCAGAAAAGATACTTGTACGCCAAACTGTCTAAAGGAGATCTGACTCCTGAATTCTTTTAGTCCGGTAAAGATGATTTGTGAGGGAACCTCTACATCAGAAACTGTTTGTTTGCTTTGTCTGATGTGTCCGATGCGTCAAGAACAATTAGCTATATCTCTGACAACAGCTGAGACTGAAAAAAACAACAGCCGTAGGGTCCCTTCTGGCCTCAACCCTACTGGGCAAAAACCAACCCAGAAGAAACAATGGGACGCACACGCATGCAGGCAAAGACACAAACACACATACAAGCACATATACACACACATACAAAAACTCAAGAGGAGGATGCACCCATGTTTTCTGCAAGCTGTGTATTCTCCTGGCTATTCTGGGAATCACTCGAGTTGTGTATTATCTAAGAGATAAGAGTCTCTTTGCCAGGACTCAGGAAGTGCAGAGGAATTTGCTGCCAGATATCTCTGTGTTTTTGAAACTGTTCTCGGGCCCACACCTCCCCTCCCTCCTCCCCCTCCCCTCTCCATGGAGCAACTTCCTCTCCAGGCTGAGCCTTGGCTCCCTGCACTCCACTGGTGCATCCTCTTCCTGAGGTGGAGTCCCCTTTTCCATCAAAAAACTCCCTCCATTTGCCTTTTCTCAAACGCTCTCTCTTTTTTTCTCCTCTGAGAGGTGGAGCTTCTATTTCTAACATGAAATTTGGAACAGCTCTGAAATGTTCCCAGCACTGAAAGACACTATGTGTGTGTGTTTAAATACCAACGCAAACTAAAGGAAAATGGGAAACTGTCTCTAAACTAAAATTTAAACAAGAGTATCTCCTGACTATTCTTTGAAAATCCCCTCATCTTTTATATGGGTCAAAGAACTTTTTAATCCAAATCTTTGTAATCATAATTATTTTTCACTCACAGATTACTGATTAATGATTAATAATGCAAGCAAACTAACTTTATGAACCATGTGGAATACTTATAGTAAGTTAAAAATTATTTTTCAAATTGAAAACCTGAAAAACTATGTGAAATACTTCAAATGAACACAAGGAGAAGGAAAGGTTTGCAGATAAAGGACGAGACCCAACACTGAGGGTGAGAGGGAATAAAAAAAAAGGAAAAAGACCACTGGGTGGGGAGCAGTGGGGCCAAACATGGTAGGAAGGAGAAGGGTGGCCATGGGAGGAAGGGTGGGCCTGGGACACACAGAGGCAGAGGAACACTCACTCCTGCAGGGTCTCCACTCCCATTTCCTTATACTGCAGCTCCTGCTTCACCTGGGCCAGCTCCTGCTTCAGTCTGGAGAGCTGCGGACACAAGGCCGAGCACCGGGTTAGCATGGTGCACAATGGGCTTCTCTCACCACCACTGCTGGCCAAAACTGCTTAGTCATGACTATTCCCATACAGGAATGCTTGGCTGTGTTTATACAGAGATGTACATGCGCGTGTCCACACACACTGGATCTCACACTGAGGCTCTTCTCTCCTGAGAATGATGTCCAATTAGGGTTTAGTTTTGGAAAAATACTAAAACTATATCTTTTACTGTGGTCTGTTACTCATGTAGATGACATACTGTGGCTGTAAAATGTGACCTAAGAAGTATCACATCAATTTAAAACAGGGCTGGGCAATGATTCAGTGTTGTCTTATATTGACTTTAAAGGGACAGTCTGCTGGTTCTGCACATCAAATTCTGTTTATTTAATATGGGGGAGTATTTTTAAACAGTTGACTTCTGGGTCTCTGAAAGAAATTTTCTTAAGTTTAATAAAATTACCCTAATGACATCATCGGGGTCTTAAAGACAGACTTAAAGACAGGATATGTCAGCTGCTGACCATTCTTTCTTTCTTCTTCTTTCTTCCTATTCAGTCTGCTAACTTTATGTGAGTGCAATATTAAATCACTGGAGTGGCACTTTCAGTAGAATTGAATGTATTGTGTTATTATTTTACAAAATTATGTTTGACTCCAAGCAAGTTGTTATTCAGCAGCTACAAAATGAGCCATTATGGTCTTTGTTTAACATGTTTGTCTAATCTAATGGATAATGGTAGAAACAGTTAATCGTAATGAACGTCAGCTTATTTATGTTACATGTGATTCTGCATACATTTGACTTTGTGCGATGTACATACATCACTATCAGACAAATTTGAACAAGATTAAGAGTCTACAGCTGTGATATCAGCTCTGTGGGGCTGTACTTAGGCACAGATGGTGCTTTGAGCTAAACACAATCATACTCCCAATGACAATACTAACATGCTGATGTTAAGCTGGTATGAGACGTTCACCATTTTAGTAGCAATTTAGCACTAGAAACAAAGAACAGCTGAGGCTGATGGGAAAGTCGCTAGTTTAAAACCAAAGTACTGGACAAACTGAGATCATGACCTGATGACTGCACTAGATAAAAGTCAGAAGGTCAGCAAAGGCATCAGGATCTATCTTCTGCAGAAATAGCATGACATAACATCCAATAATTGCTGAGATATTTTTCTACAGATGTGGAAGCCCTGTTTTTAGTGAGGCTAAAATATTCCATAAAACAACATGAATATTATGATACTGATTTTATCCACATCACACAGCTTTACAGGTATGTAAAAGATAAGCTGTCTTTTTTAAAAAAATTTTTTTACAGGAAACATGGACAAAAAACACTGTGACATAGTTCACAGCTTTGCTGGATGTTTCAAATTATCATGTTGATTTGTGGGTGTTGCCTATGAATAACTAATTGACAAAGAAGGTGTTGATAACAACTGCTCATCGTAATATTAGTAAGAGGACAATCGTAACATACTGTGTCATACAATGTTCAAAAACACCATTTGTCTGGAGTTGTTGTCATATTTACAAAAACTCTGGGTCTGATTTGTTCCAATTAAAATATTTCTATAGTAACATTACAATTAAGTCTTACTCATGTTTTTACACTTGAGACTGAAACGTCCCTGATCCAGGAAACACCCTCACCCATATGACTGATCTCAGAGAAATGTCCAACTCGGCCATGTGAGTCAGTGACCTAGCCTCTGACTGACCCTTTGATGATCTCATCCTCATCCTCTCGAGGCCCCGGGCCAGAGCCACAGTATCCTGTAGGGGCCACACCCTGGCCCCCTTTTCTGCCCAAAAGGGCCCCTCACTGCAGCCTATTGTTCTACTCTGATAATGACTTACCCGCTCTCTTCTACAAGCTATTTCCACTTTTATTTGGTCAGGGTCATATTTCGCATTTGAGGACGAGCCGGAGAGAGCTGTGAACACATAAAAAGAAAAGGGCAGTGGATTAGCAGTTAGTTAATAGTGATGATTTTAAAGTGAACTTGCTATAGTAAGAGCTGGAGCGGGATCCGGTGTCATCTCCCAGCCTTTGCTGTCTGTAGACACCCCCTGGACACTTTGTGTGTGACAGCTGGCTGGAGTCAAGAGGGTAAACTGGGTGGAGATGGTTAAAAGGGAGGGTGGGGAGAACCAAGAATGGAGACTTGGAAGATTTTCTATAGATCTCTATCCTCAACCAATTCCCGAGGGCACATCAACAATATAGAGTGTCCGGGCCAGAAAATTGGGTCAGGTGAGGTCAAGGTTTTTGTTTTTATGGGGCCCTCCTGTTCACACAGCTCTCATCTATTCTTTATTTCCCCATGTAATCATGTGTATTTCTTTGATTATGAAACTCCGAATTGTGAGTCGGCGCTGGACATTAGTGCGTCTTACTGCTGGTGATGGAGCGGTTGTCCTCAGAGAGCTCGTGGAAGAGCAACATTTCCTGCTGAGCCAGCTCCAGACGCTGCTGCTTAACCAGGTACATCTCCTTCTTGGCTTTGAGGGCCTCCTGGGCCACCACAAGGTACTCCTTTAGCATGCGCTCCTGCTCCTGCCGCCATTGAGTCCGCGGGTTCTCAATCTGGGTGGTCTCTAAAAACAGCACACAACAGTCGTGACTAACAAGCAAATCATCCTCTGAAAACATGTGATAGTATAAATCAAAAATGCCTGAAAGTGCTGTTGTGGCTTCATTGAGATACAAAAGCCTCTGAACAAGTTAAAAATACAGAGCTCTCCGGTTCCCTGCAAGACTGAGAGGAGTCAGTGGGCTGGATGATAACTCTGTATTGAAACTATGCACTCACTGTTGATGTGGTCAATGTAGTAAACTCCCACTTGCTGGTCGTAAACTTCCTCCCACCCGAGAGGCAGTTCATCTCCAACACAGTCAGCAAACGTCAGCGGTTTGGTGATCCTGAAATGATTTAAAATCAGCTCAGTGCAACAGTAAGCCGAAGGAATGCACATATTCACTTTAATATCAGCTTCAGGAATAATGACACGTTTAAATCACAGGTGTCCCTGACAAGGTTTCCAAACTCTCCCCTCTTTAATTGTCAGTTTATCCATCATCACTATCAATCAAAGATAATATCACCATAAAAACTAATCTCTGTGATGTAATACCGATGATTAAAATGCACAGCATCAACCGATTTATAAGGGGACTCATTCTTCCTGTTGGGACTGACTGACCTACAGGGTGCACTGCCTCATTTGTTATTGTTAACTGTTACGAAAGACGTTTTTCTGTGTTAATCAAGGAGAAAGAAGCAAAAAAGTAAACACTTGCTGTAAAGAATACTCTCACATCCAGCTTTTGTTTAAAAGAATACACAAACCTGAATGACCTTCAAGTATGAATGCATACAGGTAATTTATGTTTATACATTTCATTTTTTAAGATGGACAAAAAATTTTCACTTATTTCAAACTGCCTCAGCAGGTAAAAATGAGGGACTGTGATTCTTAGGTTTCCTTCATTTGAAAAAGATGAACTATTTCCTAATTTTTGTGGTTCTTCATATCTTATTGTGTGTCATTTAATATCATTGGTAGACTTTATAAAAAAAATTAACTGAGCACCTAAACCCAAACTTTATTGTCTACATAAAGCAAAGCAAAAAATAATGAATACATCAATAATTAAGCATGAAAAGATGTGTGTTAGTGTGTTAGTGACTGTCAGCTGTATAAGCTCATGCATTTTACAGGGTTACAAAGTTGTTCACCTCAGTGTTCCTTGGGGAGGGAGCACATCGGTTCAGGTGGTCAAGAGACCAAAGTGTTGATAGATTTTAAGAGTAAATGAGAAAAAATCTCAAATCTCAAGTGGCCACACTTACTACACTGTGAATTAATGTCTATGGACTTGCACAGGATGTTTAATATACAGAAAACTCTGACCTAAAATAATGCAAAACGTCACTGTGTCATCACAGCCAAAATACAATATGTTCACATTATTTACACAAATAAATATACATTTGTTTTCATGTCACAAAAGTATATAATTAACTATGTGATCACAACATTACACAACCAAAAAACAAACCAAACTGGCAACAACACAGCTGGGTAAACCAGGAGAGCCAGCTGGAGACAAAAACAGTTAGCCTTGACTAAAGGGTAGCTGTGGCAACTCTGCTTATACTTTCTTTTTGAAGATTGAATTTGCAGGGATTAAATGCCAGCAATAAAGAGCAGTTCAAGTGTAATGATTTATTAAACCATGTGTGTGCATGTGGGCCTCATCAGCACACACTGTGTCAAACTAGAACAGTGACAATGACAGGGCAAAGCTAATGACATCAGGCTGACACATAACTAACTCTACTAATCTCCACATATCAGTGAGCTGTGAGCCAGCGGGTCTGATGACAGAAAATACATACAGTAACTGTCCGATTACCATCAATCAGCACAGACTGAAGGGGGTCCAGTGACACTGACCCTGTCTACCACAGTATGCACACAATGCAGACAGTGCATTGGCTTGATCCTGGAGAGTTATTGCCTACAATGGGGGGACAGCCTGGAGAGAGAAGCTGAGGTATTCAGCACCACATTCCTCAGGAGACAGACGCAGCAGCTCGCCTCTCTGCACACACTCCAGACAAACTTCACTTGATTTTAACTTCAATTTGTTTGCAAACACATGGTTTATAGACAAATGCCACTATCACTGAGACACATGCTGATGATTGAAGTACCCCCCCCCCCCCCAAACACTCAAAAAGGCCTTTATTAGCGCTTTCAGTGCTATTTGGGTACACTGAGAGGAATGTTAGCTGATGATGAATCACATAAGCTTGTAAAAAACCTTCAACAATGCCTCAAATTCAATAAACTCCCTTTGTATTTCACACGCTTTTGAGAAATTCTACAGGCTACATCACTGATGTGCAGCTTTGTAGGGATGGACGATAAGTCAATGTTATTGTTCATTATCCCTTCCTGTAATCATTGTTGTGACAAAATTCTCAGACTGAGATATTGTAGTTAAATAAATGAACAAGTAACTTTTAATAGATTCTGTCCCTTAAATTAGATCACACATGATTATTTTTTATTCCAGGACATGGCTATATAATTGAGTAATTTTATGTGATGACCATAAATCAGCCATGAGGTTTTGGAAAGTTTTGTACATATAATATACATGGAAACAGAGATTACACTATTGTTGAACTGTATGAACAATTATTATAAGATATTATAAGATAGTGATCATTAAAGAGCCTAAAGTGACATCTTCAAATGCCTTGCTGTGCTCACCAACAGCCCAGAACTCATGTATATTCTATTTACAGTGATGTAAAACAAAGAAAAGAAGCTGGAACCACTTTTTTTTTTTTGCTTGAAAAATGACTTGAATGATTATCCAAGAAGTTGCCTAAACTACATTACTTTCAATTGACTAATCCAGTGCCTTCAAACCTTTTTGGCTTGTGACCATTTAAAACCATGTAAAGTTAACTCATGACTCCTATAAGCATCAAGCTCTTCAAACAAATAGTAATTTTCACCTCCTCAGATGGTTTAATTTGAATAATTTTAATACTCAGGGGTTTTTTTAACAAGAAAAAAAATGCACTAAAAAGTAAACACAACTTTTTGTGAATGTTTTTGTTTTTCTTTCTTTACTTGCTCATCATCTTAAGACCTATTAAATTCATCTTGTGACCCGCTTTGGGATTCTTTTCTCCAGCTTGGGAATCACTGGTCAAATCAATTACTTGCCTCATCATTTCAGCTCTACATTTCAACATCACTGAGTTATACTCACTAGAAAAGCACAGATAACTGCCTCAGCAAAGACCTACATATTCCCAAAAAAGAACTGTTTGTACAAGCACCGATTAATGGCACACATCTCCTGCAGACGTCAGCAGCTCAGTGACAGTGTGTAAAAAGGATTCTCACATGAGCCATGTGCAGCCAAGCACAGGGACAAGGCAAACACAAGCACACTCCTCACCTTCCCCTGCTTTAAGTGTTTGTTAAAGTTAAACAAATGTCCAGACACTAAATGCACTCGTACACACTTAAAAAACACTACACAGGGCAGTTGCACCTTTGCTGTCAGGTTTTATGTAAATAATGACTGAAGGAGGAGAGTCAGAGGCCTTATAACAATGTGAAGCTGTATTAAGAATAGGCACATATGGTACAACAGTACAGTTTTAACTTAAATGTAAAAAAAAAAAAAAAACAGAGGGGAAGACCACAAGAAGCTCTGGAAGGAAGGTTATGTGACGTCAGTGGGAGTTTAGTCCTGAACTGCCCTTCGACCTCCCCAGGGAGAGAAAGAGAGACAGAGGGAAAAACATGTCCTCTCACAGATCTGAATCCGAATGTCTGAATGTTTGGTTTGTTATGCAGTCTTGTGACAGTAGTCTCTGTTTTTCCAAGTCATGTCTTGGTCTTGGGAGACTCTAACCGCTGCACAGTACAGCAGACTCACACAGAGGAGGACACACAGCAGCACAGAGCAGGAGAGCAGCAATCTGATGACGTACATTTGGAGAAGAGAATTCAGCCAAAATATGGTAAAACTACAAGGAGCAATACTTAGTGTATGAGTATTTTTGATGGGACACTTTGAATTATGTGAAATCTGCACTCTACAGCAGAACATAACTCAACTTTATGATCATTTCTATCAATCAGCGTTTTCCCTGACAGTTAGACAAGCTCAGGGAGAAAAATAATTGAGTCATTCTCCTGTCAGACCGGCACAGTGACCCGGCATAAACCTTTAGTTGCTGACACTGTGAAGCTGTCAACAACACGCATTACACAACAGCATTTAATGCAGGTCTGATGCTGCTCAGCTCTATGTAATGCTAAACACTGATGTTTATAATAACTGTGTTACTATAAGATTACTATGGGGGCTCTTATAGGATTACTGTGACTCTGCAGCAGGTGCTGGAGGCGACTATTAGGGACTTTTCAGCAATGCTAGTAGCATTGATGGCAATGCCAGTCTGTGGGTCAGTTGGTCCACCAGTTTGGTCCAGACTGAAATATCACAAGCAAGATGGATTGAAGTTTAGTACAGGTATTCATGGTCCCCAGAAAATGAGGTGTAAAAACTTTGATGATCCTTTAAGTTTTCATCTAGCACTATCATACGCTCAAATCTTAGTTTGGTTTATGACCAAACACCTGCAAAACTAATCACATTCCCATCAGCCTTGGCCGTACTTTGGAGTGCTAATTAGCAAATCAGTAGCATCCTAACATGCTGAAAATGGTGAACACAACATTAAACCTGCTGGCATGACTATAGACTCTTGTCTATAGTCTGATTTCTCCAAATTTAGTTTTATTTTCATGACTTGGGTTAAATCTGCTTTTCTATTTCATTTTCTATGTCAGGTAACTTTGGGAAAAAATAAACAGCAGATGTCAGGTTTATTTTGATAAGGTTTTAACTGGAGGAGCTGACACATTCTGCTCTGCCAGCTGTAAATGAGTGTGTTTAATAATAAGTGCCAATATTTGTTCTTAAATTTTACACACTCTTCAGGATCCTCTTTCAGTCAAAGAGGAAACAGAAAATGAGACCGATATCTGAAATAGAAAAGAGAGAGACTGACAGAATGACAGGCATGTTCAGCTGTGGAGGACTGAAATGCTGCTGGGCCTTCCTGTGTCTCGTAACTTCCCAGCAAAATATATTTAGTTGTCAAAGACATTTGCTAATTCTAGAATAATCTGTGCCATCCTGGGTTGTCCCAGAGGATATTTCTATCTGTAGCAGCCCCCCTCTTTGCCTAGCGACGGGCTGCTGGACAGGAAAGGCATGTGAAACTGGAGTCTGGGCTGTTGGACCCTGTCTGGTCTAGTCATCTCGACCCGCTCCTCAGCCTTTGTTTCTCAGCCACAACAATTACAAAGTGCCAAACAGTGGATTCTGCAAAAATAATATCCCTTGTTACTTTCAATCACAGAAGCCACGAAGCCAGGGTTTTAATACTCTGGATTTGGGTCACTATTCTTCAGCTTGACCACAATGAGCTCACTAAGGCTTGACAGCCACATGTTTTCAAGCAGCTACCACAATTCTCAGCCAGTCCTGCCCACACTCCTGTCTTTCAAACAGTTCAGTCAGTTCATATTAAATTAAAAATGTTGTTGATTACTCCACCAAATGTGTTAATTTAGACAAGTTGTCACCACAGCCCGGTGCAGCCTCCCAGTGTAGGAGTGCACATGGGACAAATTTTTGACACTGATGTTTAACTGTGTGATGGTTCACTGTATAAATAAATCAAACACTGGAGTGATAAAACAGCAGATAGAGTCAGCCACGACAGAGGACTGCTAAAGAGCTGTACGCCTCAAAAAGAAATCAACAAACTTATCCAAACACTGAAAGTCTTTATCGCCCCAGATAACCAGCTGCTGAAGTCTACAAATAAAAATTGAGACTTGACCTCCGGATGACAAGCATCACTTATGTGACCGGAAAAACAACAAATGTGATGACACTGACACAGTGTTGTAGACAGGCACGAGGCAGTAACAGAAAATTCTGCATGTTCCTATTTTAACTCCAATATGTGCCACAAGCATCACTTGTTTTCATAATGTTAGCTCCTCTCTGGAGGGGGCGACAGACGCTGCCTCTGAGAAAAAAGGCCACAAGTGTTGTTGGCCTAAAAATTCCATTCTGTGTTAAAAAAGAAATGTGAAAACAACTTTGGGAGGAATGTCATTTATGTCCAGCCTCTCTGAGGGCCTGGTGCAGCATTTCAGAGCGAGGTCTAAAGCAGCTGACAGACTGACAGACTGACAGACACCCGCTTCTCCCATTATGTGTTGAATCTTATAGAAATAGGTCTCTATAAGTAGACCAACATCCCTGTCTCCATACACATTTAGACAGCGTCTGGACGCTGGAAGGGCTTGTCTTATTGGGAGCAGAGCAGAGTTGGGTCCACAGTGACAAAAGTAAAACTAACAAAACTGCATATTTAAGTAGAGGTGGTTCTACTCAAATGAAAGAGAACTATGTGTTTAAAAATCTTCAAATGTCAGTGCAGCTCTTTCAAAGACACTTGCTTAGTTACAGGACATGTGGTCACTGTGAAAGGACCAGTGTAGCATCCTGACCATGATAATTTTAATATAAATTATAAGAGCATCAATTAAAGCAATTAAATAATGCTCTAACTACAAGTAGAATTGACTACAATACTTACAGTATCAATACTACTGTATCAAAAAACTGTAATGCTATTTTAAAGGAACAGTTCAAGATTTAGAAAAATATGCTAAATCAATTTCTTGCAGTCAGAATTGAAGAGCAACATAAACCCATAAACATAAACCAAAATCCAGGAGCCAGTTAGCTTAGCTTAGCACAATGAATGGCAACAGGGGTAAACTGCTAGCCTATGTCTGTCCTACAATCTGCCCACCAGCACCTCAAAGCTCAAGCCGTATCGTCACTGTAACCAGTGGAGGCTCATTTTATGTATCTGTTTCTGTATGATTTAATCATAATTATTGAGCTTTACAGGTGCTGATTTTGCCAAGCAACCATGTGTGGACTTGTTTTAAGTCTTCATGCTAAGCTAAGCTAACCACCTATGCAAATATGACAGTGGTATCGATTTTCTCATCTAACTCTAAATAAGCATTTTTTCCACGTGTTTCTCAAACTACCCCCATCCCCTGTGCCCATTTAGCATTTACAAGAAGTATATAAACATTTAATAGATGGTTTGTAACACAATATAATGTAGCTGTAAGCAGATACATGGGCATTTTAAGTGTTAATTATTGCATTTATCAACAATTAAGGCATCCGTAAATGAATACTGGTGTATAAACAGTTAATGAATGAGAATATAACACAGGGACAATCATATAAAATATGACTTCATTGGGGGAGTTCTAAGTGTTGACAGCTGATTTACATTAATGAACACTTAAAATCACATTTTCACTTCAAGTCAGCTCATAACTACATTGTACTGACATATAAACAAGTATTTATTCTGTTTATTGCTTATAAATTCTAAATAGGGTAAAGTGTTTTTAGAATGAGCACACTAAACTAAAAGCACATGAAAAGCTGCTATATCATAGTAAGAAGAGGTTTTCTTCCTCACTTCTAACAGTTTGGGATTTTAAACAGTTATGCCAAGAAGACGACAAGTTCAGAAACGTACAGACCAAACGGGTAGAGCAAGTGTTGTCAACAATGGCTGAAAAAAAAACAAAAAAAAAAAACAATGGTGGCCCAAAGCTAGAGGCTGGTCCACTGAGTTTGGCATGTCCTGTTTAGGTAGCACAATATACACATTGTACACATAAAACAACCTACAGTTTCTGACTGCTGACTACAGACTAGCTTCAGAGCACACAGAGAACTGATGCAAAGCAAAACCTGAGCATTTAGAAAGATGTGGCTGGAAAGTAGTTTTATTGTTGTAAATCATCTAGAAATATAGGTAATCAGCCAGATTAGCTGGAGATCAAAGGGAGTTGAGTGGTCTGAACTTCCAGAAAAAGGAGTTAGGTGAAAGCTGAAGACAAGCACATTGTTGGCTCATGAAAAAGAACACAGAAAACACATACAGCAAAATGACACCGGATCAAGCAATGGCATGTTCGTAACCTCCCCCCACCAAAAGACAAAAAAGAGCCATCATAATGAAAACACTGGGGGAAGCAAAATAACAGCGGGGTTCAGCGCATGTGAATAACCTTTCGGTGCTGGAAACACAGCTCACCCTTTCCAGAATAATTGAATTTGGTGTGCTTTGTGACCAAGTATAAAGGCCTCCCTTTGCCGAGCGGCAGGCCGGCCATGACTGTTGCATAACAGAGCTAATAAAGGAGGCCTACAGGGCCCAGGATGGAGAGGAGGAGGCAGACACGTGGGAACTGCCTCTGTTCTGCTGCTTTGTCTGGGGCCGCGAGCAAGCAGAGCCCCTGGGCATTAGCGTAGGCATGCCTAACATAACGCTCATTCCACTGTAACAAAAAAGCCCCACAGCACAGCTCGTCTTATCTGCAGGAGCTGGCAGGGCCGCCCCGAGCTGATCAAGGTATCCACCGTCCTCTGAGACATAATCATTAAGGGTGCACACGATGAGCATTAGGGGTGTAGATAGTTTGCAAAATGCTTTAAGAGACTTTTATCTCCCATGTTCTTAAAAGTTAGGTCATGTCATATCTTCTGCGCCAGCCATGTGTTGACTGAGAGATGCTCCTCTGCACTGCCTTCACACATCGATCAAATTTTTCACTACATGCTGTCATCTAACCAAACCAGCTGCCCTCCTGCCTGCAGACACCCACTGTACCAGCCGGAGCAAACTTGAACTCTGGCTGATACGGAGCTCCGTTACAGCACATCATGATTATCACTGACAATTATGTTTCAGCTCAGTGGCTCTTGTGTTTTACTGATCAGGCGATAATCCATCACCGACACGCCTCTCTGCAGGTCAGCGGACTTGCCGCTCACTCACTCTCTCACACACACACACACACACACGAGAGAGAGAGAGAAACACACACTGGACAACCCTCGCTGCAAGCTGTACAACACGCCAGATCACAGGATGGAGGTACCTGAGCTCTGCAGCGATACACAAGGTGTTCACGCAAGCTGTTACACTGAGCTTTTGTTTCTTGAGCATCAGGAGTTTGAGAGGAGCTCCTGGGGCCGTTGCTCTGCTTCATACACAGATCATATTATGCCCAAAATATGAGAGTTTGATCCCTTCCAAATAAGGCATGTTTTATTCCCCTAAATTTCACACTTATCGGTCTCCAACACAAACTACCAATGTCCAACAAATACTGAGTGGGTTACATTTTCCAACTGATCGACAGAAAAAAACTAAACCATTAACTGATTGTTTAATTGTCAGAGATTAAATGGAACATTTTTGTTATTGTTTGAGTTTTTAAGCAAGAATGCCCAACAATTAACAAGTTGTAACATGTTAACTGTGAATATTTGGAGGCTTTCTTAGTCTTAAATGACAGGAAGCTGTTGGTCAAACATAACAAGACATATGAATATAAGATCTCGGGTTATAGGAGATAGCAATGGGCATTTTTCACTATTTTCCAACACTTTATAGAACAAATTATTCAAGAAAAATATTCTACAGATAAATCAATACTGAAAATAATCACCTACTATCTTTCAATGAAATAGCACCATAAAGAAAATCATTGGTTATAAGAGGACTGCTTTACTGTTTTTAAATATCACTGCTTACAGCCTGCACCTGACAACTTGATTCGTTTTTCTGATTCCACCCAACACATCTAAAGAATCTGATCACAGTCTCTTTGTTTCCTCTCTCAAGTCTCTGGCTCGTACACTGTATCTCATGGAGCTGTATGTCACACTTAGTTAAAGCCTGTAACTCATGATAATGAAGGCCTATGATAACATGTGGCAGATACCAGACGACAATCCTTAAATCAGTCTTTGATATTTGTTGTACTTAAACAGTGTAGCTGTCAAACCGGGTCTCGACGAGGAAAAGTATGAAACTCTTCTCATCGCTGCATTCACCTCTCTGCTCCTGCCATCCTCATTGTGCCTGAGTGGCATGCAAACAGGCCGTTTAAATGCAGCTGATGGAAAGAACTACATTTTTTAAGGCACTTAAACACAGACTGAACAGCTGACACCTTTTTGTATCTGTTGCATGTTAGCAGAAAGTCAGTTTTTAGTGCTGTGGAATAATGTGATTTATTGGAAAGTCAGTATCAGGTGGTGACAGACATTCCTCTGGCCGAGATCACCTATAAATCACTGAGCGGCACCAGAACAAATGCAGAAAACATTCTTTAGTCATGCAAACATAAAACCCTAGAGTTCCCCCCTTCAAATGCCGCCTACTATGAGATCTTGTGAAACTGCTATCAGCTTCACATAACAATGGTTAATCAACTTGCTAGGAGGAGGGGGCCTTGAAGGAAATCAGGTTTCTCTTATCTAGATTACATGCAGCTACTACATTCCTACTGTTGAAATCAGCTGCAAGAAATCTGGTTTCAAATGTGCTGTACACAGTCATTCATGGGGTTTAAACAAATCTACTCAGAGAGACGGAAATTCAGACTGGACTCGTGTCTCCGGCCATACATGGGAGTGTTGTTTTTGTGAATTTCTGCCTTTCCCTCATAATGCAATAGAGTTACAATAATTCCCAGTAATCTCACAAAGTCTGCTTTGAATGCCTGATTGAGCCTGTTTCTGGGTTGGTGAAATCCCAGTCCCCACAAAAGCACATCCTTGCAGCTTTCCCAGTGGCCCAACTAGCATTCCTCACATATTTTCTCAGAGATTTCTGGGAGTTGGAGTTTAAAGCTCTCGTCCGTACTACGCTCCATTCTCAAATCCACTCAAGCTCACACGTTAAGGGGTCATTTTAAGATGAACAGCGACATTATCGAGCAGATTTCAGGGCTGTACTTGACACACTGCTGGTCTCAAGGAGGTGTCTTTGTATGAAAAGGAAAGGGGAGCTGGATAACAATAGGACTCTGTGTTAGGTGTGTGAACCAGGAATGTTTCAGGTCACTGGAAGTCATAAATCTACAGAGCTTACCCCTGACTCTGAATGACTGAGGTTTCAGACAGACAGACATTGAAGTTTCCTCTTTCATGAAGAAGAGACAGGTTACTAAAAACTCAGGTGACCAGACTGACAGGATTTGTATGTAGTGTACAGAGTACAGTGTGCTGCTATACCCACCTCCTCTGAAACATAACAAACCGGAAAGACTGAGCTGCAGTCTAATCCCATGTCATCTTCAACAAAGAAAAGCTCTCAGAGTTTACTTATAAAGAAATATACTGAGGAAGGATTAATAAGAGCAGCTGCACTGTAGGTGACCATGGGCGTTACATCCCGTGTTTGCATGGGAACTTCTTCAAGAGGTGGGGAGGCCTAAGCTGCTGCCAAATCTCAGCTGATTCATCGGTCGTGGCTACATTATCCACCGCAACCTTGTATCACATTAAAGGGAATGGAGGGAATTTACTGCCCTGGCCCCCCAAAACAAAACAAAACTGCCTTCACTTGTAGTCGTCGCCCCCTCCCTCTATCCCTCCCTCCAGCCGCCCTAGCATCTCCTCCAGTAAGTTATGGTATTTTGTGAGGAGGACTTGTTGAATTAACATTACTTTGTGTGAATGTGTGTAATGCCAGCAGTCCCGGGCCTTGAACATACCTATCTCTGGGGTCAATCCATGAAGTTTGCCGGGTGTTGTGGTCGATAAAAAACACTCTGCCATCGTAATCCCGGGCTTCCTCCCAGCCCGCGGGCAGCGGCAGCTCCGAGCTCTCTCTCCGCTTACCGCCGCTGACCCACGGCATAGCGTCGGGATGGTGAGAGGGCAGAAGCCCCCTGCCCTGCTTTTTATCCCCCCGAAAAAGTCGGTCTTCACTGCATTACAACAAACTCCACCTCGACGCACTTGTCCGCGCAAAGAACAGAGACGCAAATACAAAACTTTCCACCGAGGTTCTCCGCTGAAAAAGTCCCACAGGAGGTACATCCACTTTTCTTCTTACAACCCCCCAAAAAACAGCACCGCAGCGCTCTCACGGTCCTCGGTCCTCCATGTTCGCCTCCTCCACCATATTTCATTCCTCCGTGTCCATATTCGGGTAGAGTGGATTTGCATAAGTGGTCGGACGTACGACTGAGCGAGCTCCTCTGTCCAATGGGGAAACGTCAGGGCTCAACACTTTCATTAAAGTTTAATATCGCTGCGAAAACAAAACTACAAGTAAATATTTTCATGATTTACCTCAACGACACCGCACTCAGCGACGGCGGTGGATAAGAGAGGAGCGATAATGGCAGCAATAACAAGAAGTTTAGCTAAAGTTACTGGTTCAGCTTTCAAACAACAACCTGTGGATTCAGGTGGTCTAACAGCTCAATAACTTCATAAAATGAATTATTATTACTATATATATATATATATATCACTGAAATAGGTCAGTAGTTTAAACACGTTTGCCTTTGATTTAAACCCACGGACAACTCCCCCTGGATACAATGACAAACCCGTGGTTTGTTGTTGACTGCAGGGTAATTTCAGTGGGACAGCAGCGCCACCTGGTGTCCCCTATGGATAAAGCAACAAGGTGTCGCCATAACCTCCCGACATGAACAGGTACCTCTCAAATTTCCTCAATTGTAAAAACTGCATGCAGCTCAGAGGCACAGATATATGACATGACAGGGGCCTGAAGGGCAACAACTGCATCATTACTAGATCTCAAGGGCCTGTCTTGTGAAGTGGAGCTGAGTTAAAAATGTAGTTTAAGACAGATTTTATTATTTTAATAAATTAATATGGGATGTGTTTACATGGTGCATTTTGCTAAATAAATGTGTACTTAGCCACTTAGTACCCCTGAGGGCATTTATAGTACAGTTTGGACCAATTGTTTGCCCCACAGGGCTATTTCCTTGTAACAGATGAGAGGACCCACATTGAGCAGGGTCAGGTGCAGCTCAGTACAGAAAGCACCAAAGAATAAAAGCTACAGTTTCTATTTTTACAACTCAGAGGCAGCCAGTGTCAGAGCTCTCTGATCCAGTTCAAGGGTCAGAGCCACAGTGCTTTATATCCTCATGTCCATCAATTAGTGATGAGAAATGGACAGAGGCAAAACACAGTATATGAGATGAGATAGAACAAAATTATATCAGTAGAGACATTATATTAACAGATGATAAAATAGATAAATTGTAATAGATATTATATATGAGTTTAGTCTGTGTTTATGTGTGTTTAAGTGACCGAATAAACTCTCTTAAAGGGGAGCTGGATTCAGGTTTTTTTTTTTTTTTTAATCCAGGACCTATGTTGACCTCTACCTGTGACCAGCAGAACTGCAATAACACTGACTCAACTTTATTTCCTCGTAGTTTTCCTCAGGCTTCTGGTGCTGTTACTGAAATTGATTGTGACATGAAATTCAAGTGGAATTTCCAGTGAGTGGGAATTTCTGTTGCCAAACAGGTAGTGATAATGACAAGTGCATTCTTTGCATCTGCGTCACTGAGGAGATGTTCCTCTTAAGTTGTGTTTTTTGCAATTGTGGAAGAAAGTTTTTTTCTGGTGGAGTTTGGTCTCTGCTGCAACTTTACACCAGCACACCAGACGTCAAAAAGACGTCTGTGCAGTCAACCACACGCTTTCCTTTTCCAGAGGTGGAAGGGTTTAGCACACTGGGGATTTTATCTGTGCATTTTTGTTTGTGTGTTTGTTTGTGGTTGTATACAACTGTGTGTGTGTGTGGCTGGGAATCATTTTCTCACATCACAGCTTTGATCTATAGCCTCCTACGTCCATTTCCCACAGGCTATGTAGTGTTCATATGAGTGCACACAATAAGCTGCACTGTTGTTTCTGTTTCAGTCACATGCAGCAAAAAGCCTGACTGTGACACCAGGCATCCCAAACTGATGAACACTAAAAATGTTTCTTAAATGACGTATTATTATTCATTAGATACACGGATAAATCTCACTATCCATGGAGCAGCTTTTATTTTCCTTGGATAATTTTATCTCATGGATAGTAAGTTCATGAAGGCCCTGGTTGTACATTACCATATGAAAGAGTGTCCTTATGATACAATGAAATTAGTGTTTTATACCTGTAAGAACAGTTACTTGCTGTAACAAGATGTTCTAATCTTAATAGCAGAAATTAAAAGCATTAAGTTTTACTGTATCTCTAAAGGCAGCCCAGTTTATGAGAAGCTTATCTTTGTTTGGCATTGGTACATAAATAATAACCTGGCTTTATTGTCATGTGTTGCCCATGTTTATTTGTTTGCTTCTTAATATGTGAAATTGCTGTCTATCTGAGGACACGCAGGATGCAAAAGTAGACATCAAGGACCATTTTTCAACATAAAAATGGAAAAATAATATCCTGTCTACTTCTAATGACATCCCATGTGGTCTGCTATCAAAGAGAAAAGCATTTGACAATGATCTTGTGGCAGTCTGGTCGTCTCTGCCTCTGCCTCTGCTGCCCATTGGCACAGCAGCGGGAGCAGGAGGACCACAAAGGGGAGGGCCGAACGGGCCCCCCTCTCCTCCCCGCAACAGAAGATGTGTGCTCCTTTGAGTGGGAACTGTTTGTGAAAGAGCTCCGAGTCCAGAGACCGAGCAGTCAACTCTAATTATCAGGTGTTGTGAGCAGCCTCTGTCCCGACTGGACGTCAACAGGCCTCTCCAGAGAAGAAGAACTCTTGTGGCTCTGTCAAGCGTGGAGGCCAGAGAGAACGAGAGATGGACACGTGCGCCTGCGCTTTAGAGCTGCTGGGGATGCTCGTCTATGTCGGAGCATGGCTGTGCGTATTGGCCACCACTATCTTACCACAGTGGCTGACCATGTCCACTGCGCTGCTGCCTGTAGAGAGCTACGAGCTGGGCCTGTGGGAGACCTGCGTGGTCCAGGATGTCGGGGGCATGGAGTGTAGAGCTTATGACAGCTTGCTGGGCCTCTCCAGTGACCTCAAGCTGGCCCGCATCCTCATGTGCGCTTCCCTTGCTGTGGGCATGCTGGGAATCCTGGTGGCTATACCTGGACTTTACCTGATCAATAGCTGTAAAGAACACGGAGGCTATCGAACCAAGAGAACTTTAACTATCATCGGAGGGGTTCTGGGGATGGTCTCTGGAGTGCTGTGTCTGATCCCTGTGTCCTACATGGCCCATTTAGCTGTGATACACTTCTTTGATGATAAAGTACCTGATGTGGTGCCAAGATGGGAGTTTGGAGATGCCTTGTTCTGTGGCTGGGTGGGAGGATTTCTCCTCGTAGTGGCTGGGCTGCTCCTGGTCACCTCTTGCTTGTGTTCACAGGTGGAGCCTCAGCCTGTGCTGCAGCGGAGGTACCAGGTGATGAGTGCAGACGTTAACTTCAGGAAGCGCTCAGAGTACGTTTAAGGGAAGAACCATGAGAGATTTACCTGCACAACACAATCACCAGTAGCACTGCACTTCAGACTGCTTTAAAACAATGATGTAAATATCTGGCTAACATTAGATTTTAAGACAACTTGCTGTGATCGGTTAAAAAAAATGAATATTTTTTTAAAGATATGTTTTGTAAGATGCTTTATATTTCTCGTTCTGGAATTGCTTCAGGATCTTTCTTGTATCAACACCAGGAAAGAATAAAAATTGTCTCATAGTGTTTGATTTTTACAAGAAAATTAAACTTAAAAAATGCTGTGATTGTAAGTTATTCCTGATACTAAAACATAGAGAAAGCACATATTTGTCTTGGCCTAGGCCTTATGTGCTGTAATGTGCAGCACATTCAGATGATCACACATCTCACATTAAGACTTCTGTTGAAATTCTATTAAAAAATATCTTTTTTCCATTAAAAATGTAATTTTATTGTTTTAGTATTGTATTCTATATTAGAATATGCTGAGAATGATGATATGTTGATAAACTGAAAAACTGGTGACATGAATCTGTATGAGAAAGTGACCAGGTTTGTCTTCAGCTGTGTAAGAGGTGGAAACACGGCTGCTCTTTTTGCTCTTTCATCATCCGGTTTCCCATTAGTCCCTTAAACCCACAGCCTATTTTGGTCCGGAGCGGTCCCCAGTCGCCCTCTAAACAGACGACAAGCTGAGAAGGGGGTGCGGGGGTGGGGGGTGGACTGAAAACAGCCGTCTTGGATCATCAGGTGTGTCTGCGGCGGTGGAAACACAGCTTGAGACTAATTCCATCAGATTTCCTGGTCACTCGCTGAGCTAAGCTGTGTTTAATGAATGCTTTAATGGGCAGCGTGTACTGTGAAGAATGTAGAACAGGTTGCCCTTGTGGCTCCCGCTTTGACATAATTACACAAATTTGCTGAGGTCAAAGGATGCCGCTGCTCTCTGCACTCCAAAACTGTCTGTATCATTTACATACACAAAGGTACAGTGACATAAATGTGTTATTGCATGGAGGGAGGATGATTTATAAACCTAATGATGGTGCTTTTTGTGGAGTTAGCGCTTATAGAATGAAGTTAATGAGAGGTAATGATGTTGTCACAGAAGCATATGTTGCCTGAGGGGCCCAAGACTTGACAGACTTTACCTTTAAACCGCTAACAGTGGGCCTGTCAGGCCTGACAGAGGCAGAGAGCATGGAGCAGCCGGAGAGGCACCCTCCCATCTGCTGACGCCACACAGCCTGCAGGGAGGGCCCCGTGTCTCCCAGTGTGAGGGCAGCTATCAGCAGGGGAGGCAGTGAAAACAACTGAAGAGATATTCTTTTTGATTACCGTAAGACTCCAGCTGCTTTGGAGCCGGGCAGTGTGGTAACAAAAAGGAAGTGGCATGTGTTTCATGCATCCGAATGTAAACAAACAGGCCTGCTCTGAGGAGTTGATAAATGAACTGCTCACAGGGCAGGGTAGACTGCATTTTACTCAAATGATTTAGCGTCTTTGAAAATGGCTGTAACATGACCCTTTATTCTGACAGTTCAGATGGAGATGGAGATTATCAGATCCTGAGTTCAAATGTTGATAAGATATCATAACCAGAGTTTTGTGAAATCAGTCTTCCACCGTTCAACACGCTCATAAAAGATAAAGGAACATGATAATATTCCTGCACCCTAAATATATCCACTTATCTGTGTTATCTGACATGCGAACAGTGAGAACACAGTTATCTCTAAGAAGATACTTTTACTGATGTTCTGACATTACCACTAAAATGTAAAGCTGCAAGAATAATCTGCCATTAAAGAAACTGTCGAACAATTTACAAAGAGGTTTTTGCAAGATAGTTTACACAGAATTGTTTCGACTGTGATGTAGTAGAGGAAGCAGTCCTTTTCTTAGAGTTACAATTATTAAGGTTTCAGTTCTGGTTGATTTGGCCCAGACTCTTGTCCATAATGCCAAATTTTTCACTGGGGTACAGAGAATGTAATTTGAGCAGCTACTCTGTCAGAAATACAACAGAAATCAAGCAACTTATGCAACTTGAGGTTTTTACAAATCATTGTAGTTATATTTGTACTAATGCAAATATGTTACTTGTTTTAAACCTGGCTGCTGCTGTATTACATCACTACACAACATATCCACATGCATGTGCATGACATTTTAATCCAGAGTGGGAATGGCAGACTCCACCACTGACACTTCAAATTGCTATAAAAAGAGGTAACTCATGTAAATACTCAAGGTAACTACAAATACATTCAGTGGCAGTATCAGAATAAATGCAAGCCATAATTACTATCAAAAATAAGATATGACACAATGAAACTCCCATGGTTATAACTTTAAAGGAGGTATATGTAAGTTCCTGCTGTTGCTACATAGCCACAGACAATGTTAGCATTAACAGCTGGCTACTTAACAATCAAGAAGAAATATCGTGGGTTCAGCATCAAACCTCATTTAGCTTCATTCCTTTATTCACTAGAGCTGTCTCTGTCTGTGGATGTACTCTAACATCTAGTCTTGTAAGCTCTTGTTAAGTAAATGTCTGTTAATGTTAACATTATGTAGCCCTAGCAAAAACTTACATATAGCACCTTTAAGTTAAAGTACTAAAACAACAATCTAAAATACTCCTTTACAAGAAAAGGTTCTGTAAGTTTTACCTCAATAAAAGTACAGAAGTACAATCAGCAAAGTGCACTTAATCTATAAAATGCAAAGGTTTAATCGGCTTGTTTCAAAACTAGAGGCCAAGCACCTCCAAAGCTTCACAAGATAAATCTGAGTTGTGTGAAGAACTGATTCTGCCACACAAATGTGTCATCATTTTTAGTTTTTAATTTATTTTTACTTGAATCTTTTTTTGGCAATGCTTTTACATGTATGTGTGTATGAGAAGTTAGAAAGTACTGCGTATCATCAATCTATAAAACTGACTCAGGGTGGACAGTTAAAGAAGTATCACAAAAAGTATCAACAATATTCTTCCTTGTCTGTCTCAAACTGCTAGCCTCACACAGAGACGTGGAGCAGGCTACAGAGGTCTGGCGAGCGCCGCACTTCCAGATTATTTCATTTTCAAACTTTTGGTATTCAGCATCCTCTGACACAGACTCAAGTGGAAGCACTTGTTGAAATTTAGCAGACTTCACAGCTCTCTCTGGAGCCACAGAGAGTTTTAGTCAACTTTTTGCACATGTGCTGTAGTACTACAGGCAATACCTAGAAACAGACTTTGATATGAAAAAAGTGTGGAGCTGTCCTTTAAGAGAGGAAATCACTGTTTGATGAAACTGATGACAGCTCATAGACATGTGAAACAAGGAACCCCAACCAGACACTGTTTTTTTTTTTTTTTTTTTTTTTTTTGTGAGTGGTCCAAAGTCAAAAAGGTTAGAAACCACTGGTTTAATGTTTGACAGTGTATTATATTTTATAAGCATGTATGCCCTTTTATGGAAATCTCTATGGCTGACAGATAGACAGAGAGACAGAAGTAAAAACTAGAACTATAATAAATTTTTTCTGATCTTGATCTCTGAGGAAGATAAAAGCACATGAGGCATTACTGCTCATCTGTCTGGAGCTTCACCACCAATCACCTTTCCAGAATCACCTCCCTTCATTTCAGTCTTTTTATCAATGTTCTCAGTTATGACTCCGGAGTAGCTGATAGAGTAGATGACTTAGCTTAATAGATTAGATCAAATCTAACCAGCTCAGGGTATTATGTCAGGCTTATTTGCAGAGGGGAATACACAAGAGAGAGGTGGGAGGGTGAAGACAGAGACGAGAGGTTGGACAGAGAGTTATTGAAATATTTCTCCCAAATCTCTTATCTAGAGGAATGTTTTTGAAAATATTTAGTTACACTTAATTAAATTCATATCAGTGAATCCCCTGTTAAAGATTACTGGTACCAAATAGGCCTGTTTAGTCTGACCAGGCTGATTCACCTCATCACCCTCCTGATGCTGTCAGAGCAGGTCTACCATTCATCCACTTCTGGGACTTGTGTTTTTGACAGAGAGCTGTGCTCGGCTGAAGAGGGTCTTTTGTTCCCCAGCAGCTAGCCGCCTCCAGAGAGGTGCAGCGGGCCACTGGGCCACAGTGTGTGTGTGTATGTGCGCCTTCCCTGGCAACAATCACTACTGTGAGGCAGCCCCCTCTCCATGCTCACATGCCTGCTCTCGTCAGCCTCCTACCCAGGTCACATGAGCAGGGCCCCCAGTCAACCTGTCCCGCTCAGATCCCTCCTCACATGGGGCCCGTCAGAAGCCCACACCTTGACATGTCATGTAACCTCCTCCAGCTTGTGCGGTGATAATGCTGATCTGTCATTACAGGGACATGCAGGTTACTCCATTCGGATAACACTGGTGTGATAAAGTTTATTGTGACATCCGCAGATATGAGTCTGTCCCTGAACTTCAGTCCAATACAGCTGTACCTACTTCACAACAGCCACAAGGACCTTTAATAAAATCTTTATTTCATTATGAATATGACAGCAGGAAGTCATGTTATACACAATATATTACAGTACAATATGCTACTGTAATCAGTACTTTTATATTACATATTAGTATGTGAAAGGTGTGTCGTTGTGACTCACAACAAACTCTGCAGTTCCTCTCAGCTCTACACAACATTCTGGCCTCTTTCAGTGCTGCTTTCTGTTGTAGTGGGCAACTTTTCTCTGCGAAAACATTCTAAAGCTCCCTCAGTCTCTGCCAGCACAAATGGCAGACAGACAAAGATAATGCCAAGCTGGTGAACACAGTGGAGTATTAAGGAGCAATACAGCCAACTTAAGCTTAATAACATCCCTCAGAGCTAAAAGGAGAGCAAATATTAGACTCACATTTATCAGGTAGACAGAAAAACAAATCCATATGAGTTATAATATTGCTCAATATCTACTGGATGAATAAATGAGCAACAATTTTTCCATATTAACTTAAACAGTGATAATACATCTGTGTGATGTTACAGCTTGTTTCTGTTGCTCCCATGTGGCCAAACAATCAGTTGTTGTAGGTTAAAAGATGGATTCAAATGATCTTCACAGATAGATAAACTCTTCTACATGGTCTCATGTACCAGTAATGAATCGGGAGTGTTCTTGTATGTGGAGATGTCAGTATTTGAATGTCACATTCTTAGTAATTCCTTGAATGAGAATTATAATCTACTTTTTTGTAACATCCTTTAAAAGAATAATAAAATGTGATTGATTCAGCAGCACTGTGTTTTAAATGTGACTTTTCTTCTGTGGTATTTAGCCAGTCTCTTTCCCTCGGATGACAAACATGGAAAAAAAGGAGGTATGGTTTTTGTTTTCCATTATGAGACATCGTCAGTGTGGTATGCAAAATTATCCACGCCCTGGTTGACTCCATTCCACAATTCAGACCCCTGTGCTGTGGTTACTGTCCAGGGACCATGCAGTGGGTCCCTGGTGTCTCTGGGAGCCTCTGACCTCAGGGTGTGCCAGGCGTACTGGTAGGTGAGAAAGAGCAGGCCGCTTACAAGCATCAGGATGGAAGCGAAGATGCCCACACCGATGGCTGAGCCGACCTGCTGCCTGACAGGAGCTGCAGGGAGGTAAAAGTCAGGGGGAAAGTCTATGGTGCTGTTGCTGAGCACAGAGTTCATGTTCCACACCAGTGGCACCAAGGACAACGTCCCTGTGAGTAGATACAGGGTCCCTGCCAGCACGAAGACCAGCTTGATGTTCCTGCGCTCCTCCAGAGAGAAGTAGACCATCCTCACGGCTGCTGCAGCGCTGATGTTCGCCACCAGGCCGCAGATCACTGCCAGCACCATCAGCACCTGAGCCACAGGGATCTCTGCTGGAACAAACGTGTCTGAGACGCTGATGCTCTTACAGTTCTCCATCTTGGGAAGGGCGTGGCTGTAGAAACACACCCTCCAGATACCCACCCAGGCCACGCCCGAGGTGATGATGGACACATCGGGCACATGCCACAGCCGCCACTCATTGATGCCGATTGTGGCCATGGTGATGATCCATGCTAAGAACCCTGCTACCAGGCCCAGGAACTGCCGGTGAGCTGTGTGAGCCAGATAAATCATCCTGTCTAGTGTGACTGCTAATGCTCTGAGAGACTTGCCGCTGACTCATACATTGTTGAGTTCATGGAGTATCCCTGATGTCGATCACACCTGATGAAAACAAAGATATTCACAGCTGTGGTTTAACAGTTTAAAGGTGCTGTACGTAAATTTTGCTGTTGCTACAAAGCTAATGTTAGCATTAACAGTCTAGAAGAAACATTGCGGGTTCAACAGTAAGCTTCATTCTTTTACTCACCAAGAGCCGTCTCCAGTTGTGGAGAGTGTTAAACTCCTGTTTTGCTTGTATTTCTATCACGTCTTCTCTTCTACTGAAGTTAGCATGTTAACCATTTAGCTCCAACATAGCCTGTCTCATAATACCACCAGTCTGCCCTCAGTCCAATGTGAGGATGAAGAAAAAGTGCTGCCCCAAAGGCGTGCTTTAACCTCTTGTAAACACAGTAATGACTGAAGCTCTGGTAAGTAAACAGCTGTTAGTATGCTAATGTTGGCTATGTAGTGATACCAGAAATGCACATATAGCACCTTTATACCCCACACTAATATTCTAGTATTATTTTCAATTGTAAAATGTTTACTTATGATTTCCTTATAATTACTGTATAATTGGTGAGAAAATTGGAATATGACGTCAAGATGGCTACATACTTGTCAGTGGTGCTTTGTGCCAAATGTACTCTAGGATTCATCTCAGAGAGAACTTATAAAGGGTTAGTTCACTCAAAATTTAAAAAACATTTGTAACTCTAGTGGTATATATATATATATATATATATATATATATTTAATTTTAATTTCTGCTGAGGTTTTGAGATAACCTCCTCAGAGATTTTTGTCTCCAGCCCAGTAGAGTGAAGGTGAATGGAATCTCTCTTGTGAGACTTAAAGAGGAAAGAAGAAAATTATACAAAAATAACACTCAGAAGTCGCTCTAAATAGTTGGAACTACATTGTTGTGGGTGTATTATATTGTATTATATCTGTATGTCTCTGCCAATAAATAATGAGAAATTGTAGTACAAAAAATTTTACTACTAGAAGCAATGTCTCAATTGCATTGACAGGCCAACAGAGAACACTGACAAGTACACTAGATTAGTACTAGTCTTAGTAACAATTCTTTAAAAAAGGCTCTTAAATATCAGTATTAGTCCAGCAGTATGTTTACTATTTGCAACTGCAATACAGAAAGATTCACAGCCTATCCTATCCTGTGTGCTGGCTTTTGAAATATTGTGTCCATTTGAACACTAGATTACTCAACCTATAAGTGAAGGTGATAAACAAATAATATTTTCCTCTTCTTTAAGGCCATGTATGTACACATGCTACGGGCTGTACTGTGACAGGAGACAATGTGCAGCAGTGCCCCGGGACAAAGACTGACCATGTGACCAGGACCATGATGCCAACATGGTTCTACTTATCATTCAGGGAAACTCTACATATAAGAACCACTCTATGTTGAAAGTGTATTTGTATAAGCATACATTCATAAATAAAATTATTACAATAGAAGAGGACCTTGGACTACAAAAACCAGCATCAAAATCTGAGGTTTGAATTTCTCCCTTTTCCATACAATGTCAGCATTTCATTCATTAATTTTCTGTCCCAGAATTTCTTTGGCAAGAGGTAGTAAAGCAGTAGGGCTGTGAGGTCTGAACAGCCCCACTCTCATATTCTAAATTACCCAGAAAATAAACAATGGCACGGTGAGGAAATGTAATTATGTTTAGATGTTTTAGAAGATACAAAAACGTGAGAGTGGAAAAGCCTCATTGTCCATTTAAATCTATGCAGTTTATGCAGTAAAATAAAACAACACTCTTATATTTTGTCCTTTTACTCACCTTCATGTGTCTCAGGTTCAGATTTTGCTGAATACTCCCACAGTTGCTGTATTTATCACAGGAGAATGAATAGTGAATGAATCTGATAGTCCACATTCTGCTCCTGTTACACGAGAGGAAAACCTGTTACCACCTGAATGTTAGAGATATTCCTTGTCATGTCAAAGTATTTCCCTGCCACATTATCAGCAGGGAGGAGGGCGAGGTGAAGTTAATGAATGACAATAGAAATGAGCTGATGACTGAGAACAAATCAATTAAACATGACTGCGTGATTTCAGCAGACTCTTTATTTGAGATAAAGGAGCGCAGCTGATAAAGTGTTAAGAGTTGGGCTGTAGCAGTGCATGAAGCGTTTCAAACTGTAACATACTCAAATGTGCAGAACAAACATCCTCCAGTAGGACTCTACCTTTGGGAGACTGATTTAATCCTCACAGTCTGAAATTTGGACATTTGATAGACTCAGGTTCAAGCTGGTCAAAATGCTTTGGAATGCTTTTTTTTTCCATATTTGGTTACAAAATGATCAACCTGAACAATTTTTAGTGTTGAAATTATGTAGAGGTCAAGTAACAAATGTGGTAGCTATGCATGAAACATCTGCATCATGAATAACAAAACACAGTGAAGTAATAAGACGAAATACAGAAACACTTGGTCAACTTACACGTGGCAATATCATAATCTAAAACCCAATCTTCTGGCTGTGAAGAAAACAGAACAGCACTGACGGATGCAACATGTGAAATGGATTAAAGAGCGGACAGTGTTTGCAGTGACATGGAGGACTCCCCAGGCACTTTAAATGTGGGTTTTACTTGAGTTTAAGTCTGGATGTGAAGTGCTTCTTCTGTTTAGTGACATTGAACAAGTGCTCTTTAAAATGACCAGTACATTCACATGGCTGCTGCACCAACATCCTTCTGTCTTGTTTATCACAGAAGAAAAGTTTTTTCAGTGAAGAAATTCAAGGGCACAAAAATCTTGGTAAAAGGCCACTATTTTATATATAAATGTTAACAGAAAGGTTTGCTGAAATATTTGGCCAGATTTAATGGATTACTTGAAAAGGGTTTCAGGGCGTGAAATTATTTCAACATAAACATGATAAATACTCCTAGTTGCTCAGCGTGTAACACACATCAGGTAGCATGGCTGCTCAAATCAGTTGAAGATAAAATACTGTCCCCTCCTGCACAGATTCAAAAGGCTACAATAAATTACTAAAAAAAAAAAAAAAACACCAAGCCAACAACATGAAATAAAAACAGCAAAAAAATGGCATGAAAGACATTAGACACAGTGGTTGGTTGATGCCAGGAAAAGCAGCATCTGTCACAAAGGAGTTACATATGGATGCTATTAGTCCAAGTGGTGCTGTGACCGTCCCCTTCAGGAGATGTGAATTGAAAAATGTCAGAAGATGCAACAACCCTTGTTGCAAACAGGGGGTTTGTCTCTGCAAGTTCTTGTCTCTGTCTCCCTCTACTGGACTCAGGGCTCAACTGCAACTTGGAACATCATGACCAGTCTTTGTCATCAAGAGTTCTGGGCTGTTTTCGAAGACAGTGTCCAACTTCTTCACAAGGACAGCCTCTGTTCTATTGGAAGACTGTCCATCAGACACTTGAGCTGCTCCTCGCCCAGTTTGATTTTGTCCTCGAGTTTGCGTTGCTCGATGATGAGCGCAGACTTCATCTTGACAAAGTGCTCATAGTCTGTGAGGTTGTCCTCCTGCAGGTAGCTGGCCAGGATGTCATAAACAATGCGTTCCCGACGGTCCAAGTTCTCCTTCAGCTCCTTCGCGTCCTCATGCTGTCGTATCAGCAGCTTCCTCTTCTCAATTAAGGTACGCTGAAGAGGAAATAAACATTAGGATTTATGACGATGAGCCAAATTTTCTCCAAAGACCTATTAACCATCTTTATATATACTCACCCTCTCCTCAGCGGTAGCGTCCTCCTCCAGACTATTGAGGGCGTTCTCCACTCTGGCCAAACGGCCCGACAGGGACAGCAGCAGACTAACCACCTTGTCCAGGTCCCCAACAAACATCCTGAACTTGTCCAGCTCGTTAGGTTTGCAGACCTGCTGAACTTGGGCCTCTACCTCGTCTCCCAGAGCGTTGTTGTCCAGAATGTCCTCCTGAAGACTCTCCCTGGCCTCCCGCAGCACCTGAAGCTTCTTGGTGAGGCTGTCAATTAGCTCTTGCTACATTGAAAATGGAATAAATAAAAGGAAAACTGAGAGGTTAATACTCTTCAGTGCAGCAAAACAGGTTATCAATGACCAAAGGCAACATTCACAAAGGGAATGTAATTAGTTTGATTAACAGAAAGTAATATGGTAAACTGATCCTGCACTACTGAGGAGTTTTTGGGAAGTGTAGGGAGGGGGGGTGTTGACATTATTTGAACAGTAAGTGTGTGGTACCTTCTTGTTGGCCAGATCAATGTCTAACTCGTCCTCTGAGTCTTCCTCCTCCTGCTCCTGCATATCCTTCATCTTGATAAGGAGTTCAGCTTTGGGTGCAGATGTGCTGTAATATGTAGAGCTGGTCACCATGGTGACACCTGCTGCCATACTGTCCTCCTTTTCCCTGAAACACAAACAAAACATTATGTTTCTTTTCTAACCAAACAAATAAGAATAAACAAGCTAAACTCTGGTCAAAATGAACTGATGACAGAACCACTCCTATACACAAAGCAGTTCTGTGGCACGTGAGTGAGACGGTTTGTTGATTCACAGTTTTCTCATACGTCTAATGTTTATATAAAGTATAATGTTTGTCGCCACAGTGGGAAAACCCTTGTTTGACTTAAGATTTATAAGTTCAGTCTCCAGGAAAATTCTTGCAGTAAATGAGCTATGTGAGGGCCTCTGTGGACGTCAGTCCATCATCCAAACATCCTTTGTTGCACCAGGTAGCCTAATACAGAGCAAGTTGAATAGTTGTCCTTTACTTTCAGAGGCAACATGTGCTGTTAAAGGTATTATAACTGACCCATAGTGGTGGGACGTGCACAGTTCAGTAGTCTACTGAAGCTGGTAGCAATCTTTCCACGTACCCCCTGGCAACTTCAGAATTACCAAGTACCAAGTCTCCCTGGTTGGGAATCGCTGGTCTAATAATACATAATGTATGATCTCCTCTCATCTGTTCTCCATGTCATATCATCCTCACCACTTCCCACTGTGAACCAATGTACTCTGGTAAGACAGTTTTTCTATCTTTATTCGTGTCAGTCAATTCTCTGAGCTGCTGCTCTGATTGGATGTTGCTAGTAGTTGTATTAACATTGTTTCAGTTTAATATGACAACTAACACTGCAAAATGTGGTATATATATATTGTATGCAGTTTTCAGACTGCAGGACTTGAAGCTCTGCAGTGTGAAATGTTCTGTTTTACTCTTCTGCAACACTTTTATAAAGAAACCACAGATGACACAAAACAGGTAGCCTTATGTTGCAATTTTGAGAGTTTCAGGAGAAAAACTGTCTGAAACCCAACAGCTTTTTCCCCAGGTGTCCCTAAAACCAGTGTGCATGTCATGTATATGACAAAACTGCACATACTGAGTGAGAATACATACTGCAGAGGTAAAACAAGGAAACTTAAGCAGATGACTTATGTAAAAATTAAATGTGTCTGTTGGTTTAGGTGAGAAACATGTTAAGAAGCTGAAGTGTGAGGCTGACCTTTCCTCAGCAGGCCGGGACACGCTCTGTTTCGAGGGCACCTTCCTGCGCTGGTGAGCTTCTTCCAACAGCTGCTCCCCCTGAGGGAAGATACCCTCCATCAAGTCCATGGTGGTCTTCATCTTGCTCTGATCCAGAATATCAGCTAGTGACTTGTCTTTCCCCATGATGTCTCTGGCCAGCTCCTCTCTCTTCTGGTCCTCTTCAGTCACTCCTGTGGTTACGGCTGTCCTGTTGCTGCTGGGCTCGTCTGTGGGCTGCGGTGGCTGCTGACAGTTGGAGTTGATGTGATCTCTGATAGTGGTCATGTATGTGTCTCTCTGGGGCTTCGGCTCTGTCTGAGCAGCTGGCAGACTGTCGGGCTCTTTCTGCCGATTAAAGGCACAGAAGACAGAGTCCTGCCCTGCGGCTCCCAGACTGCTGAGTCTGTTAACACCAGGAGCCTCAGCTTCAACAGCAGCAGAGTCGCTGTGCTGCAAAAACGGACAATTCTCCTTCTCTGTGACTCCCTCTGAGTGGACAATCCTGATGGGCACTTTCTTCACTGCAGAATTTTGCCTTTCTATCACATGCTCCATCCTGAAATATCAGAGAAACAATGACAGACAGTGTTATAAAGAGAAGCTCAAAGAGGTTTCTCTCTGAGAGGAGGAGAAAATCTCTTGTTGCAGTTATTCCAGCCATACAATGATTTAAAGTTTCACTGCATCATGGCAACTGAGACTTTTTCCATGCCCAGTGAGCTGGAATATCTAAGACATGTGGACTCCTCCCACCTCTTTGGTTTCTGCTAGCTGTAATAATCCTACTGTACAGTCAGAAGTTCACTACAGATGATATCAATTAGTTCTGAATCAAGAGGATGAACAAACAGCTTCATGTTTGGGGCTTTAGACTACATTTAACATTTTCAGCATTTAGCTGAATTATACTGAAACCGCCAGTGGCTTTTATAGAAATGCGGAGAATCCCTCTAATTTACTGCAGCTTGATGGAGCTCACATGTTGATTCTACAGAGGCTGTGACTCTCAATAAGCTCCTTTGTATATGTAGCATAAAGACACGATAAGTAGAGGAGTTACAGTCACTGTGTTCTGACGTAACTGGGTGGTAGTTTGCAGTTGCAGCACTTTTGAATAAATCTCCTGTCTGATCAAACAATCAAAGTTTACCTGTTTGAGTCTTCATCCTGCAGAGAGACAGGAGGCTTGTCGCTGAGTCTCTGTGGGGAAAACTGTGGAGATGGTGAGCGCTGCCCCTCCATGCTGGCCAGCCCTGAAGGTCTGTAGGAGGAAGCTGGGGGAGAGCAGGCAGGCTGAGGATTGGATGTTGATAGATGTACTGCCCCTTGTCCTTTGTCCACAAGTCCTTTGCCCTGCTCAGAATCTCCCTCTGCAGAGTAGGAGGGGGAAAAGGCGGAGTTAGGGTCAGCGTTAGGAGAGCAGTGGGTGAGGACCTCACTCTGGGAACTGGTGAAGGACTCGTGGGAGTTGAGCTCTGGGCATCTGGGAGGGGGAGGCTTCTCCAGCGCAGAGGGCTTCCTCCTCGGTCCAGATGGCGGCTCGATGTGGCCTTGGTCCCCAGGCTGAGGGAGGGCAGACTCTGGCAGACTGTGAGAGATAGATGTGGGTCTGTGGTTCACGGTGGCAGGAGCAGCTCTGTGTCTGCAGTCGGGGTTGGCTCCTGTCATGGGCGGAGGGGGTGGTGCTGGGTAATGTTCAAACTCCACTGGCTTTTCTCTCACTTTACAGTTACCGGGCCCCCTGTCAGAGAACCTGTAGAAAAACACAATAGAAAGCTTTTAATTACACAGAGAGGCAGCGCGGACTATCATCTGCAGCTCTGTCAAATAATACACTGGGGTGGAGGACTTGTTGGTCTCTCCAGCAGCCACTATGATTATGCCAGCATGACAAGACACATGTCTCCCTCTCTTCTGCAAGCCTCCTTCCTGGTAAGTGTTCAGCTGGCAGCCTGGAGAGGAATATTTCAGTTCCCACAAAGTCTGCATAGAGGAATAAATAATCCTCCAGTGCAAAGAAGCAAGACCGGATCACTTTTTCCCTGTCTGATTCACAGTTACAGTTTTAACTCTTTGGAGGTAAGTCAGGCATGGAGGAGGAAGAACAGGTCAATGTTAGGAGATCACAGCAGTCCCAGTTCTAACCTTTAGCATAATTTTACCATACAACCTCACCTAATATTGTGGTGTCATGCACTCATATTATACTTCCATGCATGCTCTCATACAGATTCAATTAGGAGTTCTCAAACAACATTAACACCTTAATCAAACCACGCAGCTTAGATTAAAGTCGACATTGTATTGATTCTGCAGTCACAAGACACAGTGTGGTGACTTGTGGACAGACAGAGGCAATTTCTCAAACGTCCCGATCTAAATTCTAACAAGCTGTGACAAGTTACCCAATGAACAACTGTTGCTGAAGCTTGCACCCTCCCTCGTGCCTCGGTCTCAGCTCTGAATAGAGTGTGAGAAAGTTACCTTGCACAAACATGAAACATGATACCAATGATATCCGGTAGTTACGCTACTAGGATGTAGATATTCAATCAATGACATATATTTATGTCAGAACACAACCCCAAGAAAAGTAACTTAGTTACCCCTGTCTATGAAATAGGTCACAGATGTCCAAACATTAAGAGACAAAAGAAAAAAATCCTGGTTGTTTTCCATCTTTATGAATGTTTTTGCTGTCATTAGCAGCGATTCAAACTGTTTGAGTATCGAAGTGTTAGGAATATAATACTTTTAAAACATAAAATGTAAGAAAAAATATTGCACAAACTCACCCTAGGTGACGTTTTACTGCTGTCATTTCCATAGAGCAGAAGTAAAAGCAAGTGTGTGGTCTGTCTGCTGGCTCTCTGTGACAGAGGCCACCTGTTGGTATCTCTTTGCGCCTGTATCAATAACACTATCTGGGTGGAGCACGCCTCACTTAGCTCATCTCGTAGACTTCTGAATGACAATAACATCCTCTGCACTGTTGTTGTAATGCAAATGTGAGTGTCATCTGGTGTGGCTCCTACAATGAGGTTGCTCAATATGGGATACCCTACACCCTTCAATGAGTTTCACCTGTGGGAGTTTAGATAATGCACAAAGACTCCTGAATAACTGGTTACAAACCATGAAGTCATCTTGACTTTGTCACTATAGTTAAAGAATCATTCTTCATTCAAGTAACTGAAGACAACAAGACAATTGTGTTAAAAAAGGTTATTATACAGTTATTTAAAAGCTGGCATTTGTGAAACATCTGAACTCTACTTTTTTAAAAACTGAACTCTACATATTACCTCATAAATGTCTACTATAAAGATGAAACCTAATCATAATAAATTGATACTCCAGCAATTTAGTATTTTGGGAAGAAACAGAGTAAAAAAAAGAAAAAAAGGTCCAAATCAAAGCAGCAGCAAAATATGCTGGCTCAGTCAAGCTCCAAAAAACACTGGATACTACCTACACCATAATGAAACCCAATAGTATTCTTCATTAGAGCCTCCCTGTTTCAGGCCCAAGCTTGAGGATGTCATTAAGCTTGTTTTATTTGAAAAGCTCCTCCAAAGCAGCAGAGGACATTATTACAAATGTTTTACCAGGCTGAGTGGTACTCTCCTTTACAAGTAAGGTTAACTTGGTGGAGCGACCCGTTAATTTTAAGGGGGAAAATAAGTGTGAATGGATGCAGCTGGCTAACAAATCAATGGCTTATTGTGGGAAAAATGCACTGCATTTCAAAATAAAGGGAGGAACGTTATGAAGGTGAACAGACACAATAGCTGACTTCAAATGTTAAAATTGCTCAATAATATTACACTGTTTTCATAAGACTGAAGTTCATATGGGATCATCAAAAGATGAACATCAGTGTTACCTGTAAACATTTCTACCCTGCCCATAAAACAAAGAGTCACCAAGAAAGCAGGTTTAACCCACTGTGACTAAACTACTTTTTCTTTCTTTCTTTCTTTCTTTCTTTTTTTTTTACAGTTTCATAGTATTAAGGTTATTGAAACTGTCTTCCAGTCTTACATACATTTACAACCAGTTGGATTTAATATTTCCACACTTTTTTCTCCCCTCACTATAAAACACATACGTGCAACCTCATGGTGGCAATAGAGGAAAAGTCAGGGGACCATCAAATTCAACAGGATCATCCTTTGAGGACTATGCATGTTTATGCAAAATTTCATAGAAATTCATCTTGTTGAGGTAATCGAGTCTGAACCAAAGTGGTGGACCAACAAGCAGAATGACATTGCAACCCATAGAGCTGTGCCACTAGCATGGCTAAAAATCCAATTATGCAAAGCACCAGATCTTATTGATGATAATTTCATGCCTTCGGACTGGCTCCCTGAACTCGAGTCCCTATTACATTCCGATAGCAGGCTGAAGAAACACTTCCTCACTGTCACAGACATGCTTCGCCTACACCAGTAAGCCTCCATTGAACGACACAAAGAACAGCTAGAGAGACATCTTATGTTGTCACAGCTGCTGCCAAGGCAGTGCCACTGGTATGCCTTGACAGATTATAAAGACTTCACTGTTCCTCTACAATCTCACTGCTCTCTTGATAAAACTCATGAACAGAAACAGAAAGAAATCACACTAAATATGTTGATAGAATGACGAAGACACTGGTGCAAGATGAAACAGTCAAATAGCACACTGTACACTGTAATATACCAAACCCTAGAGTCAAAAATCTAATGCAAACATTGATATCTGGCATTTATATGCTGTACTACAAAGCTGAGGCATGAACACCATAAACACTGGTGTACTAGCAAGTTACTGTACATCACATGAGATTTACTCACCCTGTAGCAGAGCTGAGCAGTTCAGCAGGTTTACTTTCTGTCTGGGAATACTCAGTCTCAGACTTTCTTGCAGGAACTGGAATCTTCTGTAAATAAAGTTGAACAAACACATAGTCCGTTATATAAAAAACAATTCACAGAAAAGAGTCTTTCAATAATCCGAAGAGCCACGTTATTGTCTTTTGTTAATTATTCTAACAAACTCATGTTGCAGCTTGTTCATTTCTCACTGGTGAAAGGAATCAGCAGGTTGATGCCCCTCTCTCTCTTCCTTAAGCTGAGGGTGTGTCGTTATGAACAAACATGGATTAATATTTGACTTGGCTTTTTCCTTTGTTCCTTTCACCTCAGTCAGTATGTTTGTCTTAAGGAGATGTAAAGCCACCTTAAGGGCTTGTTACAGTTGCAACATTTAAGTGATTAAAACCAAGTAACAACCAAGAGACCTCTCATCTTTTGATTATTTCAATGAAATGTTTGTTGAAGTAACTTTGAAATCACAAACATTCTGACTTTGTGCCTCACCTGCCCATAGATGTCAGCTGAAGGAGAGGATCTGGATCTCTCATGGAAACAGGTGGTTTTGGTTTTGTCCTCTGGTCCTGGATCCAGAATGTTATCAGCTGACCGGTACCGTCCAGAGGCTCTTGTTTCTAGGGGTTTCTTCTGTATATTCCACCTTGCCTCATACTCAGCGAAGGTACCCAGTCTTTGCTGGTCTAGGACAGACTGCTTGTGTGCAGAATAAGGAACTCTCTGGGCCCCCTCAGTGTATTCTCTGCTCTTGATCCCCTTCAATGAGTCTCCTGTTGCACTGACGGAGGCAAGATCTTGGCCTTGGTTCTCTGTGTAGCTTTGTAGAGGCATGTGATTGGGGAACCCTGGTTTCCCACTTTCTTTGTAGAGCTTCTGTCGATCAAGTGAGGAGCTTGTATTTTCATTGTGAGGAAGATCTTCTTTCACCCCAACCTCATTGATTTTGTCTGGTTCAGAGAAAGACCTCACCTTCTTTTCTGCGGGAAAACGCTTCCGGCCTCCAATGCGAGTTACCTGAGCAGCAGCAGGCCCTGGTTTACTCATTACTGATTCTGTGACAGTTGGCAGAGGGGTGATATCTTTGCGGGCCAGCACTGAGGATGGGTAATTAGGTAAGGCCTCTGCTGCAGGGTTCTCCACTAAGACAGGCTCCAGGTCTTTCCTCCTGAAAGAGGTTGCCTTGAGGACCCTCGCTTGTGCTTCCTTCAGATGATCCTTGTAGGTGTTCGTAAAGGATCCATCTGCAGAAGTTGGGGTGGTGTTTTCAGGGGACTTCCAGACATCCTGGTCCTCTTCAGTCACACCCTCAGCACCAGGAAGGACAGCTGAACTTTTGCTTTTCTGCAGCTTGGCTCTTCTCATCTGGATTTCATTCCTTAACGTTGTGGCAAAACGTTCACTGCGCTTTACCTGCTTGATTTCGAGAGACTCCTCAGAGATTGTGCCTCTTGTTTTCTCATCTTGGCCTGTAGCATCCATGGATAGAGAGTGCAGCATGGGGGTTGCCTGGGGGCTGATTTTGTTGCTCACTTGACTGTGGTATCTAATGTCTTGGGGTATTTCTCTGTGTTGTAGTGGGAGAGACCTTCGCTGTTCAGATTGTCTGCTAGGAGGGTAACTCACATACTGAGCTTCTGCATTTTGTGTGTTGTGTCCCCTCTGGCTTCCCCTGTCATCAGAGCTGAGTTTAGGTACAGAGGTTTCTAGTACAGTAGTAACTTGGTGCTTGCTGTATCCATTACTGTCCTTACTGTGTGGGGAGTGTTGATGGGGCAGATGATACTTCACTTTAGTGACTGTCTGTGGGCTAAGAGAATTACGCTCACTTCCACTCTGTGCCAAGTCTACACCTATGACACTCCTCCTGTCCTCTGGTTTTCCTGACATCAGCTGGGGGTTAGGCTGCGTGGGCTGGCATGTTGTAACACAGTAGTATCGACTATGTCCACTGCCGTCAGTGTTTTGGTCAGTGGCTGTGGTAGACGAGGAGGTGCTTAAGTTCCTTCTCTGGTTCTGACCAAAGTGTTGTGCAGAACCGTTAGTAGGCAGTTCTTGCATGCTACAATGGTAGCTACCTACGTTCTGTGGCTTTGGTACAGACGTAGCCCAGGGCTGAGAATAAAAAGTGCTTTTGTCACTATGGTGTCTCTGATGATAAGGCTGGCCTTGCTGAACATCACTGCTGGACAGGGAGTACTGCTTGTTTGAGCTGAACTGGTTGTGGCTAGATTTATCAGACGAAGAGTAAAAACTGTCGCTGTCATTTTTTAGGGGAAGGTTGTGACTGCGGCGACTTTCACTGGAATCAGGTCCCTCAGGATGAGCTATAGCAAGCCCCCTTTCATGTACCTTAGTCACAGCAAAACTGTCACTACGTGCAGGTGGAGGTGGTGGGGGAGGGGATGGGGATGCAGTCTTCTTTTTCTCAGGGACATGCCATACAGGTCCACAGCTGGTTCTACTTGAAGTGGAATGGCGGGAGCCAGGTGGGTCCTCAATCTGTGGACCCTCATAACCTGCGCTAACTCCTGGCATCTGAAAGTATGTGAGCCTATCGTCCTGTCCGCCTCCCTCAGTCAGGCTCTGACTGTTTCTGGCATTGTTGTGTTTTCCTCCTGCATCCCACTGGCTGATTTTATAGAGCACGTTCTCTGTTGAGGCAGCATTGCTTTTTGAGAGGGTGTAGTCTGGTGTGCCAGAGCTGGTGGAGAAGGAGCTGTAGGCTGAGTCTCGTTTCCCTCCTCCAAGGTGCTCCATACTGTTGTTAGACTTGGCAGGTGACAGCTGACCAGCAGGGTACGGGTGTGAGACATGTTCTAGACTGTCCATACTGCCATGAGAGCTGAACTGGTCAGACACTCTGCGCAGATTTGTCTGCTCCCAGCCAGAGGAGAGATCGGTGGAGGATGAGCTGGAGGTTAATGGAAATGACAAATTGTGAAAATTCAAAAAAATACTTCTTCAAAAGTAGACATTTATCTATAGATGGTAATCGGGTTATATTTTATGGATTCTGACTCGTTATGGTTTTATGACCCTTTCATGGCTGCCACATTTATATCTAATTAGTTGTTAGCTCTATGGCCACACAGCTCATCAGCTGTAGAATACAGCAACATATTATCAAACACAGCAAACTGAAAGCACGTTTTACATTAATGTATTTATTTCTATAATTCACAATTATATGTTTATATAGGTGCAATACAGTGACCAAACAGGACTTTAACCTGGTATTGCTGTATCATCATTCATAGCTCACTGGGCACAAAATTTTAATTTAATCTTGGCAACTACGAAGTCAGTTTAGAAAGGAAAGAGTCTTTACACATAATCATAAAGTTTAATATCCAACACTGAGACTCAAAAGGCAAACTTCAAGATCCCACAGTTACCTTGCATCATATCTGGTGTGCCAGACTGGCGTAGGTGGAGACTGTGTTTTGGCAGTTTCTGATTGGCTTTCGTTGAACTTGGTGGAGTGCCAGGAGTGAGGCCTGCTTATGGGTTCATTCCGCCTGCAGAGAGGGCAAAAAACACAGACTGGATTAGAGACCAACCCCTTATGGAAAACAGTATGTGTGCTTCCACATATGAATCTGTGCAACTGAAAGTTATGGATACAGTTAGTACTGCATCTCTGATGCTGTTTTTTTCTGCCTGTTTAACTGCATCTATGTTGAGACTGTGATTAGCAGCATTTTTTGACATTCACATCCACAGATGGAAACTGTTTAGGAAGGTTTTTATGTACGTCTCTGCTTAATGACAAACTCTGAAACATACCCTTTAAAGTGGTTCTTTCTGAATTGCATGTCAAGAGAAGGTAAATAAAACAAAAGTAATATGAGCATAAAATGACATGAACCAAAATCAAATACAATTTAATTTCCATATCAATATAGACACAAAAGATGCGCATACATATCATGAGACTGTATTACATGCTGTACAAATAGGATGGACATCATTCATCTAATGACATGAACAACAAGACAATCCAAAATGGCATGCCAATGAGGGCAGGTAAAAAAAAAAAAAACAGGAGAGGGAGAGTTGCTAGGAGGGGAATGAAGATGATATTATTACTAGACGAATGATTAATATGATTATGGGCACAGAGCAGGCAGGAAGGGATGAGAAGAAAAAACGGGAATAGGTACTACTGATTACGATGAAACCACAGAACTGTACCTCATGGAACTTCGCAAAATCTTCGTGAGAAAGCTTCTTGCCACATGCACGTCATTCTCTGAGGGCATTTTCTGACCTACAATATCCACCATTTTCATATTCCTAGGCAGCAGGGGGAGGAACACATACACTAAGAGCTCACCAACAATTGACTGGACACACAGCAGAAGACAGGACAAAGACCACCTGAAATTTAGACTGTTAGTTCTGATTACTGAATGTTTGTGGACTCTTTAGCACTACAGAGAGGTTAATGAGGGGTAGAGGTCAATGTATCAAAAGTTCACCAGGACAAAGGTTCTCTAATCCAACTGCATTAACAGAGTGCTCTTAATTCACCAGACTACATGTCTGCTGATACATGGTGTTATAGCGCCCTCTCCTGGTCAAATCTATGTCTACTCATATTATCACATTTCATGGAAGTTGAGAAATATGAGAAAATGCCTCTGTGGTGGACCTTAAACACAACAAAGACAATATTAGAATGCGTCATACCATTTTCCTCTTCTCTCATTAAGCTCATTAACAAAACACTACGAAGCTGAGGTGAGCTGGTTATGCTCAGACTTTGCCATATGGTCCCAGGGGGGAACATAACCCCAGCATGGAGGGTGGGGGGGCAGGAGGCTTAAGAGAATAGAGAATCTCTTACACAATCAGATCAGCCACCTCACCCCTCAATCCAAGCTGTCGTCTGCCTCCCAGACAACCTTTCTATCCTCAATGAGCTTCAAAACTGACATCATTTGACAGCCACAAGGGATTTTGGTAGTCATTCAGTTTTTTGCAGTTAAACCTGTAGTAACAGTAAAAGTGTAATTGTAATGCTGTTAATTTTAAGTTAACATTGTCCTGCTTGTATGAAATGGGTTGCCCAACAAATTTTGGGACAAAAAACAAAACAAAACAACCAAACAAACATCAGTTTAGATTGAGAGAGTTAGGGTCATTTTCTCTGTAACTTGTGCTAAGCTTTTACACATTCGCCTCTGACCTTTAGTCCAAAAACAAACAAACAAAACAAAAAAACTTTATACACACTTTATACACCACAAACATTTAAAATCTTACTTTTAGCCCCTCTCTAGTTATGTTAGTTGATCCAGTTAACTTGGTAACTACTTTTTGTGAAACATTGGTGTTATACTGGTCAAGAATTTTAGACAAAGCTTTGCTTGCTTTCGTTCTCATTGGAATCAAGACTTGCCCTACAAAGCCATGAGGTCAAGGGGTCCTGCACCCTCAGTCACCTTGTCTAAAGGCCTTCAGTGATCTGATGACAAGAGGTCCAAACAACAGCTTCCTTCAGATGAAGACCTGAAAACAAACTGCTCGGTAAAATGAACAGAATAAGTTGTTATATTTGCACCCTACACTCATTTTATAGATTTAGAATTTTCAGATTGAGACAGAGATTTGGTTAAGCTCAATAAAATGGGACAATTCCACAAAATTAATTGTGGATTAGAGTTAAGGCCTATTTAGAGGACAAAGAAAAGCCAACATGGAGCTCAGTCTTCCTTGTCCCCTCATAGTCCGTGTTTCTGGGGCACTAGGAGCTAGCCACACATGGCGCCTGCTATTGGTATGCAAATGACCCTGGTTTTATTAGGCCTATCGTCAGGGCTACAGCTGGGCCAGCACAGATATGCTAGGAAAGTGAATCAGATGGCTGGAATGGGGGCAGGGGGATAGACTGTTTTCCGAATGATCAGTTCAGAGCCCCATGTCACTTCAAATGTGTCCGGTACCAACCAGTCCACATTCAAAAATCAACCACTCGCACAGACGACTTGCTACACATCCTGACAAACCACTGGCCTATTAATAAACAACACTTTAAAGCTGAAAAGCTGAGGACAACATTCACAGATGATTTTGTTTTACCTATGAGCTTTTCCCTCAAAGATTAATTTGCATTTGGTTCTGAAATGCTAAGTCTTGCTGATCATGGCTTAACCTAAATGAAGGATGACCTCATACTGAATGATAAGACAAAACAGAATCAAAACAATAAAGAGTATTAGGGTCATAAAATGAAGCAATGAAAGTCCCCAAATCATTCATCTAAACACAACAAGACAAAAAGCTGCAGGTATGACTGCCCTAACAAGTCAAAAAGTTTAGGGCTCAACAAGTCAGTAAAACATAAAACAAAGTTAATGTTGACTCACCAAAGATCTGGACGAACGGATTCAAAGTGGACACAAAGTAGAACTGTATTAGTTGAAAGACCAAAAAATATCACAAGACTGGAGCTCAATTTGGAAGTGAGACCAGTTGTATCCGTGTGCTGGTCAGGCACCACATTCCACAGACACTTCAAAGACAGGACAAAATAAAGAGACATGCAGGCTGCTGAGGTCTGAGCATCATCGCACAGCTCTAACACTGATCCACTGCCTCCAAACACACACTAACAAACAACTCAAAACATAACAACACATACAACACAGAGTGGTAATTACAGAAACTAAATTCTCCTAGCAGAATTAGTTTGAACAGAGGGGAGATTTCCTTCAGGATTACGGGGGTTTTACCCCTGAGAGGGGGTGGAAGAGTGTACAGAGAAAGAGGAGGGTTATTGTCACAGCCAGTCCCCTTGGAGTATTCCCGTACCATGCCTCATCTCATTGGCTCTAAGGGGCTAATATGCTAATGATGGGATGAAATGCCGGACTCTTCTTTTCCCATCTCCCCTGTTGTGAGGCAGACATGCATTTCTACCATTACTATGGCAACATGTTGATCTCTAGGGTGCAAGGGCACCCAGTTTCCTGAAAGCTTTGGGTAATGAGCATTGTAACTGCCCAAGCATGGATATCAGCAACACATGGCAAATACAACTTAGCATTCAAAACTAATAATCAGGTTGTGTTTAGTCGGGCTTGTTTGTTTGTTCAAGGAATGTATAAACGTAAAACAGACAGAATATACATAAATACTTAAACCTAATTAATACTTAAATAATTAAACCTCATGCTCATTAGGTTCAGATTGTCATATGAGCATATTTTTCTATTTTAACACCTGTTACTAATTTATGATATCAAGATTGCATTTAGAGTTTGGATTGAAAAGATTTTGACATAGTGGGTTCTGTCTAGTTTAAATTAAGAATTAGTATTACATTTATTATACATAAAGTGTATCACTTGATTCTTATTGTGCCGCCATTTTACTGGATTTTCCTCTTTTATTTTTAGATTTTTAAAACAATTATGTTCATGAGTAGTCTCATACTGTATGCTAAAGTATAGTGAGATTTAAATATATATATCTTTATATATAAGTAAATGACAATGCATATTCATCAACATTACGGTAATTGCATTAGTATTCTGTAATTAAAACAGACTTTTGCAACTGTCTCATTCCATTAACATATTACTAATCACATTTCATTTCATTACTAATCACATGGCATCTGCTTCTGTGTAGAAAACAAGTGAAGCGTGCCAAGTGTTGTGCAGTTTGAACGAAAGTTGTCCAGTGTGAACTTTGATCTGCAGGGTGATTTACAATACCAACATACAGAATACCTTTGTTATGGAAAACTAAATATGTAAATATTTCTATTTTTACTTATTTTTTTTATTTTTGCTAGTTTAACTGTTGATGTCCTTTGAGGAGGAGAGGCACACTGTAAAGATAGCCACAGCTGTCAAAACTGCTGCCTTTGGGTAATGACCATGATAAACAGCATAAACAGGAGAAAAGACTCAAGGGAGAGTGACAAACAAATGCTTTTTCTTATTAAAACGTGCCTGGCACACAAACAAGAGGTCTGGTGACAGGCAAGAAGATTAGCAAAGAATGGCTGCAACCTAAAGCTGATAGGAAGGCAATAAAATTCACAGTGATCTATTGTGAAGGAGGCAATCAGGCATACAGTCCAAACAAGGCTTTCATTGTGAGGTGCAATTAGTGTATTGCTTTCTCCTTAATTTTAACAAAAGTATTTCATATTATATTTATGTAAATAAATGCATACAATTTCAGATCTCAAAAAAATAAAGTTGGACACATTTACTGTTGTACAACATCTGATTAAATATGTCACAGACCACCTCCTGAACTGTTTTATAGTCTGTACATACTGTCTATTATAATATACACCCTTCATTTAAAGCAGATAATGTACTGTGTGTCTGAATATAGATGACTAGGATCCAACTCATAAAAAATACTATATTATCTCCATTAAAAAAAAAAACACAAAATAAAGTGTAGCATCATGTACAGTAGAAAAATGCTGAGGCTGAAAAGATCCAACCTGTTCTTAGAGGTGAGCTGGTGGATTCCATTTGGCCCCTGAGGGTCTGACAAAGGCCTTCTTCAGCAGACCCTACAATCAAACCAGTCATGTTTCGGGTGAGAGAGGTGAACCGTGCGCAGCATGTAATGACCAGCACATTCCTGGGCTGAGTGGCATACCAGCTGTCAAATCACTGGCTGCCTACACTGACCCGCAACCCAGAAACACCTGGAAACCTTTTGTCTGAGATTGAGGGTCTCAACAACATCAGTATAACAAAGTCCTCTGTGTCCTGCATTTTAAATACAGTCTGTTATCACAGATCAGGAGCAGTTGCTATAAAAAAGTACAGGTATACATTCACAAACAACCTGTCAATGAAAGTATGTAGCAGTTGGTCTCATTGTTACCTGTTACCAGAATCACAGCTGAAGTGTGAAAGACACCAGAACACAAGTCAAACAACAACAACAAACTGTGGACTATAATGACTAACCACAAACAAAGTGTCAGATATCATATAATAGTGTGAGCAAACATAGCCAAAAACTGTCAAAACTGTGGTGAGGCTTGAGCAGTTATTACAGTTATTAAATGTTTATGTAATGTCAGCCATGACACACTCTGACTGTTGTTCCCTGAGGGTGATTTTCCCCATAAACATTCCTAATAGCTGCTATGTGATGACAAAATATTTCTCATTTTAGACAAGAGAAGACATTAAGGAGCAATTTGCCACTGAATATGAGAGACAAAGGCTGTAAAAGATGGTGAAGATGCTACATTGAAATTGGCACTAAACTGGTGAGTATGGTATAAATATCACTCTTATGTGAATCAAACAATCCTAAAAGCACTCACATTCACCCCAGAATGTTTTCCAGATTCACAAACATGCCTTGTGAAATAGTCAACAAGAACTAACATTTCCTCACGCCACACTGCAGGAGAAACACTAAGTGTATTTCTTCTTTGACTGGACTGTTTTTTTCTCTAGTGACGTGCTGTCAACTCACCTTGGCAATGGAACAAACCAAAAACAAAACAGAGGGGTGCAGTTAAGACATGGAAACACTGGAATCTCTAAACTATGATTTCCTCAGCTGAGACCGAAACAATTTTAAGAAATCTACTTACGACAAGAATTCAGTGCACAGCGTTCCAATCATACTACATAGGCTTAATAAGAAAAACAAGGACTGGTAAATGTAAGCCACTGCACTGCAGCCCCTACTGAATGCTTACACTGTAAGTTAGGCCAATAAGCTTTTCCAGGTATAATTGGATTGCGCACCAAACCTCTGTATGGGCCTCACTCATCTATTGCCACACACGTGTATCATGGTATTTCAAGCAGCACTTTTGATACCTAAACAACTGACAAAAGTTTTACCCCTCCACTACAGTAGACAATGCCTCTTCCAATGCTAAATAATATATTAGTGACTGTGGTACTTCTGTGACAGTGCCAGAAGGGGGAAACCAAATGCCACAACAAACTTTAAGCTCTGTGCTGTAAAGTTTAATGATTCACTTCACATTTAGTTGCATGTACTACAAACGTATCAAGGGAGAGGATAGGAAGGCAGTCCAGACTGCGAGGGTCCTGATGGAGAATAAAATCCCAAGTGTCCTAACCTACAGACGTAGGCAAAATAATGTTGAACTCTGGTGATCACTGCTGCCATACACAAACTTCCAAGGAAACATGGGACAGTTTTCACTGCTTCAAATGATACGGGTTTCTGTGAATTCTAGCTGCATTTGTCAAAAATAAGTGTTGGTTGACGTGTTGTAGTGTTTGTTGTGTTTCCTTGCTTTCAGTTGATACAGCTGCTTTGAAGACAAGTGCAGTCCATATACGGCTTAGTGACATATTACTAACTTGAATTCAACTAAGAATTTGCAGCGTTCAGCCAAATGATAACTTTTGGTTTTCCAGTTAGCAAAGCATAACAACAGCAGGCTGTAATTCACACAAATACAATGTGTCAATGTGGGACAATTATAGCATTTGACTCTGTATAGTAATTAGAGCTGGCAAGTTTTGCACAAGGGTACAATTTAACTTGAGCCAGTTTTGTTTTTAATGTGCAAAACTTTAGAGATTTCCTCATCTGACATACTGAAGCTGAAGCACAGAATGTACAATAGTTTTGTCGAGGCTTGCAAAGACGACAAGATGCTTTCCCACAGGTGACCACACCTATCTGTTCTCTCAGTGACGTGTGCGACAAGCCTCTCCTCTTCCCCTCTCCCAAGTGACATTACACCAACAATCTCACATTAGTCACTGCATGCAAAATACATGACTTGCTAAATCAAGCTCCTCCTTTCTGCTGTCTGTAAAGAAACCACACCTGTAGACAGGAGCAGGTTCTGACAGCTTCCTGATCCCCGTCCAACTATCCAACATTATCCCTGAGATAAAAAGAGAGGTGTTGTACAGTTGGCACCTGCATGCTCAGGCACAGGTTAAGCTGTAGACAAACATCAGGGCTCCACATGGGCACAGTGGTGTGGAATGTTATACTGTAATACACTGCCAAACCCCAACACCAGAAAGCAACATGCAGACTGCAGCTGGATGAAAAGAAGAAGAAATGGGACTGGAGTTGAAGCTTTGAGGTTCTGTAATGAACCATTATTGTTTTGCTGTATTCTAAATCAGACACAGACTTGTTATTGTGGCCTTGGAAAATAACTAACTGGAGATGCTATTTGAGAGTGTCAGAACAAAGTAAATTCTTCAGTTTAGACAAGCAAAAGACACAGAGTCCCGTGGGACCTAAAGTTTGTCTAAAACACAGTGTGAATAATGAGACTTGAAGGAATATATTTAAATTTCTCTTGTATTGTAACTAAAACCCAGTCCATATATCAGGTTTCACTTGAAAAGATGTTACATTTAATGCTAAAAAATGCTAATCAGCTTAATCAGAACTGTATGGGTGTAGTTAGATCAGATTTGATTGACATTAAAATAACATAGAACACAGATTGTTACGGACAGTAATGTATCCTTGTTTTCAGATCCTATAATAGACATGTCTATTGAGAATTAAACACAATGAGTGAGACTCACAGCCACATCCTTGTGGAGGGATAAACGGTGAGTGGACTTCCTTGTACAGTAGGATTTGTTCAGGGATTACATTATGATATGATACAATACAGAAAGAAATGCAGACGGCTAAGAGAGACAATGAGACTAGTGTTTCACACAAAACAAGGCCATTTGTAAGAGGGCCTCTAGGGCTCAGTTGACAAATGATTCATCAGTTAAACAAGATATGAATACTAAACAATACAACACAGTCAATAAGTCACAAGGACTGATATTTGACAAATGGGTGAATGTAATCATTTATTGTGGGTTTTCCAGCAACAGAATGTTCTTTAGTGAATAAGCAAGTGTGAGACGTGTGGCACAAGTGGAGCTAGCAGAGAAAACAATGCAAACTAGAAGTGCCTTATCACAGATGGCGTGAGACCAACAGACGTGCTGAACTGCTACAAAAATCTCAGTGCCACATAGCTTCATTTGCATCATAACTTCCCCTTGTCTGTCCTTCCTACACCTCCCTGGGTGGGATCTAACAAAGAGGATGATGTCATCCACAACTTCTCTTCCTTCTTTTAACTTGATCGTCATGACGAAACTGTCATAAACCATGAACTCCCGTTGACTGCAACAGAGTACAACCTGGCAAAACAGGACCATCCAGCTAGCAAGAACTCCATAGTGACAACTCAGAAATCCCAGAAAGCGTAGGCTAGTCTACACACACACACTAAACAGACAAGCAGCTGCAAAAAGCTGGCATCTCCTGCTTCCACTCCTCCGTCACCTTGGTTTGTTGGAAATGTTGCTATGGTGAGCTGTTAGGCTGAGGGGGTGGTGCACTTGCAACAGATGCAGGAGGAGAGGGCATGGAAGGGGACAGGGATTAGTTACTTACCTTTTCACCACCAGACTGAGGGTCTTGTGGGAGCCTTTCACCAGGCAGATCGCCTCCTGTCTGTAGCCACTCAGGGGAATCTCGTTGATGTTGACAAGCTCGTCTCCCACCTGGAGACACACAGCTGCTGCCTTGCTGCCCTCCTCAACCTGGAACATAAACACAGCAGTTGGAGAAGAAGAGAATTTAACACACTGTTTTAGAGAGATACTTTCTCTTTTTTTGGCATGTGCCTTTATTTGACACTTGACATGCAACACCAGGAATCCTCTATGGACATTGTGGTTATGAGGCATGTACCTTAACCATAAGGCCTCCCCAAAATGATACAGGACATCTTGGCAACTGACCACTGGTGGATGAAGTGAATAACATCAATCATCTTGTTAATAACACGGTGTTCTGCTGAGGAACCTTTGGTCCTGACATTCATTTGTATGTTACTTTGTCACGTAACACCCACCTAAATATTGTCACAAACCAACACACACCCCTCCAATGACAATCCCACTCCCCAGTGTCAGGGGATGATGTTCCCACCACACCACAAAAACTGCTCAGAAATGTCTTGAGGAACATGACAAACAGCCAAAGCTGTTGACCTGGCCTCCAGACTCCCCAGACTCCCCCCAGAACTGGAGCAGCCAACAGAAATGAGTTGTGCTGGCCTGCCACATGCTGTCTGTCATCACCACTCTCTGTTTTCTTCACAGTTAGTTTTATGCTTATTTCAAGACATAACTTGGTTTGTAGTTTGGTTTGGTAAGTTTACATCCTGTCACACTGTTGCTTCTGCATTGCAATTGCTCTGTGTACTGCGAGGCAGCTAAAAAAAAAGTGCAGTGACTCGACTCACAAAATTCGGGTTCTTCTTGACTGATGATTCTGCTCTTTGACGTTTAGGAGATAGCCCTGGTTCAGACAAATTCCAGTTCTATATCAACACCAAGTTTTCATTTTATAGCTGTTAGTGGTAGTAGTATGTAGTCTTATGTCCAAGGCCCTCAGTATTGTAAAGGAGATTAAGTAACCTCATAAGACCTAACCTTGGTGCTACGTACTGCCTCTCAGGACTAAAATTTGTGATAAGGGAAACTCTGATATTTGCTGTAGCTTTTAAGGCCTATTGTGGTGCAGATTGTTTTAATATGTCCTTATATGGTAACTCTTGTGTTGTGCACCACAACTAAGGCTGCAACTGATGGCTTTAAAAAAAAAACAACAACAACAAAAAAAACCTATTATTTTCCCAGTTGATTGACATGGTGTTCTGATAAAATTTTGGAAAATTAAATTGGATAAAAATTTGGAAAATCATCACAAAATTGCTACAGCCCAAGGAGACAACTTAAAATTGCTTGTTTTTGAGAAGATGAAAACAGACGCTGATTGGCATTTTTGCTTGAAAAAATTACACTAGCTAACTTTCTAAATCAGAGATTAGGAGTGAGATTCTTGTTTTCTTTCTCCATGCACTTGAATAAAAATCCAAAATGTATTAACGTTCTATAGTTTATTGAAGAGACAAGGAAAAGGATTTGAACATATTTTTTCAGTGTCTATTATAAATCCTCAATGCTGAAATCCATGAAGTCCAAAAACTTGTCATTCAATAATGTAATGCTCAGTGGTATAAGCTTCTTGAAAACCTTCAGTACATTATTTAAGCATTTTTAGCTGTAAAAATTCTAAATTGTGACAACTGAATACTGTGAAACATATTAATAAATAGATACTACATCTAGCAATTATTTTATCACAATTAAATTTTATGGAAGTCAAGTTCAAAGCCAAGTGCAGCATATAACTACCATGAAAAAATGCTTAAATGATATGTGAGGGAAATGCACCATAAAGCCACCAGTCTCTTGCTGACTTTTTAATAGATTTTATAGGGTAACAGTGACAGAAGAAACACACTGTTACCAGAGTTAACAGCAGGCAGGCTAGTTTCTAAAGACAAGGATCAAAGGCTATAAAAATACTTCAAAAGCTGCTGTCCAAGCTGGTGGCATGATGTAAAAACAATCGGTATTGTATTTGTCTGAAGGCATACACCTGGAATAACACATCTGCCAAAGGGAAGTACAGTGAACTGACTGCAGTGCACTAAAGTCAGCAAATGTTAGTGATATGTACTGTCTCTCTGGAGAAGACCCACTGGATATAAACTAAAACAATCAGAGCTACAGAGAGGGCACGTGTGTCAGATATACTAAGTGTTGAGGTCAGGGATGTCCTCACACTGACACAGAAAGTCAGATGTCAGAGAAGAAAGCACAGATCGGTGTGGAAAGAAAAACAGCGAGAGCTTGCTTGACGGTTGGCACATTAACACAGAAAAGCAAAGCTCTGCAGCCGATTATCAGTTCTCCACTCAACCTGTGAGAGGGGGCTGTATGACTCAACTACAGAGGTATGTGTACATTTACAGACCATTACGTCTTATATGGCCTTTTACCTCAGCAAAGAAAACCAGAGCCCAAATAGCTCTAATATAGCTTCTTTTCATTCTTCTCTAATTCCAATTTTAAACAGGGCTAAGACTGATTTTTATGGTGGCTGGCTAGGTTCCTGAGATGGTCCTGATATGGTAGTGTATTTTGTAGACTCGCTGAATCACTGGCTGATACATTTACTGTAAGTTACGGTGTTGAAAATGGACATAAAACACCCCACATTTACAGAAACTGCAAAACCATTCTTACTATATGAAACCATTCTTCCCTAAATAATTTTGATCACATTTAGGCTAAGTGGTTATTTTTCACAAGCGTAACAGTGGTTATGTAAAGTCTCAGAGGTGTCACAGACCAGGGAGCAAACTTTAAAAAAATAAACCTATATCCTTTATCTGTATCTATATCTTTCACACTGTCACCACTTTAGTCAGTTTCTCAATGCTGTCTGACTTCCCTAACCTGTCTGTGGCTCTTAGGCCTATAGGTTCCTACTAGAGATATAAATCTTTACAAATAAGTTAAAAATATATAGTTCTTTTTTACAGAAATCCATGATCTCCTTTAAAAGCTGGGCACTGTAGTTGTCAGAAAACCTCAGTCAGACTGAAGTGAATAGTTTCTTTACTGAAGACTATTTTTAACTGGAGCATTTCAGGGAGTATTTACATGAGCAGGGCAGTTTTGCAGGACTGACACAAAATAAACTACAGTGTGTTTGTTCATGATAATGAAAGAAGCCAGTGCTGAATTATGGATTGAAGATCAACAACTTGCCAGGATATCTGTAAAACAACCTATGGCTTTTATTCAGCACAACCAAACAGGAAACACAGTTCCACAATGATAAAATGTTTGAAGAATGTAAATAAAAACAACAAAACAGTGTTAAGTAGTGGTATAAAAGAAGGGCAAATAAAGGCATTGTTCACCCAACATCAAGGGGAGGAGATTCATACTGCTTCTCCAAACATTTTTCACCATGGCAGCCCAATCAGTATGAGCCATACCATGTCTTTTGTTTACCACCTTCCTCCAGGCTATAATCAGTCAAACTGCAGCCATCCTGGATGTCGGAGTATCCTCAAAAATAGCCTCATGTCTCTCTGTGGGACATGAAGGGAAGGATGTGGTAGCAATGAGGATAAGGAATGTGTCTTTTCTGCTGACAGATGTCCTGTGCAGCATGCTGACAGGGCACTGAACTCAGACCCCATGTACGGTTTTAGGGGTTGCCTGCACAAATCATTGAGAATGTTCATTACAGTTTGACAAGCCAACAACAACCACATAAACAGATGTACCCAAAACTGGCCTTTGCACCTTGTAGTTTTTTTAGGTTTTAGTTTTATAGCATCTCTCTCTGTAAATGTAGACAAATGTTATTCCTACAAATCACATTTGATTATAACATTATCCACACTAACCTGCACACCTGCTATACAGTTACTGACATGACTCTGTTAGTGGGACCTATGGAGTTAAACAAGGGAGGATTCAATTGTTCTACTTTTTGCAAACTTAACCCACAGACAGAGGGCTTCGTAACAGAAGAATATGCTATGGGGGTGAGCATGTTAACCGTCAAGAAAGACATTAACATTGTATGACTCAGCTGTCAAAGTTTTGCAAACCTGATGAAACTCATCAACTCCTCAGATAAATATCTGTTTGTTTGTTTTTTTGGGCTTAATTTTTACCTATGATCACCAGCTGGCCACTGACTTTGTCTGATGTAGGGAGGTAGTACAAAGTGGGGTTTTAGAGCTTATTCAGAAAAAAAACAGTAGCCCTAACATTTAGGTAACACTAAAAAAACCTTCACAATAACTATGTTTTGTACCTCATACCCAAACACCCAAATATCCTTTAATAATCCTTTCAGCATTCCATACTCCTACCTCTAAAATCTTAACTTCCACAAATAGAAAACTCTCTGTATCTTGAAGTCTGTCTCCTCCCAAAAGCTATAATCCTATTCTGTATGAATCATCTTTGCTTCAGAGGTTGAGCAATACTGGGACAAACTGAGCCCACAGTGTTGTCACACAAAGGATTCAATAATTGGTAAAACCTGTTTACCTGCAGGTGATTTATCACAGCATGTAAGAACAGAGCCATTTTTTGCAGTGTATTTGGTACTGGCTCCTTAAGAGCAAACAATATTTTCCTCCATATAAAAGTTGATCCTGGCAAAGGAAACATATGTATGAGGTGCATGCCCAGCTGTGTTTTGTAAAAAAGGATTATTTAAGTTTAATGAGACTAAGGACTTTAAGTCCATGAAGACCTTGAGCATAACCTGAGCTATGAGTGGAATGTTAAGAATTTTAATTAGATCCAGGATAGTTTTTTAACCAATACACTCATCAAACTCTGAGCCCATTTTTTTTTTACTATCTTTCATTTTAGCAATCTGAGAGAATGCAGAGAAGAGAGAAAAAAACAGCAAAGTTATTAAGTTTGGCCTTCCTCAAAAGTGTGTGTTCCTCAGGTTTTTTTTAATGTGAAATACAGCCATCCTGCCAAGACCAATGTGATCACTGCTCACACTGAAGGTCGGTGGGGGTGGGTGGCCACACCCATTCGAAGTCACCTTGACTTTACAGATCACTTAAGAGATGTGTAGTTCAACAAGTTCATGAGTAGACTATGGCTGACATACAGTTAGCTGTAACATAAAAAGTATTTTCCCTCATTGTTTCCCAGAAGAACAGAGTAAATACAATAGTGTATAACTGTTTCATACAAAATGGTTGTACTTTAAACAGCGTTCACAAAAACAGGTCACAGTGAACATAAGAGTGCAAGAGTAGCCTCTAATATGTTAAACTGCAATCACCATCCAAAAAACTGGGCAAATAAAGAACAAAGGGCATAGTGCATACAGTCTTAGATGCATATGATGTCCACTGTATATCCCTATATTTATGTCACTGGACAGACAAATATTAGGAATAAGAGGCTTAAAGCATTTTTTTTCAGTATAAAGCAGAGAGTGGTCTGTAATACTCTAAGGGAAATAGTAGGTTTTGTATCTTTATCTAGTTAACACAAAGAATTTAACAACACACCTTGTAAATCAATGGCTATAATCTGAGAGCTTTTCCAAAAGAGCACAAATCACTAATCCTGAGTGAATTTATCCCATCATGCCATTCCTACGGGCTTCAGGCTGTCACAGATAATTCACTACATTTACAAAATCAAACAAAGCTCCAACATTCCTCCCCTGTTCCTGGCACCACATGCTACCCTCTGAACTAAAATTCAACCCAGCACAAAAATATGAGAAAGCAAAGGTCCAGGTGGGATCTAATAACATACACTGTAGCCTAAGTGACAGCAAACTAAACTCTGAGGCATTTGAAGACAGCTTAACAAACATGTGTTAAGTCTAGTCCATGACCAATTTACTTTAGGAGATTACTTTAAAAATTCTTTAAGTGCAAGCCAGCAACAGGTGGAAAAGTTTAAAAGACTTTTCAAGGAGAATGAATTAATATCTCACCATCAGATGCAACCAGATCCACTTTTGTTGGTCCTTGGAATTAGGATGTGGCGTTCAGTGAGACAAAATTAACAATAAAATGCTGTCGATATCAGACCAGAGAACCACAGTCTAGCTGGGCAATGCTTCAGCCCAAACAATTCAGCAATGTGACCTTGCCATTTAATCTTACAGCTTAAAGACTTAAAATGGCCAGAATTATAGTCATTTGAATCACATGCTTGTAAAACCTACGGTAATGGGGTGAAGGTGGTTTTGACTGTATCCCTCTAAGCCTGTATCGTGCCTGAGATCCTGAGTTTCGGCCATCAAAGTTGGACTTTGGACCCCTTTTGGGTCAATACAGAAATGACGAATGAAAATTAAGCAGGGACACAGCTCCTGACTAACAGGTGCTGGTATTTTACCATGGCAAATTAACTAGCAAGGTCTTTTGTAGTAAATCATTACACAGTCAACAGAGAAGAAGAGAGGTTTCAGTGTGATTTCAGAGTTGATTGAGCAGCAGCGTGATTAGCTAGTCTCCCTCTCATGGCCACTGTATGCATATTGTGGCTCATATCCCCTACTTACAAGTCATGGCATACAAGAATTACAGGCTATAGCGCATGCTCTGTGGAATGTTAGAGAAAACCGATATAAAATGGTGAATTTTAAGCACTCTGATTTTACTACACATTCAGTGAAAATGTGCAAAATGACCACATATTGGTAACATGCTTTGACTGACACAAGACTGCACAGATCACACTTAAAAGAAGACATTCATACTCTCATACTCTCTCCACTGTGTAGCATCATGTCCAAAAGCAAGTATGGATTTCAAAGTTGAGCGACTGCTTTGAAACAACAATCAGAACAGTCTGGAGTGCAGAGATATCACCCTTTTAAAGATTTTTGAGCGAGCCTCGCCCCTCTATCCAGTCAGAGGGGAAAGCCAGGGGTGGTAGCACACAGCTGTCAATCAATACATGAATGTGCCTCTAGTCTACCGCTCTTCTCACACTGGGGCTTAGAGCTAGTATTAGCTACTGGAAGATGATGCTATGGCTGACTAACTGGCTGGCTGCATTAGCTGAGACAGCATGTTAGCATGCTAGCATTTACTAATTAGCATCAATAAAATCATTAGGATTCATCTTCTAGGCACAATGGTTATTGGCATTAAATGTATGTCAATCCATCCATCAGATGTCAAGATATTTCACTAAAAGCCAAAAATGTCAACCTGCCAGTGGCACTAGAGGGAAAATAACAGAATCATCAAAGTTAGTAGAATTCATCCTCTGGGGACCACAAGAGCAATCCTGCTAGCATTTGTAAAGCAGTGTACTGTATATTTGAAATACTGTATCAAAATCTGGTGTTTGTCTCTGTTAATCCTCTTACACTTCTATCTTTCATTTAATTGTAAGAATGAAATCCTGTAAAAATACACACAGTAACAATAGACAGCAACATGTTTGCCACATACAGTAAGCAGTGATGTGTCAGAGGAGTCAGCACCTTGTGTTTAGATAGATGACAGCAACTAGTAAAATTATAATCTTAGCTGGTCTCAGTCACCACTGCCAAAAGCGATAGTTTGTGCAAACACAAACACAGAGAGTAATGTTTAACTTTGCCAGCCATCATCACCTGAGCCATCATGATAAAAGGTCCCATGAATCTGTTTTAAATACTAATGTATTTTAACTTTGATGTTGAGGATGTTCACTTAATGAGGGACTTAATTTCAGAGTTCTGACAGTAGCCTCTGTCTGCTGTACACGGACATGTACAAATACCTGAGACTCATTCTTACTGTTATTGGTGATTAACTTCATAAAACTACTGAAACACTGACAATCATGTTTTATTGCATGAAGTTTTTATCTACATTGCTGACACTGACATTTTGATTGGAACTGACAAAGTAAAAAAATTAAAGATTTTGCCTGCTTAGGCTGAATAAAAGTATTTCCATCTTGCAGTTAAAATCAGACTCTCCAACCAGCTAACTTGCATTCAACATCTCAATTTTCAGCTATCTGAGTTTCTCAGATTACTTAGATTACTTAGATCTCAGATTACTTACCTTGGTTATGAGCAGTGGCTCTCGATGCTCTAGTCCACCTCTGAGAGTAAATCCCCATGGCGCACCTCCTGAAAGAAAGACATCCACCAGCTTCCAGCCCTCAATATCTCTGCTCCTCTGGTCCAGATCTCCTGATTTCTGCATCACATGCCAAAGGCTCTCTGCTTCTGTGTAGTGTAAATCAGTTATATATCCTTCAGGATCCATGGTACTGTTATGAAAATAAGGAAATTAAAAAGAAAAATGACAGCATTAACCCAAGTCCAGTCAACATGTGATAATAAGTGCTTGCTCTATAGTAGCTAATGTCGCAGCATATTCCATTTCAGTGCTATGCTGATGACACCCTGCTGTAACTCCCTCTGAGATCTAATGTCAAAACAGCCTTGAGAGAGCAAAAAGCTACAGCTAGATCTTCACTTGTACTAAGGAACAAGATAATATTACCTCTATTGACAGTACATTTTAGAAATCATCATGATTTTATTGATCACTTTCACAGTTCAGCATGGTCTGGCCTCATGCAATACCACTGATCTTTTAAGCCCTCCTGAACCTGAGTGTGAGCTGAGGAGATGACTGACAATCTACACTCATGAATAAAGCTAAGTGAGTATTGCCAGTGGGTGAAGAGGCCAAAAATCATTTAGAGACTCATTTTAGATTATTTGATAAGTTGTTAAATGGTAAATATTGTCTTTTATCCCATTAATCCTCTTAATGCTTTTGATGCTGCTTTTACAGCTGACCTTATTTTGGAATGTGTGTTTTTCTCCTGCATTTGTTTATATGTAATGCCCACTCAAGGCAAGTTGTGTTTGTTATTATTAGCAAAACTACAACAGAAAATGTTGGTTAAAAGGTTAAAAGGTTGTTTCGTTATAAAACAATTTGATGTATGAAATAATAAATCTTCACAATGAATGGTGTGCCTCATTTCTTTTTCAAAAAACAAAAAAACAAACAAACAAAATGTAAAAATTCAGATTTCGTAATAGATAGTCTATTGAAACACAAACATGTTGTAATTAAGCTACATTTGGGATTTTACAGAGAGCTGTTCATATCAATTAGATCAAAACAAATTTCTCAAATTCTGACCAACTGCGTCTCACTAACAAAACACTAGAAAACATGAAACCGCTTATTTATAGCCTGTTGCCCTTTATATGATGTGGGCTTTAATTTGTGTTACTAACAAGTGTGTTTAGAAGACAAGAGAAAAGTGAGTAAGTGTTAAATAAACCTTGCAGTCCCTTTATATTATACACAACCTGACACAAAAGCTGTGAGAAAATTATGGAACATGGGGTCGCTATTGAGCTTTACAACTCTATCACTAAATTAACCTTTATTTGGGCAAGGATCTAAATTTAAGTGCATGCATTTTAAAGTCCTAGGCCGAATTAATTCGGGTTAATTAGGACTACAAGCTGTGGAGTAACGGACGTATCATGTCAATAGGTTTGTGACATTCATGATTACTATGGCTGGACTTTTCATAGAAAACTGTAATTACATTTGTGTTTTTAATTTGAAAGGAAAAACGCTTCAGGCCAAAAAATAAATATGTGAATGCTAAATCCAGTACGTTTGGCGGTCACATGAGCTGTTATTCTGTTTTTAGGGACTAAAAACGCGTCCCGGTGTCACTAATGTAAGAAATCTGTAACGCTCGGTAAACACCTGTTGTCATAGTCCAGACAGGCTGACTTAAACTTAATGCTCTTATGTGTGAGAGATTTACACACACTAACAATGTCGAGCAGCACAATGGGAACCATCTTCACTTGTACCAACACATAAGTCAAACAGAGCAGAGTTGCACAGACCTACAAAGGTAACCGAATCTTCGTGTGAAACAAACGTATAATAAGAAAAATTAACCACTCCTGTGAGACCTAAAGCATTATAAGAAAAATATAACAAAACAACTGTTTGAACGGCTGCCCTTACCTGGGAGACCAACTTCTGGATAAACCGGTGGACACGAAAGCTTCCTCGGTGTGGCACGCAGCTATATCCCAGGTTTACGTTACACATACTTCATCTTTTGTAACAGGTTTTATTTCCAAAAGAATAACTTTCCAAACAAATGGCTAGCTGTGCGAACGGTTTCGTGGAATAAGCCGACAGTTTCCACTGTTTTACACGCAGCAGTTCAGTCCGTATCCTACAGCATGACACAAACCAAGACCGACACACTGACACATTCAGGAGAGTTTAAATTAGCTAAGCTAACCTAGCTCCATCCATGGACAACAGGGATAACAAGTGTAGCACAACACAGCACAACCGTGCCATCTAGCGTTACGGTTAGGTGCTGGCAGGTAAGGTAAAGGTTCTCTTTAAAAAAAAAAAAAAAAAAAAAAAAAAAAAAAAAAACTTGCTCTACTTTCTACTTAGAGATATAAACCTGTTCTAACTCCAGAGTTGAGCCTTTAACGATTCTGCCTGGAGGGTGAGACATAACTAACCACTGTAAATCGCAATTTAGCCAACAATTAACCAATTAACTTGGATAAAAATGTATAATGTCAAGGAGGGCGCGTTTCCATGACAACCTGCTAACTTAAGGGTAGACACTAAGGCCAAACTTCATATATCCGCGGAAATGGGTGAGTGTTGAAACGTCACCAGCAGTGTAGTTAGTTTCAAACTATCCGAAAATTGACATATAAACGAAGTCATTAGTCATTAGAGCACGTTTAAGAACTTCTTTAACTTTATCGACAAAATATTTAAAGTATGTTCAAAAACTTGGGAACCTGGTTTGGGATAGAAAGCGAAAATGGCCAAGTTGAGAAAGAAGACGAGTCTATTGTTGATGTCAGCGAAGACAAGAGACATGAAATAAACAAACCAACGGCTGCTGCCGAGAAAGACGCTGATCCCCCTCAACTTCTCCAAAAAGCTAAGGGTTTCAGTGGTGAGTTTGACAAAGTAGAGTACACTGAGAGTTGTGTCTGAATGTGCTGAATGTGTTAAGTTGTTTTGCTGTAGCATACGTGTATCCTCAGTAGTGCTACTTGCTTCTTTGCAGGTTACATCTATAATTTCGCCAGCAGTGCCTCAAAGAAACTGTCCGAGTCTGTGGTTGAAACAGCTCAAACATTTAAGAAAAGTGTAGAGGAGGGGAAAATAAATGGAATTATTGATAAGGTAAATATCCCTTGGTGCTTCTCGTAATTTAAATGATTTCACATCCTTCTTTGTACTAAAGAAGTTTGGCCTATCTGAAGAAATATCTTCTTTCCTCAGACCATTTTGGGTGATTTCCAGAAAGAACAAGAAAAGTTTGTTCAGGAGAATAAAGCAAAAAAGTTTGGTAAGTTTGAATGGTGTTTATTTCTGTATTCAGTCATTCATTAATGTCTAGACTTCAAGTGGTCATTTAACTGTAATTATAACAGTTACTTGATTGTTTGCTGGACAAAACTACAAAACATGTAAAAACATTAATATCACAACAGGATGATTTTCATTGCTCCTAGGTGCTGCTGTGCCACCATGGGTTGGTTATAATGAAGAGGAGACCATACAGCAACAGATTTTAGCTCTTTCAGCCGTTAGTATTAATCCTTAGAACACATTGCTTTTGATACAGACAAATAATTAAATTGTGTATCCATATATTATCAAAAAAAATGTAATTTCAGTTTATTGCTTGATTTGACAGGACAAAAGAAATTTTTTGCGGGACCCTCCTGCTGGGGTGCATTTTCACTTTGACTTTGAGCAAATGTATCCAGTCGCCATGGTGATGCTGGAGGAAGATGAGCTCCTCAGAAAGATGCGCTTCCATCTGGTCCCCAAACAGTGAGAATGTTTCATTTACTGTACTTATTAACTTTGTCTTGTGTTTTCATCATGTGCATCCCCTGCATAAGACTGGGTTTATTAAAAACAAAATTATTTTATTCCACTGCATAGATGACTGTCTCTTTCTCTATGTAATTTTTTAGGGTGAAAGAGGAGGTCTTCTGGAAGAATTACTTCTACCGTGTGTCCTTGATTAAACAGTCGGCTCAGCTCACAGCTCTAGCAGCACAACAGGCTGCCGAGCGGAGGGATGTGGAGAAAACTGGCTGCAGTCCTGATGATCCTCATCGAAAGGGTATCTACTGTGTAGTGTAAAACTATGTCTTTAATCCTAATGCTCTTGTCAGTGAGAATAATAAAGATAGTGAATTTTAAACAATAGCTTGTCACACACAAAAAAATCAATCAAAACAAAATGAGTGGTGAGGTATAATCAATCATTAAATGGTAAACCTAAAAATGAGCTAACCTTAGGTACTTTTCGTTCTTGAAACTTACTGAATGTTGTATTTTATCTTTGATTTTGTGTCACAGTCTTCTTCATAGCAATTTAAAAGCAGTACTAGGGAATAATTTATATGCATTAGTCTGCACTGTTAATGTTATTTGGAACATGAATTTCACCTTTGGGGGCAGCACAGTGGTGCAGTGGTTAGCACTGCTGCCTCACAGCAAGAAGGTTCCTGGTTTGCCCGGAGCTTTGCATGTTCTCCCTGTGAATATGTGGGGTCTCTCTCATCCTTAACAGATAAGCAGTATTGATAGTGGATGGATGGATGGATGGATGGATGGATAGATATCACCTTCTTAAGAGATAATGCCAAATTATTTTTGCAGATGGAGTTAAAGGGAAAACTCCCCGTGCCACCTGCAGTACCAAACCAAAGTCAAATGAGGTAAGCTAACTGTTTTCAGAGAATAAAATACCTGATAAGAATATTTGTTTTAAGCAGTAATTGGACTAAAATTAGTATAGTAGTGTGTATTCAGACCTTCTCCTGTTTCTGTGATGAAAGGATGAAGAGGACATCTCCACCAGCCCACCTGTGTCTGAATTTGTGAGTGATGCTTTTGACTCATGCAAGATAAATGAGGACGACTTACGCAAAGAAATGGAGCAGTTTGTTCTGGACAAGCGAGAACATCCAAACTCACAAGAGGGTAAGTCTTCATGTCAAACTGGGTTATCATGTAACTGGTAGAGCTGTTTGTCAGAGTTCAATGAGTGACTCAATGTGTTTTTTTCAGAGGAGACTGCGGACTGGGAGAGAGAGTTGCAGGAGGAACTTGCAGAATACGACGTGTTGGCTGATAATGAGAACCATGATGAAAAGTGGGACAGAGAGATTGAAGACATGCTAAAGGAGGACAGTTAGGGCACCCTAGCCTTAACTGTTTGAAGGACACCTTTAAGGTCAGGAAACAGCAACTGACAGCATATTTTATGCTCCTAGTGGAATGATTAATTTCAATATTGGTCCTCTAAGAGATGGAGAATACTGAATATTGTTAACATTTCAGCATGCTATTTCTGTGGCCATAATAGTTCTAAACTTTATGAGTAAATATTTAGTACTGTCTCTTATAGTTGAGAGGAGAAGATATTGTCCTGCATCTCAAATTTCTTTCACTTTTAGATGATTTAAATGTGAGCTATATAACAAGCGTGGAATATTTTAGAATGAAGTTTATCCTATGACAGAGCCAACTCTTTTTTTGTCTTGTGTTGGTCTCTAATAACACATGACAGCGTATTTTACGATCATATTTGCTGACAGTATGTTAATGTATAGAATGTAATACACAGTGTATGTCATACTTGTTAAGGACCGTGGGTAATGTGTATTCTATCAAAATGATATAATGGATTACTGAACATGCGGTAAATATTTGGGCACACATACTGTATACTGTAGATGCTGATACAATGTACTCTGTAAACTTGCAAGTCCAAACAAATGTTGTGTTCTACATCAAAATTTATTCAGGCACAGACCAAAATCCTTTGTTTTTATGTTGTTACCTATGCAAACTGTCGTGTATTGTTACATTTCTATTAACCATTAGCTTCAGTTCATTGTCTTTTTTTCTGAAGTTAATACATGTTGTTCTCTTGAGTTTACATTTGTAATTTGTTTTTGGATACAATGTTTTATCATATGCATTTTTTTTCTAATGTGCTGTGAATGACCTGTGAAGAATTAAAGGCAATATGTGGCAAATGTGACAATACAGTCCCTCTGCCCCCCGAGTACTCTTTATTGCTGAACTTGACAAGAAAACATAACCTTCCTCCTTTATCCATGTCAGACACTGTAATAGTAAACTACACAATTTGTCCTCTGCAAGTAAACACAAGTCCAGTAATGTAATACACAGGTTGCACTGCACTCATGCTGTAGCTACTGTATATTTCACTTTATACACAGCACAGAATCGGTCACACATCTGAGATACAGAACAACACACACAATCAATTTTACATGAAAATGCTTATTTGAAGTTATATAAAAGTGATAATAGGAAGAGATTTCAGTATTTCAACATGATATCTATAGGAAGTTGCAAAATGGAAAAGATAAAAGTGAGCACTTCAGAAAAAAAAAAACATTTAAACACATTTTTGGTTTGAAACAATACCAGTTTCTTAAAGATGTACATACAATGCAAGATAAACATAAAATGTACAGACAGAATGCCAGTTTATGATGTTTGCACAGTCCTGTGTCCAAGGCATCTAATATATGTCTGTGTATGAGTATGAGTACTCATCCAAGTGGCTGAAAACTGCTGTGTACATAAAAAAATCGTAATAATCTGCTACAGTTTATGAGACTATTGCTATTTTATGCATGATCACTCTTTTCTCTGGGTCACAGTAGTAAATAGATTTACATGCTGTATGGTATGACACATGACTATCAGCATCAAGTTCCTTTGTTTTTATGTTAAATCATTTCCAATATTGAGTAGACAGTGAAACGGCTTTAAAAATATTTTTTGAAGGCCTTGTGCACTCTTATAGGTGTTTCCAGTTATTCTTCCTGATTAGACCTCTGCTCAGGTTGGAGTTTTCTGGAGCCATGCAGACCAATCAAATGGTATGAACTGGTTGCACATTAACAGGTGAAACAAAGCAAACAGGGGAGTAAGGGAGTTGTCAACTGACAGTCTGTATAGGCCTAAATAACCCTGGGAAGAGCTCTAAAACGTGAAAACACCTGAGAGGATGTGGGAGCTTTAAACTGTCATGCTGGTCAGTGGTCTGTATGAAAGTACATATGAAAGAGGGAGAACAGTGATTTACAGTGTATGCCCGCATTTTAAACTGGACTCTGGGAAGGGGGGACTGACAAACCCACAGGGATCCTACAACTAACTGTGAGGAGCTTTTTAGCCTCATTTAGCTCACTGTTTTGGTTTAACAACCACACAGTTGTTGAATGCTTAAGTCTCATCATTCTCATCCACCTCACTTCTAGCAGCATCAGGCTGCTGTTTACACTATAGGTGACAAAGTCTGCTTACCTGCTGCACTATACCAGCACAGGATGAAACAGAAAAGATAGCTAGCTAATCAACTAACCAATGAAGAAAGCTACAGCACATCTGTCAACACAGAAAATGTTTCAGCCATATTTTTCAGTCACCTGCCTCTATTTTAACTAATCCAGCTCTCTAATCAGGTTTCCAAGCAGATCACATTTTAGCTATTCATAAATCCAAAGTTTATTTTCATTTGTATGTTTTATGTATATTTTCCCACATTTTACACACAGTACACTACAATGATTGTGTATTGGAATCTGAGCCCTGCAGAAATGTGGTTGACCAGTAGCTATAATACTGTACCCTGAATGCACCCTGTGTAGACACAGATGGAGCACGGGAGCTGCTGCAGCTGCTCTGTTGATGTGCTGCTAACTCTACAGCCTCTGTGTTGAAATGATGTCAAATATCTAGCTGCTAAATATTCAGATATTCCCCTCAGGAGTTGGTGGTAACGTAAAAAGAGCTACAGGGATACTGGTGTTCAGCAGATGACTAGAAAACCAGCTCTAATGGGACGGTCATGTTGCTCCATGTCTGTTGGATAACATTAAAAAGGCCATAATATTTCAGTGATATGTCACAGTCATCTTGCATTGGAGTTCTGCCACCTAGTGGCCACAAATTGACCAATTCAGCTTTAAGTCAAAGAATCTGGTGCCTTAACATGAGCATGTAGAATACTGATTAGATATTTTACGTTACTGTAATGCATGTTTTTCCTTTACAGAAAAAGAGAAGCACAGTAGTAAACATGAAGAAAAAGAACAGTCGGCTTAGTTCTTTCACATTGTACATTAATAAAATAAACTCAGTGTATTTACCTGCTACATTGCAGTGGCATGCAAATGGGACAGTAATATATTCTTTTAATTGAAATGGATGAACATCCATTGGATTAAGGCATTCAATATTAAGTGGAATTCTGCCATTAGAAACCAACACACCAAACAGTCAGACTGTACAAGTGATAATGGTCTGTAAACTGAGAATACTCATAATATGACACATACAGCATTGTGTTTTAAGCCAGTTCATCCACAGTCATTTCAGTTAAGACTGCAATGGTGCATAACAGTGTAACTACAGTGGGTAAACTACAAATGCCAAAGATGTTGTGCTCAAAACTACTGTCAAGTTCATGTTAATCACAATGCATTGTTGGATGAGATGAAACATAACTCTTTGGTTTTTTTAATGTAATACTTTTGACTTCCCTTTACAATATATACTATTCTATAAGTCTCACTTAAACATTTGAAATTCAAAACTAAAGCTACTTCAGAGAGTGAAGTGATCCCATCAGCTTTGGTCAAATTTAAATCAAGCAGTTCCCTCAGTGCAGTATCTTGGTGTGGACTGGAAAGCAGCAAAAAGCTTAACATGCTGTATTTTTCCATGGTAACAGTAAACGTCATCACACTCAACAAATAAATAACTCAGTAGAAGATACACAGGCATTGTTTGTCTCTGGAAAAAAAGAAAACAGAGGCAGAGTTGTGGAACACAGATGCACCGGAAATCCATGTCCACAGTGTGTGTGTGTGTGTGTGTGTGTGTGTGTGTGTGTGTGTGTGTGTGTGTGTGTGTGTGCGCATGTGACTGTGAGGTTGTGTGTGCTGAGAGGTGAACTGAAGTTGGTACTGGCTACATACAGCAGAGTAGCTGGCAGATGGATGTGTGTGGCAAGTGGAGGATGAGGATGATGATGATGATGATAATGATGATGACCATGTTTATGTCAGCCCAATTTCCTCCAGCACGCTGCGTGGGGTCTCTGCTTCCTGCGGAGGGAGAGAGGAACCAGAGCTCCAGTGAAATGCTCAGTGAGCTACACACCACAAACTGATTACAGATTTCAACAAGAACACCATTACTGAACTGTGCACACACATGCACGCTGTGAAGCCACGTTTTATTTGGTATAACAACATTTCTTTCTCAACAGCAGTAGTGGGGTATTTCACATGGCAGCTGTTGACTTTGTGCAAATAGTTAAAATAGTTAAAACTGCTTTATTCAAATTAAGGGTTGCATTGTAGTGAGGAACCCATAACTCTGTAGGTCAGTTCACACTACGAATTCTTCTGGTGTGATACAACAATTGGTTGATAAAGTTAAAGCTGCACTGTGAACAGTTTTCATATTAACAACAAATCAAATACAAATAAAAGAAGTGGCTCATAGAAGAAAGAGCCAACAACCCTTAAGTTCATTTCAGCCTCCAATTTCTGCAAAAATATTTAGGAATTTGATAGCACAATTAGTTGTTAAACTTCAAGTTTCCCTGTGGCGTTTTCTTGTAAGCAAGAAGTTTGTTTACATTCAGTTTCTCATCAAAACACATTTTGACTAAAATTCTTTTTCATCCATGTTGCACCTATGCTAATGTATATACATAGTTATACAGCAGAATATCAGAGCTGGTGGCTTTTGGCAGAAAGAAAGAGAAGCACTTACTTTGGCATCCTAAAACAAGGTTCAGCACAAAGTAAAGAGAGGACTTGCATCAGAGCAGTGACACAGAAATCTCGCTTTATGATAAAAGGAGAAAAACAACACACTTCTACACAGTGACTGACACAGTCAAAGTGTCATTTTGTTTTCAGTGCAAAATATTCAACCCCAATCTTGAAACATAAACTATGCATTTGTAACCAGTTATAGACTTTTTCACTCTAGGGGTAGATATTGCTGTAACAATGTATCCCTTGTCACCTGTTATCTAGGCTAAATATATTCATCTGCAAAGCAAATAGAGCTTAGCACCATTCAGTTATGAGGTTACTGAGTTTGTTTCCAACACAGAGGAAAACAGTTGAACAGAAAACTAAATTACTAAATGTCAGCTCAAACTTCAAAAGGTGTCATGAGGGAAAAGAACACTATGAACACAGGGAAGCAGTTATATCAAAGAAAGACACCAGTGTGCTTAAAGACAAGGAATCATTAACAATTTATTCATTATCTATCATATACATTGATAGAATACCCTCAGTTAATTGTCATAGTCTATTAATATAATCTGTCTTTATTAGTAGGACACAAATGAACAATGACAGATCATATAAAACATTTGAAGTGCTTAGTCACTGTGCAATTATTATAGATAAATCTAAGTGTAAGGCTAATTATTTCAGTCATGTTTCAATGTATGTTATCCTTTTGATGTAGAAAGCCCTTGGTTAATCAGTGCAAAGTGCAAATATTTCTTTACTATTAATCCCATTAATATTACTTACCTTGAGAGTGGCTTTTATTATTTATTTATTTAAGTGGGAAATAAATCAGAGTCTATCAATAATTTAAAATATATAGAGAAAAATATAAAGAATAACAACTCAGCTAGTTACTGGACAGATACTGAAAAGCTACGTCTTGTAGTGTGTCCTGTGGTCTGAGCAAGGTTAGTTTCACACAAATCACAGCAAGGACAAAACCTAAGGTTCAAACATGTATGATCTGAAGAGAGAATATATGAACAAAAAGACACGATAAAGGAACAGGTAACGCATGACCTCTCTTGCATTCACTTCCTACCAATGGCTGATGTCGTGCAAATTCAAATGTAAAAACAAGACCAATGAGGAAACCAGTAAAAATATCACATATAAAACTGATGGGATAATAATGACATACATGTTGAATCTGTGTTTAAGTAACATCACAATTCAAATGCTCATGATTTGTGATCTGGCCTTCACAAATTTCTTTTGAAAGTGTGTGTTTACATTTAAGTACTTTGACGCTATAGTGTATACTTAAACACAGTCAGACACAGTTGTGCACCTGTACTACAACCTGTGCAACAGGGGGCAGACTCTCCCTAAATATTCTGAGTGGCAATAGCACAGATGGACAGAGAAAAAATAGGGATTATGTAAAGAACATCCATCTTAACAAAAAACTGGATATGATCTTGGTCTGAGCTTAAAACCAGTGGTTTTCAATCACATGTCATCCCAATCCAATAGTGTACAGATTTTCTGTAAACCAAGTCATAAGTAAATTAGCTGCTGAAAGGGCTTTTTGTGTGTTGTTTTGTTGACCTTGACACTTTGTTCTTGTCTTTGGAAAGATTTTAAATATTTCCTAAAACTTAAAAATAAAGCCAATGCAGGACAAAAGATGCAACTCTAAGCTTTGGAAGAAGTCTAGTAAGTGGACCTTAACTTAAAGTTATTTGTCAAACAGCATACAATTGGGTTGTGATGGCACATGGTGCAAACATGCTGTACTGCTGGTGCAATGAAACAAACAGTAAGTGGAACAATGACAGCATGAAACAATATATCGCCACAAAAATATGTTTCATGTTCAATATCGAAGACTAACTTCAGTTTAAGTGGTTGTTATTAAATTGTTACATTTTCAGGCCTCAGTAACAAGAAATTGCCCTCTTTGTCCATCCTACCAATCCAGCCTAAATGTGTTCATCATTTACTGTGGTTTTCAATTTACTTTTGATATTGTGACAATTTTGTATCATAACTGTCATGTATTGAATTGAACAGTGAACTGAGAATATTGTGACACCCCCAACCAAACCAATGACAATGACAGGTGTTCAGAGGGCAGAAAGAAAGGTGCCAGGCACTGAGGAGCTCAGCATGCAGGGTGGATTTTAGCAGCAGCAGCAGCAGCGGCAGCAGCAGCAGCAGCAGCGGCAGCAGCGATGGCAGCCAATCAGTACACAGGCACATTAAAGTACTCATGACGGGGCTGGGGGAGAGAAATGCATACAGCTTAGAGAACACAAGAACACTGAGCCCTAACAGCCACCTCATTCAGACACTTCATTCACAGGACATGCAGGAGACAGAGCAGCAGGCAGGAGGGATCACATAGTGATAAAAACCAAACTACTCTCATCACTGTGTCCCCTTTTACTATCAAATAGATAGTTTGACTTTTTGGGAAATACATCCATGCACTTTCTTGCCAAGAATTAAATCAGAAAAGAGATCCCACTCTGGTGTCTGTACATTAAATTTGAAGAGAGAGCCAGGAAGCAGTTAGCTTAGCCCAGCATAAGGACTCAGGTAAAAAGGCAAAAAGTTCAGTTCCTACACTTTTTCCAGTTCTTGTGTGAATCAGACAAATACCATACAAACTGTTCACTGGTGAGCTTTTTTACCTTTGGACAAAGCCATGCTAGTTATTTCTGCTTAGCTTTGCCAACGGTCTCCTGGCTCTGGCTTCATATTTACCATACAGACATAAGAGTGGTATTGCTTTTCTCATATAACTCTTCACAAGACAGCAAATAAGCAAATTTCTCAAAAAGCTGGTTCCTTTAAAAGGGATAGTTGTTGGGACATTTTATTTTTCTTTGTTACCCAAAGCCAACAAACTCACACTGCTGGCTTTGGATATTAGTGTTTTTTTTCTTTGTTAAGCTTTATAGTAACAGTGAGTTTAGCTGGCTTAATTTAACTCATACTCTGGATTTCTATAGGAAAAATCTGTCTGATCCTGAGTAAGGAGCAAAAATAGTACAATTCCCCCATTAGTGAAACATTCACTTCATTTTGAGCAATGGACTATTTATAGTTTAGCTTTATAAAATGATATAACTGTGACCACACAGTCAAAGTGTCGCATATTCATACTGCATACATGTAGTTATATAAAACATCAGTAATGTGGACAGTATCAATGAAATGTTACATATAAATGAAGGACAAACACAAACAGACTGAGACAGACTTTGTTTTCAATACAAACATGTACTGTACATGTATTGCTGTGGAGAGACTGTCACTACTGACAAGAGACCAGGAACACTGTCTTAACCAGCAGGAGCTGAGCTACAAACAGACTGATATACACAATGAGAAGACTGAGACTAGTTCTGACTATAGGGCGCTAATGGTACAGACGGCCTAAATCCACAGACACAGAGTATTCACCTCAGCAGGCCTAATTCTGGAAAAGACCAGAGGACTCAGAGGCCATATTTGGGACCATCACACCTGTGAGGCAAACATTTTTTATAAGGACAAAAATAAACAGAAAGATGCACCACTGATCAACACAGGTAAAGTCTAAATCTCGCAGGAACCTACAGCGACTACACTGTGTGTGTTTGGGGACCGGGAGATTAATCACGCACCACCACAATAACAGTGCTCTCTTTGTGGGGAGGGTCTCTGCTCAGTTTTTATCTGATATCTTACATGCTGAGTTTGAGCTGAGCTGGAAATCTTCAGAGGCATCATTATTCCAAAAGAAGATGTGCACACTGGCACCACAATAATGGCCAGCTCCTGAGAAATGTTTCATTAAAGGCTTATTAAAATAGCTTCGACCAAATCCCCTGTGGTATGTTTTCCATGTAATTACTGCACTATGCTCTTACTAATGCCTTAAAGCACAAGGCCCCGATTCCAAATGTGCCCCAATTCAACCCCTGCTTTATCTTAACCAAGCAGTTTTTATATTCACTTATATTATGTACAGCGTGTTTAGATTTTCTGTTGGATGATAATATTTTTTGTCCTCCCTCATACAACTCAGGGAAAAGAATTAAGTGTGTTTATTATCATAGAACCAGTTGTTGTAAACAAAACATAGGAAAATTCTGGATTTTACCACTGCACTCTGGTGTTTTCAAAGTGAATTGGATTAAGCTAATTATTAAATTACACTGACAAGAAGTTTGTGAATAACAAGTAGAAGAGGACCTTTTGAATTTGATCTGATTGCTCTCCTGATCATAAAATAACCGTGAAAAGAAGAGTTTAATCATTAATGCCGTTCTTTGGTCCACAAAGAATAACTGTTTTCTGACTAGTGATATTCTTTTTGTCAATAAATCCCATAAAAAGACCAAAACCAACAATGAACAGATATTAACATGTATTGTCTGTGTTGTCTAAAAACACATCAGTGAGCTATTCTGTTGCACTGAGAGACATGTTCCTTCATTATTATGAACATATGCTGTTCAGCTGCCATTATTGCCATACTTACTAGCCCATCAAACATGTTAATTCACAGCTGAAAATAGTCCCTAATAAATGCACAATTTAATTCTGTTTCAGTAATCCTGGTTTAAAATTGCAGTGCCAGTGTGTTCTAGGAACTAATCCTTTTTTAAAAAGTGAAACTAGCATCTTTAAGATTTATATCTTCAGTAGGAAGCACTGAGAACCACAGACAGGCCCTCGCAGTGTTAACAGACTGTTAGTGTTGATTTTACGCTTTTCATGGCATATATTGAGACTGAAACAATAACACATATTATAGAATTATCTGCTAATATATTTGGATTCATTGTGTAAAATGGTCACTTTGGGTCAAGTGACACCATGTGCAAAAGCCTACAGAGAGTCAACGTAAAATACTGTCGCAATATAGTGGTGTTCTTCAGAATTTCTTTCACCATTTCAAAACATCATACTTCATTCAATGCTGTTAGTAAAAAAAACAGGCTAGTCTTCACACAGGCAGCATAGCTCTTTCACTTGTCTGAGAAAACAATTTTCACATTACAAGTTACAAGTTAAAATACCAATTTACAGTAACTTGTAAAAAAAATGCAAATTGCATCTCTGATGAAAAGGAACCTTATAGGTCCTTATGTGCTACAATTTTACACATTTAAAATGTAACACCAAGTGTTGGATTATGCCGCCTGTTACTGAAACAGTGTATTCAGACATGCTCTAAACATTCAAGTTTAAGTTCATGTCTTAAACATAACTTACACTTCATGTAAGTTATGATCCTTTCATTGTGTCATGTGTTTTTCACTCAGTTATGAGACGGTCAGACTGACAGGAGTACATGCAGATATAAGTTCACGGCACGCAGAACTGGAAACCCATGCTGACTGACTGACTGCACCAGTCTAGTAGTTACCAATTGCCTGGATGGAGGCATGGATGGACTCTAGGCCCATTACAAGATCTCTTCATTTGGCAAACTTCCCCAGTCTTCACTCTGGCTCTATGAATACAGAATTGAGCCAATCAGATCTCTCTCTCTCTCTCTCTCTCTCTGTGTAAACCTGGATTGGAAATTTTCTGAACTAACTTCCTCCAAAGTAAGAATATCAATTAAATGATTTTAAAAAGCTCCTCACCTTTTCACCTCACATTTAAAAGGAAAAAGGCTACATTTTGAACTTACCATAAGCCTTTTAGGATCACAGGACAGTTTGTTCTCTACAGTACAGCTACCTGATGGGCCTGCTGACTGTAAATCAATGAACAGCCTCACAGTTTGTCCTTGGGGAGTATGGACTGGGCTGGGCTGCAACTGCCTCACAGCTAATGGCTTTGGGCCACTATCAGCTTTTCTAATGCTTCTCAGCTTTATTGCTCACTTCATTACTTTGGGTTTACATGAGTAAAATCACTGTTTTGCCTGAATGGAGTCTTATTCATTGCTATATGTAGAAATATTACAAATATGATGAATGACTCAAGTTAAAGCCACATAATGAAGATATATTTACCAGTGACAGAGCAACATGTTATATATATATATATATATATATATATATATATATATATATATATATATATATATATATATATATATATAGTGTTGTTTCAGTATATCCAATCCTTATTATTCTAAATTCAGTTTTAACACTTGATAATGATCTTATTTTTAAACTTCATCTTGCTGCAGACATATTTTTGTCACTCATTGCAAAATATGTGGAATCTTTGCCAGAATTGTTTGATACTGTATGTAAAAATCATTCCCCAGAAATCCAGTGTAGGTCATTATCTACAGTTCACATCACTTTCCTCCACTGGATGTTAGCGGGCTGTCAGCAGTGGCCTGATTTTGCTTTGCAGAACTCATTAGCAGTGGCCTTTTGGCTCACAAACTGGCAAAATTAAGTTAAGCAAACAAATCCAGCAGAACCCATCAGCCTTCTAACACTGATTAGATCAATACTCTTCTACTGTGTAATACACAGTCTGCATTTCTGTGTATTCAACATTATAAAACATCATTAAAACCTGCCTTCACTGGATAATCCTCTGGAATAATTTTGACAGTATTTTGACATTTGTACATTCTCTATAAAACAAACAAACAAAAAACTAATTCAATTTAATAGCTCTGCTGTAACCTATGCAATATTTCTAATCAATTCACAAACATCACCACAGGGTAAAGATATCTGAATTATGATATGTTTAAGCCTCTGGTTTTGGTATATGATATTAACCTCAGCCGTGGTTGTGACCAGTGTTTGTCAGCATACTGCTGTGTATGCTGACGGTTAGAATCATAATTGCAGAAAGCGACACTGTGGTTTTACTGCTGTAATTATGCTCCCTCCATATCAAATGCTAATGTAGGCCAGGCATGTTTCTGGGCTGAAACCTGAGCTTCTTTCACTTCTGCCATTAAACAAGATGGAAAAGAATGTGTGAAATATAACATAACATATAATATGTAATATAATATGTAATATAATATAATATAATATAGTATAATATAATATGTGTGTGTTCAGTGGTATTCTCTTCAGTCCTCAGGGATTCAGAGGCTGAAGTCTGACCAGCTTTTTACTACTTTCTCTCTCTCCTGAACACAGCATTACTTTCTACTTTTCACTCATTTATGCCAGTGTAACAAATGTAAACTCCTCATAAAATATTCCTTGGGTGAAAATGAAGCATAACTGTTCTCTGATAAGACACAGCTAACTTAAACTTTAAACTTATGCTATGCGAAATTTCATGAAGATATACTGCTGAAGAGTAATTGGTTAGTGCCTAGGATTATAGTTGCGCGAAAATATTAAGGATGAAGACCTTACAGAGCAGAAAAACACACCAGTAACTTCAATATATATGGTGTTCTCCTGACACTTGAAATATTGATAATGCTGGTACGTTGTTTCCACTGGTTTTAGCGTTGTGTTGGTGAATCTATAGTGCATCTAAAGCTACTGATCTAACACTACAGCTAGGGTTTTAACAAACTGTACCTGCAAACAGGCGCATCTGAAAGTCTATATTCTGCAAATCACAATCATAAGAGAAATCTGTAAGCTGAAATCAAGAATGAGATTAAGCAAACTAAATGGAAGACAATAACACAATGAAGTCCATGAAATGAAAATCACAAGAAATAAAATGTAAAACATTTGTACAAAAAAGGGTGCACAAATCAACTGAGTACCACACTCATACAGCTCAGAAAATGAAATAAATAGGAGTGGTCATCAGAAACACTGTCCAGAGTGAGAAAATGTGTATGAAAGGAGCAGCATGAAACAGTAGTAGTCCCAAGTGAAGCCCTCCACTTAAAAGAGAAATGAAGCAAGTAAAACATACAAATGCAGCATTCGAGACTATAAGCAGAGGGTAAAGTAATGTAGTTAAAGCTAATATTTCACAGAGGTTAGTGATTTAAATCCATTTGAAGGACTTAAATATCTTTAGCTACCCTGCTTTTACTTTACTTATGTAATATACAAGCACTCCTACTCTAAAAACTGAAAATCATAAACCTTAAATATTTCATGAAGCAAAATTGCAATTTCTATACAATTTATGGTCTGCATTTCTTTACCAACTCAGTATATTAGCATTAAGAAACTACCTCTCTAAGCAGTAGCTTCATTTTTAGTGAAGGAGCCCACCATTCCTACCCTGGATTTAAATTGCCTTTACACGCAAGAGGGATTCACAAATGATTCAGGATGTAATCCAGTGTTACTGATAGTAGTTTTGTCTTGTGGATAGAAATAGAAGAAAAGCAAGAGATAACATTGGCTTTGTTTTCCACCACTGGAGACAGCTCTTGGTGAGTAAAGGCATAACGTTTGATGCTGTTCACGCAATGTTTATTCTAGACGGGTACAAAAGCAGCTGTTAAGGCTAACGTTGGCTGTGAAGTGATAGCAAAAACTTACATATAGCACCTTTAATGTTTATTTTCTATATAAGTAATGGAATAATAAGGAGCAGCCGCACTCCCATGCACCTATTTTATTCACATTTCCTATTTGTGCACAAAAAAGCTGAGCAGAAAAGGTGGAAATTTAAAAAAAAGTAAAATATAGCAAAAAAGTTTCAAACTTGGTTGAAGTGGAAAAGTTTATGTATAGATAAAAACAACATGCAATAAGAGCAATGTACACAGACTTATCAGGTGAACTGCACAAGTATTTAGCTGTCCTTTCTGTTTTCAAATAGGACTGAAATCATAAGAATTATAACTTTAATGCAATACTGCATTAGTGTAAAATATTCAGACTCTGATTCCACCTTTGATCTGGACGTTCAGAAATGAAGAGGTGAGGGCACACTACTGATAATGTGCGAGAGAAACTAAATCATTAGTATGAAATCATTATTACTTTCATTTTGATTTCATTCGATGCCTTACCTCCTGCAGCAGGTCAGCCTGCTCGATGGCCTTTAATACATTCTTTTTGGAGGTCTCCTGAGCCTCCCCACCCAACAAGAATTCATCCAGAATGAAGTAGGCCTTCTCAAAGTTGAAAATGATGTCCAGCTCGCAAACCTGTTGATCAGAAATTAAATAACACTTCAGTATGAATTCAATAGGTGGTAAACACATGGTAACCCATGGTATGAATACACAACATATAGGAGAAGTGAGGAAACAGCAGAAACGCACACTGCCAAAGTATTTATCCAGAAGCTCCACATATCTGTGGATGATCTCCAATGTGATGAGCTCATTGTCCTGGTCCTCTATGGCACAACAGAAGTACAAGCTGGCGTATCTGCAACAGAGCAACAAGCCAACCAAGTTCAAGTTCACCATCAAAGTGCAAAATAACAGTGTTTAAAAAATCATCTTTCATTGTGGAAACCACTACGTCAGCCTGACAAAGTGAATACAAGAAGAGCTGACTTTATGCATTTTATCACTTACACAGGATCTCCAAATGATGTATACTGCCTCCCAGCTCACTGTTACAGTGCTGAGAGAGCACTTCTCCGTTATTATTAAGGACTGCTGTTTACTGTGCATAGGGTATTCATTTAAAAACCAGAAGCCGGATGCAGAAGGCTGCATCAGTTAAGCCTCATTCTGCCATGGCTCTTTATCCCTGATAATCCCTAAGGCACTCTTTAAGCATGTGATGATTGGCTAATAAAGGAGCTGGTCAGTTGATCCCTCACAACCAGCAGGTCAGGAGGGTACAATGGACCAAGTTGTGGGTTTTTAAGGGCATAAAGGAGCAAGTCTCAAACTCAACAGGACTAGAACTTGTTGGCATTATTTATTCCTGTTATCTGATCAACAGCTCTTTTCTGAATTCTTTATTGTTTCATGGTTCACTCCATCCTTGCCAGCTGTTTGTGCAAGTTAATGCAAGGCACAGCCGAGCTCAGGAAACAATGACTTCAGCTCAGCTGTTCAGTCGTCTTTGGCACAGAGACGTGAAACAGCACTTTTACTGTAGCTGACTCATACAGCATACCAGCATGGCAACAGGAAATTAATGGGTCAAACCTTTTAAACCAAATACATCTGTAGCTCTATGTAAATAATATGCATCTTTACTGTATGTTGCATTTGGCAGCTGGGTGACACAGTTAGACCCTGAACATGGGCAAAATCCATACAACTTGTCTTCAATTCATATTTGATACTAAACTGAATAGATTTGCATTTTGGACTGGTGGTTTCAGCCCGAGACATGCTGTATGTTTTCATGAAGGCTGTAGGTTGACACATTAGTTGCTGCACCTTATTAAAAGTTCTTCCTACAGCTGTGTGCTCTGTTTCAACATGAAGAAAGGTTGTATGTTGAAACATTAGTTGCCACACCTTGTTATAAAACTGCCAGATCCCATCTGTCCAGATCGCATTTCATACTTTGTATTTCATACTGTGTAAGTATAGTCATAGCAATAGTTATTGTCTTTGCTGTATCAAATCAAATTTCCACTGAGTGCTCTGAGGCTCATTTGGTTGTGGAGAAAACCTTGTATGCATAAATCTGACCTGACAACTTATTATTTTCATTTCTTCCGTACTTTCCTAAGTTAATATGTAAAAAAAAAATACATGAAAAAAGAAACGGGACTGTAAAATATCTGTGGCCCTTCATGTCTCCTTAAAATTGTAATGTCTCAACCAATACTGAATCGTGTTCTCAGAGTAATTACTGCTCTTGGATCTCTTTCTATTCACCTCCAGCAAAAGTACTGATCACAGAATTATTATATCAATGCTCAAACATTGATATAATAATTCTTTGACATGTGAATACGTAGTATACTCTCTATGGAAGATAAAGATGTATCCTGAGCACTGCGGTACAACTAAAACAAAAGGCGGCAGCTCGGATCACTTGTTTAATAACAGATGCATAAAAGACAACAACTAATAATTATGAACAACAACAACAACAACAAGCAAAAAAAAAAGACTTCAAGTTTTTGAGGTAAACAAACATTTGTAAGGTTGAGCAATGGTGCAAAGTCGCTGACGGGTCAGCACCTCGACTGCTGTGTTTGTCTGTCCCTGTTGGGTCACTTGGGTTCACCATCTAACAGTCTGCCTGCCTGTCCGTTGGCACGGCAACAAGACATAATGAGGCAAAATTAATGCTCTTTTTTGTTGTAGTCTGAGTGCAGTCATGATGTCTTCATCTCTTTGATAACACTCACTCCTGATTCTCCTACTGAGCCATTTCTATGAATGATAGGTCTATGAATTGCCCAGGGAAGTGTGAAAAACTCTATTCAGTGAGCATTCAACCAGAGAGCATTTTGTTCATAAACAAGTCCAAAATCCTACCCACCTCTTATATACAATCTTGAGGTCTCTCCACTCTAGAAAGCTGCACATTTTGGGCTTTCGAGCCAGGACTGTCTGCACCAGCTCTCTGGTGATCTTCTTTTTCTCCTTATCAGACAAAGGCACGTACCATTTCTGAAGCCTGAGCTTTCCTTGTCGACTGAATAGAAGCATGAACTGCATCTGAAATAAAGAGAACAAAAAACACAGAGGAACTGTGAAACACAATGAGAGATGAGAGGAAGCAGTGGGTGGTTAAAGACATCTGCAGAAAGATTCAAAAAGCATTCAAAAGAGCACATCCAACCACTTTTTATGTGATGCTGGATGTAGGCAAGAAGAGCCAAGTTGATTCTGACAAGTTAAAACAAACTGAGGAAAATATGACTGTAAGACATGTGAGATGTGCAGGAGACATTACTAAAATGCAAGACAAATTAAATTTGATCAGGTCAGTCAAAGTCAGGAAATGACTAAATGGATTATCTTTTGTGCAATAATATAATGCACACTGAGTTAAACTAATGCAGTCCAATACAGCAGTCCAGAAGGATACCCTCCCTTCATGAAGGTTATAACATTTTTTAATAAAAAATATTTTAGGCTAGCGTTGATTCAACCGTATGATCATTTTTAAGGCTACACTTTGTGGTGCTGTTGAACTGTACTGCACTATACACGGAGGTATCTGTGTTATTTAGCCTACCCTCACTGATATAAACAGGGAGGACAAAATAATAGAAACAATTGTCCTTGCAACATATTACAGTTAAACAGCATTAATATAACCATAGACTCTCCTCCTTTCTCAAACAGTCTAAAACGTTATAACTATCATACAGGTGTGATCTTTTACATTAGACTACATTAGTTTGAACTAAATGCACCTTATAAACTGTCAGCTGAGTTTATAGGTTAGCTAACACGTTAAGCTATTAATGTGTTGTCTGCTGCCATGTGTTAAAGATAAACAGCGCACCATTTCACTTCAGGCTCAAATTCAGCCTGGACAGTTGACCAGCGAAAACATGTGTACATGTTTCAAATTCAGGTATACTTGAAAAAAATGACATAATTTTAATGGCCAATTAAAAAGCCTGTTCTCTACAGTTAACCAAAAAAATATGACTAAAATTATCTTTTCGTTTGTATCGTTACCAACACAGCATAACGGAAGTATCGTTAACACCGTTATTCAGCGCTTAGCATTAGCCTGTTCAGCCATCACCGAGCCTGTTTAAAATACGACATAGCACCAACCGTATATTCATATTTTAGTGTAAAAGGTGAAATAATACATACTGAAAACTACTACTTACCTTGAATATTAACACTGCATTCCCCTCCGGAGAAATGAGCCACCTACCACCACCCTGATACAGGACCAAACGGCATCAAATCTCTGATTGGCCAGCAAGGCGCCCATGACTTTGTTCATTGGCTGACATGTCACAGCCTTTAGACGCTTTAACTCGATATCACCGATACGATTGGTTGATATAGACGTCAATCAAACCTTAAACAACCCACTGGTTCCGCCCATTCGAACGTCATCATCGAACGCCCCAGCTGAATGTTTAAATACAGGCGGAATAACTATGTTCAGCTTCAGTGTAGATGTTGAGCCAGGGGTTGGTGTTTCAAATGAGCATAATGATGATAATATGTAGGCAAATATTCTGTTGAGAAAGGGCGCAATAAAGCCTGTAATGTAAATTACGGATTCCTGAAGTCCACAAGTTATAATCTCTTCTTTTTTTTCCTTGAACCTGATTCTCAGGTTGAGTGTGTATTACTCCTGCAAATTTGTGAAGGTATTTGCGCTATTAAGATTCACTATCCACGAAAGCAGGTCTTGCATTATGTTATGGCTTTGTTTTGCACAGGAGCCCTTGATCAAAGTCGAATCATTAACATATTCCCAGATAAAATAATGTTTAATCAAACTACCACAACAACTGAAACATAGAAAACTAGAGCCAGTTAGACTATCATCTATAGGCCCAACAGTTAATTCATCCCCTAATTTTTCATTTGTAATGCCTTCATCTTTTTTGTGAAATTATTATGTTTGTTTTTAATTTATATTTTTGTATACTATTTTCACAGAGAAGGACAGTCAATTAAATGTTTTATTGAAGTTATTATCTTGTGTGCACAGAATATTTATTTGTGACATATGTTTCTTTGTGATTTGACTGCAACACAGTGGAGGTAACCACCATTAAGTTGGGTCAAATCCTGTATAAGTCTTGGATTTAGCTGGCCACAAGAAAAAATCTCCCCAGGCAACAAGTGATTCCACAAATATCTCATTTCTCATACAGCGTTTTAAACCTTTGCCTTGTGGGCTTAAGCACGCTGCTCACACAGGTGATGTCAGTTGTAATCTGTCAGGGTTCAGTTGTTAGGGCTTAGGTTGGACAATGAGACTCTCTCTCAAACTCTGACTTGCTGACTCACTCACTCACTCACTCACTCACTCACTCACTAAGCAATCCATCCAATCACAGTAATGCAGATATGAGTGCTTTCCCCACTGAGGCTGCCAGAATATATGAATTATCCAGAACCATTTTCTGTTGTTGGTGACACAGTATAGCCGAATTGAAAGACATTTAGTTTAAGAAAGAAAAGACATTGCCTTAGTCAGCATTGTCCTGTATGGTGTCTTAAAACAATAACATCTTTAAATGCTGTGAATCAGAGGTAAACGTTTGCACAGACCACATCTATCATGGCATCCATGTATCCAAACACATGAGTAATGGGTAATGATGTTGACAGGTGGTGACATTGTAAACCTGAGAGACACTGCTGCCATCAAGAATAAAGCTCATTGTTGATTCATGAGGTGACAGCATTCACCACAGGTGTAGTACAATGGAGCAGCCTACGGGAGGTGTCTAAGGGCCAATAAAGAGTATTAGATAAGGCCATCACAGGCCAGTGGATTACAGTAATCCTATCCACCAGCATTGGGTATCACACACACACACACACACACACAGCATTCCAGAACAGCTGAAGAGGAAGATGGAGGTCACTGCTCGTTGTGCTGCTGTGCTGCTGCTCCTGCTCATATCTCAGGGTAAGTCACTGTGCACCTGCATGAGCGATAGTAATGTACTAAAACTGTCTTAAAAACCTCAGGAATATATTCACTGTTCTGCTTGGTTTATCCATGATGAGTACCATACAGACATTTTGTTGCCATTAGATTTGAAATTTATCATGTTTTACGGTGAGGAGGCTTGCTGACAGTGGCCAGTGAACAATTCACTGTTTGTGATTGTCAAAAAAGTTTGTTTTTTCTTTGACATGATACTTTTTCTTCTTGCAGGATAATTAGAGATATTTATCACAAGCATCTGCACACAATTAATGCATTCATTTCTCAGTTAAGTTAGCCCACTTCCTCTGTAAAGTTTGGCTTGATCCCTCGCAGTTAATTTCACCATCTGCTCCTACATTTCACGCTTCTATTGATGTGGTGTAGCCCTGGTTGCTGTGCACTCACAGGAGGTAAGAGCCCGTTAATAAACGGCCTAAAAAAGTTTGAAATGTAATTTTAACTGACTCTGAGTGTGGATTAACACCTCCCCCTGTGTGTCCTTCAGGAGGAGGAGGAGAGTATCCAGGTGGAGGAGCTGCAGGAGGAGGACCAGCAGGTCATTGAGACATGGACACGGAGCATCAAAGCCTGTACGTGCGACTGTGAATCCGCTGCTCCACCGACACGTACCCCTCCCACCATCCCACCTGCCCTGCCGACCACGCTGCCGCCTCCGCCTCAGGGTCACCCACTGAACTGCATGCCAGGTGAGGACACAGACTCCACCTTTGTCACCTGACCTGGACTCACCTGTAGTGCTCCCTGTTTGTCACACTCACAAGGATGTTGGATGTCCTTCATTTCCCAGTTTAAAGGATTTGCATTATGTGAAGGGCAATGCCATGGTAGAGAACATCACACACGTGCGGATTAATAGTAGGCAGCAGTGTATCCTGTGGATTTTTAGGGCACACAGAGAGCTCCAGACGGTGTGATGGATCACACAGCTGATGGTAGCTGGCTGTGTCCTTACATGCACTCAGATAAAACTTGGCTCTGTCTCTGCATCTGTGCAGTGATGCACAATCACCCTGTGCTATGATCTTGACATTTCTCAGCCACATTCTTTCTTTGAGTAGAAAGGGCTTGGATCTGTGATATAGATGGCGACAGTTTGGGGCCAAGAAATGCACAACCATGAAGAAGAGACCCAGAACGTCAAATGCTGTTGGATAATCTCATTACCTGTGCAGGAATGTGATGAGCAGATTAGAGAGCCCAAAATAGGGCGCGACCTTCACCTAATAGCATGATACTGGGCAAAGCAGCACACATCAGATGATGTCCTGATCATGTTTTTCCGCCTCATCACGCAAGCCTTCTTACTGTAAGCTAGATCAAAACACAGAGGAAGGCTGCTAAAAATATCTCTCCATTAAAGAGAAAATGGTGATATCACTATAAATGATACTGGTAAATTACTGTGATTTTGCATGAACTGTATTTCATCTGTAAAACTCCACAGAATGCCCCTACCACAAAGCCCTGGGCTTTGAATCTGGATCTGTGACATCAGACCAGATCAGCTGCTCCAATCAGGACCAGTACACCGGCTGGTACTCCTCCTGGATCCCCAACAAGGCTCGCCTCAACAACCAAGGCTTTGGGTGAGTCTGCCCTCTCCTCCACACTTCACACAAACCCTTACTGTGATATAACACAACAAAAACTCATAGTTTGGTTTTTGTCAGGTGTGCATGGCTGTCCAAGTTCAATGACCAGCACCAGTGGATCCAGATTGATCTGAGGGAGGTGGGGGTGGTGTCTGGTATCCTCACCCAGGGCCGCTGTGACGCTGATGAGTGGATTACTAAATACAGCATCCAGTATCGTACTGTGGATACTCTTAACTGGATCTATTACAAAGACCAGACAGGAAACAACAGGGTAAACACACACACCAGTACAAAGTTATGACATAACCTCTGATTCAGTTTGAATCATTCTGTGATCAATGTGACATCTTTTTCAAGTCTTTCACTGATGCTGCTACAAGATCTCCTGAAGCAACCTTATTGTAACTCTAAACTTTTCACTAACTGTGCTGTACATTGCACAGAGTTGCTCCACTCACACAGGGAGAACATTTCTGATTTGAACTAGTTTAACATTGAACCTGTTCAGGGTGATTGTCCTTCATGTTCCTCTCTGTAATACATCCAAGGGACTCTAGAATAAATATAAACATGCAGATGGATCATTCTGCCAAGCAGTTTTATTGAGGAAACAGAGTAATGGGATCAAGGTCAGTCTATGATGTTCGGATAGTACAGATATACAAGGCAAAACACTCACAACCCCCATCTGCTGCACATCAGCAGACCTTTGCATTAGTAAAAGTTATTGTTGTTGTAGACTTACATTCACTGCATTTAAGTCAATCATCGCCCATAAATAGTTTATTACTGTATCTCTATCCCTATCTCTCTCTTGTGGAACAATATAAATTATCATTAAACTTAACCCCTGTATCTTCAGTTTTATTTTCCCTGTTGGCACTAAATTGACACAATCGTTTATTTATTTTTAAATCAAAAAGTATAAATTCTCTTCAATTATATTTTCTACAGAGTCCCAAAGAGTTCAATATAGTAATTATGAATTAAGATTTTTGAGATGGGACAAATTTCTAAAAAATCTGTTATTAAAAAAAATCAAACAAATATATATATTTATATATTTAGTGTTATTATGGAAAGAAAATAACACTCATGCTGCATAAATATATATATATACAGTTCTAAAAATGTTTTAAAATATTTAACTAATTATTGGTTCATTTATGTATTTTACGCAATTCATTTATATAATTACTTGTTTCATAATGTCTTATTTATTTATTTAATATTGAACAGCTTGGACCTCCGTTATTTTTAAGTAAATATCATATTATGTTTATATTGTTTATACTGAATGGTTCCAGTGTGTATGTGAAATGAAATAAGTCTATAAAAATACAGCAAAATAAAAATACAATACAGGTCTCGAGATAACTTCTGTTGTGAATTGCGCTATATAAATAAAATTGACTGACTTGACTTAAAAATGCTGAGGTGTAATTTTCTTAAGGTACATTTAGTTTTATTGTTTTACTTTTAAATTCACCTCAGTTTAAAATCATCCACCGCAATTGGTATAAATACTGCAGTATTTAAATTGAGGCAAGAACACAGTGAGATGCAGATGAAGGAAAATGTATTGCTTTAGTTTATTGTAGTTTAAATATTAGGAAGTAATAGATTACTGATTATTCATGATCCTGAAGAGAGAATGTGCAAACAAAGAGATGAAGTATATCTTTACATGCCGTTTACTTTCTGCTCCTCAGGTTTTCTATGGGAACTCTGACCGCTCCTCCACGGTGCAGAACCTGCTGCGTCCACCTATCGTGGCTCGTTATATCCGCCTGCTGCCACTGGGCTGGCACACCCGCATCGCCATGAGGATGGAGCTGTTGATGTGCATGAGCAAGTGTGTGTGAGGTGTACACAGTCTGCTTTTTCTCCTCATCATCCATCCTTCCCCTGCCAACCTGCTGCTTGCCAAAGGGGGACATTGGTCCAGCTTTCTGAGATGACCTTCATTTCCTCAGTGTGTCCGTCTTTATTTAGTGAGGCTCAAAGCAAACTAAGTCTCGGGCAGGTGGACATGTCTGGTGTCCTTTGATGCACTATTTTATCTGTCTTAATATCTCTATATAAACACTAGATTGGACACCTTTTTTAACGATAAAGGAGATTCCAGATGAAAAGGAAATTTTTGAATGCCTGTGTCCTTCAATAAAGCTACAGGAGTAAAATACAAAGATTTAATCACTTTAAAACAATTTTACAAAAAAGAGGAAAAAAGATTTTACAGGTCAAGAAGAGTCAAATCAAATGAACTTGTTTTATTTGAGATTTACTGTTACATATGTAAACATGAATATTCTAAAACTGTTAAGCATTCATTTGTGGGTTTACGTTCTCATGTAAATGCTCTGTCGAAAAAAAAAAGCTGATAAACACTGACTATGCTACTAATTTGTGTCTGTAATAAAAGCACAAACTTAATACTTGATTTCATTTAAACAGCTGATAAACATCTTCTGTTATAAATATTACCAAACAAGTAGTCACACATCAGTATTAATATAATACACGGTGCTCCTTCAGCAAAACAATAAACCAAAGAGAGAAATGTATTGTGTCAAGTATGGAGTGTGCACAGTCCTTACAGATGCACAACACGCAATACGATACGGCCATGTTTGGACTCAGTGTGTCACTGCGGGAGCTGGTGGCCCCCGTGTTTCAGTCCTCACACACTGTGCACATGATGAACATGAACTGAGGAAGAATTTACAGCGTCAGAGCAGTATATTGCTGAGCCACACAGTCTCTTCAAAGTGCAACAATAAAAAGTTTAAGATTTATTTTTGCCAAGCTACTTTCATGGCACTTTATCTCAGACAGAAAACAATGTTACAGTACAGAGCTTCTGCCCCCAGTGTGGTTCCACTTAAAGATTTCTTAAATGCTCGTCCCAAGTGTCTCAGTATGTGCAGCCAGTTAAAAATACACCAGCACAGTGATTCCAAACCAGGGGTACGTGTACTTCTGTAGTTACAAGGGGCTACATGGACAGACTATAGAGTTGCTGAACTCATTAGAAAAAACAGAAGAAATTTGATTTTAAAAAAATACTGTACGTCCACATACTGAGCCAGCAATAATACCTGAACAATAGTTATGTGTTTCAACTGAGAGTGAGTGTAAAGTACTGGATAAACAACTCAAACAAATGGATAACCAAATGTTAGTGATGAAAAATGGTGACAAGGCTCAAAGAAATGGATAGAAAGGTCAAATGTTTAGATATAAATATTGGAAAAAATGTAGAAATGGCTAAAAGTAATGGATAAACAATTGAAATGGTTAGCTATGAGTGACAGGTCAATAGTTGAAGTAGATAAAAGTCAGGGATAAATTGCTGAAACCTTCTGCCAGTCCAATTATGAATGTAAACTCGACCAAACTTACCTAAACACAGACAGTTCAAATGTATGAAAAACACCAGAATAATGTGCACTTTTCTATAATCAGTAGTGTTAAAGAGTACTTGGGATAATGTGACAGGGGTGTGGGGCTGAACATCAGACAAAAAAGGTTGGGAACCACTGCACTAGTTCACCCAGAATGGCTTTTGTATTCCTCTAACTGCTGTAAAAGTGACTTTGTAACAATAATTAGAAAACCCTACATTTTTTTAAATAATCCAGCAGTTAAACTTTATAGAAGATTTTGCATGTTTTTGCACATCTTTTAACTGATTATACAACTGAAACCACTTGGGGATAGCTTTTGTGAAATCTTTTAGTAAGAAATGAGCAACAAACAGACTTCCTTGAATCCTGGTAGTGAGGGAAGTTATCAGAGAAAATCACATTCCTTCAGTATTAACTTCAGATGTCCTTTGCCATTAACTGGATCCTTGAAAGCAGTGCAAGCTATCAAGGTTTTACTACTGTATGATTTGTCCATAAGGGTGCTTCATAACATATATAAATACACATTTCAGTAAATAGTGTTAGATTACATTAGTACCAAAAGGATTCTTGGTATTGTCTGCATAAGGAACAGTTATTATGTTTGTTCTGTTTGAAATCATTGAGGTGTAGCCATAGTTTTAATTGTATTATATTTGTTCATAGTATATATGAAAATGATGATTTTACATATTCTGTGCGTGAGAAGTCAGTGCCTAAATGTTAGTGCATGGTAATCTCTGTCAGGTAACAGTAAATGCAGTGCTTCATTATCTCCTACAGAGGGCGATGTAGGTTAGGATTTCTGTCAGTTTATGGCACCATAGTGTCTAAAATGGCTGCATTTCAAAAAGACATAAAAACCTAAATATCCTCAAATAGAACAAATAGATTTAAGCTTTTTAAGATTGTCAGTGCCAACTCAGAAAAACTGCACTACATCTATATTTTTAAGAACAAGACTGCTTTGACTTGTAGTTGCACATTTGAGCATCTGTAACCAGTACGACAGAGCACATCCAGAGGCGAGACAGCTCAGACCAAGAGTTACAGTCTTGGGTGAGATGAACACAAGTTACTGACGTTACTGATCTCTATTGTAACAACTGATAAAACTTTATTTGTTTAGAATGCCTTAGATAGTCTTAAGGAAATACTACGCAGTAAAATCTACTATATTTCTATATAGAAACAAAAATACTTACACTTAAAATCTACACTTTATCTATCCATTTATATATATTTAATTTGTAATATATTTACTTTATAATACAAATTATAATCAGAATTACATAAGTAATAATATAAAGTCTATCAAACATGGAAGCTTTAAAAAAAATTTAGACATAAAAAGGCTTTTGGCCTGTTTGCAAGCAGTGTTTAAAACTGAAGGTTTGGTATCTGTGTGTTAGTGTGTGTGTGTGTGTACAGCAGGTGTACTGTTAGCAAGGGAGGTGTAGGAGCAACAGACGGAAACAAAGTAGTCTGAGGTGGGAGTGAGAGCTGTGGGGTGATGACGATCACAGAGCCGTCTCTTTCAGGTCGTTGAGGTTTGGCATACGAGACCTGGAGGGGCGTCCAAAGCCATGCCCGTTCTGGCCTCCCTTGATCATTTGCTCCGGGTAGGGGTTGCCCTCTGGGCGGCCAAGGGCGGACGTATGCCAGCCGGACTCCATTTGTCCGGGAAGCGGGTAGGCTGTCTGTCGGCTCTTCAGCTGGGGCGTGCTGACCCCTGAGTGACCCCGACTTTCTGTGAAACCACCTTGAGCGGTGGCTGGATTAGGCAGTGGCTGGTAGCGCATATCAGAGGGCGTGGTCTGGTTGGAGGATGAGGATGAAAGGTGCAGGAGCTTGCGCAGTGACTTCAGTGGCTGACTCTGAAAAAGGCATGATACGTCACGTGAACACCATATTTAGATCAAACATTTCAAAAAAAGAAATCAAGAAAATCCTTTCATCGTTTCTCTGAGACTTACTGGAGAGTGTGAGTCGGACAGTTTCTCTGGGGGCCAGTCCTTGTCCCTGTCTCGGTCTCGCTCTTGGTCCCGGTCTCTGCTCTTGTCACGGGTCCTGTGGCGGCTGCTCTGGTGAGTCGAAGACCTGGAGGACTTCTGGATGACTGTATCCACCCCATCAGAAGGAACCTGTCAAACAGTGAATGTAAATATTATTGAACTTTAGCAAATGTACAGCTTCACACTTATGACCAAAGTACAGCAGGTCACACAATGTAAAGGACACAAGAAACACACAGAATGTGCTTAAACAACAAGAAACAGAGTCCTCAAAATGTACTTAAGACACATTTGTGTGTTTCGTGTTTTGCTTTACATGTGTTGATTTACCGCTGACAAAGTCTGACATTATTTTTGATAATAGGCCATTGCATTGTTTGATCTCAAGTGCAGTGAAGTCATAAAATTAAAAAAACATAACATGCATCTGGAGCCAGAAACCCTAAGCATTTGCTGATCTGAGGAAGAGAAGAGACAACTCCTCTTTTCTATGATTGATAAATGAAGCTTTCCATGAGAACCCATGAGATGTCTCAAAGGACTGGTGTTTTCAAACTATCACCTCTTCATGCAGCGAGCACTATTTTCCACCATCTCTGAGTCTGACTGCCTGATTCCTCCTGGCCAGATTGCGTTTATTTGTGCTCTGTCATCAGCAGTAACCCCCCTCTCAGAATGTGAACAAACTGTCACATATAAATAGAAATGAGAAGGGAGGAAAGAGTCTCAAACACCTGTTTCATGATGAACCGTTACTGCTACAGCGACAGCAGGCAGTTTAACATGTCAAAACGTGGATTCTTTTATATTTAGCAACTCTTTTGGTTCATCCTCCTTCTTGATCTATGCTCTATAATCAGGTCATGGGTTTAGATGTTGGTAAGCAGTAAAGCTTCATGTGAGTTTAAGCAGGCACACAGACTCCTAAAATCCCATGTGCTTTTAAACAAAGCCTGAGCACTCTCGTTCATCCTCAGCTCATAACCAGAGACATGCTGTTAGGGTTGAGGCTGAAATCAGTGGCAATTGATCAGAATCTGATGGACTGAACACAGCCAGATCCATAAAAGAGATGAATAGCACCGCTTTCATTATATTGAAAGTCACTTGCAATAGGTTATCTATTATTACAATATGCAAAAGAGGCACATTAATATTCATTAAGAGTTCTACTGATATTTCACCTGCCTCGATGGATCTGGCTGGTTTATGTTAGCAATTCATCATTACATGAATTAATCACAATGCATCATATAATTATCAAATAAAACTGCTGAAAACAAGCTTAAAGTGACACATTTAAACTGTGGTGATTAATGTTAATAATGCATGCGATGTTAGATGAGTGACGCTGAGTTGGTGGGTGAGTAGGATAGTGTAAAACAGCATGTACCATGGGAGAGGACAGTACAGGGAGGACTCTCACAGAGGAACTATGCTTTATGTTATTCTTTGGGCTAAACAGAGGGAAAAGACATTTCTTGATGACAGGAGGCCTTCCATCAGGGACTTCCATCTGTAATACAGAGGCACATGACCGGTGGCAGAGGGAATCATGAGCACATGACAGCAACAAGAAGACATGATTTTATATTACTGTAAAGGTGCTAATAAGGCAAAGTATCAAACATTTGAAAAGCAGAAGAAGAAATACAGTATGTAGACAGACAGCTTTACAAACAAGGTGCTGACATCAAAGGACATGTGCATGAAACGGTGCATCCAGACACGACTTACATCCTCAGAATCACTTGACTCACCATTTGAGATTTTTTCTTTTTCTTCTTTATTGCTCTGAAGAAACCCTGTTTCTCCTTTTCTTTGGATGGCTCAGAGGAGTTCAAGACCACAGTATCTGGGCCAGTCCTGAAAATAAAACAAAGTGTACTGAACATGATGTCCCAGCTAAAAATGAACATTATCTTTCAACTCCTAATAAGACCTGACAATTTCTGTTAATGCCACAACGTCATGTGACCAATGTAAAATCGAATGTACCAATAAACTTTTGTTTAACAGAGCAACAGACAATGAACAAATTGGTGTTGTCAGCGTCGCCTGTGTTGGACAAGAGAGTCTTTGGTAAAGAAAATAAACTATGTTCTTTTGTGGTTAGCATAAATAATTACCAAGGGTCAAAGGCTGGCTGACGTTTGGAGTGGTTTGTCATACTGCTGCCGTCCCCGGACAGGCCAGAGCCCCGGCTCTGACCCCTGCTATCATGAAAGGAGTTGTCTGGCCGTGGGGAAGGGACTGTTCAACAAACACAACAATTCATTCACCTTTTGATGTGCAGAGGAAAATACACAAATTGTGATTCTGTACAGGTCCATTACATTTTGCAGGCTATACTTAACTATCTTAAAACAATTTCAACAATTATATACATCATATCAGACAGGACTGTAGATTGTAACCCAAAAATGAAAGGTTTTGATAGATAGTATAAAGTGTAATATTTTCCAAATTAACACTAAGAAGAACTTTGTAAAGGACTGTGTTTTTTGTGGTCTCTGTGTAGCTAAGGGAAAAATAAAATTTTACAACAACATAACTTTTGTTCATTGTGTAGAATTCAAAGCTCCTGTGTAATATGAAAGTAAAGCAAGAAAAGAGAAAAGCCAAACTTTAGCACAGAAATGACAAAAACTGAAGAAATTTGAAGACAGTGTCTCTACTGCATTTGTCCCCCGGAGAGCACTGACAAGTGCACAACACTGACTGAAATATCTTGACAACTGTGGATTGGATTTTAATTACATTTTGCACAGACATTCCTGGTTCCCAGAGGATGAATCTTACTGACTTTGGTGATGCCTTGACATTTCCATTAATACCAGCGGGAGGTTGACAATTTTGGTTTTGAGTGAAATGATTCAGCAACTATTGAATGGAATGCTATTAAATTTGGTTCTGACATTTATGCTCACCAGAGGATGAACTGTAACGATGTCTGACTTTCAAACACTTGGATTTTACCTGTAAAACTAATGGCATTCCCATCATCCACATGTCAAACTAAATGGTGAATAAATGTCTACCTGTTAACACTGTCACTGTGAACATGTTAGAATTAAGCTCCAAACAATCATGTGCCTAAGTACAGCCTCACAGAGCCGCTAGCATGGTTAGCTATAGACTATTAATCTTGTTTAATAGGAAAAATGAAGAGATCCCTGTCAAAAATGTTTGGATTATCATGTGTTCATGTTAAAAAGGTGTGCTGACATATTGTAATCAAACCTTTTAAATCTCTCAAACATCAATACTGGCATTAGGCTCATTAGTCTGGGTTGGTATATGTTTTTTGGAAGATTCTGCAATCACTAAGAATTCTACACACACTGGCTGTAAGTAGAGTCTGACCAGTAGCCATAGAAGGTTTGTAAGAAATGATTTTCTCAATCTGAATGACAACTTGATCTCCACAGTGCAGTGAAAGAAAGACCCCATCAGCTATATATGACTAAACCAACCTCTGTAGAAGCTTCCCACCCTCCTAGGCATGGATTCACTGTAGATGTTGCGATTCTCTTTGGAGGAGCCCCCATCTTCTGTTTGCTGGTCATGATATAAGCCGACCTGAGTCACAACAGAATAACTAGTCACATAAAACCTCAGAGGCCAGCTGCTTTGCATGCCTCTCTATCTGAGCTGATATTTTTATTTACCTGAAAGAACAGAAAAAAGGGGAGGTGAATTGATTTACGAGTGGTCATTATAATAAAACAACATCTGTAGAGGCTATAAATGTATTCAAGAATCAAACTGAAATGTGCTGCGATGATAAGCTTGACTGTGCTATCGTAAGTAGTCACTTTAGAGGGAAGCAAAGCACACAGAGAAAATGAAGAGGCATCTGATGTGGAGAGAGAGAGAGAGAGAGAGAGAGAGAGAGAGAGAGCAGTTCATGACAGCAGTATCCACCCACATCCACACTCTCGGAAGACTGGATGTGGGTGGGGAATGGTGGGTGCAGGCAGAATGTCGGACCTCGCTTTTTTGCCGCTGTGTGTGAAAAGATGCAGTGTTGTCCCTTGTGGAGTCCCTTATTGGGGGTCTGCTGTGGGTGACCTCAGTGGGTGCCTGTTCGCTCTGTTAATGGAGACATGATGAAGCGTGAGGTGAGCTCAGCACTGCAGCACACACATACAAATACACATGTGTACACACTATATATACTATATGTGTGTATACAGTATATATAAATATACAGGTAACATGATTTACTGTATATCCTAACAGGAAAGCCACACTGTTAACACTTGCAACATTCATAGATGAAGCTGCAGGTATGGTAAGTTCTTTACAAACCTGGGAAACTGACTAACAAGATCTGGCTGAAAAGCTAAACACAGATCATGATATTTTCAGAAGCCACCAGAATAAATCCTGGCTGTATTGTTGTACAAACTGAGACTGAGGAAGAGTTATCCAACACAACCTGGTGTAGGCATTTGATATGATTAGATCCTGTAGGCTTAGGCTTTCCTTAAGAGAGGAGAGGTTTGATGTGGGCTGACTGACCCTGCTCATGTCGTCCTCTCTGGAGGAGCCCCCAGAGTGGCGAGGCAGTGTGCGGTGCTGAAGCTGTGGAGACAGGAGCTGGAGGCTGCTGGCTCTGGTAGGCATGCCCTGCCCCACCGCCAGCCCCTCGTCTGCCCCGTGCGTCCTCTGGTGGTCCCTCCGTACGTACATGGAGTGGCGGTGTGGCCGCTGCTGGGACGAGAAAGGGCTGGTGTATCCCTGACCGTAAGGCAGAGGGTCGTGTGGGGCAGACAGAGAGTGAGCGTGACTCCTTTCGACACCACTTTCCCCAGGGTCCAGGGCATCTGGTGACTTGGCCTCCTCTGAGGCCTTGTGGCGGGTGGAAGAGCGCCTATAAGAGGAGTCCAGAGTGTTGCTTTCTCTGTCCGAGCGCATGCTTCCGCGGCCAGCCGTGCCAGGTCCCAGTCTGTCAACTCGGCGGGCTGCTGGGCTGCTCGGAGCTGTGAGGTCAAGGCAGCTTGAAGGAAAATAGCGAGACGTAGGCTCATCGGCATACAGATGCACATCATTTAAGTTCCCCACGGACTTAGCATCACTCAGCGTGCCATAGCTCTTGGATAAGTTCAGATAGGCGAACTTGGAAGAGGATGGTGTGGAGCTGTGAGACTCCATGTAGCTGTGTCGACCGTGTTTCTCCCCTGATTGAAGCGTGTTGGTTTTCCCCTCCACAAAGGAATGGCGGTTCTGCTGTGAACGGAAGTTGGATTTGAGGTACTTGGCTCCAGGGCCGTCGGACACCTTGGACCCCAGGTTCATCTCAAAGTCACCCTTGCTCTTGGCCTCGCCAGGGCTGAGCAGGTGAGGCAGGTTGCTGCTGGCTAGGTCCATGCTGCAGGAGGTGGAGTGGTTAAAGATCTGCGGCTGGTAGTTCTTGGGATGCAGGGTGGGGCTGAGGTTGATCGCTGCAGACATGTTGCCGTTGAGAAAGCTGTCGTTGCTGGGGTGGAGTTCTTCATGCCGGGGTAGGCTGGAGCACTCTCTGCTGCTGGAGCGGTGGCTTCCTGAGCTCTTTCCCCCATGGCTCCTGAGAAAGAGAGGAGAGGTCAACATAAACATACTGTGCATCACACATTCAATTTTATGCAATATACTGAAGGCTACTGGGTATGATAATGTGGTAGGTGTTTTAAATCATACGTAAGTAATTGTATTTAGTGTGTGGATATGGTCATGTGTGGTGTTCAGGGATCAGTTTTAAGACCCTTCCTCTTCCTCATATATGTAAATTAAACCTACATTTGCTTGTGGGCTTTTTCTGTGCTGACGACTCCACTTTGTTCATGAATCCTAAATATGTCTTTGACATAGAAAACACACTAAGATAATGTCAAAATTGAGAATTGAGAACTGAAGAATTGAATCAAGTATATCAATCAATCAAGTCTTTCAAAGCAACAACAGGCCTGCTTACGGATATAAGTACGATAAGATGATATTTTATATCTTTAATTGCAGTAAAAGAACCCAGTTAAATTTAGAACTAATCACTAAAATGGTTAAATGTTATTAATATGGTTCAGAACATAGCAGCAGGTTATGTGTATAGATCAAATAACCACACACAGGACTATTTACAGGTGTTTGAGTGTACTACTATTAGTATTAGTAAACAATAAGAATTTGTATAATGACAAATGTTCTATCTACTGTAATTAAAAAAATGTGTATCATGTATATGATTTGGGACGGTCCAGGATCTCTGGAAACAGAATATTTCAACTTTTTGTGTTTTTATCCTGTGTCATGCTTCAATATTTTGCATAATACCATGTACTTTTATATGGTATTTATAGTTTGTTTTATTTTGTTTCATTTTTTGTTTCTGAATGTCCATTTTTCACATTGGATTCAATCAGTGTCTCAGTCCATCAAAGAAAGGGCAAGACATTCTACAAAAATGTCACTAGACAGTGACTGCTGCAGTTATAATGGTCCTCAGGGGTTTGTTGACTGAGAAAAAGAAAGTAGTCACATTTGCATAAGAAAAAGCACATGTATGTTATATCTGTGAACAACAGGGAGACACTGACGAGTTTTAACTAGTTACACTGTACGGTGCTCACTGCTGACCTGCTGGGGGTGGTGTTGTCTCCATGGTGAGGTTTTCTCTTGGAGGAGCGTACAGGTGTAGGTGTGGGTGGGCCAGGCCGCTCCACCAGTCGCAGGGTCTGGAAGGTGTGGTGGTTCAGGCTCTGCTCTGTGAGAAAGCGCTCCGTCGGGTTCAGCAGTAGCAGGTTCTAATGCACATACACACAGAGGGAGCCCGTGAGTTCTTGAGACACCCTGAAAATCCAGACTTTGCAAACAAACTGCAACACTCATGCTATTATGAGTCACTGCCATTATCTTAAAAGTCAGGCTACTGCCGTCTGCTTGCTGTCTTACAGTCACCAAACAAACCAAACAACAATATGAAATATGATTTATGACATTTGCTTTTTTCTTACTTGAGTAAATATGTTTAATAACCTGTCTCCATGGACTTTAATGAAAGCTGAATTCTGTGTGAATGCACTCAAATTAAACCTCTGAACTGTGCTGCAGCAGTTTTCATATAACAAAAATTTATAGTGATACCAACTTTCTCACTTTCTCAGGACAAAAACAGAACTAGGACAGTCAACTACTCTCAGTCATTAGCAATTAGCAAATACATTTTGTTCAATTAATGTCCAAACTCAACTCAAGAAAGGCTCATTAGTAATGAGATAGATGCCTGTGCTCGCTGAAGTCAGTCCTGAGATGACATTATGTTAGCAGTGAGTCATTATCTGCTGGGAAAAGCGCAAGTGCACAAGCACAGCCCACATTCTTGACATGAAGCTCCTGTTTACAGTGCAGACACAGCAATAACAGCAGTGCTGGAACCAGGATATGAGCTGAGAGATGCTGAAGCAGTGAAGAGGCATCATGAAGTCACGATGTAAACATGATGATAATGATGCAATTATCAGGTGTCTAGTTTATAAGAATTCTGTTTGTATGGTTACAGGAGCTCCTTCATGGATACTACATGAGCAGGGATAAACTTGTAACTGATTAAAAATAAAATTAAAAACATTTCCTCAGCAGAGCAGTTGCCAAATTTTGTCAGACCTGTGATCCTTACCTTCAGCAGGTCCAGCAGGCCTCCGCCAATGATTCCCAGGTATCTTCGCTCCAAGGTCTGGGGATGGTTCACAGCAGGGAACTGAAAGAAGAGAGGGTGGAAAATAGTACAGTCAGTAAAAAATGTAGCCAGAACAAAGTGATACATAATCAAATGATTACTTCTTTGTAGACTAACAACATCAGCCACCTGTACTGTGTGTAAAGTGGAGGAGTACGTGTAATCAACTTGCTTTTATCCCACATGAAGTAAAAGGATAACTCTGGGATTCTGAACTTTCTGATTAAACAAAATATTAACCATAATGTTGTCAGGAACCTGTAACAACAACCTGAATCTGTCAGTGGCAAAAACAAGCACCTTAGTACTTTAATGCGCACAGTTGCAGTTGCAAAAGCGTTTTCCTTTAGTTACCTGAACTTCATTATTACTTGTAGAACGAAACTAGTTCTGGACCTTCAAAAAACATCAGATCAGGTTAATGCTGTGTCCAGGTTTTTCCTCACTCTAAGTCCAGTAGGAACCTACAAATACTTCCTATCAGTTTGGTCAGTGCCTGGTTTTATGCTATTGTATGTTGTAGTAACAGCATTACTGTTAGGTACAGAATTAAAAAGCTGGGTCTACATTTGGTTTGGTTCCTGATTCATTAGAGACTGGTTTGGAGGAGAGAACAAAGACGATGGCTCAAACTTTAATTCAATTTGACCATCATCCCCTGTTTGGTGCTTTTAGAGATCTAAACTGTTGCGTTGATTTAGTGTCCTGGGATGTTCCACACAATGATTTTGAGGGTCTGTTGTGCCTACAGCTGTGAACCCTCTGAGTAACATATAACATGTTATGTAACATATTATGTTATGCTTGTCAGTTTTTCTGTTAGTTGTTTGTGTCACTACTGTTGCTGCAATATGGTTTTCACATGTTTCTGTAGTGTCCTGTCTGACTTGTGTATCTATTGTTATTTTTCACTGTGTATGGCGACAAAAGTACTTTTCCCTCTGGGAATTAAATTTAATCTAAATTTGCATTTAATATCATGTAAATATGATGACGCTCTTATAAAATATCTTATAAATGTCCAAAGAGAGTGTCCCTCAACAATTTTGTTTCTTCTGATCATACCCTGCAGATGCTACTACTAAAATAAAATTTAATAAAATAAAAAACTGCTCACTAAGAGCACTGTTGCATGTGTTTTCTATCCACTCTTCCTGTGTCAATCTTTCACTTTGATAGATTTTTTTCTTCTGACTATTGTGAAACCTGCTGTTTGCAAAAAAAAAAAAAAAAAACAACTCCAGAAGCTGTTCTTTTTGCATCACACATTCCCAAGTGTTACAGAAAGCACACCGTAGGTGGCCGATGTGATAAAATAACCATGAAACATCCTATGTTCACTCACAAGTGTGGTTTCTTGCTGGTCTGCCACTTTAATATTTTAACGACAACAGTTTGTATGCTTCCGTCAAAAACACTCTTCTCCTTTTTAGTGCTTGTCTCACGGTCCTCTCTGTTATTAAGAGAATTTGTTAAAGAGGGGCTTCAGTGTGAATGTCCACTCTGCAGTGAAGTGTCCAGGCAGGGTGACGCTCTCTTCTCATTTAAATGACAATGGGCAGAGAAATGTTGTGGAGAATAGAGGGTTTTTTTCTGTGAGCGAGTACTAACAATAGCAGGTGCTTGATGTTTACTGAAGAAACATCCCTGTCCAACATTTGCCTTTTAGTGGTGAGAGCATTTTACTGTAGAAAACAACCTGCATGTACATTTATGAACTGGATTTCAGACAAGAATTTAGGGTCCATGCCACCACCTATTAATGAAGTGTCCAAATTTTTAAAAATGCATCATTATCCAGCAGGGGCCTTATCAGTGAGCATTCACCAACAGGGATTCACAGAAGGGCAGTTTGCAAACTAATAATTATATCCTGAGGCGTGGGCAGGGAGGGAAAGGGAAGGACAGCCCAGGTCTGTTGTACCATCAGCCTGCCACAGAAGACTTATCACAGCCTTCCTTCACAGAGCATACAGGATACATGATACACGATGAGTCATTGTGATCCAATCAGTCACGGCACAGCAAACTCAGCCAGAAAAAAAAAGAAAAAAAGCAGAGAGTGCAGAGACATAGCAGGGAGAGAAAATAAATAAGGGAAGAAGAAAAAGAGAGAAGAGGAGGAGGCAGAAAGAGACAGCAAAGAGAGAAAAGATCAAGTGGAAGAAAAGGAAAGAAACAGAAATAAGAGCAACATGGAGGGATGGGTCAGTGAGGGTTGGAATAAAGAGTGTGACGTGCGGCCTGACGTTACCCGCAGCCCGTGGAAGCGAGGGTTGTTATAGAAGAGCTTCATCTGTTCTGGAGGCAGGGGTCCTAACACTTTCTGGATGGTAAAGAGCTGGTCAATCTCACTCTCTCCTGGGAACAGAGGCTGTCCATCACTCAGCTCTCCTAAGATGCAGCCCACTGACCACATGTCCACTGCCTTCCCGTAAGGAGCCCTGGGACCAGAGATTTAAGGGGTTGGTGATGTGGGCCAGGCATAAGAAGAGCTACTTAAATCATATGTCATTGTAGTAACTGCCTTCTCCCATTCACTGTGGGTTGCTGGATAAAAATGACCGGACGTACCCGAGCAGGAGCTCTGGAGAGCGGTACCATCTAGTGGCCACATACTCGGTGTAATTGGCATCAGTCCCCTCTGAGAGATTACGTGCAAAGCCTGGCAAGAGAAGACAGAGGAAGCAATATAGTATGATGAGGAGCCTTTGGATATGCTCTTCATGCTGAGACACCTAAAAATGATTTCAGCTGGGTACCTCTCTGGACAATCATTATGGTTCAAAGGTGTAAATTACAAAGTAGCTGAGTTAGGTCAAAGCTGCACTCGTGTATTATGAGTCATCTGGGAATACTGAGTCATATGAATTTTGGATATTGTTTAATACATCCACTCAAAAAAATGGAACAATTAAATTATGGAAAAAAATTAATTCATTTTAGTAGGCCTGAGGGATGACAAAAAAATTATAAATACATAAAACTGTCAATATATATTTACTTTTTTTTTAAAGAAGTGTTTTGTTCCTCCAACATTTTGGGAAATATACTTTCATTTTTTGAATTGTCGTTAAGTTAAGTATGAAGTTAGGGTAGTTTAGGTAGCATCAAGAAAGACAGCAAACAGCTAGCCTGGCTCTGTCCAAAGCTAAAAAAAATGTCCTCTAAACCTCTAAACCTCACCAAGTAACATATTATATCTTGTTCATTTAGACCATACAAAAATGAAGCGCAAAAAAATCATAGGTCTCACATTCAACTTTTCAAAAAACCAAGATATGATAAGTTGTTTAGTAAGCTTTACTAAGTAGAAAGATGTTTTTTCTTTTGGACAGAGCCAGGCTAGCTGTTTTCCCCATGTTTTTAGTCTTTGTGCTAAGCTAAGCTAACCACCTTCTACCTGTCTTTACATAGTTAGCGCACAGAGAAGAGTGATGCCAAACATATTATCTACTCTCAGCAGAAAAGCAAATAAGCATACCTCCCAAATGTCAAAGTATTTCCTTAAAAACACTGCTAACCAAACTCCCTGTAACATGAATGACCAAAATCCCAGGAGTAAGCAGACAAAGCTAAGCAACTCCAGGAACATTTGCTGTCTTTTTTTTTTTTTACATTTCTGCAATGATTAATGTGTGATGGAAAGGTAAAATGTGTGAGTCTGAAGTACACTGATGCTAACAGCTGTTAGCATGAGTTTTACATTTCCACTTTGGGCATTTCTAAAAGTTTCTTGCACCGACGTTTAAAATGAAAACAACAGACAATGACAATAAATGTGCAGTAAGACACAGTCCCAAATGTAAACCTTCACAGCGGAGTCTGTTTGGCCTGTGTCTGTTCACTCGATGCCTTTGGCTGACACAGAGCAAACAGCAGGTCTTCAGTCTCTCACTCCAGATTGCCTACATGATGCTAGCTATGCCATGTTTTCCATTTCCCCCCGTTTTGTTGTGGCGCTACCAGATTGAATCAAAGCATGATTAGCGTCTTGTTTTCCAACACGTTTCATTAATAGAGATGAGAGAAGAATGCACAGCAGCAGCCTGAGAGTCAGGAGAGAGGGCTGCACATGGAGCTTTAGATGACCAGATGAAGCCTGCCTGCTGCACTCCTGAAGCAGGGGTTTCAGCCAAATATAGTTTCTGTGGAAAATATTCCTTCTACATCACAGCTTTGACTGTTTGGCCACCTTTCTTTCAGTGAGAGTATTTAATAGAGGTGCTCACCGAAGTCGCATAACTTGAGGACGTCATCAGAGCTGATGAGAAGATTTTCTGGCTTTATGTCTGTGGAGGGAGAACACAGATGGGGGGTAAGACGACACATAACCCTGTGAGGGGCATCATCATTACATCATCAAAAAAAGACTGAATAAGTGCATTATATTTTGTCATTAAAAAACAGCAAATAAAGAATCAGAAAAATCTAATTCTATCAGTGAAAATTCACAGATTGTAAAGATAAACCATGATTTATACATCAAATCCCTCGATAATACTGTCATACTGGAGTATGAGTCCCTGGGTATACCACAGGCCATTTGGATGCCTGCTCTGTTGCTCTCAGTGTGCCAAAAGCTCACATGGGCCATCTGGTTTCCTGCTCTGTTGCTACTGATTCGCCAGAAACTCACGTCTTGTGAACAATAGAGTGGTTGGTTACAACACATTAGAAAACCTTTAAAGCCACTGTTTCAAGTGAACAGACTCATATAGTTCTATTTTACAAAATTTTGCAAAAGATGCAGCAAATGTACAGAATTGGTTCGAGGTGTTTTGAAAATTGTAAGCACAGATGGTACCCAGTGAACAGTAGTAAATGCTGCGGTCTGTGGACATTGCATGAGCCTCTTCCTGCTTAGAGCGTCTCTTCTCAGCCTCACTAACATTGTCTCCTTTTAGCTGTTTTTATCAAGCGCCCTTCTAAAAAAGAGAAACTTTACCCCGGTGAACAATGTCGTGCTTGTGGCACCAGTGGATTGCTTTGATTAACTGGTAGATGTAGCTGCGCGCTTTCTCAGTCGGCACACCGTTTGGTAACTCCTCAAGCAGTTCAAGCATGTTCTAAATGAGAGAAAAATAATTTAAAAATCAAGACCACCACACAAGAAAAAAAAAAATCAGTGTAGACATAATCAAGGTGTGGGGTCTGTAGAAGGAGCTTACCTTCTCCACATACTCAAAGACAAGATACAGCTTTCCTCTCCTGCGGAAGGCCTCTTTCAACTCAACAATATTCTCTTGCTTGAGGGTGCGGAGCATTTTAAGCTCCCGTAGTGTCGTTTCTTTAACCTCCTCATTTTCTGCATGGAGGTGAGACAGAAGGGGAAATCAGGACTACACTGGTAGGATGCACTCCAACAGAGATAAAGGATGATGAGTTGTTTGACAATAAAAAAAACATGGATGTCATCTGATGACGTTGATCAGAGCAGAGAGCCCTCTCACCTTCACTGTCCTTGAATTTCTTAATGGCCACAATTTCATTGGTCTCCTGCAATGAAAGGAGAGAGAAATCAATTCTTCTTTTCATTGCTCCTGTCGATACATCATAACAGTGGGAAACACAGCAGTGCAGATGACTGCCAACAGATACAACAGTGTACTAGTTAAAATAAGTAGACAGCACAGATTTGCATTTGACTGTATGGGCTTTGGCTAAAAAGACCTGCAGTAAATTATTGTATCCTTAAATTCAAACATATTTTGAAGTCCAAATATACCATCATCATCACGCAATAAAATACCTTACAAATGAACATTTCCATTAGTAGTGGTATTAACAGTTTCATCTTGATCAGTGGTTCCAAACGATTCTTTTAAAATATTAAAAAGTTTCTTATTTTTTTGTCAAATGAAACAGTCTGATGTAGAGTGGATATGTTGCTTGCATTTAAACAATTATTTTAACAATTAATTCATAATTGAAGTAATTTTTTGAGCAAAAATGCCAAAAGTAGTAGAGGTTCCCACATGTGAGAGTTAACTTTCCTTGATCTCGTATTATGGTAAATTGAATTTTTGGACAATGGGTTGAGTCATCAGAAAAGTTATCTTCAGTCTGGAAAACCGGGAATACACTGTTTTCTGATGGTTTATAGACCAAATGATGAATGGCTTAAGTGAATAAGCAGCAGATTAATCGATAAATTATAGTTAGTTGCAGCCCTCAACTGAGGGATATATCCCATTACATAGACATGCACCCTGTGGGAAGTGTAAGCAGATGCTGCTTACTGACTACCAGCTCACAAACATAAAAGTTTGGGTACCACTAATCTAACTGAATGATTCACTGGTGAAATGTAGTGTATATAGGACCAGTGCACCCGGAGAAGTAGATGCCTCATGAAAAACAATCTGTGTCACTTGGTTACAGGTATGAGTGAATAATCAAATGTAAACGGAGCAAACAATGAAATTCAAAAATAATCACCACTGATTCACTATTTCCCTCAGACGCTACTTACCATCCCTCTATGAAGTTGTCTGTAAGAGACGCCCCACCACTAGCCCCATTTCTCGACATGTCCTAGTTAGGCCTGGTATTTCTGCCTATGGCTCAGAGCTGTGCTCCAGTTTCCCCCCGTCAGAAAGCCAGAGGCAGCATCGCACCGCTCCAACATGGATCACAGTGAACAGTGAGCCCTCCTCCCAGAATGGAGAAATGTAAGATGACTCACAGCAGGGTCAGCTTCATGAGCATCACTGTACTGTGCATATGCAACATGAAGTGAGTGAAGGGACATGATGCACAGCAGGGTGTAGATTAAATAACCTATTTAATGCAGGCTACGTCTAAATCTTGTTCACTAATAGAGGAAATAAAGCCAGATAAGCATCAGGAGCCTTAAAAATCATAGGCTTTTCTGTACATGAAGCATTAGGAAGGAAGAGGGTCATAATATCATCCCTGTCATATCTGCATATGATGAGCAATATTTGAGAAGGGACAATGATCACTGCAACTACATATACAGCATTAATAAAAGAGGTCAAACGGTAATTTTAGCTGAGAGCAAGTAAATTTTCATTTCATAATAAATCCATGTTAGTGTTCTGAGACAATTCTTAAAATGAATTATTACCAACTTACATACATACACAGGTGACTGGTAGATACTGAAGCTTTCAGAAAAATATCTACTTTCTTGATTACAACTTGGATGTTAGTGTGAATGAAATTTATAAGTAGCAAAATGGTAATTACCATAACTTTCAAAGGACTTGAATGCAGCATAGATGCAGTGCCTTGTTTGTGCAGATTAAACAAAGTAGATATAATGTGTTAATTAGTGAGATTTAGAGGTGCCAACCTGGCTGTTTCCACCTGTTTCCAGTCCTTGTGCTTAACTAAGCTAACCACCTGTTAGCTGTCGGTTCATATTTAGCATACAGGCATGAACCTTCTCATCTAACTCTCAGCAAGAAAGCAAACTCATCTACTTCCAAAAATGCTGAATTATTTCTTTAACGTGCAGTTTTTCTACTTTCCGTTGCTGTAAAAATACTGGTTTTACAACAAAAATATCTACACCAGAAACACATTATGGTCTCAGCAGCTCCTACTTGTGCACACTAACACAATAAACTTTAACTAAAAGGGAATTAAGCTTGAAACAATGTGGTGGGGGGTTATTTCAAAGACTAAGATGTCTTGAATCATCTCACTTGGTTGTTGCTGCTCGCTTGTCTGACCCAGGTTCCACCCAGGTTCACCCACCCATTTGCCAAAAAGCAGTATACCTACATTCAGGCTTCAAAACATCCCTTCAGAAACCACTTGTTGATATCACAGATACTACAAAATTTTATTCTGCAGTCTATGAAGGGGACACAGCAACACGTTGGTAAACACACACTTATCACAGCAGAAGGTGGAGAAAATGAACAAGGTTCACTTCACTGCTGCCAAAAGCAATGATTTGCTCTTAAGAGTTGTGGAGGGCTAAAAAGTGAGTCCGCACAAAGTGAGCACTCCCATCATCACCACCTCCGCAGAAAAACACCAAAACTACCCAACTCGAGACTTTAAAACTTCAGAGACCCAAAGTAACCTGCTTCTTTGCTCCAATTCGCAGCACATTACATCAGTCATTTAAGTCAGTTCAGGTTATTTCTGCTTCAAGTACAAACAGTAGAAAGTACTGCATTCAAAATGATCTCATACAGTATAAAACCAATAATACAGCACTTGTGTTCATACTGATCTCTCATTTGTTCAGTTAAATAAGTTTGCAGTTTCAGTGTGCATGTTCATGTCGGGGGGATCAGTGAAGCACACCAGCTGCTCTGAACCTTTTTGGTAACATTGTATTTTAAGCTCTTTAGGAATTCCCATGTGGTGATGGACTGCAAGGTTCATTTATGTGGGAGAGAAACCAAGCTGGGAAAATTATTATTTACTATGAGCATGCTGTCCCTTCTCCCACGACCTGAATAGCAAAGATTAAGCAGTTGGGCCAAACAAGACCACCTATTAGATACCTCTAAAGTCAGCCACCTTAACATACAGTGTCTACATCTAAAACAGCAGGATTAAGAAGTAAGTAACTGATACAAAACTAATAGCACATATAAAAATCCAGTGTCTATTACATGTAATTTTACATGTAAACTGCCATTAAGTTCAAAAATAATTCTGCTACACACTGTATTAGCTCATGTAAACAGTTATTCAGCACTGCTCTGTCTGTGTTGAAACTTACATTTATGTTGCATTTCTGGCCACAACCTAATCAGTAAAGCCACTGCAGGTATTTTCCCTTTGAAAACATCTGGAGAACATCTCCTGTGATATCAATTAAAATGTGATTAAATCTTAAACTGCAGGATTATTTATGAAAATAATATATACTATACTATTATAACTATTATGAAAGACACCAAATGAATAACAAACTTATTCATTGTTCATGTTGTTGGCTTAACCAGTCATCTCCTGTGTCTCCCAAGGCACAATTAGTCAGTGGAGGATGCAGTCATAGCTGTGCTGTGTAACATTCTTCATGCATCATGCTGTCACATTTTTCATCCGGTTTGAAGTGTGTGCTGCCAAACTTGTGGCAAACTACAACACTGAACCCAGCATTAGGGGCATTGATTTGGTGTCAGAGAATCTTGCTGCTGCACGGAGCATAACGTTATCAGCTTAATAATGCCAAAATCTGATGTTATGTCTCTATTCAAACTGTCCAAACAAGGAGATTAAACATCAGCTGCTTGGCTGTGAAACGGTGAAAACAGCTGGGTGGATCTAGAGTGCTAAGCCAAAAAAAGATCCACTTGGTAACAAGTACGTTACCTTAAACAAAACACAAAAAAGGAACTGCAAATGTTCTAATTCTGTTGCAATTCAAAAACTTTTCCTTGGCACCAACAGTATATGAATGTTTCTAACTGTGCTATGTGATGCTGATGTTTTTATTTATCCTTCATATTGTGCTGATGCTACATACTATATTTTTCTTAGGTCAATGCAGAACCTCATATAAGCCACAAAGAGAATAGTAATGACTCTGACCAACTAGGCCTGCTGCAGCACGTCATCTGTGGCCTACAAAGCCATCGTCAGTGCATTCCTCCATCCATTCATGTTAGTCTTTATGCAGCATAATCCCAACTGGTGACATCAGTCCTATAGGGTTGTTTATAGAAGCATGGACCTGATTCACCTTGACAAGTGACAACCAGAGATAGAAATCAGCAATAAACATACAGAATCTGATAACTACTAGGGTAAGAGCAAAAACCTTATTGCCAAACGCTGTCAGGTTCCAGGTGCAATTTCTCCTTTTGTACAAGGGGGAATGAGGATGGTCAATCAGAACAGATTTGAGAACAGCTGAAAGTGAATGAATATCTAGGCCAAACTGCACAGCGATGAGTCAACTGAGGGATGCAGCATTATAATGTAGTGCTTTAGAGCCATTGTTAGTAACTGGAAAGAACTTTGGGGAAAAGACATCCAGTATGTGAGACTCCAGTCACAAAGGATACATCAACAGGTGGGCTGGGTCTGACAGTCAGTCTGCCTTCAACAATGCTTCAAAATTAGACTCGAAATAGCCTCCATATATCAGGGGACAATGACAACTTTAACATTCAGACAGGAAACGTGTGTCCCCTCTTACATCTTTCTATCTCTCGCTCTCTGGCTCCTGATAGGACCACATAGATAAGTGCGCCACTCAAGGTGACCCATTTAATGCTAGATGTGAAAGTCCTTTTTTCCTCTCATGTCCCAGTTTCTGTTCACTGCTTGCAAAAATAACTGTTCCCTTCAAAGGGTACGGATAGACTTTTTTCCCTCCACTAAATAAATCTAGATGTTACTGACAGCCACTCAGTTTATTTAGGAGGAATAATATTTAAGCTGAATGCATCAATTCTATTATCTGTGGAAAAAGCGCCATCAGTTACGTAACCTTAAAAAAATGAAGCTGAAGCAATGCTGAAATAAAAGATAATCCAAAAAAAAGGAACATTTATGATCAAGATAGGACAAACAACAGATGACTGCAGAACGGTGGTGACTCACTTGATGCTGCATGGCAGCTCCTAAAACAGTGATGGGCTTAATAGATCTGGTCAATACACTAATTACTCATTTTTGGATCATTGTACAGTATCTCCATTTAACAACTCAAACGCAAACATAAAATAATCGTTTTACCAACATCAACTCCTGTTTGTGGTTGTAGAGGTGTTAATTACATCAGTTCTTCCACATGCTGCTGAGATCAGTTAGTCATGTTATTACGATTAAAGTGAGACTGTGTAATTTTTGTAGAAAAAACAGACACATTCCTCTTCATAAAAATGAAAACTTAAATTGCTACACAACACAAAGAAATCCTTGCTTAGTTCAGTACACTGAGAGGTTTTGCTGCCACCGTCTTAACTGGTCTAGTATGACCAGTAGCTATCGGCTTATGTTTGCTAATTTTATATAGAGTAGATATTAGTGGTAATTAGTAGTAGTAATTGACATCACTGACTCAGGGCGGTTAAGTTTGAGTCTCTTTCTGTTACACTATATACTAATAAATTCAAGGAATAGTTTGGCATTTTGAGAAATATGCTTATTTGCTAAGAAGATTGATGCCCTTCTCATAGCTATAAGCTGAATAAGCAACTGCAAGCCAATTAGCTTAGCTTTGCACAAAGACTAGAAATACAGTGAAAGAGCTAGCCTGGTTCTGCTGGGATGAGTTGCCAGGCAAACAAAGTAGACTCCAGGAAGTTAGTGCTCCCAGCCAAACAATAGTTTGGCACATACCCGACCAAGAAGACAGCAAATCTTTGTTTTTATTTGTTTCAAAACATGTTAATTAGTGAGCTTTAGATCACATAGGGAAATCTTGCAGACATCTTTGGACAGGCCTGCTGTTTTCCCCCACTTCCAGCCTTTGTGCTTAGCTAAGCACAGCAGCTACTTCTCGTGGTAGCCTCATATTTACCAAAACTCTTCTTTAAAAACTAGTGCTCTTGAAAAGTTTCACTATAGAAGCATCAAGGTACTGCTACAACATAGAGTAAGTTAGTTGAGCTAGCTGTAAGCTAGTTAGTTAATGCTGTAGGTGAACAAAGATTTTCTTTTGATTCCAATATCTGTGGTGGATGTGGTGGTCCCAGGCTATATGACCTCATTAAAAATGTGGACATGTGTTCCCAACTTTGAGATATTCATAGTAGGCAAATGAACTGAACAGGGTGAAGATGTTTGACTTGTGTTTACTATGAGTTTACCATAGCCAGCAGTAACTAATAGTTAGGAGACAGAGGCCGAAATGGAAGAAACAAAAAATGAGAGGGAAGAGATAGTTTTCTGTTTCTTTATCATCTCATTAAATGTGGATTAACTCATTAAAAGATAATTTCTCAGATCCTTTATTTGAAAGTTTAAAGTCAGAGATGGAGATATTTTGGTGAGTAATTGACTCTTTAATACAAGCCAGAGAGCAGATAGATGTAACCCTGCTAAAGCACAAATTTGATTAAAATTTTGTGTGTGTGCACTATTCATCGACTTGATTAGAGCAGTAGCACCCACAATTCCATGCTAGCTGGCAGATACATCATGTGCTTAAGGCTGAGAATGATACACCATGAGAGGAAAGTGCAGAAACATTACTGCCATTTGATCTTAACACCAAAATGCTTTAAAACACCAATAAGGTGGTGTTTGGTCTGTTAACAGGCCATGATATATTCACATTACCTGTATCATTCTAAAAAATATCACTGGTTGGATTGTACATACTGCCTCACCATTGGATGAACAACAAGAATGGCTTCATGTTGGCATCTGCCTCTGGCCCTCAGGGTTTCTGTGAACCTGAACCATGCCAGGAAAATACAACCCCACACCATACTGGAGCTGCCAGGAGCCTTCACCATAAGAAGCAGGCTCTGTGCCTGTAGACTCCTTTTGGCATGTGCCACATATGTTCCTGTTCACTTGCTAATAATAGGATGACTCATGTGATCATGTGATGCTTTTCACTGCTCAGTATAGCACTTGCTGTGTTCTTTGCTCTCAACTCACAAAATTGCTTGTTTATGTTTAATAGTGAGATTGATTGTGCAGTGTAGCCTGTGCACAGTGTGTTTTTTTTTTTTTATAAACTGTTCATAATGAAAGTGCTTACACATTGTGTGAGTGAAAGTGCTTTACTTGCTTACTTAGCTGACTGTTTCTGTGAAGTAATGGATGGACATCCCTGTCAAGAGTCATTTGTATCTACATCTCACCCTTAGATTTTCATGCCAACATCACATTAGTGTCAGGTTCTTAAGGAACATTAGGTTCAGCTGCCTTCCTGATCCTTTGCCAATCGGCTTAGCCTTACCTTACCTAATATTAACAGTTACTTTAAATGTACCACTGTATTGCATCAGTTTCAACACCAGATTTTAATGTGCAAAACACTTAAGTCGCTTAATTCATACCTTTAAAGACAAAATGGTGCACTTGCATATGAAGTGTTAACTCAGATGCTTATATAGACAATGCAATAAGCTAAGTGCATAATATCACAAGGAATCCTAACTCTCCATCATTTCAAATACATTTGTATAGGTTATAAGCCTTTCTGTGGTTGATATTTACATAAACTAAATGCAAAAAAATGCAATGTGCATTTACACGATACATCACTTCATGTCATTTTGACAGTGTTTTGCGAATTCAAATGCCATTGTGAGTATTAAGGAAGAGCAACTGTAAACTGTTATAAAATATAATATGAATGTATGAGTATGTTATCTGGACACTAACATGCTCACAGTCATGCTCTTTTACACCTGCTGTTTCTACACTTTCTCATCAGAATTCTGTCAACACCATAATGGGATTATTTTCATATGTGCAGTATGCCGAGCAGGCAATTAGGTAAGGAGGTAACAAGCACATAGACTGACAACAAAAACAAACATGGCATGTGTGCGTATACCAAAAGCGATGTTAGTGTACAGGCTGTGCTTAATTTTTCTTTTAATATGGAAAACATGGAACAGAACCATCTTTTCTGATTTCTTATATAGAAGACAACTCCTCAAGCACACCTGCTTTGCGACCTCCTTCAGCATATCTTCATGTAGCAGTGATCACACTCTACTACAAAACATGGACGCTACTGGTGATATGAAGGGCAAAAAATGTTCTTTTATGACTTGTGACAGGACCGTCTGCAGTGATGACTTTTCTTCTCTGTGGTTAGATACTTTCTCAATGATGCAAACATACTTTAAAGACTGAACTTACACTTGTCTGACTTTGGCTCTTATCCAATCATAATGTAGCCTGAACTCCTCCACAGCTGGGGCCAGAGCTTTTCATAAGGAAGCTCAATTCTGTAAACCTCCTTTGATTAATGACAACATATAGTTACTTCAATGCTTGAGATCTTCCAAACTGAATCATATAAGAGCACGTTAATCTGAGGAGGCAGAGCCCTGATGCAGTCAATGTTTTACTCTCTGTAGACAGAGTGGCAGGGGAAAACCAGTTCATGGGATGATAAGCGCATTCAGGGTGCCGTTGTGCGTAGTGTGCATTCCTAAGAGGTGTTCAATGCTTAAATAAATACTCACCACAGCTATGTTTACCCTCTCCCCTCTACATTTCACATACTGCAGCATGCTAAAGAACCACCAATGGTCATGCACAAGCCTTATCCAGGATTTAGATTAGCTGCTAAGTTTCAACAATAACACAAAGTGTAAATCAAAAGGACCAAGAGTTGGAAGGGAGATTTTACAACAGCTAGTTTCTACCAGGGAAACTAGTGATAAACAACAAGTGTGTCACATGTGTGTTCAAGGGCAATGAAAGAAAAAGGAACTTCAGTTTACAATCTCAACTGAAAGTTTCTTTTTCAAGTAATTCTACAGTATAGTTTAAGTGGAATGAAGCAAAGACCCAAGCATTCATACGACAGGTTTCATGACATCAAAGTATTTGGTTAAAAAGAATTAAGATTTTTTTTCTGCTCAGCCCAGTCTCACAAAGCACATGAGCTCTGAAAAGATACAATACCCTCTTATATAAGTACAAATCTGTTCCCTTTAACTCTGTTGTATTACAACAACACATGAAGAACATGTTCAAACCTTCTATATGAAATGAATGTAAAACTGTTCTTTGCTGGGTCAACTGAGAACCCTACATGAGGAAGTCTGCTCTGTAATCTACACTGAGCAAACATGCTTTATAACATGTCATTGAACTCAGGGTCAAACTGGAGTGAGCAAAAAGGGAGATTTCCACTCTCAGTACTGATATCCCCAGTTTCGTCAACACAGTGAATTAACAGATGAAACCCCAGCACCAAAGATTACCAAGCTTAACACTCTGAAGAAAACAATACAAGCAGGATAAGCAACCAAAGAGAAAGGGTTCAGTATGATTCTATCAACATAGGTATGACAACATTTTTGATTTCATTATGGCCATAAAAGTAACAACTGAGGTTAAGTTACAAAACAAAGAAGCAAGATTACAAAGCGTTTCTTGAAATTGTCATTTTGAGCAACTAGTCAAGGTTCAATCCAAATCCAGCACAAATTTTTACCAAGTCTCCAGATAATTAGCAAAAGAAAATGCATATGAATGTGTGTTTTCATCCACTACCATGTATTAGGAGATGGGTGCATTGGGATAGACAGTTCAGTTCGTGGTGCTAATTCTCGAGTCAGGTGTCCTTAAACCACTACAGAAGAAGTCAGTGCAATGAAATGACATAATGAAAGAATACAATTTAAACTTAAAGTAGAGGAAAACTGTGTGGAAAACATGATGGGAGTATGGTATTCCTGTTTGTTTCATGTTTAAACTGAGGAAGGTTACAATCTCCTCATTGCTCCACACAGATCTGATATTAATATCTACCACTATATTTTGTCTCTTCAGTGACAGTGAAGTCACATGATTCATGAAATGATTTATTCACTAGGTCTGTTTCCATTGCACTTAGTCAAGTAAAAAGTTTCTGGTGATATTTTGACTCTTTTTCAATTTCTCTAATGTCCAGTCTAGTTTGCATTCGACACTTTCTGTAACTTTCCAAAAGTGACAGTCCGCCATTCACACCCACTTCCTGCAGCGATCGGCCTGGTGTGTGGGGGTGAGAAAGGAGCCAGTGCTGAACTTCTCTCTCTGGCTCTCTCTTTTCATCGTTGTGTCACTTTTTGTGTTTACAACCAAGTACAGCTATGATGTTCTTCCAGGGGAAACTGTGGGTGCCATTATCCCTTCTCCAAAGATTATCGTGTCTCCCTCTACTCTATGACGGCCAGTTTTCCACCAAGCCTTTGCGTCAACTGTGCTGTTGAGGAACTTGTACTTCAGCATATCTCAACCTTTACAAATTTATCATTTCTTCACTATTTTATCTCACATTTACAGTTCATACAGTCTCTTCAGGATTGAAGACATCATCTTTTTCTAGATATCAAAAACAGATATTCACAAATTCCATGTCATACTGTCTAAAAATCCATGTGTTTTTATTTAAGAGATCTGTTTTAGCTCAATCTCATTTTAGAAACAGCTGCACATGGACTTACTGAGGCTCCACAAGTATGATTAAGCCTCTTAATTAGCTTACAATAAATTAGCATAATTCATAGGGTTTTTATCAAGCATCAACAGACAAGACAAAAGACCTGGAGCGTCCTTGTGGCTCACTTGGCAAAAGGTAGATATGCAGATGCAGCATCCTTGAAACTGCTTGAATCTGGCATTCCCCTCATTTCCTGTCAACACACCACAATAAAACACTATATTCCCATTAGTGAGTGGTCCAAAAAATTAGAATTAGTGAATCCAAACATGTTCTGTTGGTGATCCATTTACATGGACTAGAAATTAATAAAGGATGAGCCAGAACTACAAGACAAAAGCTTCTCTGTGTCCCAGTGTGCTCAACCCTTTTGACATAACAGCATGTTGCTGTTTCAGTCTGGGTACCCTCTGTATCAAAAAGCTGCGGCAAAATTTGGTGAGATGACACAAGACTGAGGCAGGAGCATCAAAAAACATTAGTAAGATACCATAACACAAGCTCTTTGTTCCTACAGGTTACCAGGTAATAATGTGGAGCTGCTAATATTTTATACCAACTTGATGTTTACATTCAGTCTAAATTAAGTCAGCTTATAAAACAAAACAATTGAATTCATCATACAAGATGTCACTAGATATTTGGACCAGATCATATACAGTCTTCCTACCAGATTTATTAAACTCTGCCTTAATGAATTATATATGGCATAGTTCTGGCTAATAAATTTAATTCAACGATCATCCATAAATATATGTCAACAAACACATTTTGAGCATAAATCTTTATAAATGCCTTTCATTATCATTGCCAGGAAGCACAGCCTCATTCTCATCAAAGTCTTGTACTGGCAAAATCTTCTAATATAGCCACAACAATCAACATGCAGCCATTACACACAGTGATGTATACACGCTTCTTTCAACAATAACAGCCTATTTTCTAGGTCTAATCTATTGCCCCATTTGTGCGTTGTAACTTGGGTATCGATATATAAAGAGAGTAAGGCTTGCTAGAGGAATAATTGGACTAATAAATAAATCATACACATACACTTATCTTGCCTACAAGGTTACGTGGCTAAGACTGAAACCTCCAAATAATGTTACCAAAAACTCCTTCTTTATTGTACTACATTCTACATTATTCTCCTGCGTGTCACCTCTCTGTGCAACGATCAGCTCAGCTGAGTCTTAAGTCTGCGTTTGGACGTTAGAAAGAATTTGTGCGGGTACACACTATAATCCAGCAGCCACTTAAATAGATTCAGATTATTGTGTGGAAATTGGTGAATGCATACTTGTCTGTTTCCATCCTGTCTATATCTGGCCCCTGATCCTTCTTGGAACTAATTATTCCTGTTAAACACATGTATTGTATAAACCAAATTTGAGGGGCGTGTCTCTGGTGAAATAAGTACGTTCTCTAAGCACGAGCAGCTGCAACTCAGCAGCAGTCGTTACATACAAATGCAGCCATTTTCTCTGGCCAGTGCTCTTCCCTGCCCATAGTCACAGCACCATTAAACACTTGGTAAGCTTATGTGTGATTCGGCTTTGTAAGTGTCAGCGCATGTGTGCATCTGTGTGTGTGTGTGTGTGTGTGTGTGTATGAAGTGTGTTTGACTGTGTGTATGCACACATAATTATGCAGCATAGATCTGTGAGTTAGCCCTTGAAAAAACATGTCGGTTCATTCACACTATACAATACAATATTTTCCAGATGGCACTGGTCCATATTGATCTGCAGCCAGAGAATTTATAATCCTGTGCTTTCACACGTCACGCATTAAAGTTACCAACAGATATTCTATTGAAACTGTATGTATTACTGAATTTCCAACACACACAAGGCCCAGAGACTGTCAGAATTTAAATTATTCTGATAAATGTCAGTGAAAAAAAAAAAAAATAATAATGAAGTAATAATTTCCTCAAGGACTTTGAATACTACAATTATGGTGATGATTTTTGTAGGATTTTCGCACAAATAAACACAGCAAAGAGAGTGTTACAGACAAAGGACCAGCACCCATCTGTTGTGTGGACCTAACTGAGGTCTATTGATGTGAGTTCTATTGTATAAAATGGAGACATTGCCATTTGCAGCTGCCTAGGAATGGGATCAATCAGTCTGAATAATAAAGCCCAGTAATTATAGGCTGTGATTCCGGCTTACAGCAGGGCTTTCCTCTTTTTCCTCACTTTGAGCGTTGCCTCAACATCAGGTCTCTGCGTTGTTGTCTTTTACAAATCTCTCACTTAAGCTAACTTGCTGGCATTAGAAACCTGACTAATGGATACACTAAGTCAGGTCATTGCTGTAATAAACACTGTAATGAAGGCAGATGCAAAACAAGAGAAACATCAAGGGTTTTGATGAGGAAGGCTCAGAAAGTGTTTTGTCTGTTTCCAGCAGATCTCTGTAAGTAGGAGGTAGTTAGTCTCTCTTATTCATGCTGGATTGCTGTCAATTCCTGGCACAGCCTCTTCCTTAAATGGACTGAGATGACAAGATGATTACTGCAGTGTGGGTCGTCTGCTTCTCTCAGTCCTGCTGCTTTTTTTGTTTGTTTTGGTTTGGTTTCCTTAGTCTTAGGCTAAAAAATTTATTTCTTCAAGACAATCTAATGAAGCCAGTTTTACATGACTGGAAACAAATGAAGTGGTGAAGTGGAGGATTTTAGTTGACGAATTTGCTACAATTCAAAGCAGATCTTTCTCACTGATGAACCCAAGTAGAAACAAAAGGACTATGACCAATTATCCAGCAGTCCATAGGAGCCACTTAAGGCATCACATTAATTCTAAGACACAGAACCAGTGCAGTAAACTACAGTGGCGTGACCGGGTGAGTGACGACCATTTGCTTCAGACAAACCACCTTTAAAAAACACAGCATCTCATTCTGATGTTTCTTAACTTACAACATGCATAAACCTGATGTCTAATGTAGCCTTATCTTTTGTAAGATAAACAGACAGGACATTCCCGTCTCCATCCCTACATATATACATATTTGTAACTCTTAGAAAATCCCAAGAAAGACTCAGAGTTCCACAGCTGATTTTTGGATTTTCAGCCTTAAGCCCATTGGTTCTTATTGAAGAGTAAATCTTTAAAAACGGGTTACAAATAAAAGCTTTTTTAAATGTTAAATAATTTCACAAAACAGCTTCTGGGATTGTCGTTTTAAGCAAAAGGAGGAAAAAATGTATTTGGTTGGAGACTATTTTCAGCCACAGATTAATGCACATTTGGTGCTCTGGTGCGTATTTACAGCAGCAGGGCAGAGTGTATGGGATTTACTCAAAATAAACTACAGTGCCTGTGTTTGCTATGAAGAAGAAACAGGACACCAGTGCAACAGTGTGGCTCATTTATGTGTTTTTAATAGTTTTTGGACAATGGAGCTCTATGACACAGAGGAACAAGCCATATCAGATGTATAAACAGACAATATTTGTCAGTAGGACCAATTCACTGTTGGTTTTGGTCTTTTTCTGGGATTTGTTGACAAAAAAAAATATAGATTACACCACACTTATCCTTTGTAATATGATAATGAGGAAAACTCATTACGAAAAATCCATAATATAACAAGATAAGGACATGTAAAACAGCTGATGATTGGAATGGTTTGACAAGACCATTGAGTAACAAGAGGGTGAGGTGGTTATATTAAAATTTACAGGATCTTACCTTGTGTCGGCACTTCAAAACAACACCATAGGCACCTAAAAAAGAAGCAGAATGCATGATTAACTGAGATTTAAAACAGCTAATCTTTTCATGAATATTCAGAGTATTCATGTATTATGGGTGCTACTTTTGCCTTTCAAGTAGAGCTACTTCACTTAATAGTGGATCTTCATGAAATAATAAAAAAATGACAGCTCAAATTCAGTTTCAAAATGTCGATTTGTGATTAACACACCAGCATGGTCTATAATCATGAATAAACAAAGACTGGCTCGATTTAGAAAGTTTCTCAGTCTCACATGAGGTGATCAGGCCAATAATGCTAACAAGTGCTAACAAGTCTAGACCCTACTGGGCCCATTTCATTTCAGCATATTGCTACAGAGTAAAAAGGGTTTTAAATCTTCTTTTTAATGCTTCTAATATGTTCACATAAATTAAGGAAAAAACTTCCTCCTTTCTAAAAGGACAGGTGGCTCAGAAAGTAGGACACAAGTGTTGGCAAGCCACTGTAGATCTGATGTTATTGACCCTGGCAGTCACACACACACATCCCCTGAGGGTTCAAGAGGAATTCTTGGACTGAGCAGACATATGACACAGTGCTCAGCGCTCCTTCATAAGCACATCAGTGTTAAAAGAAGTCATCTACTCTCTTTAAGATGCTGCTTTGATATATTTACATTCTTTCTAACACAGTTTAGATAGCTGTAAGACCTAAAGTTGGTTTTGTATGGTTAAACACATGAACGAGAGATTGCATTACATTGCTTTACATTACTGCCAATGTTTTCTATACTGCCACGTTTATGGATTGGTTTTCTACATTACAGGTAGGCCCTGTTGCTGCTGATACTCAATGAGATGATCACAACAAGATTACTACAAGAACAAAAATAATTTGTAGATCCTGTGCTAAAAGATGCAAAACCATCACAATTACTCCTCTCATGTTTTTCCCCATTAGATAAGGAAGTCAAAATGGGCGCATTGGATTCTGTGTATTTTTTAATTGCTGGGGTGAGCCTACATGCACCACTCGGTCCTGAATCATTAACAGAATTGAGTGACCTCAAGATCACTGAGGAAAAATCTATGATGCTGGACCAAGTAGAGCGCACTGTGCCATGAGTGCAAAGGCAGAGCTGGACTGAGAAACTTCCACAACTTTAGAGTTTAATGTGGCACTAAAACTGCTGACTTCCTTCCAGACAGACTTATCTTCGGACAGGCACTCAGCTTTCAAAATCCAGCTCAAAGTTTCCCTGTGTCTTCTAGGGACACATTATACTCACATTATAAAATTTCTAGGATGTGGGAGTAAGGGTGCAAAAACTGGGACAAGTGGGTGGCCTCACCTCAGGGCTTCTGCCACTTTATATCAACCAAGTGGCTCAAGGAAAAAAGAGAAGCCATTGAACTATCAAATCACCCTGTCCCATTGACATTTGCAACAATAAAGCTGAATCCCAAAAACCACCTCTTCATTTCTACTATAACAATACAAGAGTATGAATCCAGGTCACAGCATCTACTTTCAGTTTTTTTTAACATTAAAATTCGTCCTAATGAATAAATATAAAAAAATCTCCTTGACCTTATTGGGTTTGCTCAGTCATGAACAACAGATCAGGCTTTTAAGAGCCTTGTTCCACAGGCAAATTGGATAAAAACTATCAAATGATTGCTCACTGAAAAGCCCTACAACAAATTTGTGTACACACACATCAAAAGCTGTAGCTAGACTGGACTAATAGTCGCTGCTACAGATGTATCTACAAAATACAAACAAACAAAATATGTTGTTATACTTCACAGTGTTACATTGTAAGTAAATGAGCACTCTCACCTTCACCCACAATCCCAAGGACTTCAAATTTATTCATTACATCACCAATGTCAGGGATCTTCATGAAGTCAAAAGGTAGATTGCGTGAGGTGCATGAAGCTCAGGCGGAGGGGGCCCGGCTACAGGATGGCATGAGCCGGCCAGCTGTTGGCTCCCAAGGGGTGTACGCTGGCTATGAGCCATTATATTTGCCACATGCCTTCAGCAGTGGCTCACTTTGACCTGCAAAATAACATTGCACCAAATTAAAATATATACAGTGTAATCCTCACTTACCTTTAAAAGTGCATTAGTTAATTACCAATTTGTTGTGAAATGGATTTGTAATGTGTCATCTTAATTGTTTTGTTTTTTTGAATTCCTCAAGAAAGCTCAAAAAACAGTTTTTAAAGAGCTGGGTAGCTGCACTTCAGTGGCACAGATCTGCTCTTTAGCTCTTTGAGTTAACAACAGCAGTTTAGCATTGCGCATCTATTAAGTTGACAATGGAAGGACTAAAAATGAATGGTTAAAAGCAGTGCAGCTGATGTCGAGACATCCTGACTTTTGGTCTCTCTAACGAGTCAAGCTTCAAAACACTGGCTCCCAAAATGCAGTTCAATAGTTTAGACTAGCCTGCCTCTTAAATGTATCTTTCAAACTCCATGCCCTCAGTTTAAAACACACAAATATTTGAAATCTCAAGCATAATTGAAGGTAACCATGATGACATCATCAAGGTTGTATTTTCAAACTTTAAAAAAATCCCTCCTGAGCCACAGAATACATTCTGACTCTTACACCTATTGAGTAAACTGACCTCAATGTGTAAAATCAGTGAGGTTACCCTTTGACATAAAGTAGACCAACAGTTAGATGTACTATCCCATGCCTTAAACATACATAGTTTACTATACCTTCTGAAAATAATTTCTCTCTCCTTTTTCAAAGAGTGAAACAGATCCACACAAGCTCTTAATGTGATCAAAGCATCTCCTCTGATATCCACACACTCTTTATTCTTATTGAATCAGATAACACTCCAGATACCACTTTCTCCATTTCATCTTCTCCTTGCTGGAAAGCTCAAGGACTTGCGTAGCCTACTCACACCAGTCTCCTACGGTGCTGTGGGCACAGGAGCTGCTCATCAGTATGCAAAACCTTGGCACCAAAATAAACTCTGTCTCCCAGAACGTTAAACATCACTGTGTGGTCTGTTACTCCCTTATCTTACTCAGCTGCACACCGTCAACACAGGTATACTGATAGGTTTGCTGTGGGCAAACTTGAGGAGGACGATACCAGACTAAACTCGAACACTGATGGCTTCAGAGAAAATGTTTTGCCTTTTTAAGCCTGAGTGTGTTAACATGCTTCCCTCTCCTCTTCATCTCACAACCTGCATGCAGTCCCATACCGCCCATTGTTTCCCTGGGCAGATTTTAGCCAACTACTCTCCCAGGCTTGGACCTAGAAGGCTAATATGATCAGGAATGCACTGGTCATTGCTGTGGATCATATATTTTGTCTCTATCAACAGAATGACTCATGCGTGGTAATGGACTGAGTCTGTGGAATTCAAAACACAGGACCTTTAAACCTCCTCATATGATCAGTGCGCTATTATCTATGCCTGAATTGGGTTTATTATCACCTCAATTTGACATAATGATAGGAATTTTGCAAACACAGGGGATGCAGCTTACAGCGTCACTGCCATTTGAGATAAACTGACTACACAGTTTTAGGAACACAAATTAAGAGCAGCAACATAATTTACATTTATTGTCAAATATTGCATTATGCTCGAAAGATGTCCTGTTGCTTCATGTTACAGTTCTCTCACATCCTAAACAGCAGCAAAACACACATACCAGGGTGAAATGTAGCTGTGAAATCACTGTTTTTAACAGGGACTGTAGCTCGCCTCTACTGTACGTTCAAGTGTGTGTGTGTGTGTGTGTGTGTGTGTGTGTGTGTGTGTGCGCGCGCGCGCGCGCGCGCGTGTAGCTACGGCTGCCCACAGAATGAATGTAGCTCCCCAATTTTCAATGCAAAACAGCAATAAATCCAACAAGTCAAACATATGGCTACACTCAAGCCAACTTAGTACACATTGCCCCACATTCACAGCTTTCTAGCCTGGACTCTGGTCAGATGCGTTGTAATAAAGCTGGGTTAGTTGTGTTTCCTTGGTGCTCTGCCTGATTCCCAAAACATACAAAACCGCAAATTAGCTGAAAACAAACCTCAAGCTTGGTAACGCTGTCTTTCTCATGAGCTCGTGCTGAAGATATTCACCTTATGCCTTGAGCTGACAATTCTTATCTATAACGTGATAAAATAAACTACTCACTCAGTCAGTGTTTGGTAAAAAATGATGGAACGGGGCCCATATATCCACCCACCAACGAAGATATTTTCATTGCAGCAGGCAGCTACAGTAACTAGATCGTGCGGTTGACAAGCTGAGAGCAGATCACCAGGCAACAGTTCGAGTGGCGTGAAAGCGACCAATGAGAGCGGTTAAAAGGCTTGTTTATTCGAACGCCCCTTTGCATCTGACCAATCAGAGAGCAGAACTGCTACAAGGGGGAGAAAACTGCGGTCTGAGGGTGTTTCGTATGAGGTAGGATATTATTGTTCTAATTTCTCAATTACATAATTCACAGGATCACACCCCGCTTTCAGTAAGATAACATTATGTACATCTGGCAATAAAAACCGTGCTTTATAAGAATGTTACAGAGAAATAAAATGCATTATCAATGAGCAGATATTCAAAACAGGGCTATTTTAGTGAAAGACAAGTTCCTTGCCCAAGGGTGGCCTGTATTCACTCTGTTAAGGTTGTTGTGTAAAAACATTATGGTATAGTGTTATGACATTTTCTTACTCCTCTTTAGAGGAACCATTGTAATTTTGCTCTCTCTCCCTCCCTCCCTCCCTCTCTCTCTCTCTCTCTCTCTCTCTTCTCTGAGGTAAACGTGCAATGAAAGAAGATATTTAGAGCTTAAAGTGGCCCTTGACAACAACAAAGATCATCCAATAAACGGATAATTTCACACATTATAAACTTACAGACAGACATGCACAAATTCATTTTACTCAGTTAATGAATTTGAATTTATTTGCCAAGTGATTACACAGCTTGGAAAAACGATCAGAAATAATTCTGATTTATTTTTGTTTGTTTGTTCAGTAGGACTTTGCATGCATACAAATCAGACTACATCAAATGTATTCTGTTCTAAATGTATAACTTATACACTGTATAGCCAGGTGACACTTATCATATCTTTTGCACATTATTATGGCATAGAAAATGAGAAGTTGTGCACATGCCTCGTGGATTAATTCAAAAAGAAATCTGCTAATGGGACTCTGTGTATGTCTTTGTCCATGACCCCTCACTCCATTCAGACCAAATCTGAGCTATTGACATTCAAAACACTTTATAGGAGCTATACAACTTTTTCCATGTGTGTGCTACCTGTGAAACAATGCTGCCCCCCACAGGATGAACCTAAAACTGATGCAAACACCTGTATTTAACAAGTACAGATGTTATTAAGAGTTGCATTAAGATACATCATGCTTCAGATATAGGGGCATGGAGTAAGATTTCTTCAGATATCTATGAAAATTAAAGAGATAACTATTCCAGAGTAGTTTTGCAGCCTTAACAATTATTAAGATTTTGATTTCCACACAAGGGGCACCTGACAAGGTAATACTTTCATAATGTTTCACCCTATGTGCAAAAGATAAACAGTAAGGAAGGCTTGTTATCTGTCATAAAATTATATTTTCACTACATGATTATGGAGCCCAAAAGAATTCCCATAATGACATCATTGTAATATATAAAGAAAAAATAATGATGATAATGAAAGAACAATTACACTTAAAGGATAGTGTAAAAGCAACCAGATGAAATAATAAACAAACTGATAATCAATATGTATGTTTTTAAATATAATGGTTAACATCAATACTAGTGTATCACAACACTAACAGAATAGAAGAAAATAGGTTAGAGAGGTCACAGCAATTTGGTTATATGCCACAGGCTGGTATTAAAAACCCAGTGACTCAAATATGTGCTCTGCATTTCAACGATTCAGTTTTGGAAATTTGTCATAGCTTTTTTTTTTTTTTTTTTTTGCCTTAATCATGATGTAAAAAAATGATGACAAATTACTTCTTGATTTTTTTCTCAATTTTATTTTGAGAGTAAATGACAACTATTTATATAAGAGAGACTGTATACTGTATATATACTGTATATAAGCTTGTGGTGCACCTATGACAGCTATACATGCTACGTAGTCAGTATTTGCTATGTTTAGTATATTACCAAATATATATCATATTATCACTTTCTACATCATTAAACCTATCATCTGTAATACACATATAATTGTGTGACTTCAGCTGTGAAAGCAGAGCTACTGTACAACAACTGGCTGTACATTTCCTGTAACCTTATGGAGAGGGAACAATGGAAAATGCAGAGCCAGTGAAAATGAACAATCACAACCTCAGCAGTGGTGTAGGAGGCATTCACATTTGTTATTTAAGCAGAAGTAGCAATGTTACTAATTAAAAAGATACTCTATAAAAAGAACCCTGTAAAAGAACTTACAAGTAAAAGTATTTTGTTTAAAAGGTCACTTTAGAAGTTTATTACGTCAGATATAATACTTGAGTGAATGCACATATGTTATATTCCATCACTGATTCCCAGCCACTGCTGAAAATTTTGTAATACAGACAGTTATGCAGCTTTTCCTCAGTCTGGGTGGAGACATCAAAGAGAGCTACCAACCAAAAGTGCAAAAGTAGTTATTGTAAAATAAAACACATATATTAGCACACAGTTTTTCTTTGTCATAGTCCCAAGCCCTTACTTAGTATATATTTTACTGCTTTAGGCATCCCTGGGAGTTTTTGTAGCCTACGTGATGAAACCTGTTTGAATATTGGGAGTGACAACGTGCGTTCACTGACTTAACAGGAAAATTGTGGGTGGGGGAAAACACAAGAGTTTGAAACTAGCATGGGACAATGATTCCGCATCATGTTCTGTTATTTGGTTACTGTGATGACGCACTACTCCCTATTTCTGTTAAGAATAGGCTGAAACTTTTACTTTTACACTTCATAGAGGCTTCATAGAAATTGACTGTGTTTTTATTTAGATTGTGCTTTCATTCTTTTGTTGTTGTTTATTTTTTTTATTCTAATTTGCCATTATATTTTTGATGCTCTTACTCTGAATTACATAAATATTCTAATCAGCTTTGGTATTTAATTTTCTAATAGCCCTTTTATTACCTATATTATTCTATTTTCTTATTCTAATATGTTTAATCATATTAACTAGGTTTTTTGTTACTAGTTCTTGTTTACTAATTCTCCATTTAGTAAAAACAGCTAGTCTGTTTGCTTATTTACTTTAATTAAAACAATTCTAGTACTCTGGTATTGTACACTGATGTATTGGGTTATATAATTCAGTCCTGTGGTATTCTCCCTCATATTAACCTCTTACAACAGTAGCCTTTGTCTTAAATTGTTAATTCAAGAGGCTGTAAGAGGTCAGCGTTTCAGCGACTTTATTTCAGTTCAGTTTTCATGTTTTTTCTGACATTCACTGACAATTTCTGATCAGTTTTGAACCACAGTAGGGGATGCAATAGAAAGACCTTGTAAAGAAGAGAAAAAGTGAAGATGGATAACTAGTGTTACTTTCTGGAATCCCAAACTACACGTAAAGTAGTCCCAAACGCTGATTGGATAAAATGAGTAAACCTCTGCTTGATTGGCTGGAAGTGTGAGTAGCACAAGAGTTTATTGGCCTACTGAACTACACCTACTGACTCAAGCCCATGTCGCTGGTCGCTGCTCTGCATGTCTTTGCTCACCGTACAACACTATCTTTGGCATAAATTACATGCGTGTAAGCATACACTACATTCGTGAAAAAATGGCAGCTGGCGAATAGAGAAAAGTGGATCTTCACTCGAAAAACAGACGGCACTTGTAAGTTTCTTCCTTCTAGTAAATAATGAGAGTTTCGTAAGAATGATGGTTGAAGGTAAACGACCCTGGTTTTGTATAATTCTCCTTGGTAATATGGAAGAAACTGCTCTCAGAGGGTTAACGTTAACGCTAAGGTTAGCCAACCTAGTTATTAGCCAGCAGCGGTAGCTAGCAAATCAAGTAGTCCCAGTTGTCAACATTGGGCCCCGGCTATAACCTGGAAACGTATAGTGTTAATGTTACACATCAGATACGGCGTCCGAAAGCAAAGATGCAATGTTTAAAAGAGAAATAGTAGCTGGTTTTAGCGTAATGTTCTATATGAAGTATATTTTACCCTACGTTACCTCGATATTTAGCTAGCTAGCTGTTACCAACCAAGTTAACATTAAAAGGTTGATACAAACCAGCCCGCTAAAGGTTAACGCTGATAGGTAAGGTTTGAGTTGGAAAAAAAATATCGAAAAGTGTTCAAATATTTGTCTCTGGATGTAAGGCAACACTTTTACCTTGTTACATCGTTATATGTAGTAGGTAACAGTCAAGTATGTAAGTGTAACGTTAGCGTTAATTTGGCTCACAGTACGACAGTGTTAGCTTCATTATAATAACGTTAGATATCCAACATGGCTTATTTCACCGTCAGCGTCCATGAGTTAGCCTATGTTTTTACTGTTAAAGGTGTTTTTAGCTGGTAACACGCTGTCCCGGTTTCTTCGTGTTACTACCAAGAGTACAGCTGTTTTGTTTTCTTGTTATCTAGCTCACTACTTCGCAAGTGTCTTTATCATGAAGTCCGTAGGTGAGCCATTAGCATGTTGCTGAAATCTGGAAATAAGTAGGGAATGTACGCGAAGTTCAAAACAGTGTCATATGGACTGCCCCAGTACACACCACAGGCCTGTTGTTACAGTGTTGAACCCCATGAAAAAAACCCACCCCGTTACAGCCTTCCTGTCTCCGTGGGAGTGTCCGTTACTGGAATATTAAACTACTGTGTATGAAAGTTCTGATTTTTTTTCTTTGCTAACAGCTTCATCACATAACTTACCTTCAGGTTTCAAGTGGCTCCCTGCTGCAGATTATTTTAAGAAATTACAAGTACCAACTGTATTGTTATTAGAAAACATATGATAGTATTTTTTTTGTTGTCCACAACCGCAGTTGGACAAACTAGTTCTGAAATCAGAATCAGAATCAGAAAACCTTTTGCAACAGAATTAGTTGTGACCCTCAAATGATGTATTTAAAATATAAACATAAAACACAAGACACACTTTCAATGATAGTTTAAAAAGTCATTTATAAACATAGAACTATTCAAATGCCTAGTTGATGATAAGATTAGCAGGATACTAATTGGTCATTTAAGTTGTTAATCAAACCAAAAGGCCAAACATTGTAAATGATGAAATAAGCAAGTTACTGATGTCAACTTGAGCTCTGGGAAATTGTTATGAGTGTTTGATAGTGTAAATAATCATTAGCTGTAGCCCTAGTGAGCCCTAGTAAGTATGTGGATTGTACATTCACACGTTGGTTCCAAACATGAAGTATGAAAATGGTAGATTGAATATTTACTATTTAAGAAGGCAACCAGCATGGTTCCCTGCATTTTTCTTCAGCTATATTCAAATACAAACACTTTTGATTTTTTAACATTTCCTCAAATGTCATCTGCATTGATTGTTTAAGTCCTTGTATTTTGTATTGTCAGGCTAAAGAACAACATTGTAATTTTGAGTGTATCTCGTATGAATGAACAAATGAATCTTAAAATAATTGTTTTGTTGTATGTTTTTGTGTGCAGCATTCCAAGTGAAATATTTTTACCTTTTATATATTTAGGACAAAACTACACAGGGACAGAGGTATACTGGGTCAACGTCCTGCACGTTGATTTTCATCATAGAAGTGTCACCATTGGTCGCTATCGCAGAAGTGTCACCATGGGTAAAACTCCGCTAAAAGGCAAGGAGTTCTCTTTTGATCATTACATTCTCATACAGTCTTGGGTTAGGGTTAAGCACAATTAGAGAGAGCACCTGTGTGGCTATACATGTGAAGAGGGCACAACATACAGCTTCATTTGTGTCATTATGATGCATTGAAAAGTTTAATGAAGGCACTTTGCTAATTAGATATTGTTTGTGTCATCAGCTGTGATGTCTCCAGGTTTCAGTATAGTACTTCATAGATTGTTGTCTGATATCAACTCTGAGAAATTCATACGTATCACCAGTGATCAGACTCTTATTTATAAAAAGTGCATGAGCACGTGAGTTTGATATCACAATGTAATTGTAATGTTTTGCATGTGAAAATCGTAAGATAGTTTTCAAAAAAGGGTCTTTGTCCTATCTAAAGTGATAAAATGTAATTTGAGAATGTAATATATGTTGTATTTTCATGCATTTATAAAATGTAATATTTATAATTTGTATAACTTTTAGATCAAAAAGATGGCAAAAAAGAGAAGCCAGGAAGAACAGTTCTACCAACAGGTACAACCCCTGCAACAACTAAAGGTGAACTTTTTATTTGGTATTTTTGTGACAGTGTTTCCTTTGATTTGTGAGTCCTGTTCCCTTACGTTACTTTGGTTAAACACAAGAAGAGCTGTTTTAGTTTGCATTATTAAAACAACCCCACAGTTGTTTATTGGTACTGTTATATTACATGCCATTGTTGTTGAGAGTGCAATTTTGCTACCTTTTCAAGGTCTTGATATGCAATACTACCATTGACTTGACAGCAGATTTTCAAGTAGATTTTCAGTATTTTATTAAAACTAATGTTTTACTGATATCATAAAATCTATCACCTGGCTGATACTAGTGGAACAGAGAGAGGCTTTGGAGTGACCAGGGCTTTTTATACTTTAAAATGTAACCTCACAATTCATTGACAAGTAACAGGTGATACTGTGGCATTCTGCTCAGGTGTGTTAACTCGATTTTATGTAATCAAGTCAAAAACAATCATCAATTAACTTTTTTCTCTTTAGATGCTTTCAACTGGGAGGAATATCTAAGAGAAACATCATCTATACCTGCTCCACCAAGCTGTTTTCGTCAGGTATGTCCCTCTTGAATGAATTTGAGACATAAAACAGTCTATCTTTTTTTTTTTTTTCTTTTGGAAGGTCTGCATTGCATATCTGTTGTCAAAACTGAATTGGGATGCCTTGTCATAACTGTTAGAATAATTAGCAAATCAGAGAAGCTTTATGTTGGCATTGCATTTAAAGCAGTAAAAGTACTGCTCTTACAGTTGTAACATTAGCTTTATTAATTTTTGCTGGTAGTGATTTACCAACTGAATTTGCCTCATCACTCTAAAGCTCTCTATTTATAACTTTATAATCAGCACCCTCCCAAAAGTGGACAACCACTCAAATACAGGCTCATACTGCCCTTGTTCTACCAAAAATGTGCCATAGCACATATTTTGCAGTTAGGTGACATAATTTAAATCAGTCTGGAGCAGCAGGTTGATTTAAATAATGGTTTTCTTGTAGTGTATTTGTGCAGTGCTAACAATGGCATGTAACATGGCTTTGTCCTATTGCCTGCAGGCTAGAGTCCCACCCTCCAATGACTTCAAAGTGGGAATGAAGCTTGAAGCCCATGACCCACGCAATTCCACTTCAGTTTGTATTGCCACAGTGATGGGTTTAACTGGGGTTCGTCTGCGTCTCCGTCTGGATGGAAGTGACAACAGCAATGACTTCTGGAGACTTGTAGACTCTTCTGATATCCAGCCCATTGGCACCTGTGAGAAGAATGGAGACATGCTGCAGCCGCCACTAGGTAAGAAAGTCAGGGGAGGTGGGATGGAAACACATTTTGGTGTCACTTCTAATAAAGGCAAATCGTCAGATTTCACTGCTAGGATGTTCTCAACAATACAGAACTAATGGACTACCATGCCAAATTATTTATTAAAAGGAAGACTTGTTCCATTACTTAGCACTTAGAACCACCATGTTTAGAATTATATAAAGTTCAGCAACAAAGTAAAATGAGGGGTGGCAGACTGATGACATTCAACTAAAACAAGTGTTAGACCATACTATTGAAAATGCTGCTTAGTGTCTCGTGGTGGAGGAAGGAAATTTCCCCAGAGGTATTGAAAGCCATTATTATAATAAATATTATTTTGATTCTTTGAGAGAACCTGAAGGTCACAGGAAATTGGCAGAAATGATTTTTTTTCACATTCCTCTAAAATCTGGAATAATCAGAACAGCAAAATAATATTTACACACGAAGAGAAGTGTGTAAATGTACACAGGCAGTTAAAATAGCCGTCAATTTTTGCAACCACACAGCAAATTACAGCTGTGCTTAATGAATGTCTCACATCTGCAATTAATTCTCCTCAACTTGGATAGAGTAAACAGCAATAAAAAATAAAATAATTAAAAAAAGCTTAATAGTCCAGTGAAGAAAAAGGCCACACATAAGTTTCTAGGCCATTCAAATGCAATGGGCACTTTATGCCACCCGCAATGCAGAGAAATCACATGGTGTGTTAAAACCAGTAAATTTTGTCTTCTGAATTTGTTAATCTCACCTTTGTCCTTAATTTTACTAAATTCTCTCCTCCAGGATTTCGGATGAATGCATCGTCATGGCCCATGTTTCTGTTGAGAACCTTAAATGGAGCAGAGATGGCACCAGCAACAGCCTTTAAAAAGGTGCATATTGCTTCAAAAGGCCTCTAAAAACATTGTAATACAGACAGTATAACATTGTGTGTATTTAAAAGTTATTGTAATGAGGATATCTTACTAATTTCCAGGAACCTCCAAGGCCCCCCCAGAACAGCTTTAAGCCAGGCATGAAACTGGAAGCTGTGGATAAGAAGAACCCATACCTCATCTGCCCTGCCACCATTGGGGAAGTTAAGGGTGATGAGGTCTTCATCATGTTTGATGGGTGGCGGGGTGCCTTTGATTACTGGTGCAAGTATGACTCCCGGGACATCTTCCCTGTGGGCTGGTGCACCCTCACCAAGCACAGCCTCCAGCCACCAGGCAACAGTGGTAAGTGTTACCCTGTAGGTGGCAGCACAAGTCTGCATATACATTGAGGTTTGACACAGATACTATTGTTTGTAATCAGTGCTTCCCTCACACTCATTTAGTGAGACCAACCCCCACCCCCAAACAATAGGGGGTTGGGGGTGTGTATGTATAAATATATATATATATATATATATATGTGTGTGTGTGTGTGTGTGTGTGTGTGTGTGTGTGTGTGTACACACACACATATATATATATATATATATACACACACACACACACACACACACACAGGCACTAAAAAAGGCATGAATTCATGCTCTTGATCTTCATGTGATCTAACACATATTTGTAAAGTTCTTAATGGTAATGTTTTTGTGTTTAAATACAGATTTTCAATGAGTGGTGTGGTGTTTGTGGTTTCAAAGGTTGTGCAGAGGTTTGTGGAGACTGCAGCTGGGTTGGTGGTTTTTGTATAGTAGTTGTTCAAAAGAAAAAGGTACAAAGTATTAGGGAAACTGTGTGTATCAAGTGTAATGTCATGTATTGAACATGGTCTTTTTGATAAACTGCAGCAATATTTGGAAAAGGAGAGTCGTGAGCAGTCAGCCAACAGTTGTAGGAGACATACTGTGTGTTGCCTGTGAAACTCTGCAGATAAACAGTCCTGTTGATGTGTGATTGTGCGTCACTGTGTTTGGGTGGGCGGGATGTAACATGCAGAATTACAAGAGGGAGGGGAGGGATGTAGGAAAGAGGATTTATGGTCCTCACATCATACCTGTTTACATGGAAAAAAATGTTTACATAAAAACTGCTCAGCTCAGGCTCTGACATTTGCTCAGTCTTCATGTCTGTGTAAAAGATTCTGGATGGAGAGGATAAGATTATCAAAACTAAAAAAAACCCACAGAACTTATGACACACAGCTGCTGCTACACAACTACTTTCTTCTTCTTTTTAAATGTACTTTAACCTGCTCATGTGTGAGCTCTAAAAGGTTGGGAGGGGATATGAAAACCTTGCATATACCCACTCCCTAGCACCCGTTTCTCTCTACTCCTCCCCCATGTAATGCTGATCAGTCTGTGTACTCCGGCTCCTCCGTCAGTGTGGGCTTTGTTTTGAGCTTATGCTGCATTTTGGAGAAAGATTTATTATTTGGCACCCTGCAGTATGTGTGGGAATTGTTAGGGAATCCTGAATACATACAGAAACAGAAAAATATTTACTAGCTGAGTAAATAGGCTGATGCATTGTGTGGGTATTTTTTGTTTCAGCATGGTGAGTTCCACTTTTACTCTGTTTGTGTTCTTGGCAAAGCTTTGCAGGGTGAACCAGCATTCACTATACATATACTGGTAATGAGAAAAGGCTGATGTGGTAGTAGTTAAGTATCTTGTACTTGACTTTGTGCTTGGATTCTGTGCATTCAAAAGTAAGACATGTATGTAGTTTTAATATTTATTTTCTGTAGGTGTGTACAGTCTTTACCTTTGGAATCACATTCATTTACACCAAGGACTGCGTGTTGTTCAAAAATTTTCGATACCAATACCTTGACTTCGATACCAGTTCCTGAACGATACTTTTTCAGTTCTAACAAAGAAAATTACATTACATATTATGGTACAAATCTTGAGTTTTATTTTTCAGTTTTGGCATTTTTTCACTCAAAGCATTTTTCTAACATAAAAAATATACAACAAATCATTTTTAGTGCAAAAGAACAAGTGACAAGTCAGTGTCTAATGCTCACTGCTGCAGACTAAGGACCTTTAAATCTTCTTGCAGTTGAACACAGAGCAACTTTCTGCTCTTAAATTGATTCTGTGCACATTTAAATGCTTCATCAAATTGGTCGTGTTGCTGGCCTTAGCAAAGATGTCCTTTTTGCAAATATTGCATCGCACACTACTGGCATCAGTCTTGCTAAAATGGACACACATTTGACCACGGTCGCATTTTTTTAACCGCTTCAACACACACACACTGTGGTTCACAACACAGATACATGTGAACCTCATCTGTGGGCGTAAACACATAAGTATTTTTCCTGCATGCCTCTACCGCATGTAACATTGCAGCCAATCACCAGCAGCATTATCAGGTCTTGATCATGTGATTAACTCCTTGGTATCGAAACTTGGCACCGAAAAACAAGGCATCTTTCGACACTGGGTAATATTGAAGAGCTTTGGTCAGTGCCATAAAAGAACCAAAGTTCGGTACCCAGCCCTATTTACACCACTAAATGCTCTGTATAAAAAGAGGAAAATAATTAATATTCTTTCACTTATTCACTTGTCCATCTGTGAGCCTCTACTTTGTCCAGAACATGTTAATCAGCTAGGAGAAAAATGCACTGTAGGTCTGTTGTAATTCTGTACATGACAACATCATTAATCCTCTCAACAGTTAAATGCATCATCATAAAGAATGTAAAATAAAAATTACTGGAGCTGTATGACAGAAATTGGAGCTCTTCCCCTGCCATTTCCAGTAATGAGATGCCCCTGTCCAAACCCAGATTGGCACCAAGCAGTCTCTTTGCTTTGACTTTCATCTCACCCAGCAGCAGTAGCTGCAGCAGCAGCACTGTGTTGGTCACTGGGTCAAGAGAAAATGACACCCAGTTTGTCTCCCTAATTAGCCAGAAGAGATTCTACAGTGATGGATCAAGTTGCAAACCATTATTTTCTCCCCTTTGACAGATAGAGCACATGTCTGTATAGTCGATCCAAAGACACTTAAATCTATGGAACCAAAAGCTTGCTGGACACTCCACCATTACTGTGTTTTTCCTGTTTTTCATATCCATGGCTGCGTTTTTCCTTTTGGCAAAGGCACCCTTAAACATTTTAGCATAATAAAAATGTCACATTCAGTATGATGTACATATTTTCATTTTCTTTACTTATGCTGTCATTACAGTTACCCTTCCAAAGACCCTGCAGACTCTCCCTGCATCACCCTCCAAACCCAGCAGGCGTTCCATGCAGTCTCCCTACAGACTCCCCAACCCTCTGCCCCCTCTGCCTGTCAGGAAGGGGGTGCGAGGCCGAAGGCCCAAGAGCGAGACCATAGCTCTACTCAAAGCTGTGGCTGAAGCAGCCGCTGCCCAAAATGGCACTGTACCTGAAACCACACAGCTAGTACCCCGGCCCCACAAAAAGAGAGGACCCAAACCTGGAAGCAAGGTGACACCCTGCTGAACAAACTCGAACTCTGATATAGAATATTGCATGAATTCTTCTTCCACTTTCCTTATGTTGAAGTGTGTCTGCAAATATACTTGTGTATTTCAGAGAAAGTCCAAGATTCTCCAGGGTCAGACACAGCTGCCCAGCATCCAGGTTCCACAGGAAAGCCCTCCCAGTCTCAACTCTGTGGTTTCAACAGGTGAGGATAAATGACTGTTTGCTCCCCATGATCAGCTATCACATGGTCTGCTCTGAACTGAAGACATCATCTTAGTATCTCATGTGCTGAATGTGTTCTTTGTGTGTTGTCTCAGTGTGTGTGTATGTGAATAAGCATGGGAACTGTGGTCCCCACCTGGACAGGAAGCAGATGCAGCATCTGCCAGACCACTTTGGTCCGGGGCCAGTAAATGCTGTGCTTCAGCAGGTGGTCCAGTCGTGTATAGACTGTGCATACCAGCCTAAAGTCCTGCTCAGCGCTCTGCAGACTCATTCAGGAGGAGGAGAGGTTGTCAGAGGTAGAAAAACTCACACACACAAGTTAGCAGAAGTTGGCTATACAGGTAGCCAAGCCATTTTTGTGACAGATGATTGACGGAGCACAAACACGTGTTGTTCTTCATCCCAGTGAGGACAGATGTTGGAGTTCGTGTGGTCAAGCTACCCTCAGCTTCCAGCGCTTCCTTTGTGCTGCGGTTCCTGGAGACTATGTGTCGTCACCTGCAGTGTGACAACCTATTCAGCAGCCAACCGTTTAGCCACTACACAGCTTATGACAGGAACAAGTCAGGTAATGACCATACACTCAGTTGTGCTATTTCCAAAAAAAAAAAAAAACTATAAACATTTTTTCAGGACTTTGTTTGTTTCATACAGAATTTTGTAGGAAAGTGATCATAGAGAACATATTTTCACCCACTAGCTAATTTGTCTTGGTAATATATCTGTTGATCCTGTAGTATCTATGGACACACAGTAATCATTGACCACATGTCAAAAATGAGTTCTTCCTTGTTCGTATGTTCTAGTGAAAGAAGAGGCGTTGGATGCTCCTTCTCTGGCTCGGGGTAGTAAACGCAGTCTCTCTGGAGTCTCTCCATCATATGCAGCCCCTCTGTCTCCTAAACATCTACGGACTGAGGCTCACCCTTCAGAAGGTACAGCTCAGTTTGCAGATGTTTTCATATTTGTAATGTTTTTATATTAGAACACAATTCAACAAAACAACATAAAGTCTACAGCAATATATTCAGCCTTTGTTTAGCCACTGTTTTTTCATCTTCTCACCCAACCCTAGTGAGCCTCAGGGCTTAGTCCTCAGTACATTTTTAAAAAGCTTCTTCCAAACAAAGCAGAGGGTTGTTCATCTGATATAAAAAGCAGAATCTAGAGCAGATCTTGCCAAAAAGTGGCATAAAGCATAAAAATATTCTAACACTGTGGCACAGTGTTATTGAGGGATATTTTTGGTACATCTCATTTTTGGTGTTTTATTCAAGTCAAGAATACCTCCAGAAGTTGTTTTTATTTATGAAAATATTAAAATAACTGCAGCCTAGTTTTAATGAGTAATGCTGAAACCTTAATACATGTGTTGCCTTAGTTATTGTAATGTGCTGCTCAGTTAAGCCAGGACAGCAGTACTGCAAAGCTGGGACCATCTGAACATTAAAATACTCATTCTGTATAAAGGAGTTTGGAGGAGTCCCTTAACTGAATGATCGAGCATCATGTTCGCTGTCATCTGAAATCAACCTCTTTACTCTGTTCTCATTGGCTGCAGCCTCATTTGTTCATCTCCAAAAGCTCTTCTGGTAGTCGAGCATTTCCCCCACACACTTCCTACCTTTAGATTTTTGTTCCTGCATCATGTCTTTAATGTCATTTTATTTACCTCAAACACTTTGGCTGACCAAAAGGTGTGTTGTGTAATAAACCTGATTATTTTATCCTAACACACTGCAGTGTTTATCCAGTGTGTGTAAACAATTAGCTTAGCTGCTTGCACAGTGTTATTGTCAGCATTGGCACTGCAAGAAGTGGTGATACTGTAATGAGTTGCGTATGCTGCTGGGTCAATTCCCCTAACTGCTGTATTAGTAATAAGCAGGGATGATATTCAGATAATGTTTATTTGTTTTGTGTGTGATTACATACTCAGTGATTGTCTCAGATTCTAACAGCATTTACAGAATGATATTTGAATGTGACGTGTGTTTTCCTCCCTCCAGCAGAGACTCTGCCCCACGAGGAGAATGGCCTAATAAAGGAGCAGCGCTACATGGACTCAGCCTCCAACTCCATGACCCCGCGCCCTCAGACAGTTCGGAGTTCCTCAGAGTACCACTCTCAGGCCAGCAGCCTCTACCATCCTGGCAACGGCACACCCATGCGCCGCCTCTCCTCCAACCCAGCAGAGCATGGTTCTTCACAGCCTCTCAGACGAGTTGAAGGTGCAGTAGTGATCAGTGGAGGTACATGTGGATAAATGCTCACTTCTGCCCATTGTGCTCAACATGTCTGCTTTTCTTTGGCAGCAGCCAGCTCCACCACAGGCCCTGAGGCTCTGGTGTCTGAGCGGGAGAGTCAGCAGCTGCCCAGTAAAAACCCCTCCTCCTGGTCCATCGAAGAGGTGATGCAGTTTGTAAGGGATGCTGACCCCACAGCATTAGCTCCACATGCCGAACTATTCAGAAAACACGTGAGTTAAGTCATAAGCACAAGTTGTTTTTTTTGTACATTATTAGTGTTGGCTACTGTAGATCATTTGTCTCTCTGCATGTTTTCTGAATATAATGAGCCCCACTCTTTGTTTCCACAGGAAATTGATGGGAAAGCCCTGATGCTGCTCCGGAGCGACATGATCATGAAGTACATGGGTCTAAAGCTGGGGCCTGCACTGAAGTTATGTCACCACATAGAGAGGCTGAAACAAGGCAAACTGTAACGAGAGCCAGGGTAGCATTGTCCCTGCCAGAGCCATGGGCAATAAGCCCCGAAAAGAGCCGGCGCTTGGACACTGACTCATGGGGCACGCAAGGGACTACATGTTACTCCAGACTCCACCTCAAGAGACTGAATACATGTTACAGCTTCACCCAGGCTTCCAGAGTGGAGAAAAGTGTGCCGTGCAGTGCTGACACATTACCTCATCCCCTCATCAGTGAACAAAAAGCTGTTCAAATCTAACAGACACCACTGACTTAATGAAATCCCAAAGGAAAATAATCCCTGTAGTGTTTACATTGCATAGCACATGTGCTCACGTGGACACTTTTTTTTTACGGATATAAAATCTTTCGATCCTGGTTTTGGATCCCCCAAAGATGGAGAATGTTTCTTCTTATATAATGTTTTTATTCTTGTCGAATTTCCAGTTAATAAGGAAGGGTTGATATACTGAAAAAGAATCCATCAGATGTTCTTCCCCAAGAGAATTTGGATGCTCTCTGGTCTCTGCTGTTGTATAGCTGTTCTCACTCTTCACACGTATGCCTAAAGTATGGGTTTATCTGCCTGCCCGAGGAATGCTAATGTCAGTGCATTCCACTCACACAGTGCTCGACAGACGTTTTCTTTTGCTCTGCCGTTGTCAGCATCATGGTAGGAATCATGTTGTATTCTGGCATTTTTTATTTGAACTTCACCTTCCTCGATCGTCCAGGAGGATCGTCACCTGCTGTGCACTATGATTTATTACTGTGTCTTAGTGGGTCCTACGTTGCCTCCTACTGGTCTCCACGCAGTTCTTCAAAACATCAACATGTTTGTATCTCAAGTTCTGATGAATTAGTGGACGAATTGTTAAGGAAGTGCAAATATGACATTTCTAAGGGCTTTCTATGTTAAGTTCTGATGTAATATTTTTATCAGTCATAATCATTGAAGCTCATCGGTCGGCCTGCGACCTCAGTGTTGTCACTTTTGACCGTTACAATCACTGTTAGTAATGAAAACAGATGTGTACAGTTTTATGGGTTTAACCATGAATATCAGCGACAGAATGTACATTTTGTAGAAACTTAATATTTTAAGGAAATCATATACATAAGTTAGAAATGTGAAGATAAAGGGGTGGGGTGGGGTGAATATTTCACAGTGGATTCCATTCTGCTTTTTAATACCGCAGCGCTTTTAGTTGAGATACTCCCAGTACTAGACTCTGCCTTGCTTTACCTATGACATTTCTCAGGTTTCTGTGGTCTTTGTTAGTACAAGCTTTTGTAGCACTGTTTATAATGTACTTAACAGAAATTTCCTGTTCCTCCATTTAAAGACTTGTGCCATATGATATTCAACACAGGATCGAAGTGCTGTTGATTTCCTTCTCTTGCATTTTCTTCTTTAAAGTACTTGAAAAATATGTGTTGCAAAAAGTCACTTGTCCATTATGTCACACCAGATAAACAATATGTGTTTATGATATTGTGTATTTTCCTTTTTTTTCTCTTTTTATAAACCTACCAAAACAAAAGTATGAGCATGTCTTCTTACTGAATACAATCAATGAGTCGTGTTCATGTGGCTTTTTAAAAAGAGGGGAACAAAGTTGATGAATTCTTTTATTCTATACCAGTGTTACCTACAAAAGTTCATTCAGGAAATCAGTCGCCCATTTTATATAAACTGAGAGCTTTGCACAGTAAGAACTACACTGTTTCAGAATAACTTTAAAGTCCAGCATTTCCATCATTAAACTCCTCACATCAGTCTTTGTGACATTTGTTTTGAAATTTGACCTCTCGAGTGTGAGAAAGAAGCCAGGCCTGCTTGTGTTTAGGACATGAAAAATCAGACAATAGCTGTCAAAACAGTTTAAAAACACTTCAGACATTTTGAAAAAGGATTTTGATTGATCACATATGTTGTATCAGGAGGGGCTTGTGTTTTCAGTCTGTTCTAGCTGCGTTCTCACTGAACAACACAGCGAAAGGCGAATCTAATGTGAAAATGTTGTATCGTTACCAGCAGCTTGAACTGAAAATGCTTCAGCTTTAATCCTCCACCATCAACACACTGACAAACAAAAGCTTTATGCTGCTTTTTAGACAGGACTTGGTAAAAACAGATAAAAATCACAAATAGTGAAGCACTGAGAAATGGTTGAGTTGTCATCAATACAAACTAATGAGATACTGGATGAGTCTGGTGAGTCATTTGAACATAAGTACACTTGACGCTGAAAGCTCTCCTGTACCACGGTACCAAGAAGACTGACTCCTTGTCATCAAGAAAAGGCAGACAAGGAAATTGAGACCTTGTGAGATTTTAGTTCACTTCCATATAAAAATCACACACTGTACAGTAAGCAAACATTTCACTGCCAGCTTTCAACTGTGTCTTCACCAACATCTTCAATAAAACAACAGTTTTCATAAGCAAAAGGTGCTTCAGGAGACTGACAGTTAGAAAGGAAGGTGTTTTTTTTTTTTTTTTTAACGTCCAGTCACACTTTGTCTCCTCACTGACCATCCAGTATATACACAGACTGTATAAATAAAAGTTGTACAAAGAATAAATTAGGGTGAAATCCTGTACAACAGCTCAAACTACTTCAATGTGGGAAAAAGAGCTTTGTGTTGGATGGACTGCAGACATTACCTAAAAAAAAGTACATCAATATAAATAAAGAACTGGTAAAAAGTAGAGCTTTAGGTATTTTCCATCCCTCCTCTGTTCATCCAGACTGTCTGCATATGGCTGTTATTAGTTCTTGGCCTGTAATTCACAGATTTTCATAAACGTAATCACAAAGGGGGCAACAGAGTCTTAGGTAGAACACCCTGTAACTTTTCTCAACTAAACTATGACAAAGTGCACTCAGTAGGAAACACACACACGATGACACTCTCCACATTCACAACTCTGCCATCATGGGACAGAAAAAATATCATGCTCCACAAAACAATAAGAGATGACACCAAACTACTTGGAACAAATGTTTCACACCAACATGTTTGATGAGAGGAGGGGGTGGAGTCTCACCAGCACTGATTCTAATAACAGACTAACACACACTTAAACAAATATATGAACAGTATTTCCTCTCACCAAAGTAAGGTAAGGAAATGGTGATTATTTCTTCTTTAATCTGGCTGTTCCCTTCTGCTTTATCTCCCCTTCACATTTTAAGTTCATTTAAAAGGTGAAATCATACCATAACTTCCACCTAGATTCACTTAATGAGTCTGTTAATGGAAACAGCAGGATTTGATACTGTTTTATACACTTGCTGGGAGGCTAATTCAGCCAGCAACAGAAATAGCTCTTTCCAGAAATATTTTCCTTATATTTGGACAGGCCGGTAGAACATTGTTTAAATATGAAAACAATTAAGACATCCCTTTTTTTTCCTGCTGTTTAACAAAGTAAGCATGTATTTTGTTGTGACTGGTGGCTGTTGCCAACATTTCATTTTAAATCGTAGCTGTGGCCCTCGCAAGTCCTTATTAACCTGTCATGCTAAACCCCTGCCAATCAGAAAAGGAGATGAATCGCCCCAGTGAGCTACTGACGATTATGGGAATTTCCAACGATGGGACATGGTTTAACAGTCTCAGTCACATCCTGCCAGTGGATACTGCTCTGCTCCCGAAAGCGAGAACCTCAACTATCGGCTTTTTTATGTCTTCAGTGCACTTAAAGAAAAATTACACGTGGAAATAAACCATGGACCGAAATGGAAAAATGGAACCCATGTGTCTTTGCTGTAATTATAAAGTCAAAACTGTTCTTTAACATCTCTGATTTATAAAGAGAGACTCCAAAGCCACATGGAGAGCCCATTAAGCTGCCATACACAAAAAAACATTTCTGGTTTAGTCTAACACTGTAGAGTAGTGCATTAGAAAACAACACAGCAGTTCAGAAATCTTCTCTGGAACCTCTGTGTCACACTGTCAGACATTCGCAAGCCTCAGTTTCAGCAACACTTGGAGCCAAACTCTGAGCTCTGATTGGACATAAAACTGTATGAGTTTGATTACAGAACGTCCCCACATGTGTTTTATGTTACACGCTCCGGAGGGATTACCAGAGAGGGCTCCAGCAATTAATCCCCCTCCAGCCGAGCGCTCTCACTTCCTGGGGAGCAGTGCTGCCAGTCTCTGCTTCTTAATGGGAAGGAAGTGGATCTCCTGCGAGCTGACCTTCTTCAGTTTGATGGCTCTGCTTTTAGGGACCTTTTTCAGTGGGTCGTTGGGGTCGTGCTGCTCCACCTGGGATGCCGACGGCACCGCGTAAAGCTGCTGCAGCGACGCCCCCTGGCTGCCATCCCGCTTGATGGAGAAGTTCTTGGTGGAGACTCCCGAGAGGCCTTTTATTCTTCCCACACAGGATGGCGGGGATGGCGTCCTTCACGGAGACAATGACCTTGGCCGTCTGCGAGGTGCTGACTATTTCGAGGTTTCCGGCACCGCTGAGGGCCGCCTCCTGACCTAGGGAGCTGGACCCACTGGGGCTGCTGTCAACCACCCACTTGTGCTGCCGGCTGAACTCCAGCGAGGCCAGGCTTCCTAGGAGTTTGGAATCTAAACTCTGAGTGCATTCAACGCCCAGAGACAACGACGTACCGCCTGTATCCTGACCGGACTGGAAGGCTAATTCTCTGTCTCGTCCTGGTGAGCCACTGGAGCTGCATGACTGAACACACTTTTTCCTCACACCAGGCACTGACAGGTCAAGCACACTGTCCTGCTGCAGGCTGGGGTATTCCTGCTTTGGTTCGACTGGACACGCCCTGACAGAGAGATCCAAAGCCTGTCCTTCATCTACAGGAAGTGATGAAGACGGGGACACATTTTGTGGCTGCAACGGTGGCCACGCATCTGCTTGAAGACAACAACGGAGAGGTAGTATCTTTTGGAGAAGTCTGAGTGCTTTTACTCACAGTGCAAACTGGTTTTGGCATGTTCCCCTTTGAGTCTTCAGTCTGAGGGACAGGGATGGGGATGGGAAGTGGGACAGGCAGAGGCACTGGCAGGGGGATGATGACGGGGTAGGGGACTAGGAGCGTGGCAGGAGGGACCAAGGGGGCCAGAGGGGAGGTGTAGGGAGGTGTGAGGGGAGGAAGGGGGAAGAAAGTAGAGCCCGGCGACTGGCAGGTCGACGAACCGGCCTGGGAAGGGAAGAGGTCCTGCAAGATGGCCGCGAAAGCTGGATTCTGGAGGAGAGAGAGCAGGTTAGCGTCCTGCGTTTGTCCCGCTGCCTTCTGGTCCACAGCTGGAGGTAAACCGAATGCCAGAGGATTCTGACACAGGACGTTGTTCTGGAGCGGCAGCTGAGGGCAGTTTGTGGTCTGAGGAATTACAGAGGGACTCATGTGCTGGATAACCTGCTGATCCAGGACCAGGGGGAGTGAGACAGGGCTTTGGCTTGTTATCAGGTACGGTGCTGCCCCCATTTGGCCGAGTTGAGTCCCGGCTGCTCCGGCCATCTGGAGGTGAATGGGCAGCATCAGTGGGCTCTCTCCCAGACACACCGGGTGCAGCACAGTGGTGGCCACTTTGAGCGACATGCCTCCCGGAGATTCAGTGGCGGGAGTCACCACTGACGGCGCAGGAGGCTCTACCAGGTTGGACAGCCCTCCTTTGCCATCACAGGAGTCGTCAGGAATGAGAGGAGTTGCTCCATCTTCCACTTTGCTGGTGATTTCTCTCACTCCCACCTCAGCGCTGCACACGTCAGTCTGCGGTTGCGTCGTGGCTCCAGACACGTCATCACTACCCTCCATCATTCAGCTTGAAGAGTCGATCAGAATATTCAACAAGTGCTAGCAACGGATCTCATCCATTATTCTTCTAGGCAGCCCTGAAACACAGGAAACACAATGTTTACTGTTGTGCAGCAATTTCAACAATTTATTATAACATGGAAAATCTCACACATGCACGTAACTATGCACAGTATAGAGGAATTCACTGGAATTTGTCCTGTAAGGCCATTTGAAGGACACTGTCTGATACAGCTCAGAAAGAAATACAAAAATATTTCTTTCTTCTTATATTTAGCATTAAAAATATTCCGTAAAATTATGACTATTAAGAGTATTAAAGAAGAAGAATGTCTCTTGTACAACCCCAAAACGTTCTATATTTCCCATAATGCAACTCAGTAAAAACTTTCATTATACCCTCCCTGCTCACATCTTTGAAACCTCACAACTCCAGTATGTAACTTTTTTTGTGGCTTTCTTCTATAAATGTTGTCATCTCCACACCAGTCTGATATAACCCTGATCATCAAGGTCATTTTCTCAGTGTGACAAATCTCCAGACTAACACAGGAGATAATAATACATCAGTTTTCACAGGCTGAGAGGATCTCCCCTGTAAACTGACACTGACATGAAGAATTGGTGGAGTACCCCTTTAAATACAATCCAACAAACAGGAGCTGTTCCACCTCATATTTTCAGTGGCATCAGCTTCTCACTGATGGAAAATCTCTCCCACTGTGAGAAAAATAAAATACACAGTTGAAATGTATTATTTGGCCTTTCTGTAACCCCCAAAGAACAACAGAGTGAGAATGAGGAGATGTTTTAGTTAACACAGAGAGCAGAGCCACGGTAAAACAGCACAGGAAATTGAGACTGGGGATATGACTGAGGCCCAATTATCTCCAGCTGTAATTAAAAATTTAAATGTAAACAGAGACTGATCTAACATGAAGGTAATGATACACAGTTCGGTTGTTGTCTGTCTTGTGTAAACTAGTAAGCAGTTAACAAGTAATTTGAAAATGTAACCACTGGGAAACTGTGATGGGCATTTTTCTGGCACCAAATGATTAATCAATTAATCAAGAAAATAATTAATACATTATGAAAGTTAAGTCTTGCAGACTTGCAGGCCCAAATCAAAATCAACAAGGTTAAAAATGAAAATATATCTCAGTGTTTCTTGTCTCAGACTGACATATTAAAACACAATCTGCTGCCTGAACATACACGACCGGTCTCCCTGCTTTGAAAAGGTTACAGAGGAAGAGACAACTGAGTTTCTAATTGATCAGCTATCCATCTATTTATCAGTCTATCATCCTAGCACAGCATCCCAGTTGTCTATGTGCTTATAAGCCCACTACGTGTTTGCTTTCCTCCTCACTACATGACACCTCCACACAACACATGTCCCGTCTGCACTGGCTGTCAACCCTCATCCATCTGCAGCGATAAAACATCCCTTGGGTGCGCATCCAATGTCATGGAGGTCAATTATTCATACTGATGGGAGCACTGAGGATTAGTGTTCAGGTCTTGGGGCGGTGGGGGGGGGGACTTTGTATAACCCCAAACATAAAAGTATGACCTACCTTTTTAGTGAAAAACTCAATTAAATGTACACATGCAGTTCCAATTTTCCAGCAAAAAGCATGACACTTTTTTTTTTCTCAGCAGCCTTCATGTGGTGTTGGGTTGCCTCAGTGAGCAGCGAGGAGGAGCCCACTATCCCCCCAGGCTGATTTTATATTGTTCTGCAGCATAGATGAGACATTGTAATAGGGCTCTGATGGATTACACAGGAGGATTCTACAGCCAGACAGGCGACCGATAACCTTGTCGCCGTTACACACATGGAGAAAGGTCTAGGAAGTGTGTGCACCGAGGGAGTACAAAAACAAGAACCCAGTAAAAGATGTTGTGTATTTATAGCTGGAAGCTTCTGTGGCTCTCCCTTGTCTTTTCCTGACACACAACAGAGCTGACTGGCTTTTTAAGGGTTCTGTGAGGAAGGTGTCAGCTCTCTGAGTGATGGGTCGGCGGTTCATGGTCATCTATATGCATGTAATAGACTTATGTACCGCGCACGCTGCTTTATCCTCATAAGGAAGACTCAGTCTGCGAGTCACAGGACCCGAGCCAGACAAAGAGGACTTGGACAAATTGTTGACACAAGAATCTAAGCAAGGGCTTCAGCATCTGTCTCACACACACACATATATAGAATACTGCACGCGTACATGAGCAAGACTGTTACAAAAGATTGTCTTCTTAGCGTTACCTAATTTTTCCTCTTTATTGCTTTATCTTAAAAAAGTGGAAAATTGGATCTAATTAAGACTCTGAATAGGAAATTCGGATCTATTCTATTTTTCCACCATTTTGATGCTGCGGTCTCACTTGCATTCCAGGAAGTTTGAGGCAAGACATTTCCTGCTTGATAACATGGTCATGAGGTCTGTGACACGATGAAAGCCTCACTGACCAATAATGAAAGAAGTCTTTCTTGGTTAAGACTCCCCTACTGTCACAGAGTGTAATGGTTTGGCCCAACAAAGTGAGGAAAAAAGCCCAGATAATGCACTCTGTTTAATCAGGGTGAAATTACTCTTTATGCTTCAACTATTGACTTTATTAAAAGGAAATAAAAAATAATGATGCTGGCTGCTACTCTAAGCCTTCAGATCAGGTGACCTGACGTTGAGCAGTAATCACTGTCAGGGTGACATGTTGTTGGTCTAACACAGCAGTTCACGCTCCACCTCCTCTTCACTTGAATCATGTGGGTACAATGTCAAACTCTGCAGACAAAGTAGGAAGTTTAACCAGCAAAATGTAGGGTGAGCCAAAGTACACAGAGGCTGTGTTCATCTTTTTTCCTATCACATTATGTGACACTGTGGCATTGTTTTGTCTCTGTGTTATCACAGAGAGGGAAGGTCACAGAAAGATGTCACATAGGCATCAATGAATAACTCTCTGATTCTTGCAATTCAGCTAAACCCATGACTTTGGTTGTTCCCTGTTTTCTTTTTAGTAAAAGGCAACTTTAATGTGGTCGCACTGAAAGGATGAACTGCTACCAGTTCTTCCAGCTAACTCTCAGCAGCCTGAACACACCAGTGTATGCTCAGGCACACAGAGTTATCAGAAAATTAAATATGACCTTGTTTCTGTAAATAGCTTTAGGTTAAACTTATTAATCTTCTTAAATCCAGCGTGTTAGCACTGTTAGACTTCCCCATTTCCACATGATGATAGAGTCTGTAGAGGAGGTTGATAAAAATAGCACCAGTGTAATGCAGTTTTCATTATATATGAGCTAATGTAGGAAACATGCAACACAAACAAACCTGCAAGCCCCTCACAGAATGAACGCACAGCATTTTTCTAAGGGCTGATAAGACCAACTACTAAGCTAAAGCTATTCCCAACTCTTACACATCATCTGTTAGAGGTTTGTGTTCACTAACCAATAACAGCTAATTGAGTAAATAGGCAAGAAGAGACCTAACAGAGAGCCAAAATAAAATCCCTCCCCTGTCCCCGTTACTGTAATGATTTCCACATTTCCTTTTTTTTTTGTCTCCTTGCCTCATTGATGGAATGTACGCCATGCTAAGTCAATAGCAGGGAGAAAACAACAACGCCTTAGCTTAAATTGCATTAAACTGCAGTGCAGTCCAAATATATCACAGGATCTAGTGTCTTTCTTTGCTCCTTCCTTGTTATTGGGTTTAATTTTGAGTTGAAATCAGGGGGAACAAAGCACCGGGGGATGGATGGAACACGGCTGATGATCTAAAAGGTCATCACCCTCAACACTCCTCCGCTCCAACAGCCAATTACATCTCATTAGACAGACACACGGCGCCTCATCAGGAGCTTCACGTCCTTGGATTGATGCACGCTGTTCTCACATCAGTGCAGATTATCCTTTATTCACTCAGCTATCCCTCCAGCATGATCTTCAACATGCCACAGTAATAGTCAAATTTGATGAATAATTTAACAATTCTAATTCATACAAATGTAATAATTATCATGGTGATCATTGTGTAACTAGCCACTGTTAAATCCCAGAAACTCATTTTATCATCTCAGCATGTTTAACCAAACATATTAAAATACATTTATACCGAAGGATAACAATACCTGGTCAAGTGCTGTTACGTACATGAACTATATTTCACTCATTAGCACGTGCCAGTTCCCCTCAATATATAGTGATCATTCAAAATTAGAGAATAGATTCAAACAATCTTAAACTTAAGAGCATACCATGTGTTCCTGCTTTGTGAATAAACACACCATTAAGATACATATGAGGGTCTGTCTGTTGATGATTGGGGGTCTTTATGCCACTGCTAAAATTCGTTTTTTTCTTAAACCAGTTCTGACACTGCACATGTGACAGGCCACCAACATAAGCAAATGCCCAGGCGATTAAAGCCCAGGCTGTTACAATAGGCCCTGACCGTGACACAGCCGCTATTTATCTGAGGATATTTCCCTTAATTTCTTCCCTGGTGACATTTTTTATTTTCCTACAGACACCGTTACCGTCCTCCCAGACAGATGTGTGTCTGGTCCCTGAGCAAGCCGACGGTTCGCCATGAAAAGCAGGGGGGCTGTGCGCCATGTACGCGCTTGTCCCTACACATCACACGGCAATAAGGTGAAGGGCTGAGGGCGCGTGAGACTGCGCTGCCATTAAAGCAGTAACATATGGCACAGAGAGGTGTCCTCGCGCTAAATCATATCCCGTTATTTCCAAAGTTCCCGTAATATTTAAAAAAAAAAAAAAAACGAGCTCGCGCTGACAGACAGTACGCGTTATTCTCGATACAAGCTAGCTGCGCACATCGCCTCTGACAGGAGAAAATAGCTTAACTACGTTGTAAATACCAGGCCGTGCAACCAGCTAAATAATTCCCAGTTAATCCACGTGCTAATGTTAAAACACATTACTGTTTCGACGTGTTAGCGACGTAAAAATCAGAAAAGCCTTAGCTCACCCTGCTTCATCTCATTTCCCTTTAATGTAATTCTTCTTCCATAAAATGCCAGTTTTACAACGAACACCAACATTTTCTCACCTCTGAAGCAGACATCAGCAGCTTTCCAAACCAGCCACCGTCTCTCGGTTATCAATGAATGAGACCCGTAATACTTGAAAATAAATAGATAAGGCTGCTATTTATCTCTTCATTGCGGTCCCGTCGTAGCGACTCCAGACTGAAGCTGCGCACGCAGCATCGTCAGCGGGTCCTCCCTCCCCCCTCCCCTCCCCCTCCTGTCCTCCACTCAGGGACAGATGGAAAAAAATGGAAAAGAAATATATAAGGAAGACAGTGAACAGTTTGAATAAATAATGACATTCCTCTAAATGTAAAAAATAAATAAATGATTTTTTTTTTTTAAATCACCCATATAATAGCAAAAACATTTTGCATGGTGTATTTCATGTCATGTCAGAAAAATGTTTTGCTTGTAATTGGCTACTTATTTCCAGGAAGTTTATTGTAATGTAGTACATAATTTAGTACTGAGGGTATTAATTGGTGCACTTCCAATTAATTAAATCTATTTAATTTATAGTGTAAGCTAGGCAGTAGTTCTAAACCCAAGGAGTGTGACCCCCACAAGGGATCACTACTACTAAGTCTGAAGGGCTGTGAGATTAAAGGGAGCCATCTCCAACCCAAAAATGTAAAATGTGTCTACAGGGAAGCATATAAACATCTTTATATTACCAATTCTAAATTATTAATTCATTAATGTTTATGTATTTGGGTTAAAATGAAGGTTTTCAAGGTCTGTCTTTTTCCAATAAAATGAGTAACAAATTACAAATCCGTAAACTAAAGGGAGGTGGGGACTGTACCAGACTGTTGATATTTAAATTGATTTGATTGATTTGATATTTAAAAACCATTAACCCTAAATGTCCAAAACCTGAACTACATGAAGAGATGGCAAATACTGAATGACTGCAAATACTTGGCAAAATGACATCCAGTATTACTACTGTACCATCTACCATCCTATTATATTGTAATGAGGTTGGAGGAATGCACACAGATAAAATGCCCTATCAAGTGTCATAATGTTTTATTCTTTCATTTTAAACACTACTCTAAGGCAGTATTATCCTGGTGACAGGCTGATGACAGACTCAAAGAAGAATGGAGTTTGGCAGCTGAGGATGAGACTCTGGTAGTGACAGGCCTGGGTGAGCAAACTCCCCCGGGTCTCCATATCGGTCCCAACCAGCCTCAGGCTCTGCCTCAGGGGCCCCCGGGCCTCTCATTGTTCCGCAGGGAGGCTGTTTAATGCACTATAATGAGCCTCACAATATGCCCTGGTGGCACGGTGGTGACTTTGGTGTGGTTACCTCTTGGGTGTCCCTTCCCCCACCCTGTCTACAGTCAGTATTACTCACATGTGGAAATACTGCCCAGATCAGGTTTAAATTAGCTGTTCTCATGCTGTACTGTTCAAATCAATACTCATTAGCCAAAGATAGACCCATAAATATTAATAACACTGTCATCATTATCGTCAATACCAACTCATTCTGTATGGATCAGATGCAGTTTTGGTGGGTGGTGGTGGTGGGGGGTTTGTGTGTGTATCCAGGAAAAACGTGTCACTAAACATTACAAATCCAAATACAGAGTCTGAATGATTTTATGTGCAAGTTTATGTGTGGATTGAACGCAAGCACCCCCAATTATAACCACTTAAATGAGTCCTCTGCACGTCCTTTGACTGCTCTTTGTATTAAGGGGCTATGAAAATTATTGAGGTGGGGAAGGGGCTGTATCTCAATTTTTCATTAAAAAGCAAGATCCTCCCTAGGGTTATTAATATTTCCTTTGGAGGGTCCTGTTACCGTGTGTTCAGACAAAGGGCTAGTTGGTTAGCATGCTAACTTCAGTAGTAGAAAAGTGATAGAAATAGAAGCAAAACATTGGTGTTGCTTTCCACTGCTGGAGACAACTCTTTGCAAGTAAAGGAATGAAATTTGATGCTAAATTCACAACATTTCCTCTAAACTGGTAAGTAAACAGCTGTTAATGCTAATATTGGCTATGTAGCAAAGGCAAAACCATACATCTAGTGCCCTTAACACTTTGACACCGAACATGTCTACATGAGTTGGAAATGATTAAACATGAACGAAAAATGTATATGAATCCCAAGGCTGTATGAATGTGCTTAATAAACATGCTGAGAAGAGAGGTAAAATGAGAGACTGGAGGTAAATAAGAGAAAGAAGTGAAGTTTCTGAGTTTCGTCAGAAACTGGGCTAAACACAGAAACTAGCAGAGGCAGTCTCTGCGCCTGCTACTAGCTAGGTTACGACTGACATCTGTATAGTTGGTACATTGGTTGTTTGGTGCAAAGAAACACAAAGTTTGTGGACACAAAGAGAAAATTTGCTTTGCTTTCTCAACACTTTACAGACATAGGTGTGTTGACCTCTGCAAATGGAAAAACACATTTTTGACCAGTGGCAGACATCACGGTCACCTCATTGATGTAATTATTTTCTCTCTTTATTAAGATATTTTTTGATAATAAATCACAAAAAGTAAGGACAAAATAAAAATATAAATATAAACTGAGAACAAAAAAAGATCCCCTGCTTGTCTCACAAAAAAGTTGGACTATCCCCCTCTACCTGCCTGATAATTTACATAATTTACTTACAGTCCCTTATAGTTGCAGTGAGTGCTGAGAAATTGAATTCTTTTGAAGGTCTTTTATTTGCCTTTGTCCATGCTCTTCATAATTAGTCGATGATAAAAGTCATATTGGGCTGACATTTGCTTTTAAGGCCTATACAATATCTACTGTACTGTCTTATTGCCAGAGGGCAAATAACGACACAAAGCCTACTGTATGACACAAAGACAAACACTGAAAGAAAGACATCTCTGTAGTCAACCACCATCAAAGCCAGTAGGACAGTTTCTCATGGTTAGGAGCTATAAAGTGGACCATAAATCACTGTTTTTTCCATTTTATTTTCCATCTGAGCACATTATACAGATTACTATTGTGATACATGTCATATATTTCGCATGAGAACAAAAATACAGCATTTCTACACCACCTACTACTGATGCCAATCCATTCTGTCTCCAGTGTTAATTGAGGTCAGGGTTCACAGTCAGTGTGCCCTTTGACGGGTACCCACTTGGGATGCCAAACAGTCCAGGGCTTTGTTTACCTCTTTTTTCACTTCACATACAGTCTGAGTTCAGTCTACACATACTGACTGAGAACAAGGCGGTTTTGTCTGTCACAGGCTCGTTTGACATTAGCCAGAGTAACAAAGAGAGTTCATACTGACTTTGGTGTTGGAGTGCGACCATGAAACTGACATAACACATGCAGAAATGACATGTGTGTAACTACAGCTAGGACTTGAATCTGTTATGTTGAGAGGAACATGTCCAGATGTTTGAAAAAAATAAAAATAAATCACAAATTCACAGCTGTGTTTTTTCTTTGGCCATGACACAAAGAGGCCTAATTTAAATTTACACCCAATTTGCATTAAATTACCCAGTAGGCATTCTCTTGTGTGTTCAGCTGAAGAACACCCTCTAGTGTTGGTTCTGAATCAGAGGCACTGTGTGATTAACTGTGGTGTATGAATTGTATCATGTCATGGAACCCAGTGTGGGCAGATTCAAGGTCAGTATAACAACATCAATAATCTAGTTATAGGTTACAGTTATAAGCATAAAAAAACATGAAGAATGTGTGCTTAAAGTCATGTGGTTTGAATATGAATCTATGATTTCATGTTATAGTGCTTTTAAGATTGCATTTAATAGTTTCCCAATTGTTTATGCATGTATTTTATAAAACATTTTATTTATCTAGTCTTTTTTTCTACCAGTCTGTTTTTGCTCTAAGAAATGGTGCCATCTAAAGGTCTGGAGACAAAGCTGATGCCACAGAACCTCATCTCCTCAAAAGCTACTTGTTTAGTGACTAAATAGTAACTTCATGTGATAACAGTTTGTATTGTAACAAGATGAAAATATTTTCATCTGAATTGAAAGAATGATAATGATAATTGTAAAGTGGTATTCAAATACTTCACTCTAAAAATAAAATAAAATTTAAAAAAAAGGTCTGCGATAAAAATCATACTTAAGTTAGAGTACATAAGTATTCTGAATAAAAACTATTAGAAATATATTTTATATAATGTTGGGTGGTTCATCTATAACAATGACCTCTGTTTTATAAGGTCATCATATGTTTTGTATGTTGAATAATAATCTGAGAAATGAAATAGGAAATAGTTACATATGTGTAATTTGTATTCTGAGTACAAAAAATATTGAACTACCTTTAAAATGAGAAAATTCAACATCATCACAGACCCAAAGAGTCATTTTCAAAGCAGTCACATTTATTTGTCTTTTTATATACATTTGCTAAGCAGCCTGTTGTGCTAGCAGTTGGCTTTGATAGGATTTACTATGGGATTTCAACAATGCTTACTAAAAAATAAATACAAGACAAAGTGTTCCACAGCTCAAAAATATACAAAGGTTTGAAATTAATGTAAACTTTGAAAACATTTTTTTTTTTACATAAGAAACAATTCAAGAACCTTTGTGACAATTCCAAAAGTTATCATATTTACATTTTTGTACAAAAAAAAGAAAGATGCCTACAGTATACTATATATAGAGGTTGATCTGAAATTAAATGAATCTAGTACCATAAGTTAACGCTGTAATTCTTCTTTAGTATTGGTTTGTGTTTTTGTGTTTTCAAGAATGTTTCAGTCAAGTAAACGAGAAGAGGAAAAACAGTTCAATGCCACTAACATGTACACGTTCTAGCCTTTGGCAGAAGCATCTACTCCACACCTAAAGTGTACTCAGAGTGTGACTATTATTCAAAGGAGAGTCAAATAGCTCCATGTAAAGGTCTATAATTATCTCCAGGTACAGCAAGAGACTAATGAAACTTCACAAAATCACTTTATCAGTGCAAAAAAAAGAAAAAAGAAAAAAAAAGGGTGGAATGAAGGTTCACATACATAACCCATTGCGTACCCTGTTATAAGTCATTGCATTAGTATGGAGTATCATTAAGGCCAAAATGCAGTTGATATTTACAGTGTACCAATAGTGAAGAACAGTCTTCCATATGGTAATATGGCTACATAGACTAAGTCAACCTTGCATAATGGTTGAGTACCATCACTGCAATAATTACAATTTACTTGTAAGATTATTGTGAATATGCGGGACAAAAACAAACAAACAAAAAAAAGCTTCAGAGTGCCAGGGTTACAACAATAACCTCTCTTCTAGCTTATGACTGATTATTAAGTTGCTTTCCTATTTCTCTCTGCAACCAGTGTCTTGAATAAGATTTAAAATTTGTCTCTTACAAACAAAATAAGTATTTGAATAAAATATGTTAAAAATACTGGCAATTCTTTGCATATTTTCATTAGGTTTCAGTTTTAGGTTATTTCAAGGCATAAACCAAATCAGGAAGCATATGGAGATTTTCTGTGTCAGTTATAAAAATAAATATATATTTATGCTGTTCAGACACAGGAAATGTGAAGGTTATATTTTTTGATGGGGGATAAAATAGACTATCATCTGGTACAAAATAGCAGCAAATGCCACATCCCCAAATTCAGGACTTCTCCTTTTCATCACAGATGATAAACCTGGCCAAATGTAACCCTACATCCTCCGTCAAAACTGGGAAATCTCACAAAAACACTCAACTTGCTGAGGCCCAAAGCTGCTTTGTCACCTATGATCTCTTGCTGAGTAAAATAAAGTATATTTGATCCTCCTGAACACTTTCCACTAGCCTCTTTCAACAATTCATAAACACATCAAGTCAGCAAACCAGAAAATGACCATTATTACATTTTTCTTCTTAAACATATGACCTCTCTATCCTCTTACAGCTCTCCTGTTTCACCACCTCCAACTTTTTAAATCACTTTTTCATCTCCCATGTTAACACCTGCTCCCCTCTTGTCTCCCGAGATTGTCGAGTTAGTGCTCGGCTCAGACATTTCCTGTCTCACCTGTAATTGCTACCCATGATATTGCATGAGAATCTTAAAAGGTTGTAATATTACACTACCTTTGATATAATTTACTATATGCTTTTAAAAAGGACTGAGGGAAATATACAAACACATCACATCAAATGCTGTTTTCCAGCTATTTCAATAGATGCATTGAGGCGTCACATTGTCACCTTCTGCTGTTTCTCACACAGTGTTACTCCTGATGTTCAGTTGGGGGGGTATCAAAATAATTTTGGTATAACTGGCTTGAGGAAATGTGTCTAATTGCATAGGTATTCATAGAATACATACAGTTAATACAATATATTTGTCTATTTTTGTTTTGTCAGCAGAACAGCTAAGTTTAAACATTAATATACTCTATTAGGGCTGAAGGAAGAGAGTCGGTTGGGTGTCATATATGGCTTTGGGCAGTGTGCCATACATTAACCAAATACTATGTGTAAGCCTGTGTTTTCTGTGGAATTGAACTGGGATAATTCATAATTTCTGCTCATAAATCATACTTCTCTATAAAATGCAAATGCTGAATAACCTGGTTCCCTGATTCTTATTCTAACTATTCATTTCATGAAGCGATTATTTTCCTTTTTGAAACACTGTATGTATACAATAGATTAGAACACAGGTAAAGTTGTTTAAAGGATCCACATTAAAAAAACAAAACAAGTAGGAAACAGCTATAAAAGTTCGATTTTTTTAACAGCATGGTTTTCTCTAGTGTTTTGTGAACTTCATCAATGCTCCTGCCCTTGCCCTTAAACACATCTCATATATATATATATATATATATATATATATATATATATAGAGTGAGTTATTTCATATATATATATATATATATGAAATAACTCACTCTGGTCCATACTCTGTTTTCTACGTGGAGCCCTGTGATGAGCGGTCATCATGAGGACTTCCGTCTGAGTTCTCGGTCTCGCCCTCAGAAATGGCCTGCATGGGTGCTGAGTACAGTCTGCTGCGCATGCCATAGCGGCTGCTGTTGGCAGGCGGAGGGATTCTGGAGCGGCCCTGCCTGGAAGCAGCAGATGTTGGGAAGGATTTTGGTGAGAAGCCCTCAGCATTTGCTTTGGGGTAAGGGCTGGAGAGCTGTTCTGGTCCTGAATTAAGCTGCTGTTGTTGCAGGGGGGAGGCGAGCTCCTCAGACTGTCTGGGCAACTCCGTCAGAGAGTCTCCGGCAGATTTAGGGTTGATGGGGCTCTTGAGGATCTCTGTAGCTGACATGCGGTAACTAGAGTCTGAGCGGCTGCCCTTTTTAAGCAGCAGCAGTTTGAACTCCTCGTTAGAGGTGCTGGACTTCTTGGCATTCCTGTAGATGGGCCCAGGGACTCTTTGTAGACCTGGTGGGGTCACAGCAGAGGAGGGTGACGCCACTGAGACTGGGGAGCTCATAGTGCTGCTGGTAGTGCTGCTGGGTGGTGTATTTCCTGATGCAGCACTGAGGCGATTCCTCACACCCAATTCAGCTGAGTCCTTCCTACCCAACACTTTCCTTTTGGACCTGAGGATAAAGAAAGGCATTAATAATCTCTGTAAACACAAACACAAACAATGTGCCACTCAAAACACTCACCTGTGTATCATAGCAAACAGGTCCTCAGTGGTGCGAGTTTTGGTGGGTGACAGAAACACACCTGTCGTCCTGTGGCCTTGACTCATCAGTCACTGGGGACACTGCATTGTCACTGGGTGTGGAGTCTGGTAACACAGTCATCAGTCAACATTTGAATATACAGTATATTCTACACACACCTTTTTCAGCATCACCACTTTTAAAGAGGTAATATATACATTTCTGATTTTCAGATTGTTTAATCCATAAAATGTGTCCAACTGACAGTCCAGAACACTAAGATATTTAATTTAAAATATAAAAATGAGAAAAACAACAAATCCTGTTAACTAAGAAGCTAGAATTATATTTTTCACATCTTAACTCAATAAATTACTTTGACAAGGAGCCTATTATCAATAAAATATATATTTTTCAAATTTCTATAACTGATTAATCAGTTCATTGCTTTAAAAATTGCTACAAGCCCTTGTGACATGTTGCCATATATTCTTGAGTTATAAACTTTAGAGGTCAAAAGATGTACAACTATTCTGGAAATGAAAAAAGAGAAAAATCAGAGTACTTCCTATAGCATAAATACGTATTTCTTTCTTTTTTCCTCTCTTGTCAATCAGATTTATCTGTGATGGTCTCAGCAGGCAGTTCTATATGGCAGTACATCAATCAGTAGTAAATCAGCCTCTACTGTGCATAAGAATAAATGTCAAAATGAATAATAATATAAAAAAAAAAAATTCTACCTTTACTGAAGTAATCCTCTGTCTCTGGTGTGGACTCCTCCTTGCCATCCTGAGAGGCACTTTCGGCTAAAACACCTGATGACTCGTACTCCTCTTCATTACTGATTGGACTCACTTGCAGCGACTCTGATTGACCATCAGTAGCAGGCACTTTATCAAGACTGTCGGATCTCTTGAGAGAAGGACTAGAACACGTTTGTTCTTCAGGGGGCTCAGTTCTTTGCTGTTGTAAAGGCTCTGACTGTGAGCTGGAGTCTTCAGAGCAGACAAGCGTTTCTGCTGACTCTCTGCACATCTCTCCTTCCTGACTAGTGATGGGCTCAGGGATGTCTGCTGTTGGCTCTGACTGCAGTCTGTATGCTATCATACTCTCTAAAGGAGCCCCTCTGTCCTGCTTGTTCCTCGTCTCACTCTGACACGCCGCTTCTCCGCACGTGAGCTCTTCATTTGAGGTAAACATTGATTCATACAACTCCGTTGAGGATGTGTGATGATGATGTGAGTTGTACAACGGTGGACTCTTTAGCTCTAAAGATTTACTACTTGACAATGTGCTTTTTAAGTTCACTGTGGGACATTTGAGTTTGGAAGCTGTTTTGTCCTCATGACCTCCTTCAGGTTCTTTACTGATGGATCGGAGCTGGACTGAGTGTAGCACTGTGGGTGTGATGGACATGGAGTGGGCATTAAACACCTCTGAGGTGGTGGGTGCTGCAGCCTTGGCTGATGCTGCGGCTTTTTGTTTGTTTTGGTGAAGGATCTGGATCTGGTTCCTGTAAGCTGAGGCCTTGTTGACACTTTGAAGGGCACTTAGGTCAAGGTGGGAGGGAGGGATTATCGGCAGCTCCAGGTCTCTCTTCGAGGTGGCTCCGTCCCTGCAGGACAGTGACTGCAGTGACAGTGACGAAAGAGACGACTTCCTCTCCGGGACTTTGGGCTTCCTCTTGCCGCTGGATGGCGACAGTGGTCCGGGGAAGAAGGCGGAGGGGAACGAAGAGGTGGGGGTTTCTGACTGACTGGAGTAGCCGCTGGACGGGCTGGCCAGGCCTGCCAGCTTCTCTGGAGAGGTGAGCTTAAACTCACCCTCCACTGATGGAAGTGAGGGAGTGGTGGCTCTGGAGCCAGACTGGGATGTCTGGGACTCTGAGCTCTCTTGCGACTTGATGCATTCAATGACAGTTGTGCCTGTGGCTGTGCTGGAGTTTGACAAAGATCGGTAGGGATCGCTGGATTTTAAATCATTCAGCAGCCACAGATCTGCATAGTCTGACTGCACAACCCCGTCGTCCTTAAATGAATGTGCATCTGTGGAGCTAAAAATGCCTAAATCAGGTAGATCAGCTGAGCACTCCACTCCCCAGACCAGAGGGGGATCTCTGGTGAGTGAAGAGTTTTCTATATGACCTGGAGAGCTGGACAAAACCAGCTGCAGTTTCCTCTCCTTGGAAGACAGTGGAAGTTGCTGCCCACATGTAATCTTTGGTTCTTTCTTGTCAGGGATGTTCCCATCACTGCATATTTTTCTTAAGGATGAACTCCTCTTAGGTGGAGACGGCTTCACCTTTGGTTTTCGTAAAGAGAGGCAGCGTCTCCCCAGAGTCATGTGACCACTCAAGTCAGACAGGCCACAATCAGAGCCAGGGGCTGCATAGTTGTAAGTGAAGCTTCTGCTACCTTTGAGACCACAGTCAAAGTGCATGGAGGTGTAGTAGCCTTCAGTGTCTACAGAGTAGTGTGAGACGGTGTCTGCCTTCTCTGACGGTGGCTTGTCAGAGTAGCTGCTCTCACAGGTGGCCATGCTGGTGAAGCTGGGGCAGCCCAGGCTGCTCTCAGCTTCTCTGTTCGGCTCGGGGCTGAAGTCCTGCGGGCGCGGAGGCTCGGGGTTGGGGTAGCTCCACTCGTTCTCGATGGGAGTGCTGACCCCTGCTTCCTCTAATATGTCCATAGCTGTGGAGGAGAAGGAGCCTGCCCGCTGGGTCCTGAGGCCCTGGTAGTGGTCCAGCATGAAGCCGGTCTGCTGGTCATCGTTGTTGTGAGTGGTAGCGTTTAGGGAGAGTTCAGAGTCACAGTGTGAGGAGCCAGTCAGCGGTGGAGAGGCTGCGGGGGGGATTGTTTCTGAGGTCTGTGAGGGGCAGGTAGAGCTGCTGCCGCTCCAGTTGCCACTAGAAGACTGATGGTCCTCCTTATGGTCCATCGGGCCTCCAAGCACCCCTGCAGCTGAGACGGAGTGGACAGGGCTACTGAAGGTGTCTGAACTGGATGAGATCTCACAGCTGCCCATGTCGACCTTCCTGGGCAGCTGTGATCTGGTCCTCTCCATCCAGCTGCGCTCCGGACTCTCCGAGAGCTGCTTATATTTGAGGCCCAGCTGGAGTTCAGACACAGCCTGATCGTCTGTGCTCTCCCCCTCATCCTTCAGAATCAACTCCCCTGGTCCAGGCAGGAAGTCCTCGGTGTCGAAGGGGGAGAGCTCCTCCTCCTCATCGCTGTCATTGTGGCCGTTGTCCATCATCCGGCTTCCGTCTCGGGGCAGACTCCTGGAACGCAGGCGTGCTCCCACAGAGGCGGTGAACATGGTGTCAGCGCTGTCCGGCAAGGAGGAGATGTTGCCTGCAGAGTGAGAGAGGGAGACGGAGACTCCCTGGACTCTCTGGGCCCTGATCCTCCTCCGAGATGGCGCTCCTGAGATCAGAAAGTCCTCTGTTTGGCAACCTGAGTCTCTGGTACTGAGATGGCTGGCCAGCTCCTCACTGGAGGGCGTGATATCTGGACTGGCATGAACTATCACTGTGCGCTCTCTGGAACTTGGAGAGTCATCAGAGTCTGGGAGAACAAAGGGAACCAGGGTGAACACGATTAGAAAAAAAAACAATTAATAGATACGACTAACAGACTAAAACTGAGGTGAACACACTTTATTATATATATTTATTTATACAACAATTAAACAATCTTTATTTTTAAAAGGATAAAGGCAGTGATCACAACATTTGACATGCTGTATCTCATGCTCTACTGTCGACTGTCTAATAAAAGCATGTAATGCCCCGAAATACCTTAAAAACAGAAACAAGGAACTCTAAAAATACGTCTCCAATCACTAGTTGATGTCTTTTATATTTATGCTGAGTTATTATACAGCTGGTGTTTTCAGTTTTTCTTCTGCAGTATATTGATGTGAGATTACATTTTAACACATAAATGCCCTGAATTGCTTTGTATTTCTAATAACATCAATTGTCTTTACAATCACCCTTAACAACAATTTATGTTAAAGAGAAACTGTACATTATGTCAGCCATTATAGTAAATGACATAAACACTACCTTTTTAACAGCAGAGGCTTGAATTCAATTTCAGATGTTACGAGTGTTTGTGACTGACAGAGTCGGGTCGAGTAACATACCTAAGTCGTGCTGCACCTGTCTGGGAACGCCAGCGACAGTCCTCCGTCTCCTCAGCTTCCTCCTCCTCTGAAGCACAGACTGTGAGTGAACGAGCGAGCAGCGCACACTAGCATCTCTGTCAAAGCCAACCCCTGCAACGGAGACAGGACATGTGAGGAATCTTTGTTTAGCGGCAACCACAGCGATTTCCTTCTTTAACTCTCACGCTGTCATGCGAAAAAAAAAAGGAGGAGAAATCTGTTGTACTCAGCTGAACTAAATCAGACAAACAAAATTGCAGTCAAGAGTGGAGGACAGCTATCTGATGGAGCTTAAAGGCCACAGTAAGACAAACTGGGCGCCTGGAGTATGAAGGTGGAGTTATTTACTTCTTGATGTAATGTCTAAACTGACAGAGTAGGCAAGTAAAGAAATTTTTAAAAATGTATTAAACCCATACCTAAAACATGACAAAAGTTATATGACACAAACAATAAAGTCAACATGATGATGGGTTTACTAACCAAAGGAAAAATCCTGTTGTGAAGGTTTCTGCGTCAGTTTTTTGTTTTTCCTGCCTCCCCCTCACTATATGTTATGACTATCATGTGATTGCAGGTCAGGCTTTTCAGCACCATAGCAATTGCTGGACTTTGCTTACAATGTGCATTTTTTATTCTCAACTGTCTCTGGCCCAGCCAGTGTTGGCGTGCAACTCTCCCTTTGAGTCAGTGCGAGCGCGAGTAAATAACATCAGGCAGGCCTTTTCAACAATTTGGACACAACTAATTGGCATTCATGTCACAGCAACTTGCCTCTTTGCAATTGCAGGCACAAAGCGTCAAAGCATGAGAAATAAAGTTAACAGGGTCCAAAGCATGACTTGCACATTGACAGTGATTCTCTGTAGCAAAGTTAATGCTCTGATAATGATTACATTATATAATTAATTGCAGAAATTCCATATTTCTTGATAATGTTGGGAAAGTAAACTCTACATAACAATTGTTAATGAGGAGTGCTAACACAGGGCTAACAGCAGTTAGCTGTGTGCAGGAGTCTGTTAACCTCTGTAAGTTTCCCCATATCATAACACTAACTGTGTATCAAGCAACAGCAAATGTTAAAAGACTAGTAGAATAGTTTTGGGAAACACACATTTTCCTTTTTTCCTGAGAGATAAATAAGGAGACTGATACCACTCTCACATAATGACCAGCCAGGAGACGGTTAGCTTAGCTTAGCATAAAGACTGGAACAGCAAGCCTGACCCTGATAAATGTCAAATATGCTTATCCGCTTTCTTGCCAAAAGTGAGACAAGAAGACTGATACCACTCTCCTGTCTGTGTGCTAAATATTTTACTAGAGCCAGGAGATGATTAGCTTAACTTATCTTAGCATTAAGATAGGAAGCAGATGGAAAAAGCTAGCGTGGCTCTGTCCAAGGTAACGAAATCCACCTGCAAGAACCTCCAACGCTGAGTGTATGTATAAAGGAGTCAGGTGCTGTAACTACATTTCTTTCTTTCCTAGAGTGCTGAAAACAACAAATTGTTGTTTTTGAATGGATTAAACAAAACAATATTCCCTGTTTCTCATCTCTATGCTAAGCTAACTGTTTGCTGACTGTAACTTTGTATTTAACAGACAGACATGGGAGTAGTATGAATCTTCTCATCTAACTCTAAGTGTTAAAGCAAATGTGTTTTTCCCAAAAATGTCAAACTATGCATCTAAACATAGCTACAGAAGAGTTTTTAAAAAGCTGGCATTGCAGAGGGAGAGCTAACAAAGAAGTCTGAGACATCTAAACCACAGCAAAGTCCTTTTGTATTAAACAGATTAAGGCTTCAAACTGGAAGTGCTTAATATTTACCGGTCACATTAATGGGGATGACACATGAGGTGATGACTTGGGAATTGCTTTTCATTCTTTCCTCTGGGGTGGGCAGCGGCAGGGCTTTAGACCAGTTAGTCTGCTTGTCCAGGGTTGAGGGGATGTTAGGGATGGGAAACTTAGACCGGTGACCTAGAGCCACCCCGTCAGTGTCGGGGTCAGAGGGCGCAGCCTGCAACAGATGGATATTTGAATGGTTAGGGTGTTAAGGTTAGGTGGTATTACATGAGAAATGGTACAGCAGAGTTAAAAAAAAAAAAAAAAAAGATAAAACTCAGCTTCAGAGAGGGGAAATGTGTAGAGGACAATGATTGAAGTCAGGGATTGCACTGGTGCTGTCAAAAAGTGTTTATCTGAGAGAGAGCTGAAGGCTAGATGTAGAGATTAGTTTCTTATTAATCAGCAGCTAAGACTGCTTTCTGTCTGAGCAGAGGAAAATCAATAATCATGCCCTTCCAGCAGCTGAGTTTTATGTTGGAGTGCAGAGAACTCATTAAGTGATGGAAATAAAAAGCATGCTTTAGACAGAGAATGGAAAGAACAAGAATCATTCAAAGAATATAATCAGTAGGTTTCATGCAAAGGAGAAATTTTGAATTTATAAATTAGAATCAGAAAATATGGTTACACCTGGAAAAAGAAGTATTGCCTGACTGTATCCAAGCTTGCAAAAAATGTTAGACCAGTAAGATTTTTGGTACAAACTGTTCAGAACATGTTAAATACTAATTCTGCTTAGTGAGAAAGAGATGTCTCCTCCACTCTACGACTGCATAAGACATATAACAAACAGTGTAAACAGTCACTTCCAGTCACAACATGCTACTTTGGAAACTCTTAGCTCACGCTCCGACAATCTGTGGCACCTATGCGAGTCTCCTGCATAATAACGAGTCTCCGGAAATATTTGAGAGGAAATACTTCAGAGCAGCATTCCTCTGAGCTTCAGTATCAATCACTGCACAGTCTTGCCCTCAGACTACCCAACAGCTCCACGTCCTTTTTCCATGGGCCTCCTCAGACTCTTAGAGTTAAACACAGTAGATCCCCTATAACTCATACGTCCGTGCTAAATGAATTAAGTCTATTAAAATCTTACCTTGAGATTCCTACAGAGAGGCACATGTGAAACTGGGAATGATTCTCAGACTCAACTGGTTCCCACCTCCACACCCTGACAACCTCCCACCCCCATTTAAAGCCAGCTCTCGAGCCTTTGTGCTCTCTGTTCCCAGCAGACCAATGAGACCCTGACAAAACCCCGGCCACAAAAGAAACCCGTTTCCTTGGAAACTTCTCCCAACTAGTAGAAGAAAAAAATCAAAGAGAGACCATTTACAGCTGATTTGTCTTGAGAACAGAAAGGCGGTTTTAAGGGTGTTTTAGGAGGAAGGATGAGTGAGACAAGAGAGTGAAAGAAAGAGACGATGACAGACAGGGAAGAAGAGTGGACACATACAGGAGAGGGAAAAAAAGGAGTGGTAGAGCTTGGTGTTTGCCCCTGTCTACAGGGTGCATTTCTTTCTCACAGCGGGCTTCAAACACGATATATTTGGTGAGCACAGACAGAGAAACATGAGGCTGTCAGCTCTTTCAGGGATGGGTGCGCTGGGGAAACCACAGCACTGAGGAATCATGGGTAATCACAGGCGCAAGCCTGGAGAAGTGGACCCTATCATTAGAGAAACCCAGGCTGCTGGGCGGCTGTGACTGTGGCCCTCACACACACATTCCTCACATACTGCAAAGCTCAAGGCCCGGCCCCTCACATGAACCCCAACAACTGTCTGAGTGCGTAAATGTATGACGTGTTGCCATGGATGAAACCTTTAAGTGGTGCTCTTCTCCAGTCTCACAACAAACTATTGCCACATTATACTAACTGGGTGGAGTGGGACACTGTCAGAGAGAAGCTGCATTCAGTGAGCATGCATTTAAAAAAATATTTGTTATGTAAATTAGAAGGAGTCAAACAAACAAGGACAGGTAAGGAGTTGTGAAATACAGTGTTAGAAGGAGCACAGAGGAGCCAGTAGGGACGGAGGGAGGGACCAATACCTTTCTGCTCCAGGGAGAGAAGCGGCAACATTCGGTAGGGGAGGAGGAGCGGGTGGATTCAAACTGAATTACAGGGCAAAAATAAAAAAACAAAGGGACAACAAAAACACATGACGGAAATGAACATGGAGGTATTCAACATGAGAGTATGTGGACTTTGATGATTTTGGTGGAAAAAACCTTCCTAGGAGATTGATGCTACATTTATTCTCAAGGTGATGAAAACTAAATATAAATTCAGGGCCGTCACATGAATTTTAAACAACCATGCTCTGCACAGACAACGTGAAACACACTACAAATACAGTCCACTTTCCTCTTTACCTGTGTTTGTGCTAACTGTGTAGTTGCATCTCTAAAATGTCTTTCTGGCTGCTTGTGGGGAAGAAATGTGAATTTGCCTTCAAAAGTACAGCAAACATCTTTACATTACACAAATGTAATTTATCTTCATCAAATAAAATCAATGAAAAACAGGAAATTAACAAAAATTCACTCAAAGCATTAGAACTCAGTATTTAACGCATGAGTACAAGTATGTGTTCCATAGGCAAAACATAAACAGAATCAAAGGAGAGACTGTGTCTAATTTTGTCATATCTTTTACTATGGCCACAAAAAGAAGATTCATTTTGACCTTTGCTCTTTCACTCACTTCCAAAAGGTCAGATTAAAATGTACAAAATTAAGTACAAAAGCTGTTGTGATCCAGTGTTAGTCATCTCACCGTTGTCAAATTTGTGCCCCTCTTTTCTTGTCTCTGGATGATGTGAGGGGAGGGGTACATGGGCATCGGGGGCACAGCTGAGATCGAGATGGTCACTCTCCGCTCCCTGCTGCCTGATTGTCTCCTCTGGTGATCTGCAACAAGGAGTCATATAAAACACAGAGGACATGCTGTGTGTAACTTCCCCATATACTCACACTGTATTTAAAATCTGACTCAAGATGAAATGGTTCTACTCAAAGGATAGATCTGCATTTTCAAGTCTATCTCGACAGTATCCCCCATGGATAGCAGAAACAGGTATACTGACCAATAACTCTTTCAGTGTTCATATGGGCATGTGAGTATAATTTTAAGACATACTTGAAAAAACATGGATCTATCCTTTAGCTTCAGATTAGAAACCCAGGGTAGAAATAAAAGGGGTGGAGTTTCACATAACAATACAAAGCAATCAGTACAATAGGCCTCCAATAAATACTGCATTTGTCAAGCTTTTAATGTTGAGTCATTAAGTCAAAGAGGCAGTGAATTAACTTTATCATCTGTGTAGTTGGCTGTGTTATAATGGATTACACTAAGTGTTTCTATTCATTTGTCCACCTAAAGGGATTGACAAAATCATTTTACTGCACATTTTCATACAAAGCAATCAGCAACAACCACACAAACCATTACCTAAGTAATTAACAGATATGATTGACTGTGGTTTTATTAGCCTGCACAGGCCTGTAAAAGCACCTTTGTGGTACATGTCATGTAATGCCTCTTGCTGCACTTCTCGAACAACCAGGATGCTGTTGCAAAAAATGCCCAGTAGAGGGCAGAGTGACACCAGCTTGTCATTACATACAACAAGATGCACACCTTAATGTTGGGAAGAATGTACTACAGAGGTGACTTTTTAAATGAGAGTTATTAAAATGTTTTAAATGACATGAGAATAGCCCCTCTGACTGTGTTGCGGTCAGAGGGGCTGAGAGGTGCTGAGGGGCCTCACCTCGGTGCAGGGTCCACAGGCTGAGGTTGGCTTGCCTGTGGAGCTCTTCTACACATACTGGCCGCGTGGAGGGGTGGAAAACATTCCTCTGCTGGTGCCAGGGAGCTTGGTAATGCGTCATCAGCTTACTCTCCACATCCAGGTTTGACACCGCTGCCGGAGAGAGAGAGAGGCAGCAGGTCAAATAACAAATAAATTCAAGTGACATCCAACAGAAAACAGTGAAAACATACACAGTGTAATGGCTTGAAGATCATTGCCAGTATAATGTAATTATCCAGTTTCTGTTCTGGGGAAACAGACAAGTCAGCTCACATCGTATCTTGAGGAACTGTATACTGTATTTCTTGATAACCGAAACTTGATAACCAAGGTGTGTCACTGGATCTACTGCAGATACTGTGTATCGTGACTTCTGATGGAAAAGCAACTTGCTTTTGTCAGCAGTCAGCTGAGCTCCTCAGTTACTGGTAAGAAAATCTTAAATTTCCACTCTGGAATATTTGTGGCAATACACCGGTTAACGTCATTAAGGTGAACTCCACAGACTCAGAAAAATGTAACTAATGAGCTTTCCATTATGGCGACAGTATGGTGCCATGAGAGCAACTGAAGGTTCCAAAATATCTTGGGATAAAGGAGGATATAAAGCACCGGACTCATATTAGAGCTGAACCCTGAGAAAGAAAAGCAAGATAATCAGATCCAGTGTTAGCAGGACAATAGCCTGTTTACTAATGCGACGCTATTACCTGCAGCTTAACAATGGGTATTAATGCAACCTGATACTGTGACTTTCATCCTCTAAACATTGACCAGTACCTGGGCTAATGTCACTGCTCCCCCTCACACCTCCTCAGGTTACGGAGAGGGAGACGCTCAGCTCTCGAATTACATATAATAGCATACAGAGACTGGAAGAGGGGGAAAAGTTTGAGCCCAAAAGAAGCTGTTTAGTATTTATGCTGTCGTTTGTTAAGGAGTTGACAGCTTGAAGTGAAAGTATAAGTGTTTTATACAGTAATGATACTGTATGTATGTAAAATAAGTAACCTTAACATTGGAGTAAAGAATGATCAATGATGTGAATGTCGACAAATGAAACACCTCATCCTAAAAAAACACAAACAGTCAGAATATCTGATAGATACATCATCACAGTAAAGTCAGAAAATAAACTGCATAAAAAATAATTCAGACAGACTCTGGCGTGAGATGGCATTACACATCTGTAGGAGAATCTAAGGAATATCCTGAGGATTACCACTGTTGAGCCTTTGCTTTAGCAGACAAACACATCTGTCAGTTTTCTACCTGGCGGGCATTTCCGGGCCTGTCCTTGACCTGGCAGCTTGACTGAAACACACTCTGTCTGACCTCCATGTCTGCTGAAAGGCAGCTTTGGCTGAGCACGCTCCAAGTTTGCTTTGTAGTCCAGCCAGAAGCTAACTTTAGCCTCTTTCACTCAAAAAAAAGACACAGTTCAACTCCAGATCACAGTTACCAAAGGTCAAGCAGACTGAGTGCACCATCACACTGAAGCTCTGTCTGTTGCATTATGCTAAGTGATTTCCTAGCAGTGCTACTTCTGTGAATACTTTGACAGATCCTTTCCTTCAAACGTGGTGCCATGCATGCAATCCCCAGCAGATTGTTTATCTGTTCCTCAGAGACGACTTGATGTTTTCCATAAAACACCCCAGAGTGATCTAAAAACCCTCTGCTGTGACCCTGTTGACCTGAAAATAAGCTCTGTGCAGTGTCTTCTCCTCAGCTGCAGATGTTGACGGTGAACTCATCAAGGAGCAGATTAACATTCGAGGAGCAGCCCTGTTTTTCATGTTAGTGAGCTTCAGAGTTGCATTTTAAGCTTTGGGCCGAGCCACACAGACTGTTTCAGCCAGCTACATAATTAGCTCATTTGGCAAGAAAGAAAATAAGAAAATTTCCCAAAACTACATGTTTAAACTTTTCTGAATGTGGTTACGTGCTGGGAATGGGTGGTGATGGTTGCTTGCCAGGAATTTCAGCATTTACAAGAGGTTAGCATAAGCTAGCTGGTTAGCATGTTGATTTAAAAGCTGTTAATCAGCTATGTGGTGATACCAAAAACTTACACAGAAACACCTTTAAAAACTCCCATAGCAGTTCAGTTGGGTTGAGATCTGGTGACTGTGAAGGTTTCAGCGATATGATTAACATCAGTGAGCCCTCGTGCCCTGTATGGAAGCATCTACATCTGTTTCCTGAATTGGGGTGTTTCCTTTGATTGGTCACCCACCTCTGTGTCTATAGGATATGTGTGTGGCAATACACAACTCAACACAAGCCCCACAGTATTTCTATGTAGTGCATGGAAAATAATGAGGTATTTCTGCTGTGTATTGATGTAAAATCTTAGGGAGTAAGCAGTGATGTGTTGGGAGATAGAGCTCTGACACTGTTTGCCAGCCTCTCCCCTCCCTGCCTCCCTGCTGAGATGTGAACTGTTGGCCTTGCTGTGACACCCTTGACGTCTCTAGCACACCAAAAACCCATTTGACAACAACAACAACAACTAGGACACAGACGGTGCTCTCTATGCCTGCCTCCATTCAACTTTCGCCTGTTTTTATCTTCCCCCAGCTGAAAAACACATCAGTACTTGCTTTCACCCTGCTCAGTGAAACCCCTGACTTTTAGTTAAGTGAGTCAGTGCTTGTACAATCAAGGCATTAGTGCATGATGGGCCTCTAAAGATGTTTTCATGGAGAGATGGTGGGGTGGGGGGTGGGGGATCCATATGGGGAAGCCCTTTAATGGGAGAGCAGTGGTCAGCTGTTACCCCAAATGATGGCCAAAGAAAACACATCAGCCCTCAGTCATCTCATTGACCTCTCGGCAGGTTTCTCTTTTTTCACAGCCAGGCTGAGTGATCTTCAACATGGCCGTACTGAGCCAAATGAGCCACATGGCCTTGGATGAGAAAAAAACAAGACTTTTTGCAAAAACTTTAAAGTAGTCTTTAGTTTTAAACAGGAAAGTCTCTGTTCTCCTTCTTCCTTACTTATTTTTTTTTACCATGAATCATCTCGTGAACTTTCCTGGTGAGGTGAGATCACCATTATCTATTATCTGCACCCTGACACAACCTATCAATCTCTCCTCCTCCTCTTCATTTGCAGCAGAATCATCCCCCAATAACCTCACCACTATCAGCCCTGCCAGCAGCCCTGCAGGCCAGGAGAAGGGGGGATGAAAGCCTGCATCCTCAGACTGCCTCTGCCTTGTAATTTACTCAGTATTGGCCCAGACAGGAGCCAAGCCAAACCCCTTTACACCAACACTCACACACACTCTCACACACCTACAATTTGCCAGCGGCCTGGGAAAACACAGCCACAGATGTCAGTCATTAGGTCACACTTAGATAAGAAAAACCTTTTTCTGGATTTCATGCAACAGGGTGTCAGGTGAGCTTGAAGAATCAGTTATGCATATTTGATGTGAGTGGGATCGAAGTGAGAACTTTTGCATGAAAAAATGTAAAAAAAAAATAAATATGTTTTTTCTTTTTAGGTAGAGGGAACAAAGATCTGAAGCGAGCGGGTGTCACGGCATGCAGGACTTCTCCACTGCTCGGTTTCTAACACAGGTTAAACTAACCTCGCAACATCCAAGCAAATGTCTCCAACACCAACTGAGAAGAAGAACGCTTTCATCTCATCATCTCTTACATCTTATGACAACGCTCAAACAAAGTGTGGGCATGTTGGTCTAACCGCTGAAGTAGCAAGTTGTGCATGCAGAGCAGAGAGAAAAATGGGAGGAACATGCAGCTCAATTAAAGCCCTGCTAAATTATACAGTACCTTGGGATGTGAATGTGAGGCAGCATCCTAGAGCCATGACAGAGCGCTGTGGTTTGAACTCTGAGCCTCAGCGAGACATTAAATCAGTCAGCGTCTCTCCCTCAGTCACCTCGACTGTCTCTACCAGTATGTCCCATGTGTCTTTACAGTGAAGTCCCTCAGCTCCACTGCCACACTGACCTCCACTCCAGCTCCACTGGAACATCTGCTCACACTACCACCCCCCTCCCCCACTCCCCCACTCCCCCGGTGTCCCGTTCCTCACCCAGAGCTGGGTACAGATGGCCCAGCCAGGCCCTGACTTGGGCTAAACTAATCTGTTTATGGTCTGCTACAGGAGAGTCTGAGTGTTAATCCAAACCGCTGAAACAACACTGACCGCTTAACCCACAATGGAGGATCATGGAGGGTGTAGAGGAATGCCAAAGGATGCGCAGGTCTGTGGATACTGACTTAATTTACTGAAATATTGTGCCATTCAAGCACCAGTGTGTCACTGTGATCCAGTCTGTGGATTAAGCATTCATATACTTTGAACAATACAAATCAAGTGTTGTGCTGTACATTAAACAAAATAGGCATTTAAAGCTGACACTGAAAACAAACACCTAAAGCAGGATTTTCAGTTGAAGGGCCAAATGCAGTTCACTACAACAAATGACAGAATAAATGCTACTCACCTGACTCAAGCAAGAAACAACATGAAAACAGATACTGATCAAACGTCTGAGAGAATTATCCGCCTCTTTAGCCTCTTTCCTGTTGCCAGAAATCTAAAGCACCAAACTGAAATCTGTTTACTGTCACTGAAGAAATGTCTGGGCCTGAAAACAATGCTGCTGTCCCACTGAGCGTCTGCTGGCTGGAGAAAGTCCCTCTGAGGTCTGATTAGTAAAACACAAAGAGTAGACTCCCAATGCCAGTAGGCGCAGAATAATACCCGTCTCCCCAGTAATCCGCTCTGAGCCAACATCCTCCCAGCTGATCACTGCTGCTGCTGCTGCTGCTGCTGACCTGCTGCAGCAGGTGGGGGCACAAGACTGTTTATGTTTATTGAGGAGACAGGGCTGAAGCCTGAAGTCCTGCTGAGACGTTGAGGGAAAGACAATTGAAGAGAATCTATGCAGCAACTGTGTCATATGTTGTTGAACTGTTTAAATGATATTAATGGAACTGATGAGCAAGAACATGTGTAACTGGGGATGCTGCTGTGATTTGTTTTGCGTGGAATACAATCAAAATCTTTTCATTTCTAGCAGACAGATAATACGTCAGTGATACATGTTAAGAGTTTTCTCCGGTCATCTGGGAATTTGGAGGACAAGATTACACACAGGCTTAGTTCCTAAAAGCTCTGAAAGGCTTCAGCCATTTGGATATACTGAGTTTATTCAACATGAGGAGTCCCATCCCAGTCTGTGAAAACAGTTGTGCAGTGTCTTGTGTGGCACTGGAGGGAGCTTTCGATAGTCTGAAAATATAACAGCTTTGTCCAGTGAAAAATACTATCAAGATGCATTATGGGAAGCACTGGATCCAGGTTTGTGGGCTGTGTTTACTGTTCTTTCTTAAATCTGTTTTTGTAAGTTCCCCAGCTTTATGAAAATGCAGTACTAAGTTGGATGATTTACTGAGACTGAACCAGGACGCTTGCCCTCTCTTCTCTCTCTTCCTATAACATGCATGTTTATGCCACCACACCTATTTAAATGGGCTCCCCCTCACCTCACCTGGAGCTTTGATGTAGGATAGCAGGTGGGCCCTGTGACCTCCGCTTGGAATGTGATGCTGGGAACCAGGAGGCCTACAGGGGGGCTAAATGAGCTGTTGTTGCAGCCTGATGCTGCTCTCAGCAGCCGCCTGCAGGTACCACAGCAAAGAGCTGCTACACTGTAATCAAACCTCAGCTTCGCTTCCTGCAGTGCTTTACTGTCCCTCAACACCAGTCAGTTAATCACTTGGTTGAACAATGAAGAATAGGCTCATCATGACAGCCGATTCTATTTATAGTCTTGTAAACTGTGTGACATTTTCATTCTGTTAAGTTTGCTCTTTAGTTCAACATGGTGAAACTTTTAAATCAGACCATGACATCACCATTGGAGGAAAAGTAATGCAGGTGTGTGAAATTGTTCTTGTTTAATTGCAGTGCACTAAAAGCCTGCTTGTATTTCCTGACTCGGGGTCAGGACGTCAGCACGCGTTGGCAGTGCCGCAAGCCCACACACGAAAACTCGTCTGGTGGTGAAATTAAATCATACTGTAGTTGTGCTTCAGGAGACGTTGCTCTACGCTCATATTTTGGATCAGCGCCTGGACCGCCGAGCTGTCTGTCTGCTTGTGTGCCGGGAGGTACAGCGAGGGTGGAAATGAAGAGGGAGCGGGGAAATCCCATCAGATATCACAGAGTTTCCACTGAAAAAGATGCATCGCCTCACAACAAACACAACATTCTGCTGATGGCAACTACTGTATGTGTTACCCCGTAGATAGTCAGTGCAGTATCTGAACCTTAACATGGTAATGCACCACCACATTGGATAGACAAAGAAAATATTTCAACAACAGGAAAAATATTGCAAACCCACATCACTTAAAACTTGAACCTCAAAGCTTCCCCCTTATGACACACTCCCCAACAGAGCTATAAAATTTCTTGTGTTTATTTATTTCCAAACACGCACACACACACACACACACACACACACACACACACACACACACACACACACACAGACACACACACAGTGCTTAAACCACTCTGACGAAGAATTACTTTGGATAATATCTGAAACCAAGCTGCTGCATACAGGACATTTCCTGACACTGAAATCCTCCTGAAGATCACCCAGCGTTCAGAGCTGTAGAGGAGAAGCTGTGTACGACTGAGGCCTGTTTTCTCAGCTGCTTCATATTACCACTATAAAGTCCAACAGCAGGCTGCGGTGACTTTGAAATACTTTCCATTTTGAAACCTCCAGAGTGGTACGTATCGCAGGGTAGGCTCGATGCCAACAAGATCTCTTACTCTGAGGAGAGAGCGGATTTTCTGGAGAGAGGAGGAGAATGTGTGACGAATGTCTGACATCCTCAGAAACATTTCCTTTGTAAAGATTTTACAGCATGTGGAACGTTCATGAGAGTGTGTAGCGTGTTTTATAGCACAGTAATGAGCAGGCAATTTTGTTTGTTTGTCATAAGACATTTCTGTGACATTCAGATTGAATTTGGTCATGTTTCTGAACAAAGAGCAAGAGGTTGTCCATATAATAAATAGGACTGAATATTAATGGCTTGATTAATCTGTTTCTTAATAATGTTTTTAATGTTGCTCCGTGTCTGCTGCATATGTAAACAGCCACATGTTCGCTAAGACTTTTGCTATAACAACTTCACAAGGTGTTTCTAAAGTTGTTACAGCGACACGTTTTACTGCCGTCAAGTGACCGCAAAAATCTTTAACATGAAATTAAAAGTTATCACCTGCACAAAGACAATAAATACAAGGAAATGTCTGCAAATTAGTCGAGAATTAGCAAAAAACTAAGGACAAATCTAACTACAAATCTGACCCTGCAACGTCAACCACCACTCTATTCTAATGATGCATTTATTACCACAGCTAGAGGTTACATGCGCGATTAAAAGCAGATTAAATAAATACAAATTTTGCATAAGAATCACAGCATGCAGTATCAACCACCATGCAATGAGGGAGAACAGAGTGCTTGCAGTTATGTAATGCAATTAATCATAAGTCAAACTAAAAAGTGGGAGTTTCCACAGTAATTCCCAGTTTACTGTAATGAAATCTTGATTTACGCTCCTCAACCAGAGAGGAAACAGTGATGAAATCATCTGGAATTTACTGTTAGCAGATTGCTAAAACCCTGATTAAAAACTCAGACCTTCATTTGTGAACAACCTCCTCTTGCCTGTTCTGCAAACATGTTGTTACCCTTCCATACAACCTGACCTTTTGTTTACCACATCTGCTCATTGACTCACACTTGCTGAGTGATGAAAGGAAAGGCACGCAATAACAAAAACTGCTAAGAGAGGTGGTGTTTCATTTTTCTGTGTGTTAGGTGCACACTCAGCGGGGTCACTGGGGGTCGGGGCCTGCATTCAGCAACCTCTTACCTCTTGACCTCTGGACATCTCATTATTAGGTGTCCACACAGACTGGGAGGTTAGTCACATCAGTAAACACTGGAGTAAATCACTAGCTCATTGGCCACTCATTCACTCCATTTGGCCTTTTATATCACAGTAAATGCTGGGTAAACATATTGGGTTTTAAATTCTTAATGATGAAAACAACACATCTTCTCATTTTTAAAATTCATTTGTAAAAACAAGCACTGTCATTAGTAAGTGATATTATGAGCTTTACTGCAATTACTAATCTGTGAAAATGTCCAAAGACAGGAAAGGAGTAGTTCTATACGGGTGTTAATGCACCACATATAGGAATAACAGAGGAAAAAAAAATTGTTCCAAAAAAAGAAAAAAGTAACAGCCTATTCTCCTAAGCACACTTAAAATTCCTTTTCCCCTTAAATCAGCACAGAGTTCATTTTACAGCTCTGTCCTCCTGATTTGCTACAGAGACCTCAGGGAGGCTGCAGCACACCCTCTCATATCACATCATTTAACGGTCTTTGAGGTCACAGCTGACTCCTATTGGACTGTAATGGCTCTCCCGCTGAGCTTGGCCCAGGTCCCTGCTTTCGCTCGACCTTTGAAGTGTTCACTCACACTAACGCACGGTGTCTGCAGAGCAGGAAGGGGTGTGTCTGGGCTGGTCCCTGCTAAGAAAGCTCTCTGGGTTTTCCATACCCTCCAGGTACACCTGGCTTATTAGTCTCACAAATGAAAATGTGTGTCCTTTGACCCTCTGCTTTTGTTCAGTCTGCGCTCCCGTCTCTCAGGCACCTCGAGAAAGGCGGGAACTCTTGGTAGGAGTGTAAGAAAGAGAATGAGCTCCTGGCTTTACTGGAAGTAAGGGTAGTGTTAACCACGAGGTGGAGGATAATGAAAAACCTTGAAGTCAGAACAAGGGAAAAAGTAATGTGAGCAGCCTCTGGACGGTCAGCTCTGTCAACACAAGCCTGAGTGCTTACGGGAATATGGCTGCATTTAAAAAGGTGAAACACAAGTGTTTTCTCTGTGGCCAGACAGGATGAGCTGCACAGGAGTGAATTTACCTTTCCATCAGAACAAAGCCAAGAGAAACAAGAAAAGAATAGCAACAGAGATTAATCTTTCATCGGGCTGTTTTTCTGCCAAACACGCTTCACTGAGCTTTTTGTTCCTGACTGTCACTCGTATAATAAAGTCTGCATCATGGTGCCTCTCTGCTGTAGACATTATGTAATTTCAGAGCAACACCATATGCCTGACATTGCATCGTAAGGAGTGGAGATGTATTTCATTTCCTGCCTGTTTGTTCATTAGACATTTCACAATAAATACACTGTAAATATATGCTACACTGATGACAAATAATCATCAATAATGTGCTGGCAAGTCATGATCACAGGGAAATGTGGAAATTGCCTCACTGGTAGAAAGCAACTTGCTGTAAAATTAACATTATTAAATCTACACAGACGGATCAGACACAACAGCCTGAACAGTGAATATCACTAAAAATCAAGACAAGGCATTGTGGTGCTCTGATTAATTATTGCCAACATATGATGCAACTGATCAGTCAGTGCTGTTCTGTTTAATCAGACACATCCTGACGCCTCTCATCTCATTACCAATGACAGTTTAAACAGTCACCACAATGATTAAATACACAGTCTTTGCTGTGTGATGCAGCAGTACTGCACATTCCCACACTAGAAGAAGACAACATCAGATATGGTGTACCCCACCTCTCATCCAGTGTCAGCTGGGATAGGCTCCAGCACCCCTTGTGACCCTTAAGGATAAGTGGCATAGATAATGAGTGGATGGATAGATAGATAGATAGACCACTCAAAGCGGTTCACACCACAGGTCATATTCACACACATTCATATAGCTTGTTCTATATATAAGCGCTCTCACACACTGATGGTGCAGCACTGGAGGCGATTTGGGGTTCAGTGCCTTGCCTAAAGATACTTCGGCATGAGGACTGAGGGAGCCAGTGATCAAACCACTATGTGTAGTAAGATTGATAGTAAGTCAACGGCAACTTTACACTCTGACACACACTCTCTGCACGGTGTTTGCCATCATCAACCTTTTACACAACAACCAGCTCTCAGCACGTCCAGTGTTTTGTGCAGCTGCTCATTCGTCAGCTTGTTATTCAGTGTGTGACAGACTGAAGGGTCAGAGGGTACAAGTCTGTACAGCACTCCAGTCTCAGGTCACAGACAGAGCTGCAGAGGTAATGGAAACAATAAAGTGACTGATGTACTTGTAAAAATACATACATACGTTTGTGTGTGTGTGTGTGTGTGCAGGTGTATGAGAGTAGTGGCAAAATATCACCATCAGGAGAAATCTTACACATTTGGACAATGGCTTTGTAACCTGGCTCAAGGTACACCAGAATATTCAGACTGTTATATAAGTGTCTGAGCAGCTTAATCGCAGAAGGTTTTCTCCACACAGTTTCCTGTGTAAACACTGGGCTGTGTGAGCCTCAGACTCTGGTTTCTCCAGTTTACTGGCATCACTCACCACTCGCATGGAGCACAATAAGCAGAACAGACAGACTGTGATGGGAGAGAAACACAACGAGGGGAAAAAGGAAACCCAGAAGGCAGACACGGGGGAAGGTGTGGTTTGGAAGGAGACAACGAGGGCAGAATTTGCCCCGGACGATTGCAATGGAAACTTCTCTTTAACTGACAGATATGATCAGACTTAGGTCAGCTTCATAGGCAAGTGACCTGCGTGTGTCTGTGGGAAAGTCATCAGGAGGGAGTGGCATTAGGCTGAGTTGGCAGGACTGAGCTGAGCTGAGCTGAGCCATCCCTCAAACATCTCCGCCTGATGGGATTCAGTTTGGAGAGAGAATAAACTGGAGGCCTGACTGGTTCAACACAAACCAGCTGCTGGCAGGAAGGATGGATATGCAGGGAGCAAACCCAGCAGCCCAGAGTGGAAACAATGGAGAGGATCAGGCCATACTAGTTCCTGGTGGCTTCCAACACCACGCCCACATATCCCCCATACACACAAGCTGTCCATGACATGTTTAGGCTGGTGTCATATAGTGTCATTTACGAGGAAAATCCAATAATAGTACCAATGTTTTTTAGCCAAGAAAGTTATGTTTAATTTGTGTCAGGTTTGACATAAAGGTCCATGAAAATCATTTATGTCACTATGGGGACACAAACAGGAAACAGCTTCTGTAAATCAGTGTGATCCTGCCTCCTCTATCCCAGGACACACTGGGGTGTACCGCATGTACCTTTCTATTGTTAGCCTCTCTGCGTTAGCACAGCACTAGAAAACAAATATTCAAATATACACTGTTGAAGATGATTCAGCTAAAGTGGTGACCTGCTGTGTAACTGCCAGTGTGTGTTTGAACTAGCCTGTTCACTGAATGAGCCTATGACAGAGAGGTGTGTGTTTACTTCTTGGCACAGCAGTGTAGAGAAGCATCAATAAGCTGGAGTGTATAAGCTGAGCAGATCACGGCTGGGCTGTTAGCGCCACGCTGACTCCTCATATCAACTCCTGCCAGCAAATGACAAAAAAGACGCCATTGTCTGTTTTATTTCAAACTCTGTGTCTCCATGGAAATGGGCACATATGCATGGAGACATGTGCTCAAGTAAGGGTGTGCTCTTTCACAGCTCACTATACCTCAGCTGTGGAAAGAAAACTCAAGTATAACCCAGCAGTGAACCATGAGTCCTGTCTGAGCAACAGTGGGAAAAACTAAGTACCAAATGTACCAAAAATAAAATAAATTAAAAAAAAGCTATTTGTTTAAATTTACAGATTGGTTCCAGATGTAGTGCTCATATGATTCTAACTGGTACTTACCTATTGATCATCAGCAGAAACCAACAGGAAGTCGGGGGGGGTACATGAAAAAGAAGGAAAGAAAACACATTATGAGTTGATTACTGCAGGATATCAGGAAAAACATCTTGTTATAATTTAATACTGCGCTTTTTAAAGCTCAGATTAATCTCTAGAGAGAACTGTAGCTGGAAAGTAGCAGGGTTGTTTTTCACCACATTTGAAACAATTTGGCTTTACTGCCCCAAGGAGAAAACCTTATCATCCAGCATATGTTGTGATACTGTCCCAAACAGGAACCAAACATCTTCACTTCACTCTAATCTCTACATGCCTGTTCTCTGGCATGTTTCTCTTTGACACAATTTTACAGATGCCAGACTCAGGCCTCTGACGGGGCACAGCTCACGTGTCGGCAGCCTCTCTCTGAATGTGGATCTATCTCCAGGGAGTTTGCAGAGAAAAATAAAGAAATGGTCCTGGGAAAAGGCTAGGGAAAGAAAGTAGGCCTGACTCTTGAATAGCTCGCTGCCCCTGGAGGGCTCTCTCATGTAAGTGCTTCATGAATGGCAGGCCTGAGGACTGGATGCCAATAAGCATTGAAATCTTGGCGGTCGCTGGTTATTACGCTACGAGGGACAGGCGCCGTCATGCTGAAAGAGCAAATTTTCTTTGTGGCTATGAAGCAGTATCTAAAGAGCAGCTGTGCCCTCTAGATTTGGTATTTTGTCAGGGCTTTTAGTTTGTTTCCTCTCTAAAATCAACCAGTTGTCATTCACTGTTTTTGTCCTTTCTGAGGAGCTGTGTCTCTTTCCCCTGCTATGTCCTGACGCTATGCTCCTGTGCCCAAATTGCAGTAGCCGCATTTCACTAATGATGGGTCCTGTTGTTATGTCATGATGTAAAATTAGTGGGTGCAGCCAAAGACATGGCATCCGTGACACACTCTGTTGGGTATGTGGTGACAGTTTTACGCAAGTCAGAGCCCACGAGAATGTAGGCCACTCTGCACTTATTTTCCTGTGACACATAAAGACATCTCCTGTGGAAACAGAGAGAGGAGTATACAGCATTTAGAGTACATAGTCTGCACAGATAAGTCAAAATGTGCAGAAGTACAAGTGTTGATGCGGGGACTTGGATCACAGGTGGCTGATTAAAGAAGAGAAAGAGAAGTGCATCAGTGCTCTTTATTCCTTCATTTCAACTGACCTTTCCATTCTCAAACAGCACATGCACAACAATAGGCTCTTGTTTGAGTTTGTTGAAAATGCCGTCTCTGGCTGATTCTTTTTCAAGTTGACTTGATTGCTTCAGGCTAATCTAAGTCTCATCCAGGAGCTGCTTACACAGAGCCAGTAGCTCCACAAACTAGTGTAACCTAGTTGGCTAATGATATGACTATTCCTTTGGAAGTAATGTCTGGTTACTACTGTATGTTGTAAGCTGGGACAATGATAAGAATTACAGTTTACATTGAGGCAGTGAGGACTCAGGACTACACTTCTACTCTTGTGTTTTTGGCTTTGAAAAGGCTAGGCTAATGGTTCATTTAACATGCAGAGAAATCCAGATCTTGACAGTTACAGTTGCTAAAGTGTAACCAGACAACTGATATTTAGGGCACATGCCAACAGCATGTTCCTCTTCAGCCCTCAGACCCCCAAATACACATGCCAGAGACTTTAACAAAAACCTTTAGCAGAGGACAAACAAGGGAAATATACCACAGTGTTTCAGCTCAGTCTGTTCTTTAAAGGCCATGAAAAAACAAACACTAAGGACTGATGTGAATGAAAATAAGTACAGATCACTGTAAAAGTCACGTTGACTGACATAAGAAAACAGACTGCTTACCAAAGCAAACATTAAGAAACAGGCAAACATAATTTAAAAGCGCTTTGTAAAATCTACAAGTAGCTCACCTGACAACATCACCAGAGGAAACTCAATACACCGCACATGCTGCACGCATCAATCATCTGGCCCTGAGGCCAAATGGCAAATTACTCTGAAGTTGTAATTTACCACACTGCTAACCGCTTTACACTGAATTGTTGCTATGAGTATAACCACAGTCCACTGTGTTTTAACCAATCTTTAAAAAGATGATATAACCATAAATTAATCTGACAAAGAGTAAATGGTCATGTCTGTATTTATGAGCAGGTCTTTTCTGGTTGTAAACGTGGATTGAAGAGTGTTTTCCTTTTCTGCACACAGTTATGGGTGTGTGCTCTGCAGTCAGTTTGGGTGGTTACATACATAAGACCACCAGCGCACAGCAGAGGTGGTAGAGAGAAAAGTTATCTTCATCCACTCAAGCTGTTTCTAATGGTGTCCAAATTCCACCAGATGGCTTCTCTCAACAGACTGCAGTCGGAAGCAAACCACAGGACAATTCAGACTGAGGCTAAACCCGCCTTTACAAATCCCAAGATCAGACCGAGAGCAAATTTCACCTTTCACTTTCAAGAGAGCTCGTATCCACTACAGATCCACTCGCAGCTCTGCAAAGTCAGCATGAACACCGAGCTATACAATTACATTTTCCAGTAACAACACAGAAATTCAAACTAAAACCAAGCTGTGAAGCAGAGTGTGTGTAGTATAGATAATAAATGACCCTGAGCTGTTATCACTGATTCTGCACTCTCTCTTAGGGCTCACAGTGGAAACACTTTAGTATATTTCCTGTAATTTTACGCAGGGTCTCAGCTTGACCAAAAACATAACCAAAGCAAAAAAGAAAAACAGGCTAATTTTCCGGGAAGAGTAGGGACATATAATCATAACAAGCAAGTTGGGCTCTTTCCCCTAAAGCACCTGTGGGAGCTGCAGCCAAGTAATAAAAACACACAAGCCCTTAAATCTGCTCTGCATCGCTCCTGAGGTCCCAGCCCTGAAGAGCAAATCAGGGCTGAAAAATACAACATCTGTTTGCTGTGTGCTGTTGCCATCGGTGCCCCGGACCCCAGAGAGTTTTTTGTCAAACTATGGAATTTAACTTCCCTCCACTCCTCCACTGAAAGAAGAGGAGGATCCCCGAGTCCAGCTGAACAAACAGCTCTTGCAGCATATAGTGGTTTAGGAGGGTGTGTCTGTCAGAGAGGTATAGGAGTGTGTGTGTGTGTGTGTGTGTGTGTGTGTGTGTGTGTGTGACCCTCTGGCATTCTCCATTCAAGCACTGTTGATAACACAAAATATAGACAGACACACATTTTACGTTGTGAGAAATGAAATACACACTTTTCAGGCTGTTATTCGAGAAACAATACACTAAACAATGCACTGATCTGGCTCTAAATCCTTTCTGACTTTCTCAGCCTAAAACACCTGCACACTGTAGTTTTCAGCTACCATTATCTAAACAGGAGCAAATATTGCATTTGGTGGGGACTATTTTCAGCAGTGGATTAATACACATTTTGTGCCCTAATGCCATGGTGAGCACTTCTCATGTGTATCACAGGAGGGTGTGGAGCTATAAATGCTTCGCAGCTGACCATCATCAAACCTACAAATCATATCAGAAGGGAAGCTGGTGTTACTGAGCACCCAACACTCTACTATAATTACATGTTTCAACTGTAGGCATTTCCACAAAGCTGCTGAGGCAGCGGCTTTGGTTCTATTAAGGCCTCCAGGGTCTGAGAGTGATGCTGCCAGTCTGGACTGTGATACAGGGAAACTGAACCCACGCACAAACAAATGGGTATCCTTTCAACATGGCCCCTGGCATACGGGTCACGCTGCCTGCCTAAATATCAGAAGTCACCCGGAAGCCTGAGATTCAAGTTCTCCTGAAGCAGCGAACCCAATCTGAGCAGCTGCATTGTACTTTATAGAGAGAGTGTATAGAATTTCCTGAAGTGAATATTCCCATAGGGGTAGTGTTTCATTTGGAGTTTGACATTCCTGTGCTTTGTTTATGACAAGCTGAACTGTGCTCCATCTAATCAAATGCGTGTTTAATCGTCACGTCTGCCTTCCTCATTGAGAGCAGTGTTTCATTCAGCATGTGACGATAACTATGGGAAATATACACCCAGTGACAGGCAGCATCAATTTCTAAATCCCTCAGCTGCAGTGGAAAGTTCTCTCTTTCTCCAATTACAGACTTTGTCCATCCTCTTTATGCCCCATTACCCTCAAATAAACACCATGATTGTAGTTTAAGTGGTATTCGAGTAAAGCCATTAGCTGATTTAAAGAAGCATTGACTGACGGAGCAACACTTGCATTCATTTGAAGTAGTATTTTTTTGCCGAAACCACTGATCTAAGTCCAATACTAACTTCCCTTTTAGCTCTGTTTTGGTTTTCCCTTTAAGCTAATGACTTAAACCAGTTACACAAAGATAAAAAATTAAAAAAGTAGCAGGTTTGATGATGAATATTTCAACACAGAAAACAGATACAGATTAAAACAAATGAAGTGCAACAGAGAGAAGTGATAACTCCAAAGTCAAAGGGAATGATAAAGATGGCTGTTGTTATCGGAGGGTGGATTCATTCAGCCAAATTTCATTGGACAGGCAGATTTCTAAAGAATAAAGACAACAGAAAATGACGGGGGTTTTTGTGCATGTGTGTACATGTAATGTGTGTATATGAGTGCTTGGGCTGCTCAGGTGTCTGTGGTGGTGTGTAAATGGGCAACACAAGTGGAAGCTACTTTTGAGTGAGAACTGGTTTTACAGTGATTCTTCCCTGCAGATCAGCCAATGCTGATCCATGCGGACAAAAGGCAGCTGGCAGCAGAGGAACTGTGGATGTGCACATCAAATGTGGGCCTCAGCGCCGCATGTTTATGTTTCATTTTTCTTTTATCTGCCAATCAGTTGTTCGCCCTCTCTCTGATCTGAGGATTTTTTCTTTTTTTTCGACCTTACATAGATAACACTCGGGCCCACTCAGAGCACGCCTTCACATGAGCTGAGGTTTGGAGGGGGCACTCCCAAAAGTACTGCCTGTCCCTTCCCATAACACAAGCATTAGGATAAACTAGGCACAGGGGGCCAGTAAGAGGAGAAGGAGGGCATCTACAAAAGGCTGAGAACTGGAGGGATCAGCAGGGAGAGTGGAATTTCTTCATTACTTTCACCAACTTCTTACGCTCTGCTCTGCATTATCTTTGTGCTCAAATAAAGTTGCCACACTTGTCTGACCTCTCTGACTCCTTGTGGCTGAATGTGTGGTAGCTTTGTGTACCGTTCACACATTAACCCGAATGTGTAAACCACCACTTAGGCCACTGTAAATTTACATCTCTCAACCACATGGCATTTTGTTGACAAACAGCTGAATTCTCGTAAAACACATACTGTGTTATAATGAATTCCTTGGCTCTGGATTTTGCGCCAACTGGGCAGAGCCTGCACCACTCAGCAGCAGCCTAACCACAGATTTCTGCAATACAAGCCCAGCCAAAGGACAAACCCTGACTGAAAAGGGGCCACAAGGCTGCTAGAAGCCATGTCCTAATATTGAGGTATTGTCAGTTTCAACATCGAGATGTTCGGCTCTGAACGCCTTCGGAGACAGGCAGTTTAATAAACAATAAGAGAGACCGCAAAGCAGCAAATGGTCTCTCTCTGAGGCAAGGATGAGCGAAGTTTACCCTCCAAGTGGGCTGTGGTTCGGGTTGAACAGCGTTTCCCAGATGGTTTCAGTTTTATCCATGCTGGTCCACGTCCGGCCAGGGAAAGAAAGATCTGACCTCTCCCCACTGATCTCTTTGATCGCAGACTATTCCAGTTGTTACTGGAGCAGAGAAAACATTCAGACAGTGTTGCAGCCAGGAACCAACACAATCACAGAATCAGTGTGTCCTGTTGCATTATGTCCCTTTAAAACAGATCCACATGTTAATATAGCCCCACCCCCACCATTTTACTGTCACTCAGAGACAGACAGTGCTATTACTAATCAACAATAAAATCCACAACGTAGCTGCATTCAAATGTGCACAAGGTGACTCACTAATCTGAACTAGAACCAATACATATGACATGTTTCCATATCAAACATTGAGGAATGACACACAATAATGGTTTATGGCCTGCTGACGACCACATTGGAAAATAGTTGTTTATGGACTGGAAACATCCAAAGTGCTTGCTTCCTCTAATATGCCCCTCACTAAAGTGCAAGCTGCTTCACGGTCTGGTATTCCTTTGTGAGTCGAGCAAAAGATGAGGGTTGTTATTGGGGTGAAAAGAGCTACAGGAAGCAGCAAAGAAAGCCTATGAAAATGGGGGTCCTTATGGATTGACTCCATAATAGGAGGGAGGGAAACTTAATATGCTGGTCCTGTGGGCTGCTGCATGTGCACAGAGCTATGATGCAATCCACAATGTTTGGATATTATAGAGGGTGTACATATATGTTATACATCGTAGTGCTGAATGCTGGGAACTGAGGTCCCAGTGTTTCCTGAGAAGTCTTGCCAAAGCCTGCTTCTGTCTCAGGGAATAAAATCTGCATGTGTGTGTTTTTATGTCTGGGTGCACCTGTGTGTTCACACAGCGAGGAATATCATATAACGGGCACGTTTTCCAAACCTCATTACTGTTGTCAGACTTTGAAATGCTGATATTATGGATCAAATTTTCACCTCCTGATTTGTTCTGATAACTTTCCATGCTAAAATAGCAGCTTACAGTCCATCTGTGTGGTAAAATATTGTTTAGCTTCTTGCATCTTAGGTGTAAACCTACTGGAGTGCAAAGTATGTAAACAAAAACCATGCAGGTTGTTCAACAAGTGGCTTTCTCAAATGTAGGCAAATCAAAATACAGAAGAGCATTTGACAAATCAATAGAAGAATGAAAAAAAAAAACCTATTCATTTCAAGACCTTTACATCACACCTAATGCAATGGAAAACCTCTTCTTCCAGACTACAGTGGCTGTTAAACCCGACCATCCACTGATCCCAACTGATGTAGCATATTTACCTGATAAAAATCATGTTTGGCTGCCTCAGTGGAGTGCAGCCTAAAATAACCTTGACGAGCATTTGATCATGTTCATGTGAACTTTTCACATGGACACACACAAGTCACGCACATTTGAATTACCCTCGGGCTAAAGTAAACTCTGCACCTCGCTCTATTATTAGGTTGTGAAGGGTTACGTTGAATTCTTCAACACTATGAGGTTTCTAAAGAAACGGATTAGCGTTATGTTCATCAATTTGGGGGGGGGGGGGTATTTTCTCTACAAGTCTGGCCATTCTCAGCAGCTCTCATGTTTCAAAAACACATACAACTTCCCAGAAAATACCTCAGAGGTGGACACGTTTTGCCAAGAGACTATGAAGTCATCGTGGGCCCGGCCCTGCCTGACATGCTCACATTATGTAACCAAAAGAGTAAAACTCACATGACATCAGCCCGGATGTGCAGTGGAGTTTTAACATCCTAACAGCACTCAGCCCTTCTTCTGATCTCGGTGTAAAATGTCAGCAGGTGATCAATAACAAGCTGACAGTTCATTATCAGCTGATTGATAGCCTGTTACAGATAAATGGCCTAAGATTCCTTTACCCTGAACTTAAAAACCCATTTTGCTGCAAGGAAGGTTTGATTGGGTATTTTAACAAGACCACATTGATTATATTTGAAACCAGCAAAATGAAGATAAGATTACAGCTCCACACACACAGGCAGGCACACACACACACACACACACACACACACACACACACACACACATTTTCAGTTGAGGGCTCAGCGGCTGCATGACTCCAGCTTTACACAAGTTCAAATAAAACACAGTCTGAATAGGTAATCACGCTCTCTGGGGTACAAATACAGTTCTGTCTCGGCGTGCTGCTATTGGCCACAAGTGCGTGGTCTGTTAGCCAATGGCCGTTGCTCTGCATTGTTACTGCGTGTGTTCAGTCCTCCTCGTCCCCTCTGCTGTGGGGTGTGGGTGTGTGGGGGAGCAGTGGGAGGACGGGGGGCAAGGGGAGGGAGAAGAGGGCTGCTCCAAACAGGGCCGACCTCAATATTGAAGCCAACCAAGCAAGATGATTTCATTGTCTTCTCCTTTCATTGCCCTTCCCCATTTAGAGACATAATTTGTTAAGTACACAGCACATCACACGAGCACTTTCACTACTAAACTGACTCCCTTGTGTCAGTCTGTCTGCACATACTGAATCACACACACACACACACACACACACACACACACACACACACACACACACACACACACACAGTGAGCACCATAAATAAATCTAATCTGTAATAAAAACATAATGAATCAGCACAGTTTTCTCATATTTCTCTCCCTGGTTAAGTTTTTTTTTCTCTTATGAAATTCTGCACAGACAAGTATTAGTGTCCATCTTTCAGTCTATGTGTAGTTACAAAGTCATTATCTGCCTCCCTCAGCACAAATACTGGGCTGGTATAAATACAAGCAGGCAGCTTTAGCTCAGCTTGCCTGGCAACACAGCTCTAAGGATTTGCTTACTCCAATCCAGCTCCAGATATCATGAGAATCCTGTCCAAGGTTTCCTTCCCTCCACTCTCTCATGAAATCTCCTGCAACTTGTGTGAGAGGGAGCAACCTTACAGACTAAACTAAAGGCAGGTTCTGTAAAGTAGCAGCTAGGACAATCTGGGTACAATTACACCCACCTTCATTTCAAACTTAGTGTTTTTTAACGGACAGCTGTAATTTTGACTGACCTTCCAGCTCGATATGATTGCTAACGTCTGCTTGGATTCTATTGAGTGTTTATTCACTGTAAAATCCAGGGTTTAAACTCATCTGGATGTATCACGTTACGGTTTTGTCCTTGTTTTTCTGCAATGTGCTCCACGCCCTTCAATTCAGATCAGGCTTTCTGAAACTTATTTGTCATAAGCCTGGTCATATGTAAGATATATTGACAGAGCTTCACGAGAGACATCTCAATTTATCCACCAACTACTGTAAAACTTCATTATCTGTGATAATGGATGTCTGGCAGCCATGCAAACCCTGACTTTGGAAGATATACAATGCATACACACATATCTACTGTTGCCTGATGGCTTCAAAATGTAAGACATTTAGACTAGAGCTGATATGATTAGTTGATAAGCTGATAAACAGAAAAATAAATGTCAAATGTTTTGGCAAGTCATTGATCAAAAAAGACCTTTTTCAAGCACAAAGACCAAAGTTTCCCTGGTTCCAGTTCTTTCCATTGTGAAGATTTGCTGCTTTGCTCTGGTCTATATGATTGTAAAGTGAACATCTTTTGAATGGTTGGTCAAACAAAACAAGATATTCAAAGACGTTACCTATCATTTTTGAAAACTGTGATGGATTTTTTTTTTTACTGTTTTCTGTCATTTTATCGTCCAAACAATTGCTGAGTAATCCAGAAAATAATCACAAATTGCCGCCTAATTGAGTGAACTCCTCCATTCATCCTGTGTGTTGATAAACTCACTCACTGAAGTAATTAATTAAAATTTAAACTATGTGCCTTATCAAGAAAATTGCTGTATATAAATGTATATATACTCTCAAGGTATGGTCAAATCTAAAACACTTGTGTGAGAGAAATGGGGCCAAGTGACTTAAGATTTTCCATTCAATCTGTAACACTAGTGTTGGTTTGAAGAAGTGGCAGCTACAGTGTGTCGCTGAAGACTCTGGGGAAAGGGCCATTTAAGAAAGGATCCACCAAACCCAAGGATTAGGCTTCTTTCAGAAGTAGTAGAGGGAGAAATGTGTAAGTGTGAGTGTGTATATATGTGTGTGTGTGTGTGTGTGTGTGTGCGGGGGTGGAGATGAGGGGGGTAAAAGATGTGCTTTCTCCACATGTGAAAGACCCCAGACTCAGCAGCCGCCACTCAGTAATGCGTGACCACCAAGCCCTCCCATTAAATGAGCTTTTATCTTGTGAAAGGACTCGTTGGTTTGTTTGTGTGGTTGGTTTCGTCGACAATCCCCTAAACAATATCTCTTGGCTTCACTGATCAGTAACTGTAAATTAAAATCTAAATCCTCAGCTTCCGAGAGCCAAAAGATTGTCAGACGCTCATTAATCTGCTTCCTGATGCCTCGGATCTTCACACTCTGCCAACACACAAACACAAGAATAACTGTGCAAACAGTAAATATTTGATAACTGGCAAACTCCTCAGATTCTCCTCGGCTTCTAGACTGTTCTGTGTTAGCCTTCTTGTGTGGTCAAGAAAGCTGCAGGAATGCGAGCAGAGAGGAAAGCCAACAATGCTTTTAGAGCCACCAAAATCTTGCTTCCTTTGGTTCAGTGTGTGCAGAATAAGCTCCCTCTGAAGAAGAGGCACAATGAGATAAGGGATTTTAATTGGCACAGTCATTTCACAAGGCTGGGCCAAGCCCTCGTGAGGAGGAAAGAAAAGATGGACTGCAAAGAAGAGAAAAAAACTTCAGTGAACTTTGACATTCAGCAAGAAGTCCAGTATCTTTTTTTCCACTTCTCTGACTAAGCAGTTTGTCAAAGTTTTTGTTTTTGTTTCTTGTGCGCGCGTTCGGCACAGGAAGGCCACAGACGTAAAAGAAAAAAGAGTTTGTAGACAATCCCATGTCTAGAAAATAACTGGCTTCTACTGTGTGGGAATGATCCTGGGAAGCGACTGTGATTAGTCTGGCTCCACTGGGCATGATATCACAGTAGGGTAACCTGGCTCAACAGGAACACTTGCAGAGAGATGAGGAAGGCGCAGTGAGAGAGAGAGAGAGAGAGAGAGAGAGAGAGTGAAGCCGAGGGAACAAGCGTGGTAATTTGGTCTCCACAGCCTGACAGTGATTTCTAAGATGGTAATCACATCAACTTTGTAGCTGAGGCAGAGTGACATCACAGCGAGCTGTGAGTTGATCCCGCCCTGGCAGGCCTCAGTGGAAATCCAACAGCAACGAATGAATCTGCAGGGTCCAAAGCTTCACTGCTGCTACACAGACCCTCTAATCCGAACAGACTGTGAGATATAAGCAATACGCTGAAGGCATTAAACAGCAGCCCACATAGTATGATAGGAAGATTGGCGTCACCCAGGTTATTAGGAATTAAAGTTATTCCTACAGGAAGTCAGGTTAGCAGTCTTATGATTGTTCACTTGGGGAATAAGCACCTTAAATATTAAAGGACTAGCCCAAAATTTTGAGAAATACGCTTCTTCTCTTTCATCTCCTTGTTAGTTTAGCATAAAGACTGAAGACAAGGGAAAAAACTAGCCTGACTCTGTCCCAAGGTAATATATTCAGCCTACCTTTAAGTTCACTAATTAACACATTATATCATATTAGTTATACTACTGAAGTATAACTTCTGCAACATAGTGTTAGTAAGTGAGCTTACAGGTGTTAGTGGTGTACTTTGTTAACTGTGGACAGAGCCAGACGAGCTGTTTCCTCTATTTCATTTCTTATGATAAGCTAAGCTAACTGACTGCTGGATGTGACTTTATATAAACTGTACAGAGACAAAACTGGTATCAATCTTCACATCTAATTCTTGGCACGAAAGTAAATAAGTATACTTTCCAAAATGGTGAACTATTCCTTTAAGCCTGCCTGCTAAAAGCTACTGAACTGCGTTGCTTTTTTTGATCTAAGTTAAAACGGCCTGTCTGAGAAATTACTTTTGATCCTCATTTTTAAAACTTTTGACATGGAAAAAATATTGAATGGAGCTATAAATATTTGGAATGAATCACAACACAACTGAAAGAAGCCTGTGTCTGAGCTGGCACATATTTGAATAAAAACACATGTGATTAAAAAAGCAGCTTGGGTCAGCGACATCAGCCCACAACACACCAGATGTCACCAGTGCCCGTGTGGGTGGAGCTAGTGATTGGAGCAGTGACACCAACCTTAACAGGGGCAGAAGTGTGTCACCTAACACAGGACCACCCCCATTTTAACCAGTAGATTAGGGGCAGCAGATTAAAAAGATCTATCTGAGGTCAGGTAAATACCCCATGTGTGTGTTTTTTTTTGTCTTTTACAGGCAGTGTATTGCATGTGAAAACACTGATGCAGTTTAGTGATGTTACGCAATTATTGGACACGGTACATCACTCCAGGAGGGTAAACAGGATGACATAAATTAGGAGAGAGTTCAAATCCTTGTTGTTTTTCATGTGTGTCTACATAGGAACAGGTTTTGAGCAATGAGAGTGAGTTTGAAAAAATTTTAAAAATTACAGGGATCCTCAAGTGAAACGATACTGAGCACTGCTGAGGACACACGCCATAGCTGAATCACAGGTCAACGCCTCCTGAACCCCCACACACCTCTGGCCCTGAGCCTGAAGTCCCAAAGAGCAACAGGATGGATGGAGGTGATGGACGGAGCATCAAGCATCTGTAAGGGCTGCAGATGTTGCTGGCGAGTTGCTGCACATCTGCTTCACCAGTAGTCATATTTAATGGTTAGAGCCAAATGTGCTTCAATTCAGCCTCACTGCCGCATAAATGCCACTCATACTATGATAGTATTCTCCACATGCTTCCATTTATTCTCTCATTGTGAATCGTAGCATGGTGAGACAGCACTCAGGTGACATGCAGAGAAAACAGCTTTCTTTAAGGTCACAGTGAGGTTTACCTGGCATAACCCCTGACATGAGGCCCTAATCTGAGGTGTGTATGTATGTTTGCATGCTAAACTTCAAGTGCATTTACGAATAATGAGTAATTGTGGTCTAGACAGGTCCCTCTGGAGGCCTTCTACAGCTTGTTTATGGAGGGAAATGAGGTCTCAGTGGATTGTGGTTTAGGCTTGTTGCTCTCTTTGGTGTGAAAACAGTGGATTTGTGGTGTGATATCTGACAAGAAACAGAAGCAAAATGACAGAATGACACCTCCAGTTTCCCCTGGTACACTATCAGCTCTGTGACCCCACAGAAAGTAAAAGTCCAGATGGATAGGTCACATCTGCACTCAGAGGAATGTATCCTCAGTCACCCCTATATTCCCTCACCCTGAGGGCTCTGGGAATGTCACGATTGTAAGGTTACTCTCCCTTTTCCTTCTGCTGCCCTTTTCTGATTTTCTTGACATGCACTGATGACCGTGACCAACACAAGCCATGAGGTAGGACAACGTAGCACTATGAGCAGCAACAAAAACAAGAACTGAAGAGGGTAACACACACCCAAAAAACAAACAGGCCTCAAGCTACTTATCTGGATGCACCCTACAGCCTCATAAAAGACAGATTAGATAAAACATCATAATCCAGGGGATCAGGGGAATATGCAAATCAATTGCAGTGACTCATTTGTTATCCAGTGGCTCTACCACCATAAAAAAACAGATTTTTAAATGAAGAGTCACACCAAACAGATAGTGTACCATCCTCACATTTTAACAGGTTATATGTGAAATTCCTCTGACTGAGGACTGACCTCCTTTCTGACATCTTATCATAAACTTCTGAAGGTCTGCTGAAAAGGCTCTTTGTGTGAGTGATCAGCGGCCCCGCCCACAGAGACATCCTTCCATTTCAACATAAGCACAACACGATTACAACACCAGGAACAATCCACACTGTCACCACTTGCAAATTAAATCCACTAAAACACCACAGCTAATGCCACACTAATGACTGCAAGTCATGTTCAGTTTGCTCCATTTACATGGCCATCAACACACGTCAGCAAATGTGAGTCAATAAATGGAAAAAAGTTAACTTTGACGGCATGAATCATGCTGCAGCTGCCACACAGAACAATTTTTATTGGAAAAAAAAGGGTGTATTTCTTTTCCCCAGATTGTGATACAGCAAATGAGGCTGTAAAACCTGCTGTAAACCCATTACCATCACACATTCAGCCAAAAAGCTATTAATCTTCAGCACCTCCTTAAATATGGACTTGGGTGACTATGTGTGACCTGGAATAATCAGTGGATCCACATAATCCAAACATTCAAGTTTTATTGCAACAACTGAGTTTACTGCTGCCATGGTAACAGTCATGCCGAGCGAGGACACCTCTGGTTAGCTCAGACAGGTCTCTGCTTTCAAATACACACGTTAAACTATCAGAGGAAACAGAAACACTGCACATGAAACAGACAAAACTGTGTCATGTGAGATCTACTACAGTCTTCCTGTTGCCACAGCATTTGGCTAAATGCTGTATTCATAAATCATTAATGAGTCCTGGTGGGTTTTCAAGGACTTCAGAATCAGTTACCAGCAAATGACTTAATGAACCGTATCTGTTTTCATTTTGTAGCCGTTACTCACAACCTCAATGTTGTTTCAACTGTAAACCAGAGACCAACAAGGATCAAGTGTTTTTCGAACATGCTCAACCGGCTTTGGTATGCTCAGACAAAAAGTTTCTGCAGGAGCCAAGGGTAATTCTTACAAAGCAAATAACCATAATCTGCTTTACAGGCTGCACCAACAACTGAGAGGCTGATGTGTACCAGCCATCAGTTGATTACTGAAAATACTCAGATTTTCCCCTCAGGGGGAAAAATAACCAACTCACTCTTGTAAAAGAGAATGATAGCCACTATGAAAACACAGATTACGTGCATGACACTCCTTCTGCTCACATTCAAAACAGACAGATGGCTTTGTTGATGCCACCTCTCATCATTTCACACATTTTGATTTGCACCTCAACCTCAATTTCCCCTTGAATCACATCTGACATTGCAGCTTCTTTCATAAAACCACTAGGATGACACCTGGTCCAAATCAAATTGCACTAAAATACAATGAATGTGTATATTTTCACAATGGGTACGCCACAGTGGGATTCAAACCCCTGACCCTGGGTCAGTGCCATCGCCACTAAGCAACAAAGGCCCGTGTTGAACATATACATTTCCACAGATGGAGAATAGGAAGCAGCTGCCCAGTGCCTTTCAAAGAAGACGCTCGGCATGTTTGTTACTTATGGCACGACTGGCTGCACATGACATCATCGGAAAGGCATGTACCCCTGTGTATTGCTATTAGAGATGCATTGTTGTCTGTTGAAGGGGGTGATGCCTCCACTCTATAGCATAACAGAAGCACTGAGATGGATTGAGCAGAGATAGAAGAATAAATGATGGACTGAAGCCAGAATTAACTCTGAAATGTTAACAGCTCATAGAGTCTGAATAATATTAGACCAGACTTTCATTGTCACAACTGATCTGTGTGAAATCTGATTTGGCTTTGCACATGGTGCAATACAATATGATCAAAAGACATTAAAAGCTTCAGCCAAAATTTAGAATACCTCACAACATCTTGAAAAAAATATATCTGACCATATTTTACAGTTAAACCTTATGTGCATTTGCTGTTATTATGAAGATCTTCCTCTGCAAATTAAACCATAGATCAGGAATGACAACGGAGTCCACCTGTGATTCAAGTCCCCACAATATTAAGTTATAATAATAACTTAAGATATATAGCAGTGACATATCATATTTAAGCTCTTTAATCACGTAGTAACCTCTATTATTTTGATTCAAAAGTCATGCCAAAGACATTTCTCGAGACTGATTTCCTCCCTCACATGAGGTAATAAATTACAAGGTGTTTCACGGATGAAGAGGAGCCGAGAGATAAATCACTCCTGGATACCTTAACCTTGGATTATTCCCAGCATCTCAGATTTCTTAAGTATTCTTGTGGCAGAGGTCATCAAAACACAAGCTGTGGGAAGAGCAGCCAGTCAAGTGATTGTTGTGCAGTAACGAAAAAAAGCCAAAATACACACAGTTCAGTATCTGTACTCGACGATTATATTAACAGAGAGATTCATCTCACTTGTAATTTTTTTGTTGCCATCCTGATGAAGCCCAGGAGATCAGCTGTGCGCACTAAATAAGGCAGCCAAGTGAGTCTGACTCAGCCTGTTACTTTAAACTCTCACTAACCAGCAACACTTCCTTAATAAGATCTGGATCAGTGCTCCTTTAACTTATGGACCCCCTGCTGAGTAAAAACAGGAGGTGAGGTTGAGACATAAGCCTGTATGTACATGTGCACATATGTCATTAACAAATAATTGGTTTGAATCCCTTAACAACTTACAAAGAAAAAAATTCACCCTCAAAATCTACTGTCATGATGCACTTGTGGATCGTAAGCCTACAGAGCAAGACTGAAGCTGTATTTTCTAGGTGTGAATGAAGCACTAAAAAGAGCATGTATTCTCAGTTACTTCATCAACATAAATAAAGGTAATCCCTGCCTTTCTTTGCCAATGCACTATGTATCCTGTGAAGATTCTCCCATCTGCCAGAGTACTACGTTTCACTGGCAGCCTGACAGGTTGAGCACACAGATCATTCTTTGGCAGAGCACCAACATCAACAACAATCAAGAAACAAGGAACACCAAATAGGGTGTGGGAATGTGTGCTGAATACAGTGTGGACAAGAGCAATGCTCAATGCAATGGCAAAAATGAAAGAAGTAAAAGAAACATAATGTTTGGACTTGAGCTTTCCAGATTTAGCCTCTGTAAATGATTACCATTTTCTTGAATACAAGGCCCAGCCTCCAACAAAAAGTCACCATAAAAAGAACAACACAACAAAAGGCAACACGCGTGCCATTGAGGGACGACTGGCCTAAAAGCAAGAAACGCCTCCAACTAAACTCTTCAACTCATAAATGTGAGATAACTTGCGTTCTGCAAATAGATCAACAAAGATGAGGGCATTGTGCCCCTCCCCGTGTCCTGCAGTCCTCAGACTGTGTTTAAACCAAGAGATCAGACACCCGTAATCTCCATTGTCCCGTCCTGGGTAGACGACAGGGTCCTACCATGGCCCACTTTAACAAGCAGGGCCATCTGCAGAGTCACAGATGGCTCTGGCAGTGTCTCACAGGTTTCCCACATTCAGATAGAGGGTTAACCTGATATGAGCTGCTTTTCAAAAATGAAAAACTCACACAACCTACCCCCCACCCATACACCCACACACACACACACACCACACACACACACACACACACAGAGTGAGAGCAAAGAGAAACTTAGTAAGTCTTAGTAAGTCATCATAATCTGCCTTGGTATGGAGTTGGGTATTTATTATGTTTTAGAGCCTAGAATAACACCACAGCTATTTTTCACACCATATCTGCTCCTTCATCACAGCTCTCCATCTACAACCTGGATCTACTAAAACACACAGCATATGCTTTTGATTACAATGTGTTATTCTCTTCTGTCAGAATGAAGTTGTCTTTGATCCACCTCTACGCGCTGCCTTTAGTGTTCCACCTCTGAAAACACAGATTCAAAACACAGCTCCTCAATCTCAAAGTCCACCATGTCCAACTAACAAGAAGGCTCATTGGCTAAAAAACACACTGCCTTTATGACAGGGATGAATAGACATCATCAAGGTGATAAATGAGACATTTCTGTCACAAGCTGGTGCCACTGTGGCATTTAGTTTGAGAGTGAACAAACAGTGGGGCAATAAAACAGGGACACACTTTTAGGACACATGTAGTGAAAGAATTCAGATCAATAGCTGTTTATGTGTCCTGCCAAATGAGTTCAACTGTGACATTTCTTCCTTTAGACAAAGTGCTACCAAGGTAACTGTCCAGACATTAACTGAATGGAGAGACTTCCTACTGACAGCCTTATTCAAACTTGGTCCCGTGACCGGGATCTCTGTTTCTGATTGGCTGCTGAAGCTGCCAGGCGTCATCCCAGCATGGAAGCTGTGACCTTGACCTCGCGTTAAGGTGAAGACGGGAGGCTGGGAGACTCAGAGACTCTGATGGGCGAGCGTACCCCGGCTTTGTGTCCCTCAATGGAGACGTAATGAGTCACACAAAACTTCCCAGCAGCCAGCCAGCTGGCATGCAGCTCGCCTGCACAAAGAGATCTGCGAGGGTAGGCCCTCGCCCCAACGCTGCTCTGTTTCAGCATGGCAGCCTTTCAAGCCCTGCTTTCCATTTCATTTGCACTTGGTGCTTTTATGTCTGGATCCCAGTCAGACATGTTTCTCTCGTGTGTGTGCTTCTAGAAAGATCGTCTGACACACCTTCAGTTGACGTCCCGTTTACTGGCTGGTGGGGGACTTTGGGGAGCGGGTGGGGCTTTTGATCTTGCTGGTCTTGTTCATACTTAGAACTAAAATCATCCTTTTGTAATTGAATCAGAAGTAGAGATCTCTAAACACAGGTATGACTTAACAGAGGATGCACCAGGATGACTGGTTAAACCACATTACATCATACATCTGACCACATATGTTGAATGCAAATGCATCCCTGACTGCTTTGACAGACTCTCTAGTCAAATTTATTGTGTATGAATAGCAGGACTAACTTCTCAGACACAGATGGATGTGGCTCATTTGCCTTTTCCAAAGCTCAGAAAATGTTTTGTAGCTTGTGCCTGAGCCAAGGCACCAAACAGCCACAACAATCCGCCTCTCTAGTCCTGTGACTGAGAGAGAATGTGCAACAACTTTACTATGCAGCAGTTTCCTTCTGATAGATTGATAGACATCATGACTGTGGCCTAAATTGGCCATTTGACTACTTAATCAAATTTTCTGTGAAGTAGCAACACAAGCACCAGTGACAACCACAATTAGAAATCAAACTTTATTCACTGAGTTCCTTGGAATCATGCTGGGTTTAAACCTTCGACGGTACTTTTGGTTGGAAGGCACGATTTGCCACTCAAAATTTTAATGATGAGATATATAAAATTGGTCTTGTAAAAAAATAAGCCTCACACTGTACTGAGTTATTTTTGTGTTTCATGCCAAACAATAATGTTAGCGAGTTGGCAGGAGAGTGGATTTTAAAAAATATCTCAGTTTCCCACAACGGGAAAGGAAAAACTTACACACACACTGAAACACACAAACAAACCCTGATGTCTGGTTACAGTTTAGCAGTATTCCTGGGAGTATTCCTGCAGGAGGAGAGAGTCTAAATGAAAGTCCATGCTTCTAATGAAAGACACCTTCCACAGCACTATGGACTCGGGGCTGACAGCCAACAGATGGGGCTTCTCAGCTGGTTAACAACACAGGAGCACCTTTAGGCACTTTCCTCAATGCACCGCATACAGCTACCATTTCAGTTCAGCCTGAGGGAGGGAATACTCTCTTCAGATAAACTGATGTGAACAGTCTGCCAGCAGGCTGACCCTCCTCTGCTCCTGTGATGCAACATTGGTCAACAGCCCTCGCATTTCCCATAAATGACTCGTCATAGAAAGCTATTTCCAGGAACTGTTTCTCAAGGGACTGACAGTGAAAATGAGTCAAAATCACCACTGTAGTAACTGAAACTTTAAATATTTTAGCCAAATTCATATTGAAAATTTGTATTCAACTACCGACACTCCTGTATATGTTTCATATCAAAACAAAACAGAAAGCTTTGCCAGCTGTAAATGACCTTTGGCAGGATCATTATACACCTTGCCTGGTGGCATCAAAGGATTATTCAAATACTGACTCCCGTTTGAAATCACCTTTGTTCTTTTTTGGCTGCGTTTAGACTTTGAGATTCTCTGTCAATTCCTGTTTTTTACTGTTGCCTGCAGCATTCATAACTTCACCCAAAATAACTGTGGAAGAAAAGCTTTCCAAGCAATTTTCTTCTCATCCCATAGATTCCATTTATCACTCAGATCAGTTGTGCAGTCCCTTCAGTATTATCAGTTTGTCCTGAACAGGCATACAGAGTGATTTTAAAAGCAGGCTGGTCATTTTCTTTATATGATTACTTCTCTTAGCAAGAGTGGAAAACCAGGAAAGAAAGCAAATTTGATTTATTCAACTTTGTATCACTAAAAATGAAGCAGAAACTCTTGCAGTAAGTTCCTCAACAATGGCTCGCTGCCTGATGGAGAGTGGCTGCCAAGGCAGACTGGGCAAATCATCACAAAAGCCCTACAGCAGCTATGATGGAGGATATAAAACTGGGTTTGTCCCAAATATCATTTCACTTTTTTTTTTCTTTCAGTCGCTCCCTCCCAACAAGTTCAGTGTTGTGATAAACACGGACATAGTAAAGCCTGCAGATGAACTGATGAACATCATTATTTCTTGGCTTCTCAAGTGTAAAACAAACACGGTTGTCGTTTGCTAAGGTAGAATTGCACTGATGTTTAACAATAAGACAGCTCCAGACAGTTTTGGAGAGATATGATGACACAGTATGTTATAATCTAGACAAAACTTAATTTCTGCACCTTCATTGTGGAAAAGCAACAATAAAGAGTCTCATTCAATCCAGTTCCAGTACTCAAATGTCAGTGGAAGTTCCCTTCGAGTCCGAACTCCCCAGTGAGCACAGAGAGTGCAGCCTTTGGATTGGTAACTGGATCCTTGATCAGGGTGAGAATCCATTTCTTGGAAACATTTGGGAAGGATTGATGGTAAGCTTGAATTTCCTGTTTTGTCATAATTAAACATCTAATAGTAAGAGCTGTGCATATTAGACTCTGTGGAAGTTTGGTGTGTCATGAGATCAGTAACAATGGTCACAATAAAACTGAAAGGATTTACTGGGAAATCAAATGAACCCTGTTACTCTTTCACGCTGAGCCAAGGGACATTTGATTACTCATTTGATTGTGGTGGAGCTTGGCAAACGGAGAACAGTGAGCTCTGTGCCTGTTTTACAAATTAAGCACAACTGTGATTTATACATTAATGCTCAGAAACTGTATCAAATGTGCAAAGGATCAGTTCTGCGTTGATTAGTGGTCAGCAAAAGTTTAATTCAGAGAGCTCCTGACTGAAAAACAGAACATAACAGAGAGCAGGTCATCCATTTTTATGGCATAGCACTTTTTTGCTGCTATAGCAGGATGGTCTCTCCCCAGTGGGGCTGCTGGGAGCGGGACTGGCTGAAGCCCAAAATAAGAAACTGGGATATAGAGATGAGTGAGAGCTAGAGAAAGAGACCCAGAAGCTCAGAGAAAGCTCGCAGTCAGAAGAGAGGAACAAAGTATACCAAATGCCTGAGGGAGCGGGCAGGCACAGAAATTACTGGCAAGAATAAAGGATGAATCCGGATGGCGAGGAAATATCCCAGAGGAGGAGGGTATAAAGGAGGGAGGAACAAAAGCCAGTGCAGGAGGATGAACTTGCGTGTGCTTCAGAGCACAATGAGCCGGGTGGAGGACAGTCGTCCTTTCACACTGACCTGTCCAGCAAAGTCTCTGTGGAGGCCTCAGGTCATTATCAGTCCCACAACTAGTATTATTTGGAGCATTAAAATGATGCACTTCTGGCATGAAATCTTCATTATAAAAAAAATAACAGACTGGAATGGGCCTAATTGGTAGCAAATTATTGATTTATAAGGTGAGATTATGCTTTTCCCTAATACACGACTAGTATTCAGAGGATAAAAGTTTGAAAAAGAAATCCTGCTTTAAAAGTGATGCTGTCCATTCATGGTACAGCGTTGAAGTGACAAGAAGCAGAGCACCAAAAACCTCTGTATCCAGGTCAGTGACGCTCGTTCACAACACTCACCACCTGTTACAGGGCGCCTTCCACCACTTGCACTTAAAGTGTAAATAAGTGTGACAAGTGAGGGTCTACAGGACGGTACAAACACAGCAGGAAGCAGATAAGGCCATGAAGAAAGAGTCTGGTGTGAAATGACAGAAGTCATATGAGGAGAGCAGAGGTTGACTTATTAGATCAGACGGCCATTTGCTACGGACAAGACAGAACATATAAAATGGCAGAAGAGTCGTCCTGGGTGGGGCTTCATCAATAGTGACGTCTGCTCCGTCTGTGAAGCTGGAGTTTCTGATTCTTGTTGAATAAAATAAAAGTAATTATTATTTAAGGCACTTATGTGAGGTAAGGAGAGAGATGGTCCTAAATCTATCAAACCTTTACATAACAGCTGTAGCTGTAGTCATCTTTGGCTGACATTTAAACACTTATTACTGACTTGGTTTGAAACAAAAAACTTGTGAAGGGGTTTTAAACTTACACTTAATGACTGAGTGGCTTATATGATATGATTATTTTGCTGCTTGATGAATGTAAAGCTATCTTGGGTAATGCTGGTTGGGGGTGCTGGGCTGTAAGCTGTAAGCAGGACAGAGCTGCTAACAATAGCCTAAACTCCAAAAGCATCCAGGGCCAGCTTCCACACAGTGAGGGAATACTTCACAGTCCACGTACTAGTCTTCAACATCATATTCTTAAAGTAAACTGTGACCCTGAAAACCAGTGTATTGTAATGGTAATGCCACTGGACACTATTTAATTCAGTCTTTACACTTTTGTTTGTGGTTTTGGTTTTGGAAAGGCTAGGAAAAAGACACTACGCCACAACTTTTTAAATGCTGAGTTTTGCACTTAGTTTGGCCCCACACACCCCTCTTCATCATGTGGGGAAATCCAAAGCTTAACAGACATACAGACATGTACTTCTGGTTGCTAAACTCTAACTGGATATTGGACAGTGACTGTTGGACTAAGGGGTTCAGTGACTGGTCTGTGTCAAACCAAACAAAAGAAGAAAACTCAAGAGGAAACAAGCAGATCTTATTGTCTCCACCTAAACTGATGAGCACACTATTTATTCACACCCTCATATCCAGCAGGTGCTTTCTTCACATTATGTATGCGATGGTAGGATGATTGTTGAAAAGGCTCTTTCAAGTTTAAAGACTCAACCCCACTGATCCACTCATATACGAGGGAGAGGTGAGGGGAGTTCACATTCCACTCAAATCCCAGTCTAAACACCTGCACAGCAAAGACTACAAATGCACATGTGTTTCTTTCCTGTTAAAATACCAGTCAGGTTTAACTCACATTTTCCCTTTTATCTACTGTTCCCAGACATAAGGTTAGTCCTAACTTCACATGAGAGTGTCTTTTCAAAATGTCCACTGTGACATTTAGACTTACATACATAGATAAAGTCACAGCAATATAAACCATCCCACTGGCAAAAGAAAAGCCTTTCAAATAGTATGGGAGGATTAACTTAATATAAGGCTCCTTTTCTTCAGTCACCATCTCAGATCCTTTATCTCATTTCCTTCTAATCTCACCCTGCAGATAGAGAGCTAACTATTCACGTGGGGTAAGAAAAGGAGAGTTCTTGAGAATCTCACTTGACTTTTTATCTCCTCTTCCTGCAAAGATCCAGAGACAATTTCTCTAAGAATAATTCAGTTGCACAATATTTAAGTCTCTGAGTCAGCAGTGGCATGGGAGGGACTGTGGAGAAACACATGAGTTGGGAGGGAGATCATATCATTTGAAGACAGTGTGACTGAGCAGAGGAAACCCACGCAGGTGTCCTGAAATGCTTCTGGCTAGTGTCGGCAAGACAAAGGCCAGCCGGCGATAAGTTTTATAGCCCTCTGAGCTGTCAATATTTCTCCAGGTTGCCATGGAAAAGAATGCGGCAAGGGGTTGTAAACTGCACGCTACGGTAAAGTCAGTTTAACTTGAAGTCAGGTGTGGATTTATTTTATCTTAGGAGAAGATCTTGTAGTTTCAGCTATGGTATTGAGAATAACACACACAAAATGTGGGTTCAGACAGAAGCCCGAGCAGATGTTAAAGCCAAGTACAGAGAACATCTCTCCTGAGGCGAGGTCACCACGATCTTTATACTGTGCACAAAATTACAAGCAGTGCTTCAATTGTATTTGGTAAAAGGACGCTATTTGTAAAGAAGAGAGTACCAGGTACTGCAGGTTATGAGAATTATAAACTACAACAGACACTGTGGCACTAGTTGTGGTTCAAAGTGGTTTCTGGTTAGTTCAGGAGTTCAGTAAGTAAAGGCCAAAGGAGGAAGAAATAAAGGAGGAAACAAAGGACAAAAACATCCAGAAGTAGCCATGTAGCTGTTCATGGCTCAGCTCTTCTCCAGCCATGAGTGACAACATAGACGGAAGAGTTCATTTAAGTTATTGAGTTGACTCTGACAGTTTAATCACGCCTGGCCCTGGGCTCGGTTTTGCCGGTCCGTTGACCTGTGGCTATTCAGTATCATGTCAAACGTTAAATCCACTCTAATTGGCCAGTCAAGTCTTTAGAGGCTGAGTGATAAGCAAGATGGAGGTGGCTGTGTTTGTTCTTTTGTGTTTCCAAGGGGGTGTGTGGAAGGGGGTTGGGAGGTCAGCAAGCTTTTGAGGTCAGGGGGTAGATGACTTTGCCCCCCCACCGCCCCCTTCTTCAGGACAGGCTTGAATTGTCCCCCTGGTGCCTCTGCCCCACACTCAGGACTCCATAAAGAGTAATGACTGCTGGGAAATGTTATTAAATAAGTAAGTGTGTGTGTGTATGAGAGACACATACGCACCTCAGGGCAAGGAGATAGCTTATCATGGTCCCCGAAAATCAGCAGAAGAAAACATAATCAACTCTCACCAACAACAAACTAGAGCTTAACGTCCTCCGGAGGAACCTGATGTTTAAAACAACAGGATTTTTTCACACACATACATTCACACACCAAACACAAATGTTGGCCTATATACTTGAAAATATACAGATGACCAGCAGAGGATTTTTAGGTGAGTGTGTAGGTAGACCCCCACACTCAGAAGCACTTGCTCTCGTGGAGGGTCCCACCGCAGGAATGTAAAGTGTAATCACTTGCACATTTCCCTCAAACAAAGCAATGAAAAACCTTAACCTTAATTTTAACAAAACGTCTCCTTTCATAAACAAACACAGCCTTCGCTTTCTCCCCCATCTCCCCTAATCACACCAGCCAGCCACCCAGGCCAATTTGGGGAGCACGTGTGGGGTGCAAGGTCCCCTGAAGTGCGAGCGAGCCCTGTGGTTTCCTGGTCACTGGCTTTTTGGAATGCTTGACTTGACAGAACGGTTGAACAGAAACCACTTCAGTCGCAGGCCGGGCAATCCACCGGGGGCTAAGGTGCTGAGACGCACACATAGTTAATGGAGCCTTCAGTTCAAACTTGGCGTAAAGACCACATCTCTCATTTCAATGTCAAATCACTCTGGTGTAAAAATAATAAGCTGACAATAAAGTGTTCATGCCATATTATCAAGTTACAGTGTAGAATACTGAACAAAGCCATTGGTTTGTTCATAGTTTGATACTTATTTCATATCCTGGACCCAAAAAATGCTAAGTCAGTGCTGAATATGAGCCCAGAGCATAGATAGAATAAATGACATCAGCTATAAGACAGTTGAATGAAAACAAAAAGCCGCAGCATCAAGGCTGTCTAGGCCTTCTCAGTGCCTGTCTGGGATGTGGAGGAAGGGGGGGGTTAGTACAGCAATGAGCAAGCAACTCTTTGAAATCTGCTCTATAATTAGCAGGGTACTATATCAACGGCAGGTTGTCTGGACCTGCAGAAATATGCTTACTGTTCTAATGATGAAAGAGAAAGAGAGGTAGAGGATCTTGATCCTGTTGTAAAATGTGATTCAATCCCACCACAAATATTTAACCCGACTGCTTGATAAATGAATATGGGCTCGCTGAAGAGAACACTGCTGATAAAATGTTGTTTCATTCACTGACAAAATATTCCTACAGCATCTGAAGCTCTACGCTACATTCCAACATTGACTGATATTGACCTCAAATGCAGTGCACATTCACTCACTGTTGTAGCCTCACTTAGTAAAATTCCAGTAATGGCTGGACTGGGTCAGTTAAATGCAGGAACCGTCAGCGGGCTAATGTGGTTTCCTGGCCTAAGCTGCTCTAGTGGAGTTTATAGTAGTGGAGATGATGATGTGCCACTGCCGTCCACAGAAACTTTCATTCCAGGCCACCGAGGCTCTCAGAGCTGCACGAATGTCACTGTGCTGAAGTGGAAGACCCTGGACTCTGGAGTGAAATCAAGAGACAGAAAGGACGGTAACTGCACAGCACAGATACATGCCGCTCAACCTTACTACAAGGCTTGTTTAAGCAAGCGGAAAAGCAGCACAGTGACAAGCCTACAGCACCTTTAAGCAAAACAGTGCTGCACTCCCCTTTCTCTTCTTACATGTTATTAACATGTAGTACATGTCAAGCATGTTTGTTTCAGTTCAAACATTTAAGCTGACTGCAGTTAACAGTTAGAAATATACTTTAAAAATTTCACCGCAACTGAATAAGTCAGCTGGTTAGTTCAAATCCCCACATAAATTGGGGGAAATGTCAGTCTACACAAATGTTAACTAAAGGTATTTGCTCTTGCAGCAATATAAATGCACTTAGCTTATCTAAAAGATAAAATATTGATCCTGTCTGTTCTTTTGAGCGGGACCATTTGCAAACAATTTTCTTGGTGCACATTACATATTATAGGGTTAGTTGTATTAATTATACAGTGGTGTGAAATAAAAACAGTTTTCTTTTGCCATTTTTTGTTCAAAGCCGTTTGTCAATAAATTACAGCTGTACTGCAGATTTATGATGTAATACTACAACAGATAACACAACGTATCATTTCCAACAACACATCAGAGTCACAAGACTATCATGTAAGACTGCACACAGTTTGCACAGTATCCATAATGAGCAGGGAGAGCACAGCACAGCACCAGAGAGGAGGAAATATTACTGTATTACTTGCTACAGTGTTTAAAGGTTTTCTCCGTTTTGTTTTCTGTGAGGCTTCTGCCTTCCTCTGTTTGGTATTGTGAGACAGTCACTGGTGCGGTCTGCACAAGGAATGTGGTAGACTTGCCAGCCATGTGCTCTTGGACCAGAAAAAGCCAGAGGGCCACTCGCCGCCACAAGTATTACGGCTCCCCCCTCATCATTGAGCCAGTGTAACTTAAAACCCAGCAGAGTGCTCTAACACTGGGACTGCACTACAGAGCCTAGTCTGGCCGAGGAGCTCTGATGGTAGTCCAATGCAGACATTGATGGGGTGTCACGGGAGAGCTGTCCAAACACAGGGCCAAGGGATACATGCCAGGCGCCGGGTTGTGTTAGTGTGTGTGTTGAAGAGTGTGTGTGAGCGAGGCTGAGGATAAGAAAGAGAGAGGAAGCCTGAGATGTTGGTTTTAGGTGTGTACTGTTTGTTTAAGAGAAAATCTTGTATTGTTTAGTTGGATTCAACTGTGTAAATAGTCATTTCAATCACTCCTGAACAGTACCAGCATCACTTAAGTGTCTAAAATAGACTTGCGAGCACTAAGTACAGCTCTTGTATAGCTGGTGTTGTTGATAGAGAATAAAATGATAAAAAAATGGGCATGACATGGACTGAAAGTGAAAGAGACACTGCACTTCCAGCAAACCATGTCATTTGACCTGAATGTGTCAGCATCTCACCCACCATCTAAAAACATGCCTGCAAATACAAATATTACCACACAGGGAACAGCTACAATATGGCGGTTTTCTGATGCTCCAATAGAACAGCTCTGGCTAACAAACAGGTGGCTAACATGGGCTTGTAATACCCTACCAATGGGTCAGTATCTGATTCCCCATTAATCCAACATGGCGCCCTGTGTCCTCCAGCAGTCGTCCTGTGGACAAGTCACAGCCACAACATAAAAGCCCACCCCCGCTGACAAAACTCTCCGTGCCTTGAACTGCTCCATTTACACTAATTGTCATTCAGATGAGGGAGGGTACTGTTGTTTAAGGCTGCCCCTGACACCATTAACATGAAAAGCACAATTAAGAGTAATTAGGCTTTTCCAGGCAAAAGGGGGTTCTCTGGTAACCTAGCACGCAGTATCCCCTATACAACATGTAGAATGAAGGGACTCAATATATTCTTTCATCTAGTCATACTCTTGTCTTCACCCATGAATTGCATGGTAAACCATTTCAGTTTAATCTTGTCTTTTGGTTTAAAAAACAGGGCTAGTGACAGAGCAAACTCACAGATATATTCTCTGCAACAAGGAATGTACTGTCCAATCAGCAAATCCAGTTGCTTTTGACTTGCAATTTCAAGATAACCCATGACCAGGATGACTCAGAACAGGCATATTCAAAATGTGCAATGTATTGTGACTGCACTCAACAAGATGCTACACAGGCCAGGAAAACAAGTCAGCAGCTCACCCTAGAACAAAAATCTCTGCAGACACCTCAAGGTTTAAATCAGGTTTAAGAGGGGCTGGGTCTGTGTTTTGGTTGTGGCAGGCAGCTGATAAATACCTTTAGGCAAAGTAACCCATTCACAGACCACAGGAAGCAGGGTCTGGGAAACATGCAAGGACTTGCTCAGCCTAAACTAAAGCAGGGTTAATCCACTGGGGTATGTCCAAGCTGGAGAAACTGTTCCGGGGATGGACATTTCTAGGGGTAGCGAGGGGCGCACAGGTTTCCTAAGTGCTTCCTGAAGAGTGGGTTTATATATAAACACACACACACACACTAATATCACATCACCCCCCCACCCCACCCCCCAGTCACTCAGGGGGGACACAGAGATTAAAAGAGACAGTCGATGGCCACATGCTGTGTTATCAGGGTCATGAATTCTTATTGGTGGCCAAACAAAGTTCAACACATACAGCAGGTCAGCTGTGAAGACAGCAGAGCACCATGTAACATCACTTCAAACTCTCCACAGGCACCAAGAATTTAGCTCATATATCTTACTCTCCTTTATTTATATCTTTAATACATAAGAATAAACGCACACATTCGCCAGGACCAATATGCGTCATCAGTAAAGTTCTGTAACTCCAGTGCAGCTACAAAAAGCTTTACCGTTGATTAACATGTATTGTTACCTCGACAGAGAAAACCTGCCTAGAAGGAGTGATAGCAATGTAATAGCAGTGTGGCTACTAGCATAGGCTCGGGACAGCCAGGCTGTCACACGCCCCTCAGCATGAGGAGACATGACAACAGGAGCGCGTGCTGAAGCGATACCAGGCTACATCCCGAACCAAGAACTTTCATATGGTGAATAAAATCTGTTTACCTTGATAAACTCAACCCTGACTTTCCTGCGACTTTACCGTACTTTTAAGCAGTTTTAAAACACTAAGGTAACGTTTTTGCTGTAAATGTATTTTTATCTGCGTCACTGTTTAAGTAATTCAGTTCCAAAGTCAATGATGGAAAGTGAGTAGGATGCTTCCTCGTGTGATTCCCTCGTTCTTCCAGAGCCGCGCGCAGCTCGTGCGCATGCAGCTCCGGTATAAAACAGATACTGAGAGTCAGGTACTCACGCACTGCCTCCTGTTTGGGGTCCAGCTCGGAGCAGGTCTGCTGAAGTTGGTTAATCTTACTCTGCAGCCCCCTGACCCGCAGGTTGGTGGAGGTGAGGTCGCTTTCCAGCTCCTGGAATATGGAGCAGGCATGTTTGGCCAGGTCCGATAGCTGCCGCAAGGTCCGAGACAGAGCCACATTACTGATGGAGACCAGATCCTCGAAAACTAGACCCTCCTCGTTTGGGATTTGATACCTGCACAGTAATTGAGGTTCCACGACTCGTTTGGCAAATGGCATGTTTGTTTGGACCGGGGAATGAATCCAATAAAAGTTACCCAAGGGTGAGCAGAAAGCAGCTCTTTCCCCTCGACCCCTGATCCAGTTTTTTTGAATTCAGCTGCTGCTGATGCCCCCCATCCTTTCATTTGTTAGAGAGGACTGTTGTGCTCCTCACTGCTGCGCCGGGTCATCTGCTGCCCTAATGCTAGTGTGTTTTTCACTGCTCCAAAGTAGAGGTGGTTTTTAAAAAAAGGCGGCGGGAAGACCTGGAATGGAGTTTCAGACTTTCCTGGATCCGGACTGCTCTGCCGTGTTGGCTTCACAGCCGCCGGGAAAAATGGATATAATGGTCCAGCAACATTTCTATGGGACACTGTAGACACATCACAGCCAACTCAAATGTCTAAATTAGATTAGATTATTAGATTATTTTTTCAGGTTCAGAAAATAAATGACATAGGGTAAAAATCTGATTATTGTTTCAAATAATTCTGATGGCCTTTGGGCTTTTTGGCTTTTGGACTATAAGTATAAAAACACTCTCAGCTTTTTTGGTCAATCTTTGTCTGCCTCACATGAAAAGACATGTTTGGATTATATTGTGTGTGACATTTCCTTGTCACTAAGCAGGGGAAGGTCAAGTATTTCAGACTACAGACTTAGAGCAAGTCCAAAAGCTGCAGCACAATACGTTTGATTTCAAATAGCCAACTTGTAGGCCTTATGAAGAGTATGAATCTGGTGGTGGTTTATTTATTGTTATGAAAACCAAGAAATAATTGTAATATTTGGTTAATAATTTATGAAACTATATAAGAATTTCTGTTTTAATTTTTCATATGTATCCCTGTGTAGGTTAATTTTTGAGTTCACCTCTGTACGTAGACCTAACAGCCTGGGCCGAGCTTCATTCACATTTGCTGAATGAGTGTTTAGCTAAATCCCAGCAGCTGACGGGGCCAGAATCAGCAGAGGTGACAGCCTAAAAGCCCTTCCTGTGGCCTAACTAATGTCCACACCAGAAGTGCAACCTTTGCAAAGCCCGGCCTGGGACAAAGGGGAGACCAGAGAAATGGCGTATGTCGTCACCTTTGAGTAATGGTGCTGCAACAAAAGGGCTAACTTGAACGGACAAAAGCTGCTAATCTTTGTTGTGAGAGGAGACAGCTTTAACTTTTAGCCGCTGGGGAGATACGGGTACAGTTTATTTACACTGAAAATGAATGAGTGCTCTTCATGTCTTCCAGCCATTAGAGTTCATTTCATTTGATTATCTTTGGGTTTCTGCTGTATTCCAATAAACATTTGGTCATTACAATGTAGTTTCTGTGACATGGATTAATATGCAGGCTCATTTCTGTCACTGAGTATTTTTTCTAATTCTGTCTGAGAGCACTAAATATCTCTGTCTCCAGCTAGACGAATCATTAATAGTAATAACCATGTAGGTAATAATAACCCAGTGTGAGATACCTAGATGGCAATTATATCAAACAGGCATATACTTAGAGACAACACATGGTGCACGCATATAGTTTCGTCATCACGTGCAGCTGTCATCATGAAATGCAAAGCAAACACTTTTAAGTGGTATTTATAGTTGAGTGAGAATGGCTCCCTGTTAAGCTGTCTGATTTAAAGAAGAAACACACTCCTCTCCTGATGTATAAAATGAACCACAACCTACAGTGTAGGAGGAGATGCTGTAAATTGAAGCAGCAGGTACTGACATGCAGGACTGTGCCAAATATTGGTTATGGGAGTTATGAGCGCCTTGTTGCTGTCTGGCATCCTGCGTCTGGCATCCAGTCTTCCAGACTGAACCCATTCATTCCAGCTCATTCATTGTCTCAGATGTGGGAGCGACATAATATTACACAATACCTTCACACAGGCTGAAGCACTGCTCAGCTGTTTTCCTTGGATGCAAGAATCTGTTTCGTTTTGCTCTCCCCTGTGATTTGCTAAGTCGCATTAAACACAAAGGATGATAATAATTAATAAAAATAAGGGAAAATAATTTGTTTTGCAAGCATTTGGTCATCCAGTAGTTGTCGAGAAATGTCACTGAAAACCACAAATGTCAGCTTCATTGCTATCCATCGAGCCATGCAGCTAACATAGCTAAAAGCCATGATGCTGATATATTAGTGAGTTGGAAAGTGTCCAAATAGATATAAAAGTCCATGATCAAAGTAGCTTGTTAAAAGTACTTGGAGTTGAGTGGTGAGCTTGAATGCAACACAAGTGAAAGAAATAGACATATCAGTGTGTGAGGTGCCTAAATGGGAGCCAAGTGTGTCAGTGGATATTTTTGGATGGCAGTGGTGGAGGGTCTGGGAATACAGCCATCAGTGGTGATCTGCTTGACCCTTGGATGTTGTGTCTGTGTTGGAGAAAGCACAGCTGCTTTGTGAGGGCCAGAGGGTTATGACTGCAGTCTGTTTGATCTCCTTCTCTCTCATACGCATGATATGATAATGACTCATGATACATCTGTTAATGTATCCAAACTTCAACATCACTGTCTTTTGAGTGCTTCAGGTGAGAGGAAGTGAGTGTTTTTGGAAAATTTTCAGAAGTTTAAATCCATGCTGCTCAGTGCAACCCCAAATTATATCTTTACACACCAGTAAAGGGGTAAAATAATGACAAACTTCTTTCACACAATAGTTGTAATAAAATAATAACAAACAATAAAAATAGACAACTTTATTGATTAGTTTGATTATTGTCTTCAGCCCAGAGATCAGGTGTGCATGATTTCAGGTTAAATTTACAGTCAAATGCTCACATCATTTTAGCAAACATGCAGTATCAAGCATGCCATCACGTAATTCAACCACTCATTTACCGTCATTAACAATCTAGATGTATGGGGACAAAATGTTCTAAAGGAAGCTTATGCAGCACCACATACTGTATTTGCATAGATAAAATCAAAACTACATCTGTTCATACAGACATGAACTGTTTTGAAATCTATCTTGCAAAACATGAGAAGAATATTGTGCTCATTTGTTTAATTTTTTGATTTATTTTTTTGACTATTGGTTTGGTTTGTGGAGATCATTTTCTTTTCCAAACTTGAGCAACAGTGGGACAGTATGGAAGCAGCATGGAAATAACTTCATATGATAATAAACATAAGGAAATTAAAAATTCAACAGTATTTGTTTCTAACAGACAGCGCTTAAATTAAAGATGGAGCCCATTTTCAAGTAAAATGTACATATTTCATACAAATCCAGTGTCAAAAGTATCAACATTCTTCAGTGTCCTAATGGTCACATGAGACAGTGCTACAGTCTGACAATAGACAATCAAAATTTTGTGTGCAGGCTGGAAATGTGTAGCAAAATCAAACCCAGCTCTAACGTGACATTTTCTAACATTTTGAACAACCTTGCGAATGTGCATTTTGGGAACTTTAAGTGCAAAAAGTAATGTAATTCATAAACTAATCTATAGCACCATCACTTGCTTTAGACCATGTGGATACACATGACACTGTATACAAAAAATGAAAACTTTAGTTCCCATTAATAACACAGAACATAATCAGAGTCATGGCAACAGGTGCACAAAACTGTGAATGTATTGTAAGCAAGGTAAGTTTTATGGGAGAAACTCAACAGAGAAAAATAAGTTAGAATGTCACAATGAATAACAGGATATTTTACATGTGCGTATCATACAGTGATTTAAAAAATGCATGGTTTAATCCTGCAAAACAGCATTAAAAGTAATACAAAGTAACATTTGGACGTGGGACTTCATCACATCCCTATATGTCTACAATGCTCATTTGTTTCCATCGTCAGCCCTTTTACATTTATTCTGTATTCATCACAAAACACAACAACTTTCTATATCTTGGCTCAAACATTCTTGTCGATGTAGTTCAGTGAAACACTGGTAACGTGACTCTAACCAGACTTGAGGCTCAGTCATGTTGAGGCCAGAGGCCGCAGGAGCTCCAGCTGGGACTCCAAGGTGACCCTCTCCTGGTGAACCACCTGCAGCAAACCAAAAGAAAACATGACCTCTGATCACCATACTCTCAACAAGAGATGTAGCTCAGGCAGTAATTACATTATTTACTTTGTTTGCCATATTAACAGTGGTCTGAAACAAGAATAAAATGCTGCCAGCTAAACGTTTGAATGTTTGTTTCATCCCAAAATATGAAAACGTTGGACATAATGAACAGCATACAGATTCCTCTATTCTCTGACAACTAACAATAGGATGGCTAACAATGTAAATTTTATCCTGAAGTAGCCAACTCATCTGGAATGGATTGTTATGTGAATATAGTACAGATATATTACATATATATATACACATATATATACAGCTTAAACCTAAAGTGACCCCTAATATTCATTACAACCCAAAATATGAATGTGTTGTTAATGTACAGCAACAATGGCAGCAACAGTAGCAGCAGTATTTCAGATAAGTCCCGTGGTAGCAAAAGAGAGAGCAGAGCAACAATTGCTTGAATGCACCATCAAAACAAAATTCTGTATTGGATATACAGTTAGGTCAAAAAAGTACACCCTCTTTGAATTCTATGGTTTTTCATATCAGGGCATAATAAAAAAATCATTGGTCCTCAGCAGGTCTTAAAATTATTATTATTTATTATTCATTAATTATTTAACAAAAACTAGGCCAAAGTGCAGAAATATGTGAGAAAGTAAGTACACCCTTAAAGCCTGTGACCATTGCTATAAAAGCAGAGGTTTTGGCAGTTTGCTGGTCTGGAGCATTGATTGTTTTTAGAGAGAAGAGGCGTTCTCCTCTTTTTCACATGTATGTATGTTGTAGTGACAGGAGCCATGTGTGTGTATGCCATGTGAGTGTTGCAGCAAACTCAAGTTGACCGCTTAGTTGATTTGTCTGCCATGGTAACTATGGTCTATAACAAGATTAATGGCCCCTAATGTTCATTACAGCCCCAAATCTAAAAATGTTTGATAGTAAGAGCATCATACGATCATCATCATACGATCAAGAGAGCCAGCTCTGTCCTGGGGTGCCCCCTTGACCCTGTGGAGGTGGTGGGTGAGACTGATGGACAATGAGCTCCACCCCATGCAGGACAGTCTGACAGCACTGAGCAGCTCCTTCAGCGATAGGCTGCTTCACCCAAAGTGTGTGAAGGAGAGGTATCACAGGTCCTTCCTTCCTGCTGCTGTCAGACTCTACAACCAGCACTGCTCCTAATACACCACATACTCACATGGACCATTTTTCACTAGGTTTCTGCACTTTAATTAATCCATAACAGCTGCTATCAGTCATTCATTGTGTGCAATTCCATTTTCAAATGTGCAATATCTGTATTTAGTTCATTTTCTGTCTCTATGTATAAAGCCCTGTGTATATTGCTCTTCTGTTAATATTTTTATTACATTGTCAAGTTTATACTGTTGTGTACATTTTTTATAGCCTTATCTTGTTTTTATCTTGTCTTTACTCATATTTATATCTTTTTCTATCTTTTCAATCACTTATGCTGCTGCAACAATGTAAATGTCCCCATTGTGGGACTAATAAAGGATTATCTTATCCCTTATCTTATACAAAGACTCCTCAGTGCTTCCCAAACCTTTTGGCTTATGACCCCTTAAAGTTAAGCAATGTCTACTTATGACCTCCCAAGTGTATGGTGAGGCTTTAGCTAGTTCTGAGCACTGAAAGTCTTGTGGTTTCAGGAGCTGAAGGTATGTTATCTCTTTAATCGTCTCACCTCTAAATCTACTTTAGGGCCCTTGGGGAGTCCCAATTCCCAGGTTGGAAACCTCTAACTCATAACATCACCGATCAACAGAGTTCAGAAAAAAATCATTGCAATTTATTCATTAGATTAGGGGGTATCTTGCTGTCTCCTCTATGTACATAAGAATATTGATAGAAAATTCCTTCTTATGAAAGGAGATAACAGAGTTTGTATTAAAGGAAAAAAATGAGATTTTCTTTAACTGTTACTATGCATATGTCTTTATTTAAAATTTTACTTTAAGGAAAAAATCAGAGGAGAGTTATCTCTTTCCATGCAGCCTCCCTTCATTTCTCCCACACCCTGTTGTGGTTGGATGCCTGACCGGCCTACGCTCTATTTTGAAGAAGACAGTTGTGAATGCCATTGGCTGTTTGGTATTTCAACAAGGCTTGAGTCTATATAAAGATACATGTGCCTTTCTCTGCAGAATTCCACAGATGCTTTGAGGAACTAGCAGAATTAGAGTGAATAAATATCATCCTAGATTACTCAGTGCTAATGGAGGAAGAATGCCATAATAAAAGCTTAAAGCTTAGAAATCCCTCTACTTATCTGAAGGATTCAAATAGGTATACTTATGTGAGGGAGTCAAACAGGTGGAAGATTCAAATGGATGTCTGGATGATATTTAAGAAATTGGTTGTGTGTTGTTGGATATTTTTTTTTTACCTCTCCAGGCTCTATAATATCAAAGCTATAAAAACGCTGCATGCGAGCCTGAGGGTTTCACTACTGGATCATTTGCAAGGAGAATGACAGGCATGCAGCATGTGTTCCAACTGTGAGTGCGTGTGCCACAGGCAGATCCCCAATGCAAACATCTAAGTCTGTGCCATTAGTTCAGCTATGAGTGATGGGTAGGGGAGCAGACAGTTGAGCTCAGAGCTTTTCACCAAGTTGGACCTGCAGGAGCATTTGCTGTCAGCTGAAAATTAGGAGAATTCAACTTCTGACAATCAATCAGCAACTTTCTAAACAGTTACTAACACGAACAGGACTATGCTCTCATGGTTGTGGTTAAATGAAGTGTATAAGGTCCCTGTCCTTTGATTGAGCTCACTTTAAATGTGTTCTCTTAGAGCTGCTGGGCTGGTTTTCATTTCACAGTGTCCCGAAGGAGCCAGAGGGCAAGCAATGTCAGAAAGTTCACACAGATGGACACAGACTCCTTTGGCACAATACTGTGTACATAGTAGTATGGTTACATTTACAAAATGCCTTGTATTCTCAAGAAACAGAAGATGGGCTGACCTTGAGTTGTTGTTGGAGCTCACTGTTGAGGCGTGTCAGCACTGCGTTAGTTTCCTTGTTCTTACGGATCGCCATCTGGATCTCCCTCTTCTGTCTGGACAGCAGTCTGAGAGAGAATTTTATCCACTTTTATCATGTTTGTAAGGCATTTTCTGAAATAATATAACATTACTGACCCTGTTCAGAGCACGACTTCAGAACTTTATGAATAAAGTATATGACAAATCTTGTGTCACTGCACTCAGAGACAGTGGACACCACAAGGATCAGATCAAAACACTGGACCTTTATATTACTTAGCAAGCCACTGCTAACAGTAACCACTGTTATTGATGGTCACCTTCCTCTGCACTGACTGACAGTTTCAATGAGCTGTCTGGTCAATAAGGAGACAGAAACACATATGCTAGAGTCATTATGGTGGGTTAGGATGCGCCTTAATGTCTTTTGAATTCCCCTTTCTAGACAAGTTTCAGGGGTTTACAATCACTATACGGTACTTTTACAGCACATAAAACTCAGCTTCAATCAGATTTAGCTGAAAAGGGAACTTTGGGTTTTACGATTAAAGAGTCTGGTGTTCGACTGACTTTTGAGCAGGTTTGGAGGGGGGAGGAAACGACATGGCAGGCGGAGGTGCGGTCTCCTGGCTCTGGCTCTCTGGATGATATTTCCTGCGAACTGGTTTCTGTGGAGCCTGACTGTGACAAACGCCAATCACTTCCTGGGGGAAGGTAACAGACATAAAAATCAACCTGCTCATTGCAACAGAGGGACAACCGCTTTTAAAAAACAAACAAACAGAAAAAAAAAAAAACTGAAAAGAAAGAATAGAGCATGACCGAGAGAGGTTCAGACCTGTTTTGAAGCATTTGTCAAGTCTTCAGTACTTGGACCAAATCTAGATCGTAGACCCTGTTCCTCAGGTTTTACACTGCTTTCCTCCTGCAACCCAGAAAAAAGCAAACACGTGACCCACATGCAACGCAATGCAATGCAATGCAATGCAACCCCCCCCCAAAAAAAAACTCAACATATTGATGTCATTATAAGGTGAAATAACATGAGAGGAATGCTAAAGAGGCAGGATGAAATGTGTCTGTCCTGGTCGTAGATAAATCAGCAGCCTCCCTACAGGGACCACGATGTAGTGCTCTCCAGCCATGGCTCTGCTCTGGGGCAGCCATGATGGATTTACTTGCGTTTATTGCAGCATTTCAGCCATTATTCTCCTCTAGACATAATGTATAACGTATCGCCACCTGCTTACATTCGGCAGAGAGGTTAACAGTTCAAGAGTGTGAAGACAGGCCCTGCACACAAAGGTCAATTTCTTAATTTCAGCTCATAGAAACACTGCAAGTTGTTTTGAAAGTTGAAGGCTTTTTTTTTTTTTTTTTTTACTATGCAGCACCTACGGTACGTTTTTCTGCTCTTCAACATTTCCCATCTGTTAATGTTGGATTTAGAGAACTTGATCCACTAATTTCTACGGGCTGCTGTCTCCATTGCGGTGGCAGTTGAAATGCCTGAGCTTTCCTGATGGTTTCAACAGGCTAATCCTGCTGCTGTAAATTGTGCTCAAGAAACCTAAAAATGCATTTCGCTGAGCAACGCAACTGATTCGCAAGCAGACACAAATAAATGACCCTTACGATTCACTGCACCATTGAATGTGAAACACAACCACAGCATGGAAACATTTAAAAGTTACTGTAGTAGCTGCTACAGTGGCAATAAACCACAGGAGCTCCATTAGCAGTATGTGTGGCCACATCAGCCGTAGGTCACGGTTTTTTCACTCCAGCAACGTAAGGGCTGAAGAATTACTGTCACTGTCACATAGACCTTTTAAGGGCAGGAGTTTTACAACTGGTCTCATTTAAATGACATAAATAAGAGCAAGCCAGCAAAGATCACACCCAAACCAGGAGAAATAAGGTTAGACACACTAAACCTGCTGGTGGTAATGATGTTAAAATGGCATAATGAGTGAGCTGGCAAAAACAACAAGAGAAAGAGAGGAGAGATGACGTCTGACTCTCTGTCTGAATGTGTTAACTTGTCCGATGGATTGATGCTGACACTCTCCACTCCTTGGAGGAGACAGTGGGCCTTGGTGAGCATAGATGGTAGTTGGACTGACACATACATGTATTTAGTTCTATTGTGCTTTGGAACAAATATAAAGATATGGCATTTAGGTCATAACTTGAGGAGCATCACTCCTGGCTGCCAAGTGTCTCACCGTCTACTTGACGGACAATGAAGGACAGTGAAATTAAGTGAAGCAAAGTTAAGTAAGTGAAAAGTAGGTAAAGTGAAGTAAAATGAGAAAGAGTAAAGAAATGTTAGATGAAGGTAAGTGAAGTAAAGAAAAGTGAAGCGAAGAGAAATGAAATAAAGAAAATCGAAGTGAAGGTAAGAGAAATGAAATAAAGTGAAATAAAGAAACATGGAAGTGAAGTTATGTAAGTTAAGTGAAGTGAGGCTGATGTAAGTGACATTAAGTAAAGTGAAGTGCAGTCAAATATAGTGATGTGAAGTGAAGGTAAGTGAGAGTGAAGTGAAACAAAATGAAAAGAAGTAAAATTTTAACAGAAAAAGTCACATGCACATCACATCTTTGCTCTTTTCTATCAAAAACAGAATGAACAAAGAATCAACAATGTATGCTTGCAGAGGTGAGACTGTCCATTTGCCATAACTGCACAGTGAATGGCTCCCAAGGCTTCCCTGAGCTGGTATGAAATATTCACCCTTAACATCCACATATTTTGTGTTAGGGAAGCTATTTTTAACCATTCCTAAAGTTAACTCAAATATAAAATCTCTCTCTGGGGGGGGGGTGGGGGTGGGGCGGTTTGGGCTGGTTTGAGTTTCAGTTTGTCTTACTAAGTGAAAAATGTACGATACAGCGTATAGGCACCTTTGGGATCATCCAGTCTGCTTGGTTTTAATTAAGTAAAACATCCTGCGGGAAGGCAGAGAAATGGTGATACTGCACAAACAGTTTTTTGTGGTAGGGCGGAGGAGGAGTTTACGATACAAGAGCGAGTATTGACAGGGCACATTAACCATGATACCAAATGATACTTTACAAACACAGCATAGGAGGTAGGATATAATTATACAACATTTAAAAGAAGATGGGAAGGATTATGCCGTTGAGGACTGAGCAGTGTGTTTACAAAAATTAGGAGCTGCTGTGCCTTTTGATTTTAAAACTACATCTTTGTCATATTTGTCAAATTAAAGCCAGAAAGGATAGAAATCGCCAACCCTTCACTCTGTGGACACATGCATACAAAGCTTTTGAGAATTTTAATGTGCATTTCCATGTACTCTGGGATGCACATGTTCAGTTTATTATGGCCATTGGACATACAACTGATTTCAGAAACTGAGAGAGACACTGAGTTTGAAAGAATGTGCTTTTGATATTACACCATACATCAACAGACTCACAAATGCAGTGTGGTAATTAGAATGTGATCTTCAGTGTTTTTTGTTTTTAGTGGTCATGGTTTAGTTACTAGATTATTCAAATATAAATTTTTAGTAAAGATGACCCATACTGTAAAGCTGAGACATGAATGGGCACCTGATATGAAAATATTTGGAGAAAAGTTTTCATAAGCTAATCAGTGAATAGACTGAAGAACTATGATCTAATTTCTCAAGAGTATTAACTAAGTGAAGATACTTCCTAATATGGTGGTTACCCATGCTTCCTATAATAGGCTCCCCACAGGGAGAAGAGGAAACGTTAAAGGTCTGTGTCCACAGTGGTATAGGAGTTACAGTAAGAAAATGAGGAAGTCCTCTCTCTGAATGTATGTCGGAGTATGAAAATGCAAAGGCAGAAACTCATTTAAGTTTTAAATGTCCATCTTTGCAACTCATCAATATTAAAACATGCACTGCGCTGGTGTGTAGTGTAACAGGATGCAAGTATATAGGCACATGAAATATTAAAGCGTCAGGAATGACAAATGAAGGACAGAGAGAATGAGGCTGAAAAGGGTTCAGACTAAAAGCGCGACCTGTCACTGGTGCCATAAATAAATCTCTGATGCGTTCGCTTGCTCGCGGTCCACAGGAGAGCAGACTTTGACGTACACCGCTGTCATAACCTTTGAGTTCATTTTGTGTCTTGAAATAGAGGCTCGTATATTTGACAAACATGACCTCGGTGGCACATTTATAGCGCTACATCTGAGATGGAAGGGAGGAAAAAATCAGGGAGTGGAAAACGCTGACAGTCTGAGGTGGAATTTGGAGTTTGCCTGCTGATCCCCCCTCCCTTTTGCAGAGACAATTTTGCTGCTTGCTACATTTGCAAAAACACTAAGACAAGTCAAAGTAGGAAATTAGACTTTACACTCACCTCCTCTCTAAAGTGACTGAAGTCAGCAAAGTTTGGCTGCTGTACTTTATTTTGGGGCGTTTTCTCTGAAGTGTTGATAAAATGAGAAACCTGAGAGAGATGATAGATACTGATTAACCTAAGCCTTCCTTTTATCATTTATTTAGGAGACATTTGTGCAGCTAGTGCTCAGAAGAACAACAAAGACTATAAAATCACACTGGCTTGGATTGATGCCATAATTAAGGCTTACCTGTGAGGTTGATGGTCTTGGAGGGAGGGCTGGAGGAGGAGGCAACCATCCACTTTTTATCCCTAAAATCCAGAAGAAGTTTCACTAATCTATAAACTACTGTGACTATCCTAGTTTACATCTCAGAAGTCACAATTCATAAATATAAAGGTCATATTCTTATGATCATAAACTGACTTGCAGTCTTGTGAGCCTCTCACCTTTCAGACTGAACTATACAAACGAACCTATCTCCATTTCCCCCTTTTGTTCTCTCATGACAGGGGAACTGTCATAAACAAAACACAATAACACGGTTGCGAAATGCGCCGTAGCTCTGGGCGGTTTGTGCTCTCAGCATCTATCTTAGAAAACCTAATATTGTGAGAAGAGCTGGATGAACAGGGAGAGTCCGCGGATTGTACCTGGAGTGCCCTGCTGGAAGAGCTTGTTGAGGTCCAATGAGGAGGCTCTGGAGTGGGTTTTCTGGGGCCGAGGTGGAGGGGTTGGAGGCTCTTCTGCCTTCTTCATTGCATCTTCAATAGACGTGCTGGAGTAGGACCTGCCAGTGAGGTCACATGGGTGGGAAAACACACACACACACAAAATAAATGTATGAGGTTAATGAGCAGTTCAGGAGGTCAGGATATTACTAAATTCATTTCTGTGTTGTTTTCACCTCGGTCTAGTTTTTGTCCTCATCTGTGGGTCCAGGTCGTGAGGCGGTTCTGTGACGGAGGATATGTTAAATGTATGAAGGCAGATCAAACCTTTGGTCTTGTTTGAGCTGTTGTAAATGAGAAGCAGCTACTTCCCTTTGAAACCACTGCAGTTTCATTAAAATAACTTTACCAACACTGCTTATATCTACCTATGTCACTTATGTCACGTGGCTATTTTCATAACCAAAATATATTACATCACTCTGACTATTACCACGTGCTTACAGAATACTGTATATTCTGTTTTGCAATGCTACACTCTCAGCTTAACCACACATCAATTTACTAGGCATTTCAACCACAGAGGACAAAAGAGGAAAGACTCTAGACACAGTGAACACACTGAGGATAGTGGGGGGATTTGTGGAACACGACCACAACTGAAAACTGTGACACATGACTGTTTCCTGCACAGGAACAAGGTGTTCGGTTTTCCCACATTAAAGGGAGTTTCAGTATCACCTGGCCTCTCAGGAAAAGCACCAAGTTGTAGAGTCTGTTTGTCTTGAGATGTCGTCATCCTCTTCAAACCGGCATCTATAGACACAATCATGAAGACAAAGATGCAACAATTTTAGAAATTGTATTAAAATATAATATTTTAGTATGGAATAAATTTACATAGTGACGTTCCATTTTATTCTTGGGCTTAAGAAATATGAATGTATAATATATGTGTGTATGCTGCAACAGCAGTATAAGGAAGTTATATGCCAAATTTGATTATATGTATACTCTGTTTTCCTGTTTCCTGCTCTCTTTTGTTGTTTCACGATAAAAAAATGGAGGAGGAAAAGAATCCGAAATATTTTGTGCTTTTCAAGTGTCACTGTCCTGGTTAATGTTGTGACATTAGCCGAGCATCCAAGTCACTCAGAGGAAGTGAATGCACCCTGAAAATGATTTTATAATGTTTTTCAGTAATTCAGAACGAATTATCAAAATGACTTAGAAAAAGGCATCTTATTTTACCTTGTTTCCGGGGTTCCTCTTTCATGTCTTGTTTTGTTGTTGGCAAACTTGGCTGGATCCTCTCTAGAATGCTTCGATCCTGAAAAAACAGAGTAAAGAATTATCTGACTCATAATTTAGAGCAATGCAGCATCACTGCCTGTACAGACTGAAATAATGTGTTCAGAACAATATATGAAGTATAACTTTATGCTCTGAGTTGAACATGTTGAGGAAACTGTGCTTGGCCCAACTTGGGGCAGCCTCATGTTCAGCTTGTTAGTGCCCCCTACAGGCATCAAAGAGGGACTCCACATTTAAAAAGTCGCATTAAAGTATCTGAAGGCTTGGTTTACCATCTGACTGGGCCTTGGTTCAGCATCTTCAAAGACAATAAGAGGCTCTGCACTCTGCAAAATAGTATAGTTCTTATTTATAAAAGAATAAATACCTAAGCAAAGAAAAAACATGATTAAAATTCTGTTTCAGATAACAGATTCATGTCTGTGTTTCCCTTACTTCAGGAGTATCCGGTATGTCCTCTTCCTGTTGCATGAACCCTGGCTGCAGGGTTGGAGGAAGGCTCTCTGGGAGAGGGTAACCATTCTTACGCGCCACAATCAAGTGAAAAGCTGTGCAGAACTCAGAGAAAGTGAGAGCCCCATCTCGATCCACATCACTCAACTCCCTTAAAAAATTAGTTGAAAAGATGAAGAATATCTGGAAAATCTGAGAGTTGATGATATATATCTCAAACAATAATCCTGATTATTACATTTAGATTGGGGGGTAAGAGACTGTTTTGTTAATGCATTATTTTTGGGGGTCATTTATTAATCTTTGAAAAGTTTCCTAATAGATCTATGCAAGTACTAACTTACTGGAAAAATAGGAATTTGAAAGAAAAGCAAAATTTAAATCTGAGTATATATTCATGTAATTCATAGACAAATGTATTATTTTTCACACCGTTGGTCAGCTGACCTGCTGTGCACTGATCAAAAGTTAAGGTTATTTAAGAGAGTAAATTAATAGGGACTTTAGTAGTCTCTATTTTAATTTGGGCCAAATTACATCATTCTTTCTGACAAACTTCAACCAGAAATAATTATTTAGAAATTACAGACTTTTAAAATTAAGTTTTGCCACAAATTTGACCAGTCTTCTTAAGCAGATTATTATTACAGAGATATTTTAACCACATCATTCTCTGTGAAATTAAATGTTTGTGTTACATATTTATTAGTAATTAATAATGAAAGTTAATTCATGGCATATTATTACATATAAAGTCTGTTAATTAACTGATATTTTAAAATACAAGAGCAAAAGGTTATATTTTCCAATTCAAATTTATTTTATTCAGACATCTCCTGTGTGAAGACTGAGTAAAATAAATATGGTGTTATAATAGCTTTTGTTGTATTTTGACTGAGTTGGACTAGCTGTAGTTTAAGATTGTAACATTCTATAAAATAATTCATATTTTATGAGAACGAAATGCAAAAAAAAAAAAAAAGTATTGTAAACAGTCAACCCCTGTGTTGCTATAAATTGTAAAATTGTTCAAAATATCCTTTTGAATCCATTTTCTTAAAGGATGAAAAGACAGTACTGGCTCTGCATTTTTAAAACGAGGTCTCTGACTCAGTAGGCATGCTGAGGTACTTGGCTGATAAACACCTAACTGACCACAGAACAGAACAGAGCAAGGACAGACAACACTATGAGTCAGCACTTACCAAATGTGGGACAGCTCTGGTATTGGGAGCTTGGATTTTGTGAAAAAGTTCTTTGCAACAGCTCCTAGAAAAAGCACAGAGTGACACAGTGGTAAAATAGTTTGAAAGTGATTTTACAGTTAAGTTTTCATTTCAATAGGTGCAGCAGGAGGGGGTCCATACCCAGGATAAGAGCCCCCAAGTCAGGCTGCAGGCTCTTGAACTGATTTGTATAATACTCCAGCTGTTCCTCTGTGATCCTCCAGGGGTCATCTTCAGAATCGTCCACTGCTCCCTGCTGAGCCAGCCTCTCTGCTGAGGAAGCCTGTGAAGACATACAGAAATGCCAAAGTGTCATAATATGACTTGAACAAAATATACATGATTGTAAGCTAGGAAAAAAAGTGGCTGTACCCGAGCCATAGCAGGATGCTCCACAGTGGATTTGGTCCCGTAGTTATTGGGCGAGGAGTGCTGCTCCAGCTGAATGATCGGCCGCGAGGATTGTTTGCTTTCATAGGCTGAAGGACAGGAGAGAAAAACACAGCTTTAGTGGAGGAGAATTGCCGTGCAAAGATTTCCTACCGATTACACACCCCAAAAGTCTGATCACAGAGAATGAGAGATTTACAGATCAAAGGACCAGCAGAGAGCAAAGTGAGGAGAGGAATCAGAGCTGCCCAGTTTGAAGGAATGAACAGGTGTGAGAGATGAAGTAAAACCTCATCTTTTTCTTTTCAATTCATTTCTAATTTACATAGCTACTGTAAGACATCTACTTCCTGCAATTTTTAGTCAAATTTAAATAAATAAATTAAAATCCAGAAACAAAAGTCATGATGCCTATAATGCTGATGTTGATGGTTTCAACTCTTCTGACCTGACAGTAAAACCTCAAAATAAAGAAGTGAGTTTTGGTATTTTGGTGAGTTTTAGTGCTACTGTAAGACTGGAACTTACTCATTTGAGCGTCTGCTCCATTTCTCTGCTTGGTGTATGGGTAGCTGCGATAGGTGAGTGGAGAGCGAGGCGGCGAACTGCACGGTGATCGAGGCGGGGACCAAGGCTCCTTTCAAAAAAGGAGAAATGTATTATTTCACATATACATATACATACTGTACTACCCCTAGAACAGATTCGCGAAGTTGCTGAAAACTCACTAACTAAGTGTGACTGACTTATGTACACTTTCAGGGGCATATTAATGTTATGAACAGAACAGAACAAAATATGCCCTAAAGATGGAAACACCATCATGGTTCTGTAACAATCCTGAGGCACTGATTCCCAAATGTCACTGTGCATTCATTTGGAAGAATCCAGTTCAAAACAGGCAGGTGAAAAGCAAATTGAAAACTGGAACAGCTTATTTATTTCAGCCCGTGTTCCACGTCTATTGAATGATATCTTTTGGCATGTTTACGCTTATTCAGTGGCTGACAGTATAGATGCAGACAGCAAATGTGGGGAAGGAGAGAGGGGTGTGATATGCAACACAATTACACCAGGGACATTGTGGTTACACGGTTTGCATCTTAACCACTGGGCCACCAGGATGCCATCATGTTGCAGTTTTGTGAAGGTTATAGCAAGTTATACTTGGTTAACAATGACTGTGTTGTTTTTTTTAGTTTGGGGGTATTTTATTCCTTTATTAGACAGAGAATTAGTAGATAGATGACAGGAAACAAATGGGAGAGAGATGTTGAACGCCATGGAACACAAGTTTCCAGTTGGAATTGATCCAAGCACATTATTGTTTATGGTCAGTGCATTAACCCCTGATCTGCCAGCCGCACACTGACAATGTAATACAGTAAAGTAGTTATTGTATATGTAGACCAGCATCAGTAAGCAAACTTTGACCTTGCTGCCATCAGCAAGTTGTGGTCAGAAAAGTAATGTTCCTGCTCTAACTTCTCTTAGCTGAGGCAGCACAGCTTGACATGGCCTCCACATCAACTTTTCATCAGGTCTGTGCTCTGAGACGTCCTTCTGCATATGAATGTTTGCATACTCGTGGCTGGTCTGGCTTTTCATTTTTTTCTAATCTCTCATCAACAAGGCATTTCTGCTCTGATGATTATAGCTGACTGGAATGTCTTTGCTCAGTGAACCAAACATTTCCTGTGAATGGATCCTAACAGTGATCCATTCACTGAACTCCCTCTCATTTAAATGTGGCGTGGCAGAGAATTATTTTTCACATACACACGATATCGCAGATCATCTGAAATTTTGTCCTGTGCTTACCTTCTTCTCTACACTGGCCTCCAGGTGTCTGAAGGTGCTTCTCTCAGCTGGAGTCCATGAGACAGACCCAGGTGCAGCCCCACACTGAGCCCCCTGACCTTCTATACCAGGAGGGACGGTTGAATATCGCATCTCTGGCTCATTCTTCAGCCCAACAAATCTGGGCAGAGGTAGATCTATAGCAACAACATTAGAATACTTTATAATATTTTTTTAAATCTTATTTACAATGGTAGATTTGTTCTTTTTTTCTTTTACTTGACATAAATATTTAATGTATATAAAGGAATTTTGTTTTGTCTGATCAGCAGCCTCCTGTATGATGACCTTTGACACAACTAGAATAAGACTGAGGGAATTAATCGGGATGAGCGCCTCAACGTATTACTCTGTCGAGGTTAACTACTACTACACATCATGGTGAATTTGAAAATCATCATACTCTTCCTAATAATTCATCAAGCTGTCATGTGCTGTGTAGAAAACAGATGTTGTCTTTGGCCGGGGTGTGACTGATTTTGTGCTCTTGTAATGAGGACAAACCCACTTAGCCCTTTCCACGCGACTCCTCTTTCATCCAGATTAGACCAAATCCTGCCATGTTAAGATAATCTCCTGATCCCCTTTTGCTCTCATAAGACGCCTCCACTCCGAGCAACAGACTTACTGGCTGTTACACTCTCCAGGCGAACGGGCAGACCAGACTGCGTGGCAGCGAGCAGCTTCAGGGCCACGTAGAACTGAGGTGTACCAAAGTAACCCAGACGCTTTGCTCCACACACCTCGGTCACCTGAAAAAGACAGAAAGTTTAGAATCATTTCAAATCAAAGCACAACCATAGACAGATGATGCATCTCATCTTTATGCTGCCTGCAGTGCAGTGTGTTCCTCTTTTCAGAAACATAATCTAGACAGAACCACAGTGAGCTTAAACATGTGATTATTTTACACCCTGATCAGGATAATGTGTAGTACAAAATGACAGGCTCTACTAACAGAATAAAGCTATAAGAAACAGTATGTAAGGGATAAGCAGCACAGTTGGATCTGTTTATCCAGTACTCTTTTGATTAGAGGTACAATGACTGCATTGGGGGAGCAAAGAAGATTAGGATTATGTGAGTCATAATTCCCCCAAAATATAAATGAGAGAAATGCAGTTAGTTTGGTTCTTGAAAAGTAAAACTGTTAATAACTGAGTTTAAAGCTGTGGTGGTGTGACCAGGAGTTCATCTGTCACTAAAATGTGACTAAAAGTACACAGGGCTCTTAAACACAACACTGAAACTGAAAGGTACGCTGCATAATGTATCCTTTTTGTCATGTAAATATTAATGGTATCTGGGTTTGAGGTATACAGTCAACCCCCATAACAAAGCCAGCACAATGTAGCTTTTACACCTTGGCTTTTCTATTGGATTAAACAAATGAATAACTAATTAACTAACTAACTAACATTAAAGGGACTGAATGCTACCTATGCTAACCACCAGCAGTAAGTTAGCTTGCCTTAACACAAAGACTGGAGACAGCTAGCCTGACTTCTCAAAATAGACCCAAATCTACAGCTCACTAATCAACACATTATATTGTATTTGTTTAATTCCTACAAAACTAAAGTGTAAAAACGACATGTTGCGGTTTCACAGGGTGAGCTAAACAACTACAGGTGGTAGCTTTATTTGTAATATACACATATGAAAGAAGTACTGAATCTATATTCTCATCTAACTCTGTTAAAAAGTAAAGAAGTGAATAATGGGAAGGAAGTCTGTTCTAAAATGACTTTCATCACCATTAGAAAAAGGTCCTGACAAACATGAAGAACAACACTGCACTGTTATGTGCAAAAACAATATGGCTAGTTCAAGTTCAAGTCACTGCAACACAAGGAGGTCATCTGGATTGTTTTAGTTTCACCATGACTGACAGATGCCCACCATCCTCTTGTGGCAACAACGGATTAACAATGCTTCTCTGACACTAACAAGTTTTTCTATAAACATACATCCAAAAGTCAAGTTTGAAGTGAATCACAACGCGATATTGCACAAAACCACATGGACACACGTTGTATTTGACAGTTTTTCTGTCACAGAGGAGTAAGAGCACATTTGCTGGAATGTGTTTATGAAATATGGATGGCAGGGGTGCTGTTAATACCCATTGTCTAATGAGGCTGAGGGGCGTGCATGTGGCTCATATCGTCTTATGGGACATTAGTTCTGCTTGACCTGCACTGCACTCATTCAGCAGCTTTCACAGAGACATGAGATCCAAAACAACAGGCTACAGGCCAGAAAGAGGCTGAGCAGACAGTGGAGGTCAGGTCTGCAGTGTTGGTGAGTGTGCCTGAGGTCAGCAGAGAAAAGATTGATGAGGAGATTATTTCAGGCCTTGAAGAACCAGACTGGCTGGTCAGATCTACGGCCTGAGGGGGAAAGTTATTTAAGACAGATGGAAAAATGCCAAAAACATTTGGGCACACAGAATGTCATCACTGGTATTAATGAATCATATGTCTTGTTGACAATGTGAATGAGAAAGTCTGAATATTAGACATGTTAGCCTGCTGCATATCTATGACAGCTGAATTTCCCATTCAACACATCAGCATGCACTACCACATGAACTTTTCTGTTACTTAGGGATGTAAAATAACAACAAGTAACTTACATTGCACCACAGAACTGATACGTGATAGCACTTATTTTGTACTTTGAATCATATTCAGTTGATTGTTCTCAAATGTTACGATTTGCTATTTTTCTTTGTCACATATGAGAGTAATATAAATATCTCAAGGTTTTAAACAAGGAAATTAAAGCATTTCAGAGGCAAGTACTTCACCTTTTACTTCACTCCATTCATCTGTAGGATACAGTTACTGGTTACATTTCAGATTAAGATTTGACATTAAAAAACACACATTTTAAAAAAAGCTTATAAAGCACAATATATAGTCAAGGAACCACAATCCAGTGGTTTCAACTCTTCTGGCTCTAAGTGTCCAACTGCAACTTCTCAGATTCCTCTCAATAAATGTTTGAGGTACAGCCACAGAGTGCTTTTACTTTTGACTGTTGAAGTATGACTCTGAGTGCATCACTGTCCTAGGCACTGTCAGACTGGAGCACCAAGAAAACTCAGGCCACACCTTACTCAACCAGACAGGTTCTGCAGCCACGTCTGTCAACAGATTATAACTGCGCATGGACCTGAACTGTGCACAAACGCATACCACAGACTTTACCTACAACCAGACATTTATTGATGTGATTTTGTAAGTTACATGCATCACAGGGAAGGCATCCAACTGAACTATCCACTTTACACTGTGCTGTCTGTGCATGTTATCGTGCTCATGTGATAAAATGTTAAGGGGAACATTTGCTTACTTGGCAGGGAAAATAATCTCAAGTCAGTGACAGCGTGATCCAAAGTGTACTCTGAGTCCATGTAATCAGTGTAACAATTGATTTCACTGCAGGGTCATGTACGGGAAGCAGAGCCTTTCTCTGAATGACTGCTGGCTTCATAAACAGCAGTGACAGCTCAGCAGGAAGTAGTGTCATGCTTTTACTACTTATCTGCTGTAAACACAGGTTATATATAAAATGCTTCCTCTTTAAATCTGGTCAGTCTAGGTATACTATGATGAATCAGCATACATGCCTCTACACAGCCTAAACTACGTGATGGAAAATCCCCTTTGTTTTGACAAACAGCAGAGAGTGTATTTACAGTCGAATCATAACGCAACTCCTACATATATATATATCCTGGAGGAAATACACCACTCATGATTCTCTGATACTGTGTGACATAATGACCCAGAAGTCAGCACTGAGTCCAAGAGTGATCCTGCAGGCATCCTGCAGCAGGGCCAAACACAGCTCAGAGGGTTGTGTGTCAATCAACCCTGTGTGGTGGCGGCGATCCAGGCCGGACAGGAAGGAAGGGGAACTCAATGCCAAACTTCCTGACACCCACACAGACACACAATAGGCTGCAATCGCCGGGGACTGACCCTGCGGGACAGAGAGTGGCGTGAACGGAGGCAGTGACCTGCTGTGTCCATCTGAGCTGGAAAAATATGTTTATACTCCCGTGATGGGTCAGCAAAATGACTCTGACTGTGTGGTTCTGTTGCAGCCAATGAATCACTAATATGGTTACTGTCAAGCATGTCTGGTGTAATCCATTAAAAAGAAATAATATCAAAAGAAATGGAAATATTTACATCTGTGTGACAGCACAGAAAAATGTAATAGTTTTAATGTGGGTTTGGCAGGTTTGAATCAGATCCCCAGACTTCGTATGATGAGATTTTGAAAGCATCAGTGAGTAAAATGAAGGGTACAACCTTAAAGGACCATGCCAGTGCTTTTGCACGTTTTAGCTCCTTAACTACAAATTATCTGCACTTTACATTATAAATGCATTTTGTTCAGTTTGAGATTTTTGAACACTCTACCACACAGACATTGGTTTACATTCATATTTGCACCATTTTAAAAAATGGAGACTTAAAGGGACTCTATGTAACTTTTTTTAAACGCTATAATGTTGTGTACAAGTAGAACAAGTGAAGAATAAAAAAAAAAAAGACTTAGTAATGTCCTTTCTACAGCAATATGCGCTGAAGCTTGCTCACGTTAGCCACCATAAGCTTGTGGTCATACCAGACCAAATGAAGCAAAGAATAGCAGGAAAAGATCAGATATCATGCTTTACTAAATTGTTAGCTGTAAAGCCAAAATGATCAGTTGATTTGTTTGTTAGATGTCCAGCCTCTAAAACATTGAGATTTGTTGCTTTTATCTGTTTTTAAATCAGTGCACACTCAGTTTATTTGGTTTATTGGGATGTTGGGTTTTGATGAACTGTGGGGAACATTTTTCACTGTTTTCCAGATTTATAGATCGGACAATCAATCGATCAAAGTCAGTAATCGTCATAATCATCAGCTATGACAAATGGTGCATGTGATTTGTACAGCTGTAAGTGGGCTTGAAACACAAAGAAAGAAGATTTTGCAAACCTAACTCTTACTGGCAGGTGAGTATTCCTCCAACAGAGAGCTGATTACAAAGTTTAAAATATCAGAAATACTTCTGCCCACAGTAGTAAACAAGCTCACTGAGTGGTTTGAACTGACAAAAGAATATTCCCAGTAAAGAAAATACCCAACACATCCTCTACTTTAATTTGGATACTGAATAACATTTGTAAACAGATCTCCACTGAAACTCATACTGAGCCTAACTTAGACCTAAACATGTGAGTATTACGTATAACAGCATCCCAAAAAAAACAGTATGTAGTAATTGCTAATGCAGTAAGGGACTGCCTTCCTGTGTGACAGAGGGGTAAAAAGAGGAGGTGTGTGTAACCTCTCTCTGATTCATACATACACACACACACACACACACACACACACCATCAGAAAGACACTCCACAAAGAAAATATTACGCCTCATTAGCATACATTTGAGACTAGAGCCTGATCATTTCGACCCTGCTCGGTGTCCCCTGCAGATCCCTGTGGTTTGGGGAGCAGCAGCCGCAGCTCTCAGCCCCTTCACAGTTGATAACATGTGATGACCAAGCAGGCGCAGATGTGCGATACAAGGCAACACTCACTTTATGCAGCGATTCAGGAGGTAGCTGAGACGCCTTGAACAGCTCTGCCACTTTGCTGGACGACAGTTTTCCTGAAGTGTCAGCCTGGCACAGACTGTGGAGACCTGAGTAATACCTCTGTTCATGTTCATTTAGGGAGATGAAACTCCCTGCAGACGCCGCACCGGATTCCTGATCCATTCCCAGGGCTGACGCATGGAGGATCCGCTGGAAGCACTACAACCAAACAGATCGATGCATCCTGCTCCGGACACCGGCTCCTGTTTCAGGTCGGAAGTGGGGGTTTGGCAGGCGGAGGACGGAGGACGGTATCGACCTCCTCCGACGAGAGTGATCCCTGTGTAGACACACTGCCTGCTCGGCTCAGACTCACCCACTCCTACTGCCTATTATGGCTGTTTGTAGCAGTACCGGCCTGGGTCTTGTGGGGGCGGTAGAGCACAGGAAGAAGGGGGCATTGTCTGCTTCATTTTTCCCACCCCATAATAAAACGATAACTTGAATTTTTTGTTTTTTTTAAATCTCAGAGAGAGAATCACTCTCTGTCTGATCATTTTGTGCTTCATTACACAACAACTGTGAACAACTGTAAAATAGATCCATTAATTTAAATCTGTAAATGACCTTTGGGGAACCCGTTAACACACATAAGAAGTCACTGCTTTCCTCCTAAGTTTTCAGTGGCAACCTGACAGTAAAATGAATATGTTTTCACCATTACATTCTCATTAATACAACAGGACACTTAAATTATATTTCCTAGCTCACAGATTGTGCTACTCTACTTATAACATTTATAAAAGTACAGTCCATTCTGATTCTGATAGACATTTCCGACCTGCCAGGACCTTGTATCCAGTGTAGAGTGATAAGTGTCTTGTAAGCCCATATGGACAGGGCACTCAAATTATCAATCAATCAATCAATCAATCAATCAATCAATCAGAGACTGAAGCAGCACTGTGGGGTTTTAGTGCTGCAGCCTTATAGTGGCTAATATTAGTTCATGTTAGCAAACTTTAGGTAAGTATTACTGTATAACAGACATTACTAAAACAACAACTAAGCATTTGCAAATTAGATGACATTATGTACTCTGTTATGCCTTTGTTACAGTTGGTTTTAGCATTCAATATTTTCCCATTATTGTCACAAAGTCATAGTGGCCATTGTTTAGCTTTAAGTTAAATGGCCTGATGTTTAGACAATAGTGTGCTCCTAGACTCCAGCCTCTTTTAAATTATTATGACTTTGGAGACAGTTTTCAAACTCCATGAACCAAATTTAGGATACAGGCTTTTTCTTAAAGATTTTTAGACTTTTTTTTAAATCCTGAGCTTAGTTTACCCCGATGACATCATCAGGGTTATTTTCTCAGACTTTAGACAGGACTGTTTAAATTACTGATTAGACTGCAGCCTTTTATTTCATGTTATTATTTTTCACCTGACTTATTTTGCTCATGTATCTCACTATGTTGCTATATTTTGATCAGTTTGATGTTGTAGTTCAGTTTTTGTAATGGTTTTTTATGGTTACAGTGTACTGCCATAAACCTCAGTAAAATAAGTCGGAAAAAAGACCTGTCCAAGTCCTCTTACAAGTCCTCTTACAGCCATAGGACCTCTACTGCCATCATCTGTTCAGGAAAAATACCTGCAGTCAGTGGTATTATACTGCAGGCAGTTAATGTAAATCAGTCTTTTGCTGAGGCTGAACCAGGAGCAAAGCTACAAGCAAAGGAAATTTCTTAAGGATTTTTTTTAAATCCCACAAAAACTGTAAGAATAAAAATACACCTTCAGTTACTCTTTCTCTTCCTCACATTGTGAATACCTCCATAATTCTTGGAGAATGTCAGATGTAACAAACAAAATCTGGGTAGAAGAGAAAAGAACTGTTACTGTTTTGTTGCTGTGACTGATCATATAAAGAGTGATGAAACAGAAAGGGGGGTTTGTACTGTATTGTAAATCTCAGTAATATATTTTCATATTGTTCCAGCGTGGGTGTTGTCTGTTTTACAGAAAAACACTTATGACATTTTATGGGAGCAAAAGAACGTTTATTGTAGGCCAGGTGTGCAATTTAATGTGCTCAGCTGTGGTATGGATTTTAAATGGTAGATACGGTCTGCTATCATGAGAGAGAGAATTAAACAGCAAACTTGGCAACAGACTTTGGCTCAAGTGCCCTGTGTCAACTTAGTTTGTCATTGATGGCTGTGTCAGATGTCCCTTACTACATATGGTTGAATATTTAACCAAATTGCAAGCATCACTGTCAGGACAGAATAGATGATTAACCTTAAATATATGTCTTATCTAGAATAGAAAATATTTTTACTGGTATTTTCTGTTGTCTATTAAAGGTTTTCTCACCTTTGCCTGGTGAGTGTTTGCTGGTGAGGGTTGGAAAAAGTTTTAATATCAGAGAACTGTTCAGACAATGAACAGAAAGTGCTTACTGGGGTCTACTATGATCTGATAGGAGAAACAGAGCGGAAGTCCAGAACAGTTTGTCTTTAAAAAGCAGCAAGTGGTACTTTAAAGTGCTTAGTTTGACATGAATACATCTCAGGTCAAACCATCAGCACTCTGCAACCAGTATGTGTGCCAAATCAGGCTTTTGCCCTCCAAGGAATGCAGTTATTCGGTGCTTATCTTAACTGGTGAGTAGGTACAGCCACATACTCCACAGCTTTCCAGGCAGTTTGATTTGATACAGTCTGCGTGTTCATGTTTTTATGCCACAAAAAAGGGGAAAATATTGCTACTTAATATTGAAGCTGCTTGGCATGCTAACCGGCTGGATCATACACTGTTCTGTGCTGAGTAAACAGGCACAGATTGAGCCATTGTTTTTTTCCCCGTCAGGTCTGCCTCTCTCCCACATTAGCAAACCTATCTGGCTCTTTGGGAGCTTGAGCAAACAGTAGCACTTTCGCTGTGGTGCCCACTCTACAGTTTCCATGTTATGAGGTGAGCTGCCCCTCTGATAGCCTTTTTTTTTTTTAGAGAGAAGACTGGTTAGTTCAAGTGTGTCCTGGTTTAACCATTAAACCCAGACTTTTAGTGATGTTCCTCTGCTGACTTCCTTAACTCACTCAACACTGGGAGTTCCACTTGCAGCATTTTATTATTTTGTTTCTTGTCCTTTGGGGAAATGTTTGAAAAGATCTTTTTCCTGCTTTGTTTGTCGACTGCTTTGGCAGAACAGCTCTGTAGACCAGGTAAGTAATCACGCAAAGAAAGATTTTAAACTTTTGGTAAAATATTGTGCTTTACATTTTATCTAACATTGTATTTCCTTTCAATACATGGACTGTCACTTTAAAACCATCAGTTGTGGTTTTATTTCCTTGTTGCCTTTCCAGTCAGCATGGAATGTAGCTTCTAATCTCTTAACTGGAACAAAGATGGATTAGACGCATAACTCTTACAATACAATGAATCTTACAATGACTTTCATTTGACATCAACCATTACCTTAAAATACATAATACAGTATATATCAACCTTTTCAAACCCTATAAGGAAATAATTGGTGAAGCTTAAATGAAGTGAAGATAAATTACGCCAACAGTGCTTGAATTTAAGTCACCAGAAAACATAAACATTTTAGAGCTATACTCTTTTTTTAAGCTAGGATAGAACTTTACAGGATGCAAAGCTCATTTAAATATGTTTCATCTTTATAGAGGCTTCAGATGGCTACAGAGTTCGACTCAGCATCAAAACTGCTCTGGGAGATGAAGCCGTACGTATATATTTAAATATTCATCTGCCTGCACCAAATGATTAAAGCATCAGCTCATAAATAACTGTTTGAAGGCCTACTATACCTCAACATATTTTACCCATACAAGTAATGCAAAAATATTGCCCAGAATTCATGTACAGTGTGTGTTACCACACACTATGAGGACAAGGTCCATCTGGTGATCAGTTAACCTTAAAAGTGTTTATTGAAATCAGTGCATGATCTGTTGCAGTACGTCTGGAATGACAATGAAATGTTCCTTTTCCGAGCGACTCTGGCTTTTGCCATGAGGAATCAAATCAGTGGACAGGAATTTGAGTAAGAAAACTTTTTTGTGTTCTCTTTTGCTATTTGATTTTTAAAACTGATAAAAGAATAAAAATCTGCAATAACTATAAAATTATAATATAAGCTCTTTTTACCACAATGAAATCAGTGACTATGAACACCTTATGACACTGATGTGATCTTTATTGTCTTATGGAACTTCACCAGAGTGTCCAACATCATTGTGTGTGATGAGACTCCCAGAGTGTCTTTCTGGTTTGTGGTGACGTCACCGCAGAACACCTCACAGCTTGTTGATAAAGAAAGTGTGGAGGAGGCTGTCAGGTAATCACATGACATGGTGATTCCCCCCCCCCCCCCCCCCCCCTTTTTTTTTTTTAAATTAAATGATAATGTCTAAGCAGATGGAGATTTTAGTTGTACATGTATTAGTATGTACTGTAGGTGTAATTGTTTATTGATTGTACAGCTCTTGCAGACATAGCAGTGACAAGATGATGACTACTGGTTTCTAATTAAGCTCAATTAAACAAATGTAATTCCTTGAGCTGGCAGTGACTCAGTTCTGCTGAACAATTGAACAATTAAGTGACTTCTGCAAGTATGGTAAATATTAAAAGGCAGAATAACACTAGCACAAGTAGAGAAGGCTCAACTCATCTCAGTCAGCTACACAGCAATATATATCTAAAGTAAGATTAGCAAACCACAAATCACCATAGACTATGGGTCATGCAGACCAAATACAATGTAGAAGGAAAACTCTACTTATATATTGTGAATTCAACTTTTCATTTGGTTTTATTACTTACAATTAGCCACCATAAGCTCATACCAGACAAAGTTAGATTGTAGCTGCAAAACTACGCCGAGTTAAGTAAAGGTGAATTTTTATCAGTTAACTTATTTTTTATGATGAACAAGTAACACAGTAGGTTCCCAGCAAGACATATTGAGGTGTGTTGTTTTTGATTATGACTTCAACTTGTCATTTTTATGAAGAAGAATGACTTATTATACTGATGTGAAAATGTGAATGTGTTATTTGCTGACATGGTAATGTTAACACATTTAAATGTCTTGTTTTGCTAACATTAGCTAATTTTAGCCACCATTTGCTCATAGATTTGCTCAAAGTAAAGGTGTAGCAGCAAAACTGCTGAGTGTACTGAACTGAGTAAGGGAGTGCCATAATGGTTTTGAATTCAACTTTTAATTTTCTTGAAGAAATTTGTTATTTTTGCCTTCACGCACTGACTCTCAGGAACAGCTTCTCAATGCACAACACAAACCTGCTGCCCAAAGCAAAATTCAATATTCAGTACTTCAGCTGACCGTAAAAACCATATGGATAGCAGTCAATTTTAATTAAAAAGTGCAGCACTGTTTGTACCCTCTTACAAAATATGGAGGTGCCTTATGAATTATCAGATCTGCACTGTGTTCTTGAAACATGGTTATGGTGGGGGCACAGTGACCTGAGGTAAAAGGCTCAGGTATATTGACAAAAAATTGTCACAAAGATCTAGATACAAATATCAAAACTTCCAGCAGCACTTGGTATTGCAAACCTGCCCTGATTGGGGCCCTCATCAGCAAAATTCTACTTTTGACGGACACATGTTGGCCTGAAAATAGTCAGTATTCATAGTACAACTAACAGCCTACCTAGCGTGGTAGACTGTATTGGAAACACAACTACAAGACACAAATGAATTTGGATATTGACTAAAGGCTGTTTTAGCTGTCAAAATAAAGAAGCAACATTTCTGATTGAAAAATGCTAACATGACTGGAAGTCCATCAAATCCAGTGCGCCCTGAATGTGAATGCATAAATGTTGGTTTCTGCTGAATGTTTGCATCCTTTTTAATTCTAAACTTTTCATTTGATCATTAGAAAGTCCAGGAATCGCATCAACAGTGCCTTCCTGCTGACTGATAAAACTCTGGAGTTCATCGGTATTCCTCCGACCCTGGCAGCACCAGTCAACCCTGACACCCCTCCATGGCTAATTGTGTTTGGGCTGGTCATGGGTGCTGTGGGTGCTGGCATCATTGTTTTGCTTGCGTCCTCTGTGGTCCAAAAGAAACGGTAAGCAGATGACTTTGGGTGAATTATTTAGATTATTTGGTAAATGTGATTATTGATCAGATGTGTTTCCGGCTTCTTATTCTAGCAAAAACGATGAAAAACCAGACGATGAGGAGATTGATGAAGAGACAAGGGTGAAAACGGTGGAAAATAGTGCTGCAAGTGAGGGTATTTACAACAGGTCGTTTTCAGATGATGAGAGATTCACACACATGTAATATGCTTCTATAAACTCTTCAGAATTATGACGGGGAGAATATTTTTAAGCTGCTCCAGGTGGACTATTGTTGCACTACAAAATTCCATCTTTTCAAAGTTGTAATTTGTGTTTATTGTTGAAGTTCCTCATTTAAATGATTTCTATTTTTGTTTCTTGGCAGAATGGGATAGAAACAAGTAATAAAACTGATCCCATTTATGAATTTAAGATAAGGGCTCACTCACAGCTTAGTACAGTCCTGTCTATATGGGACTGAGATTTATAGCAAAAAATCAAATCTTGATGTGTGTAAATCATGTCATGATTCAGAATATACTAGATCTATTTTTTTAATTGGGAACAATAGAGAAGCTATTGACTAGTTGCTTACTATATTTAACCTATTTTTTTTGGTCAAATCAAAATGAGAGCCTAGAGGAGATGTCTGCTGTGAGCAGATCCTTTTGCCGTCTCTTTGTTTGCCGTCATCATCTTTCTTTTTCCAGACTACAGAGCGACAGTGAACCCCCCCCCCCCCAGTCAGTGTTGTGCTTAGCTGCAGTTTTTGATGCAGTGTTCAGGCTCATTATTATGATGGTTGGAAAAAATATTGTTAGACACAATTTACATATTGTTACAGTAGCCAGAGCAGTACAGCATCCTTTGTACTTGAACACAAAGATTTGTGTGATCACTGTATTGTTCAAAATAGAGTCCCTGACATGTACTGTTTGAAAGTGATAGGCTTCTCTAGCATGATTTTGTAATAGACAAAACCTCAGACTAACTCAATGCTAGGCAACAGAACTTAGAAAACACAACGTGCTTCATTGGTCCAGATGAAAGCCTGATTTTGTGGTGACCTATGGGTAAATTTCATAAAATGTTGTGTCAAAATGCTCACATCTGTGCTCACAGCAGGTCAGCGGGGGTAAAGGAACAGAATCTTTTTCTTTTTCCTGCCTTGAACTGTAATTGTTTTGACAGATTCTAAAAGTATTCACTTGCTTATGTAGACACATGGAAAACCACACATTCTAAGTCTTGTGAATCAATATCTATGGACACTGGATGTTTCAGTTAAAAAAAAAGAAAGAAAGAAAGAAAAAAAAGAAAACTTGGCTTCTCTTTCTGCTTCCCCTGGCATATATTAGTCCAGTTCTACAGCCCCACTCCTCCTGGTTTTATGTGAACAGACCCGAACAGGCCATATTATCCTGAAATTCATATGAATAAAGCAATAATAGAGAAAATCTGACAAATACACATAGTTTTTATGCTGCTCTTTTAGAAGAAGATCTAATTAGGGATTGTACAAATATCTTTGTGGTGGGGAGGATGGACTTTTTAAGATGAGAAAAAGTTAAAGGGCCTTTCCAGGCTCTCCTAAAAAATGTAGAATACCTTCTTGTCAGCAAGTAGAAAAAAAACATAAGTCTCCCACATTTCTGACTCCCCTCTCCTATTCCCGTAATTTTCATACTATTCCTGTACTTCTCCTCTAAAGTTTCATACAGAGACTGATATGATTGAACTGATATGAGCCATAAACCGTATGAAAGTCTCCTGTTAGGGCAAGCATCTTTATAAAGAATGATTCGTGAAAATGAATCAGACTTTTTATTTATTTATAGTAACTATAGTCTTTCCATTTAAAAAAAAAAACGTATTGTTTTCCAGCTCCTGCACAATACACATTGTAGGCGGCAGCACAGATGCAATTCATCTATTTACCTTTGGGTGGCACCATTGTACTACCAGTAGCTGTGGTTACAAACCTGCCTGGACAGACACTGTTGTGCCCCATCTCTCAGCCCTCCTCTTGGCACTCTTTTAAAGTATGTGTGTGTGTGTGTGTGTGTGTGTGTGTGTGAACATTTGAATTTCAAACATATTTTAATTTACTGTTATTTTATTTTTGTCTATTTTTGTCTTGACTATTTCTGAGGTGATACATAGAGAGTCCTTCACATTCCACAGTCTATATTTAGTTCATTATTAGATTAAATCTGTTCCTGATCTGTAGGTAAGGATATGTCCTCGGTATGATTGTACGATGATATTTCTGTGGCAGTTATTATTATGTGAGCGGATATCCACAGCATCCTGATGATATGCAGTGTGGTGACAACTAGTTATCATTTTGCACTTCATGTAATATCCCACTCCTTTTCCTCTGCATTTCATTTCCTTGCCTGAGGAGTCCAGTCTTCTCTACACCTCATTTTTCTTGTCAAGGAACCAAAGATTTTCTGTCAAATTTAGTTTGTAAGCATCGCAATCTTACAAGAACTGCAGCTGATTAAGACCTAAATTGCCACTACTGAGGAAGACAGAAAGTGGGAATAATTGCAGAAAGTCAAACACATTTTATCATATTATTGGAAAATAATGCCATTACTTTAATAACTCATCCTCATACCCTCTGAATAATAAATGAGTTTTGAAATAGCTATAGAAATGAGTCACTGTCAAATGACAGATTGCCTGAATAACATTAAACACTCTTGAAGTAAATGATTGTTTGGCTCTGTGTTCGGGGCTCGTCAGGAGAACAATGCCTGTGTGTGCCGCATCACATAATGGCTTTTGCCTAATTTTGTCTCTTTAAAAGGTGGGAGATAAATAAGCCTTTGGAGATAATTCTAGACGAGCAAACACAATGGTGAATTATAAATAATCTTGTGTGGGTGAAATTATTGGGACTGTTGTATGTGGTGAGCTTATGTCTGCAACAGTTTAATAACTGCAAATTGGATGCTTAATTTCCTGTGATTACAGCAAATATTCCCCTCCCCCCAAAAAACTGTCCACTCTTGAGCAATAACCACTAAAGTCCAGGTTGATTTATATCTACATATGGACATAATTCACTGTACTTTCACAACAGTACACAGGTCTTTAACAGTGATAATCTAATCATTTCTAACTGTGTGCAAATTGCATAGTGAGCAGATTCTGCTACTGTAATGGTGACTACTTGCTGGAATTGTACTCTTGCTACAGAATATAAACCTATACAGTTAAAACTCATTGGAGAGGCTCTGTGAACACGTGGCAGTGCAGACCCACAGTACTGTACGCCTGTGCGGTTTTAAAACTGTCCAATTCAGATGCAAATCTTGCATTGAAGTTCCAAGGACTCCTGGTGAGTGTGCCCCTATTAAACTATCAATATTAAATATCACAATTCCAGTCAATATTTAATGAGGCCTATTTTCTAACAATGCAGCTTTCAGGGCTCAGAATCAATATTTCAAAAAAAGTAAATTTTTCATAACTTTAGCTTTGAAAGCCCAAGTGCATTATTAATATCAGTTACAAGACTGTGAAAAGTGACAGATTAACCATATGCATTTTCTAAACATAGTGGAGGTGAAAACTATCGGCTGTGCAATGATCCCACCACAAATCTTCACTATACTGTCAGCCTCATGGATTTTTCCTGGCAGGGGGGGAGAAACAAGAAGATCCCTGTCAGAGGCTGTGTATTTTGCCACCCCTGCTGTGTTTAAAATCCATCACTGTCAAGAAGAGTTCTCCTCTATCTCCAACTTTCCTTTCATTGCAGTCTAGAAATCCCATCTTTGCTGTTGCTTTTCCTCTGTTTGTTTATGAGTCTCAATAAGAGTAGCCTCTGCAGTCTCACCTCCCTCAGCTGCTTGTGTCTCTCCTCCTCCCGCTCCTTCCTTCTCCGTCTCCCTCTCTCGGATGATCTCCACCAGCCTCTGAAACTTCTGGTTTAACTCCTCCATCCCCCCCACCACTTTCCCATCGTCCTTCTCTCCGTCGCTCTCCAGCGAGCTCAGTGACTCAGCTCTTGAATCACGGCCCTCAAACTCATAAGTCTGCAGTGAGTCATAGGGCGGCTGCGACAGGTCAAAGGTGACCTGATCCAGACGGAAATTCAGGAGGTCTTCCATCCGGAGAGGCTGCAGGTTAGTGGCTTCTGTTCTTGCAGGCTCTGCCACCAGCGGCCAGCCTCTGCTGTTGCCAAACATCCCCCCAGGTAAGGGCAAAGGCTGTGGGGTCAAATCCTTTCTCTGGAGTGTGCACATGTTCAGTAGCTGCACCCCTGCTGAATATAACCCGCTGCCACTAGTTCCATTCATACACGTCTCTCTGCTGTTTGGATTCAGCGAGCCCACAATGCTGTATGTGTCTCCTTTCAGGTAAACAGGAGGGTTTAGAGAGTTGAGCTGATTACCATTTGAATAATTTCGCTCTGAAATGGAAGGGATGGAAGAATCAGTGTCAATGTCGTCTACTGTGCAGCTGGTGGCTGCCGTACTGATCTGAGTCTGCGATGACCCCGGTCGCCCCTCCTGCTGGTTTGATGAGGAGCTGGTGTGACTTTGGCATGAAGACTCATTTGGGTCACAGTAGGCCAGATTCGCAGCGTTGTTGGCTGGTGTCTGCTCTGCTTCTGTTTTGCTTGTCTGTCACAGCAAAGGAGAAGGGAGAGATTAGATGATTCAAAAAGGCATGCAAGGATAAATATATGGAAGCAAAAAAATGCCAAAATTATTATTTATTTTTGTAATGAAATAAATAGCTAATCATGGAATTTAATCACGACTGAATACTAAATGTAAATGAAATACCACAGAACTTATTGCACTGGAATATTTTTCTGGATATATGTGGTTTGAATGAGATAATTTGACGTTTTTTAAATACATTTTTTATTTTTTTTTGGAAGAGATGACAGATTCAGATTCTTGGATGCTTAGAGTTTCAAGTCGCTATCTGAACTTCTCTTTCTTGGATAATGAGACCAAGTTATATCTTTCATCTTGTATTTTAGTGTCCGAGGTTTTGAAATTTGATTTATTCTACTCTGAATGCATAGAAAAAATACACACAAATACACAACCAAGAGACAGTGACACAGCTACACATGTCAAAAGCCCCTACACCTGCCATAGTCAGATATGCTAAATCTCCGATGTGATGAAAATTATATGAGATCTGCCTGTACTGAGCATTTATTTTCATATGCTGATGACTCAGTAATTTTGGTTCATATAAGAATGAAAAAAAATGTTAATCCTAAGTGAAGAATTCAGTGTGAATAAAACAGGCAAGTGGACAATAACTTGTCTTTTCATAGGACCAAAATGGAATTTATTTTATTTGCATCAAAATCTATGACAAGCAAACTATGTTTGACCAGTGCTGTCACAGATGGTCAGATTTTTCCTGCCAAACCCACTGTCTGTTACCTAAGACGACCACTCTCACAGGGTTGTGGGAACTCATGCCTAACAGACTTGTACTTTCTGAAGTTCAGTACCAGTGTGGATATTTGTTCCCTTAGATGCTGTGGTGCAAGAAACTGGAACAGGTTATCCACAGTTTCACACCAGGTTTAGAGAGAAAGTTTTGTTTCTTGATGTTTTTTATTTGGAGTGATTTTATTGTTGATTTTACTTTTCAAGATACATTCTGTATTTATTGTGTGGATTTGATGGTAGTATGACATCGCCTAAGTACCTGGATTACTGCATCAAAGCTCTCTTTACATCAAGGATCACAGTGGAAAAATTTCTTGCACATTATTGTGTTATCTTTGACACAGATATGAGAGAGCCAGGGTCTCTCATTGTGTCAAATAAACCAAACTGAATTGAACTGAAAGATCTGTCTGTACATTAACATGATCTGGGGATACCAAATGAGTAGAGGCAGAAAATCATCACTTCTTTTTTGCAGTTCTGATATGAATAATAAGAACCCAAATCTTCATAAATTTACAGTACGACCCAATTTTGATGTCTGAATTATCCAACCCATTGAACTTGAACATAGCATTTTGAATACAACTTATTGACACTTCACCTTCAAAAACAAATTAATACTTAAAATCAAGTTTTTGAAATCAAGCCACTTGCCATTGAAAGGTAGAAGAATTCAAGCCACATACATTATGATGGATGGTTCTCAAAGTAAAATCGTTAAATTTTTTAAATTCAGTGGTATTTAAATTTTAACATTAAGTGTTAAGTTGTGATTCAGTTTCACACTTTAGGCATTTACTTGCTTATACGTTTGTTCATCAGATCCTTAAAGCCTTTCTTTGCCTCCATATAATTGCTGCATGTTGTCATCTGTTGGTATCACCACTATTTTCTGACCTTGGCCTGATCCTGTTTCTCTTTTGTGCCGGCTGTGTTTGCTTCGCTGCCTTCATTTCTGTCTGTAATTTTGCTCTTCACCAGCATGTGTTCTGCTTCATAACTACCAGGGCTCATCTCAGGAGAGTGCAGCAGAGGCTCAAAGGTGCTCTGGTTCTGGATGACGAGGGAATTGCCAATATGACCTCCGGTGAGCCCATGGGTCAGCTGCGTTAGTTGCAGACCTGCCTCCAGTGGACCGGCCGGATAATCTCTGAGAACAGGCAGCGTGTGGATGCCGTAGCAGAGGCGTCCGTAGAGCGGAGCAGAGCCTGGCCTCTGCTGAGGGTCCAGGCCCGGGCGCGGGTTACGGCTCCAGCTGTACGTCCTGGCCCTCGGCGGATTCTGCTGGGTGTACCATCTGTGCCAAGAGATAAATGTCAGAGAAACACACAGTCACACACAAACACACACACGCTCCCATAAGCCACCATGGCAAGGATAAACTTTTTTTTTTGGCACAGCTCACATGTTTCTGTTGTGCATGTGCTGTATTCTGTGCATGCTCTGCAGTGCTGTAATGTCAAAAGCTGCGGTGTCTGCTTCCCCTCCCCCCTCGTCATCATAGGATATGATGTTCTCCCTGACATCATCCTCCTCGAAGGGTGAGTGGGAGTCTCGCTTCTGATGGCGCAATGACAGCGAGAGTGCACACACCACTAAAGGGCAAAAAAGAGACACATGACCACATACTCTTTAGACATTGCAGAAGCAACCTGACACAACTGCTCAGCGTCTTTCAAAAAAGTCACAAACAACATATTTATAGTGCTTCAGAGACTTCAGAGAACCGATCAAACCTACCCAGCAGAGTGGTGACACAGGCCAGCATAGCAAGTAAAGTGACCAGACTGAATATGAGAGACGGAGAGGTGGATGGCACGGGCAGACAAACCATGTGTCTCTCCCATCTCTTGTCCCTCTGTCTCCCCCTATCCTCTGTCTGCATGCCCCCTCGCAGACAGGGACAAATGGTCACAGTGACCGTGCCAGTGTTGGTCAGACCCGAGGCCCCGTCGCGCAGCACAACTGGCACGTACAGGGTGAGTAAGGATGAGGAGAAGCCAGGGAGGGGCTCCAAGGCTGACTGGAGCACCAGGCTGGCTGTGACACCTGATAACGTGACAAAAAACCCCACACACATTAAACACGGTCACTGCACAGCAAGCATGCACCAGTTTTGGTTGGTGTCGTGCATTAAATGGAAAAAAAAAAAAAGAGCTTAGCGGCGCTACCTCCAGTTTCCCTGATAGTGAGGTTAAGTGCAGAGCTGGACTCTGGAGGGATGCTAAAGTGGACTGGGGCATCCTGCCCTCCCTGGTCCCTGTCGATGGCTCTCAGAACCTGCACTACCTGCAGAACACAGAACAGGAAGTTCTATTTTAATGGCCTTCAGGGGTTACATATGTATATATTTTTACTTTTCTCTATATTTTACTTTTTCCGGACATGAAAATGATAAACAAACTTATAATCACCCGTTTTTTAATACTATTTATGGTTGTCAATTTTCAGTAGCCTAATAACCATTCAATGTATTTTCATTCTATAATTACCTCTGTCTTGTAGCTTTCATTGTTAGTGACGGAGTCCACCAAAAAGGATTTACAGGAAACAATGAATCGTGTAATCCAGCCTTACTGTTTTTAATTTCACTGTTTATGGTTCACTCTCCTTGTGCTGTATCAGAGCTGTTTGTAGTTACTGCTAATGCAAACCCAACATTTGCTACTGCTGCTGCTCCACAGCTGGCAAGACACAGGGCAGCTTTCACTGTGAAGGCGTCACAGAAATCACGATGCATTTGTCACAGAAGTTAACGCTGACTGTTGGTTTTAAAAATGTGCTAAAGAAGACATGTTTGCCTTGGGATTAGTTTTTAATTTTGCAGGGAGTAATGGAACAAGAGAAGAACCGCATAAAATTAGAACACAGTTTGCAATTATTTTTGACTGACTTCTTTATTACGACAATGTGAGTTTGTTTGGCTACATTGCAGCAGCTTGTTTGCTGTGGTGTTATAAATTACACTCGCTGTTACCAAGGTAACCAAATCAGCCAGGACTGAAATCTTAAGGACTAGTGTAACATGAACAGGATTGGGCAGTTTATTTAAATTCAGTTAAATTATGTTATCAATATCCATCATAACTTTATTGGCTTTCTATTTTATTCTATTCTGTTCTATTCTATTTGGAAATGCAAAGCTGAATAAATACACATGAGGTGACTTTGCCTCCACTATACCCGATTGTTGAAATGGTTCTAACACAGGAGGGAAAAAATTGAGCCAAAAATGAGAAATAAAATCTCACATTCTTTCAAAAATAGTCACTTACAAGAGCCTGAGACCAAACGGATGAAAACAAGAACACAGTCTGGAGCTGAATTCAATAGCAGGCAAAAACAAAAACAAGAACGGACCTGACCAGGGGCACTGGAGTCACATACAGACGTTGTGTACTGCCTGTCCAACTCCGGCGCATTGTCATTCTGGTCTAGTGTCTCTATGGCAACCACAACCCTTGACACAAGATTTGGATTGTCTGAAAGAAAAGGGAACTGACACTAACATTGAAATTATCACTGAATTTCTGTCATTTATACACTTTGTATTCCCAACTCCCAGCGGTGCTTTCGGGGAAATATGAACTCTGGTAAGCTCTGCTGCTCATGGCGCCCGAGGGCAGAGGGGTTGACATACCCCTCTGTGTGGCGATGACAGTGATATTATGCCACTGCTCCTGCTCACGGTCCAACTCCATCACTGTGCTGATAGAGCCTGTGTCAGAGGCGATGCGGAACAGAGCCTCAGGGTCTGACTGGGGATCGATGGAGTACCTGAGATACAGAAATAGGGCACGAGCAAAAATAGGAAAGAAAAAGATAGTGAAGTGAGCCCTGAGTGAGTGACTAAATGAGTGAGCGATGGGGTAATAACCACCTGATGTTGGTACTTTGTCCTGTGTCTGGGTCCACAGCATAGACCCGTCCAACAGAGCAGACAGGGGGGCAGTTCTCAGACACGTCCAGATGGTACCGAGCCTGGGAGAATCGCGGTGGCTCATCAGCATTAAGGACCATGACCCGGACTGTTGCCTGGTCCTTAAAGGGACCTTTCCTTAGGTATCGGGCATCCACTATAGGGTTGGCAACTTCCACAGAGAAAGTGTAGGAACTGCGGGTCTCATAATCGAGCAGCTGTTGAGTGAAGAATAAAGCAGCCTCAGTCTGTGGCCTATACTTAACTGAAGGTTTTACATTTATAATTCAGGTGTATACACACTGGTATTTCTTCTCACATAAAGTACTTCATAATTCATATACAGTGAGACACTTATCTCCCTTTTTTTCATCTCACTATGTAACTCACATCTTCCATTTTGGACTTTCTTTTATCTCATTCTAATACATTTTTGTGTAATTACTCATCAGGCTCTCTTCTTTCCTCACCCTCCTCACCCTTTTAATTTAACTGCACAATAATTATCTTTGAACGCCAAATGCTGCTAAAACCCTTAAAAGTAAAGAGACAAATTCACATTGGCTGCCTTAAACGTGGCCCAGTCGCTTGAAATGAGCTACAATTTTTCACCAGCTGCTTATTAGTTCATTGTTACTCATTAATTGCCCACTGTAGAGCCTTGGGAGTCTGAACCTGTCAGCAACAGAGGGTGTCTGAGTGGAGCGCTGAAGTGTTTAACTGACTAAATAAAATTAATTTGCAATACCAGTCCAAAGCAAATTTGTTTAATCTGCTGGAATGTTGCATATTAGATGTTGTTCTCATTATGTGGCCATTTAAGCTGTATCTAGCTCCAGATCCCAAACTTTTGTTGAAAATAAACTTGAGTTACTTTACACACAGTTACTTTGTGTCTCATCACCAACCTTGTTCAGCACAATTATGGCCTCTTGGTCTTTTCCGGTTACATTGAATATTTCAGCCTCCTCAGTGTCCAGGATAGTAAACTCCAGCTGTGCATTTTCTCCCAGATCAGGATCGGTGGCAGTGAGACGGCCCACCTCCACACCTGGTGCTGCTAGCTCAGATACAGAGAATGACCATGCACCTGCAGAGAGGAAAACAAGGAATATAATGGTTTTGAGAACTGGCACTGAATGATGTGTAGTTTCCACTGTGAAAAAATGAACTACACAAGGTGCAGCAGGAGATTGTCTGGCTCAATTTTGAGTCAAAACACAGTGGTTTTCAGATAATGCGTGTGGCTGTAATTTCTTTCTTTCTTTCTTTCTTTCTATTATGTGAGAGCTTCATTCACATTCACTTCACAACCAAGTTTAAAGAATATCTTAATACAATACTCATATGCCCGTACAGTATGTGCCTTGGAAGACTTGCAAGAGAAAGTAATCACTCCTCCTGTCCATATAGTCTAAGTGATGGGCAACAGGATCCACAGTCCTTGGTTCATGCTGTCTGAATTAGTCAAATCAAGAGGGTATCTTCCAAAGCTTGAGTCTTTTCACAATGCAATTCCCTCTTTGTGTTTTCATGTAGTTTTTCTCTGCAGAGCTACAGTGTGGAGGCAGTGGCACAAAGAGAGAATTTTGCACTAAAAAGACTGAAGCTTCACATTAACTTTGATATTCTGAATGCATTTCTGCACAGAATATGGGCTGTGAGGTTTTCCCTCATCTCTTGGAATTGTGTTGGGAGAGGATCCGTTTACAGCCAATAAGACGACATTTGCAGTGACCAGTAACTCTAACTTTTTAATACACATATCGGCATGGGCATGTTTTAAACAAGAATGTAATACTGTCTTTAAAGTCTTTTTCATTAGTACCTCACTCTATGACTAAATTGTATGCTACTCATGATTTTAACCCATGTACAAATTTAAAGCCTGTGTATGGACCATGGATAAACTAGGGTTAGCAGCATGGCTCTTGGGATGGCAATGTCAGTCTGCTGGATTAACTGTAAATACTTAGGTGATCGCTGACATTTTAGCACCATCATCAGGTCAATATTGTAATTCACCCAGTACTCTGGTTTGTGATCATCATCACCAATACCTGAATTCCCATTAGCTGCAGCTGTACTTTGTGTAGGTGGTTAGATGTTAATTTACAAGTGCTAGCATGCTAACATGCTAAACCAGGGTCGTGAGCACAGTAAACAATATTATCTGCTTTACAACAGTTGTTAGCATCGTCATAATGGGCATGATGATATGCTGGAGTTAGCATGTAACTCAAAGAGAGTTATGATGCTAGCATCTCTGTGCATTCATCACTAGTATGGATAAACTAGGCTTAGCATTGTAGACCTTTTTGTGCTGAGCCAGACAGCTGACAGCTGTTGGCAATTTAATCGATCAGTTATCAAGCAAAGATGGCAATAAGCTCTCACTACTCAAAAGATTGGTTATTTTAGTTTGTTTTATATCATCTAAATGAAATTCATCAACTGAACAAATTAAGCTACTGGAACACATTATTGTGCTCTGGGAAGCTGTGATGATCATTTTTGAAGACCAAACAATTAATAATGAAAGCTACTGTTAGCTGTAGCCCTAGTTTCTTTGTTTATTCTCTAGGCAAAAATAGGTATTAACTCTAATCCCATTACTAATGTTACAAACACAGTTAATAAAACTATGTAAAGCGTCATATTAATTGACAGGTATTTGTCCCATTCAGTTACTGTTAGTTAGTCACTTAATCACTTTGCAAAATGAAGCCACTGACCTGTGGCAAGTCATATAATTTATTGGATGAAAGAAAATGACCTCTACATGTTCCTGATGCTGCACAGCAACAAGCAGCAAATTCAGAGAAATGCTTTCCGTTTTAATCACAGCAGCTCTACCTCGCTGATTGTTAATCATTCAAATCCTGCACATAATAAAAAAAATTGGAAATCACACCCCTCGCATTCAAAGAGCATGTTAAATGAGCCGTTTGCTTAAATTCTGGCATTATTGTCAAACGGAAAATAATGACTTGAGGTAAGGTGGTGGGGGAGGGAAGATATAGTTGGATATCAGTAAATAAATAACACACTGCTGGTATTTGGAAATATTAAATTGCTTCTATAAAGCATTGTATTGCAGAACAATATATCAACATGAGAGAAGGGGGCTTTAAACATTAAGATGAATGGCAGTAAGCAGAGACTGTCAGGAAGAAGAAGTAGAGGTGAGGGGGGAAAAGCGAACAGAGGAGAGGTAGTATATAGAGAAATGCAATATATGTCTCAAAGTGTTAGACACATTCTGCAGTGATTTTACTGTCTATTGAAGCAGAAAGCACTGAACTTTGGGATGAAATATTAATAGCATGGAACAGGGAAAAGCTTGGATAAGAAAAAGCGGACATGATCTTTCACTCTTCCACGTCAAGCCACAGTCCATTTGAACCTCAGGGACCAAGTGGGAGTGTTTATATGAATGTTAATGTCACTCATCTTGGCAAAGGTTATGTTATTGCAACTGATGTAAAAAACTATGATTAGGAAGAGTGCATATAATAATAGAGGAAGACACTAGACTGACAAGCTATTTAGCTACTGTAGAGCTTATATCTTATCCTGGACCTGTCAAAGCAACTAGGACCCAAAGGAGGAAAAAAATATCAGCCTGCTGTCACAAATGCCATTACAAGACATTTCATCATTTTAATCTTTACTCTCTCTCACACACAGGCATATTCTGAAGCTATAGACACTGTAAGCAGTTAAATGATGATCTGATAACAGCGGTGCTTACTCCGTCTGAAGTGAGGGGGGTTGTCGTTGACATCGCTCAGCTTCACAGTGACGGTTGTAGTCCCTGATAATCCGCCCAGATGCCCCCCCATGTCTTTGGCCTGGAGGACCACCAGATATTCATCCTGAGTCTCTCTGTCCATATCAGGTACGGCTGTTCGCAGGACGCCTGGTGGAGTGGGGAGCGGGACAAGGAACAAAAATCACAACAGCAACTGATTTCACAGTGACACGCCGTCTCAAGAAATTAGCATCAAAGCGAGTCAGATGCATACATTTTAAAATCAGGACATTGGAAAACATGTGACTCCAGGCCACTTGTGCTTCTGAACGGATCATATAAAACTACTTAAAATGTGCCTATCCACGCTGGACATATGGTAGAAAAGACACAGCATATGATATCTAACAGCACCACTGGGATTTACTGTATAAAGTGTAATCATCAGCTGGAGAGGCATGGCCTGGTAAACAGCTTTGAGGGTTGTGCGGTTCATGTGAGGCTGTGACCAGACCTGTCTGAGGATCCACAGAGAAATAGTCCTGGCCCTGAGTGATGGCATACACCAGCCGGGCACTGTTTCCATATGTTGAATCATCAGCATCTCTGGCTGTGACTTGGATTATGGAAGTGCCTGTGAAACAGATGAGGCAACACAGGTGACAGGTTAAAGATCCCTTTCAAAGCAAAGTAGTAAAAACTGGTGGATGGTTCATAAACCCACTTAAAGTGATACTCCACTCAAGATCTATCTCATATCAAATACTTACATCTGTAGGATTAAAAGGATTATCCACTGCTCTGCCGTCTATCTATACCCACAGTATGTCAACAAATACGCTGTTACCTTCCTTGAAACTCTGGAGCTGTGCCACAAACAGTGTATTTAGCTACATTCTGGCAATAATATGTCTACAAGATACTACTTATTTTTGGACAGTGGTAAAGCAGAAGGAGTAGGCTGTGGACCACAGCAATTAGCAGATTATTGTTTCAGGCATTTTCAAGCAAAGAAGTGATACGTTCCTATATCATACATGATCGTCTTTAGGTTTTCATTATCACTATTACAGATTATTCAGAAAATAATAATAACAATCATTTGGTTGGGTTGGTTGAGAAGTTTCTATGAATTTTTTATCAAATTATAATGGTCAAGCTAGTTGCATGGCTCTAGAGATTGCAATGCTGGCATTTTAGTCAGTTGGTCAGTCTGCCGCTTTGGCCTAGACTAAAATATCTCAACTATTGGATGAATTGCCTCTAAATTTGCCACAGATATCCATGGTGCCCAGACAATGAGTCCAAAAGACTCTGGTGAGACCCTGACTTTTCATCTTGCACCATCATAATGTCAAAATTTCAATTTTTCCAATTTCAGAGTGCAGCTCCACAGATCCACTATCTAGACAATTCACATCCTATCATACTGCAGTAATATTATTGCACTATATCTCTCTGCCATTTTATTTTAATATCTGAATTTTAAGAGTGTAATATATATCTGCTGTAAAAAATCCTTAAAAATTAAACAAAGGAATGTTGAAAAATAGTGTCCATGGCCAATGCGCAACTACACTTGTAAGCTATGATACAAAATTATTTATCCAAAATTTCTATTTACCTCTCAGTATCTATTATAAAGGGAGCAGTGAATAAGAGAGATATTTCAGACAGCTCATCCATTCTAAGTATTAAATAAATTCAAGCTGAACACAGCTCTCCATGACTAACATTTTACAGCCACCTTTCAAAAGATTTTGGGCGGAGTATTCCCTTATTGTTATTTTCAGGCTGTACCGATGTTGGCCATCTCGGGCACCATGGCGACATAGGCTTCGTTGGGGAAGATGGGTGGGTTGTCATTGATGTCCTGCACTCTGATGATGAACTCGGAGGAGGGCTCCAGGGCTCGGCCGGTCTGACGGTCTGTAGCTGTTGCGATGAGACGGTACTGGTCCTTCTCCTCGCGGTCCAGAGACTTGGTGACATGTATGTTGCCTGTGTTGCTGTCAATAACAAACACAGAGCCCACACCCTCTCCCTCCAACATGTACTTAGTGTGCCCGTCTCCTTTGTCCATATCTGTGTGCAGCTGGAAAATAAACATATACAGAGTCAATTACTGTAACACCTTCAGGCAATTTCACAGAGTGCTGATGCAGGTATTGCTCATTAAAACTCATCTATTTGTCTGGCAAGTAGTGCAAACATGACTAAATAAAATGGGTGATTTATATTAAGACGGGATGTGCTCAGTGAATCTGAAATGAATGGCACCAGGTGTGGTAGATACATATGGGACCAGGATGAGTAGTGATGCATACAGCTAATCAGCTCATTGGACCAAGCATGCCATTGGGGGCTTGTTGAGGGCAAAACCACATCAGTGTGGACAGTGCCCCTGCAAATGTCTTACATGTATGTTCACAGATGCATCCTACTAACACAGGCAGTATCCATCTGCAAATCTTTCTCTCTCCTCTATCCATCTGCCTCTATCTTCCCCTTCTTGTAAATCCATCTGTCTCACTACCCTGCACCTTTTAAACCACCTCTTTTTCCAGTGTCTCTCTCTTTTCATCAACTTACGTCGGTTACACAGGATGCCCATCTGCTCACTTTTCTCATTCCTCTCTCTCTCTCTCTCCCTCTCTGTCCCTCGGACTATCTGTTTTGCTCTCTAGTGCAGAATACTGGTTTGGTATTTAATGGCAGAGAGGATATTAGTGCGAGCTTGATAGGTAAAAGGCCAAACACACAGAAATAGAAAGCTAAAGAGATTACTCAGCCTTCATCACATTGAGCTTTCTGACCAGGAGCCTTCACATCTCTCTACCCTTAAGGCGCATCTGCACATGTTCATAATCCACAAGGCTTACTCACAACCTCTGCTGTGGACCTTAGATAGACTCTTGAGAAATAAAGCCTCCATTCTGAAATTCAGCTGCAACAATGACTGCTTACAAATTTGCAGGGAATTTCAAATGATTTCTTGAAAGCATATTCATACAGCTACATGAAATTTGTTTGTGCAGCAGAGAAATTGAGAAACTAATGCTAATGCATAATGATATGTAAAGAATACTTAGCTTAAGAGCTGCACACATAAAAGCACCCATATATTATGACATACTGCATGTTAACAACATATGTTCATGCTGGTGCAATTCTCACACACTGCACATCATGCAGGCAGAGACCAGGAGAATATATAGGATTAGTGTACATTCTGTGTGTGTGTGGTGTGTGTGTTGGGAGGATGAAGTTGGGGATTACAGAAACTCATGATAGCATACCCTACAAATTGCTAGATAAGGGACTCTGGGTTTTTTATTCATCCCTACACCCACACCCTTCTAACTCCTCTCTTCCTTAAAGCTAGCTTCGATCTTCACCACGAGAGACATCTTTGTCAGAGCCTGTGTCTATCTCCCTCCCCTGCTCTTAGCTTCACCCCCACCCACCCCCGCCACTCCATCCTCTCTCTTTCTATCAGGGCCTCCTCTCCTTGCAGTCTAATTGCTGGCTCAGTCCTGCTGTGCTTCAGTCAGCATGGAAAAACACTCTCACAGTAGGGAAGAAATTTATCCACCCCGTACAAACAAAGCCAATTCCTTTGTCATTTTCTCTCCTAGTCTGTAATCTGAATTTTCCCGTCCTTTCACTCACAAAGTACATTCACCAGCAGGTTTATATCTGCTTCGCGCTGCTTTCTTTGGCAGCCAAACTCTTCCTTTTTCCGCACGGGTTGAGGCACCTGTGATTTGAACTGTTGATAGCTCACCTCAAACCTTGCACCAGTAATGGGTTTGACATGATCGTCTCTATTTTTGGCAAACAAACTGAGCTTCCTTGGAGATAAAACGTTGTGCCTCCAACCCCCTTGCATTGCAGGGATGCTTTATTACATGAATATCAACATCAACACTGTGCTTGCAGAGGAATGAGCAGTCTCGTGTGTCTACTGATTGCTTTAACACCCCTCCCTGACTGTATCAATAACAACCAGAGAGGAAGATTAAACATTTATGAGGTGTATACTGCACTGGTAAGAATCCAATCTAGACTGTCACTATAAAGTATACTGCTAGCTACAAAGTGGCTGGCAACATTCCCTGTTAGCGTTACAGCTGATATAATCCTACTCTGAGTATACTGTAGCTGCCAGCAGCTGCATTAGTGCAGAGCACCTGACTGTGAAATGCTACAAGTAAACCCCTGGGATCTGAATGGTTCAGGTGTGCTGTGGATTAAATCATTTCAGACACTTTTCGTGTTGTGACACTGACAGCAGTAGAAGGGCATGGTGTAGGGACTGTAAAGACTCGAGTATGTGACACGACTGCTGCACAAACATTGCAATTATATGGTGTTATATTTGTGCCTCAGTCCCAGGCGTGTGATGGAGCATTTGGAGCACAGAAAAAAACAAATTAGAATTTCTAGAGAAATTATCATGCAAGAAAAATTTGAATAATATGAGAAAACAAAAATCAATTTTGTCCTCAGTAAATGTTTGTATGTTTGCTAATACTCCACAAGTTGCTCATTTGGTCTCTCTCTCAGTTTTCCTGACCCTTGGACACTTGCCCAGAGCATCTGTCTTGCTCCTAACATATCTGCGCTGCATGCTCTAAGGGTTGCTTACTGGCTCATTCAACCTGACACATTGTTGCGATGTGCCAAATCAGAGTAGGTAATTTTTAAAGAGCTGTTTTGTCTCCAATTGAGTTGCCAGTATTTCTTACTATGGAAGGAGGGAAAAGAAGAGGTAAGCAGGCACACACCAGCCTTGTGTAACTGGTTAAATGAATTTCCTTCTGTCTGAAGCCTAGCTATCTTCATAGCTAAGTTCTGCCAGATAAATTAGTTGGCTAACTCGATGATTCTGGCTACACAGCCAAGACATTACAGTAATTAATGTACAGTAGTTCCTTTAAAAGATGTAGCCTTAACTGTGCTGTTAAATTGAAATAAATATGAATCTAAGATTATGATTTTGTTTGACATCTCATTTTGAAATCATGCTAAAAAAAAGTGGTTAGTAATTATTAGCATTTCTGCTTTGCTATCTAAATATTAAAGTCAACTCAGGGCTGTATACTTTTTACAAGCACTGATGAGTCAAAAATACAATACATAATATCTATACAAAGATTACAATGGCTAGTAGTCATCAAGGTTGCCAGCTAGCTTTATTAGCTACTGCATATAAGGAGGAAATTAGCTACCAACCAAGACAGCTAGGCTACAAGCTAATAAAGAATAATCTGCTGTTATTTAAAAATTTGGGTTTTGGCACATAAGCATATAGCTTTACACTACATGGGTTGTGTTCAAATGAATTTTGTGTTAGTTTGAATTCATACATGTGATTTTGAAAATGGGCAGCTCTATAAAGTACAGGCTTACTTGCAAATTTTAATAAAGGGTAATAAAACTAGGTATATGTGAGTTGTTTACCATTTTCCCAGTGGTGCCGGCCTCCCATTAAATCAGTAAGTGTCAGTGGGTTTACAAGAACACGGAGCAATGAAATTGCAAAGCAGGGGAAATGAGTCAAACTGAGTGAAACAGGTTATCACTGTACCCCTTTGTGGACAATGCCAAACATGTTAATACATGTATTGAGGACAGAATAGATTTCTGTTTGCTCAAATTAAATTACTTTTTGCGTGTAATGATTTCTCTACAAAATAAAGTTTATTTTCTCGCAAAAAATCTTTTTCTGTGCCCAGAATGTCCCTCTAGAAATAGGTGATTCACATGTGCATGCTGACTGGTTGTGACAACAGCTTACCCGTCCAATGAGCACAGGCTCAGGCCCTCTGTACTCCTCGATCACAAAGAACTGGTTCCAGAGCCAGCTCCTCCGGCGGCGAGAGCGAGGCCCAGGCCGACCGTCCTCAGACTTCGTGACCCATTTAGAGCGGCCCCGTGTCTTCTCAGGCAGAACGTCACCGACACCTGTCTCCAAACTGAGCTCGGGCTGGAGAGAGTACTCCTCCTCTGAACTCGGCACTAGACTGTGATCATTAATTACACCTTCAACCTCTCCATTAGTCAAATTGCTCCTTCTCTCGTGGTTCACAGTGAGTTCAGGGCTATGTTTAGGTATAAGGGATTTGGCAGCAGATTCAGGATGTTTAAGTATGACTGCTTTTCTTGCAGCCTGGTTCTTAAAGTCGAAATCATTAGGTTCTCTGTCATTTAGTTTAAAAGCCACATTTGGCAGGGTTCTTATATCATCCTTGTTATTCTGAAGCTGGCTCTCCAGTTCTTTGATTCTCACAAAAAAGTTGTCAGTGGATTCTGGATGAGCTAAAACTTGTTGTCTTTTGCTTGTTGTTATTTGCAAATCCCGATCTTCCTCTGAATACCCAACAACAACTGAAATGCCATTTCTCTCCCCTTTACAGAACAAAAGAAAAAGAAGCACAATATGTGCTGCCATAGCTGAGGCTCACTGATCAGTTTGTTTCAAAGAATAACTGACGAATGGCTGATCAGAAGCAGATTTTTATGATGGTTCATCTTGCGTTTTTTTCACTGTCTTCTTCCTTCTCCTGCTTCATGTGTCTTCTTCCCAGAGTAGGTCTTCATTTCACCCTCTTCTCTCACATTTTCGCATGCAGTACACACGCTGCACAGGAACACCTGAGAGAACACATAATTAGTGTGATCTTCACTGTATTCATTAAAGATGGGAAACAAGTCCTTCAAGACTCAGAAGTGGAAAAAGACAAAGAGAAGTTGGCGTCTTACTCATTATCTTATAAAAAGGAGGATATTCTGAGACATTTGTAGACATCTTTTTCCCTATTGTTTGTTGAACAGTTCTGCTTGATAATCTGAGCTTTCTGCCACCTGCTGTAAAAAATAGTTGTGAGTTTTGCTCAGAATATATGAGCATTACGGTCTAATGAGAGAAATACGAGAATTCACTTTGTACCAGATGCTGGCAGTCACATTATCCTCATTGCTGTTGTGTTTTGAATCCTGTTATCGATCACTCAGACATTCTCAGAGAGTTTAGTGTGGTCTTAAAAAATTTCAATTAATTTAGAGCCTGAGGTCCTGGCGATGAGGTGGAGCTCAGGTACTTTACTGTTCCTTGTTGCACACAATTGCCTGGACATCAGGTGATTGATGTCATCCCTAAAGATGGTCTCCCCATGCCTCAATGGCCAGTAGAGAGAGCGGCTCCCCTCAGGAGATTAATTAGACTCATAAATAATTTAATCAATGACTTGTCCTCATTTTCCAAAAGTTTAATGATCTGACTTTGGTTAGTATTTGAATCAGATCGCAGCCATTGATCTTTGAAACTTGATGTACTGAAGAGTGTCAGCAGCTTAACAAGACTGAAAGTGTGTAATTGCAGTTTTTCCATCCACATTTCACCTGCATCCATCACTCTGCCTCACTATTTCCCACCATGAATGTAAATTCCCTGACATCTGTTTTCACCCTCATGCACGCATGGAGGCATGCATTATCTCTCTCTCTCTCTCACACACACACACACACACACAGTGTGTAACAGTGCATTAGTCATGGGTGCACAGGAATGTGGACCTCAAACAAATTTAGATAAAGTTTTCATGAATGCACTTCTCTTGAACAGATTTACAGTGAAAGACTTGTACATTAAAATGCTAAAAAGCTAAAGGGATTTCTCTGCACGACCTGCTATGCCATGCAAAAGATCGATATCGTGGTTAAAGGACGTAAATGACATAGTGCACACTGATAAACTTAAATCCCCTGGCCTCATCCACCTAAATAAATGTACAGTCAAAAACGTGCTATGATTAATTTAGATGCAAATAAGCACAGAGTGGGCCTATAGTAATGCACAAGCCTTTGATGGCAGTGTATAATATGAACCATAACATTTTCTGATATATCCAAATTGATATGCTACATATGAAAGGAAAGGACACATGAAAATGAAACCAGTGTTCTTTTCTCTCCAGATACTGACCTACTTTCTATAAAGCAGGCTTTGAGAACAGAGTCAATTTGAGAATTTGATCATAGGAAATACTAAGTAATTTTTCTCCCCTTGCATCTTTTTTTCTCAAAAGAAATTCACCCTTGATTTTTTTTATTTCCATTTGGCACACCAATTATACCAAGTCATCCATATGTAATGCTTAATGTTCAGCATCTGGATCTGTTTGCCATCATCTTACAAGAAGTGGTTCCTCCAAAATACTTTTGTCTCTTTCAGCTATTGTGCATTAGCATAGACTGAGCTCACGGCTTACATTTCCCTCTGCCAGCTTTGCTTCCCAAACCACGTTGCCAGCAGTACATGCCATTCACTGTTGTTTGAAGTCTTTAGGGTATGAGTGCGTATGAGATATGTGTGAAATGTAAGGCAGGGATAGAGGATGAAAGCGTGAGGACGATTTGCCGTTGCTGGCTCAGAATGGAATGATGAGTGGTGACATAGCTCTAAATTGCAAATCGCTGTTTCAGTCTCACTTTACTCTGCGTCGAGGCGCTTCACTGCAACACGGCTATTTCATTTTTATTAAAAATAGCCTGTGCATGTCAGGCCTTTTACATAGGGAAAAAATGGGAGATGGAGGCAGAAAGGGAAGAGGGGGTGGGAGGAGTGGTGGGGGTGGAAAGTACACTGGGAGAGGGGGCAGCCCGGCCGGCTTAAACGGCCGGGACGTGGACAGATTCTGCTCCATTTGAACATCTCTGGCTTTCTCTGCTCCTGCCATTCGTCTTAATGCTTACAGACCTCTCATCCGTTCTCACTGCCTCTCTCCTGCTCAGTGCACACACATAAAAGCTCTTAAGTCTTTCCAAATCAGACTGGTGGGGAGAGGCCCACTGTACTCAGCACATCAGTCACCTCATTATTGTCAAGGTTTGACACTCAGACAGCTTAACCTTAAGTGATACCACTGCAAAAGAACTGTGCTGAGCAAGTGTTTAGCCATGTACTTATCTGTCATATGAAAATGCCTCTGTGGTTAAAAGGTTTTCTGTCTGTCTGTACCCATTTGTGTTGAGTGTGTTAGAGTAGTTGTAGATGATAATTACTTCTTTGACATTACATTGTAAACACGGGAGGACGTTATAACATTTCTCCAAGCGCATGATGGCTCATTGCTTCTCTTTGCTCTCTGTCGCACACAAACTCACGTACACGCACGCACACTCACATCTGGACCGCTTATTAGCATATCTAGTGGAGATACACTAAACAGCCCGGAGCGTGACCTTGTCTTGTTAGAGGAAGCCAGAAAAATGACCTACTTGATGCATGTTAATGTGATTTACACACTTGGGCCAACTATTATAATGAATACACCGTCCACACACACACAAAAAAAAGAAAAAAACAAAAAACGCTTTCGGCTACTAACCAAGGTCCAGCGGTCCCCATCATTTTAGCGAGCGAGCGAGCGAGAGTCCCCCCGTGCGTCAAAGTGCACGCGGCAGGTGAGCACGGCGCGCATGAGCACGAGCGCACGCGCACACACACATTCACACACATACACATACACACTAACACCAACACTACCTTGCCGGAAATTCAGATAGGAAGCACGGCGTTATCCGTATCATCTGTCAAACCTTGGCGCTCAGTTCAGTCACTCAAAAACACGCTCCGCTCTGCCGTACCCCCTCTCCCAGCCGACTGATATTTCACCTAAACACCTCGCACATGATAACATCCGCTCCTAGCAGCAAAACGCGAAAGGTCTGTTTCTGCTTATTATTTGCGAAGAGCTTCAAACTGACAGTTAAACAGTTGGAAACGGGCTCACTCACCGCGGCTACATGACCCCCCCCCCCAAATGAAAAACTGAACGGTAAAGTAAAGGAGAAACGACGCCTGGAAACTTGTCACGTCTGTGAGGGCGTAAGAGATTTCACTTAAATAAACTAGTGAATCGTGAAGATGAAATGAAAGTGGAGGAGAACAGAGCTTACCGTGTGTTCGCCGCTCCGCTCCGGCGGTTCTCCGGTTTAACGGAGCTGAAATGATCCAACGTGGGAAAGGATGCCGAGGTTCATCTGAGCTCAACGTGAGGTCTGTCCACTTAGCCCAGTCTCTCTCTCTCTCTCTCTCTCTCTCCCCCTCTCTTATCCCTCCCTCTCTCTCCGTTTATCTCCCCCCTCTCTCCCCCCTCTGCATTAGTTTTTTCACTGGGGACGACAGTCGCCCTGAAAGCCTAATATTTTAAAGAACTGTGACCAGTAAAGATACACCTGTAGTAACTCACCTAGAACCAATAAAATACCCTTTTACCTTTTCAGTTTGCTGCTAAAACCAAATGCCTTAAGAACCACAGAAGTGGTTTCTATCATTCTTCATTATCATTTCTCAATAACATGTAAATCGCTTAAGCCCCTTCAGTATTTTCTGGTTAGGCTGTATCATTTCCTTGAAGTCATGCTGTGTTTTGTAATCTGCTTAAATGTAGCCAGTCTGCACAGTCATCTTCAATGAAGTTTCCGTTTTTTCCACCCAGAAGCTGGACCAGAAAATTGCTACTCAAGAATGCATTAAAAGATGAAATTTCACCACTAGTGTTTTCCCACTTGCTAAAAACATGTCTAAAATGTATGACTGTAATTACCCCTTCTCATCCCCACTTTGATAGCATATTTCCTTCAGTAAATTGAATAGATTGTTCATGATTTGTTTTTTTTTCTTGGAAAATAATGGACAATTTGATGAATGGTACACTGCTGTAATTCAGTTTCCCATTAAGTCTTTACTTTAAGCTGATTTTTATGAGTCATTTCTGTTCTTTGTCTTAGAAAAAACCAGTTTAAGACAAGACAAATTTGTATTTACTAATCCAGATTTCAAGGATTTAAAAACTAAATCATATCATCCTGTGTTTGCATTTACAACATCCTTAAGATGTGCAAAATCTAAATGTAAAATCAGTGTAACGTGAGATTTCCCTCAAGATTTTTTGCAGTTTGACTGGGACAGAATATACTCGTTTCTCACTCAAAATGTGTTGGATATTTATAATTTGAAACACAGAGAGAATGAGTGGGTAGTATTTTCAGCACAGTAGCAGAATCCCATTCATCTGCAGAGTGCAGTCTTACTTTGCACATCAGTGTTTCTTGATCTTTCTCAAGCTCTATCTCCTGACTAAAAAACAAGTTGTGGTGAGACAAGTGTTAGTCATATGACTAGAAAGCAAATTTGCGACCTTAAGGTCACGCCTCAGATCACTTGTACCCAGCTGGATATGGAGGTTCATTAATGCAAAAACTACACTGTGCAAGCACAATACAAAGCCAATCTGCAAGCCAGGTTTTGAGAGCACACAGCGACAGATTTGCTAGTGCAAAGCATGTTCTGAGCTCAGACTCCGAGAGACTGTTTGGCAAACTTCTAGCTGTTATGGTCAGACGTTTTTAAAGTTCTCCAAAAACCAAAAAAACCAAAACAGATGTACTGAGCTGAACTTAGAAGCCAGAGTCTGTGACATTTCACTTCTTGGTCAAATCCAGTGGTGTTTTCTCTCTTCTCAGCTGGAGATTGCATGTGAGGAGTGGAAACTGCCAAAACTGAACAAAAAGCTTTGAAAAGGGCAAGCCAAGGAAGCCTGACTGCTTTCTCAAATTTTGAGTCACAGTTCATCTTGCAGGCTCAAAACTTTGATTACGATTCTGTCCTTGTTTCTCTCAGAACTCCCTCTGTACTTACAAGTCAGGCCGCAAGCTTTAAAAATCTGGACCATCACCAAATGGATTTCCACTTTTTGTTTTTCACTCGCTCAGTAATTCTGTCATTAATGAACTTCCGAAGATGGGAATTATAGATGAGGTCGGGGAGGAAGGGAGGCTTTCCCCTCTTACTCTCACAGCTGCAGTCAATCATATAGTACTAGTTTAGGTTTGAGACGACGCTGGAGATGTGCTGAGCGTCGTCACGCAGCCCTGCCTGTAATTTATTTTGTGCAATTAATAACACATAGACATGCTCACTGCACACACACACATTAGCCATTAAAAGCTCATTCATATAAAGTATAACACAAAAATAAGCTCATCATATCAACACATTAAAACACAACATTAAGCACAACTCCAACATTTTGATATGTAGTACATTCCATACGCTATAAAACTTCTCTCATATGGTTTATTGCGTCGCCCTTGAAACCTTTAACCACCATACTTTGGCTTTCTTCACTTATGTATTAGAGTCAGGACTGAACAATGTGGATGAGGATGAACAGCTCTCTGCCTTTTGCCCTAATATGCAGAGTCATTGTCACTTGAATAATTACTAGTATGCTTAATTTACTACCACACTGCTCACACAGAATGAACAGGCAATTCAGCAAAATTTCACGTGTTCATTAATTTATTGAAGTGTCAAAGAAACTTCAGAGGTATTCTGACAGCAGACACAAATCAGTTTTCAACTCCTTACCAGTTATTGCCGCAGCTGAATTTGTTCCCTTATAGACGGTAATACATTACGACCTTCAGCCTCCCCACATTTGGATTTTTTTTGGAGTGTTCACTGTGATCCTTTTCTCTACTTCTGTCTGTTTATGTGGCTCAAACACAAGCAGGAATAGGTAGTAATTATCTAACATACTTGAAATGATTCATAGTGTTTTTAACGTCTAAATCAAAATGCCAGCCAGCAGTGCGCTGTTAGAATACATTTTATCATCAGCACAAACAAAACATCAGCTGTTTATTGGAGGGAATGATATGCATGCCCAAATCATTTGAGAAATAGCCTGGAGGATGCAACTGCCTGTCCTGTTCATTAATTTAGTATCTGCTGCAAAGATGCCATCACGTCTCTCCAAAATACTCCCTGATGTTTGCCTTTCTCCTCTCATGCCATTTTTGTTTGTTTCATGTCTTTACTCAGACAAAGTCACGTCCTGTCTCATCCTTCTCTCTTGTCTTTCCTTTTCTCTGTAATATTCCTCTTTCAAATCCTCTCTCTTCCTCCGAGTCCATCCTTTTGAGGAGATGTGATAGATGTCTACATGGTTTCCTGAGTATGCATCCCTGTGTGTGGCTCTGTACACAGCTTCTCTAGCTATTGATGTGGCCTCATCCACTGTCAGTCCCCATTTAACTCCTTGGTCCAAAATTGAGTAGGCATAGGGGGATCCCGAGCCCACAGAGAAGAGTGTTCCCTGCAGGCGAGTACCATCACTGCACACATAAAACAGACTGGGTCCAGACAAACTTATTTTCTTCCTGGTAAAGCTCTGTTGACCTCCAAGAGTTGACGAAGAACTCTGAGTCTTTGGCTTTGCCAGAGATACCTTTTCAAGACTGGTATCTGCATATTTTTCCAGTTTCTTTGTTGTTTCTGTGCAACCACCAAGATCTGTCTTTGAACCTCCATTGTCATGGCATTCATCTACCTCTCCTCCGTCCCACCCACACAGCGTGGCAGCCACGCACAGCTCGGTCCCCTTAAATGGGTGAAGCATGTGTGAAAGCAGTTTGGCAGCTCCGCTTGTGGACAGCCGTCGGCCGTGGCGGAGCTGGTAAAGCCTCAGCTCTCGAGACAGAATCCGTTTCCAAAGGGCACAGTCGGCTGAGGTGCCCGACGTCGTGCCCACCAAGTGACTGTGAATGGGCAGGATCTTCTGGGAGGCTGGGCACGCTACCAGCCCAGAGCAGCTGGAACGAGTGTCTGCTGCAGCCAACACACCGCCCTGAAACATGAAAGCCAGGGTGGTGGTTCCATGAGACATGGGAAAAGGCAAAGGGACAGTCTGAGAGGAAGTGAGAGGAGGACTTATCGGCAAAGAGAAGGATGGCAAGATGGAGTCCTGAGATAAGATAGCGCCAGAGCTCTGGATTTTGCTGATTTGCCCAAACTGTATTGGACTCTCATCTAGGTACTCTGTAACTGGTATATAAAAATTAAACAGACTTGTGCTGTCACTAAACGGCAAACCACTCACATAGTTACATCCACTCTTCTTTCCAAAAAGCACTGAAGAACATTCAGTGGTTACACTATCCGGAAAGATGTCCTGGAAATTGCATAGGTCCTGTAAAGCCATTGTAAATAATTACTTTTTTCTAGAGAAAATCTCCAATCAAGTTCAATCAAAAATACTCATACCAATTGCCTGACAAAGGTTTGCATGTCATCTAGAGTTGTAGCAAATGTCTATTTTAGCAGCAGTCACCCTTTATATAGACAACAAGACGGCGTTCATTTACATGCAGTCATCTAAAACAGCCCATCAAAAACAGTTACTGATGCCTCATTCCCTTCACTTTGAAGCATAAACTGTCAGTAACCCATGGGTAATTAATTTTGACTGTGATATCAGGTTGTTTTTCAGATCAGATTTCTTCAAAGTCTTGTGTGGGCGTAGGCCAAAGAGGACGCAGGGTAATGGCAAAGCCTTGGGTCGAGCACATCAAATTAAGTTAGACTCTGAGCTTTGATGCATCACTCCCATGGAAAGTTCCCTAATAGAATCATAAATGAAATGAATCAAACAACATTTTTGTGAGGCAGCAGAGAAGGTTTAACCAAGGTTTTCAGGCACTGTATTGTAGGTTTCCCTTTAAAAGCAGCTCATGCAAATACCTAAACTTGCAGCACCAGAATATCTGGTAATCCTGCATCACACAGGGTGTATACTCACACACCTGCCACCTGTTTAGAAACTATGCTGCCAGGTGTCAAACACTCAGAGAGCCAATACTCTTTCACACATCTTTGACTTTATATTTCAAATGGATTGGAAATTAACTTAGGGATTACATAACTTTTTTCATGTTTTAATTGATTTTAAGACAAAAAAAACTCAAAATGAACAAGCTGCGTGCCATCATTTTTGGATATGTCCTCACCGCTGCCATTATAATGGTAAGAAAACTCACTTAAACTTACTATTATGCTTTACCATGTCAGTTCTTGAATGTGAAAGTTAATGAAAACTTATTTATATGAAGTTATTTATTCTGGAGCAGCTATAATCAATAATTGACAATGTGTAAACAATGTGAAAGATGTTGCTAATCGTGACAAACCTACAGAGAACTATCACCTGAATCTCCCCTCAGAGCTACAAAGCTTTAAAGTGTTTGTTCAGCTCATTGTTTTGGTTCACTCCCATGGCTCTCATAGTGCCGATTTGTGCCTGAGCTGGCAGCTGTTTAAAAAGAAACACCTTTAGAAACCAACTATATAGCACCTAATTATAATACAATTTATGGCAGGATTTATAACAAACAGATTTTAGTCATTTCCTCAAAGCCTTCTGGAGGAACACATAGAGGGACTATTTTTGGATGTTTGGGAATATTATAGCGGAAGATCTGTTTAAGGGCAATCAAATACATCCAATTCAATAATTCCTTCTTAAGAATATATCCTCTGTAAAACATATCCATGTTTCTTGTCTATTTTGTTTGAATGAAATATTAATTTTATATACATAATCTTTTCCTTCACCCAGGGAGAGTGTGTTTTACAAGCCATTTCACCCAAGAGTGGTGAGAGCCAGCCTGACAATTTCATAGGGTTTGACTCAGCCCCTGACAAAGTGGTAGATGGCTCAGTGGTCCGTGTGCGGTATCAGTGCCCCGGGCCATGTCAGCTTGCAGTGGAGGTGGTGGTGTCCACATTAAGGAAGAGAGATTTAGTGGTCTTCAGGAGGAAATGGATCAGCAGCACACCCCGAGCCTACAGGATCCACCAGGTGCTGCTCAGATTGCCTCCGTCCATTTTATATCAACATGACTTTTTCAACAGGAATGTTTTGGAGCCTGAAAATGTGACAGTTCGTGCTTGGCTAGACCATCTTAAAGATGACAGTGAAGCTGGGACATACCATGGCTCTATGTTGAGGATTCATAAAGTGCTACAGATAATTCCACTCTCAGAGCGGCCAATTAAACCTCCCACAGGGTGCCCTTCATGGTCTGCTCAACTGATGTGGCAGATAACCAGAAACAGAATCAGTCAGTGTCCACATGAGTCAGGTTAGACCCTTGATCACATTGTCATTTTCTTATTTTGTTCATGTCCCATGTTTCTCACCAAAACTTTTAAAAGAAACATGAACATGTTTGCATGTGTAATCTTTTGCTGCTCTGCTTGGTCATAGACATAATCGATGTGCTCAAGTTCCCCCTGGCAAGTACTGGTGAGTACTTTGGAGTAGTCCGCAGGTTCCAGCCTTTCATCGATGGAGCACTGGAAGGAATCCGTCTTCACGCTGTGACACAGCCCAGGTTGGACATTACACTTCACACATTGACTTCTCATTTAGTTGGTTTTAGTTGGAGCTTATTCTGCATGAAGTTCAACTACACAGCATGAAAAACTCTCCTACAGGGTTCTCCAAATGTTGTATCAAATGCTTAAAAACAGCAGAATTTCTAGATGTTAAATGTTATCATATTGCCTCAAATGTACAGTATATAATGTTGGTGGTTTGTGATGATAGCAGCAGATTGACAGGCCACAGGTCAGTGATTGTTTCCTTTTCTGTGCTGGCAGCTGTTAGAACACACTCCGCTTTTAGTTTTACTTCACTGTCATGATAAATGACTTTACAAGCTTCATGAAGCCTCTTCACCAGAGCATATAAGCTTTTTATTTACGGTCAGTGAAAGACATTGAGGTCAGTCATTTTTAGCAGACAGCGCAGCGTTTTAAATTCAACCTTACGCTTCAGTGGCCAAAGAAATGATTTGTCAAATCATGTTTTGTTGCTTGCTTTTCAGCGTCACCTTATCTGTGTGGATCTACCTACTGAAATGGTGTCAGAAGCAGCACTGTGGGATCATCCATCACGTCGATAGGAAAACTAAATACGACTCTGTTCTGATGCAGCTCACAGACACAGGTGGGTCACAGCAGCTTGTGGGTACACCTGATACCAGTTGAGGGGATTAGATTGAGGTATCATGGGACGATTGCAAGTGATGATGTGTGTTTTGTGAGATCGCAGAACAGACCGTGTTATGTATTAATAAAGAGCTTTGGATCTCCTGTGGTGAAATATATGACTATCATATCTTCTGTGTAGGGGATGTCATAATTCAGGCACGTGTGACAACAGGAGAAGATGAAGCTTTCCGATCCAGTCTAGCGTTGCCCCTGTGGAAATGGATTAGATTAGACTGTTATATACAGGACTCAGAGGTATGGAACCTCAGTGTGTGCCTTTGGGTGGAGGGATAAAGAAGAGAAATTAAAATACAGCTCGGGGCAACATCTTATAGTCATCCTTTCTCTTCTGAGTTTGGTTTGGTGCTGTGGCTTTGCAGTGTTTGATTTCCTTTTGGAACAGCTGTAAGATCGTGAACAATGGTTCCTTTCCAGCTGGGAAACTCCAGGCGATTGCAGTGTGTACTGCAATCTGAAGTCGTTCACAGCTGAGTAGGTTTTTTTGCAAGTGTCGAGAGCTCATGCATTATTATGTCTGACTTTCAGGTGCTGCTGCATGCAACATGGGATGATGAAACCCACAGATATGCATACAAGTAAGACATTTCATGGATTCTTTTTAAAGATGCATTATGTCTTTTGTTGCCCTCATGCTGCCCGCACAAAGCACCCATTAGACCGTTTACTGCAATAGAACAGGGATGGCTGATACATGGACAGTGAGTGATATTACATGTCTTGTAGATTTCAGAACAATATTTATTATGATGACACTGATGGATACTTTGTGGTTGGAGGAAGCAAATTCATGCCGAGCATCCATGGATATTTTGGGCCTATCAAATACTACCGCTTTGGAACTGAAGAGGTAAAGTGCCAGCTTTCTAATCACAAGTCAGATATCATTGTTTTGTTGTTTTATTGCTGTTAATCCCAGAGTGAAATGCAATGTTATTCATATCACAGGTAGAAAATCAACTTCACTCCAAGACAGTATTACAGGAACTGGATAAGACTCATCGCGAGTGTCAGGAAATGAAAGAGTTTACAAAAGCTTTTCTCAAAGAAGTAACTGAGAGTCACCCTTTGTCAACAATCAGCAAAGGTGAAATATTATTTTGACAGGTTCTTTAAAGCGGCGTTGCGACTGTTCTTCAGGGAGCAACCTTATATAGATCTAATATCAAGAGTGTCAATACAACTGCACACATATAAAGTATGGGAAGACCAGTGTTGACAGTTATGTTTTATCTCAGGTGTCTGTGCCCCTCACTTCATAAGACTATGGGGTCAGTTTGATGAAAAATTCTGCACACAAATGTGGCCCTGGGAAACAACACGTAAACACAGCACGCTTCTCCATCTCTTACAAGCAAAAGAGGAGGAACTCAGAACAGGTGTTTTAAATTGTTTGCAATGTCTTTCTGTACATATAAGGAATATATCATAAAAAACACACAGCTATTCTTTCCTGTAGGATCTCTGGGTGTGAAGGATCTTAGGACTACTTTGTTTAAGGAGGCTGTTGATGCAATGTTCCCTGTGGATCAAGCTCAAATTAAAATGACATCCAAATCAACGTCTCTGCTACAAGCATCCTCCTGCTTTGGAAATCACAAAGCATCGCTCTTGCTGGCCTCCATCCACCTCGCCGGCCTGGGACAGTCAGTAAATAAAGAACAGGTAGTCAATGCCTTCCTTGCACCTTAATTGCTACTTTATATCTTAAGTCTTTACATGAATGTTTCTCCTGTAATGATGTCTGATACTATTGGCCCCTGTGTGTTTCAGGGTCATGTCTATAGTTTGATTGGTGCAGCAGGTGATAACCGTTTCGCCCTGATGCATGCAGGGTATAAACACACACAAGGAATTGATGGCTTCCCTAAGGACTTGGACATGGCTTATAGCTACTATTCAAATGCTGGGAAACAGAGCAGCATTGACAGTTACAACATACATGAAAATAAGGTATGTTTAAATAACTCAAATAAAAAAAGGTATTATTATCAGCTTTGATTATGGCAAGGTCAGTCCACCACTTTGGTCCAGACTGAAATGTCTTGACAACTCCTTGAAAGGGTCTGCAGATATTCTTGGTTCCAATTTGTCCGATACTGTGGTTTTATTACTACATACCTGCAAAATAATGACATCCCCATTAGCATTAGCTGTGGTGTGTATTTTGCACTAATTAGCAAATGACTAACAAATTGCTAACACATTAAACTAAGATGGTGAACATGTTAATCACTACCCTTACTTAACATTAGCATGCTAGCATTGCAGACTCAAAAAGTTACTCGCATGGGTACTTATTAGAAGAAATAGTGGAGGTGGTAGAAAAGGTAACAGTTCTACCAACAGAAAAAACAGGAACTGGTAACATTATTTAGGCAGTGCACATTTTGTCTCAGTGCTTTTAAAAGAATAGTTGACACTGACATTTAGAGAATGTTTCAATTTGCCCTCTTGACAAGAGTTAGATGAGAAAATTGATAACAACTTATCTGTCAGCTGTCATACATAGCTAGAGACAGCAGCCGGTTAACTTAGCTTAGAGCTTGGCTCTATACTAACCACTGCAGTGAGTTTGAGAGGTACTGGTAGTCAGATTTTGTCACTTTTTAAAAGAATAAAAAAGACTAGTTGTTTCTCTTTTTCCAGTCTTTACGTTAAGTTAAGCAAAACAACTGCTGGCTCCAGCTTCAAATCATACAGATAATGTATGGAGTGGTATCACTGCTCTCTTTTCATTCGCAGCAAGACAGTGAGTTTCAAAATATACACACAGATGCACGGTGTGTACAGACTAAACAAACATATGGAAAATCTATTAATCATTCACAACATGTACAATTCAACATGTACATAATATATGCACGCACATATTCATACAAAGATGCACAAGCACATACAGTACTGCTAGCACATGACAGCAGTGATACAAAAGGTGCTCCATATGATTAATAGTGTGTTTGTTAGTCCCACCAGTTGGATCAGAGGTGCACACAGAGAATAGGTGGGTCTTAAATCTTAATTTAGAAATGTGAATGAGGTAGCCGTCCCAAAGAATAGAGGGAGAGCACACCAAAGATGAGAGGCCTGTTATAGAAGTCCATGTCAGACTGACCTCATGTTTATTCTTGGCTGTATCTAATGAATAGAGGGTCATGAAAACAACAGAAAGATCTTACTGTCTATCTCCAGCTTGAATGGGCAGCCAATGCACTGAGAAAACAGTTGTAGCCAAGTTTATTAGTGGATATTCTAGTTGTGGCATTTTTATTAACTTGGAAACTTTCTGAAGGCCAGAATAGATGACAGTACAACAATTCATGTGGATCCAATCTTAAATAAAGGTCTGTGGAGGATAGAGAAAGGATAGACTTCTGTCTGTGCTGTTTATCTGAGCTCCTCTGACTGGTTTGAAGTGGGTGGGGCTCACTTCAAACAATGTGATCCCATGTAGCACCAAACTGGATTTAGCTAAATTTGAATCACAGTCTAATGACTGTCACAGTGTTTGTTTTTGTTGACAGCACTGTCAGTAACTACCACACCCACACAGTCCTGATGAGTCACATTAATTGAGTGTTTAACTTTGGATAGTTAATACCTAACTCAAACTTTCATTGCTGCATATATTGTGGCCTAAAAAACAAAACCCATCAGCAACAGATGGGATGAGACAGAGTACAGACAGGAGAAGGGTAAAGTACAGTTTTTGAAAACATTTTAATGTGAGATTCAGGCTGGAGATGGAACACTTGTAGAAGCATTAATAGAAAGAATTTGCTTAATAGCATAAGTACTTTGTTAATATTAACAGTAGTACTGATTTTGGTAACTTTGGTAATTGCAGTGTTTGATAATAAATAACAGTAGTAGTACCACTACTACTGAGTAGGTAGTGTTTTTAGTCATAGTAGCAGCAGTGATAGTTTACTATATTAATGTTTTTGTTTGTTTTTTTTCTAAAGCAGTACACACCTGAACACATCTATCTAAACAACCAAGAGGATTTAGACCAGCTGACAGATGAGACGAGTGATGCCTTTCAGTATCTGAAATACCAAGCAGAGAAAGGAGACGTAGAATCCCAGGTATGTGTGACGTATTTTTTTGTAAAGCTGAACCACAAAAGTAAGGACTGTGTGAGTATGTTTGTCTAGGGAAATGTACAGTATAAAAGCCGTAGAAAGAGTTAAATCCAGCTTTTATTCCTCCTTTGTGGTTTGTAGACAGAGTCTGTTTTAAGACTAACAAAAACTCTATTATCTTTAGAGACGCCTGGGAATGATGCTTTATTGGGGACAAAATGGAGTCTCAAAAGACATAGTGAGTGCAGTGAAGTGGTTTGAGAGAAGTGCTATGCAAATGAAGGACCCCTCAGCGGTGTACGACTACTCCATCCTACTGATGAAGGTGCTATAACATTATAAATACTCAGCCTAATTTATGATTTGATTGAACACTGGATATTTTGTGCTTGTTTTTAATGTGTGTGTATGTGTGTGTGTGTGTGTATGTGTGTGTGTGTGTCTGTCTGTGTTTTGACAGTTATTGATTCACTGATTAATGTTGATTCCCTCAGGGCCAGGGAGTGAAAAGAAACTACACCCGGGGTTTTCAGCTGCTGAAGAAAGCTGCAGCGATGGTGAGTGTGTAGTAATCAATCTGTGTGTTTACAGTAGGTGCCTTCACTATGTCTGTTCACCAGTGTCTGTTTCCTTGCTTTAGGGCTCAATTAATGCCTTGAATGGTTTGGGCTGGTACCATGGGATTAAACTGAACGACCACAAAACTGCAGTGAAATACTTTGAACAAGCTGCGCTAAATGGGAGTGATGATGGCATGTTTAACCTGGGAATTTATCATCTCAGTGGCATAAACCCACACAGCCCACGGAGGAATGAGGTTTGAGTCTAACACTTTGTCAAAATGTAGTTTGGTGGCTCATATGTTATGATCAATGAGATGATATATTTTCTATATGATCCATAGACGGCTGCATTCCACCAGTTTCTGAATGCGTCTCGCTTCGGTCATGTGGCTGCATCAGTGGAGGCAGCTTGGTACCTTTCGACAGGAAGCCTGGAAGGGGTGTTTCAGGATGTGGAGAGGGCTGTGATGTAAGAGGCTTTCATTAGCTTGGTGAAGAAAGCTTTGTTATGGACTGTTGCACTGTAGCCTGCAGCTCAGTGGCATCTAATTTCAATGACAGTGGCTAATTCAAGGTCAGAACCTAGTATTTGCATATCTAAAAATAAGAGCCACTGTCACCGCATTATTGTCTGGCACAGAGTGATTCTGCTTACCAATGTTCCTCTGGTATCTTATGAATTTAAAGAAGCTCCTTCTGCAGCTGTAGACACTTTTTTTAGAATGACCTCAAGAAATCAGAAACTATTTTTAGATCATGTTAAAATATTTTACGTTTTTGTGGTGTAAATTATATTCCATAATTCATCAGCCGTCTTTTACCCTCCGTGCAGAATGCTAAAAAAGGTCTGCGAACAGAACGGACACCTTGGATTTATGATCAGAGAGGCTCTCCAGGCCTACCTCTGGGGCTCTTGGTAGGAACATTAATTTCAATTACTTTTCAATTGTCTGCATTTAATCATTTTCTCTGGTCTTTACTATTTGTCTCTGCTTCTTCACATGTGCTTTATTGTGTTGCCAACAGGCAGGAAGCATTTGTGAAGTATATTTTGGCAGCTGAAACTGGTCTGGGTTTGGCCCAGAGCAATGCTGCGCATCTGTGTGAGGTACATATATGTTGTCTCTCTGGTTTTAAGACTTTCTGCCCTTAAACAAAACACTGCCTGTTCTTCCATTGTGATTTTAAGCACAATCCTGAAATCAATGTCATATAATTGGAGGTCTAAAGCACATAATTCCAGTCACAAACTAAAAGAAGAAAACCAAGCCAGGGGGAAATTATTAGCAGCCGATAACATAACCTTCCTCATTGCTCTGTTCTTTCTCACCCGCAATCATTTTCCCAAATGCAGAAGCTGAATCTCAGTTATGATTGTCAGTGGAGATATCATAACTACTCTATATTAAACTATGATCCCCATCCATCTGGTGAGTTCTTCTCATTTCATTCTGCTTTAACCTCTCCTGCTCCCTGTCAATCTGGTCAATGAACAGCAAGTATTTATCTTCTTTTATAGCTCTGCTGAAAATGGGAGACTACTACTACTATTCCTTCGCCACGCGAGAAGACTCATTATCCGTGCTTGGTCAGGCCGTATCAATGTATAGCAGAGCGGCTCTAGCGGGCAGCCCTCAGGTGACAGATTTACTCGGGCTGTAATCTTATCACCCTATGATAAACTTAATTAAACTTCCACGGGTTCAGGCCCACCGCAATAAAAACAACAAACAGAATTATACAGTGTTATTATTTCTTCAGACTTTCTCCGTGAATAACCCATCAGCCTCCTGTTATGATTTTATTTTTACAGGGAATGTACAACTTGGTTGTTTTGGCACAACAAGGGCACACTCTTCCACCAAGCGTCCGCAGCCAGTTTAACGTGTCACATCGTGATGAGGATGACACTGTGGTGGAGAAGATCTTACAAAGGTGCTTTTTAATCCATAAACTGCAAAAGTGCAGAAGTATGGATTGTAGCAATATGATGTGCTTCATTTATTTTAACAAAAATATAAAAGTTTGATAGTTGATATTACCAATGTAGATTGTTTAGGAAGCTTTGTTTTTAAGTAGAAGTTTGCCATTTTGGGAAAAACATATTTGCTTTCTCTCCACAAGTTAGATGAGAAGATTGACAACCAACAGCCAGTTAGCTTAGCTTAGCACAAAGATTAGAAACAGGTGGAAAAAGTTAACTTGGTGTTTGTGAGACTTAGAGAAGCTGATGGCTGGACTTTGTTGCCTTTTTGCACAGAACCAGGCTAGCTGTTTCCCCCATGCCAGTTTTTGTGCTATGCTAAGCTCACTGGCTGCTGGCCATAGCTTCATTTAATGTACAGACATGGAGACTGTGCAGTAAATCAGTCTTCCCCTCTAACTCTTGACAAGACAGTAATATTTACTAAAATGTCATATTCCTTTAAGGAAAAGTCAGTTCAAGCTAACGTTAGCTGTCTGCTCTTGCATTACTGCTCATTCACTTTCAGCAATGTGCTTTTACTGTTATTATGGCAAAACTGTAAAGGGCTGATATTACTGTTATCATGTGTAACTCAGTTTCCATTGTTTGTTCTTCTCAGATGTGTGGAGACTGAGTATGAAGAGGCAGTAACGCCCTGTTCTTTAGCTCTGCTCCGAGTCCAGATGGGAAAAGCCTTGAGGAGAATGACTCAGAATGGTGCACAGCTCCTCTTGGTGAGCACAAGAAAATCAACTCTTACTGTATGTAGTAAGAGAAAAATTCAACACACCACAAGCTGCACTCCTACAATATATATTATTCTCCTTTGATAATTTGATCTAGCTTTTAATTATTGAAATATGTGAAAATGCAAATTGTACTTTCATCATGAATAAGACATTAAAGCCACTATGATCTGCTATTTTGAGAGAGAAAATGTGATGATTTATTTAACTTACTATTCTTATTTCTCTATAGGCATATGCATCTCTTCTCTCTGTCTGTATCCTTATTGTCATTGTGCCATTCCAGAGCTGTCATGGTAAGTAATGATGAGTGCTGTTCACTATTGCACCCCCGTACATGTCTTTGCCACAAGATGGTGTCATTTCCCCACATATTGCTTTCCTGCTTCTTGCTCTGACTTGTACATCAAAAGAAAATCTATGTATTCATGTTTGTTTGCCATGAGAAGTGTCCTTACATCTTCTCATCCTGCTTATCTCCAAATAAACACAGAACAAAGGGTTCGCAGTCAGCGTGCGATTGAACTGAGGGCAAGGACATCATCTGTCAGCCAAAATGGTGTCGACTTGAATAGGGAGCGAGATGGCATCGTGGGAGGAACCTACAGAGTGGCAGGGAGTCTATGGCTTACTGTACTGAATGGTGAGCAGTGGGTCCAGCAGACCAGCGATTTGGTTGTGACACTGTCGGGTGTGTGCCTGTGTGCTTTCTGGACCACATTCCTCTATCATCTCCTATGACATACAATACCCAACACAGTGATCCAATAGCCACAGTAAAAGCCCCAGACACTACATACTGTAAGAGCATACATTTAGCAGATGAGTTGCAGCATTATTCATGTGACACATTTGTGTTTAGAAGGCGTGTGACTCATTTTTCGACAGGAAGGAGAGAAGTGCTGATCAGAATGTGAGTGTGCTACTTTTATCAGAGTTTTGATAATGTTTCCTCAGTAACCATTTCCCATTGTTTTGTTTGTGGAAAATAACATACTTATCATGCAGTTCGTTTAATTAATGCTGAATCTGACCTAGAGCTTATATTGTCTTGGGGATGTGGTTCCAAGGAAGTGGAGTGAACCATCTGTTATGCAATGTGTAATAAAAATATTTCAACACTGAATATTTCTTTGATCAATCTTTCAGGCATTTGTCTTGTGAAAATGAGCAATTTCAATCACAGAGTAGGACTGCTAAAACTGAAAGACAAATACTCTGATGGCTGGACATTTAAAAGCAGAGAGAATCAGCCTCAGTGATGGATGTGTTGGTAGATGTTGTACTGGAAGCTGAATTCTAATAGGTCAGCTATTAAGGCTTGTTCCCAGCCCTATCAGTGATGTGTTGATGATAAGTGTCTCAGCAGAGACTGGACGTGACAACGGCAGCATGTCAGGTACTTCAACATTTTGTCCAAGGCCAGAGCAAAGGAATTTCAGAAGTTACTGATTTAATCTCTGGCTGGGCTCCTGGTCGATACATAAGATAAGACGGTATCAGTTTTAGCCACTGCCATGGGAGACATGAAGAAGAAGTTTGCCCTGACAGGATAAGTTACTATAGTAATGGAGGACACCTCAAACACACCTTCATAGTCCTTGCTGGGGTATTATTCAAAAGTAATGCCTCTCTGTGGTGCTGTTGTTACTGTGTTCATAAAGATAACATAATGGGCAATATCCTTTGAGGGATTTTGTTTCTATGGCTGCCTACAAATATGAGGGATAGACAGTGTTACTCAGTTCTTAACAGTTATTTACAGCTCCGGGAGACTGTTGTGATGATGTGCAGTTTATAGCAGCAGAGTGTTGTTGCCTGGTATTCATGGAGCTGTCATTACTTAAATAAGGAGTTTCACAGTGTAAACAACACCATGTGGAGCTCCCTCAGTTTAGAGTGAAGACTGTGTATAATTTGGGGATGGACTAATGATCTCTCTCTTCCTTCTTCTATCTCTGTCCCTTATGTCGTCTGTCTCTGTCTCTTTCTTTAAAGGGACAGGCTGCCAAAACAAAAACATTGCATATTGTTACACATGTACTGTAGTAATCTGTTTTCTGCTGTTTCTGTGGTAGTGTTTTTATTGGTTACTGTGACCATCATGGGTGATATTATAAAGAAAAACAAGCAGCTTATAGATCAGCCTAAAGCAATTTCACACTGAATCTCAGATGTGAAAAGGAAATATACAGCTATTTCAGTCTATATTTTAGACTGTCAAAGAGGTTGTATACTTAGCCCCCAAGTATCCATACTGTTACTCAAAATAAGATAAAATGTTTCAGTTATATAAAAACACATAAGGTTGTGAGTTCACAGCAATGCTAACAGTTCTGTTCTCTCTCTTTGGTATAGTGGTGCTTTGAGCTAAATGTTAAGTCAGTCAGTATGCTATGTCACATGCTGACACTGATGTTGCTAACATGCTGATCCTAAGCAGGTATTATACTCACCATTCCCTTAGTTTAGCACATAGAATGGTTTAATGTGTTAGCATGCTAGCATTTGCTAAGTAGCACTAATGCTGTTTCCATGCATTATTCCAAGGAGGTTAGCCCCAGTGCTAACCTTGTAGTCAGGCCAGATAAACTGTCCATTAACTACTTTTGTTGTGTTAAGTATTTTTAGCAGGTAAAACCAGATTTAAATACCATGGATATCTGTACCAAATATCATGGCAATCTCTCTTATAGTTGACACAGTATTTAACTTAAAAATGCCAAAAATGTCAACCTGCTGTGGCACTAGAGTTTTTATTAATATTGCGTGATTTTTACCAATGTAAATGTTTCATGAAGCTTTGTTAAGGTTGTTGCTAATGTATGTTGCTAACATGAATGGTGGTTGTGATTGTCAAACAGATCTATTACTGTTACATCACTCTTCATTTCATTGCTAAATTAAATGGATTTACTGACCACAAACAGTCCATTAGAGTTTTTAGCCATACTGCAGTTAAGGCTCAAAATTCAGAAATCCATAAATACATTTGTAATGAATTTTGAGATTCTTTTTCATTGATTTAAGTTATACAGTAAAACTCTTGTCAGCTGAAATAGGTAAGTAGTAAACTGTTTTTGAATTATGTGGTAAACAGTCTTCATTTCCATTTGACTGTTTAATGACATGATAACAGGATCTGATCTGATTTTGATCTGACCTTGAATTGTTGCACCATACTATAGCTCATGATTAAAAGACAATTGATCAGCATTACTACACACTATAAACTGTTACACACAGACAGAATCTCTCAGTTGATTTTGTTCATTCTCTTCCAGTTGAATTAAACTTGCACTGAACCCTCTGAAATATTTGATTAGATAAAAAACCTTAAACCAATAGACATTCTTGTCAACAAAAAAAAAGAAGAAAAAAAAAGATTTGTGGATGTGTCAAAGTCCTGTGGTTTCAAACCACTTGGGTTCACATATAAAGGTGTGCAAATGTCACAATCATGCATATGCTTTTATTTTTCCATGACTGTGGAGTGCAATTTTATTCACTGTAATCAGAGAGATGATCCTGCCTGTAATCATCTAATTTAATTTAACTTCTTTTCAGACAGCAGTTGTGATATGCAATTAAATCCAGCACCTGTTGACATTTTATTGAAGTTTGTACAAAAAGCAGCAAAACTAACCACTGAGTGCCTTTTCATTTGATTTGCACATGTGTGCGCTGAAACAGAAACACACACAACTGCATGTAGCCTGAGACCGGAACTTGAAATGTTGGTGGGCCACAGTTTTGTGCTTTAGCTGCACACAGACCTGCAGTCACATCTCTGGAAGTCATGTTAATGGAAGCTATGCACTGCATCCAAAAACAACAGGGGCTCAGTGTGTTTTTTGGTTCTTATGTGGGGGTACACACTAACCATTAACAATTACACAGAGCCAACAATTAAAGAGGTACGATAAGATAAGGGAGATGTATACTGCCCATCTCAGTTGTTACATGTCTGAGAATAGCTTTTATGCCCCTGCAACCTTAACTGGACTTTAGCAGCATCAGTATATAGCACCCCAGTGAACAATAAACCCTGCCAATGTGATGAAAGGAAATATAAATTACATTGTAAATTTAATGAGCAGCTACTGATGTAACTTTCCCTTTAGTTCAGGTTCACTCCACACAATGAGGCCTGTCTCCTTTCATGATTTTCATGAAGTTAACACCATATCCTGCTGCAAGCATTTGACCACAGAATGGCTGTAGTGACAAAGAAACCAGCCAGTGTTTTTTTTGGCATAGATTGTACTTTGAATCTCTTTGTTGAAACTGTGTTACACACAACACAAAGAAGTGCTCTATTATTTGGTCTACCCTCACAAAAAAAAAAAAAAAAAAAAAAAAAAAAAACATGGAGTGGACAAAATAATAGTGACAGTCATCAGTGTAATGCAATACAATTCAAGAGCACCACTAACTGCCTCCAAAATGACCACAGCTGAATTGATATCTCTCTAAAACACACTAGCCTGCATTAGTTAGCTATGTGTTTCTATTTAATTGATAACTGAGATATACTATGGACCAAGAACAATTATAGTAATAGCCAGTGTGGTGTCTGTTAGAGGCTGAAATGTCAACTGCAGGAGCTCAGTGGAGGATTTATTTATTTATTTATTTTGCCAAACTCAATCCTAAACTGAACCTTAAAACTAAGTCTTAACACTTTTAAGTTGACACACACACACACACACACACACACACACACACACACACACACACGTAATGATAATATACATTGTGGGTATTGGTAGATCTTAGGGCAGGCAGGGCAGATGAAAAGTCACAAACACAAAGGTCACAAGCAAGAGTCTATAAAGTTGCACTGCACCAATTTTTCATGTCAAGGTCCAGTTACTAGTGATGGTGAGTACAACACAGCATGTGAAGAGTTAGATGGTGTTTCAGTGGCTCTGGAAGAGCTTTGACCACTCTCAGAAAATAACAGTGACAGTGTGGCAACTACAAAACAGTCTGTGTTACAAACCAGAGGTGTGGGGAGTTGTATTATGGGAAATGTAGGGATGCAGAGCCTAACCCTCACTAGGGACTTAAAATCAGCACATCTCAGCCTCTGCTGCTTGGATTTGTCACAAGTCCCTCAACTTTATTAATTGTCATACTAAATCATACTTTTTAAAAGTGCTTTTACAGTGGCTGAACCATATTACACCTTTCCTTGTTGGATATCTACACTGAAACACTGATCATTTGAGAGGAGGAAGTGTAATGGAATTATGGAATTTATGGAATAATGATGGATTGTTTCATAACTCCATCACTCTTCTTGTTCTCATATCTGGTACTGTTTCTTAATCAAACACCTCAACAACAAGCCAGAATAAACGAAAAACCACATAAGTGCACAGGAACATGATGTCAAGATACAAGTCAACACCAGGCTGAAATGGGGATTGTTAAGAGCACCAGAAACTGATCCCTGAGGAGAGAAGGAAAGAGCACAGGAAAGACATGTTTAGAGAAGTGAAGAAAATGGAGATGGAGCACAGAGCAAGAGCTGCTCTGGAAGAGCTTCATAGAAGCAGGAAAGAAAAGGAGCTGAGAGATAAAGAAAGACTGAGAAAGCAGGAATAAAGAGTTGAGGAGGAGGAGAGGAGAGGCAGGAGGCCAAATGGAGAGAGGACATGAAGAATGGGGTAAATGAACGAGGCCCCAGAGAACCAAAAACATGAGCAACTGAAGGAGGGGAGGTGTAGAGTAGAGAAAGGAGATGTTGGAGGAGGAGGAGGAGGCCATCACAATACTAAGATCCACTCGAATTAATCTGAAAAAGGAGCAGCAGAGGAGGCGCGAGGAGACAGATCTTTGCTGTGTGTGAAGACTGGAGATCAAAGTCAACTTAAAGTGCCTGACCTTCAAGGTGGAGAGCCAGGAGCAGAGCAAAGGAAAACCCTGGTGAACACCTTGGGTAGGAGAGCAGAAAACACACCCAACCATCTCCATCCACTGCTAAGAGAACAAGCCCCAAGTCTGAAATCCATTTGTTTCAAACAGCATTTTTAATGCTGCTCATTTTGTGTGCTCATCACCTTTTTTTTCTTTATGAAAACGCAGCAAAACCAAAATCCTCTAATCCTCTGCAGTGGCTGCAGGACAGACTGAAGTCTGGACTCAGCTTTAAGAGGAACCAGGATCAGATGGAGAAAATGAGGGAGAGATGCAGGCTCAAGGACAGCCGCTGGGACTGTTTGTTAGAGCTGTTTAACCATTACTGCATGTCGGGGGACGGCATCCTCAAAAAAATCCATCTTCTGAATGGAACTGATCCCACGCAACACCCACTGCTACAATTATTTAGATTTTCAATCCCCTCCTCTCTTCCCCCACCTCTCTCTCTTTCTCTCCCCTCTCTGGTATTATAAATCTGTGCTGCATTGAAAACATTTAAGATTTGTTATTAAATAGTGAAGATGAGGTTAACTACACAAAAGTGATGGTCATGTCATGTGTTTTAGATGACTGTGAACGCTGACTGTGAAAACTTTATTTTTTATAAATGACCAAAAACATTCTTGAATAGAGCAAGGCATTGGAAGATGAGAGGAAAGAAGCTAAAGTGAACAAATTCTGATGTGCCCTGTCTCTTACTCATCAGTTTGTGTGAACTGAACAGACCTCTCTCTCTCTGTCAGAGAAGTAAACCTTTCAAGCTGTGCAGGTCATGCAATGATCGACAGGTGTTAAGACTGAAATCCAGCATGTCACAGAGCAGGGCCAAAATTATTTTGTGAGTCACAGCTAAGCCTCAAGTCTTAGATATAGAGTCACTGCTGAAATCTCAGGTCAAGTCCAAGTCTTACATTTTTCACTAATTTGTTTTGAGACCAGTGCAAGTCATTTAAGTTTTCAGCCATGATAGTGGTTTGGTTTGACGGGTTGTTGGGTTGGTTGATCACTCCATCAATTTTGTCCAGACTTGGCTCACTCACATAATGTAGACTTTGCCTATAAGCCTGCCATTGGGTGCCTATTTCAGGCAGTGCTCTCCTCCCCTCCTGCTTCCTGCCTGCTGCTGTTTTCAAAATCTTCAAAATCCCCTTTGCAGAGGAAACAACAGCCATCTCAGAGCTAGCAACCTACACGCTAAAAATAGCAAGTTTTGACGAAGATTTGGATTGTGCAATCCATCCACACAGTCAACATAAATCAGTCGTTTTCATAACATTGATTGTCTCCCCACATGCAAATGCCAAATCAAGTTCCCACCTAACACTATTTTACAGCCGCACCATTGCTGCATCCTGGGCCTAGCGCTCCCCGTGATGACTATTTAACTAGCCTAAGATTCTTAATTAGTGAAGTGAGCTAGTACTCCCTGTTACTAGTAACACAACCAGTGTCTTCACCACCTTCCCTCCATCGGGAGTGTGTATTTGTGTGTGTGCACATATATATTATACAGAAAGTGGAGGATGATGGTGAGGCCATATGGTGGTCAGAGGCTGCTGGTCACAGGGGTGAATTTCAGAAATCTAAAATATGTGTGTAAATGTAGCACTTGAATGTGAGTGAGTGAATGAATGGTAGCACAATACGAAGTCAGGAATGTTATCAGGATTTCTGCTGCCCTACAGAACAAGCTCTTTTTACACAGTATCAACAGTTTAAAATGATACAGGCCCAGAGCCCCGACTGATTCAAGGTCAGAATAATACTTAGCCTAGAAATGTCATTGGCTAATTAAAAGTACGGCATGTTCTCAGCACACAGCCACAATGCACTGTGCACAGACTGAGTGCATCTGAGCATCTGAGTTTATACGGGAAGCCTTGAGGGAGAAAACATGTGTCACCACACACACTGCTAAAAGTAACGTCACAGTAACTCACAACACTGGAGAGTGATTGTGTCCACACTGAATAAAAGTTATGATGATTCCATTGCAATAACTGGCTGTGTGTATAGTTGCTGGCTTACTAGTAAATATAAGAAGCCATCACTGTGTGAGGAAAGGCAACAAGCCAGGAAGACTTGTTTTCAGACTCAGTGGGAGGCTAATTCCTGGAACCAGTTTGTACCACTGCAGAGTTGGTACGCATTCAGTTGTTATTGTTCTCAGTATTTTGTTTTCAATGACTCAGTATTCTTGATAATTGTGTCATGACAGCCAGCAGATACTTCACCTACAGGGTTTGGTTTAAGTATTGCAGTCAATGTGAAATAAAATCATGGACGGTGCATTAAAGTGCCAGAATGCAGCCACCTTCAGATGCTGCTTGTTCTGATGCTGTTGTTTCCATAGGCAGTGAAATCATCACTAAATGTCAGTGTGTCAGTTCCATCGAAGCCATACAGCCCAAACCATTACAGAACCACCACCATGTTTGACAGATGAGGTGGTGGCTTTTTGAGCTCTTTCCATCATTTTGATTGATTTTTGTTTCATCAGTTTATAGAAGTCTGCTGGTATCTTTTTGTATATTTTTCTGGACTGAAACCTGGTCTCTCTGTTGCTGAGGCTTATCAAGGCTTGGTATCTTGTGGTGAATCCTGTGAGGTTATGGTTAAGTTGCTTTTGAACCCCAGCAACTCAGGCACTATGTTAAAAGGTTTATATCTTCCTCACAGTTCTTAAAATATGTTTTTTATAAAGTCTTGATTATACGTAGCATTGTTGCCATGTAGGTTGCTTGTTTTGCGGGTAAACAATACTTTCAGTATTATTACTGCCAGTTACCCAGCATATACTATCACCAATACAATGGAACTTGCAAATCTAAATGGAGTGCAGTGATTAATAGCATTATTAATTAGAGCTATGCTTTGCGCTGCTGTGATATGTCAAAATGTCTGCCACTGAAAAGGCCTAAAAACACCACACACTGCATTTAGAGTCCCTGCTGAGGTTTACATACATGCTTTACATTGCAGCTGAAATAACCTTGCCTCGATTGTCCAAACGCAGTCTCTGTGTGTCCTAACGTGTTGGCTGGTTGCTGTGGACCTTCACCCGTCAGCACCCAGTAATTACATACTAGCGTGCCTGCTGTAAAACCAGCTGTAGTAGTGTTAATAATCAGATTAACTCTGTCTTCCAACTGACTGGTGGCTATGTGACCGTTAATGTCATGAGCAGAGGGATACACTGTGTCAGAACTCCTCTGTTCTTTTCCATGCATTCACATGAAACCCTAGCAGAACTGAAACAAGCCCATTTATCTTTTAGACATGTCTGCTGAGGTTTACTATGTCCAGCCTGACTTGATTTGGAACTGAAAAAATGTACAGTCTATTTTCTCCAGGCTGTATTCAACATTTAGTATGAGTGAAACAGGCAACAGAACGACAAGCAGAGGAATCAATTCAAGAGGTGTGTATATCAGATCAGTATTTATTGGACATGTGGCTGTTTTGTATTTTTTAATCGTATATGCTTTTTCTATCTGCAGCCTTTTCCAATGCACCCATCTATCCATACAGGCTCTCAGGCAAGTGTGGGTGCACTTCATTGACATCTCTCTGACTTTGGTTTGTTGCACCTGTTTAAATGGGAGAAGGTACACCTTTTCTTTTCTTGTTGCTCTGTGAATTTCAGTGGCCTCATGTAATCCAGGCATTGCTCCACCCAGCAATAATCTGGGAAGAAGTCTAATCAGACACAGTAAGTGGGAACACCTGTGTAGGTGTAGAGGGCCTCTAGTAATGCTGTCATATATCTGGTTCAACCTCCAATTTAAATAACCTATTTAAAAACAGAGTAGTAGCGAGGGTGCAGAACAACACAGAACTTTGAAAGATTTAGATATGTGGAGCGATGTAGCATACTGATGAGAATTTAAAGCTGTTTTAATCAATATTTTATATTAAAAATGGCTCTGGTAAGTATGTGTAATGTGAATGGTCACCTTAAGAGACAATTATCACCTTACAAAGTTGTACACGGGTACACATTATGTTTTAGCGTCTTTCAGCTCATTGTTTTGGTTTTATGGACCCTAACTTTTTCACTGTTTTGATTCACTCACTGCTCTTCAGCAACATTTCCTGCTCCAAACAGCAGACAGACTAGGTTAGTGACTAGCAGGTGAGCATGGTGGAGCTTTTAGCAGCTAAAAAGCCAGATATTTATCTCAGGAAGAAGAAAAGATATTTGCTCATCACTCCCCAATATCTCTATGTAAACACATCTATGGGGAGAGATGAGGATAAAACTGAAATGCTAATATTACTCCATATCTGCTGTGTGAATGAACAACTAACAAGTTCACCAACTTAAATGGTGATGATGATACTTTATAACACTTTGGGGATTTCTGCCAAGAAGGGTCTTATCACTGGGCATTCCCAGAATATATGCCAGTGATTGGCTTCCTGAAACCTGCACTGTCTCCAACATTTAGTATCTCTTCCTGCAATGTGTGTTTTCTGTTTTGGGGTAATAAAGAAACAAATTAAACATTTCCACTGAAATCCCCAGCATATGTGAGAGTTTGTATATTTCCATTGGGATTTATATACATTCAGCCAATCGTCTGCTATTATAAGGTTACCTTCTCTCTCTCTCTCTTTTTGTTGGTAAGCACCCGAAATATTTTCAATATTGGATCATCAAGATCTGTTTTAATTCTAATGTTGTGTTCAAAGTAATGGCGGATCTGGAGATGTCTAAAAAAGTCATGTTTTTCAAGGTGATATTCTCTCCTCAGGTTTTCAAAGTCTTTTAATTTTCCCTTATCTGTAAGTGAGTAGAATGTTGTTACTCCCTTTGAGAGCCAGGATTTAAAGCTATGATCCATTTCATTGGGATCGGGATCATAGGTGCACGGCTGGATTATTTGTAATTGTATCATCTAATTTATATCTCCCTCTTGATGTATCCCACATTTTTAACTGAACTTTGATCCACAGATTTTAAACATTGTAGATAGTCTTGCCAAATTTTTATAGTCCCACACTGTTCATTTTGAACTAAAATGCATGCAAGGATGCATACTTTGTAGTGAAGTTAAATGTAGCCTGTTCAGCAAACAAACTCCTCCAATCTCAGACCTAGTAGATCATTAAAAACAACTAATCAATTGCTTCTTGGAAAAAGTATGGAGCAGCACAAGTTGACCTTAACTCATGGAAATGTGATAAGCTTTAATTCTGTCATATCATGTTGGTCAAATCTTGTAGATAACCTACAAAAGACACTCAAAGTTGAGCTGTTCTGATGCTTTTGCAGTAAAATTATTGTAATCTGAAATAGTCTTGTTGGAGCTAGAAAGGTTTTATTGTCCTTGGTTGACCCCTTGAGTTTAAATGAGTTGATAGCATAATGATTGATGTGGCCTCGAATGCTGGCAATTCAGTTTATTGCATGATGAGTGTAGGAGGAGATTGCTTGTATGCCCTAAATACTTTTGTTTGTGTTGATGCCAGATAATGGACTTTGCTGTAGAGTAAAATAATTTTCATATGCAGTACATTAATTATGTCCAGTAATGTGGCAATAAAATGTAAGTTCAAGAGTGGGCCTTCAAGACTCAGATTGAAAACAGTTTCAAGTTTCTTCTCTCTCCAGTCACCTGTGCTTACACCACTGATATCTGTAGGAACAATCTGGCGGTCTGAGTGGTGTTCATCGTTATGGTGTTTCAAAAAACAGTGACAATAAAGATCTATGCTATTCTAACCATTTTGTTGCAAAATGCTATGTTGTGCTAAATGGCACATACAGTGGTGACACTGGAGACTTGGTTGGTTTCATATTTAAAGTTAAACTTTGAATATAAATACACTTCACAGCTCTTAAACCAAGGTGTCAGTGGACTTGCTTTTGTGAGTGCTATCTGCTCTACAACATGGTTCAATAGTAATATTTACTCTCTTATAAAGTATGGTATTTTATCAGCATTTTAAAATATATGCTCTACATGCTCACAAAGATAAAACTGGGTCACACTTTACATGAACTCCAGAACTGCACACTATGATGACAGACAAACACCAGCCACAGTGAATGGCTCATGAATTGTCACTAACCATGTGCAGTGCAGCAGCTTGCTGATGACTTAAATGGATAAGAAATTGATAGACTGGAAGGTTTTTTTTGCAAGTTAATCATATGTTTTAAATCAATAGTGCACTCTCTAAATTGCCACAAAGTTCAATTGCTATGTTACAAAAAACACATTTGGCATTTTAAAAAAAAAGAAATGCTTTTAAAGCTACAAGCACACTTAACACTTGTCCTGAAACTCTTTCAACATTGTCCTCAATCAATTACATAACTGTGTCAGCATTGTCCATTGTACTGATCAATGACACCTTATAACTGTTAGTAATAATTGATTGATAAATAAAACCATAAACGATGTGGTTAAAGTCTCCCTTTGATCTGAGCGTCCTGTACATGACGTCCTCTGGTGCTCCTGGACCTCATACTCATAAATTACAGGAAGGGCAGTGTCCAGACACAGCAGCGTGGGTGGTGCTAGTGCTGGTGGTGGGAGGAGCAGATACTTTGATTGGACTCACAAGGTCAGAGATCTACATGTGGGGCCATTTCTTGCTGTCCTAGTGCCCTGAATGATATCATTTTTACCTGACTCTACATTACACTCAATACAAAATCATGAAGTAGTATTCTATCAAAAATCAAATTTTTAGCACTAACATTTTCTGTGCCAATGAATGAGTTAAGAGCTACCTGGATTATGATGTTAAACTTTTCTTGGTGCTCCAGTCTGAAGTCATAAACTTGCTGTTCAAAGGCACATCAGATATGAAAGTGGAACTCTGTTTGCTACAGGAAGCCATTTTCTTGTAGCATGCCTTCAGCAAATCTTCTCATCTATCCCGTGGAACACATGTAAGCGCTGCAATATCTGAACTCAATATGATGAACTGATTAAAATGACATATCAGTAACTATAAATAACTTTGACTTCAGGCTCTACATACAAATCCTGTGCAATTACATAAAAAATATGGAACTGGTGGAAGAAAATGACAAAACTGCATTTTAAAAATAGCAATTTGTTTTATTTACAAATATTATATAGTCTTAAATACTGAGGGATAACAAATATTTTAAATGCTACATTAGACATTTTAAATTTAAATGTTCAAAGTTGAAAATAAAACCTAAGGCCTCTCACGCATATCATAAAAATATAAAAATAAGTCATAACATTCAGAACCACCCATAGTTAAGTCATCAACAATAAACTGAAAACAGCATAAAATAAACATGACATGCCCAGAAACAGCAGGTTCATAATAATATGTCCAACACTTCTCTTCATATTCTCCAGTGTGATGGTGATTGACAGTGTTTACTATAGTGCTTAATATATTATCCAGTACAAGGGAATCATCAACATACTACAACCTGAGAAGTGATGAACAATTACAAGTGTGTTACAAATACATTATTGCATTGAGATTGCATTTAACTTAATATTAAAGGTGTGTTGCTTTAACAGCCTCCTTTGTGTCCTCGTCTCTGGACATGGCTGGGTTATCGTACATCTCCAGACTCTTCTTACTGTTCTTTCTGATCATTTCATCCTCATCATTTCTGCAACAGTTGCAGCATTTGCGGCAGCAGCAGCAGCAGTGTCTGCCACAGAAGCCCATGGTCGAGGTCACCACAGCATCCCACGGCGCCAAGGAGTGCAGGGGCCGAGGCAAAAAGTCCCAGTTGCGGAGGAACTTGGGCAGGAAGCGGGGGCATCGAGACTGCATCACGTTGATGATGACCACAAAGACGAGCAACACAATGATGGGCACACCGATGCCAACCAGGACTTGCCAGCCAGCCAGCGACAGCCCAAACACAGACAGAGGTAAAACCAAGAAGCACAGGAAGAGGTAGAGGGCGGCAAACCAGCGGTATTTTGCTGTATGGTTCCCTAGCCCTCTGGCCAACCTGATGGGCACCCGCGTGAAGGGGATTGGATACCACAGTAAGATACCCATGATGTTGAAGAAGAAATGGCAAAGTGCAATCTAGAAAAAAAGACAATCAAACAAGGTTATCACTGTCAAGTCTAGAAGAAAACATGCATAAACAGCAGTGCTTAAAATTTTGTAGTCAGGTTAACAGTCTCTGGGGCATCCTTTTAATTTACTTGAAAAGTGACCGGTTTATGGCTATGATTATTCTCCTGTCTGGCACCCAACTGTTATTTTGAATATCTGGGTAAATGTTTGTGCTACAAGGGAATCAAAGTTAGTACAATTCATCCTAGTATTTTATTGTTTTGGAATAGTGACAATAAAGACTATTCTATTCTATTCTATCCTTGGGGACAATGGAGATCTGCACCACATTCCATGATAATCCATTAAATAGTACCACATTTTGTTGCAATTCATTCAATAGTTGTTGAGATATTTCAATCTGCACCAAAGTAGTGGACCAGCCACGCTTTAAGGGTAAAACACATACAGGAAACTTTGAACTGCATCTTACCTGCAGCGAATTTCCTAGTGTTTCTCCAGGGCTAGCCATAGCAGCAAGTATAGCAGTGGTAGTTGTACCAATATTTGACCCCAGTGTCAGAGGGTAGGCTCTCTCGAGGCTAATAACACCGATACCTGGTGAAAGGAGATTGACAAGGTGTAAGTTTTGGAATACTTTTTACAAAAAAATACAACCAAATCATTATATATAAATGACAACTTACCGACAAGAGGAGTTATAGCTGAAGTGAAAACGGAACTGCTCTGAACAATGAAGGTCATCCCTGCTCCCACTAAAATTGCAATATATCCAGTAACCCAAGCGAAGGGGAAGGGGAAGTCTGTAGTCAAACAGAAACACAGGAGGTGAGCAATAAAACTGCACACATTATGACCACAAGACTAGAACAAACGAGGAAGCTTTATCAAAACAGTGTTTGTGCCTGAGCTTTCTTCATCACACAGCAGGACAGTTGGACCTGGAGGTGAACCAGAAGCAACAGGGAGGCTGTACCTGTGTTGCTCATCAAGCATCACCATCAAAACAGATGTGCCGACTATCAAACAGGCTTAATGGTGCATGTTGAGGAGAATTTCTTTTGTGTCCATACCTGTGTTGAGCACCTTCTTGATGACCACAGCCACCTGCCCCTTCAGCATGGAGTTGAGCAGCTTGACAATGAGGATGAGGCAGGTGCAGAGGACAAGCAAAGACAGAGCCAGGAGAATGAGGCCCACTGCCAAGTCTGGCAAATTAACATTGACGAAGAGGTGTTTGCCTGCAATGGGACGGTCAAAGAGATGATTGGCATTAAAGTGTCCACTTTTAATGCATGCATAATGTGACAGCTAAAAATAGCCTCATGACTCATTTCAGAGCGAACAATCTTTGATAAATGGAGCTGATAAAACAGCAAAGATGTTTTTTGTGGGGGAAAAAGAGCAAACTGAAAAACCAGTGTCTGATCTTGATGAATGAGTGGTCTTTCTATTTTAAAACCATGCACAAAGGTATTTTCTTTAATTGGGGGCATAATACTTTGAAGAAGTGATCCATCTTATGGTCATGTGGCACTCAGGTGCTTCAGCGAGACAGCATGAATAGACCTATTGAGCAGGTAGGTCAGGGGAGGGTATTAGCTGAGTCACTACAACGACTCAATGGCAGGCATTGTCCGAACATCAGAGGGTCTGCATGAAGGAGGTCGTTGTGGTGGAATGGCTCTCTCATATTTCACTGAGTTTTAGTAGATCAGGTAATCCTAATTGCTTTGTAAATGTTCTTTCCCCCCAACCATGGGTATGCACTGATGGAGGCACGCTTACATTTCTGTTGGCTAACTATCCAAGTCTTGTTGAACTCAGTCCAGGTCTGGTTTCCTTCTTCCCAGCAAACACCACCAGCAGGGCAGCTCTCCACTGTGTCATTCCAGGTAGACTGAGAGAAACGGGCACAAAAACAGCTTTGAATGCAAGAGCAGACAATGCAATAATTAAGAGGGCAATACCACTACAGTATGATAATCTTTTAATGATCATATGCAACATTCTACCTTTTATAAAATAACACACCTTCAAAGTATGATCTAACAGAATCACTGTGGTCACAGTACAATATCAGTCATTAACACAAAAAAGCAGAGATAACCATAGCTTTATCATGTGGTTTTACTATTACTTTGTTATGTTCAGTCTATGGTAAACTAATGATTTAATGCATGTGATGCAGCTTGTTGTTGATTTCTTACCGAGTTGGTCACTCTTTTGCACCATTTTTTGATCAGACTCTTGTTTCTAGCTGCTGGGTCACCAGTGGCAATGCCAGTGATCACGGATTTGTCCAGCTAAGAGAAGACAAATGTTTATTTATTTTTTTAAAGTATTTTTTCTTAATGTTAATGTTGCATCTTAGCGTCACCGTCTTTACCTGGATGATGGAGTCTGTGAGAGGGTCTGTGATGACGTTGAGCAGGTCTGGGGCGTCCTCTCCACTCTCAAGGTTGAAGGATTGGATGATGAGGTGGGTGAGCTTGTACAGGACACCTGTGGCTACTTCCAGGGGCAGAAGAATTAGCACTGAGAGCCAGTTGAAGAAGTCGTGAACCGTAGCACCAGCAAACGCTCTGGAAGTGGAGGAGCACACTCTTGAACATGTACCAGGCACAGCTGGACAAAAACGGCAGTGCATGTGTCACAGGTTGTAGGTTTTTACACACTCTGATTTACCTGCGGAACTCATTTCGATCTCCTGCCTGCATCATAGCCACAATAGTGTTGGTGACAGATGTTCCAATGTTGGCCCCCATGATGATCGGCACTGCAGACTGGACATCCAGCACTGAAAATATTAAGTAGCATTATAGCAATGTGTAATGCACTACAGCAGTGATTCCTAGTAGGGGGGCACTACTGCAGTTGCCAGGTGATACATGCAAAGGTTTGAAAATATGGTTGAAAGAAATTGATAAATAGTTGAAACAGCTAAAAGTAATGGAGAAGTCATTAAACATGTCAAGTTTCTGCCACTCCAAACAGTAGTTGTAAGAATACAAACTTAACCTAAACTTTGACTGTTATATGAAAAAGTACTGAAACAATATTTACTTTTACATCATTAAAAGCCTGTTTATTATTTTCTAATGAACATTTGGAGCAGGACAGGTGGTTTTAATTAGAGGGTAAAAGATTGGGAACCACTGCACTATAGAGTCCACAAGCCAATACATTTGTGAGTGTTTAAGTTTAAGTGTGTGTATGCATCCTCTTGTACATGTATGTGTGTGTCTACTTACATCCAGAGGATACCATGCTGACCACAATAGAGGAGGAGGTGCTGGAGCTCTGCACCAGCACTGTGACTAACACCCCGATCACCAGCCCGGCCACAGGGTTCGACAACACAGCATTGTCCTGGAAGATGTCACCAGCAGCTTTGCCTGTGCGCACACACACACACACACACACACACACACAACAACAACAGCCTCAGGTTAAAACCACTCCATACGCATTACATAAGAAGCACTTTGTTGGACCTAGCATTACCAGGTAAATACACAAAATGTGCACTGATGGGTGATGATAATGGCCCAAAATATTAAATGTAATTCTGTGAATTCATTTTTACCTCCGACCAGCTGGAAAGCAGAACTGAGAATATCCAGAGAGCAAATAAACAGGTACAGAAGTCCAAGCAGCAGAACCAGCTTCACTATGGCTGTCACCACTCTCATTATCTTTCCTTTTGTATCCAGATCTGTATGGGAAAAAAGTGTATCAGAGTCAGATTCTGAAAAGATATCCACACTGTGATGTAAGAATGACAAGTTGCCTCACCTGACCACTTGACCCCAGTGTCCGCAAGCTCTGGGAGATTCCAGGGATCATCTGCGTCTGCATCCTCATTCACCAGGTCCACGGTGGAATAAGCTGGCAGGATGTCCTTAGCTGGAGCTTTGTCATCTAATGGAGGGCAGTGAGGAGAGAAAAGTTAAGTTAAGGAAAAAAAAAAATGGCAAAAAGACAGTTTGAACCGATTCACAGACTCCAAGAGAACAGGACATACCAAGATCTGAGGAGGAATCACTCCCAACTTCTGGTCTTGGAGCCATGGCTGTCTGGAAAACAGAAAAATTAAAAATAACAGCACAATAATTAATTCAATAATTCAAATAATTAGATGCAGTTAATACTTTAAAAAGTTAATTAGTTAATAATGGAGCAAAGACTGATAATGTTGAAGTATCTGTGTTGCAAGGCACCTTTTCCAAATAAACTGACACACTCAATGAAAAATATTAATACTATTTAATATCTACTAAATATATATGCAACACTCAAAGTAACACAGTAAAATTAAAATAAATAATAATAATTACAACTTTATCACTTTAAGGGTCCTCCGATATAATCAGAAAAAAATGCATGTAAGTAACTGGCTCTGTAAAGACAGGTGTAAGCACAATCTGTCTGGATCCTGAGATAATTTGACTCTGAAACATTTCATTCATTACAAGCAGTTTAGATTCAGTCTGCGACCATTTTCCAGCCTGAAAAATGAGTGATGGAAGTAAACGCACCTGCAGCGGAGCGCGTGCCTGTCCGTGGCTGTGACTCGGAGGCTTCACCTGGGTTACCTGTTGCTCACCTCGAGGCTGAGCTCGTCTTTTATAGCGCCGCACAGAGCGCACACGCGCCGCTCTTAGCTCAAAGGTCGTGCGCACATATGCAGAGTACAAGTGAGTGGAGGGTGCGTGTGTGTGTGTGTGTGTGTGCGTGGTGGGGGGGGGCGACACTGTTTGATAAAACCGAACATCTGCAATCTGATTGTTTTTCTGCATAATGAGAGGAGGGCTGCGCTGTAACTGATTCCCACTGTAAAAAAGAAGAAAAAAGAATGGGAAAATATATGGCAAAACTGACACATACGGTAGCTGTTTCTTCTTCTTCTTATAATAATAATAATAATGATAATAATAATAACACGTTGGTAGACTTTAGTTGGGTCATAGTTAAAATATACCTCTGGCATATTGTGCGCCAGCACATGTCTACAGGATTTAGTCGAAGCCACAGGTGGAACTTAAGTCACAGGTAATAGACTAATCCATGCTTTAATAGTGAAATCAAAGAAGCTGCCCCCTGGTGGCTGTGTCTGCAACACTGCCAGCTGCATTTCTCCTGAATTCTTCTCAGTGGCAGGCCAGAGGTCACCAAATACCATTCGTTCTACTCATGTTCTATTCTCATTTTTCTCTTTAAATTTTGTATTTTTTCTGATAGCTTCATCTCCTCAGGACTCTGAACCCCTCAAACTGAACTACATAACAAGGAAAACCACCCCAGTGTTGTGTCTACACAAAGACCATCTGCATTTATCCATCCATCCATTATCTCTGCCACTTATCTGTTAAGGGTCGCAGGGGAGCTAGAGCCGTATCCCAGCTGACACTGGTTGAGAGGTGGAGTACACCCTGTACAGATCGCCAGTCCATCGCAGGGCCAACACACATACAGACATACTATTCACACTCACACCCCCCCCAATGGCAATTTAGAGTCACCAATTAGCCTGCATGTGTTTGGACTGTGGGACGAAGCTGGAGAACCCAAAGAGAACACACACAGGCACAGGGAGAACACTGCATTTATTATTATTATTATTATTATTATTATTATTATGTTTATTTTTTTTCTCAATGTTGGAAACAACAAGTTATACTCATTCCTTAACATATCTGTAGTCTTTGGTTATGTGTCACACTGGAGCAATGGCCACAATTCATGTGGTGCATTTCACTGTTTGTGCATTTTCTTGTAATTTCAGCCAATAATGAGTGGTCACAGCTGTTGCTGTAATAAAGTTAATTAAATATAATATACTCAAAATAAGCAGTATAATGTATGCTCTTGTTGTATACATTATATTTATCTGTTCTCTCTACATAGGCCCCCACCATGCATGTGCATACACACACTCTACACACCATACACACATTCTCTCTCTCTCTCTCTCTCTCTCTCTCTCTCTCTCTCTCTCTCTCCCACTCACAGATTTACACATGCATCAGATTTACAACTCCTTAGATAAGCACACATTTATTAGGTTTATAGCCAGAGATAGGGCTGAGATACGACTGTAACAACAGCGCATATTACATCTAGAATCAATGGTGTGAATATGAGTAAATGATCAAGCCAGAATCATGTTTCAGCTGCTCCCAAACTGCAATAAAGTAATCACAACAGATTTAATGCTGTACTTATAAAAAAGGGTTCACTGAGTTGATGGCCAAGAATTAACTCTGAGGTCCCAAAGCAGATCTTAACTTTGTGAAATATCCTCAACAACTTATGGTGATAGATGATGATTATGTTTATCATTGTTATTATTTTGGGATACTGTATATTTGGTGTGGAACACTTGCTTTATTTATCCATTAAACTCCTGGGAACTGTGGCTGATTTTCTGGTGAGACTGAGTCTGGTGCATGAGTGTTTCAGCAAGACACACTGTGATGATAATGTTCTGCTCTGAAATTGAACTCCAATGACTTCTGTCTCTGAAAATGAACTGCAAAGCTAGTCTTAAGAGTCCGTCATGATACATTTAACCTACTTTGGTCGCCAGAGTTAGTTTTATGTGTAATTTGCTCCCTAGATTTTGATCCCTCTAGATGTTCTAAAAAAATTTTTGGTCTCATAACTGCACTGCACACATCTAAAAAGCCTGTCATCCTCTTCTTCTACATCTTTTATCACTCTGAGGCCAAAGCCCTCAAGTAAAAAAAACATACCAGTGCTTTCCCTCATAACAGCTACCATAAATAAAATTACTAAAAAAGTAATAGAACTCCATCTTGCCTAAGTAACCTGATATTCTAAACCAATCCTCTGTATTGTCCGCCAGTCATTTTACTGTACTACTTGACTACTACATGACCAAAGATATGACTGCAGCTGCAGGTAGTATGACACACACAGAGTACAGCAAAACAACCACACCTACAAATAAAATCTTAAAATATCCACACCAGAAAAACAACATAAAAAAAAGATTAAAAAAAAAAAAGTCAAATTTTTGCTGGCAGCAAAACAACATGCTGAAACATTCTGGTCTCAATACACATTGAAATGATACCTACCTACACATTTTTAAATCAATCAAAATAATTCATTGTATTATCGTTCAATATGTGAGCTTTCGAAAATAACATCACAAACCCTAGGTAAAACATCCAGAAAAATAGCAAACATGTTTAAAGACATTTTACTTCACTGATTACAGTAGAACCAATGGAAGCTGTGCCTCTGTTAAAAATATCTCATGAAAAATATGCAACCACCCCCACCCCCCATTTTCTTCTCTTAAATGTATTTTAACTTTTCTAAACAATTTACTTCACTGTTGGAGCAACAGCAATGCACAGAGCCACATTAATAACTGCTAACTCTGTGTATAAATACCATCAAAAATCGATTTTCTAAAAGTATTAATTATTAATTTACTTCATCAATTTTTTCTACTCTGAATCACCACATTAAAAGCTTTAACATCTTCTCAAAATTAATTTAAATATCTAATATGTTCCTAATGCCTTTTGAAGGTAATACATCACTATTAAATTTTAATTATTTCTTCAAATATTGTATAACTACATTCCAGCAGGAGTAATTACAAGCTGCTAATTATTTTGCTGATAAAAGACATAAAAGCCAGGTGCAGCATGAAACAGATTATTGATTAAATATCTATTTATCTGTTTAGTTACTGATAATTGGCTATTAGTGGCGGCGCCCACAGGCTTAGCTCCTGTGCAGTTATGGTTGGTAATAATATCTTTGATAGGTTTTTGATTGGTTCCAGCAATGTATCTGTGACCTTGACCCGTCCACAGTGTACACAGTAATATGACCTGAACTGTGCATGAGAGGAGCACGAGAGAGGACTGCATAGCAAAATATAAAGAAGCATCTTACAGTGGCCTTATTTTACAGTTCACCTGGTTATTTATTGACTAACACATTAGCTTTGGTGCAATGGTTTTTGACCATGTGACTTCAGGAGCCCCACGGAAAAATCTGCTGAGACTTACCTTTAACCTTTGGAATGCTGCTCTCACTGTCCCTCCACCCACACACTAATCAGAATACTTTGCAGTTATGCCTCTGATCATGTAGGATTTTTTTTCTTGACATAAACACATTATGACGTTTCTTCTATCTGCAAAACAGCTTCAACATCGCGTTACCTCTCTCCTCTCATTACACAAAACAGCATACACTATCTGCCTCACAAAGCTCATCTTAAATGTAAATATTTTCTTTATGAGATTTGCGTATGATATCACAGTCAGTCATTGCCTGCAGGATGACAGAGATGATGCCTTCTATCTGCCATGCTGGCACAGTCCACAGAAGGTCAAACAGTATGCCCTCTTGTTACTGCTGGGGGCCACCCTGTAGTACTACACTGTGAGTAGGCTGTGCTGTAATCCATAAAACCATAAACCTCAGCTGTTAGAACTTGTCCAAACTGGTTGAGTCTCAGAAGGCGGTGACACTGAGCAGTCACAGTACCAAGGTTACGAGCAAAATGACACTGATGGAGTCTGTGTCTGTGTCTTTTTATCCTTGGATTCTTAAGATACTTTTTAATAGACTGATCCAACACTGATACTATATTTTAATTTGCCTATTATAAGAAAATATCACATGTGTTTGTGGCAGTAATGATACCATTATCCACCTTGACTTTAAGCAGTGTGGAAAGCTCCTTTTGGTTACAATCCAGGGCAAAGTCTGGAATCTGGACATGTTGAAATAATGGGACACCTCACACAAAACTACATCTAATATTTTTGAGTGCACCATTATACCCAGTGCATACCTTTGGTATCCTCTAAAATGTGATGTTCCTTTTGGGTTTGGCTGAGATCCTGCTGCCTCCTCATGGTCAAAATGTAATTTCAGATGCTGTAGGCTATAGTGCATTATTTCAAAATCAACTCATCAAAGGCTTTCATATACACAGAGTTTATGGAGCACAGACAAATGCACCTGGAGCAACGTCCTCCCACAGTGTGATGTACCATAGATTACATAGGCTAGAGTTTATTGTACACTGAAGCACAAAGGTGGTACTGAGTATCAGCTGGGGTCTCATGACACTCCTGACACACTGAACCACTGAAGAAATAATCATTAACAACTTAACAATTCACACATTTTTACCAAAAAAGGGATAGTACTGCAGCCTGACCAGCAGCATCCTGATGTGGATTATATGGATTTAATCTGTGTTTTTTTGTTACTTTTATGAAATTGATCTAGCAAACCACAAATGTTCATGAAACTGCTTATTGTGCTTCTTTAATAGCAAAAAAAGAAAAAAAAAATGCTGAGTGAACTTGTGATTCTTCTTAAAACTGTGTTCAGTTTCTTTGAGAGAGACCTGTATATGAGATTTTATGTTTTGCATCTTTACTACAAAGGTCCCTGTACTTCACATCCTTGATGTTCTATTTTAGTGTAATTCTGGAAGAACTGAACTAAATCAGAAATACAGATTATTTTTTACCTGAAAAACTTTCAGAGATTAAGTATTTTATTAGCCCGGGTTTGTATCTACAGGGTCCTGCCTTCAGGTTCCATATGGTTCAAACAACCTGTGCCAAGAAGACAGGCCACACTGCAACCTGAGAGGCAAAACCTGGGGCAAAAACAAACAAAAGAAGTACCTCTTGCAATGACTGAAGGCAATTCAGATGACCATCCAAATTTTCAGCAATGTCTCTCTCTCTGGACTATGATGGCAGGACAATAGGAGGACAATATTCAAAAAGATTTCAGTCTGTAAGTTAAACTGAAACTGTAAAAGTGACAAGGATGAAAATGTGATTTTGTTCTCTCCATCACCAGAGGGAATTAGACAGTTTAAACTGATTAAAGAAGGACAGCTTTTGTTATAGTATGTGCCATATATAGATAAGAGTTTGTGTCTTCTGACTCTGTATTAGAGATACCAGCAGGCACCAGTGCAGTTTTGTCTCTCTAGCTCCTCTTCTCTCCACTGAGTGGAGCTGCTGTGATGCTGTCAGGTCTGAGCAGGTTCCCACATTCACCAGCAGGTGGCAATATATAGAAGGTTTATGTTCATGTCATGGTTTGAAACAGCAACAGAACTTTGCTCATCAGTGTGATCTCAAATGTTTTTTTGCCTTATATACTTCATACTTAAAATATTTCTATAAGATGGAGATCATTTCACTATATTCATAAACTGATTTATTAAAAGACTGATATCTCCTTTTGTAACAAAGTAGAGAGTGAAGTGTTTGTTTTTACTTTACTGACATTGATAAGAAAAGAACAGCTCTCTCTTTAAAACCAGTGTGGATGTGATAAATGCCTCATTGTCAGTGTAGCAGATGCTTGTTTTCTCTTTTCACATTTGTCCCTTAATCCATCAAAACAAAAAAAAACATAATCAGAGTTTGATAGAATCACATCTGTGAGTTTTGTCCTGTATCAATCCCAAATGTAATTAAAGTGATAAATTAAGTGCTCTTTGGACACTGAAGACTGTTTGTGGATAGAATTATAAAAGAAAAAAATCTAAATCCAGTGATGAAAAGTAACTAAGTACATTTACGCCATTTCTACACTTTAATACAATGTTGAGGTATGATAGAACTTAGATCAAGTATTTTCTGCCTATATTTCTTCTGCTTATAGTTATACTTCCCATCCTCTGCACTTCACTGCTCTACTTTTACTCCACTGCGTTCATCTGACAACTTTGCAGATTCAGATTAATAATACAAAACCTTTTTGACGGTCAATTTGTCAAATTAAAAATGCAGGATTACTTCAGATGTAACCATGTCACTCTAAATATTTTAACTTTGCTCTCACCAGCAGAGACCTTCAATAAATCAGGCGTACATTAGATTGAATAAGTTTCTCTGCTGTCAGATATAGAGGACTGTTCTCACCAAACACACCACTAACAAGGCTACGTAATATGGCAACATGTTTTGGGTATTGATGACTTTGAATATAAGTGCAGGCATTGTAGATTCAAACAGTTTTGAGCTTTTTACTGTACCTTGTGTATCATCATGTTTTGTTTATGTTAAAAAATAAATAAATAACAGCCTGTGGTCACAAACTAGATGTACAGTATATTTGTCAAAAGTGGCTCAAAATGCTCCTGTTACCTGATGCAGCAGTCTGCTGAGGCCGTGCATCAAGGTAAACTATTGCTGCCATTTATCTGATGTGAAATGCTGCTTTCCAGCTCAGCTCCCACCCGAGTGTATCAGACAGTATGTTCACCAGTGCCGACACTTGGCCGACCTTGGCTGTGATTAATAGGAAACACTGGTTCATAAGTCCTCCACACATGGTGATGGGCAGCCATTCTTCACTCTTCTTATCACACAGCAGGAGGGATGAAATATGAAGTGGCACTGTACATTTTTATAGAGATGGGGAATCTTTCTACACTTTTCTCTCCCGTTTTTAGAGACATAAAGAATGCAGATGTGGGTGACACTGAGTAAAACACTGCTCCACCAATTTACATCCAGAAGTGCACTGATGAAAGACACACAAAAGTTTATTGTACTGTATAAACATTATATAAACATATGGTCCATTTTTATTTTGTAATGTTTTTCATTGATGACAGACATATCATTCTGTGGTTGACCCTGATGAGACACTTGAAAATGAACAGGAACAACACTGGAACCTCATTAGTTTTTTGATCGATTTGATGTCCTGTGTCCGGTAGATCCTCAGTAATGCATCATAACCTGAAGAGACAACAAGACTTACTGATGGATAAAATGTTTTAGTCATAACATTTCTGTGTCTCTGCAGACAGACACATGCACAGCTGAGGTGTTTCTAAGTGGGTATATTGATTAACTTACGTCACTGAGCCAGTCGGTGAAGGCAGAGGTGCGGGTGAAGACGGTGGGCTTCTTTACTTCATTGCAAACGCGAGAGGAAACAAAGCTGGTTACACCCTGGACGTACCACCTACCATCCTGACCCAAACAGTTCAGAGGACCGCCAGAGTCTCCCTAAGACAGAGCGAGAGAGAGACAGAGAGACAGTATAAGGTAGCTGACATTGTTCACAGCAGGTAGTTCAGCTCTGACAGGTATAAGTTGCTTTGCTTTTGATGCCTCACACACATTGCATCCAGCTACGACATCTCCTCCTGCACAGATCATGGTGCTCTTGACATTGATGCCCCACCAGTCGCTGCGGCTGCACACACTGTGCTCCACCACGGGCAGCAAGGCCTGCTGCAGCTTGTCAGGCATGGGGCCATGAGCTGACACACAGAGAGGACAGAGATGATCAGCAACACATATATTTGTACTTACACTGTGTGCAGCAAGCAGAGAGCTGTGTGACTTGACTCGTGACATATTTATCAATGAAAAAGTAAAGTGATTATTTTAACAGAATGCAACTGGGATTAGTAACTGTAATGAAACTACTGAATTTCATTTTGTTATTTCTTGCAGTACTCGTCACTGAAAAAGTAATCACATTATAAAGTCATGCACTTCTGCCCAACACTGGCAGAGAGTGCAGATTGTGGAATTGTTAACGTCAACTATCAACCAGCTCTAGGCAACGTTTCCACCCATCTGAGCCTGAATCCTATTAATGTTGTGTGCAGATGAAACACTGCAGTGATCAGACAGGATAACAGATGAGGATACAGTGACATTACTGTAAAGGTTGCCCCAGCCGGAGATGTAACACGATGTCCCATGGGTCGGGATCTCTCCAGCCTCTGGGAGACAGGCCACGCCAACGCTGTCATTCATGATGGGGCTTTTATCCAGTTTCAGCAGAGCCAGGTCATTGCTGTGAGAAAATAATTCCAGTTAAGTTTTCACTTATACTATGACATGCTTATGTTTGGGTAGGTTACAGTATCTTTTGCCATTATTATCAATATTTTGAATTTTCTTACTTTTTGTAGTATATGGGTAAATAGGTTACATTGCTTTTTTTTTTGCTTATACATTTTCTTTATATTGAAGGTCCTTATTTACAGTCATTAATCAACATACTGTACTTGTATGGAGACAGAATATACTCACCCATCAGCCACATGGTCAATGTCCCAATTTGGATGTACAATAATACGCAGAATATCTCTGATCTGTTCAGTGCCTTCCTGCTGGTTCATGTCGTGCTCTCCCAAGACCACGCGGTACACATCTCCTGGCCTGTCAGACAGCTTCAGTCATTTAGTAGCACATCGACCTGTATTATTTCCCTCACTGCATATTTCTGCTTCTCATTTGTGTCATATTACAAGTCAACATTGTTACTGTGCGCTTGCTGCAATAAACCTCTTGACCTCTGTCTCTAGCTCCCAGTTGTCATCCCCTGAATCACACAGTAGCTATCTCATCATATTGTTAGTCACCAGATGCAGTGTCCAGCAGTCAGCACCCAGCGAGGTCCAATCAGAGTTCCTCCACAAGTGTGATGGAAACGGCTGCCATGTTTCACCTGCAGGGAAATCTGAGGGAAAAAAGTAAACAATTAGGATATAATACTAAATAAGTGAAGAGTAAAGTGAATTTAAAACATAATTACCTGCCACGGCCAGCTATGAGGCCGAGCATCCTCTCCATTGACCACTCTGTTGGTATCAGGCTTGACAGCAGGTGTGCCACATCCAAAAGCTACAAACACATAATAAGGGCATCAATAACTGAGACTGAGTTTGTGCTTCATCTGAATGCCTGATATCTGTGTTTTGTAATAACTGTGCTGCTTCTTTATTCTGTCTGACGTCTCCAGCCAAGCCAAACTACTCACCATATGCTGCCTGAAGCAGCAGGAGGACCAGTGTCTGCAGCATGTTGTCAGATACATACTCTCATTGCTCGGTTCAACTCTCTTATACCACCTCAGTCTGTCTGTCAGCCCAAACACAGATTCCACTGTACGTCTGTTATCAGCACCCACAGCTAATTGTGGCTGGGAAAAACTTCCTGCTCCACAGATGCATCAGTTGGTCTGCCAGGACACTGGACTGATCTGCCGATGGAAAAAAAAATGTGAGCTTTATCAAATGCAAGTGAGATGAACTTAGTCTGTGCAATATGGACAAGATCGCCAATGTACACATGTTTCCATGCTGTACATACTGTTCATATGATGTGATGAATTTTCTGATTCAACAGAATAAAGCAGAAAGGAATAGAAAGTATAACTAAAAGCTTCAAATAACAGTACAGAATTAATTAAATCAAGAAAATATTTAGAATTAAGGACACAAAATAAGCTTTAGGACAGGAATCATGATGTTTACAAACAAGCACTTAGTTATAAAATTGAATGTGAAAATGTAGATGTAAGATTTCCATTTTTTTCTGAGCACTTTTCATATCCGTGCTGTCCTTACATTACACATTACAAAATAAAGAACATTACAATTTCAACTGGGCAAACTTCATCTGCTGAGGAGGATCATATGATGCAATTGAGAGACCAGTAGCTTGATCTCTGTCTTACTTTGATGCACCAATTTAGTGCAGTGTAGTCGTTTCCAGTGGTTAGAAAACATACAGTAGCTAGACTTGTATAACAGCAACAGTGAGCAATGGATTTTACATTTCTGCAGCACTGGGTAGTTAGTATTAGTGCAGCAATGATCAGACAGAATATTAATAGAAAAATACCAGGAAGAGGATCCTGCATTACTGCTTACATTATTTACATAGTGATAGCCTTTGCATAGAGCTGCATGAAAACCTGCAGTTGAACATGAAAACCCCTCCAGCTTGAACAAATAGAACAAACAGTTCCCAGAGTGAATGTGTTGGGTATGTGAAAATGAGAGTAGCTGCAGTAGCAAGTTCAGAGTGAGTGAAGAAGAAATCTGGGGAGAAAGCAGAGGGATGCAGAGAAACTGAGACGAGGGTTTAGTGTCGTCAGCTGTCTCAGTGCTCAGAGTGCTGCGAGAAATAAATTTTCTTCCTGCGACCACAGAACTGGATAGCTTTGGGTTACCTTCAAGAGAAACAGTCCTGTAACAACTTTCTCTCCTTTAATAACATGTTATACATTCACGGAGGGGCCCACGCTCCTGCTGAATCTGGACCCAATTCTTCACGCCTCACTCAGACTGTATCCTTTCCTCCTGAGGGAAACTAATATCACTCTCTAGAGAAGACGCCGTGCATCTATAAATTTCCTCTTTTAGGGAGCAAATCAAATCAATATTGCCGCAACAGCTACAAGGCTTTGCTTGTTTTCTCGCTGTGCTAAGATAATTCCCTCTACCAGACACTACATGAAGATTTATGAACCTGACATGTGCTGTATGTTTGCATAACATTGCAATGACAGAACTGTGAATAATTTGGAGGAGGACTGCAAAAGTTACAGCTCACAGTGAATTAACCAGTGATGCTGTTTACAGGAGGCCACTCAGGTGGGAATTGTCATTTATCATGAGTGAGTGTGTGCAGAACCATAAATACCAGAAACATATTTAACAGTTTCTTACATTTTACAACAACACTCACTCACAACACAGCACTGCATAATGAGTATTTCATTCTGGACTGGAGTGGTGTAGCAACTGACTAATTAACATCAATGTTTCAATGTTTACTTTATCGAAAATGTCCCGAGGAAGTGATTGCTGCATCGTATTACAATACATAACATTTTATAGCATAATATATTTGGATTTTATGGTGAAATAGCTGGAAAAAATTTCGTTTATTGTAAAATTATATGAGCTGTTCTTAAACTGCCTGCATCTATAACCCTTTTACTATATTTTCTTTTTGTTTAAAAAAAAAAATTTCCATCAAGACATTGTTCTGCTGAACTTCGTAAATCAATATTTCCAAAGAGAAATGCAGTTAGCCACAGGAGCAGGTCTGCTCTTTATTCAGTGGTAGCTCAAGACAGAGACAAATTATCTGAGACCAGCCAGCGAAGTTTAAGGCCAAGTATATATCTCCTAAGGTTTTCAGATATGTCAAAAATCTGACTAGTGCAGCCTGGAGAAAAAGGAAATGCTGCCAATTAGACCTTTGAAACATAAATCACATTTTACCACTCTGTCACATCAAGTGGCCAATATCCAGTTTCCAGTCACTGAGAAGAAGAATATCAGTCATTAATAGAACGCATAAAATAGGTTTAAAAAATGCATAGTGTGTGCAGCCTCTCATGAGTTAGTTCATCATATCACTTTTCACCACGAGAGGAAAATATGAAGCATGAAACATGATATTATTTGGTTGAAAGCACACTCTATACAGTATATCATCCAGTGATTAATAATATTTTCCAAAAGGGTAGAATATGCAGTATTGATGGAATAGTTTTACATTATGGAAGATATGCTTAGTCCCAAATCTGTATGGTAATTACAGCCAGCAGGCGATTAGCTTACAGTAGCTTAGCTTAAAAGTGTTGATTTAATGGTTTCTGTATGGAGTAAACAAAAAAAATATGAATCAATTCCTGAGTTTTAGAGATGCTAGTAGAGCTAGACATATTAATTTTTGTTTGTTTCCCCCATGTTTACAGTCTTTGTGCTAAGCTAAACTAACATATAGTATTTAACAGACAGCACATCCTCTGAAAACACAGGAGGAATCACAGAACTGGATGGTACCAAAATAGCCATGGGGAGCTAAAAAGACTTTAGTAATGACTGATCATAAAATTTAATTAAATTCAACAAATCATTATGAAACTCATGTACAATAGTTAGACTATTATACATCTTATACATCATATACATTTGTCAATAAGCTATAGCCATCAGCCACTTAGCTTAGCACAAAGATTACAAGCCTACAACTAGCCTAGCTCCACCCCCAGCCTATTAGTACCTCTGAAAAATACCAATTAACATGTCATATGTCACTGCGGAGACATATTCATATTTACTTCACACAGAAACTGTTGTTTAAAAACAACACATTTTAAGCTAAGCTAAGTTAATCAACTGCTTGTGTTAGCCTCATATTTAGCGTCCAGACACAAGAGTGGTATCAATCTTCTTACCTAACTCTCACCAGGGAAGCAAACAAGTGTGTTTCTGAAAACAATAAACAATTTCTTTCATGTAAATACAGCACATTTACATGTTTTTTTTTTTGTGATAATTTGTAGCAACACTAGACAATTTGATTCAATTTTGTGATCAGTCATTTCCATGCCTTTCTTTGGCTCCCCTGGGCTATGTTGGTACCATCCAATTCGACTTCCTCTGCGCTGGCAGAGGCTGGTTGCTGGTGATGAAGAAGCAGAGTGAAGTCTGCCTTAAGGCTCTAGTCAGAGATGATTATGTCTGCTCTGCACAAACTGCAGCCTTCAGGTTGTTTTTTTTTTTTTTTTTTTTTTTTGACATGCAGTCCTGTTCTGTTTAACTACAGAGGCTCTCTGCTCTGTTCTAGCTCCTCTTCTCTGTCAGGATGGAATGAGATGGGTTTAATCTAATTATTGCAGCAGATGTTGGTTCTGAGCACTTTTTTAAAACATTTACTCAGCCATGAAAAGTTGAATGAGTGTAATATTTTTTCAGCAATGGCCTATTTCACACTTAGCTGCACAGTCTTTCTCAGTTGGAGGCTGCTCCACTGAAGGTTAAGTGCTTTATTCAGTAGGATCTCACCAGTGGAGGAGTGTCTAATTTCAAATTCATTTCTTACACTATACATGAAGAATTAGAAGAATGTTAAACATTATTGCTGTTATCTGTGTTATATGTTGAGATGTCACTTTACATTTGGACCCACTTGGCCACAGTTCTCAGGTTCAGGTCACCCAGGGATGTTAACAAATGAAAAGTGATATTTAAGTTTGTTGTTGGAAGGTTGATGTCGGGGCTAGAAAATCAAAGCCAAATTTGTTTTGCCCTCAAGTGTCTTGTTCTGACTGTGGAATAATGGTGGGGTCATTGTCAGGAGGAAGAACAACTACAAAGTAAATGTCTTTGTTGTCTGCCGTGGACCCTCAAGCCAATCAAACAAAAAAGAAGAAAAGAAGCCATTCATAACAAGGCAATTAGAGCCCATTCTGATAATTGGCATTGATAGATGAAGGAAACCTAAATCCAAATAAACTTAGTCCCCCTCTGGGCCAAGCAGCTGGAGCTTCACTGATTCTTCACAGGAGAATCTATTCCCTCTCTCTCTTTGTCTTTATCCATCATCATCTTTTAATTCACACTTTGTCTGATGATCCAACCTGAACACCTTGGACCCCCACCGGCTAGTTCAGAAACTGTGAATTTTTACTGGTAATCGACTCCATTTGGGCACCTTGAGGATCCTGCGGCGACACTCTTCTGTTTGATTCATTGCCTGCCTGTTTTTACCTCCTCTTACTCCCCTCTCCTTGCCTGCTGCCTAACTAAAACCTTGTTGGTCAAATTAAAAACAGTTTAGCCTGCTGCACTGGCTTCCATCACGAGCCTATAAACACAAAGTGCTTTGGTCATGTAAGACAGCAGCACTATGATTATCTTTGCTCCTTTAACTCACAAATCAAACGTGGGTTCAGCTGAAGGCCCTGATATAATAGAAGCATTTTATTAAGGACAGTGAAAACGAGAGGCCTAATGTTTTATGGCGGAAACCAGCTCTATTCTATCACAAGGAAGCAGCATCTCAGGCACATGGAGAACAGATCTGGATTGCTGTTTCAGAGATGGAAAGACAATGAAAAACAACTTGACACTGCGACAGCCAAAACTGTAGTGACAGATGGAAATGGATTCAGTTCATGTGCGAGATTTAGGGGTAACACTTTTTGGCACTAACCTTTCAGCGGTTTCTGAAAGTGCCACCTGGTTATTGTGAGATTAAATTGAACCGAACAGATCCATAATTCAGGGTCCGAGACATCAAAAGGAAATCGACATAATAAGGCTTAATCGCTAACTTTCTGATGGCTAATGACCCCAAAATTGACTGTCGGGTTAGATTAGACAGCTCAGTGCCTAACACTAACCTACTAGAGCTGCAATGAAATACGCTACTGAATTTTACTTTCAAAGGGAGGTTTCAGAGAAATTCAGAGATGCCAGCAGAGGAATAGTGACAGAGAAACACCAGACAGGGAAAACTGAGAGACTGTCTTTAGTCTCTCTCTCCCACAGAGGCTTAAATTTCTTGGCTGTGACTGATGGACAATAACAAGGAAGCCCTCCCTACACACAACCCCTCCATATTTCATAGTTATGTGTTGTCATCATGGTTCTCTTTTTGTTCTTGTAAGACGTGGAACACTGTTATTAGACTTCAAACAAAATGGAAAAACCACATGCAGCAGAACTTACATTTCAGACAGTCTTTGATTGTCAAAATACATATTTAGATATTCTTTAATTTTTTTTATCAGCCATGCTAACTAGAAAATACAGTAACTAAATTAGCTGCAACCTCGCAAGCATTTGTGTTTCTGTAAGCTCGAATGTGGATGTGTCAGCATGGTATTGCTGCTGAGAAGAGTGGCAAAGACTCATTTTTTCAGGAAACGCCCCCCCCCCCCCCCTTATTTTTCATTTCTCTGAATGTGTTGGGTTCATAATGGGGCCACTGACCAACTTGAGCTCACCTCACACTCCCACTGACACCTGCAACACCCCTGCAAATTGGCAGGCGGCAGTGGTTTAATATACTGAGCTGTGAAGACTTCATAAATCTCTTGCAGCCTGGCTAATGGCAGCTTTGGACAGAAGGCCACTCCAGATGCAGAGTTGTTTTTTACTTGCAAATATAATATCTTTACTTATCGCATATCCTACATTTAAAAATAAAGATGCTAGACAATGAAAACCCGTAAAAAGCAAGAGGACTAATACTTAACACTAATAATAATACTTTAAAATGATGCATTAAAATAGGCGTAGTTTTCTGGATAAATTACAAATGAAAAGCTATTAACATGATTTAAAGACACAATTTAGAAAATCTTAAGCTATTCCACACAGAAATATCCTGTGTACAGCTAAACATTTTAAAGCCTGTTGGCAATCACAAAGTGTAAGTGTGTAACTCTAGACGACCTTGCAGTCACATGGCCAGCAGCACCAACGTGTTAATGAAAGTGACACGCACTCAGTTCAACCTGAAACCTGAGGCTTAAACAAATACATACAAATCACTGGACTGATGTGTCCAACACCACCTCCACAGTGCCTGGTCTCAAAGACGACATGGGAAAGAGCAGCCCCCCCCGTCCTTACAGGTAAATACACCTGTATATTTATAATTTTATGCAAACATTATATAAATATTGTCACAAAGTCGTTGACATAAAGTTGGAGCCTGCTGACGGCTGGTGCCTCCACAAATTTAGAGCAACGCACAAAGAGCTCTCTGTGTGACGTGTAAGCATTCACACATGCTCTCACACTTGAGAACACTGTGCACTCAAACACATACACATACATTGTGTTGGAATCGTGCAGCCGTTAACATTTGTAACCACATTCAGAATTTGCGCAGCAGATCTGACTACAAAGTGTTTTCATTAGGTATATAGCAGACTTCTGATTTCTCTTCTAAATATTTAAATGTCTCTGGATTCATCTCATGTTTCCCAGGTGGATTTATTTTTATTATTTTAAAGGAAAAGTCAGTATGCGTCAGGGGTCAGGAGTGTGGCGCTGAGCATGCCATTTTTCCAAACACAAGCTGAGTGTGTGTTAGGGTCCATGTGCTAGTGATTTCACCACTCTCCTCTGTGTATGCTGGGATGACAGGGGCTGAGGTCTGGACGGCCCGGTGCCGGCACCATCACTGTCAACAAGGACCCGAACAGTTGATAAAAAGAAGGAGAGCTGGCTGCTGATTGGCTGTTGTCCTTGCAGAGGTCCAACACCAACGTGTCACGCTCTCTTCAGACTCAGAAGGTTATTCTGAGGACAATCTTGCAAAGTTTTTGTAAATGAAATATTTCATTTAGATTTTTGGCAAAATATGTTGGCATTCAGCAGATTAGGAGATTGATACCACTCTCATATTTCTCCATCAAATACAACGGTACAGCAAGAAGGTTAACTTAGGTTAGCATAAAGACTGGAAAGAGAAAGAGAGGGAAAAGGCTAGCCTGGCTTTGTCCAAAAATTAAAAAAAAACAAACAAACAAAGTCATTGCACCCAGCTAAGAAACATGACCCCCATAAAACCACAAATTGTTGTCAATGCAAGGGAGCATGATATTTAGATATATATATATATATATAAGATATGCCTGATATATATATATGCTGATAGATTTTTTTTTTTTTTTTTTATGCCTTTGGACAGAGCCAGGATATCTGTATTCCTGTTTCCAGTCTTTATGCTAAGCTAAGCTAACTGGCTGCTGGCAGTGCATCAGAACATGCAAATATGATGTATGGACCTTCTCATCTACCTCCCACAAAAAAAGTAAAATGTCAAACTATTTTTTTTAAAGATTTAAAACTTCTGGCTGAAAATTCTATTTGTATTATAAGTTTGCTAGATGCTATCAGTCTTGAATGCACCAAGTTTATACGCCCATGTTACTCTAATCCAGATTTGGATTTTATACAATTCCAGTAGCTCCATTTGATGAGATGAGTCAGTTTTTAACAATTACTGAGAGCAGGTGCAGACTCCCTCTTGGACCTCTGGAGTCCAGGATGTTGCCGTCTGTCTTAAGGTGTCTCTGGTGTTTGTCTGGCTCATCCAGACAGAATTCTCATAAGACCTGTTGTGGCCCATTTGTCTCCTTGCAGATCCCTTTCCGACAGATTCTTCTGGGGTTATGTAAGTCTTTGGGTGTGAAGAAAAATTTCTCCAAATCCCAGTGGATGTGCATGGGGTCATCTGATTAGGGAATGACACGCTGTCGGTCTGAAGAATGTTATGACAGGATCCACATCCTTTTTAGTGCTGAGCAGATGTTCCAAATTATACTATGAGCAGTATTAATCTTTTCTATAACCAGGGAGGGAAAAGGTGTGAACAGCAACTTCCACTAAAACACTGGATTTATTATGATAGCAAGAGCTATTCATTTTCTAATGTCTGTTCAAAGTCAGAGCATTGATATTTACCATCCACAGATGTGCTGCTGCTTTAATGCTCTAATGTTTACTGATGAATGACATTACACACTGTTCACATACACTTGCTGCAAACATACTCTGTGTTTGTTTGACCTGTAAAGTCTTAAAGGTCTTGGATGATTTCTCCAAGTTGATCCAGAAGGGGGCACTGTCTCAAAAGGCATTACCCTCGTTACACCACCAACCTCTACTATGTGTTATTGCTCTGTGACAAGTATTCAAGGCTTGTACAAAATACATCACAAATTTAATGCATCATATACAATAAAAATGGCTTTAACTCTTTTTAAGCCCACTTTATAGAGAGTCTGGACTATAATTCATTGATAATGGAAACTTACAGTATACTTACAGAATTTTTGACGCCTAAAAAAGAAATTTGAGCTCTGAATCATATAGCTCTTATTTATGAGGCCTGAGGAAAGAATTTTTTGTTTAGTTTTTCATTTTAATGACACTGGCAATAGGAGAAGCCCCAAAGAGGCCTGACCTCATCATAGTTAGCAGCTCCTGTGTTCGTGTGGCTCACATTTGCACTTTTATTGTCCGTCTGTTCTTGGTTTTTGGCTAAACCTGCTTGTGCTCACACAAGTGTTCTGAGATCATATTTGGATGTCAGAGTAACAATCCTCCTGAGCAGCGTGTTGAGAATGTAATTGGGAGTTTGCTTTCACGACAACCGAATTTCATCAGTTTCTGCTGTGTTTTTAGGGTTCCTCTTTCTTGTTTAGGGTTGATGGTGATTCCAGTACTAGAAACCCAAGAAGATCACCCTGCTTTAATGCGGTCATAAGTGCAGGTGGTTTTAACCGTGTGAAGGAGTGGTGAAATGCCTTAACACTCTCCAGTAGATGGTGGTAGTGGGTAACTCTACAGGACATTTCTGCACTGCAGAGGATACCTGAATTTGTTTACCTAGTAATCAAGGTAACACAATTCAAGTATGTATTTTGGGAACACATTGTTGTGATCAACTGCACATAAATGAATTTTCGTAAAAACCTGTTCTGGAGCCTGTAAGGCACAAAATGTAAAAGACTAAAATGTACATGTTCTAAAAACAGAACATAGGTGCCACATTCAAGGTTATGACAAAGTAGGTAATAGCCTGTAAAACAACAGTAATCCTTGCCAGAATTAAATTTTCGTATGTCTGTAGCATGCCATACAAGGGAAAACACTGACAAGCTAACAATAGCACTTAATATAAGCTAATGTGATTTATCTGGCAAGTTGCAGCTCAAAAAAGTCAAACATCCAGCTAGATAAAGACCCGTTTTTCTCGTAGCTGCGGAAACAAGACATAAAAGAAGAGTGAATATTGGACTTCTTCAAGATGTTTGGGAAGTATTAGAAACTCATATTGAATGTCTGCTAACAGGTTAGCTATAACATCCTGCTGCAAGTGAAACTGTAGCGAGCCTATGTATCCCTTAATAGTAAAAAAGAAATAAATAGAAATTTGATTTTTTTCTAATTTCTTAATTTATTTAAATATTTAAATATTTGCTATTTGTTAAATATTTGTTAGCTTGTCTTGTTTGCTGACATTCATTTACAGCCCTAGCATTTAGGAGCAGCAGAAATGCATATTATCACGTTGTAGTAGACATGGTGAAAATGTTACACATTAGCAGACATAGAGCAATATTAAAGTTAGAACAATATGCACTTGCTTTGTGGCTCTGGTCTTCCACTAACTGCAGAGGGAAATATCTGTCTTTTTAGCAGCTAATTGCAACACCATGCTAGTTGCTGACTGGCTATTTTGCCATTTGGTTCTGGGAAGTTACCGTACAGTGGGGTTTTAGAGCTTTTTCAGTGAAAACAGCTGCTCGCAGTGGCTGAACATGATGTTGATGAAAGAAACTGGGGCGAAAAGTAAAGTCGTGGCCTGTATAAGCAAAATAATGAGCTGAAAGATGCTAAAACCGTCTGTAGAACTGACTGGAACTCCAGAGTCTGGATAATTCTCTGTGGGTTCATCACTACGACCCCTTTAACCTTACACACAGTCATTTGATCTGTGGTTACTATAAAATATCGATTAGAGCAGCTTTAATTTTATGAGAAAAGAGGTTTAAGCTCGTAATTTATAGTATAGAAGTAGTAAAATCAGCAATGAACAGTAGACACTTCAGACATGCTGTGTTCAATTTCTGAGGCGCAATGGAGGCCACTGAATAGACCTACTGGCTGAATCACATCAAATTTCATATGAGATATTTGGAAAATCATTGTCTGATTCACATCTTTGATACTTGACAAAAGAAAACTCCTCTTTTGCTGAGCTCAGACTTTATAGACAAGGCTCACCTGTGAATGTTCAAATGAAGAACTCTCACCAAGAGGGGAATGTTTTCATAAGCTAATGATTTCCTCTGTGAATGAAAACACGCACACAGGAAACTGAATTCTTCATACCTGTTACCATGCCCATGCTGCTTAAAGTTTAACTCCGTTTCAAGCTCATGTTCTTCCAATTTTCTTTAAAGGCTGCAAATCCAATTGATACCGTTCCTAACTAAGATAAAAGAGGCAGTTGTTTTGGTCTGATGTCATCTCTAACAGTAATGAAATTGTCTCAGTGGGGGGGATCTGGTAAAAGTTTAACACAGATGAAATTTACTGAGAGTGTATCTGGATACAAAGATGTTGGTTTAAACATTTATTGAACAGATGGCCTCTGATGAAAAAACAGCTTTAATAGGTAAGATATTTAAACATCTTCATGCCAGATGAATTTTTACTGTCTTTGATGGGTTTTTTTTTTTTTTTTTAATGTCAGCCGTGGAATATGTCAGAAAAAGCTTGTGAAAAAATAATCTATTATTATGTGCACCAAAATCCTTGGTATTATCCTATTCTCCCTTTAATTTCTATCAATTTAAATAATCTTTCCACTGCGTGTGTCTGTATGAGTGTGTGTATTTGTCCATGGGTATATGACCCGTGTCTAAATTGTCAACAGGATTATTTCCAGGAGGTCATAATGAAACACAGATCATTTCATCACAGCATAAACTAATAAAGGAGGACAAACAACCGCTCACGAACATAATCAAACCTGACGACAAGTGACAGGCGAGCATTAGCTGCATTTCACAAAATTAACATTTAACTCTCCGACAGGGCTAAAAGTCACATTTGAAAGGGCTATGAGTAGTTCATGGAAGCGATTATGTAGCTGGCCTGTGGCCCTGTGAAGACCCTAACAGAGACACAAGGTCAGAGGTCACGCAGACCATTAGCAGCCTCATTATGAGGTTTCGCTCCACATTTACATGCTGCAGATAGAACACAACCAGACCTAGAACTGAAACAAAGACAAGATCAGGGCCCTGAAAGTCATCAGGAACACTGCAGTAACACACTTGTATGTATGTGCGCGTGTGTTTCTTTAAGAGCATTAGCCACTTGTCATCGTTTTCCCCCACTTCATTAGAGATCTATCTCTGCAGAGAGTGAGCTTTATGTGGCAGCTGAATACACCCCAGACTGAAATTCATCATAATCCAGTTGATCTCTGAGATGTTTGCTCGAGCTTTAGTGAGCTTGATTTCACTGATAACCCAGTTTGCGGAGGCTTAGATGTGCAATAGAATGTGTTGCAGAGTAATCTTAGGAAAGAACATTATGAAATGCTTAGCTTAAAGAGTTCAGGGTTGAGTTACTTTTATCAGCTAACAATAGCCCTATGTGATCATACGATCCTCTTGATCTCCTGATAATTTAAGCAAAATGAGAGATGTGTTTGTAGTGTCCAGTGTCTCTGGTGGCGCTGGTGTGGATTAGGAAGCGAGGAACTCATGTTTCATATTCATGAGCCAGTGGGGGATGGTGTGGTGAGAGGAATTTCACCCGCCTCACTTGTCCACTATTGCTTGTGTATTGTCACACTTTAGAACATGCACAAACCTGCGCACATGCACACACACACACACACACACACACACACACACACACTCAGGCACACAAAGCCTGTGGAATGGTTTGTGACTCTAATGGCCCTTCCTTTGGGGCAACTTTTAATTGTTTGGTCATCGTCTCCATGCTCAGTGTGTCACAGTCAATAAAGCCACATTAGAGGAGACAGGAGGTGAGGGGTGAGGGGGCCGACACAGGGGGTTAGGACCTCGGCGTGGAGAGAATATAAAGCGTCTAAAACCCTCCCAGAGTGGCATTCTCCTGCTATCAGAGCTCTCTGGAGGACGGGCTGTCACTGTGGCCCATTGTGAGGCCAATGACTCATTCTTACTCAGGGAACAACTTTTAAAAAAGTCCCAGGGATTTCAAAAAGTGGGGACAAACCTCTTGGATCTGCTTCAGCTGATGTGTATGTGTGCATTTGCATGTGTGTACACCGATTTTAAATTAGAATAGGCTAAACTGCGACACAAAACCATATCTTTCATTTAGCCAATCAAATCCAAACATCACATAATTCTTGATCAGATATCATTTACCTCTTGCAAACCATATAATTTTTGGTAATCTTTGCTAATGCGTACAAAAATAACACAGAGCCTCTCAGGCAGAAAATAAACCGAGCAGAGATTTAATTTGGCTCATATGTTGCAGCAAAGGGCTTTTACATGCATGGCTGCAGCTCTTTATTTGATGTAACTCGCTTTTAAGCTGCTGTCAGTGATAGCCATAACATGTCACCAGAACCTGGGAAGTGTGCGATGGTGACTGCGATAACCCCACACTGTGGCTCAGCCTCAGAGATCCTGGGCCTTAACTGTCACTCTGCATCTGCAGACCACCAAGCTAGTCCCACTGACCTCACTGTGACCTCCCTGTGACCTGCTCCACCTCACTGTCATGAACTCTGCTCACCACACACCCACCTATCTGTCTAATGGCAGGCCTGGCCACTGTTCTACTAGATACTTCACACTCTTACCATTATGAGTTCTGTGTTCATCCTGAGCTCTGCTCGTGTTAAGAACATAGTTATTGTTGTTTCAGTGTAGAAGCAGTGTTATCTGACTGCAGATGGATCAATAGTAAAGATTTTATCATGTAACCTTTAAGTTACTTTTACTGTATGGTGCAATCAGTGTATTTGAGTAAATCTCAATAGTTTTATGTTGGTTGTCACATAATATATTTGACAGAGGAAGTACACAGAAAAGGAACATTATTCTAACTGTAAAACCATGCAAATGTTCATTTTTAAAGACCTTAATGCATTTATTATATGAATAAGAATGTATTTGTTTAATGTAAAATTTTAATTTCTATTTTAACAGTGCCTTCACGGAACCTTCCTAGTTTCTCACAAACTTACATGCACCATACCTTTCCTTCTTTGGATGAAGAAGAATAGTACTTCTCTCTAAGACGCTGCTTATTGTGTTAATTGTGCTACATGCTCTGTTCTTTCTCTTGAAGGAAGTTTCTTGGTCCCAAACCTCAAGTCAAAGTTCAGCTGGACTCTGACAGCTGCATGCTCCAATCGTAACATGGTCTGAGCATGGAAGTATTTCATACCAGGACCTTAACTCTCCCAAATAACCTGGCAGGTTAGCCTGCTGGCTCTGGTGTCAAGATATGTATGCAACCCCAAGTACTATCACTGCTGTCACTGCAAAAACATACTGTTTCAATAGACATCACAACTAGTTTGGAGCCAATCATGGTCCAGTATGCAACTTACACAAGAGCCTGTACGAACGACTTGTCAGTGAGATAGGAGACATCTTGTGTCCAGAATTTAAACATTTGAAACAAAAACATTTGCATATTAGCGCATTAGATTCTGGATTTTTCCATGAGTGAGAAGGTGTAATTTTTTGTGTAAGAATTTCTTGTGTGAATGTAGTGTATAATTTGTCACTTTACTTTCAAAAATGCGAATTATACACATTCTAGTGGGATTTCATTTGACAGACTGTGGACAAACTTTACCAGAACAGTTAGACATTGCATGTTTCACCCCTTATGTTAATTTTTTTTTGTTGATTACAATTATATAACTTAATATTCTTTACCTGTTCATTTCTATTAAATATTATCCCAGCCCTTACATTCACATTCATACCTGTGGGAAAAGAACAGCAAGTCCTTATTCTCTGATGAAACACACCAGTTTCTCCCATTTGACTATTTGGAATATTTATTTATTTATTGTTGTTGTTTTGTGTAAACTGAATATGTTTCATGTAAATCCATTCAGCATGCAGTGAAAAGAAATGACTAACACTGATGGCATTTTTAAATCAAAGCCACATCACTTAAATTAAATTAAATCAAAATAATTGTCTGCATGCCTGATCTGATAAACAATGCACCAGACTTGTATGAAACAACTCGTATGCGAGGATCAAATATGACAATGTATTGCTGGTAGTAGTATAGCCATGATGCAAATCTGCCTTTTGTGTATATACTGTATACTTTTAATGTAGTTAAAAAAAAAAGAGTTATTGATGATTATCTGTGAATGTGAATGGATATGTGAACCACCACTGGGAGGTTCTGACTGGGAACTGAACAAACTGAACACAGACTAGATTATAGGATTTAACTGGTGCCCCTCCCTGCTCAGTGTCTGAGGACAAGTCTCTGTTAGACACATAACTCAGAAGTGGTTTTTGGACATACTGTTCACTCCATATAAATCCTGGTCGTTTTATGAGCCCCTGGTTTACTAAAGCTGTCCCCTTCTCACACAGACAGACAGACACACACACACACACACACACACACACACACACATACACACACAAACAGCCCAGTAAAGACTCCAGTGGGAACGTCATACATTTCGTCCTGATTTGAAACATCAAATGTGTCTCAAGTGATACTGTAGTTATGTAGCTATCTTAGCATTCAGTCTCACCACACTGGTCGGCCCTCACCATGTGAAGCTTACCAGCATACTTTTGCACCAACATGGCAAGTTAGCACTTTGCCGTGGTTGAAAGTTTGAAGCCACAATCTCAGGTTGGTCCTTGTCTTGTGTGGCCTGCAGTTTAGAACCCACCTGCCAAAATAATTTACGATCCTTTTAAGAGAAATACTGCCCAGGATCTTGAAGGCTGAATTTCTGGCCCCAGTGCTGCTACAATATTTCACGATTATCAGGCTATTCCTGGCGGCATCATAAAACACCTCATATTACCACACTTCCCTGTCTGTCTCTGCCATGGTCTTTTTTACACCCTCTCTGTGGTGGGTCACGATTTAAGGTGTTTTGAGGAGGCTGTATTTTCTTCCAAACTCAAAATTGGCCCATGCCACAAGGTTGTCACATTCATATCATTGTCCGTATCTCCTTTAGGTGTTTTCAGTACAACACATATTGTATGTTTTGCTGACAGTGATGCTGATGTGGAAAAAAGGAAGTTAAAAGTCGCAAAGGGACGGCCCACAACAGTGTTTCTCAGAGAAGTGTTTTACCGGCAGGCCTTTCAGTAAAGCGATATAATACTGCTGTTGATTTTAGCTCGCTGTAGACGAACTGCAGTTAGCCCAGTCAATAGCAGTGTTCAAGGCCTCTCCATCATTCTCTGTGAGCAGACCTGCGACTAGCTCGTAAAGCCGCTCATAAACTGACACTAACAGAGCTGGCGCTGCCCAAATACATAAAGCATCCAAAGCAACACACAAACATTAACTGCACAGTATTAACAACAAACTCAAAGCACCAGCGGTTCTTTTCACCTGAATAAGGCTATCAGGGTTCACATGATTAAAGAGGCTTTAAACTGAATGTTTAAACTTAACTGCATTAAAACTTTATATTAAACTGTCTTTTTAAAGTTTTGCACTTAAAATGTCATTGCTGTAAGAGGTGACCCATGAATCACCCTAAAGTGATTCGACTGAGAGCTCAAAATCAACAAAAAAGACTAAGTGGTGGGCTGAATTAAGACATAAAACCTCTTTTGTGAGATGAAATATTATAATCTTCCAGAGTATGGGGAGATTGACCTGTCAAGCCTGCACTGTATTGAGCAAGGGCTCAATATTAGTTTAAATAATAGCCCATTTTGAATTACTTAATCCTGCCATTATCTGAAATAAGAACAACTGGCCAGACCCAGTGACTGCTTGGCTGGGAATCTGTTTTGTGTCTTTGCTTACGGTTTTAATTGTAACAAGCTGAGGAGAGAAAGTAGAAAGACTGAAATCTATTATGCCAATGTCACTCGGGCAAGCATTCCCATCGGAACATCACAGCAAAGAGAGGTCTTTAGGTGCAGATTCCCACCAGAATGGCACAGAGTCCCGGCCAGGAAAGCCAAAGGCAGGTCTAAAGAGAAACAACCTCATTTTACTGGAAAATTGTTAAATTGAGAAATCTATGAAGCACAAAGATTGCAATCAAATGGAGCAACAAATGAAGCAGACAAAAGGGGTCAAAGGTTTTTGTTTTTTGCTGTGAATGGAGGCACGGTGACTGAGGAATGAAGACAGAGCAGCATTTAAGGGCCCACAAAGCTGTGCATTTAAATAAACAGGGTTACGTCCTTCTCCTTTGGGCCCAATGAAGTCCATCAAAGAACATGGTAATGCCCCACTGAATGGACGCAAGGACTCCCAAACTCTTGCATTTTCACTTCGTGTGAAAGAATGTGACATAATAAACACAACCTCCCCCCACATGAAAAACAGACATAAACTGAGCTTTAAATATTTGCTGCCCTGGTTACAACTTTAAATCATTATTGAGGTTGCCATGTGGGCCATTTGGCAGGCTGCAGATGTCATTATTTGCGGGAAATTAATAAGTAATGTTGTGCCCTCAAGTAGTAAAAACAATAATACAGGAATCAATAATTATTGCTGCAGGGCAGAAATACTCCCTAACAGCAGTGGAAAATGTGTCAACTCTGTTGTAGTCAATAAAGTTGTGTCTACTCAGCTTCCAGGACAATCTACCGATCCTGCCTTTTCATTTTCTTTATATTTTACCATAACAGATGGTGATGGAGGAAAAGTTCAGATTCTTTACTGAAATGAAACTAGTAATAAAATATAAAGCACGTAAAAGTCCTGTAATCAAAATTTTACTTAAACTGTCATTGATTTTGGCCACATGGAGTGGGCACAAAAAGTGGTAAACACAGCACTGACAAAGTATCACCTAAGCATTAGCATTTACATCTGTTTATAGTTGTGTTTCCTGGGAATATTTCCAATATTTACTCTCCTTTTAGCTCTGCTTTGGTCTCCACCTACTACCGAGGGGAATACCTCCCTCTTAAGCTGCTAAACGCTCCACTATGCTCAGTAACTGATAGCTATGTTTAACTGTCTGCTGCTTGGTGCTGAGCAGGTTATGTACAGTGGGTCTACCAGAGACTTTTCAGTGTTTTTTTTTTTTGTCTTTTGTTTTTTGTCTTAAATTGAGCGAGTGGTGAGACTGAACCTAAACATAAAAACTGCACAAAGTAAAGGAGAACCAGAACTGTGTGCTAAAATATGCTAAGATGCGCCATAAAGCTGAGGGGAAGTGCAGGTTCATGAGTAAAGTACACAAGCAGAATTTCAGCTGGTCAAGATTTTAGCTAGTTTTGATTTGAATTGACTTGAGTTGTTTAATCTCTAACGATGTTTAATAGTTTTTTTTAAAGCATCATTTGTGTTGTGTGTAAAATGTAGGTTTTGTGTGAGTGACTAACCATCTCTTTAGGTTTAGGAGTTGTATTTGTCAAATAAATGCAATGGAGTTAAAATGCATTCTTTCTGAAATTTAATGTACTGTGAGTATAAAGTAGTAAATTAGACAGACTCCAGTAAAGTGCACATCTTCAAAATCATATTTAAGTACAGTGCTTAAATGTTCTTATTTGCTACACTACTGAAAGGTCACTGAACACAAACCATCATTCACACAGAGAAATATTTGACCAACTTAATCCTATGCTCCAAAGTGAGCCAAAAATCAAGAACAAGAGAAGATTTTATGACCCTGAACAGATGTTATTTTTCTTGCTCATCTATTTGTGAGAGCATGAACATACACCATTGCATGGAGGAAATCTTGTTTATGATGCAGGCTCAAAGACTGTGGGTCAGTCCGGTCTAGAGACAGGTGTTCCCAGCCAGCTTGGTCCCAGCTGAGCCGCAACATAGATGCAGCTCTTTCGCTCTGCAAAGCATCTACATTCCAACTACTTTTAATTTTATAAGAGCCTGGGGGCCACTAGACCCACTCTGGCTCTGGATCTATGGCGTATGGTCCTGGATGCTCTCCATGGACCCGAGCCTTACACACACATTATCCTGTGTAAATACTGCAGGCCAGGCCCAGCTAGGGCCAAATTGGGTGGCAGCGTGGTGCTGCGCTTCAACTCAGACATCTGTTCATTTAACAGTTATCTACCATTGAGCCCTCAGGTCATCTCATTTGGCAAGACTCTTTGTCTCAGTTAAGGAGACAGAGGGAGTTGTATGTTATGATCCAGTTTGCCAGTTCGCTAAGGGTTATATTTTATTCATATAAAAGGAAAGATGCACAACCTTCTGGGAATTTTCATCCCTTTTGTAGGTGAAGAAAGGCTACTCAGTAGTCATAAACAGGGAGCAGTTAGATGATTGATTTACATACATAAATGAGTACGTAGCATGTTTCTCTCTTGCTTTCTTCTTTCTGCAGACACAGTATCTGTTGGGTGTGATCGCGCTCTTCCTCTTATAAATGATTAAAACCCTCATTAGTGTTAGGTGATATGGCTGCAGTGGAAAAGGTCTTGGAGAGAGACAGAAAAGAGAAACAGAGGATGGAAAAGAAGACAGGAAAATGACTGGGCAAATAAAGGGGGGTGCAAGTAAGAAGAGAGGAAAAACAGATTGAGGTGAGGGAGGGGTGGAAAAAGAATGGGCAGCAGGAAGCAAAAGGGTGGGGAGAAACAGTGTGGTGAAACCGGCATGGGGAAAGAGATGATGGATTAATTGAACAGATTTGAAATTTAATGTTGATGGCAATGGACAAGAAACTTCCAGCTGGGTATCTTTCAAGAATGCAACATTTTTACTGTGGGATTTGCTCAGCTCTATTATTTCTACTGCAGGTATTCAGAACATTTGTTTGTGATTCTAGCAGAGAAGAGGAGTCTGTTGTGATGTGGAGCAGAACCCAAGGGTTTTGACCTGCAGATTTGAGTCTTATTACAGAATCATCTCTAATCTGTTGGCACAATCCTCTTCTATTAGCCCTTGATTATGAGTTCAGCTGTTTCTTAAAGAGCTCCTATTCAAGAGCTGGCACTTTCTGCACAGCTCCATTCATCAGACAGGGAGGTCCAGTTCAGATGAGCAAATTGAGGTTTATTTGCTTGACTGCTAAAAAAATCTACAGAACGCACTTTTCTAAATAAAGCCCGGTAAACTTTGCCTTCTGCGTTTATGACTCTTGTACGAATGAGCATTTGTATGTGTGTGTGTGTGTACATGTGCGAATGGCATTCATAAAAGCAGATGTTCACAGTTCAGCACAGTTCAGCAATAAATACAACCACTACAGTTTATTCCTTTAATCAATGATTTACAGCAAGCCAATGACACGGTTCAGTTGCATGAGCAGGAGCTTGGCTTCAGCCGGCACCTGTTATATTTGGCTCTGATAGTGTGTTTATCTACCTCTGTCTAGAAACACCTGAATTCTAAACATGGTTCCAAGTCCCAGAAGAGATAAGATAAAAAGGTAAATGAAGCCAAAAATAAACACAAACTCTTGAGATACTGAAAACCAATAAAATGCAGTAAAATGTCTTCTACTTCCAAAGGGCAAGTGAGCACACAAGTGGATTTTCTTCTCCTTATCTTTGTTTTGATACATAGTTTTAGCCATACTAAAGTAGTGATGGCAGTGCTGGTCTGTCACCACTTTGGTCCAGACTGAAATGTCTCAACAGTGGTTGGATGAATTGCCATGAAATTTTGTTCAGATGTTTGTGGTCCTCAGAGGATGAATCATTTGGTGATCTTTTGACTTTTCCTCTGGCACCACCATGAAGTTGACATTTTTGTTTTTTGTTGAAATGTCTCAACAGCGATTGGATGGATTGCCATGAAAACTGATACAGACATGTTCCCCTCAGGATGAACCGTGACAACTTTGATGATCCTTTGATTTTTAATCTAGTGCCATATTAGCAACATTTGTCTGTCCATTTTGATTCACTAATGAACTGACTGTACAGACATATGCTGTAAACTAGCTTGCAACATGTGCATGTGTCTTTCACAGCTTTTATTGCAATCACTGCAGCTCTTTCTAGCTCAGTACCTGCTAAACATCAGCATATTAGTACTTGTGGACATATTAGCATGCTAGCATGTGTAACCTCAACCTTAAGCCTAACCTTAGAGATTTTTAGCCAATAAATGCTCATAAAACAGTACTTTTCCATTTAAATGAAGTCAAGAGAAACTGCTGCAAATGGCACCGGGTCATAGTATTGGCTGGAAAACAAACTGGAATAACTTTGTACTTGTATTGGATGTTTTTTTTCCTCTTAGATTTGAGAAGATATCCATCTAGACACTGTTGATGGATCCACTGTCACTGATGACACAGCCTCTATAAGATATGACTCAGTTATGACAGATATAAACACCCATGACTCCATTAACCTCGGAGCTGTCATTATGTAAGGCTGGAGACACACTTTACCATTCGGCATGCCACAGGTAAGGGCATCTCAGTGTCGAGGTCCCACCCCTCACTCCACACTTATTACTGCTGAGCAGCCACACTTGACTAAGTGCTGGAATATCTTGCTTAGACCTGCTCCTAACCCTCACCTCTCAGCTTTCCAGGTCCACAGCAGGTGCTGGTTATGTGCAGTTGTTAGTGGTTTACCACATTATTAATGCTTGTTGATGGCTGCTCACTGCCTCATAGTCACAGGCTGTTGGGGATCCTTACATCTCTGTCATTCCAGAATAACAATGCAGTGCATGTGCAGCAAACCAGATGGGAGAATAAAAGGCAAAAGGAAGAGATGATATCTAAAATTTGCAGAGTGAGCAATTTCCCGTCTCTTCATTTTTGACAAAGAAAAGCAATTAACAAGCAGCGAAGAGGCTAATGCTTCTCATTACAGACCTTTGACAGCCTTAGCGAGGCACCACACAAAAGGGGAAATTACACCGGGGTGAGGAGAAGCAATAAATGTGAACTTCAGCTATAGGATGTAGCTATTTTAGATCTGTCTATGGTTCTACTACAATGTAAATTAACTTTTCTGTGGACTCTCAGCTATCTGCAGGGGACGGACACAATAAAAGGAACACCTGAATGATATAATGCAATTACTTTTGTGGATTTTTTTGTTGAACCGTTGTCAGGAGGGTGTTAATTTGTTGTCATTTGTGAGGCTGTACTGTGTGATTTTGCTGTGTCAGGTTGAATTATAGATGGGTTTCCCATTTGCAATCCTGGTTGTATGTACAGCAGGGTGGGAGAAAACATGTTCCCACAATGTCATGATAACTTAATTATGGACATTATGGATTATGGATTAAGCAACTTTCTGGAAACCAGTCATAAATGCTGTTTAAAGGTAAATGAATATGCAGCACTCATCTCTGCATTTCTAAAATATTTTTAATCACAAACCTCTTAGCAGCTTCCCACTAAGTATAAATTCACGCAGGATCATGAAAACAAACTGAACACCTGTTTTTCTCTGAAAAACTGTGAACATTGTTATGTCAATTAACTAGACGACCATAAACACACAGTTACAGTATGAACTGTCTTACCTTAGAATGAGCATTTCTTCCTTCCTGTGCAAAACTGTCCACCACCTTCCATTACTGTGCACCTGCACTCTGAGGAAGTTTTTTCACCCTATGTATTTACTCTAATATTTTATGTGGTGTGCATGTGCACTCTATACTTGTGTGATACATATCTGCATATTATTCAGAGGAACTGTTTTAACAGCACACCAGTCAATTTCCAGTAGACCAGCTGGAAATCCAAGCACGTTCTGGTCAAGAGAGGAATCAGTATCCCGAATGCCTTAAAAAAGAGCATAGCATATAAAAGAGCAATGCAGGCAAACACATAACAGTCAGCATTAATAGATTTAATGGAATATCTCTGTGGGTAACAAGTAGCAGGCCTCATCTGCTGTTTCACCGCTGACACAGTCTGAACAGCAGCTGCCTCTGTTATTGTCCCCCTATTGTTCATACAGCCACAAACTGCAACAATAACGGGGTTGAGCAGAGGAACGTCACAGACAACACCCCACACGCCCTCACCTACAAGTGTACACAGAGGAAAGAAGAGAAGTCTTAGGAGGAAAAATGTCTCACCTCAGTAACAGGATAGTAAAGTTAAGTTTAGGAGTGCTTTAAAATGGAGGCTGTGTCCTAAAAAGAACCCTCGCTATTGCGTAGAATTTAAGCACTTCCTACCGAGGCGCACCCAAATGTTTGTGTGTGCTGGTTAACTGAGAAAAACAGTGCCAAAAATTTAGTTTTAACATCTGTGGTGCAGTTTGCTGTAGGCTTAGTCACAGGCACAGTATAGGTCCTGGACAGCAGAATACAGCATTTAATCCCTAAAGAGTGAGAAAATGAGCAGTTAGCTCTGTTCTGATTACGACCTTTCAGTCTGAGGTTTTCACCTTTCCAGCTTCTCTCCAGGACTTTTTGGACTCCTGTCAGACTTCATAAGCAGGATCCAAAGTTCTTTCCAGAGGTCTCTCCAAACCCCAGCTCATCCATCATGATGATCTCTATTATGGAGTGAGCTCCCTGCCGTGGTCAAGGACCGTGATAACAAGACAGCGTAGAAACAGATGTGTGTAAAGGTGAGCTGCAAATGGAAAAGGTGAGCAAACACCTTTATTTATTACAGAGCTTTTCATGAAGAAAAGGACTTTTGAAGTTGAGGGTTCTAGATAGAGCAGGGCAATCACTGGTCACACTAAAATTTGTACAGCTTCACCACAGCTAAACCACAGTTATATGCCTCCTCCCCTCCAGATTTGACTTCTAGCACATACAGTATTTAATCACAGAGTAATGACCCTCAGGTCATCTGTCGCTTGGCACAGTCATGCTTTTCAGGCCAAGTCACAGCTGGATATTCCTGGCTCACCTCTTTACCCTCTGCTCAATTCATCTATCTCCTCAGAGAATACAGGACTCCATGTAATGAAGACAACCTCAACTATTCAACTTGCTGCAGAAATTCCTGGCTTTTCTTTTTGACTGTTACCTCACAGGGGTCCACCATCTCTGGGACGGAGCAGCCGTTCGTATTCTCAGGTTGTGTGACCCTATTGTCTCCCTTGTGTTTTCACTGTTGTCAGGAGGGAAGTGTGATAAAGTTGCCCTTTCTTTGCCTGTTTCTATGTTTGACTGTCTCCGCGGTCGGCCGCTTGGTCTCCTCCTGCTGCAGGGGGACTTTAGGCACACAGGCGATTGTTTTACGTGAGGTTACAGGAAGGTCAGATCCAAAATCAATGAGGAAACAGCTCTGCTGCTCTAAACTCTATTTCTGCCAAGCAGGATCCTCTGAGAGGAGCTGGGATATCAGGAACCCCAAATGGGAGGATCGTTAACATGACAGATAGAGGGGGAGACAAGGGATGAGAGGAAGAGAGGAGAGGAGAGCGCTGTTACTTGTGTGAAATGTGAAACGCACAGGTGTAATGGAAGTCTAGTGTTTTCTTCAAAACATTCTTGGTGCTAAGCAGAATTTTATCCTCTGGATCCATTTCCGACGTCAAAGTACACTCCACTTAAAATAACAAGTATTGCATGTTCAGTTTCATACAGCTCTACAGAAAGAAAACTGCAAGCAGGAAATTACTCTAAACCACAACATGTTTTAGCTTTTTAATGGTAAGGCAGGGCCCACTGCTGCTGTAATTGCCAATATCCTGAATAAAAAAGGCCCAAAAAAATAAAATAGCAGCACACAAATAATAAAAACATTTTTAATTTGTATTCAGATTGGGAATTTAAAAGGAGAGGGTCTGCAACTTCTTTTAGAAAATATTCAAATAGTTTCTCCAGAAAGCACCACACAATGCAATAATATCCAGAGTCTTTGTGCCTTATAGGAAACCTCAGGGGGGTTGCTTTAATGTTTCCTTTCGTCTCTGCTTCCTTGGAGCGGGGCGGATATTACAGATTGGAAGCATATAGTGAGTTTATAAAATCTCACACTGATTATGAGCAGTGTGAGCCTGTGGCTTTCAACTTATTTTGCTCAGTCAGGCTGAACCAGGAGACTTATAGTTTGGGACAAAGCACTGAACATTGGTTTTGGTTCCACTGCTTTGCTGCCTCCACTGTCTCCAAAAACACAGAGCAGCGTCTGGTGCCGACTCCCACAGGTCAAAAACATCTGTCACTCTACAGTCATCAGACCTGGACATTTAGAGAAATATGCTTATTCGCTTTCTTGCTGAGAGTTACATGAGAAGATAGATACCATTTTTAAATCTATCTTAATGTAAGGCTGCAGCCTGCAGGCAGTTAGCTTATCTTAGCATATAGCCTGGAAACAGGGAGAAACAACTAGCCTCTGTCCACAAGTAACAAAATCTGTCAACCAGCATCTCTAAAGCTCACAAAGTTTCATATTTTATGTTAAATATTATAGCTTGTTCAGTCCACTGGTTGATGATTCTCTGAATTTGTCACTATGAGCGACCCCTTCCCCTTTTATTTGATCAATTATTGATATAAAAAGATCAGTTACAGCTACAGTAGTACAGTACAGCATACTACCATGGTATGGTACAAACCTCTCTATGGTTGCTTAAAGAAATTAGATTTAACTTCTATAATGCTACATTTTGCTGCACTTCAGGTGGACCTGACCCACTGGGCTTAACATGAACAGGAGGATGTGAGCTGACAAGCATATAATGTATGGACTTTACTCATAAATGCCAGCTAGCATCAAAGGTTGTCGCTACAGTGTGGTGCCAGCCCCACCTGCCTGTGAGTCTGAATGCACTGACTTCAGGCTGTAGGCTGAAGATTTACACTGTTTGCACAGTACATTCATGTCCTGGCTAAAGATTACAAACAAAGTCTTACCCTGATGTTGACACAAAAGTTAATATCTAAGCTGTATCTTGTATCTCTGTGAATGTACAGTAGCAGACGGTTTGACAGTTTAGTTTGACTGTATGTCACTTCAGTTATTAAACTGAATGAGTCAATGCAGATCTTCAACACTGCTGAGGAAGGATTACTGTGAAGCTGGGGAATTTATGGGGCAAAGTTTTCCATTCCAACAGCATGTGAAGTTATAACACCCTCTTAGAAGTGGAGATGCAGTAACATACAGTATGCACCTTCCTAAACCTCCATAAAAACTTATGGTGTCTGGTTGCAAACTGCAGTTACCCTTAGACATAATCTGATGTGTCCAAGGACACCTTTAGTGTCATCATCATCTTTTGGCTGCTCACATAAGGTGTCACAGTGGATCACCATTTGCATATTTGATTTTGCATTTACACTGGTTATCCCTTTATCTGGGCTTGTGCTTTTCTTTGTACTGTACATCCTCAGCAGATGGGTTTGAGGAGCTGGGCATCAAACTGCCAAGGTTGTAAATAAAGCTGCATTGTTAGGCAAACAGAAAACATGCTATAAGACAAAGCTAAAGGTTCACTTACTAACTTTTTCTAGAGTTTTCAGCTATATCACATGGTCTTCAATGAACAAAGTTTGCTTGTTGTCATGGAGATGGACGTGCTGACATGTGAAGGCAGTGGTTGTGATGATTTCAGTTGAAAAACTTTTGGGACTACAAAATAATGTGATACAGCCAAGAGCTCTGTTAAAAGAATCCTGTAAGTGGAACTTGTCTTCTTATTTCAATTCTTTGTAAAGTGGGGGCTTTTACAGCCAGCTATAGCTACAGTTTTACACTACACTGTAAAAACACAATTGATAATAATATGATTAACAATGATAATAACAGGTGATCACAGCTTTTCAAAATGTTTTTTTTTTTTTTTTTTTTAAATAACCATGTGACATTTTTTGTTGCTTCAGGTCTGTTACTGTGTGAAATTTTGCTGTTACACTGTAGACTAAATTCAAATGATATTTTGGGAATAATGCCATCCAAGTGTTTGAAGTTTCTCTGTGGTAATCCAGACAGCATGCAGATGATTGGTTGAATTTATTCAGTGGTGTTGAGACTGCTCTCGAGAAAACATCAATTACAGTAGATTGTTCTGGTGGCATTTCAGTTTAGTTCGAGCGGTTTGGCTGAACCAGCAAAGCAAAGGCTGTGTGATGCGTGTTTAGTGAGTTCTGACACGGTCCAGGGCTCAGTTGATCCTTCTCTATTGAATAAGCACATGTCTTTGGGGACAAGAAGATTGATGCTGCTCCCACTGAACTCTGGGATATCCCTGTCCTTGGCTGGGCAAGATTTTTGGGGTTTGTGGGTAATGGGGGGGAAACCACTTCCCTTGCTTGTTAAACAAGACCATTAAAAGGCATTATGAGCTGGCCTCTGGAAAGGCTTTTGCGTGTCATTGCTTGCATCTGTTGGAGGGTGTTTCTGGGGTCTCTTGTTTCTTTTGATTATTTCAAAATACAGTAATTCTGCTCCCAAGTGTTAGAAAAGTCAGTGGAAACACTGGAGTACACAAAGAGACACAGTGAAGAAGAGCTGAGAGGACATGTCAGACAATCAAACCAACACGAAGCATGATCAGCCTTAGTGATGCTTTCAAGACGTTTTTTCAAATATTTATTGAGACTTTGTTAGATTTTTTTTTATAGTAAACCACAGTTTACAAGAAATAATCTGTATAATCTAATTCTATTTGTGAAAAATAAACTGCATAAAGTTAACAAAGGCTTGGAAATAGAGATCATAACTGACACACTTCTCAGAGACTTCAAAGCTTTACCCTGCTAACATGCAACACATCCCATGATCAGAGCCATCTAAAGCCATGTCAGATCCTCAAACTATAATCACATGTTTTCCAGGTTACATTGGTGGGATTAAGGTTCAAGCAGTGAGGAGGAGGTGGTGGCCTCAAAACACTAGTCCTTTGTGGGTCAGGAGCTCTGAACAGAGTCGCACCAGCTTACAGTATCTGTAGTTTTTTTTTTTTTTTAAATTACCAGTTAGTTTCAGTTTTGGATTTTTCTAGTTCAGACTCGAAAAGAATGTTGTACTTTGTAATGTCGTGGCTGAGTTGGGTTCTAGGAAACAGCTGCTGTTTCATCCAATTCAAAAGCATCAACTTTACAAAGAAGGATGTCACTCAAGCACTGCAAGCCATATTTCCTTTAGTCTTCTTGTGAATACATGGATTTTGAATAATTATAAAACATTTACAGCTGTGTGTTGTGTGTTTGACCATGATGGAGAGGAGAGAGACTGAAATATTACTACTAACACCACTAGCACATATTACTGTAATAGTACCAGGGCCCATTTTTGCATGAATTTACCATAATCATGTAAAAATCATATTAGATTTGGTGGAGAGTGCACAATGATTTATTAAGGACTCCAAAACCATGAAGACTTGCAACCACAGTTTGGATTTCAGTGTCAAAATCAGATGAAGTGATACAGCTCATGAAGCTAATGTGGTAACATGTGTAGTAGTTTCCAACATTGAATATTTGGATATTTAAGAAAATAGCAGTAGATTTGGTGCTGTCCAGATAATGATACATAACTCTGAATTTACATTACACATGTGTGTTATAAAGAGGCTCACTTTGATCTATGAACATCTGGTGCAACTGGCTAGAATAAAATAGTGGAAAACATTAATAGACATATGTTCATGCAGCACTGCAACCAGTTATGTGACATTATAGAGTGTTTGTGTGCATGTGTGTTTGAATGGACAATACAGATCCACTGCTCCTCCCCAGTTTCCCTCCCCAGTTTAATTACTGGAAACAATAATAGACAGATGCCAGACAACCACAAATGCCAAATACATATGGCTTGTGTATTGTGTGCTTGTTAGCACAAAATAGAAATGTTTTTTTTCCTATATTGTCAGTTTACATTGTCAGTTTACAGTTTACATTGCTCCTCATCATTATTTTTTCTATGTCCATCAAACAAAGTTTTTTTTTTTTTTTTTTTTTTTTTTTACATTTTCTATGACACATTGCAGCTTCCTAAACTTGGCTTTGTAGCACGACTTAAATTCTTGGATGACCTCTGCTTGGGCTTTACCCAACAAAATGGAACCTTGGAACCAGGTTCAAGCTGCAGGTCTGGCACACAGTGGAAAAAAGGGGGTTAATATGATTAAGGTTCGTGTCTGAATAGAGACTTCCCTGTTAGAACTCAGAAGGAGGAGGATTAGATTTGTCATATGCACAGAGGAGCCCTGACTGTGGTTGTGCACACTTCACTGCTCAGGAGGAATCCGTGAAGCGAGTGTCCGTGCTGTTTGGGATGTTCATTGGACAAAGTAATATGAGGGCAGTGTCAGCTGGGGAGGTACTGGGATCAGTTCCCAGAAATAACACACTTGTGCACATGTATATTACCAGAAAGCTTGTATAAGCAAAAGAAGGCACCAAAGGCAGAAGATGTAATATAATCTGTGTTGGTGTACTTAGATCCAAGTGTGTGAGGATCATTAAGTATGCATGTTAACAGACAATGGCATTGCTTTCTCTCTCTCCCTCTCTCTCTTCCACTATAGCATCATTCCAGTGACAGTGAAGGGCCCTCTTATTAGGTCAGCTGAAAGTGGAAAATTAGCACAGTTCCCCCAGGCTGGGATTTATCCCACATCTCTTCCAATTAGCTTCCTGAGCTTCTGGAGATAATTGCAGTGTACAGTGCAGAGACAGGAGCTCCCACAACCTCACTGCTACTACTACTGCTGCTGCTTCTGCATTCCCGTCTCCATTCCACAGACAGTCATGCACTTCCGCACAGAGAAAATAAGAGAGTGGAAAAAAAAAAAAAAAACTTAGGGAACTGGGAGAGTAACTATAGGATCAACATCCCATCTCTCCTGGTTAATCCAGCTTGGAGGCGGCCCCATCCCTTGAGCCTGGTTCCGTTAAGTACTTACATACGCTACCAAGAGTTTGGAGTTGGGAGAAGTTTTGCATGTGTTGTCATTTATAGCTCTATCATCTTTAATAACGGGGAGGGATTAGCACCATTGCCTTTTGATCCTATAATCCGCACTCCTCAAAATCCCAAACTTTATCGGCTTCCCTCTCTGCTGGACCCGCTGATCTGCTGGGAAAGACAGAAATTGACCTCAAATGAGGCGCTGTCCTGTGAAATCTCCGACAGGTGACAGCCGTAATTCATGGCAGAGAGGGAGAACAGTTGGCCTAATGTGGCCATGGGAGATGAGCCTGTTGGCTCATATGAGGCTGTTGTCAAGGGAGATTAAAGGACTTCATAAATATGCCCTTCCATTTTGCGGTGCCGTATATCACCGGGCTGCATTAATCAGCACTGCCCATCCATAGCACAGTAATTGCATCTGAAGATGAAAGCAGAGGAACTTCATCTTTCCACCTGTACCATACATCGCATCACAGATTTGTCACATATGATTCATGTCAAATATGGAAACAACACAGTATATATATCCCTCTCCCAGCATCCATATAGGCAGAAAGATAACAGATAGCATTTTGTACCTTTACTTACTCATTGGTGGTAGAGGCACATGAACCTTAGTTGACACATTATTGTAGTTTGGAGCAACTTTTGATAAATGAGGTTATGTCACACTTTTTGATTGTTAATTTTTGCTTACTTTAAAGGAACAGATAACCATTAATGGAAGAACTCACTCTATCCATAGTCAGGAGCAGTGTTACAAATGGCTTCCCTTGCTCTCTTCATTAACATGACACAGACTCCCTCCCATCGCCCCCCCAGGATTGATGTTCCACTTTCATTTATGGTCCTCCTCTCTCTACCACCGTGTTTTACATAGAGAGGGAATGGGTTCATTTCAGCGTCTGAGAAGCAGCGGCTCGCGATCGCACACTGGAACTAATTAACGAGCTAGGCCTCCGTTTATGTTAAGCAATGTTTGAGAGCGGAGAACGACAGGAACTTAATTACATGGTGCTGGAGACAAGAATAGCCGCTAAAGGTTTCAGCGGAAAAGTGCACGAGGTTGCAGAGGCTCGTAGCTTTGTGAGGCTCTCGGCTCACGCTCTCATGCGCTGTCACTGAGTGGATATTAAAGTTGTGTGTCACATTGTTTCTCTTGAAGATTTGCGAGTATCGTATTTCTTGTGGTACATGTGCAGGGTGCAGTGCATACAGTAAATTTATTCCTCCTTTTTTTAAAAAAAAAAAATCTGCATTCATAGGCTGCACGACAAAAGAGGTTCACCATTACAGAGCTGTTGACTGTTGGTTTAGAAAGAACTTAAGGCAGGAATTAGGAAACCTCAGCCAAATTATTGCCAAAAGACCTGAGACAGTTGTGTGTACATGTGTATCTACCTGTTTGAGTGACTGTCCACTGGGTGTATTTAATATGTTTCATGCTCTTGTATCTGCTCTCAATGTATGTCTATGCAACATTGATAAAACAACTGTTTGATGTTAATGTGTGTATTATGCATTATTTTGCTAATCCTAACACTCTTAGTGGGAGCATGATGGAGGGTTAAAAGTTTGGTCTCTCTGTGTTCACCTGAAGATGGGTATGGTACATGTTAGCTTGGTACAGTGGTGGAAGGTGTGGGGTGACAGTTAGCCTGTACCAGAAGAGGAAAAATAACTCAGTGACTCCAAAGTTGTCTTTTTACACATTGTATCTTCATAGCTAGTTAACGTTAGCCAAAAAGAATCACCAGGGTTTTACCAAGAGTTGGGGGGTTTGTGAGCACTGTGAGGCAGGGTGGTACGGGTGACAGAATGTAATGTGCCTAATTGCTTTTGCTTTTGAGTAATTATTAATGCTATTACTTTTGATGAGTAATACATAATGAGGAAGTGATAACATTTTTTCAAGAACTTTCCTCTACAGTCAGTTGACAAACTAGTCCAGTACATGTTGGTGGAGGGTTTGGAGGTATGAATTGGCTAGACTTTACCAAAAGAGCAGACGTGCAATTCTTTGTAACTCCCAAGTTGTGGTTCTATGTTGCATATTTTTATTGCTAACGTTAACCACTGTGAGGCCTGCATTCAGGTTTGAAGGTGTATAACTCACATTTTTAACTTTGAGGACCAGGGTTGTTGTTAAACTAGCTGTTGGTGATCCCAAAACTTCGGGCTGGCTACTTGTAAAACCATAATGTGTTAAATACAGAATATGTGATGTGTGGGTATTGAGTTTATGGAGCTGTTTAAAGATTCCTTTGTTGGGACTATGCTGAGAAATAAAAGTAAACTTGCGTGTAAGTGTAACAATTTTTCTGTTGAGTAAATAGAAAAGCCAATGTAATGTTTGTATGTGTGTGTGTTTGTTGCTCCCGCTGCAGCAGCAGGACCCCCATGGGTTCCCAGGAATGTCTGTTAACCTAAGACAAGAGAGGTGGACAGGAAGTGAGGACGCAGTGAGCCTTTTAGAAAACATAGCTGCCATAAAATAAAGCGGGCTCTTGAAATACTTCACTGATAGATTTACAAACTTTGGCTGGAGACAAGGAATTTTGGTTTATTTGAGCACAACCACAATATATGCAAGTAAAATAAATTTAACTATGGAAAACCATTGTTGATTCGTTTAAGAAAACATGAAAGAAACGAGAGTGTAAGAGAGTGAGTGAGACTTTCAGGCCTGTAAAGGGAGGAAACAATGGAAACAATTAACTGAGGGTCATGTGATGAACTGTGAGCTTGGCTTATACCCTTTCATTTTCTTACACTTGAGCCGCAAAGCTCCTATCCTCCACCTGGAGCTGTACTTGAATGAATGGGCGACTCTGCACCTTTGATTCAATGCAGTACTTCTGCTGAAGCAATAATCTGCAGCTATTCTTATAAACTCATAGTAAAAGTGATTCATAAGAACTTCCAGATTTGCTGCTGAACACCAACAGTATGAAGTGGTTTCTGTTTCCTGTGAATCTTGGGATGCACATTACATTTACAAGATCAGCAGTTATAACTGATTATAATGTATAAAGGAGAAGAAATATCCCAACTCAGTATTTTCAGTCTTTCATTTAAGAAGTAAGGAAACTAAGTCTTACTTAAAGCATTAAACTACATTACTCTCTGAACACAGTTGGGTCTGAGAGTGGATGCTGACAGTTTAATCTACTAATGGAAACATTTTTGTAACTTTAATCCAGTGAAACCAATGAAAAACATACTCTCAGGTTTATTTTGAAGATGTTTATATGGGTGATATACTGTATAGTAAAACAGTATGCCATTACCGTGGTTTATGTTCAGCAATAAAAACAAGACCTGTTCATGGTGAATATGGAATCAGTTTATGTGGAGGAATGTGGAAAACTCCAGTTGGTCAAATGATCTTGTTAGTCCAACACATTTAAACAGTTTGTTATTTATGATGTTGGATTCCAGGGTTTCAGTGCTCACCGGGACCTCACCTGCCATCTGGGTTCAGCTACAACCCTCAGACCAGACTGGCTAACCTCTGGCCATGTGTGACGGACAGAAAGAAAAAGAATGGCCTCGCCGGTGACGACAGCTTGGTTTCGTGTGAATGCAGGGAGAAGGCATAACTTGGGCGTGTAAGTATCGAAGAGAAAAAAAAGAGCAGTTGAAAATGTAAGAAAAGAGCACTGTGTTTTAGCTTTGGGAAGGGTGGTCAGCCTTTCCTCTACTTCCCCTCACAATAACCATTCTGGAGAAGTGGCTGCCAAAGCCGCAGCTCTTATAGAGGAAACCGTGACCAGCTGTGACGCAGCTGCCTACACTTGACACTACAGCATCATTGAATCATTGCATTCAACATGGTGTCCTGACCTGGACATTCAAGCCTTGATACTCTCTATTCATCTGTGCCCTACATGTTCTCAGCTCGGTCACAGTCCCTATCTATTATCTGACACCCTTTTACCTTGGTGCTGCGTCACCATCGTGAAACAGTGAGCAGCATTGTTTAGCATTATGTGATCCATGCCCACTTACGGCTGTCAACGGCAAACCACATGGAATTCCCCGGTGCTTTGGTAAATGTCACATTTGAAAAAGGAAAGCTTAGAGACATGACTTTTATGCTACTGTGTGGATCTGTTGTTGTGTCCTTATAGTTTGCAGCCATTCGGTCCACACTGCACAGGACGTGATGCATATTTTTGTCAACCAGTGATCAGTGACCGACCTAATTACACACTAATCAATCAAGTGTAATGAGTCTGTGCCTTAAGCCGGGGTGTGGCCGCGCACCACCCCTAATCCACTGCATCTGTTTAAGGGTAATTCCACAACCTCACTTGTTTAACTTCACACGCTAAACTTTCTCTTGGTCTGATTCTTTCCCATACAACCTTTCTATCATACAAGCCCTGTGTTTCGGCAGGAAGGCAATTGAGGGTTTTGATCAGCTTTTGATGGAGGAACAATCTTAAGGTAACACAGAAACACAGAGCAGGAGCACATAATATATTACAACTGCACTACATTCATAATCTTTTTTAGTTGAGCTTTTACTCCTCAACTACAAAGCCTAGAGTATGACGCATTCTTTCCCACGGTACTTTTAAAAAAGCAGATTTCCTTTCCTGTAAACCAGAGGGCCATCCCTCTGTGTAATGAGTCATGAAAAATATATGATATTCTTATATGTTTTTAAGCTGTAAGTGAAGGTACATATCTGAGAACAATGAATGCATTAAACTCATAAAACATCTCAGTTTGGGATCATAAAGAAAGACAAGAAGAAGAACAGAGAGGCAGTTTCCTCCATTTCCAGTCATATATCCCTGATCTTTTCCTATATCCTACAAATCTCCATGAGACAACCTTTTATTCTCCCTTTTCTCTTAGCTCCACAGTGCTGGTGTGGTTCCTTCATGACATTTCTGTAATTAAAGCCAAATGGCATATCCCTCGATTAGCCCCACAGCTGCATGCATTTAATTCCATACAATCAAAGTGTCCTGTTCAGCCGCTCGCTGTCACAGCTACCAAAGCTATTTGTCACAACAGAGATAAAAGAAACATTTAAAAAGACTGCTCATGTTGTTTTACAGGGTTAAGACTTATTTAAAAAAGAAAAAAAGACATATAACATTTCAGAAATAGTGGCCAGTTGCAGATTATTCTTTCATGCCCGCAGAAACCACCTTTCAAATGAATTTCTATGTGTGTGATGCTGGTGAAGCCACAAAGTGAAGTGTTAGAGTCTAAGACATCCCTGTTGGGAACTTCAGAAATGAAACCCTGTCAGACACATACGCACGTACAAGAGCTTAACATTTCCAAAGTTGACACTTGTGGAAAAAATACAGCCCAAGTGTTACCTGATATTCTGCACCCCTGTGTCATAGGTTCCTCCAGATGGGCTTTTTTTTTTCCAAACCTTGTGACCTTTAGAGAGGCAGCGATGGTGTGTGATCTCAAGAACACCCCCAAAAGTCAGAGCACAAGCTTGTTTTTGTTTTTGGACCCGTTTCCTTGTGTTTTGACTGGGTTGCATGTGCGCCAACTATGGCGTGAGCTCATACTTTTACATAAACGAACACATCAGTGAAGCTTATTAAGGCACGGAGGGCGCAGAGTAACTAAGTTGTACAGGAAGAAATGCTTCTCTTTTATACCATGATTTGTCTTTTCTCTACCACTTTTACATCTGCAGAGTCACATCTGGTAGTTTGAAACAGCATGTTCAGCATCAAGACTGTTGCATAATATCGTAAGAATATTTTCTTCTCTGTTTCTCTCCTTATTTCTGTTTTTCTAAAACCTCCCGGCCCTGTAACATCTGAGGAATAGCAGAATACAGGGGTTATAGGATAAAAAAGCACATCACAGGAGGCCTGTCTCTCAGAATGAAATACATTTGTTTTCATAAAAAAGAGCTGTAATATAAAACTTTCCAGCCTCTTAAAACTGTCTCGTCTTTTCTAGACTGCGGGCAGTTATATTCCATTGGGCAAAATTATTTCATTTTTTGGATGCAAGTCTTGATTTTTAGTGCCATGAGTGAAATGAAGCCAAGCTGATCCTATTTCTGAAGAACTCTGTTGTATTTATTTATTTTGGCCATTAAATTAAAAAATATGCATTGAAATTAATGTTGGGTTTTTGTTTTTTTTTACAATTCTGTTTGAACTGATAATTTCCAATAGTGAAAACACGGGCTGGTTGTCAGCCCGTTGTGTTGGACACAGTAGGGAAACTCTCCCACTTCAACACTAGGCCTGCCCTGTATCCTGGAGACAAGAGGCCTAAACACTTCAGCTTGAATTTAGTGCAATCGTTAAACTATTCTGAAGTAATTATGAGCCATTAAATGAAGAGTGGGATTGCCCTGTCGCCGGTGGAGCAAAAAGTCACTCCACATGAAGGTGATTTCAGGAGACGCAAGGGCTTGTGCACCCTGGCTGCAGGCTGATGGGGTTTCCAAGCGGGCGGACCTCACACACACACACAAACTCTAGAACTGTGAGGGCTAATGACATGAATGTTCACCAAGGCTTCTTAATATTCAAGCATGGATACATGTACAACTGGGTAAGTATACACACATCGACATGATCACACACACACACACACACACACACACACACACATACATCTCCCACCCATCTCTTAAGAGGAGCAGTGTATCAACTCGTCAGAATTTGTGAAGCATGATGATTTAGTTCAGTGTCACATTAAGGGAACTCGCTCATCCTTCAGTCTGAATGAGGGCATTAGGCAGCAGCCCAAACACACAACGCAGGGCTTTTATCATCATCTTATCGTGCATTTTAATACTCACACAAATTACATCGTTTATAATTACTGATAAGTATACTTGAAAATAAGAAAATGTAGTTTCGAGTTCAAGTACGACAAAGATCAACAACTCATACAAAGCAACAGATGTACAACAAGAAAGTTGAAAAGAAGGTAAAAGCCAGAAAAGTTTAAAATACTGTTTTATTCTTTCCATGTTAGCAGAGAAATATGACTTGATGAAGGATCAGTCACAAGGTTAAAATTACATGATTACAATACAGAGTAAAAATCATGCTAATCACAAGAAACAGCTATAGCGAGGGCTGGGAAAGAGCAAGCCACCAGGGTAGATGCGCTCACCACACCACCACACATCATTCCCATGGTCCTGCCCTTTAACAGACACACACACACACACACACACACACATTTGCTACACAGAAAAGTGCTGTTAGGTGGTGGAGTAAAGCATGCCAGTGAAAAGCAGAGAAACGCTAAAGCTGGCAAATCCCTGCACTATGACCACATCCTTGTTCTGCAGTATGATTTCTTAAAAAGGATCCAGTTTTAAGTTGCTGTAACCCATGATTTTTTATATTAACAATGCATCAAATGACTATATGAATATGAAAGATGTTGCTAACAAATACTAACAAATCTACAGAGAATTATCACCTGAATCTGCAGTTCCCCTCAGATTTATGGAGCTTTAAAGTGTTAGTGTCAGCTTATTGTTTTGGTTTTCTGGCCTGCAGTGCTATTGTTTTGGTTCATTCCCACTGCCTTCTTATGGTCATCACTGGCCGCAGCAGGCGGCTTCTGGCAGCAAAAAAAATCTCTAAAACACCACTGTATGCTACTTATCCAGCACCAAATGGCAGACAGACCTAGGTAGCAGTTAGCAAGAGAACATAGTCGAGTATAGCAGCTAAAGAACCAGATGGCCAATCGGTAAACGACATGGAGAGTGAATATTTGACTTGCATTTGTGAGGTGGCCAGAAAAACTGGTCCAAATAAATGTCAAGGTTACTCTGTATCTTGTTGAATGTGTAAATAGGCAGAAGTTCACAATGTCAGAGATGTGTTCACGGCTCTGCTGTCTGCAAGTGGCAAAAAAATCAGTTCTGTGCAGCTTTAAAGTAAGGTACTGTTGGTTCGTCAAGACATAATCAGAAGGCATGTCACACACATACACAGCACGCTGACTGACCGCATGTTTTAGTTCATGTTATTCATTTGAAGTGTGGGCTTACGCCAAGACAAAAAGTAAAAACTCATAACTTGATTCCATCTCATGGTTCATATAGAGCAGCAGCAGCCATGGCCTCTCAATTAAAACGTCAGAGTCGCTCAACCTCAGTGACATCTTATCTGATTTTCCCGTTGCCCCCCGTGTCAGACACTCAGAGGAATAAGCACTTCACTCATTCTGCTTCACCACTCAGAAATGTCCTCTGCCTCTCCCTGTGGAAACAGGGGTCTGCAGTTGGAGCTGCTAGTGTGATCAGCATGTCCCCGTGCTGACACGGCGCTGACTGCAGAGAAGTCGGTCCAGACTACTGGACAGATGTATTTCATTTGGCTTTATCTGTTGACACATCCTGTCTGCGTTGCATGCGAGGACAGCATTACACAGCGGCACTGAGGGCAGAGGCAGAGACACCAGACTGAAACCTGAACTCACTGAGCAGTTTCCTCTGCACAGATCTCTTATACTACAGTTAGCCAACATCACTCAGTCCACATGAAGGCATAGAATACCTCAGAAGTGTCAAAAAGTGGCCATTTTGACTTTCCTGCCAGACCTGTGTTTGCTGACCAAGGCCTGGTCTTGCTGATTTTCCTGTCAGAAGTTGTGTAGGCATCTATGTTAACAGCTAAGATTGTTAGAAAAGTGAAATTTTAAGCCACACCAATGGCATGGCATGGCAACGGCAGTCTGTCAGGCATTATACACACTGTCATGGTCCCAAGACAATGAGTGCTAATAACACTGGTGATCCCCTGACGTTTTATCTAATGCCACCATGAGGTTCATATTTGTGGTTTTTAATGTAATGACTCAAACACTATTGGATGAAATGCCATTAAATTTGTTCATCCTAATGACTGCAGGGCTGTCTTTACTTTCCATATAGTGCCATTATTAGGTCAGTTCTTTGTCTAATACTTTTTATGACTAGAACTAACGGCAGCTGTACTTTGTGTTTAGTGCTACTAAGCAAATGTTTGCATGCTACCATGCTACACTAAGATGGTGAACATAGTCAAGTCAATTTTATTTATATAGCGCCAATTCACAACAGAAGTTATCTCAAGGCACTGTACATATAGAGCAGGTCTAGACTGTACTCTTTATCTTATAAAATTTACAGAGAGAAACCCAACAGATCCCAATTATTATTATTATTATTATTATTATTATTATTATTATTATTATTATCATAGCTAAAGGAATAATAATGACAAAACAGTGAAACATTAGTAGCAATAACACTATCAGTAACAACAATTAAATGTTTAATTGTTGTAGCATCGGTTGAGCTGGATCATTGGAGCAGCAGGAGACTGTACAGCTCCGGAGGCAGAACCCTGCAGTAAGAGAGAGAGAGAGAGAGCGAGAGAGAGAAGCACAGCCTTGGCACTAATGTGCTTGAGGGAAGAAACACACAGTTAGAATGATGGTTTATAGTCATGGACAACATTTACTAACTACTAAGCTTAACTGATGCATTGAGACTGACCCAACCCGCTGAAGGAAAAATGGTAAAAAAAAATGTAAAATCTGCTAATCGTGCATCATCACTAGATGGGTTTTCATCCACCTACTTTTATGTGCATTTTCAATTAGCACATTAAAATCTGCGTGCTGAAAATGGAGGTGCTGAAAATTCAAAATAAGTTTTTATGCCTCCCTGAGGTGGTGGTGGTGGTGTATATTTAAAAGCAAACTTTTAACAGATGCAGATAACGGATTATGTACATGAACCATGTGATGTAAATGTTCTTCCACTCCTCTGAATAGACTAAAAGTAGTGACAGATAAAAATATCAGATCTGTGGGGAGCAATAAAAGACTAGTTATTGAGGGCATGTTAATATGCTGATTCTAGCATTTAGCACTGAGTACTGCTGTGCCTAAGTACAGCTTCAAAAGCCATGCTACCTTGGCTGTATGCTCTTGTTTTGACTTCAACATTACATACATAACAATTGTTTCAACTGTCTTTCAGTAACTATATTTCAGTGTGTAGATAGAACCTGTTTCACATGAAGCAACAGCTATATATAACGTGTTTGTCTAAAAAAATATTGTTTTTCACTTTTCAACCAAATTGATAGTTCTTGGTAGGTATAGGTGTTTTCTTTGTCCTGAAAATCTGGAAAATCAATAATTACTGGGAGAGATACTCTAAAATTGTTGGTTAGACAACTTCACATTTATCCAATTTATCTGTCATTTTTATCACATTTGCAATACAATAACTTAAGTGGAAACATCTAACAACACTAGTGTCTTCTCCCACAGTAAAAATCTTGTTTTCATGTTCTTTAATTAACTTCCTTAATCTATATTCATTTTAAACTCTGCATGATCCTTTGCTCATGGCTGCTCTGTTCTTTTCTACAGAGAAAGGGGCTACCTTGCATATGTATGGAGGTCTTTGCTGAACAAGCGCTGACCCACAGTGCTCTGATGCGGCATAGGGAAGTGACCTGCCCTCCCACACGCACACCTCCCCTGCTGGTCACTCATGAATATGGCTCTAATTGAATTCACTGGAGACAAACGAGTGTTAATTGGGAGGATAACGATGACCGCAGCCAACTATTCAGAGGCCGGCCTTCAAAAAGGGGGAGGCCTCCTGCCCACCACGGGCCTGTTCTTCCCAGCAGGGGGGGGTCTGTGGGGGGCTGAGGGGTGGGGTGGGGGGCTACAGTCCTTTGTGCTCCTTTTCTTTGAGAGGAAGCAATAAAGCAATAAAAAGCCTTGGTAGTTGAGTCCTCTGTGCGCTGACTCCCCCCTCGCTCCAGTGTGAAAGAAGGGGTCTTGTGACAGATCATACCAACCAACAACTAGGCCTGTGTGTGTGTGTGTATATGTAATGTTTGGTTCACTTCTAATTGTGTTGAGATTCTCTACATTATCACTTCCCCAGAGCAATACTTCAATATTAAGTGTTTTTATAATGCAAATGCAAAGCAGATATGGCATAAACATATCCATTATTAAACAGGCTCATGTGTCATCACCATCAACACACTCACACACAAACACATACACAAACACACACACAAAAATGCCTACTAAGGATGTCAACTTTCATTTTATACAGTATTGGAACTGGCCTCCAGACCCCTCGCCATCTGCTTTGAATATTACTGCAGTTTCTTTTATTGCAATCATACAGTAGTCTGTCAGTATTTAAATATTCATTTTTAAGTATGAAGGCAAATGCCTTTACATTTGCTTGGCCTTTTTATATTTCATATCGCATTGTTATAAATTCTTCATGAAGTAATATGATCAGAAATACTTAAACACTGAAAAACACGTGGAAATAAACAAGTGCTGGCAGCATCTGTTTTATTCATCTCTGTGTTGACTACCTTGAGGAAAGGAAAGTCATCCAGGCACAAACACATTAGAAAAGGTAAAGTATCATAAAACAAGCTGAATTTTTAAAAATCACTGTCTCAAGGCCAAAAAGAAGATTTAATCAAAATACAAAACCATGATGTTTTGGCCTGTTGACATTAATTTGAAGAATGAAACCTAGTGCCCTCCATTTTCTGAATGAATCTTGCACTTGTGGCCTTAGTGTTGCACCTTTCCTTTATATTTCAGATATTTATCTAATTATTTTTTAATTGATTTTGTTTATTTTGGATTGCCCTTTTCAGAAATTTGGGTACAGCTTCTTGGTTCTTTTGTGTGTTTATTACATAGATTGAATATTGTTATTGGTTCAGGTTTATTAGTGCTTCTATTTTCCAACAGGAATGGTGCCAACAGTGCTGCACATGGGATGGAACTCACTGGTTTAAAGTGCTGGCACCTCTGCATGTTACTGATGTGGGTAATGTGACTTTTTCCTGTGTTCCTCACCAGTTGTGTTTATTCTAATACCTTTCTCAATCAGCTTCTATTGATTCAGTATAGCCTAAACTAAACTATATTACCCAGTGGACTCTTCATTTCATCCAGTTTTGTTTGCTTTTATCTGTTGGAGGCTAGAGGTCTACAGTTTGCATCATCAACATCAGTAACATTACACAAATATTGCTCCAGCTCCAAAAGTGTGACACAAAAAGATTCAGGCAATGACAAAACAGAGTTTCAGTTACTCACTGCAGAGCATGAGCAGCTCAGGTAAACTAACATTAGTGCAACTCCTAACAGTGAAGAGTGGATTGATCAACATCAGCAAAAGAACTGGCTACAGCTACCGCTACTGTAGCCAACTACCCGGTTGATAATGATGTTGATGAAGATGAATGGCTCAACTGTTGGTCAAAGGACAGCAGAAGTAGAACTGAACACCCTCTGGGGCCTTTTATAAATAATTATATTATTTTTAGCAGCACTAGAATCTCAGAATATGTTGTTCAGTTAATTGGTCCATCACTTTGGTCCAGACTGACCTATTGCAACAACTAGTGGAAGGATTAAAGTCAAATTTTGTATAGACATTCATGGTCCCCAGACAATGAATCCTTGTGACTGGTGATTCTATACACCACTAGCAGGTCAGAGTTTTCACTAATTGCGTGAAATAGCTACAGGACAGGCTGGTATGACATTTCGTGCAGACATTCATGGTTCCTGGACAATGAATTCTAATGAGTTTGGTGATCCCATGATGTTTCCTCTAACCCTAACAACTGACGCCCGAGTACACTTTGCTTGAGGTATGGCCATCAAGATCGTCTTCTTCCACTTAGCTCACCGAAAATAAGTTCTCATCCTTTTCCTCTCCAATGGGAGCACAGCAGCACTCAATCACCCCCAGCATGACCCTGGACTGTGGCGTGAGTTCAAAGCTACAGTCAGCCTCCGCATCACCCAGAAGAATCTGTCCAATCACCTCTGTGTCCCACTGCTTCCCTCACTGGCATCTGTCTTCTTTCCATATATCACAGGTGAACGCTGGCCATAAAGGGGATTACTCCGCAGGGAGACTATGCATCCATTTCCACCATTAAACCGGATTCAGGTGCTGCCTCTCCTGCTCTCCATAGGCATCCAGTGAGTAATGGATATCCCTGTGCCTCTCGCTGCCCTTTCTTATCTACTGTACAGCCTGGAGATGCTCACTGACACACAAAGACAGAAAGACACAGGCACACACTCTCACTTACTCAAACAGGAACACTTAGTCACTTTTACTTCTCATCTGGAGGCTTTCTGGAGTTTTATGCAGGAGAACAATGTTCAAAAGAGGAATTCTGGATCAAGACCCATTTCGTGACAGATTGGCCTCTGCACTGTAGCATGTCCTTCATCCCCTGTCCTCCAGGGACTCACAGAGACTTAATGTGCTCTCCAGAAATATGCAGTAAAGGCTTTAATCACTTCTTTACTTCTTTCCTCCTCTCGAACAGGAATTGTGGTCTAACTTCACCATTGGTGCCTGTGTGTTGAGTGGCTGTGAACTCTTAGACCACGTCAGGCTGCCAATAACGCTTCATTGGTCTCACAGTGCTAAAAGCCCATGTCACAGGACTGTGTCTAAACACAGGAATGATTTTCACGGCTGAGAGGATGACTTCCACTTTAGTGGTGGAAGAAGAGATGAGTTTGTGTATAACTCACAGTGAGCAGAGAGACAATGGGAAAAGATACAGAAAAGAACATATTAAACAGTCTTCATGCCAACACTGAAAACAGATTATAGTGAAAAAACAGTGGTGTTCACAGTATTTATGAAGTTTTCTCACTGAAATGATGAAACTAATGAGCCTTAAATGCAATGCTTTTAAATAAAGCTTTAATTTATTAATCACACTCATCGAAACATAATCCTAAAAAGTCCATTTCTTCTTTCTGTCTCTTATTTCTCTCCCTCCAATCTGTTTTTCTCTTTGGAATGACTTTTAAATGTCTTCAAATGGGATTACGTATTGTTAACTGTATTCCATATCGTCATTTCCCCAAAATCTGCATAAATAAAAGTTATTACTTTGAAGTAGATTTCCAAAAAGGGATGTTAACCATTTCAAAAGTAGCACTTAATCCCAAATTTACATGGGTTTCTTTTTCCCCCCCAAACCATTTCTGTTCCAACATTTTTGAGACTTATGATTTCAGCCATGCTAGCAGCAAGACTCCAGGGACGGTCAGTTTGTCAGTTGGTCCACCGCTCTGGTTCAGACTGAAACATCTCAGCAACGTTTGTCATAATATTTTGTACAAATATTCATGTTCCACAAAGAATGAAACCGGTGGACTTCTGTTATTAAAACATTACTGAATGGATTTGCCCAAAATATAGTGCAGACAATATTTATATGAGTTAGACTTTACTTATGTAAAGTCATAATGGAGATTAATGTAAAGACTGCAGCACTACAAGGTTAAAAACAAACAAACAAAAAAACTATGTTTCCCCTTGCAGTGTGACCAGGGCACCTAAGGTTAAAAAACAAACAAACAAACAACAACAAAAAAAAAAACATGCACACAACCACTGTAATAGTCTGACCACCGGTACTGTCTTTGTATAGTTTCATGCATGGATGAATAAATTAATATCCAGCAAAACTCTACACACAGGACGTGAGGAATCAAAAGAGAGTCACAACTCAGTGTCCTATCATGCAAGTAACAGATTAGTGTGATTGACGATCATTGCGAGTGTGTGTATCTCTAAATTAGAGCCATGACCACAAAATAAGATTAGATAAAATGCGTCAGACAACAAAACACACTCCTCAACTCACAGTCACTCTCTTTCTCTCTCGACCATAAAGAACATGAATGTAAAAGAAACCTATGTCTGAATGATTAAATTACTTTAACACAAAGTTAAATATTCCATGTCTGAAAAGGGCTTTAGTCTTGTTAAATACTGGATTATGGTGATTTACTGTACCAGAGAGAGACAATTCGAATGACAGTTGTTTTTCATGTGCTTGTAAAAGCAGTTAGATGTTGTGAATCATCACACTGATCAGGCTGTGATAAGAGTGTAAGCATGGAAAATGCTGTTGGCGATGTCATAATTGCCAAATTCTCTGCAAAGGCTTTAACTTAGAAGAAATGTAACCTATGAAAGGTTTCTCCTTGTGTCCATCCTACAGTGGGAAAGCACTTGTCATCACTTCACTCCATCTAAACTGGCTGAAACACTTTGAACACAATCCTCCTGTGTTGAGTCTCTGGTGCTGAGAGCCTGATTTCAAGAAATTGAGTTTGAGTAATCCAAAACTCAGGTAATGTGAAAGACACTTAGCGTGATGGCTGAGATGAAATGCGGTCATGAAGGGCTGCCTGTTACATGCATCCGTCTGTCGCATGATGTCATGTCTGTGAGGTTGGACATGGCTGTGGTCCCAGCATGGAAAAACCTGGGACTTGTCGGATATCCTGCCAGCACTGAATCAAGTGCATTCCACCTAAATGTATTCCCACAAAGCATATACAGTGCACAGTGGCATTTAGTGGTGCCTTGAGGCGAAGTGAACCTGTGGTGTGCGTGGTGACACTGGTAGAAGTGGGGAAACTGTGATGGCAGAGCTCTGAGCTAAGGTACAAGGCAGTGAAATAAAACTCCACCCCTGGTGGAGTGCTGTACAGGCCATGTGTTTGAGTGAGAAATGTTCCAGAAGTGTTAAATTATTCCTGCATGAAACTCAATCTATTCCCCCTATCGTCACTCTGGTTCGGTCACGTTTGATCCTGCCACCTCAGTCATACTCTGTGAAAGGCTGCTGTTTTTCCTCTGGTACATTTCTGTATCACAAGTAAACAGCCATAATAATTTCTTCTGGTTCTGAAGCACAAAACCTTTGATGACTGAAGTAAAGAGCACCATAGATTGTCTCACTGGGACTGCGATTATTCATCAAAGACCTCCAACATACCCACAACCTTGCTTGAACAATACACAAGCAAAGTTGAGGCAAAGGCTCCTGTGAGATATTCCATATTAAAGCCTGTCTGAACACCTGAAATAGCAGGCAACACACAGAAATGGGAAATTCCCATATCGTCAGAAAGGAATGGTGATGTGTCCTGAGGGTAGCAGGGAGCACCTCCTAGTGTGTAATTACTGGACTGGAATATATGGTTCATTATACAGCTCAGACCCCACACACTGTATCAGTGTCACCACTGAGATGAGAAAATGAGACATTTATTGTGACTGACAAAGGAAAGAAGTATTTGTAGAATAGCTGCTTACTGTGAAGGCAAGTGGATCTGACTGTATGTTATATTCATGAGTGTGACTTACATTTGTTACTGAAGAGCCACGCTGGTGTCATTCAGCATGTACTGACAATACAAACCATATGTACAGTAATTGGATTTTTCACATTCATTATTTCATTCATCCGTCTAAAATACATATGGCAGTAAATCAAGCTTGAAAGGCACTGCTGTGTAATTACAAATGACTGTAAATTGAGTTGTTTTTTTATACTACAAAATAATAAAGTTCAACTGAAACAAAACTTCACTTTTTCTAAGTCAATTGTATATATGCCCTGGGGTTTGTCTAGACTAAAAGTTTTTACCAAAGATTAATATTTTCATTTTATTTATTCATTCATTTGCTGTCAGAACATCTGGATAGCTAACACTAGTTAGACCTCCTCCTTTCTGTAATGCAAGACAAACACAACACTGTCACGTTTTGCACTTGAAACCTGCTTTTTTTTTTGGTTCAACCTGGGAATGGACTGTTTGGGTTCTGAACCAATTTATCTCTGGTCAAAATGCTGCAAACAGTTTAAATTTTGATGCATGAACCAGAATGAAGAAGGGAGAAAAGTATTAAGGTAATAAAAAAAATAAGAGAATGTGTCTGAACGTATATGAGAAAAAATACATTTGAGCTTGTAGTTAGATTTGTAAGTTAAATATTACTTCTGGACAGTTGCATTTTGTAGTAAACAGAAGAGAACATAACATAATAACATAATGTCTCACTCAATAAAGGGACAGTGATTTCACTGTTGAAAAAACAGAAATGTCCAACAAGATGTGTTGTTACTACGGTTTATTTAGTTCATGAATGCAATACTTTCAAAAATGGGTGGTGACAAAGTGTTTTTTCAGAACAGAAGGAAACAAGCCCTCCTGTTTTAACTATGTCGACTGAAAGCAGACACTAATGTAAAGCAGCGGGGTGAGCAGCACTAGAGGCACAAACTGGAAAATGAATTTGAACCATGTACACAGTGTTATTGCCTTTGACTTTAAGAACGTGGAAGTTTGGTTTGTGACAACAGAAGTTGTGTTTGTGTATCTCACTCTGACTCAGGGCCAAACAGCAGGGACACGGGGCACCTTATGACATGTATGAGAGGTGACTGGATGACAGACGCTAACGGCGGGACCTTGTGTAAACACGCCCATTGAAGACAGTGTCAATCAACACCCCAGATTAGAGCTCAGGCTATTAGTCAAGTCAAAGATCCTTCATCTCTCCTTCAACAGAACTTCAGCAGAACAGCTCACTAATTGAAGTGCCGGCAGACTGGATTGACCCACAGACAACAAAGCGATAACTCTGAATTATGACCGATTATCAGAGACACTGGTGATGTAAAGCCGAAATAACTTTGAGATAAAAGTTTGAACAAGAAAGCACTCAGCAGAGAGCAGACCAAGGCCAAATAGTTAGTCTTTAGTTTCCCTGCCCTCGTTGCACTGGGTGGATGACAGAATATTTATGAGAGAGTAGCTATAGTTTGGGCCGACACTGGCAAAACAGGAAACCTCATAGAGTTATTTCATCAACAGTCCATAACCAACTTTCATACCAATCGGGCCATTATTTTTCTGTATTTGAGGTCACAGTCAAACAGATTTATGAATGGACTGGACGATATAATATATGTCCAGCAGCTACTAAAGGTCTACAGTTACACTGGTGGCTCTGTGAGGCTGTGCTTACATTGCAGTCATACAATGTCGACAGAAGTGAGATCAAAATGAAGGCCAAGTGTGAATAGTACTCGTGATAATGTAGTTATGACTATTGCGTACTCATGGGTCAGAACGTCAACATTTACTGGCGTCGTGGCTTCTGTGATCCCATTGCAATATTGTCTCTGGTTTGTCCCATATATCAAAATATTTATGAGAGTGAGTTTGTTCCAGTGACTGAATCCTTCCAATTCATAATACTGGGTGCATGTACAATACTATATACCCTGCATACAAAGTTTTGGATTTACAGTTATGTGTAAGTGCATAATTCATCATAGCAGCTTGAAAAGTTTGACTTTGGACAAAAACCAAAGTATTGGACAAAATTGGATAAAAAAAAATACTTCTTTATTATGTGTGTGTGTTTTCCATATGTTTTAAAGTCAAGGCAGTGTGATAGTTTGGTTTGTGTAATAAGCATCTGGTCTGACAGACTGACTGTCTTCACTGAGATCCACATTGCCAGAGACCAGGTGTTTGTTTGGAAGTGCCAAGAGTTTCCTCTCTAAGGAGCCTGGCAGCAATGGAAGAAATACTGAATGAATGAATGAATGAATGACCATTCAGTAACTTTGCAGAGCAGTCATGGTTGTCTGTGGTGGTAAAAGAAAATGAAGTCTCCAGCTTGGAACTGGTGCACCATCTTGTTACTGAATCAGTAGAGTGAGAAAGGAGGATTCGGGGAGTGGGGGTGGAGGGTGGAGGGAAGTGATGTCATCTGATAAAGTATGTGATTCTCTCATCTTGTCACACATCACATCCACCAAAGTTTATAAAACCAGCATGCTTTTGTTTTTCTGGGTAATCCCCCTTTCTATGAGTGTTACGCTGAATTAAGGCCCTTATTTTTGTTCCAGCAGTTTAATCTGATTGCAAGATTAGATGGTTTTGAATGTTGGACTATAAAATCTTGCTGGTGGTTGTGGAAAGGCTTTGTCTTGTTTGTGTCAAAGTAATGTGACGGTAACGTCCTCTGTGATTGTCAGCAGGTTGGGTTTGTTTGTCAGGAAGAGCAAAACATTCATGTTGGGCTGGGTGAATTGCTAAGCCACTGTGAGGATGATGTCATCACAGCAACCGCAACCACAAGGACCAAATCTGTGCACTCATTATATTAAACTAAGTTAAATGATATCAAAAGGCTGGTTTAATCAGATTTGGCTGGATTATTTACATTTTCATTGCATATATACATAAACAGTACACACACAAACACGCATAAATACAGTGTCAGTGGTTAAAAGTGTATATATGAGTTCCTCCTTCCTGCTGGTGCTTGGGTGCATTTTCATAGAAATTAAAATCACCCATCTTGTGTATTTACAGTATAAGTCACTGCTTGAGGAGCCAAAACAGGTTTGAGATCTTCTCAGAAGCTTCATCTGAGACATGAAGCACGGTGTGAAGGTGACTGAACTAGAGGATCTGAGATGGAAACAGGAATACAGCTATCTTATATATTCAGCACTTATATTTAATGTACAAGTGGAGCCTGTATGGAGAGGTATTTATTGTTGCTATAAAGGACAGGTTCACCTTTTGCCCACCTTTATATAATATTCACACGGCTGTTGGAGCACTGACAGAGTTTGGTTACCGTTATCATTCACTCCTGTCCATACTGGCTGTGAAGAGATACTTCAGTGTGACTTCATTTTGAGAGGTGGCAGAGAAGCTCTTGAGAGGAGCTCTAAAGTTCAGCTGAAGCTAATGTGTGGCTCCAGCAGTCTCAGTTAGACAAATCAAGTAGGTATCTCTTGCAAACTTCTGGTCTGGTAGGAAACACTCCACACTCCACCTGAACTCTGTGACATTATCTTATACTTTTATGTGCTGCAATGTATGCCCATTTAAAAGAGAGTAATCATTCACTTTTGAAATACAATATTGGATCCCCGTGTTGGCAAATTAAAGGTTAAGTGCCTTGCTCAAAAGCACCTCATCAGCAGTCACTGAGGGAGGGGAGAGAGTTACTCATTCACTCTCCGCAGCCAAATTTCCCCAGAGTCGGCTCCAGTGCCAGCCTGAAAACAGCTCCTCAGCGCAGCACTGCTGGCATGCAACCATGTACATTCATACACAAACACTGACATTCCTGAGCCTCTGGAGGTTCCTCTCTCCTCCTCTATGGATATACGATCCAGTGCTTATTAAACAGAGCTTACTTGTAATTAAGCCTCCCAGATGGGCTTTGCTTGAGGTTCGCTTTAAGCCTCTCTCTCCGTCTGTCTCCCTAAAAGTGATGAGTGAAGAGTAATAGGTTTCATAATGTGCCATAGAAAAATGACAGACTGTTGAAAAACGAGAGGCGGCCGTGAGAGCGTGTGTTTGACAAATTTGAGTAAACCAAACACATCTTGTTTAGTCCGCAATTAGTATCTTGAAGCATCATCACTGTCCTTAAATTACCCCTGGCACTGTCTGCAAGATACTGCGATGTGCAGCTCTAAACTGCAATGATAGCACTGTTAGATAGCTTCCTCCAGAGTGTTTATCTGTTCATCCAGGTCAATGTGCAGACATGATCTTAAAAGGCAAATTATGTAATAAAAATCCAAATGATTATCTGACTTATTGCTGTCTTTTGTTTGACTTGACTACAAAAGCAATTCTGCACTGTATCCTTGTTTAATGGTAAACAAAACCTGACAAGATGCAACATGAAGAGCAAGATCCTGAACGTAATGTAGCAGGCACAGCTGTGCAGGGTGGCAGGAAGCCAGGTGTCCAGCAGGAGAGTGGTCCAGGATCCTGACGGCTCCCTCTGATCCATGTGTAGGCCTCCGACACCTCACTGTGGACCTGCGCCGTGCTTTTACAGAAACATCTGGCAGGCGACAGGTCTTATTCTCCACTCTCTTGCCAATTAGTGCTTCTCTGCACTACTTCTATGTTCCCATGCAGCACACACATGCACACACACACACATTCTGAGTCTCTGTTCTCAACCTGCTGGCTCCTGCCAGGTTGGACACACAGGGACACAAAAACATGAAAAGAAACCAATTTAAAAGGGCTAATCTACCCGTTTTTAAACATGAAGTTTATTTTTACAGTCTCCAGCTGGACTTGCTTCTAGTGTGTGGAAGCAATCAAGAAACACTGAGAGAGGAAGAGGGAGAGAGAGGGAGAGAGAGAAATTATGTTCACAGATTCAAATGTCACTAAGCCTGGAGGATAAACTGCAGAAATTTATAAAGGCCCCATTGAAATGATCAGACTGCTTGGGCAATTGCCTCCAAATGGATGTCGCATTTTGTTTTCATTTGCTAAAGAGGAGGTCACTTTGCAAAAATAGAAACATTTGTTTTGTGAGTCCGGGCAACATGCCGATCATTAGCCCTCAAAAGCCACTTCAAAGTGCACTGGTGTGTTGGTCACTGAGCAGAGAAATACAAGAGAAAGCTCTGATCGTTTTCATGTCTTTGTGTCTGTTTGCTTTCATTTATCAGGCCTATAAGTGTTGGCTCACTACCATGTGTCTGGAATTATCTGGCCTCGCTCTTCGCATTTATACATTTTAATGGTGTTGTTGCTTGTGCGATAATGTTTTTATTGCACTGCCGTGTGTCTAGCTGTGTGGAGAATCAAGGGACAGAAAGAGAAGCCAAACTCTTCATGCTTTGTCTGCTCTGTTGTTGTAATCACTAGGGTGAGCCAGGATTGTCTGGTAGAGGGTCAAATGGGTCTGTTGATACTTTTCCAAGGGGTCACTGCTCCATCCAAGGATGACAACAAATAATACTGTGATAAGTCTATACCCCCTAACAGCTAAAAAACAGTATTAACATAATACAAGAATTATTTTAGACAAGTCATGACAAGACAAGCAAGTCATGGCGGACAGTTAAAGCTGAGGATATCAGATATGATCTCAATTGATCCTATTGATGCTTTTATTTGCTCTCCAGATGCTAAGCTAACGTTAACTATATCGCAGTTTCAGACAGAACAAGCTGTGGTTTAGTGCTGAGATCCAATCAGGGTGATTAAGATATTGATGTAATGTGCTTCTGAGGGATTCTGACAGTTGTTTACTAACTGTTAACATTAGCTGTCAGTCAGTAGTTGACTGCTTGAAATGAGATAGCTGGAGAGAAAGGCAAACAAGATGCTGATGTATCACGTCTTTGTTAATAACGCAAACGAGCTAACTTTTTAAATACCAAAGTGATACACAGCCGTATCTCACTCCCTATAGAACATTTTTGGCCGAGCACACAGACACGCAGTTCACATTTACCAGATAACAACAGTTTCATTTCGTAGTTTAAAGATCACTAACAACCCACTTTTGCCTGACTTTTGCTCGACCTTTCACAAATTCAAAAAATGCATTCGAACCCTCAACACATTTTCAATCACTGAGGTGACTTGATTGACGAAAATAAGAGTAGTAACTATGACTTCACTCCTCACAGTTTTGGAGTGGAGTATCCCACGGGATGTTTCACAGATTTCTGGTGGGTTAAGTGAACAGAGTTAGAGTATTTTCTATAGAAAATGAATGCAATTAATACTGTAAAATGGGACCAGGATCAATAGATAGTGAAATAAAGTGACTGCATATGTAATTTACTGAGTGAAGTTGCACAACAATAACTTTTAAAAATTTATGTTGACAAGCTTATAAAATCTGAAAAAGCAGCTAACATCATTGGGTTTGGGTGCAGGTAGGTTGCAGTGACTGAACATTTTCTGTTTTAAAGTGGTTATTGTCATAATGAGCTCTGTAACTCAAAACCATAACCACAGTTGTATTTACAGCATTATACATCTGCCTGTCATATACGTAACCAGTGACTGCTGCTATTTAAACATCTCTACCAACAGGAGCACTGCTGAGGTGTTTGTCAGGCTTAAACCCCATTTGACCGAGCCGATACCCTTCCTTCGCCCTGAGGATGACTCTCCGCTACTCTCGCCGTCTGACATGTTTCTCCCCTGATGGATGTTTGCCGTCTGGACAAGGTGGCCCTGTGCTTTCATCAGGCCCTCAGCAGGCAGGCAGGCAGATAGGCTGAGGGAGCGGGACGAGCATCCCATGCCTCTGCACGGGAGATAAAACAACCGTCCCATGTCACCACGCAGGAGATAAAACAAGGCTCCTCTTCACAGATCATACATCAACATTATACCATCTGACGCCAGGAAGCAGCAAAGCATGCTGGGTAGATGACACACCTAGAAAGATGGATCGCTCTAATCTGAAGAGTAAACACATAAATTATCCTGGGATATATTTAAACATGTGCATGGGAAGTTGGTTTTGGATTTTTACTTCATGTTTACATATTTACTTCAAATGTATTTCATATCACACCAGTATGCAGATAGAAATTTAAAACATTATATGTCAATCTATGTAACCTTGGTGGAATTCATTACAGTGTGTGAGTGTGAGATGGTGACATTTCTCCTGCTGGGACTGTAGAGCCTGACAAGTACATATATAGCAGCTTTCCCTGTAACACTCTTCATCTGAGTATCAAAACACATCATCCTCATGTGTTTCCCAAGCGCTGCATGGCACTGCAGGAGCATATCGCTTTAAAATGGACTGTACAGTGATTTTTCAGCAGACCTTGATGATCTGTGAAGAATGGACTTAAAGGTCTTCATCTGTCACCTCAGTTCAGAACACCACTTTTCTTTTTCCTCAATAGATTCTGTATCCTCTCCTTTCTCTGTCCAGAAAGCCATAAACACACACAATAGCTCACACACACCGACAGCTGCAGTGAGTGTGATGCAGTTTGATCCTCCAAGCAGTGAAGCAGCTTTCAGCTGCAGTCTGACAAACACTTGACATCAGAATCTCATTGTATCACTCCTCGGTTCCTCCTTGTGTTCTCAACCTTTCAAACCCGATTATACTTGATTGTTCTGTTATCCTCACAACATGCTAGAGCCACCTGTCATCCTTCTTACCACTTAACTAAATGTGGTTTTCATCTCTCTAACATGGTTTAGATTTCTCCTCTGGGCTGAACCGCCTTCTCCTCTTTCCACGACTGTGAGCTGGATTATGGCGTTCTGATGCCCACTGGCTTGCATGGGTGGGTGGGGGGGACTGTTTATTTGGAGAACTGGCACTCGTACACTGTCTCAACAACCTCCCCGTCAAGTGCACCGCAAGCTTTAATTACTGGGGTTTGAAATGAGGCTCCATTAAAATGAATGACCTTCATTAAAGTGGTATTAAGGGACAGATGCCTTCACTGGTGGGGTGAACATGCAACGAGAGGGGGGAGTGGGAGCACTTGACCAGACGCACAAGTGCCTGAATAAACAGCTCAGCAGGTTTTTCTTTCTTTTGCCCTCTTTGAGCAAAGCCCCACTGCGACCGCCATCGAGATTACAACCACCTGGCTGTGTGTCCCGCTCGCCCCCTACCCCAAACATTTTAATCATGGATGAAATTCATTTATATGTTGCGATAATTGTGCCTAATTGTTTCTTTGAAGGGGAGTGAGGCCAGCAGCATCTGGCTGACATATGGCTAGATGCTTGTGAGAGTGACTTTGTGCGCAGCGGGAAACTACAGGCCTGATCGGCTCTCTATCGCCCATTTAGCCAGAGTGGCGTGGTCCCAGCCATGCTTCTAAGGTAATGAAGCCAACCTGGTGACTGAGTTGGACGAGGTACCGAAGCGTTCGGCCCTCCACCACATGTGTTATAGTCCCACTGAAGGTGTGTCACAGACGGGGTTGGCTGGACATGTTCTTCTCTTTAGGAATTCAACAGCATTGACTTCTCCAGATGGGCTTCCTCTTTTTGGTTGTACAGTACATTCCATATGGCCAACAGACCCAGTGATGGTATGCACACACACACTTAAGTATATCTGAGCAGTAATGAAAAGATAAAGATGCATACATTCACCAGACACACATTCTTATGGCCTAGTATCCTTGGACTTACCTTCATTACACACAATTCTGCACCTAACTTACAGTGCCAATACCTAAAGTGATGTGTCCTTTATGTAGTGAGATGGAAACTGAGGGAGGGGAAGTAAAGATGGTGGATAAGTGTATAAATAGCACGTCCAACTTTAATGCAGGAGACCAGAATCTGCCTTCCAATAAAGTCATGACCCTTAAGATCTCAGTCCTGTTTGTCAGAAATACAACAAAGGAGCAACTTGTTTTCCAAACAACAGCAGGGCACAAAAAGGGGTCATTTACCATGCTAAGGAGTTGGAGGTCACTGGTGCCACTCCTTCTTTTCCTTGTTCCATCACCCCTGCAATACTCATCATAGTCATCCATTGATAAGAAATGCCAATGTGGCTGTAGTTTTCTATGTAGATTTTTGATCAATGATCTTGACCACAGTGACAAATACACTGCTTTTCCTGTCACTGTTTCACAATAAAAGCACCCTCATGCAGATGGCAGATTCCCCCAGCAAAGAGGGGATCGCACCTTGTGACATTTGCTCATCTCTGCCAAATAGGTGGGGCCAGAAGCTTGATGACATGGTGACTACTCACAGGGTTAGTTGGTAGCCACAGAGCTAGGCTAGCACTGGTTAGCTTTACTCTCTACTGTTGTTTACATGCCTCTAGCATTTTGTTCACTCTCTGGTTCTCATCCCCTGAAAGGTCTGCACTGTCAAGACTTGGTATTAGTCAAAGGTGTAACTTCACATGTCAAAGCTCACCAAAGATGATGCCCATGCTGAAGTTTTGTATGGATTAATTTTGCCTGGTTGAGTTGATCCTCCAGTGCCAATGAGTCCACTGGCATGAAGTAACTTCACTGTAAAATTTTGCCAATTTAAATTCTGCTGTGACTGGACTTTTACAATGAAAACTAGCATACAGAGGTAACATGTATAGTTATAGGTATTTACAAAATGTAAATACATTGTATGGCTGGTGCTGATAAAATACCCACAGTAAACAGTAACAAAAAGAGGATTTGATTTCATGAAAGTTTTAACTTAAATGTTTATATGTTTAATTAACAATTATCACACTCGTTCTCTAATGAGAATCAGGTGCTTTTTGTTGCCTTACCCTAATCATGTCATTTTATTTGCCATAGCTGAGCTTTCCTGAACCTTAACCATAAACATACACATTGGGCGTTGGCATTGAACACAGGGTTTTGCAGAACCAGTGTTGATGTTCTTTTCTGGTGAATGGGGCTGGCTCTCAACTTGCACAGACAAGCTCAGAAATGCACAGCTCCTCTGTTATTAAAGGATTCATATATATGAGTGTATGTGTGTCTCTCTCCTTTCTCACACACTCTAATGTTTGCCACAAAGCATATGCTGTCACTGACACATGCACACCAACCTGAGTGCAGTCATTCACATGTAAACATAACCTTCTCCAAAAGCGTCTGGAGATACAAACACAGGTTGCCATTGAATGGATGATTATTTTTCTCTCTCTCTCTCTCCTTGAGTGATATTCTCATTCACACTGAGAGCCTGTCAGTCAGTCAGCCCCCTCCCCAACCGCTCAGCATCCCCGCCTTGTCACTGAGTGTCGTTGATGCTGACATGTCACATCTGGAACCTCTTCCCTACGTGTGCTGCATAGACATTTCTCTGCTCACTTTCCATTTCCCAAGAGGCCTGATTGTGAAGCTCCTGTAATGATGTGAAAAAGGAGACTGAGATTTCCACACAACAGCTCTGGGCTAATGAATGCATTCTGGACACATTCCTCACCCTGATGTTACGGGATCAGTTTCTTGAATAGGTGGGAGAATAAAGCAAGATCAAAATGGTAGCAATTTGCTGCCAGTCCCGGAGTCTTTAACACCTCGTTTGTTCTGAAGGGGTCTTTGTGTAAGGTCAGAAAAGTGAAACCTATTTTAAGTTGACAAGGATGAGATGCTGTCTGGCATGTGTGATAGCATGCTAGCATCTACTATAAGCAAATCATGAACTCTCAGAGATGTTTGTTGGACACTTGACACTTGTTGGCTAACAGAGTCACCTCAAGCCTCTGTTTCCTGTGGAAAAACTATGCTAAGTGTGCTGCTGTGCTCTGTTACAGGCAAGGGTGTTTCTTTGGCAGGAAGAGAGAATGAAATAATCATTAATATGTCTGAAGGGTAAATGATGTCATACACATTGAATATATGTTGCTGTCAGGCCATGTGAGACGTTTGCAGAGAAAGTGCCACTCAGGGCTATAGTGTTTCATGAGCACAGATATGTAACACAGTGTAACATACACTGCTCAAAAAATAGGTGTGCACCTATACACACACACACACACACACACACACACACGTGTCCCACAGTCCATTGATGAAGGGTAGGATGATCTGCTTCCAGTTAGGTTGCACACTGTTCCTGTTCGGCGGCTGTACAAAGAGATGGATCCAATTTCAGGACATGCTTTTAATGAAACTCAAACTGAAACACGTTTCTGATTGGAGAACAAAGACTGGGAATCAAAAGCTGTTGCAGAGGTGACCTGAGCTAAAGCGTGCTCACAGCTCTAAACACCAGCTCTTCACAAAAGGCTAACTCCAAACAAGGCCCCTCTGAAGCATCTTGTTCCTGTAACACTACCTTACCAACGTAGCCAGACTTTGTACCTTTGCTATCTAGAATTACAATTTGTTTTGAAAACTATGACATATGGATAAACTACAATTTAGGTTACTTATAACTTCCAGAGATGTAAAAGCCAAAAGCTGAGGCTACTGGAACCGTGGAAAGCTTTGAAGACGAGAAACATTTTAAAAATCAGTCAAATGAACATTAATCTCAAACATATGTTGTCTTATGGGGCATACTCCTGAATGAGTGTGAATAAAGATGAAAATATTTCTTTTAAATCAAAAGGAAATTTCATTTTAGCATATTTCTTAACTGCTCAGTAAGTTATGGAGTGAAATATTTCTGTTTAAACTGGTTACACTAGAAGCAATAGTTCAGTGTTTTGAGAAATACACTTATATGCTTACCAAGGGTTTGATGAGAAGACTGATACCACTCTGGTTCTCTGTCTGTAAGCTAAATATATGGCTACAGTCAGCAGGCGCTTAGCTTAGCATAGAGTGGTAAAAAGAGTGGAAAAAACAGGAAAATTGCTTCATCCTTTGTGCCTCAACTGAGCACACAAACTACATTGAGAGCACAAATCCAATTCAAATGGTCTGCATCCAGGAGGACCATGAAGAAGGTCCATTACTTAACCCACAGAGACTGTTGTGTTTGGTGGTCTGCTGCCCTGAGGTCTCTGAGCTCAGACTGCACCTATGGTCAGTCATGTCCGGGGCTGAAGGAAAGAAAACAAATACAGTAAATAACTGTGCCTCTGCTTAATGGAGCTGAAGAGCGGCCTCACTCATTCGCCGCAAAGAAAAGAGGGCTTGAAATGACTTAGAGCACAATGGCTCCCAGATAGTGCTTCACAGTGTGAGTGGCCTCCAGTTGTGGTGTGCATGAGTAACCTTGGTGATGGTATCAGCTAGAAAGTGTGTGCTGCAAAGAAAAGGGGGAGATGTGAGAGCAGTGACTGTAAAGGTTTGGTGGAGAGGTTAAATATACGGGTTGCCCACATTTTCCAGGAGAAACAAGCGGAAAGCCCTACACAAACATCGTTGTGTGCTACTGAAGCACAAAGACTGAGGGTTAGTGGATCAAAGACTCATTCAAGGACATGGAGGTACACTGTCTCAGACCCAACGCACGCTGAAACTTGAGAATGTTAATGAAGTCTTTCTAGATTCTCTATCTGCTTATTTTCATTATAATGAAAGAAAAGCGGGGTTTTTGTGCAGATGATGTCTCAAGAAGTCAATACTACTATGTTGTATCTGCAGACAAAAACATTATTCTCTGTATTATGCTCTGCCTTGACTTTCATTGTAGTGAACAGAAGCCAGACTTCACCACTTCTTCTCCCTGTTTGGCTCTGTGGACAGGGTTTTATTTATAACAAGGGTATAATTTATGAGAATCTGAAGGCCCTGACTACTCCATAACCCAGGTCAGACTCACTCATTCTTCAGCATGACAGGGCTGGGCTCCTGGAGTTATGGGATCAAGGCTGATGTCTTACAGAACACCGCTCGGGGGAACAGGTATCTGCACTTCCTTATTTTATCAGCTCTCCAACAAGTGAACATGAACACACTCCTCTATAAATCATTTGCTTCTGATGACAGCCCAGAGGCAGGAAGGCAGAGCATTGTCTGATGTTGTACATATGTGGAGCCTTTTTTCTTTCTTCTTTCATAAAATGTAGAATGACCGACTGAGCTCTTCTCCTATGTAAGCATAGTACCCCTGCAGAGTGTGAGGGCTAATTGACTGCACTGTAGTGCTATGATTAGCATCCATTGCCGCTTTAGCATCTACACCACCTTATATTAGGAGAATAGGGCCCAACTATGGTGACATTTGAGAAACACTCCCATTACCCAAGACTTTAAATAGTGTTAATACAATGTTTTTTTTATCAGGTAAAAAATGGCTAAAATTTCTGTCTTGTAATGTGTTGTTAAGTGTGAAAGAAATACAAATGCTAGAGCGCCCTGTTAGCTTAGCTGGACTGGTTAAGACTATCAAATAAAGTAAAAAATGCCAAAATAAAAACTTAAAAAATTAAATATTTAGCAAAATTAACTAAGAAATGAAAACCTGGCTGATAAAATAAAAAGCTAAAAAACAAACAAACAAAAAAACACCTCTATTGTGTGGTCAATGTCAGTTAGTATTATAGCATTAAGTATAGAAAAAATCACTATATACAACTGGCAACACTTTAGCTGGCTAATGATGAATGTTAGCATGGATACTACTCTGTTATCTCCACATTTTGCTAATGTGTAAATGTCAGCTGATATCAGCTAGAATTGTCTTTATTAAAGACTGAAGATGTTATATCCACTCAGTAATACCTGAACATTTCACTCTGTGTGGTTTTCGCCCCCTTTATTCGACTTCAAACAGACACAAAATCAATACCAAAGAGACTAAAACATGTTTTTGTGTTTTTTCAGACATGTCAAAGGCTTGGGGAGCCTTTCATGCGCTTGCGCCCAGGGACCTGTTGACTCATAATTCACCAGTTCTGAACAAAAGAAGTTACATTCACTGTAAAAATAGTAGCCCATTTGCTTTTATACTTGTGTCACAAAGGGAAGTGAGGGACACTTTGTCAGGAGACACTATTCATTTCCTATTTGCCCACAGACCTGGGATCCTCATGCATGAGATCTTGTTGGACTGTCTTAAATATACTGACTTATATTAGCCCAAATGTCAACTACAGTCATGATCAAAAGGCATATGAAACCATGCAAAACCGACATATGATGGGCTGTATTTTAAACCACATTTCATAACATTGTGCATATGCATGCACATATTGCATGTGTTTATACAAGCTACTGAGGGCTTTTGTTGATAAGAGTGCTGAAACCAAATGGGTGTGGGAGTGAACCAGCCTCCTTTTATGCGAGAGGTCCATGACCTTGATTCTCTTTCCGCCCTACTGTTTCTGTTGAAGGGAGAGAGGGAGCATGAGTGAACACAAACATGTACGCCTGTCTTTTGGTGTATATATGCATCGCGTGGGCTGAGTGTACTGTGTGTGTGTGTGTGTGTGTGTGTGTGTGTGTGTGAAGGGGAGACAGATATGGTCACGGTCAACAAGACAAGAACAACAGATTCATTACATTTGTTTGACCAATAACTTCCTGTGGAAGATAGATGTGTTTTGGCCTGGGCAGCTGTTCACTCTGACAACAGTCACTCCCCTCACATGATGCCCCTGTATGGTGGGGGGGAAATTAGCATTCAGTGCACGTATGTATGTGTGTGTGTCTGCTTGTGTGTGTGTGTGTGTGTGTGTGTGTGTGTGGTCTGGGTTAACAAGTTCAGCGTGGCTAATTCACAGGACCCAGACAGAAATCCTGTTCCCACCTCACACTTTTTAGTAGAGCCACAGACACTGGAGGCCTTTCTCCATCAAGTTAGCGTCCTTGTGCATGTTTGACTGTGTGTGGATGTGTGTGTGCGTCCAACTGTTCATTGGACCGAAACCTAAATCAGCACATGAAAGGTGTGTATCTCAGTGTTGCTTCCCCGGCTGTTCTGACAGGAAACAGACCCTCGCTGTGGTATTTGGTTTCTTCAAACTCACACAGGACTCGATTTCAAACATGGTGCAAAATTCAAAACAGAAATGTAGCATGAGTGGGGACAATAAAGCCAATGTTATGTCACTAGTTAAATTTAATTCCACAGATTGCTCACTGCTGTTCCAAATATATTAATTTTGCATGAATAAAAAAAAGAATATTTTGCATGAGCAATGAGCTTTTTCTTTCATGCAACACACAGATGTTTCATATTTACTTCAAAAGTTCTTAAGAACAGTTTAATAATTTCATTTTCACTTCAGTCTATTCAGCATTGTCTCTGTGTGTGTTCCTACAGTGAAACATTTGCAGTCTTTACCCCTGGTTCTCCAGCTCAGCAGGAGCTTGGTGTTATTTGTGTTGGGCCATGTGCGTAACACAGGTCTCCCAAAACACCAAGATTATGGGGGCTGAGACAATAACAGCACTGGAAGGGGGGAGGATGAGCAAGAGTCGGACCAAAAAGAAAAGAGAGGAATTACAGCGAATCTCTCATCACATTTGCACAAATGTTTTGGCTAGACCAGTTGAGTCTTCTCTGTCATCACTAATCACCTAACAATAAATCCTTGAGCAGTGCTCGGTAGGGAAGGAGAGAACCAGAAAGACGAGTCTGGCTGCAGGAGAGGCAGCCTTTTACACAGCTTCTTCAAATATTCAATAAAAAGAATGGGCTGAATTTGGTTTCTGGCAGCTCATCATAGACATTCTCTCCTTTGTGGGTCACACTGAACCGCAGAAAAGGTCAAAATCTTATTGGATTTTCTGTTTTGTTGTATGTTTTCTGCCAAGTTGAATTTCTGCTTCGACAGCTGAACTTGAGCACAGCATCAGCAACGTTTCATTTACTCCTGTGGTCCATTTTTGTACAATCACATGCTGTAAAGGACCAGGCTTGCCTGACTTTTGCTGTCTGTTCTGTTGCTACAACGCATGGCCACATGAAAAGACATCCAGCCAGTGTGTATGAGGTGAGGACAGCACTGTAGTTCCTAATGAGACTGAGGAGTGATGGCACACAGCAACAATGTGCTGACAGAACTGACCAACACTAAAGCTCCTGAGGTGGACCGACACACTGACTGATGTCTTTAGAATGAGCCTCTATGTCCTGTAACTCACTGCAGGACCGTTCATCTCCTGTATGTCTTCACAGTTCGAAAAAGTCAACATTCTTGTTTATTGGAATTAGCAGCTATACTTGGCACAGGCTGAGCCATTCTTACAAGGTATAACCTCCCAAAGGGGACAAAACTGGGAAAAGGAGACAGTTCTCCATCATTCTTCTGTAGTGTTTCCTGGCCAGTTTTCAGCTTCTGTACATTGTAGAGTTCTCGTCTTTCTCACGAGTCTGTGTCCAAGGCACCATTGTGCTCTAGTTCAAATGTGGTTCCATTTCCTGCGGGCAGTTTAAACATAAACAATCAGTACATAGCTGCTTCCCCATCAATTTACGTCTGATGTTACAGGGTCTTTCCACATAGGAAACAAAATTTGACATCGAATGACAAGACATGTTTCCAATTTTATGGCTTTTTTTAAAAGTTGAATTAGCAGATTTGCTAGCTGTAACAGTTTCCTAGTTACACATATAGTAGACATGTTGCAACATTAACGTTCATTCAGCATTGTGTTCCTGAACACCTTGCTCAGTAATCATTCTCTTTTAACTCTGTTTTTGATCCTCACCACCATTCTGCTGTTTCACGCTACACTCACTAGTTAGTCACTAAGAGTGTCTGTCTGCTGCATCTCACTCATTTTGTAGGTTGTAAAACCAAAAACAATGAGCTTAAAGACACTACTCTATACAACTGAAGGGAAGGGCAGAGATGGAAGATAATTTTCTGTGTTTTTCACAATGAGCAACTCTTTTCACATTAAATACAGTCATTTGCCATTGATAACATAAAAATATTGATCATCACAGCTTCAAAAAATAATTCTGAAATTCTGAAAAGCCAATTCCAGAGTTCTATGTTGTTTTGCTTAAGAGATTGTCTGGAAACAGTGAGATAAGATCGATGATGAGAGCAAAGCTGAAGAGTACATTTTTGGGCCATAAAACTAAAACCCTCTTTAGAGCTGTGGCGAACTGCAGAGTCTGGTGATAACTTCTGTTGTTAATATAACAGTTTTTATTATAGCAGCTTTAAAAATGTAATTCTGAAACTCTGTAGCATGTAACTGATGGAAAATCCTCAATTTTCAGAGAAGATAATGCTTAGTTTTCTGTTGTATTTTTTAAATGATTATGTATAAATGACATTTGGGGCTGTGTGTGGGGTGGGGGTTGGGAGTTTCTGTGTGCAGCTTAATGATGGTTCCTCTCCTAATTTCCTCCTAATGAAATAATCCCTGTCTACCTGACCTGATACGCGGTCTCTTGCCTGGAGTGGTGTCTGCAGATTAAATTAGAACCATCTTGTCAGTCTGTGAGCAAGAAGTATTGTGAGAATGGTGTGTGTGTATGTGAGTGTTTGTGTGCTTTTCCTTCTAAACAGGCAAGTTTTCAGCTCAAGACCTTTGGCTCAAGCATTTGACCTTTTGCTGGTTTTCAGTGTCAAGGATTTTTAGGTACCCAAATTTCCGTGGAAATGTGGCTTTAAGGGAACATCCATCATTGCTGAAAGGGTGACCCAGAATACCCAAACACACCCTGCCCGATCGTATTAAAATTCCTCTGGATGGCACTATTCTCTGGGCACACACATTCCACATTATACTGGTCAAGGGAAGTGGAAGGAAAGGCTACCTGTTGCCATGGCAACGTCGGCCAAACACAGGGGTCAGACAAGCGTGTCCGTGTCATTCCTAACGTGACAGCGGTTTGCCATAAACCCAGGCTGGGGTGGTAATGATACTCCTGCACAGTGGGCGGGGCTGGCGTTCGGCTCCGTGGACGCTGGTCGGGGCCCAGTCTGGCCACACTCACAAATGGGGAGGCAACACAGGAAACTGGGGCTTCCAGTAAAAACATGTAATTAGAAACACATTGACTAGGAGCTTTGGCATGATACACCCAGTAGGAAGGGAGAGATGCATGCAAGCAGGGATGTACACGGGGAGATAAAAAAAAACTGATTGAAGTGGAGGACAAGATCATTGGGTCACTGGGAAAGTCCCATGAGAAAATCAAATGCTGCGAGACAAAAATGGAAAACCAGAGACATGGACAGTGACAGCCAAGACACATCGTTACAGACTTAAGACAGCAGAGTGATAATCAAAAGCAGGGATATCTCGGCACCCAGTCTGACCTGTCAGCTGGTTTAGGAAAGACATGTGGCAGACAACAATTTTCCACTGTTGGAAATCCCTACTACTACTACTGTTTACAAGTTGCAATATAAATGCCACTGTATTTGAGAGTGCGTCAGTATGGCCCCGGAGGCCTCACCACTAAAGAGCAGGCGGTGGGCAGCACGAGCTCAGCGGGCAGCGTGGGCCTCAGCTGGGCTGGGAACACGCCCTGCGCCGCCATGCAGTGAACCAAGCACCAGAGGGAGAGCGGGTCAGCCCGGCCGCATGTGAACCAGTCATCACTAACCATGCTCCTCGGGAGGCCTGACAGCAGCTGATAGGAGAGCAGAGACATCATGCAGTTTGTGATTTCTACGCTGCGCGCAGTGAAATTGAAGTGTAGTCCAACATGAATGCCAGTAATTAGTTAATTGTTAAACAAACAGCACGCACTCAAAGACGTGAAGATAGACATACTGTAATAGTTATGTGTTTTCAGGAAGCCAAAGCCACACATGGCAAGATTTATCGAGTTTGAACGGCAGCCCGTTTGACAAACTTCACAGAGCGATGATGAGAACGACTTGCAGCTCTCCCACTTCACTCCACTGCTGGTGAGATTCTCACACAGTCAAGTCCTGAGATAGCAGATACTGGCTCTTGCAGGGGACGGACGTGAGAAAGAGTCTCTGAATCCACAGAGAGAAACCATCAGAGGCTCTCTTTTTAATGTGTGGCTTTACAGATCAGGCGAGTGGTGACTGTGGCCTCAGGAAAAAAAAAGAAGAAGCCTTAATTAGCCTTCACTCCCAGCACACTGCCAACCCAAGAATAAGAGTTAGATGAACAACGAAAAGTGAACACTTTTAATCAACTCTCAAAGCATTTCCTTTCACCCACCCACTTCCAACATCAACAGTTCACAAACACATACTTAGAACGAGTGGAGGAAATGGATGTTTGGTAGGTGATGAGGTTTTATACATTTCAAAATACAAAAGTGTGAAGTGACAATTCACAGTCTACAGATGCAGAATAAACAGCTGGAAAACTGGGCATTAATCAAAGGGAGCAGTAAATGAGGAAGCAAATGAACGTGGGTAGAAAACAGGACAGAACTGCACTTCTACATGAAATACATGAAATACTGTATTGAAATATCATTAATAAGGAGCAATGTAAACACACACTATAAGGCCCAATAACCCTGGGCCATTCATTTGAAAACATACTCAACGATTCATCACAAAAGTCAACAAACAGTACTTTGGATTTTCTTTTTGTCCCTAATTTGGGACACAGAAACAGTAACACACTTTAGGGACCACCGGTCTTCATACAACAGGTCATGGGAAAGGAAAGAATAGTTGAACCCAGTCATCCTAAGTTAAAGATATAGGTCCAACAGTAATCCACCAAATTGTACCTGAATCAGGTTTTGAAGACAAAATCTTCACATTTTAAAGAGAATCTGAAACAGAAGACTTCTGAAATGGCTTTTTTTCGGAACTGCAGTCTTGTCTGACATTGATCAGTTCCTGTAAGCAAGTTTTTTCGGGGCCATTCATAAGTTTGAAAAACTGAGGACAGCATGTTCATGCTTACTAACTATCACATCAATGAAAACTTTTATTTGTGAGCTGTCTCAGATTTTGCTACGGTTTTCAGAGGTCTGCTTCTCCCTCTCCATCTGCTGTAACTGTCCTTTTTTAATACTTCAAAAAGGTGATATTTTGGAATCATAAATAGAGCAACGTGTTTTTAAAGTGTGCTCGGGGGCCTAACAGAGAGTCTAAATAGTAAACATGTTTGAAGACAAAAGAACAGCTGGAAAATGTAAGAAATGTGTAAACATGAAGGAAGTGTACAGGTGGAACTAAAAAAGTGTGCTAAAAGATCTTTGGTCGCAGGTTTGTCTTTTGTTTTTTTTTTTTTACTTGGTGACTGGCCACAGATTTACAGTAAGATACTCAGTAAATACTACAGTGAAAGAGGTCAGGTTGTAACAGTATGATCGGTAACACTGGTTAGAAGTCAGAAAAGACTAGAAGTGAAATGTCAGACATTTCATTTGCCCTGTGAGCAGACACAGCGGCTCTGGAGGCAGATCAAACATAACTGGAATTTTGTTTGTCCAAATTTCCACAACAGTATCTAAACAGTATGACAAAAAAATTACAAATGTACAGTCTGTGTTTCAATTCTGCAATACTCTCCCTAATGTCTTCCATATTGCATGTGTATGTATCTTTAATAACAACATTTCTGCTATCTATCCATCTGTGTATACAGTATGTAAAGGCCATACTGGCTTCATGAAGCACAACACTGAACTTTATCTGAGATATCAGATACTTTCAGCCCGTGCTTCCACAGTCGCCTCTAGCTCTCTGTTTCTCCGTGGACATTCTCCATGTGCACTTTGAGGTAGTCGTTCCTGGTGAACTTCTTATGGCACAGCTGGCACTCTGCCATGGGCCGGTTAGGGTTGTGCGTCAGCTTATGTCTGCTGAGCATCTTCTTCAAGCTGAATGACAGGTCACACACCTACAAAACACAAAAACACAGGATATTAATAGCCATAATTAGAGCACATAAACACATTATTTTTTTAACCTCTGACCTGTTTACCAAATTCTTCTGCTCAGTGCAAGGTTTAGTCTTATCACAGGCACAGCTGGAGACATGGAGAATGATTTGTAAATCACATACTTGACGACAGAAATCACTTTTTTTTTCCACCAGTAGAGAGAGGGAATGCATGCAACTTAACATCCATCATAAATGAGCCATTTTACACTGTACAAATGACTCCGTCGTCCTCTATCAATCATTATAATCCGCCGCTGGCTGGCGTTCAGCTGCAGTTTAACATGCTGCTTCAAGAATCACAGCATGTCTCCTCCTCACTCCATCTGTGAGGAACTTCAGAGCTATGAATTACATTCAGAAAATCTCACAGACAGTTTACATCTGTGGGCAAGAAATCGACACTATGAATGAAAGCAGCAGAGCCACCATATAATACCATATCAATAGTTTATCACAGAACTTGGCCACTCTTCTTGACGTGTTATTATGTTCAAGCTTTACTATCCAAGTAGAATTAAATATAGCTGAGACCATCTACAAATCTGATCCAGTGTCTGTAAAATATTTTGAATTTTATTAAGTGAAACTGTGACAGTGGCTGATGAGAGTGGGGCCTCCATGTCTCGTCGTAACCCAGATGTTACTGGATGCTTCTACAACATTTTTAATACTGTTGTGACAGACGCTGCTTATAGAGCCCCTCTAGCTTGTCTGGAAAATGTTCCTGGAACAGTGCGATCCTTTTGTCAAAGTCAAAATCCACCCCAAAATACAATCCACATGTTATTTCTATTATCTTTAATAGTTTAGCGTAGAATTATTTACATGAAAATGTCTCTTCCGAAGCTAGGGGAAAAGAATCCAGATGAATGTTGGAGGATGTTGCTGGGAGACACTTTCTAGTGATGCTTCACTGGCGGTGAATGGGATACTGTTTTTGTGGTCTTAAACAACAACTACAGATGATTCTGCATGGATATTGATGCATTTTCTCAAGGCGATGCGGCAGATTGAGGTTTATTTGGGTGTTAAAGCTCAAATGAAAAATCTGAGAATCCAGAGTTGGGCGATGGATTTACGGAATTAAGAAATTTGTATTCTAAGGTTGCGTTTATGGCTTAACAGGGGTTTTCAGAGTCTGACACTGTCTCTGTTGTCACTGGATTTTACTTAACTTTGAAATATTTTGATTCTCAGGCAAGGTCTGGACTTAAGGATCATCTTTTTTCTATGATTTCTGAAAAGATTTATGGTAATTTATTCACAATGGACATATATATTCCTTCCCTACATATTCCTTGGAAAGTGTATGCATCATATCTGTGTGTTCAGATTTGAGTTTGTTATGAATCTCAAATGAAGGAGTAGTTTAAGTACCTTTATCGCCCAGAATCCACTGTAACAGCTTGTGGTAACTGATCCTTGGGATTTACATTTGTCATTACATTAAAACATTTTTAAGGGTTAGATAGAATTTCATAGGATTTTGAATTTAACGTATTCACAAGATACAGTTGAATGTTGAATACAATGAAAAAGTTTGTTCAAAACATGGACAACATCTTCTGTTGCGTGTTCCCGCCCCAGTCTCTGAGAATAATTATTACTCCTACAGTATTATAAACACAGGGTAATTTCTCCCTCTGATCCTCTCAATGTGTTTACGTGAGATCAGCCCACTTGGCCCCTCCAGAGAACCAAGATCACTATCTGCCTCTTTCTGAGCAGCTCCCCCAACTCTTCTCCGCATCTGGCCTGGTGCCAGAGCACCATCACACACACACACACACACACACACACACACACAGACAAATAGAAGCAAGAATTGAGGGAGGACAGGTTGGGTTTGAGGTACTGTAGAGGTAGATACTTACATCACATTGGAAAGGTTTCTCTCCTGTGTGGGTCCTCATGTGTTCATCCAGTCCTCTTTTCTGGCTGAAGGCCTTGTTGCACTCGCTGCATTTATACGGCTTTTCCTGCAGCGACACACACACACACACACACACACACACACACACACACACACAAACACATCTGAATTTAAAGAGGGCACTTCATCTGTCAGTGTGTAGCAGAACAATACATAGAACAATACTTCCCCAGTTCTGTTAACATATGGACAAAACCTGGAGGAAAAAAGTGTAATGGTCCACATGTGCACGCACACACACAAGGATAAACAAACAGACACGCACAGCACAGTGGAAAACCCAAGAAGATGTGGAAATATGCCTGAAACAAACACACACACACACACACACACACACACACTCACACACACACACACACGCACACACGCACACACATTCATTTTCACACACTGATACCCTCTCCCTTCACACCCTGGTGTTCTCTCCCTGTGAGTTTATGAAGATATGAAATGAAAGATTGTACAGCCCCTGCAGTAGGGAGGAAATGACCGGCGTAGGGGCCATCAAAAACACATGGATTCCTCAAAAGAGTAAGGAAAACATGGCACAGAAAATCCCTTTGAACGTGTATCAGTGCACTGGCACTCTGGGGCTGTAGAATATCACTCCTCTGTCTCTACACCTCATCAGTTTACCAAAGAACATTTCCTCTGTGCCTTCTGGAGGCCTGTCTCACTGTCAGTCAAAGCAGATATCTCGCTGTGGGTGTGTTTTCACAAAAACTCCAAGTATGTGTGTGTGTGTGTGTGTGTGTGTGTGTGTGTACATGTTTTCAAGAGGGTGGACAGTGGGTGTGTCCGACAGTCAGAGGGGAAACAGTGGTGACACCTAAAAGACTTGAGGAGAAATAAGAAGCGTGAAGATAGCAGCGAGCTGGTTCTCAGTGTCACTCTTTGGGAAGCTGTTTTTGACAAGTCTGGCTGATAGCAAAGGCTCTACCCATTTGAAGCTTAGTTGTCATGGGAACAGGGTGAATGCAGGAAGTGAGGGTCCTGGGAAAGGCGCTATCATGTGGGCGGGGCAAGGAGTGCCCAGTGACACAGGATACAAAAGGAGGTAAAGATCAGGTTCACTGCATGTGCGCCTGTGAGTGGGCACATGTGTGTTAGCGGATTTAAGTATGCAACTGTTTGTGCGCATGTGTCAGAATAAAGGGAACAATGGGAATAAAGCGCTGTGTGTGTGTGTATGTGTGTGTGAGAAACCTGCCTGGAGGAAACAGCCTGTGATGATCTGTGTAATGCAAATACCCACTTAAATCGTCCGCTTTAATGAGGATCGCCGCTTTTTCCATAAGGGTTCTTGTATGACAAAGGAAAAACTAAAACTATGAGGGGTCAAAGCTCAAAGGTCAGGAAACACATGGATGGACTTAGGTGATGTGGTGAACCCTGATCATCACTGTGACCCTGGTAACATTGAACATCTGTACCTGGTGACCTTCACTCTTCAGCAGCTGTTCACCCTCTGACCTTTGACCTGATTACTCCTGTGAATCTGACCACTCTCTGCAAAGAGCACATATATAACTGCAAAGATGGAGTTTTGTTTACTTACTCCAAAAGAGCCTCACGTCTCATGTGTCATGTTAGATACGTGGGTATTTGTAAAGCAGCAGGCCAAATGGAAGTCACTGTGCCCTATTAGGCTTCAGGGTGCAGCTGGGAATCACTGAACAAGTCACAGTAGGTTAGAAGAGATTTTTGCCACCACTTTGAACTAGATTGAAATGTTTCAAAACTACTGAATGGATTGCCATGAAATTTGGTCCTGACATTCATGGTTCCCAGAGGATGAAGCCTATTGACTTTGATGATTCACTGTGTTGTGGTATTTGTGTTTTCTTGAGTGAAATGTCTTGTTTGAATCTAGAGACTCTATTGAATGGATTTCTATGATATTTGATTCAGATACTCATGTTACCCTCATGATAAATTGTTGCCCTGAATTTTGATGTAGCACCATCGTCAGATCAAAATTGTAATTTGTCCAGTACTTTTGTTTATGTCCAAATATTGGCAATACAAAGCTAATTAGTAGCCTCAGCTGTACTTTGTTATAGTGCTAATTAGCACTAAAACATCCTAAACTAAGGTAGAAAACATGATAAGCATTATACCTGCTGAACATCAGCATGTTAGCATGGTGAAATTAGCATTTAGCTCAAAACACTTCTGTACCTAAGTGCAGCCTCACAGAGCCACTAGCATGGCTGTAGATGCTCAGGCTGCATCTGAAATCACTACCTTACATATGCATTTACATTTTCAGCTATATCATGTGGGCAAAATTAAATACTATAACAGAGTGTAAATGCAAACGGTTGTGCCTTGTGCTTGACTTCAGAACATTCTTACACACTGATCTACTTCATGCCTTGTTGGCCTGGGAAAACTTGGCTTTTGCGATTCCCATGTTCACCAACCCAGAGTGCTGAATGGATAATTTGATGGATTTGACACCATAGATGGAAAAATAGTGGATAAAGTGAGGCTGTTTGCTGCCTTTTGAAAACACAAACATGTAAATGTAGCATTACTACAACGGCAAAGCTGAGTCACCTGTTAGCTCGTCGCCTGAATCAGGCCACAGAGGCAATCTAATGTATGCATGGAACAACATCAAGGATAAATAGTTATATGAGTTGCATTTGAATTGATCCAAACAAAAAACATTATAGTTTTCTTTTTCTAAAAACTTTTTAACTTTGAAAGTGCCCTAGTCCAAAAACTTTTAACATTGAGAGTAATTATACAATATACATATATTCACATTCATTTACTTCAGAGATCAAAACAATATCAAAAATGTCTTTCATTTTATTTGCCAGTGATGTGGTTTGTGGTAAAAACACAAAAACTCTGAATGTATCCATCTCAAATCATCTGTACATTAACAGTGAGCTGCAGCCAAATGACATTTGTTTTGCTCAACAGTGACTTCATCTGGCTCTGCTGTTTGTAACTGCTCAGCCCATATTTCAGAGCGCTGTGAGCAAAGGCAGATCTGGGAACATTAGGAACAAAACATCAGTCAGTTTAATCAGCAGCTCACTAGAAAATTATACCTGTCTGTTTCTACTGAGAGACGTCAACCTGGGCAGGATACTTCCATTATCAACACACTGTAACATACAGAGCGCTGTGCTCTGGACAGCATTAAGGGAGGACAAATCTTTGAAATTAACTGTGCTGACAAGCCCTGACTGTCACAGTCATAGCTGCAGAAACTGATGATGGAAATCTATGATGAAACACATATTAAGTCTCATTTATCAACAGTGACACTAACACAAACGTCCAGATGCTCACAAAGAGCTCATGGAAAGTGTCGTTCTGGTGGCGAGCTTCAATAGGTTGAGAAGTGACGCAGGGAACTGAGTGGCGTCCCAACCCAGGTAATGACCTCATGACGTTCGCTCAGAAACCTACCTTTTCCTTTCTCCACCCATAGCCCTGACTCACTTTACATTTACATGTTCAGGCCATTAAAGCTCTGTTTCCCATGTCTGAATCTGACTGTGTGCATTGCCACTTGGTCAACAGTTGGCTATGGATTCAGCTGCTCTCAGTTTATAAAGAAATAAAACTGGGAATGTGAGTCACCAACACAGTGCGAGTAAAGTACGTCTAATTGTCTCTTCTGCCTGTAACTTCACTATGTCTATGTTGTGTCAGTAGACTGGATGATTTATGAAAGAACCTGCAAGTGAGGGGATTACCTAATAATTAAATAGGCAGGGAGTGTCACAAATGTTAGACACAGAGGAGACAGGACTTTTTTTACTTGGCGAGTTGTGTGAGAATTTTTTTTAGCACTCCAGATTGAATGATAAAGTTGGTTCCCCTAACCAATAAACACAGACAAACAAAGAGAAATTCAGACTTTAAAGAGAACATGCCTGCAGTTAACTAAATGTCATTAAATAGAACCAAATACAACCAAAGATTTATGACACCTTGTTTTTGAATTTTATAAACATTGATCAGGCAGCACTCATTTTGTATGGTGGAATATGATGCAACACTAAAAGCAGTGTAATTAGGTGTTTATAGGTCTTTTCCCCAGCACACATGTTGACTCGTCACAGTAGGAAAAGCACAGGTGTTACTAATAACATTAAAGATGACAGTGTGACAGTGAGCCAGCATGCAGAGTACCAGGACCCTGAAACTGAAGCACCTACATGGAATTCAGCTATCATCAATTTTCATTATAGTGACATGTCAAAATGTCCCCTGTGAAATAAAAACCCATGATGCATTTGGTGATGCTTGGTCATTTCATTACTTCTGTAAATATATAACAATGTCACCATGGCATTGTTACATATAATAGTATTCATCCATTCATAGAAAAAACAGTTACAAATGAAAGCTACTGTGCAGTAAGAATACACTTGACTACACCCACAGCTGTGTTTTGTGAACCAGAATTTAGTTCATGGCAGTGTGCAGGAAATAAATGGCTGTGATTGGTGAAACAGTTTGCCAGTGATTAGAAAGAGCTTGATTTGATGCATCAGAGCAAACACACTACAGCCAAACCATCAACATGCAATGGTTAAAACTTACACGAGTGTGTGTGCGGATGTGCATCTTTAGGCCATCATTCTTGCTGAAGGCTTTGTCACAGTAAGGGCACTGGTATGGACGCTCACCTAGGGAACAAAAAACACGAGTGCACAAGAGATTACTCACATATAAATGGTACTATTCAGATTAATATACAGAAGTTTAACCTACAGCTCTAACAGGAAGACAACCTCAGAACTACAGGCAGATTTTTGATTGTGCATATATTGCAAATGTGTTTGTCACACACACACTGACAGATACTGACAAAAATGTTCTCCAACATGACCACTTTAAAGGAAGACCTTCACTGTCAGGTAGAAAACAAAAGAAAAATGTGGACTGTTCATCGTTGGTGTGTTTGGTGTGTAGCTATCGGGGGGATGTGCACTGTCCTGTCCCTTTCTGTAAAATGCTCTTCCCATCCTGCTCTAATTTAGATTTGACCTGGCTACTGGTAGACCTGATATCACTCACTCAGAGCCAGTCATTTCTGATGCACGTTGACTTTCCACTGCAGAGCAAAGCCTATGCTGGCTACAATTCATGGCCCGATATCTGAGCTACAACTGGCCAACAGTTTAGGAGCACATCAGAGGCAATGTGGCTTATCCCAGTTGGATCAAAAGCAGTCCAGCCAAACTCCTACAGATCCTATCTGAGCACACACTGCTGATGACGAAGAGAAAGTGACAGGCTGTCAGTCAACCACTCTACTGACACATGGATCTGTTTACCAGGCCAGATCCACGGGCCAGATAGGAGCACCACAGTTGATTACTAATCTATAGAAGAGATATGAGGTAACCTATAGAACCACAATGAAATTAAAGATTCAGACAGGGAAATACAGTATGGCACAGACAAGGAAAAATCCTGGGTTCAATAACTGCATGATTTATTTCATAGCTGTAGCTTTGATCAGGAGAATAGTGCAAACTAAATAAATTTCCTGTGTTCATAAAACTAAAAATGGAGCAGGGAATCAAATGATATTAGGCATTACTCTCTTCTGAATTTATATATATGCCTGCAAGTGCACACAGTACAATTTGATGAAATACTGCCAAAAATGGATACCTACAGCAAGACATTTTGTGTCTATTCCTTCAGTACAACGATCTAATTTCTTATCTGCTTCATAGTAATATAATCTCTCTGTAGTGACTAATTGTTGAACAGGCAAGCAAGTAATTTTATTGATGGGGGAGATGTTTTGCCCCTTTAAGTAATAAGGTTAATTAGCTGTGTTTCCGTGGGATTCAAAATGCAAAGATGCTTATTAAATCAGAAAATCCATCCAGGGAATATATGAGAAGAGTAATATTATCACACTGCTATAAACACGACTGTGTTGGAGGAATATTTCTCTTCTGTTTCTGACAGTAAGTCCAGGTCTGGTTGAACAGCCAAGATGTGAAGGCGTGATTGAGGTGTTAAGTAAATATTTAATGGCCATTTCTTATATTTGATTAAAAGCTGGGTTGTGAAAACAAACGTTTGAGGGCATTTGGGCATTTATTTTGGCAGAAACAAGTGCTTTTCATGGGAATGTGTGGATATTTTGCATTTGAATGATTTCATTTGAATATCGCTGCTGTTTTTTTTTCCCTGAGTGGAAACTCATGACTGTATCCACTTGTGAAATCTGACTTTTTTTTAACCTTCTGGCTTTGCCAGTACTCCAAGTTTGAACTATCAAACAACTACAATGGTTATTTTCTAATGATTCGTATCCCATAAAGCCTGTGTCTTTCAACAGAGATGCTATGACAGCTGTTGTGTAGCAGATATGCAAGTCAGGGTCTAAACCCCCCATAAACCCCCCACAAGAGGGCTTCAGAGGAGCACTGTGACACAAAGTAACAAAACGTGTAACCTCACAGTGGTGTAGAAAGGGTTAACATGACGTATGTGGACTGATTCCATATACTGAAACATGTGCAAGAGGGCAGCTCGGCATTCTGTCCTAAAATCCCCTTCTGTGCAGTTTCAGCCTCTAGGAGGCCTTTTGTTGACAAACAGGAAGATCTGAATCCCAGATGTGTTTTGAGACAGAAGAGAGCAAGTCCTATGTCTTATGTAGCATGTGTGGTATCAGGTTTAGGCCCAGCACTAGCCTTGGGGAGTCCTGGAGAAGGCATTAGTGTCCTAATAGCAGAGGAGCGCAGTGTGCCAATGTACTTCTGTGGCTTGGATCACATCCCTCCCAGGAGCTGGCTATTGTCAGTTAATACACAGCACAGACAACCACACCCTGCTAACACAGGGGCTCGTAAATAAGTACACACTAATTCACCTACTTAACCTATACACTCTCTGGTTCCGGACATGTGTGCCTCATCTGGAAAATGCAAACAGAGAAAATGATGGTATTCGATATTCTAAAAGAGGTCATTCATAAATGTGGCTACTTATACTGTAGTTCCCACTCAAAACTGCTTTTGTTCAACGGTCACTGCTTTTCCACTGGTTCAACCTGCCCGGAATAAAACAAGAGCAACTGAATCCTTTAGCAAAACAGGAAATAAACAAATGCTACTTGGAAACCTAAGTAGTAACAGTCTCGCAACATTGGTCTGTTATTCGTGCGAGAGGCTTAGTGTCTGTTCTGCTGAGTGTTACTGTAACTAGAAACCCTCCACTTACTCTCCAGATTGAGCCAGATTGTTTGGGGATTATGAGGGGTGGCTGCAGTACTGAGCCAGGGCTTTATGTGTGTGGAGATGGTAACTGATTTAGCATGTGCTGAAACAGTACACCATCTCTTTGACCCCCGGGTGTCTCCCCCGCCCCCCGCTGTGGCCCTCACACTCCTTGTCTGCTAATCGATCCGTTTGGCACCCCTTGTGTGTTGTATATGTGCGCGTACGGCTGCGTGTCTGGTTAGCAGATGGTCGGCTTTGTCGTTTTGCCTGCCGCACAGCGTTCGTGTTATGGAGAACGCTTTGTAGCTTCGGGGCTCCGGTCTGAAAGACATTAGTGTGGTCCGTCAGAAATTAATTCCTGGCTTCCTCCAGTTCAGCCAGACGGTGGCCCTCCACTCTCTGCCCTGTGCCACATGCCGACAGGGGCCACAGAGGTAACGTGATATCAGTGTGTTGGAGATGATAAGAGATTGCCTTTGATGAGCCGTAGCAACGCCCAACAACTTTTACACTTGACCTATCCATTATGGCCAGGGTCTCAGTAGATTTCTCCACTTCCTCAAACAATTCTCTTAAACTTGCCCATGTGAGGGTACCTGTATCAGACAAGTCCATTCCCAAGCCTCATCACACATGCAGCAGATCTGAACCTGACACTAGTCTCAAAACAAAAATCCTCAATCCAAATGAAGCATCTGCACCGCACCCAAAAAGAGTTAAAGCTGCAACAGCAAGGAACTATTCATCACAGGGACAGACAATAATTCAGTACATGGTGATTTTACTTTACAAGATTGTAACCATGACCACAGTCAAGACAAACAAAATCATCTGTACACAAATAGGTTCAGTGATTCCAGAGTTCTCCCAGATGTCCATTTGAGGGCAGTTGTTCTGTTGTGAGATCACTTAAAGCTGTGAATGTGCAGCTTTTTAAAACATCTAAATATGGCTGTGTATAATTACAGTAACAAATGACATGTCTATCGAGACAATTAGTATCCTCTGTCCTGTGCCAGTGGTAGAGTGAACGTGTGTTTGAAAAATTAAGACAGCTTTTTACAAGAACAAGTGTTTTGTTTTCTCTCTTCCTTCACTGAAGATAACAAGTATTGATGATTATGACCCAAATATGAATTGTTGTGTGTTAGTTCAGTGGAGCAGATTTATCTTACTTGTCATCTGGAGTCCAAACATTGAGGAACTTCTCCTTACTTTGCATCTCTGAGGATGTGGACTTTATTTGTTCAGATAATATAATACATATTCCAACTGAATCAATTTTAACATTGATTCACTGTTTTCAGCTGTTATGTAGTCATTTCTTTATATTCATATCTTCATCACTTTTCAGACTTACTATGAATATATAATCCCAAAGACAACACTGAGTTTCACTATAGGAAATATAGGATCTAGAAAGTGCACCTCCTTCCATTTTTATGCACATTTTCAATTAGTATATTTAAAAACCTGAGTGGAAACCACAGAAAGTCGCTTAAAAAAAGGAACATGTGATATCTCAATGACAGTTTTTATGTGTATCTGAGGTGGAACATTGCACTGGTAATAGAACAATGTGACAAAGTGTAATGGAAAGAGAGTCAGTAAATATAGTGGCAGACTGAAACATCAGATCTGTGTGGAAAACAGAAATAAACAAACATAAATGCTATATTTCCTACTATTTACATAACAGTAGTGGATGGAAATGTACATTATTTTGCATTTTCTACTGCTAAATTTCTGGAAATAGTTTTATATTTGGATGGTAACTTTGACAGTGTTTTGGGGACTTGATCTATAATAATCCCAACTTCAATTTTGACAGTTCTTTTTTAATCTGTCTCTTGTAAGTAGACCGACGTTATGGAAGTGCTGTACTACATTGCTGAAGTTTAAAGACACTACGAGTGCATTTTTATAGCATCTTCAAATTATTCAGATTTTTTCTCAGTAGTAAAAAGAGTACAAGTGAAAATCTGTGCTGTTTATGTGTTGTTTTCAACCCATCAATTTCAGTTTCCCCAGTTTAATTCAACACATAATGGCTTGAATATTTCCCATCACAGACAGCTGTTACTACTTTTTACTTCTCTGTCTCGTGCTTCTGCTTGTCAAATTTACAGATTTTCTTTGTTGCTCATGAAGCTGATTATGGATGACGAACTTAAATTTATGACAAATGTTCCATTGTTGACTACTGAACACTTGCAAACACACTGAAGAGCCACTGTCCTGTCTGTAAGTGGAAAAAGTCTAAATGTTGACGCCTGAATCATTAAATAACATAAACACTAAATCAGGATTATGGGTTAAAATGCCAAACCAATTTGCTGTAACGTAGCTCATGGGCTTACACTTATCATTGTGCCCAAACATGACACGTCCTATGATGTCAGTATGACAGCGAGGCACTGGGTTCTGTCAACGTTTCCCCTGGCACAAATAATTCTCATGACCCCACTACGGTTTATTTACCACATCATGGCACACATGGTGGGAAAATCTGCTCTCATTGAGCTCTGATGTGGAGAAGGACACATTTGCTCCACCATGGGGCCAAAAAGAACAATTTAGAAAATGATAGACTCATCCATCATGACTACTGAGCTCCACGACGTCTTCAACATCCTCGTCCAAGTTTTTGACAGCTCACATTTTATGGGTCGTCAGTGAACTCATAAAAACTGCTCTCCGAGAAGACGCCAGCTCTGTGGCACTACAACTAATTTGCTTGAGCTGAGCATGATGTTCTAACCAAATTAAACTGAAACAAAATCCAAGCCAAATATACAGTACATGTCTTGCCAGCTACTTAATAGCACTTTCAGGTTGATGTTTTCAAATTTCTCTTTCATCTGTTTCATACTTAACCCATGTCTCTCATAATGCCCTACAGTGTTTGATAGTAAAATGATAGGGGTAGGAAATCTCCAAGGAATCCTTACAAAGTCCTCTGTGTTTGGCAGGTAAATAATCAATGCTGACTTGTTCCTGTGAAGCAGGAAGACAAACAAGATCAAGCTTTCCTGTCTGCCATCCAGAGAAGCTGTCGATTTAAAGGTCTTTACCTCAGTTGGTGGCCTTTTAAAGAGATTACTGACAGAAAAACTACCCAACTGTAAAGTCTTTACTCACATTAACAGGTTTGTTTTATGATTTACACATTCCACATTTATCAAACAATTCTCCACATCCTTACAAAAGCTGTGTGTGCCCGCAAAATTACTCTTCACTGTTTGAGAACAAGATGAGTCTTGTCAGGATTGTCGCTTTAGAGAACAACTCACACTGTTCACCAAAGCTTATTTTTTCCCCCTCACACAAAAACACAACAAACAAAAAAACCCCGTCTATAGAATGAGGGGACAGATTTACAGCCAGTCAGGGTCAAGGGTCATCCGGCTGGATGCTTTCTTGGAGTGGTCTTTTCTCTCTTTGCTCCTTTCTTTCTTTGAGGTGTCCTCTCGGCTCCCACCCCTCCCCCAGCATTCCTCTCTTTTGTTTATTCTATATAAATACAATCAGACTGGGCCGCGGCCCACACTGGTATACATTCTCTCTTTTTGTTGGTTTGTCCTTCACACACATACACAGCTCATGCACACATGGATACACAGGGCGCTGTTGTCAAAGTGTAGCAGGCTTGTCAATGGACCTGCCACCATGCAAATATACACACACATTTTGAAAAATCTACACTTAAAAGAAGAGTTTAAGAGGCTATAAATATGATTTAAGCTGAAATTGCTTTTAATTTGATGGGGCAGAGGAATCCAAAGCAATGGGCGCTAATGAAGCTGACTAAGGCATGATTAAGTAAATGATTTGTTCATCAAGACGGCCATTTATGTGGGCTGAGAATGACACCACAGCTCCACCTGGGTTAAATGAGAAAATCATAATTTTTTCCCCGACAGATCTATTTGACTTAAAAGGCCATCACCAGGTGTGTCTGTTGCCAGAAACCCAGCAGGGGAGAGTGATGTACTCAATCCCAAAAGACAACAGGACAAAGAGAGAAGACAACACAAGAGAAAAAGGCAAGAAAAGAGAGATGAAGTTTAAGTGGGAGTGAGGAAAAAAAGGAGACAGCCAGGAGCAGGCAGAGAGACAGAAAGAGAGAGAAAGAGTGAGTGAACAAGTTTAGAGGCCAAGAAGCGTGTGTGTGGCCATGCCAGGGCTCTGCACCAGTCTGTTGGTAAGGAAACGCACAGGAATGTGTAGCTTTCTAGTTTAAGGCAGTTTAATGAACATTCAGGGCTCTATTTTTGTGGCCGTGCAAAGACGGGCACAAGCAGCGCTTCAACATGTTGGAATTTTCTAACATTGAAATGTGCTTCGTCCATTCCTTTGGGTTACGATGGTGTAAAGGTGGTAGTCGTGAAGGTGCACTGAGATGGGATTAGAAAAGGTACTGTGCTGAGAACAGGTTTGTTTCTGAAGCACTGAATCATTAAAGGAATAGTTAGACATTTAGTTTATATATTTTTCACTTTCTTGCTCAGAGTCAGATAAGAATGACACCTCTCTTATGTCTGTGTAGCAAATATAAAGCTACAGCTAGCAGCTGGTTAGCTTAGCTTAGCATAATTTCTTTGTTATAGTTAGTATAAAAACTAAAGTTGTGGTTTCACAGATGGTTATGTGCTGAACTTCAAGATGTATCTACTCCCAATAGCAATGATGTTAAAAAGTGAGCTTTAAAGATGGTGGTAGACAGATTTTTTTTGCTGCTGTTTCCAGACAAATCTCACCAGCTGCTGGCTCTAACTTCATATTTAAGAACAGACATGACAGTGGTATTGATCCTGTCATCTAACTCTTGACAAGCAAACAAATACAAATAACATTTAACAAAACTATTCCTTTAATAAGAGCGAATAAAATGAACAAGCATAACAATTAGATGGCATATTTAAATAGTGTTTCTTAACTTGTACACCAAATGCCTTCTTAACTTTGATCTGATTATTGCAAGAATGTCCATCCTGAAGTTTATATTGATCTAAATATTCAAAATATGAGTGTCTCTCAGTGCTCTGTGGATACTTCACATCTTTAACTCTAGTAGGTAATGTTAATGGCAGCTGATGGTCGATTTAACAAAGCACTGAAGTGCGGAGGACCACTGACCTGTATGGCTGCGGATGTGGACCCTTAGTGTGCCGTTGCTGGCAAATTTTTGTCCACAGTACGGGCAGATCTTCTCCTTCTCCCCAGTGTGTGTCTGGGTAAGAAAAAAGGATAAAATGGACATATGGTTGATGTTAAGAAAAACATTTGTAGCATTCATCCTCACATCCTTCCTACATTACAAAGTAAAACGTGATCAACAGTGATAGCTGGAATTCTATGTCAGGACATTAACTCCTCAGATATTCATCAGAAAATTTATCAGAAATAGAAAATTAAGCTCCATCATACTGTCTCTTCAAACACAATCAGATTTTGCTCCTTTTTTGTTCAGTAAAAGTAACTCAAGCATCTACACTCTACATTAAATGCCCTCTTTTTCCTAACTGCACTCCCTGGTTGGGTAAATAATAAACCACATTTCATTCCCCCATAATGCGCCACAAACTATTACTTGACTCAGAGAATGGAGATGCACATGTTCACATGACAGTGGATCTACTGAGCTGCCCTGAAGGCAGGATCAAAGAACACAGACGATGCAGATTTGCCAGGGTCCAAAGCCCCCGGGGGACTAAAGGCCAGGGTGCACGTATGCATGCATCTCCTCATCCTCCTCCCTCTTCCTCCTCTCCCCTCACCTCCCAGCAGTCCACAGAGAACTCTGGTGTGCACATGCAAACGGGGAAGACGAGCATGTGGAAAGAGTGTACTACCTCCTCTACCTTTCCTCTCAACCCCTCCCCCCTCCTGCTCCTCTCCTGTCCTTCCCTCTCTCCTTGTTGAAAAGTACGCTCTGAATTCCACCTCCTGGCCTGTGGTAAATTCCCCTGAAAATAACTGTGAGTATGAAAGACTCAAACTCAGAGCGACAGTTTCAACAGCAGTACAACAATACAGGAACACCTCCTCACTGGGCCCCCATCCTTTCCTCCATCACCCCACTGTGTCCCTCTGACACCTCGGGTGTTTTGTTACAAAGGCTCCATCCACACTCTCACACACACACACACACACACACACACACACACTCATACAGACACATGCACAAAACAAACACACATACACACTCACAGACAATCATGCACAAACAAATCCATGTATATGGTCACGTGTATCCCAGGCGGAGCAGTGTTTCGTTAGTTGTTTGTACAACAGAGAAAACATTGCTTGTATTTGACCTTCATAAACAGCCAGGGGAAACGCTATCGATTTCACATGGGAACATCATGTTCCAAATAATAAGTGTGTAATTTATTGGGAGTTGTACATAATTATCTAAAGTTTATATATAAATGGATAAATACAGTGTGTGTCTGTAAGTAGTTAGGACCAACCCTGTAATTTTCATTTATTGTGAATTCTTCTAGCCTAGCACTGACAGAGATGAGACCAATGCACAAAACATACAACACGTGCACATACATGTTGACACACACACCCTCTCAAATATCACAAATCCTGGCTCACAGAGGAAAAGGCATTTTCTGTAACTCAAGAGTGTTCCATGAATAACTCTGCCAGATTACTGTTCATTAACACGTATATCCACGTATGACTCAAGACTCAGGAAGCAAACAGACAAAAAGATCCAGTCTCTTTTTGGCTTGAGCAGGAAAGGAAGAAAGAGGCAGGCAGCAAAAATGTCAAATTTAGCAAAGTCATTCAGCGTCAGCTTCAACCTTGAAATCTTTTTCATAAAACTTATTAAAAATCCTGGTTCAGGAGAGATAATTGCATTTGCCACAAAAAATGTCTGATAGTTCTTTCCTTTACGTCATTCAGGCTCAGTGGCTACATCTGTACGTGCCTGGAGAAGAACCACCTCATAATTCAAAAGAAGAGCTAAAATTATTAATGAAGTAATTAAAAAATTTGTCAACCACAAAATAATCATTGACTGCTTTGATTATCAGTCAATTGTTTCAGTAATGTTTCAGGGAAAAATGCCAAATATCAATAAAATATCAAATGTGAGAATTAGATGCTTTTTCCTTTGCCTTTTCTTCATAAATGTAACATTTTTGTGTTTTGGACTTGATTCGAACAAACAATTTGAAAATGAAATAGAATAATAGCGAGCAAGTTTGCACAGACAAACAGTTGCAGGGTATCAAAGTGTACATGAAATAAAATTTCAACAATAGTATGGCCAAAAGCAGTGTTACTCTGGACATGTAAACACAGCCAGCAAGTTGTCGTCTCCTCAGCAACCTGACTTTGATCAAGGCCAGATCTCTCAGCAGCCTCCAGACCCCATAAGCAGTGAGACAGTTAAACATGCCTGTCTTCAGCCCTACTGTTCTAAGACAACCTCCAAGACATTTTCTTTTGCCCTGTGCCAAGGAACTGTTTGGTTTCAATCTTGATCCATAACCACACCGGACGTTGTCAGACTTAGGGCTCATAATCTGCAGCAAGATCTGTTTGGGGCTTTGAAACCCTGCGGAGCTAATGGACTAACTGCCATTTCTAATCAACATAGGAATTGATTTCCAAGCCTTCAAGTGCAGCAACGGTCAAGATGGATGTCTCCGCCAGTTTTGACAGTCCAAGATATTAAGCTACATCACTTTCAGGAGACAAGGAATGAGACTGGATATGAAACAATGGAAACATTTTAGTAAAGTAGATGGTCGAGCTGTCATTTCGTTCCTTTTTAAATTTAGTTTGATGGCAGAAAATTGATGATGGAAAACACTAAAATGCTCCCATTACTTTAGTGGAATGCTCCCATTACTTGTGCCTTTGTCTCAATGTGCAGACAAAGTATATTCTCAGTAAATATCTGAAGTTACATGCAGATCTTCAACATAATTTCACAAGGTTTTATAAGTTATTTTCTAACTGTTATGTCTACATTTTAAATGAATACAACAGCAGTTCAGCTTGAACTCATTTTCAGGACAGAATAACAGCCCTAGCAGACATGCAATCTCTGTCTATGATTGAGGTCGTCTGGCTCGAGCTCTTTTCATTCACCTTCTTGTGGCTCTTGAGGACTGACGGTGTGACAAAGGCCTTCTCACACAGGTCGCACTTGTATTTCTTATGGCCGTCATGCACCACCTGGATGTGGACGTTGAGCGTGTCCTTCCTCTTGAAGGTGGCGTCGCACTGGTCGCACTTGAATGTCCTCTCACCTGTAGCAGAGGATAGAGGTCTGTTTGTGAGAGCCATTTCCAGTTACCCATTGTTGTGCCTCTAAACATACAGTCATCACGCTCAGCAAGAGGGGACCCAATTTCACCAGGGCGATTGTGTGGGCAGAGAAACTACAAAGAGGGGTGTTTCATTGCACCAGACAACTCCAAACAATGGTCTTTAGAAAGGTCTGGTAAACAAAACATCCCTGGAGAAACGGTAAAGCAAACTTCTCTGCCATATGTTTGTTCTGAACAATAAATGTAGGCTCACAGTGCAAAAAAACATGCCCTATCTTATTGATCATTCCACTGAAAAGCACTAAAACACCAGGCAGACAGTACTCAGACAGTAAGTTGGGGGCACAATCTCAGCTGTTCACAGAGTGGAGCCTGATGTTTTCCTTCACGCCTCCGCTCTCTGCCTCTATACAACAGCCTCTATTGTTGAAGAGAGGTTGTTTCCATTATATGGAGATCATTCCATTTCCACAGAGTAGTTTGGAGAGACTGCGTGTGTGTTTGGTGGGAGCAAGTGGTTACAAGCTTGCGCTCGTTCTCCTGTTACCAAGGCCGACGATGGTCAGCTCAATAAAACGAAACAGCAGTGAACGCTGATGTCCATTGTGTTTTTAATCAAATTGAAACGTTCACTTGATGATAATTAATGTCAATGACACCCTCACATAAAGATTTCATTGTTACTTGGAATAGGGCTTCAGTCTGCTATTAAAACATGCAGGAGCTTACACCGGCACACTGACACTAATTTATACACTCATACACACAGAAGGTTGTTCTCAAGGTCTTAAAACAACTAGAAGACATTTGACAGTGCAGAAATGTGCTGCGCATGTTTCAGTGAGCCTCATGCAAGAAAATAAAAAATAAATTTAAAAAAAAAAACAATAAATTTGGCACACTTCTAATCACTAGAATAACATTTTGTCTTTATTTTTGTCATGTTACGATGCTGCTCTGACAATATGTAATCAGCAGCTGTAGTAATAATATGAACCTAGCAGTTTCAGGTCCTCAAATATGACCACTGACGCTGTTAAGTTTGTTCTGTTGAAGTGTGAAATACTTCTTTTAGGTCTTAGGTAACATTTTTGTAATTGAACCTTCCACAAACAGAGTAGATCAGCCTTACATAGCTACTGTATTAAGAGGTGTTGATTACGCTGACAATCAAATCTCAAACAGGTGACATTCATCAAGTTAAAACAAATAATTTATGACACATTTGTGCAGTTATAAGAGATTGGTGAATCTGAGTTGGAGCACGTACAAACAAACCACAACTAAAAAAGTGAGAGAGATTTAGGATAAGAATTCAAAAATACTTTTGTATGAGGCCCACTGAGTTTCAATCTGATTTCATCTGAAAATACCACAACAGCTGTGCTTCATTTTCTCACCATAGGCCGATCACTAGAGAGCTGACGTGCTGCCCTAACATTAACTCACAAAGACAGACACATTTATTCAATGGCATGTCTATTTTCTCACCTGCAGTACAGTGAAATCACATACTCGATCCTCCCGCCCCACTTACTGTCTAGAACTTGATACATTATACAGGCCCTGGTATAATATAGCCTGCCTCCTGAGACAGTGGCAGGAAATGCCTTGAGCTGTACAATCTCTTTGTTATCTGGCTCAATTCGAGGACCAGCGCCGCATCCTGCAAAGGCTCGACTGCAGCTCAACTGTCCAAGGAGATGGTTTTCTGTAGCACCCAGGATGACAAGACAACCTGTATACTTTCTAACGTCTCCTTGGTGAGATGTCTGGTAGAGTTATGATGTCTATTGTTACTAGAAATATCCATCAGGGTAAGGATGAGTTGAAGGCCACTGAAAATATACTATCCCCTAAAGAAAATGGCATGACCAGTTTAAACTTTTGTTTTGAAAGATATTGAGATGGTTACAATCCTCAAATTACAGGGAGAAAATAAAATGTAATTTCTTAATTCATTGTCATTTCTGCTAAAAAAAATAAATAAATAAAAATACATACATAACATTTCACAGGGCAGGTGTAGTTATTGCAATGTATCTAAAAATTATCAGATTTGTTTTTATTTTCACTGTCAACTAACCTGTGAATTATGTTGTCAAAAAAGTGATTAAACATTTAGCCCACCACAGTGTCCTAGAGTGTGAGAGTATATAAGAGAGTATATAATGTGTAAATATTAAATATTTTTTGTTCAACCTAAAATCCAAAACCCAAAGATATTCAAGTTACAATCATTTAAAATAACAAATCTTCACATCAAACAAAAATGACTTCGGGATGGGACATAACACAGTCTTACTCTTACAGACAAAAGTTGAATTCATGAGCAGCCGTACATGGTCTGGTATGACCGATGGCTCATGATGACTAATGTTATCTAATACTAGAATAATGCACATTAATGAGTCACTTTGCTGGATTGTGCGTTACTGTTACTTAAATGTTGTAGCTGCAGTGGCTGTTAATTAGTCAATTATCAAAACAGCTGCCAATTCACTTCCTGTCAGTGTACTAGTAAGTGAATCAATCACTTACTTTATTAGTTGCAGCTTTACTCATGGGTATATATATTAAATTGTGGGCAGGTTAAACAAGAACATACAAGGGGACTCACACTCATACTTACTGTTGTGGATGAGTAGATGGCGCTGTAGAGAGAAGGGGGTGCGGAACAGCGCTTTGCACTCCTCACACTGGAAGGGTCTTTCCTCGGAGTGGGTCTGCAGAGGGAGCAGAGCAGCATCAGTGCGTCTGTAATGTGTAAGGAGAGCTGCTCCCTGCCTCACTGTGGATGTTGATGAGGCTTCTTAAATTGATGTGAGAGGATCATTGGTAAGGCTCCGTAGTCAATTTGGTTTGTTGACTTGATGAGGACAAGCAGCTCGAGGGGCTTTAGATTCAAAGTGCTTCTGTTTTTTTTCTGCTCCCCCTCCATCCATCCCCAACCTATCTATCTGAGTGACACCTCAATCCCAAAAGTAAACACAGGGAACCTCAGGGGTGGAGGGGGCCAAAGACCCCACAGATAACTGCCACCAACGAGACCCTGATTGATTACAGCCAAACTAACTCTAGCTTTGAAGTGTCTCTGTCTTTCAGTAAATATCTCTTCTCAGCACATACGAATCAGCTGGACATAATGGTATAAAGAAAATAATTACCACACTTGTGAAAGCCTAATTACAGCAACCATAAGCTCACCAGTGGATTATTATGTGATCACCTTTTTATGATTCTTGTAGACGTTGCGGTGAGCAAACTCCTTCCCACACAGCTTACATTTGTATGGTTTATCCTCGCTGTGGATGATCTTATGAGCCGTCACCTGATCCAGACGCTTGAACGAACGACTGCAGATCTCACAGGTATATGGTCGCTTCTCTAAACAACAAAAGATTATGGGAGATGAATTCTGGTAAACAGAGATGACGCATGAAGTTAAGGAGTGATGTTTTTATATGCAGCATTTTCGTACCTGAGTGTGTGATCATGTGGCGTTTCAGCTGATTTGTGGAGATGAACTTCTTATCACATGCATGGCAGTCAAATATTTCATGTACCTACAACAAACAACAAGAAGAATGCATTTAAGTTTTGGTCATGCTGATAATTTCAAAAACTTCGGGTGTGCCTGTAAAAGGATCACCGCCCACGATGGTCAACTGAAACTAAATCTTGTCTGTTTTCATTAGACTCATGTCTCTAGACAGAAAAGCAACTAAAGTGATGAAAAGTTTCAATCCTTTTTCTGCTTCAGAGCATAGCTCCAATAATTGCAAATTCAATAGCTCCCCGGCGTACAGTGACAATAGCATATGCTAATGCACAGCAGCTCCTCTTGTCACAGCTGCTACAGCAAAAGCTTGTTCTGCTAAATGATGATAATAGCAGTTTTAAGCTGCTTTGGAACTAATGTGTCGTTATGGAAAGTTTGATTGCTCTTTGGCAAGAATAATACTTAATGCCCCAATGACTTTGATTGAAGCTATAAGAATAAAAACTCAATTCTTCAAAATGTAATGCAATGCCGGCCTAAATTCATGGGAAAATATTTTGACTGTCTGATCTCCTATTTTATAAAAGATAATGGTTCAGACAATAGTGTGAGATTAGAAAACATTTCTGCTGTCATGAGCCACATAATAGCAAAACTGGCACATAGGCACATAAGGAGGCCACACAGGAATATTACATATTACTATTTTAAAACACCCTGGAGATCAGAAACAGGAGAACTGACTCTTCGACAGGTGAAGTAGGTTAAATGATGCTCTGCGGAAATATGTCAACCTCCAGGTGACTTTAAATGTTGAACAGTTTGCAAGTGGCTTAATGATAAATAAGCTGATTATTGCCCACTGATTAATCTGGATGATAGATGTGGACAGGAGAAAATGAAATGTCACAATTACCAGCTGGGATAATGAATGAAGAATCTTAGTTAATGAATGACAACCAATAAGACAAATTGTTTGAGACAACTATTATATTAATCCAATGCTCAACATCAGCTTAAGTGCTGTCCTGACCTGAAGCAAGGAACAGCAAATGTTTACACTGCACATCAATCCACATAGCAGAAGTGAAGTGATCGATTCATAACTAAAAAAAACCAACAGGCTTGATAGAGAGGAGAGAGATTCTTGTTTTTCTTGAACCTCATTACAACTTTGATTTGGTGTTATGTTAACGTCCACACAAACAAGCACAAGATTGGTCAACAAACAGTATAAAAGCTGCAATAGCAGGCTGCTAATGGACAATTAACGTCATTAGATGAGCAGCCAGTGACTTTCTGTGTTGGAATTTTCTACTTTAGTCTTTTTGAATTTGAATAGAGGCGAGTTTGTGCAGTGTCGAGGCAGGGTGAAAAAAAGTTTAATCTGACTCCACAATCCAGCAAGGCGCTGCACTCGGTGTTGTGAGCAATAAATAAACATGGATCAGAGAAATTACAAACTGCAAAGTGTATGAGAGTTATACAGTGATAAAACACTCTAGAATGACAATGTCTCCATTTTCAAGCACAGTGCATTACTGTTTCTAGCAGCTGAAAAAACTGAGCAGCTTGGAGCTGCAAATCCGTCAGAAGCATCTGAAGGTTGCAGGAAAAGCATGTTTGAATTTGTCCATAGTTTGGGCTTCAATAGAGGTGAATGGCAGACCTGTCCTGTCCCTGTCCTGTCTGAGCATTACAAATGCATTCTGTTACTCCAACTGGAACTCCTGATTGTATTTCACTGTCTCACTGCTACCTTAAATAACACGACCCCATCAACGCAGCCTGTTATTTTTGGTCTGAATCCCCACTTATGCGTGCTAGCTATGTTAATAATTATTATTAATTAATACAACAGCACACAATTACAATGAAATTTCATCTTTAAATGGAACACACATTAGCCTGCTTTGTGTGCAACAGAGGGGTGTAACCTGGAAAGAACTACCCCCTCATATATGTGTACAACAGCAAATGTAAAAGCTTTCATGAGTAGAACACAGAATAATACCAGCAATATAGAGCACAGAAACAAATACATATTAGTATGAAAATGTTTTAGAAGAATATTTGAACAGCCCCATTCAAATCTGTAATCCATCAGTAAAAGGGAGAATCCTGACGCCAAGGCTAAAACCTTATTGTCTGCCAGCAGAGCCTCTTAAATTTCACAAGACCTGTGGGATGAGCTAGTGAAAAAGAAACCAACCCTCTGCTCTGTGTCACCCAGAATAAATTTGTAACAACTTGATCATAAAGACACCCTCACATGGAGAGGGAATAGTTGAACAAAGTGAACTCAGGGCAATGAAGAGGTTAGTCTAGGTTATAGAAACAGTGGAGAGTGATGAACTTTACTGTACAGCAGTAAAGAAACAGCACTGTAAAAATGGATCATGCAAAACTACCTAAGCTGAGTAAATCCTCTCAGACCAAATGCAAAGTATCAGGGTACAATAATTTTAGCTGCGCAGTGGATGTTCATTGTAGAGTCTCACCTTTCTGTGTTCTTGTAAATTCAGAGAGGAGGAGCATTTTCTGTTGCATATAGTACATGTGAGTTTCCGTCGTGCACTCCCTATAAAAGAAAAGATACACAGCAACAGAAAAATATCAGAAGTTTCACTGGACAAAGATCTCTCCCCCTCACAGACTCAGTGGTCCCACCATCCCACCATTCTGGGACCCTTGCCTTATCCTCATCTGAATCACATGACCCACATCTGTGGTGTCTGAGCCACTTCCCCCCTCGCCCACACACACACACACACCACTTGTCCTAACCACATTGGTAAAACATAAAGGCCCAGATCTCGACTCCGTCATCTGCCTCTGAAATGAATGTCTTAATCTCGGGCTGAAACTTGATTCACGTGTAAGGCTGCACAGATCCCTGGCTGCCCTACATCCCATCATAAATAGCTATGGAAGTCCAATTATCTGGAAGAGTGAACAGCCCCAGAACACACAGGTCAGCAATTATGGAGTGCAAGTAATTAGAGATGTGTCTCAATATTGCAGAGATTTTAACTGATCGAGGTCAAGCTCTGTTACTGCAGCTCCTTGAGTGCTGAGGCTGCTAATGGACAATTAACGTCATTAGATGACGTTTTGCAAAAAGGAAAAAGCGATGCGAGTGAATATGTGGACAGAAAGTAGGAAAGAAAATCATAGAGAGACGTGTAGAGAGGGGCTCAGATGCCAACCTGTGTGAACATTTCCTTTATGCTTCTTCAGTGCATCCTTGCTCTTGAATCTTTTGCCACAGCTCTCTGCTTTACAGATGAACCTGGCATCTCCTTTACAGGCTTCCTTATGCTGCTCAAAACTGTACAAGCAGGATACAGAAGCAGAAGGAGGAGGAAAAAGCTTCCTGAGTTACAGAATAAGACCTGGTGTTTTTACACGGTAAAAACTGTTGTGTCTTAGGAACATTTTACAGGTTGTAATAAGCTGCCTTTCGTCAATGTATGTTACCTGGATTCTGAGCTGAATGTGTTGTGGCACAAGGAGCACTGGTGAGCTTTCGAGTCACCTGATGGATCCAGTGACTCAGAGCAATGCAAAACACTGAGAAGGGATTCAAAATAAAAACAAATTAGGCACCGAATAGGAAGTGAAACACATCAGGTTGATGACTTGTCAGTATTAAAATTAGGAAGTCAAAAATAATCTGTCCAGTGCACAAGCTGAGAAGATCAATACTGCTCCCACATCTGTGCAGTGAATAAAAAGCTACAGCCAGCAGCCAAATAGCTTAGCTTAGCATAATGACCGGCATCAGGGGGGCTCTGTCCAAAGGTAACAAGATCCATCCAACAGCACCTCTGGGTTGGTAAGGCTAGCTGTTACCCCATCACTGTGCTAACCTAGGCTAACTATGAACAGACTGGTATGAGAGTGGTATCAATCTTCTCATCTAAGGGAATTAGCATATTTCCTGAAATATTTAACAATAATTGTTTCCTATACATTCAGGATTAATTGATGCATTTGTTTTGTCTCAGAAGCAAACAACTGAATATCCTTAAAATCACTTTTAACTACATATAATTTAATGCATAAATGTACTGAATTGATTTACAACTTTTTCAGATTTTTTAATGACCTGCAGATACTGTGCTTTTAGAGAAAAAAAATGATAGCAAGATAAAACAGTTTGACAGCGAGTTAAGTGATGGAAAAGTAAAGTAAACCTACTGGCGCTGCAGAGCCTGTTTGATGGGGAACTTCTTGCCACAGTTTCTGCATTTGAACTCCTTCTCCTCTGTGCTGGGCCTCTGGTGCAGACTCTGGAGGTGGGCGGCCAGGATCTCCTCACTGGGAAAACTGCTCTCACACAGCAAGCAGGGGTGGTCCTCCTTCTTTATTACTAGTTCTGCACAATGAGCACATTAAGTCATATAGCAGAGATCTAAAAGGTAAGAATAATTCCAGGTTTTTTTTATGTGTCCATTAGAAATTATCTGTAATTCAATGAGGAAATGAGGAAATATAATTTCTCTGTACCCATTTCAACAAGATGCTTGGCATCTTTACTGTTTTCGTCGTCATCTTTAATGATCTCCTCCTCTTCTTCCTCCTCCTCTTCCTCCATATCACTGTCCAGGTAGCCTATTAGAAGCTCTGTGTCTGTCTCTATGTCATCCACAGCCAGGTAGAAGATGTTTTCTCCATCCTAACAGATAACAACAGGACTATTGTTGAATAAACACACAATACTAACGATGCCTTGGAGCACTGGCAGAATTACACCAAACAAATTTGAGAAGAATGTAGCTAATGAGAAAAGCATTCTTGCTAAAATACAGCTATAACCATTTATGGTTATGCACAGTGAGTTACTATTAAGACTGGCTGAAGGTTGAACCCATTACACCCAGACAACAGTCTGTTAAGGTCTGATTGAGGCCACAGGTCAGAAGCTCAAACCCTTAAAAATGTTGTCATTAACTTCCCTGTCCTTAAAGGTCATGCTAATAAAATCAAAGCGTCATTTTGTTTTAACTATGGGATTCTAAATATACATAAATAATGATTAAGAAGAGGAAAGCTACACAATAAATGTCACTGTTGATGGAACACAGAGCTTTAACACACATGGATGACCTTTAAACGACCAATCACTTTGGGCATTTGTGTATTAATGGCAGGAACTTGGCCCTAAGACCTGAAATGTTCATCTTCTCCTCATTCCACCTCCATTTCTCTTCCACCATGACAAAAAACCTGTTTTTATCTTTTGCACAGGAGTGCAAGAGGTGAAATTTCCCAGATCTAGTGCAGTAAGCTAAGTAAGTAAGAGGTTGTGTTTTGAAAATTCTTCAGATTTTTGTGGTATCAGCCTGGCTACTGTCATTGAAACATTAATTGTCAATAAAAGGACTTTGGAATCTTTTGGACATAACAAATTGACAAAATTCCTTTAAGATTAACAATCACAAAAACATTCCCTCAGCAAAATCCCAATTATGTTTACTAAATTCACAAAAAAATGCATGGACAAAAAGGAAATATGCTTCTTCCCTCCTTATCCAATATTACTTGCATACTTTCATACTGATTTACAAAATAGTAGATACCTGGCCACAAATAGACCTAAAGCCAAAGAGACGTGTTTTGCGATGTAAATGAGCAACATGCATCCTTTGGCATGCAAATTGATCAAATGAATATTCACCTTTTCAACTTTAACCTATTTTTTAAATAATAATATATAATCCAATTTCTATGTTTTCACATTTGTCTTATCCATGTTATATCCCCTCTCACCACTCATCACCATATTGTAATATACTGTAGTACATATTCTTGTCATCTGTAAAACTGAACTACATGGTCATTCAAAATACAAAATACAAAAAACACGGCCTTTTGTTTGAAAAAAAAAAAGACTTTTCAGATCTCACTTATTATACAAGTGATCTGTTTAGTTCAACTAAAGTACAGCATCTCCTACCTATACATGTTGAAAAATATTAATATTTGAGGTGTCTTTATAGCCACATTAAAAAAACACTAGCTGGAACTGACAGATGTGTATTGCCTGTAAAATGTATTCTCTCTTTCTTTTAGGTAGATCTGAGGGATTCGTTGTCCACAGAGAGGAAATGTACCTGTATGGCTGCCAAGTTCTTCTGCTGTTGCGAAGGCGCCTGATGGACAAACCGCAGCCAGTTGGCATAGCGGGGGTTACTCGCATCCAGAATATACAGCACATCTCCTTTACTGCCACGGACCTAAGTAAAAAAAAAACAACAATAACTGCATGAGTTGTAAGAAGTGAACGACAGATTCTTCTTCTTCTCTTGTTGCTTTCATGGTGTGTCTTCTGCATATCAAAGTGTGTTTGTGGCCTTACATATGAACATCTTATCGTGTGCACAAGTCTGTACAACACAATGTGGCAGCTACAGATAACTACATCACAGCATTTGTTTTAGTGGTTAGCATCAATGGCTTCATGAGATGAGAGTCAGTTTAAATCAGCCAGTATGGTTAATTGATCTGCAATAAAATTAACTGCTCTCTTTATCACAGGAAAACCAAAAATGGATTTGGACACACTTGCAAGCAGCTGTGTCTTTCTTTGTGTTCTGAGCTGCAATACAAGCTGCAAGGAGACTACTTACTGCTGTTAATTAACATCATACATAATTGATACAGCTTTTATATGTGTGAGGTTAGTGCTACGAGGATGATTTATGTACTTCTTATCTAAAAAATGGCCAAAAAACTACATAAAGTCACATCAAGACATACTTTTTTTGAACTCGTTTAACCTTTACATGTGCACAGTACTGTAGAAAGAAGGCAGGATGTGTGTGTATTCACCTCCCACATCAGTCTGGTGTCCGAGCTTTCATCCAGCTCACTAGGCAGCTTTTTCTCACCTGCAAAGGGGCCAAACTTTTCTCCCTTTAAAGCAAACAGAGGGGTCACTTGTCAAAACAAGATTCCACTGTAAAACAAACTACCAGCCAAAATGAATTATAATAAAACATTATACACCCCAGTGTACAGTCCAAGTCGTGATTTTTGCATTATGGATAAATGTTGGATGGCTGGTGGGCAGGCCTACACTTAAGTTTGACATGTGAGCACATCCCTCAGCTACAGGACATTTTCCCATTAGTGCCAAAAATCCAGGGGGCGTGGTCAACATGTTGTATTCATGTCCTCGACATGTTTTACTACAGTGCAACAGATTTAAATGACAATATCCTCCTGAATGTGGATATATCCCCACTGATACATGAGCCCATTCATCTCCTGGAACATTTCACAGCTTCACGCGACCTCTCCACGTATCTGACAGCGGTGGGATAATGACTTTAGTTTTGCAAAATGTCGTAAAACGTCGACTTGAGAGCTTTAAGATGAATGTAACCGTCATGTACAGTATGTGTTCACGAGACAGGCGCGCGACCCTTCCTTGAATACATTGTTCAGCAGAGACCGAGAGAAACAACTGGAGTTACTGTAGCTACGTGGCACTTCACGTCAGAGGAGCCTGGGGTTGAGACTGAGACTTTGACAGCGACTACGAGGAACAAGGAGAACATAAACCGTATCTACAACGCATAGAAATGGTCAGAAAGTAACTTAAAACGCTTCCCGCGTGTAAAGTCGGTTACAAAGTTGCCCAGCCAGAAACAACAAACCTTTTTCACTCGCCTCGCCGTGTAAAGACCGATTCCATCCTGGACCTTTGACGATTTCAGAGAAAATCTGTCTGGCACGTACATACCCAACATTGTCATTACTCGGAAATGTTTCCTTCAATGACAATTAGTTGGCTATCAGATATGTCTGCGGAAGTGAATAAGCATTGTCAGTTTGAATTTAGAGCAGTTAGTTTCTTCGTGAAGCGGTCCAGGTTGAACTTCTGTTGCTCCTGCTGCAGGAAAGCAGAGCAGCGTCCTGATTGGTCCAAAGTTTGTAACCAGAAGCTACCTTTTCTGTCGTGCAACTCTACAGCCTGTGTTTGACTCAGGCTGCAGGCTCCCAGCCTACACAGGATGAAAGCAGCATTGTGGTGATAGTTGTACTGTAATAATACTAGTACACACTTGTTTCCCACGCAAACTGTATACACAAACACTGGATCTTAATAACTTAGAAACTAACATATGGTAGGATCCCCCAAATAATTCAGACTCCCACTTAAATACAGATTTGTGTAAAAAAAAGCCCTCACCTAACGAGGCTGAGTTCCTGGATTTGATATTGTAGGTGACTTTATATTCTGTGAGTCCATACCATATTAACTCACTATGTCAGCATCAGTGACTGATTTGTGTCAAATAGGTGACAATATATATTAATTAGATACTGTATGGCCACCTGACCACCCACCTAAAGACCCAATTTTAAGTGCCACACATTCAAGATACACAACAGATATGATAAATGATCAGAATGTTTTTGGAAAGTTATTGGCACACATCATCTGAGGAAAAAAATGGTAGAACTGGCTTTTCCGAAGCTCATATCCACTTTTTGTCAGAGCTCATTTTTGAAAATGGATTCACCAGTTTGATTGCCAAAACAGATCCATTAATACTCACAGGCCATTCCATAGTAAGTTGTTGTGGAAGCTATAATACCTACACTGCACTGATAATACATGCATTTCACATTGCTCTGAAAAACGCCCACCATCATTTTTCTCAATTCACCATTAACCTCCAAAACCTCAGAATATTGTGTGTTTTGGCTCAAACTTATCTGCTCTACTATTCAGAAACCACATTGTACCAACATGCAGCAGACCAGAGGCCTGACTGACCCTTTTAGCTTGAAACAGTTTGCTCAGCAGGCCAGAAACCACAATTTACCAACAATCAAGGGCTGCTGGAACAGATGGTTCTTCTGGCCTGAAGCCTGCTGCTCCACAGCCGTCTGAACCAAACCCTCCAGGCTGAAACTTCAATCAAGGCAGACTTATATGTAAATAAAAACAAACCAGGAAGTAGACTGTGTACACCTAACTTCCCAGTAATGATGCTTGGTACCATGTTTATTATGTAATTTGATACACCTGCATTACTGATACTAAAAGTTAGACAAAGCTCCAAAGGAAATAAAGGTCAATATTTCATAATCTCAGACCCATCGTGTTGTTATAATGTGTTATAATTGTTATAATTTTGCAAAGACTAATGTTATGGCTTTTTAATTCAAATCTTGTCTATTTTTTGTTATGTAAAATTCACAGCTTGTTGAGATTATATTACAGTTAATTTTTCTGGATTTTTTTTTCAGGGTTAATAATCCACAGGAACAACTTCATTATATGTATAATGTGTGTTATATGAGTGGACAGAGTAGATATATGAAATAATTTCCGTATTAGCTCTGTTTCTTTATCCACAATAAGTACTTTTTCCAGTAAAACAAGTACTACTGTCCTATAACTTAAAACTACACATCCTGAACTAGATTGTTTAGAGAGGGAAAACATAAAATTTCAGAATAAAAGTATCCAAAGTAAAGCCAGATGATTCTTCTTTTCTTAGCTGACTAACCGTTGACACTAAATGCCTGAGCAGTGGATGTGGTTTTGACTGAACTGAAAAACACAACTTCTGCTTATATTTGTGTGAAAATGCTGAAACTATCAGGCCACAAGCAAACATCCCATTATCTACAGTATAGTCTCTTTTATCTCCACTCACCTTGATTTGTTGACTTTCACCATGCACAGAGAGACCAGCATCATCTCTAATCATGGACTGTTTGTGTATTTTCTGCTTTTGAACACCTCTTCAGCAAACGTGTTCCCTCTTTAATCAGCAGTGTGTCAGTGTTACGTTGGTTGTGTTTATGATGTTTATAGCTCATGTTTATGCCAGTGGTTTCCTGTTGTGCTGTGACTCGCTGAACTGCTTCGCGATTGGTCCAGATGACCAGTGCTGGTTGACAATTACAGCAAAGACTGAAGCATGATGAGCATGTTTACCGCAGAGTCAATGAGCTGGTGTGTTCAAGTGTTTTTGTCAGATGTTCCTGGCTGCTGTTTTTAAAGGGTTTACACTTCAAAACTGAAGTAGACATGTCCCTCAGTAAGGATTTCGCACCCCCCCTTCCTAGATCACTGTTGTAGCTGAGATGGTGTCATCGGTGGCCTGGAGTCATATTCCAGGTGTATTTGAGTAAAGCCATGAGGGAGGGTTACAGGGAGACTTACTGGGTGACAGGCCTGATCACTGCACTGAGAGGGCCTTTGTGTGTGTCCGCCCCACCCAGCTCCTCCTTGGTCCATATCTGTCTCCCCTGACCTCTCTGTCAGTGCCTTGGCCTGTCGGGGCAGGACGATTAAATGTCATGACCCCTTTTTTCCTCTGTGCCCTCTGAGGACCCTCCAACCCATTAACTTTCACTCAGCTTTCACTAAGATCCCTAGGTTATCCAGACCAGCTCTGATCTCCAACACCTGCACAAAAGACACACAGAAATACACACACAGGACTCACCCCCTCAACCAAGGAACCCAAATACAAGGAAAGATGATAATCCAGATTTGTCCATTTTAAGATTGTGGGGAGTCTGTGCTGGGCTGCACAGATAACTCATGGTCTTTGGTGGTTTGTGGAGGTTTAACAATTTTCTCACATGTTTGAGGCTTAGATTGAGAGAAATGTGGGACATCACACGTTTGATCTGGGACAATCTGAACATGATCCTGTAGTCTGAGCTGGTGTCTCTGTGAGGCTGTAGTTAATCTAGCACAGTAGTGCTTGAACTAAATGCTAATATCAGCCTGGCAATGTGCTCACAATGACAACATGCTGATGCTAAACATGTATAATGTTGAAAATAACTATTTTAGTTTAGTGTGTGGAATGTTAATACATGATAATTATGATTCAACACAAATTACAGCTGTGGCCACCAAAAAAAAACAAATTACTGGACAAACTGACATTTTGACTTGATGATGGCACTAGACAAAATGTTAAGGGAACCAAAGTGATTATAATTCATCCTGCGGGGGGCATGAATGTGTGTGCCAAAGTTCAGGGGAATCCATTTAGTGGTTGTAGAGAAATTTCACTCAAATCAACAGATGTGAACCTCATGGTGGTACTAGAAGAAAAGTCAGGGGATCATCAAAGTCAGCAGGATTCATCCTCTGGGCACCATGAATGTCAAAATTTCATCACAGTCCGTCCAATAAGGGATGCACTGACATGAAATGTGTGTTGATCAAATGTGGTGGAAGCGAGCTTTGCTAAATAGCTTTTTGTCTCTTCCAGACATAATACCAATAGACAGCATCTGCAGCTCTTTTATTGTAAAATCTGACTGTTCCTCTTAACAAATGTCTTTCACCATTTCTGACTAATACAGACATGTGTGAGTGAAAGAAGCTTTCCATGTCTCCTTTCATAAAGTGATGACAAAGCCTCAACATGCACAAACCAGCACTAGCAGACTATGATGCATTGAGAACTTAAAAATCTACCACGATAACACATTTTTTTTTACAACAAAACAAAGACATTTGGATCTTCATCCCCACTGGACCATGGCTTTGAACCTGAAAGTACCCAGTCATGGAAATGAGCCACTCAGTGGCTGGACTGCCAGTTGAGTCTCTGAGGGCCAAAAACTACAGAAACCACATTTAGGACATGGTGAAGGAATGGATTGCATTGAAATAAATACTTTCAGAGTTTCTTTTTTTCTAAGTAAATATTTTCACTGGAGGAAAACCTCAGTTTGGCAAACATACAAATGGTTCCATACAAGATTTTCCAAATGGATGTGTGCATTTTTCTGAAATCTCTCAAACCTGATACTGTAGATTGAGGGGCCAGACCACCTTTTGTTTCATGTTTCACAAACCCCCGCAGTCCCTCACCACAGCGCCCTATTTCAAGGCTGTCGCTGAATAGCCAGCAAACCATTTCCTGAAGCTCCGAGGTCACTGGATAAATGATGTTTTCATTTGACAACCCCAGGTCGCCACTAAAGGAGGGTCTTCAGAGGGAGCCTTTTGAAATTACAGTACTGATGAAGCGTGAGAAATTACAGGCACTTAGAAGTGATTTCATGAGCACAAGAGAGCCCGGGGACCACCCCAATGCAGCTCGGGTGAGAGGGAGTGATGGCAGTGAGTACACAAACACACAAACACACAAGGCTTTACATGTGCACACAGCTAATACATACACACACACGGACATCCACACCCACACACTCACACACAGAATCATATTCTAGTGCAGACATATCAGCTCTATAAATGCATATCAAATGTGTATGACACAGGATCGTTTTTATCTGTGTATGATAACGAAACTGACCTTAGAGTTAAATACACCACAGGATTAAACGAAAGCCATGTTCAGGAGCCAGTCATTGTTTTTTTCACTGCTTGAGTTATCCTAATGGAGATCGGCTGAGACGGGCAATGCCCGAGGGCCACTGGTCCCTCTCCACCCTTCCTGGGAATGGGCTCTTGGTCAGGATTGGTTTGGAAAGAAGCCTCTGATTTCTGCCTGGCCCTCTGCTAAATCAGAGTTATGTAGAGCTGGTTTGGACCTGAGCCTCTACAATGATCTATCCCTGGAGCCACTGAAGTGGAATCATTTTCATCATGGTCTACTCCTCTTTACCTCCCAGCTGGGGCTCCCTCTCTGTGTGCGTGTGTGAGATTTCAAAGCGTCATAATTTCATTTCACACTGTTTACTTTGGAGATTTCTGAGACAGTGCCACCAGTGTAAGGCTGAATCATTTAATTTAGCCGCCCTCAAGTACACTACCAACCTCGTAGATGGCAAGAGACCTTCATTCAGCACTAAGCTTTTTACACACAACAGTGTTTCACGGCTTTTCTCTGCCACAGGAGTGACACTCAAAGCCCTCCCAGCGTGTCCGTCTGTTTGCTGTCCGTCTCTGTTTGGATTCTGTTCGAGCCTCTGCTGCCTTTTCACGATCTCTGTCCAAAAGTGTCACTCAGCTCTAAGTTGAGCAGCAAGTGCATTCACGCTCACATGCACAAAGCATGCTCACAAATGCCAACTCCTCAAGCCCTTTGTAAAGAGAGGGTGGTGGTGGGAGTCCTACTTGTGCAAGAAATTACAACAGTTCACTTTCACCAAAACCTTTTTTTTTTCAGTGCTCCACATCTACTTTGGTGAAACTGGCTCAGTGATGGTCATTAACTTTAACTTCCATAAATAGTTTGGGAATTTCGGGAAATACACTTTTTTGCCTTCTTGCTAAAAGTTATATGAGAGGACTGATATCACTCTCAAATCTGTACATTAAATATGTAGCTACAGACAGGAGATGGTTAGCTTAGCATAATGATTGGAAGATGGGAAACGGCAAGCTTGGCTCTGTCCAAACATTAGAAAAAATTAAATAAAATCAGCCTGCCAGCACTTTTAAAGCTCACTAGTTTGCAAAAAAGTACAAAAAATTGAAGTAGCCTATAAAAACAAGATTAAACAAACAAGATAGAGCATGTTACTCATAGAGCTTCAGAGTTTTTTCTACAGAGTTTTTAAAACCTTTGGACAGAGCCAGGCTAGCTGTTTCCCACTATTTCAAGTCTTTAAACTAACTGATTCCCAAATGGGAAGAATTAGATACTGAATATCAGTATAATTTCTCAATGTTGAGTTAAGGTGAGGGGCAGTTCTGGATGGCTTGTTCAAACTGTGTTTTTTTATTATGTTACAAAATTTGTGAAACAGTCAGGAGAATCAGTTTTTATAGAAATCGTTGATATTATTGGCTTAGCACGAAGGCTTGAAATGGGGGAAATAGCTAGGCCTTGTCCAAAGGTTTTGAAAAAAAAAAAATCCATGTTCCAACTCCTTTAAACCTCATGAGTTAAAATGTTATGTCTTGTTTTATTAATCCATACAAACAGTACATATTACTGAAATCACAGTGCCTGACAAAAAGAAAGGTCTGACACTCCCCATAAAGTACATAAACAATGTGTTGTTTTACTCTCCATAAGAGAGTCATTAAAAATAATATTTCCCATTATTTCCCAAGCAGTTCCTCTAAAGCACTTAATAAGATCTCTGATGGTCTGAGACCAGTAAAATCTGTCTTTCCATAGGCCACAGTTTTACATTAAAGCAAAATAAGTCATGTATTTAACTTAAAACTCTGTTGCTGTAAGTATTTACAGCCTCAGTTGAATGGAGGTGTTATAAACAGCACTGATTTGTTTCATTAGCCTGGTTTTAAACGATGGCTCACGTCAGCCTGAATCTAATCTGGTGGCAAGTTGGACTGACCAAACCAGGAATCAGAACCAGGTCTTTCGTGCGCTGCTGTGATTACTCCACCACTTACCCCAGTACTACATGTCTGTCTCCACTCCTTACACTGCTCCATGGACACACATATATACAAAACTCATACATCAAAGCCCTGCACTCATTACCACGCAAAAGATAAACATGGACAGCCCTGCAGATGGTTAGCTCTCGGATAGAGGTTTCTCTGTATATGTATGTTTGCATGAGTGTTTGTGAGGAGATCTCCTGAAGCATGTTGGCAAAACAGAAGTGTCTGTGCACTTTTTTCCATCCTAGACCTCTTGAGCTGACCAGAGAGTGGGAGATTCTTTAAAGAAACCAAGGGCTTCATGGCAGATTTTATTCACACATACAGGATAACATGTTAGGCAGAGCTGGCCAGCTTTATTAGAGGCAGTTTATAGGGATATCCATGACACTCCCACAACTCTCTGGAAGCTCCTCCACATTATTTCAGGGCAATGGCAGGTTAATGGAAGCCAGGTGGAGCCTCCCTGCATTTCCTCTGACCAGGAGCACTTGATTGACAGTGAGTTGTGGCGATGAATCGGAGCACAGCTACCCAGAATCAAGGTCGGGATGGAAACATGGCAATTCACAGGCAGCAGCTGCTTTTCTTGGCCACAACAGAGAGAGCATTTCCATTCACCTGAGACTACTCTTAATTGGAACGTGTGGATATGTGCACTGATGAGTGTCTGGCTTTTCTCTTTGCTTATTTGTGGTTAACTGGGTCTAATGGTTAAATAGTATTGCAAGTCACCCAATTCTCCCAAATTTGGTGCCTGTTTTTTTTTTTTTAAAGTGTGTGCACTTAAAAAAAAGTGTAGGTGAACTGAAAGATTGCAGTAGAGATTGTGGCCTGTTCAGTATCACCAGTTTTTTTTGTTTGTTTGTTTTTTGAATTTAGAATTTTGAAATGGTGTCATTTCAAAAGTTATCCAAAACAATGCCATTAACATGCTATTTTTGATTAGTGTATTATTCTAGCTTATTTGCTTTAAAGCAAGACTACATTTTAAAATAAGAGATAACTCATTTTTCCTCTTACATCTGAAAAGTTGAATTCATGAGAAATAAAATGCACCATTGCTCACTTCAATACACTCACTGTTACAGTCTCTCTCTTGGTCTGGCATGACCAGTGACTTGTAATGGCTAATGTTAGCTAACATTGGTAAATGTTATATGGATATTGCTGACCTTAGTTACTGACCTTAATACCCTTAAGTTCAACATTCTTGAAATGCTAATTTCAGTGATTTTATCACAGAAGTAAAACAATAAATATAATACACTGTGTTTATTGAAATGTTTCTCAGTAAAATGCTTTAGTATTGTGTGGCACTAGCAAAAATAACAACATATTAGTCAGCAAACAATACAACAAAATCTATCTAAAGATTGTTAATATAAAGTTTACTAACATAAGTGAACATAAGTGACTATAGGCTACTGGTCATAACCAGACCAAGTAAAGTTTTAGCAGCAAAACTCTTGAGTGCACTGACATGATCAAGTGTTTTATTGCTGAGAAATTCAACTTTTAATTTGCAGAAGAAAGAGTATGTTATTTCTTCTCTCAAAAATTACAAAGAGTGACTTTAACTTATAAAAAAAGATGTTAAACACAACAAAATGATTTGTTATATTTGACACGAATTCTATCAGCAAATCAGAGTTATTTCAGTTTTGTAGACTCTGAATCTTGAATCACACATCTGGCTTTGATCAGACCTGTTCCTCTGCCCATTATGATACAGAGATCAAACATCATTTCATGAATGACATGTATATTTCCTAATCAATAACATGCTGTGTAGCAACATTTGGACTTCATCATAGAAGAAATCAGTGTGCAGAGCAGCAACATCATATAATTATTAGAGACTGTTAATACAAGCGCAAAGATTACAAGGGGACCATGTGAAACAAATGGTCTACACTGTTAGAGCTGTGAAGAGCTAAAACTTTTTAAGTTTCTTGTGCAGTTCTAAGTAGGCAATTAAAAAAAATCCTCACCATAAAAACATTAGCTGTTCTCTCGCAGAGACAAAGAAATACACTCAAAAGAATGCTAAGATGCACTGATTTATTACCGTACGTCAATGAGACACTGATTTGACTGCAAATGATGGTGCCAAGAGGTAATATTTTTCCAGTGGAGCTGTGGGCACCACTTGTGTGATCTGGAAAAAGTCTTAAAAGTTATTTCCAGTGAACAATTCGTCCTCTGACGATCTTTTCCTGTCACAAATCATTTTTAGGATCAAGTTATTAAGTCCTGCTTATGCAACCTTAATATAGGTGTCTGAGTCTATAAACACAAGTGTGCTCTTTCATCTCAGAGCCATGATTGTGATGTTAACTGCTTGGCAAAAGAACATGACACCCAGGGTGACACAGGGATTACTTGTTCTATATTTAGTGTTTATGTACATGAATATTGGCAGGACAACTCTGTACATGTGACACACACACACACAGCGATACAGTGATAATAACACAGATCTGCAGCACAGAACATTTACAAGATGGGCTCTAGAGCAAACACTGGCTGAGATACATAAGGGAATGTCTGAACTACGACAACTTCCTCATAAAACTGGAATTTCCTCGTAACAGTTATTATTGTCATCAATAAAAACAGACGATCAAAAAGAGAGACGAAAAGTATAAAATAATTTAAATTCTTCCTAAAACATGTAGTGAATATGCAGTGAGAGATTTATACAATACAGGCAGCTACTGTATCTCCTGCGGTCAACGTGATTTGAAACTGAAGGAACAGACAAATATGACAGACAAAAGCAAATGTCATGCAGCAACAAAGAAACATACAACGTGAAAGATGATCCTCTTTGAACTTCTGTCTCCCCAGTGGCAACATGATGTCAAGACGACAAGCCTGGTAACAAAGCAGCTCACACTATGGGCCACCCAGACGTGCCACGATGAAAATGTAAACATAAATATACAGGTTGATATCTCTCTCTACAAACAGTTCAGTCACTGCCACAGGCCCATCAGCTGTGTGAGTAGTCAGTCTGTATACACTCCTTAGTAGAATATCACTTAGAGTTAAATAAACTTATTTAATATATATATTTATAATAGATTTATTCTTTGCAGAGTCATTTAGCAGTATTTCCTTGTTTTCACCAGTTTGCTCTGGTATTTCACTGAGTGACCACTGTGTCCCACCACGTAAACGTCCAGCAGGTAGGTCTTGCCTGGCTCCAGACCTGTGATGGTCTCTGTGGTCACAGCTTTCTGCAGGTTCGGGCTGTGGAAGTACTTGCACAGGACCTTTTCTGACTTCCTGCGGGTCTCTGGCCCGGCACACTGGTTTTGTTCCCGGCGTCTCTGCTCCTCGCCGTAATTATCAGCCACCTCCTTGCGGTAAATGCAGTATTTGTTGCGGTCCTGCGTGCCCAGCCAAGCCACGGTGACGGAGGAGCAGGTGCGCAGCTTGTCGAAGGCCTTGATGCGCGTGTCCTCTGGAAGTGAGGGGAAGGGCTGCTTGCTGCTGGGTCGTGTGGTGGCTAGTACCTTCAAAGTTGAGGCTCCTTTCCTGCTACCCCTCAAGCGGATCAGGTACTTGGCTTTTGGCTTTCCCCGCAACTGGAACTGCCGTACCCCCTCCACATTCTGGGAAAGAAGCAACTTACCATCGCGCCTCACCTGCACCTGCACGGCATCCAGACATGTGTGGACGAACAGTGTGACCCTCTGATGGGAGGACACGGGAGCGAAACGCAGAAACTTGCTGCCTTTTCTCTTGATGAAAACATCCGATACTTTACCGTCTTTCAGTTCCACTGTCTTCTGACGAGCCTCCTCTTTAGTGCGGGCGAAAGTTCCCACGTACGCTGTGCTGGTGTTGGTAGCAGAATTCACAGCAAAGACATCAAAGTAGTACTGTGTGTCTGGTTTCAGCTCTGACACTGTGAAAATATTTTTGTTGCCAATACACACCTTCTGAATGTCTGATGCTTTGGGCTTGGCTGTGTACGCCCGTGAGATCTTGTTACTTGTGAGGCCTCGATCCTTCCCAAAACCATTATCAGAGGGAACAAAGCCAAAATGCATGAAGTCAAATGGGCTAAAGTCTCTGCCGGGCTTTGGGGCCAGCATGAAGGCATCATCAGTGCTGATCTTGGCCTCAGCAGCGCACATGCTCTTAAAATTGTGCTCCTTGTTGATCACTACACAATACTGGACAGGCTGGCCCATCAGAGAGCCTGTAGGAGTAGGCTTCCAGGCCAGGGTGACAGTGGTACGGCCCAGGGCGGTCACATCCACACGAGGGTCGTAGGGCAGCTCCGGGTATGGCTGATCAGACTCTGGAGTAGTGGTGGCGTACACCTTGAAGTTGCTGTCTTTCTCTGTGGACAGCAGCTCCAGCTGGTAGAGGCCAGAGGGCGTGCTGGTGGCCACGTAGGACTCCACATCGTTGCCCTTGTAGGTGAAAAGCTCCGTCCCTTCGTCTACGGTCACCTGCTGTTTCTGCTGATCCAGAGGTTCAGGCTCTCCTGGAAAGCAAAAACAAATACGCACATCATGAGCTCTGTGCTCGACACTGCATCCAAATGGGCCGCCATTTATATCACAAATTTCGAACATGTTGACAGAGATGTTTAATCGTGACCTTTACAATGTTTTTCTTTTTCTTCTTTTTTGGCTTTGATGAAAAGTAATTTCCACCCATGCTAAAACGCTTTAATGTGTTGATGCTGTGAGGTCATGATGGAGCTCTGCAAGTCTCATGGACGATTAGCCCCTCACATGGCAGCCATGTTTTGACTCCAAACATCCCCAAAGATCACAGGCCAACATTCACTCGGCCTTTCCGGGGAAGCTGTGCTAGAAAGAGGCGCTTTGTAGCTTCTATGTGAGAGAGACAGTCTGAGCTCTTACACTGGCTTGAGCAAGAAACCATAATATTATGTTTGTCAACCAGAGAGTGTGCTCAGTGGTGTACTAAAAATTAATGCTCAAAGATCTACTCCCACTAGAGACATTTAGCTAAAAGACAGGAAGAAGTTCACTGGCTGAGCTATTGCTGCAACATGTCTTGTGAAGTCACACTTCAAGAAATGGCATTGCGTGTGTTGGGTGAAAAAATTTGTCATTATTCTTCCAGTTCAGGATGAATGATTTTCTCTTGAGGCAAAGTACGTGTCTTCAACAGTATGATTACCCAATAAATCATTTTGTAATGTTTGATTTGTCACAAGCACAGACACACTCGCAGGTGCTCACGTATTGACATTCAAATATATGTTCACATCACACATCTATGCTTGCAAACCACCACTTCAGTCATCTGGCAAGATCTCCTTTGCTGAAAGGACACCGTCCAGATGGAGAAAGTCTTAATGTGAGACAGAAAAAGGGAAAAAAAAGGCAGAAAGAAGGAAAGGAAAAAGAGGAAGGAAGACAGACAGAGTGCAGCAGGATTTACCTTAAGAAGCCAGAGACAGCTTAAGTAAAGGGATGTAATGGCTTTGATTCAGTAGGTTGACTAGAGTGGAGCCCTTCTCTAAAATTATAGACGTCAGCTTGGGCCGAGTCAGACATCATAAGTGGTCAGACTAGACACTACGACTGTGACTTAATTAAAACCCACCAAAACACAAAGCCTAACATCACTGCGTCGGTTAATTGTGTGTGGGGGATAGTGATATTTCCACATAACATGTCATTAACCTCTTCCACTGCTGCCTGATGTCAATTATACCTGATCCCTCTCCACTGGCCTCTTCTGGCAGCTCCTGCAGAGTGAGTTTCCACTCCAGAGGAGCATCACAAGGTGTCACCGTCACAGACAGGGGTGTGTTGTCTTCTTCCACCACAAAATAGTACCTGTGAAAATGATAGGCCTGATATGAGCACCAGCATTCATGGTTTGACGTTATCCCAAATAATGTGATGGGTGAATGTATGAGCAGACTGTATGAGACTGTAGCACACAGTGATATTATTCTTCCATCAACCTTGGTCTCTCTCCCTCTGAGCAGATAGACACTCAATTACGCAAACACAACTTTCTCATCTATTATTTAGTTTTTGCATCAACATAATAGATCACGTTACAGAGCAACATCTGATGTTTCCTATCTGCTTACAGTAAGTGGCCATCAACAAGTTTAATGCTTTCCTCAGTGATTGTTATGCCTCAGTCGACAGTGGAAGGGGCAACTGGCCCCTTTTTGCACTCATAACTAAAATGTAAACAGTTTTTAATGACTAGGATTAAGTAATTCATTTAGTTGTTGTTTGTTCGAAGAGCACATACCTTTTAGGTGTGTCCCTGAAGAGGTAGCCACTGATCTCAGCTCCATCCGGGATGACAGAGGAGTCGTGGAATAGTGTTTTGTCTCTGATCTGCATCTGGAAGAGTCCTTCGTCTCTCGTGGGCAGCTTCTGGGCCACAGCTCCCAGCCCCAGAAGCACCAGCAGCACCGCACTCCAACCTTTACACTGCCTCATTCTGAAAAGATAAAGATAACAGACTTCAGTTTAATTTACAGCATAATATATTTCCTGGAAACAGAAGCAGCCTTTATACTAACTGTCGATGTGTTTTTTCTCATCAGCTGGTTAGCTTAGCTTAGCATGAAGACTGGAAACAGGAGGAAACAGTTAGCTGGCTCTGTCCAAAGTTGACAAAATCTATCTACCAGTGCCTCTAGAGCTCACAAATTAATGTTATGGCATATGTATTTATGTATTTTTGGCACATAAGCCCACAACACCATAACTTGTCATTTTTACACTTTGTTTTTTTAGTTTTTACCCTTGGACGGGCTAGCCATTTACTTAATGTATTTATGCTAAGCTAATCATGTCCTGGCTCCAGCTTAATATTTAGTGTATTTAGCACACAGCGAGAGTGGTTTCAATCTTCTAATCCAACACTTGGCAATAGAGCAAATAAGTGTCTTTCAAAAAATGTCAAACTGTTCCTTTAAAATGTAACAAAGACTTCAGAGGAGCTGGTAGGACCAAGCTAGCTGCTACCCCCTGTTTCCACTCTATGTTAAGCTAAGCTATTGTCTGGCTTAATATTTAGCATATGGACATGAAAGTGGTATTGACTTTCACAGGAATCCAGAACATACTTTCCAAAATGTCCAACTATTCCTTTACAGAAAAATTAAATATATATAACTGTGATAAAAGAACACACTTGAGAGGCACTGGTAGATGAATTTTGTTAGCTCTGGGCAGAGCCAAAGTAGCTATTTCCTCTTGTTTCCAGTCTTTGTGCTAAGCTAAGCTAACTGACAGCTGGTTGTAGCTTCATATTTTGCCGTACAGACATGAGAGTGATGTCGGTCTTCTCATATAACTCTTGGCGAGAAAACAAATAAGTGTATTTCTCAAAATGTCTTACAGTTTCTTTAATGCACATTCTCAGTCAATATTGACAACTCACATCAGTTACAATGTGTCCAAAATGTCCAAATTTTTTTACCACGGAAGTTCTGAATGGCTCTTTCCCTGATTTTCCTCTCATTCTGGCATTGACTAAAAGCACAAATTGTGAGTTAATGAGTTATATTTGGCATCACCTTGTTCTGGCAGCAGACATTACAGTGTTTTCAGAGGCACTCTGGTTTAATTATTTTGTGCCACATATTTTATTTATTGTTAAAACATGTTTTCTCGCTATGTCTGCCTTCAGGTTTTATCCTTAATTAACATTTAACATTAAACCTGGAAGACAACCCATATACCATCTGTGAGTGAATCAATGAGACAAAAAGTAAAAGAGGCCACAGGGAGAAAGAGGGAGGGATTAGATTTAAACACAGACGTGTGAAGGAAAAGACATTGCTTGGAGCTCCAGGGAACCACACTATTTCATAAAACGCTTAACATAAAAATCCCCAAATCCATGTCGTTTAACTTTTATTGATGCTAATATAAAAGTGTTTGGTGGTTCAGTCCACAGATGGAGCTGTGGCTCGGGACAAGGTGCAGCTGACCGTGGCTGAGAGCCTCTCACGTATCCCCTGTCTATTGATTTTACCCCATTGATTGCAGCTGATGGGAACGCCAAATCCCTAGTGATTTAATCAGTGTAATGATGGCAGATTAGCCAGATACTTTACTGCCATTTACTGCAAGCGAGATGGTGTCCTTTTAATGACCCCTCTCCCTTTCTCTGTTCACCCTCCCTTGTCTGTCTCTTCCCCTTGATCACGGCTTTTTCATCAACAAATAATCCCTTTCTCTTTCACACTTACAGCCTTTGCTTTTGGTCCTTCATTACATGTTCTCCCCCATCCCCCCATTTGCCTTCATAAACACAGTTAGATAAATAAAACCAGAGGACTCAGGCCTGGACGAAACCACCGCACACTACAAACATGGCTTCATTTCTACATTATGGTCCTTTAAAAACATGAGCAGGGGGGAAAAAAAGCCCCTGACAGCTCCTGTCAGTGTCTCCGTCTCTGCTGCTGTCTGAGCCCAGCCTCCCGTCGTACTGCCAGACTTCAGAGAGCTAAAGGAAAGCCTGCCTAAGTGGTACTTTAAGGTTTTGACTCACACAGAGAGTGGAGATCCTTATCGCCTCAACTTGTCTCATTCCACTTCAGAAGCGTGTCAGTCGGAACAAAGACATGTCTATTAATACTCAAGACAGCGCTGAGGTGGTATGTACAGAGCTGTTCAGAGCTGTCTTTCATTCCAACATCCCCAAACACCACACAGACACAGCAAGGGCCCCGTGCCCCCAGCTGGCTCTGTCCGCCACACTGATGTCATTACACATAATGTCTTCCATCAGTCATACAGTAAGGGTTTTATCACCACTGTCATTAGCACATTTGATGTGTGCTTTCAATGTGCTCCTCACATGTGACACTGCTGATTTAAACCCTGTGACAGAACCCTCTACTTCTCCCACGTGCACCGAAGCACTCAGTCAGTATTCACAGTGAACGCTGCAGAGAGATGACATCTGAATATTAGAGCAGTGGTGTTGGGTCACTGTGGTTGCATGGACAAGCGCAGAGTCAACATGGTCACATAGCCTGCACTGGATCTGCTTATACATTCAGGCCCACACCATTCTCATGCCACAGAGTTCCCTTACCAAAATAACACATCAAAAAAAGCTGCATCTGGAACAAATAAAGTCTAATGTTTAATTAGAATGGGTACGAATGTATGATCGCAATTTGAGGAAGGGATAATTTTAAGGCAAGGTCACCCGCAACCTTGTCAACTTTGTTTTGCTGTTGCTTTTTATCTGCTTATTTATACATTCATCGTTTTTTGTTTCACTTTTAGTGGAATTAACGAAGCGTTTTTGGTTGGAAAACATCCTGTGTATTCTAATTGCCAAGCTGTGGAATCTTGGGAGAGCTGTGTATATTGGGATGAAAAGGCAGATACAGCAGTTTACAATGGGAGGAAATGGTAATGGTAATTTTCCATGGCTGTATTTGACACATCTACAGTATCAATCTTAAACAGAAAGAAAAACAAGAAAATGGCCCCCGCCTCCTTTCCATTCTTGTTTGATCTGAGGAATGGCATCCCTTCATTTGAATTTCTGCTAATAACAGCTTTGACCCCGCTCTAATTTGAGGTCATTACAAGCAAATCATGTGCAAAGGAAAAACTAAATATTCACACTATTGTCTTTACATCTCCCAGACGGAGGCAATCTTTTCAGCGACATCAATCAACTGCAAAATGAAAATCATTTACAATCCACAGATGATTAAAGCAAAAAAAAAAAAAAAAAATTCAATTGCTTGCAACAATTTTCATCCACCTGATCATGCATGTATTCCCAGCTCCGTCATGTGTGTGTGCGCGTATATGCTTGTGTGTGTGTGTGTGTGTGCCAAACTAGCCCCGACCTCCCCTCTCTCCCCTCACTTTGTTTTAACCGGTCTCCCTCTCCTTCCCCTCCAGCTCCTTGTCAAGACGGATAAGGCTCCTGCCTGCTGCCACATGGAGCTCATTAACAGAACGGGAGGGAATAAAAGACAGTTTAATTTCAACACAAATAAAGAGACATTTCGGATTCCACCCAACAAGACGCCTGGCAGGGGCTCGCAGGACCTGAAGCCTCTGTGTGTTTTCTTTAAGGAAGTCTGAGGGCAGATTTATGGTGGGTCCTCAGCGGCGAGCTCCATCACCGCTGTCACTTCAGGGCCAACGTGGGGATTGGAGTGAGGGGAGTGTATGGAGGGCTGGGAGCCAAGGATGGAACCACACAGGACCTGGACCTGTTCTACAGGCGGGCCTGACCAAAGCAGGTCTGGTACTCTTGGAGAGCTAAGCAGCTCATTAATGAATTGGTAGAGACTGTGGTAAGGGCTCTGATCCAAGACTTGAGATTTTTATCTGGTGTGTGTATGTCCATATGTGTGTGTGTGTGTGTGTGTCCAAGCCATCACATTCCTCCACCCCACTCTGTGTATAAGTCTAAATCATCACTCAGGACCTGTCTCCTCGCCATCCACAACATCACTCACAGTTTGAGTTTCTGAGCTCTCCACATCATCAGAACCACGAAAGCTGGCACAATAGCCTTGATGGAAAGGAGAGCCCAGTTTCCTTCTTTCCCTCCCCTCCCCTCCCCATCCTCCCTCCCTTCTCCTCCCCTCTCCTCCCCTCCCGCTTCTTTATAGTCCATCTCTGGAGCTTGCATTTAGCACTGCATCCTGGAATGTCTCTATGCATGAGGAGGGTCAGGTCGCAGGGCCTGCTTTTCTGCGTTTTCAAATAGAGTTGAGGGTGGCTGGGGGGAGTGGTGGTGGTGGTGGCTCTGACTGATGTGCTGGCATTGTGGCTGCAAGGGTGATTATAGATTACAACAGCAAATGCCCCATGGGAAAGTCATCCACCCCACCATCCAGGGGGGACACATGCAACGCATGCCCTGGGAAATGAGTCAATTGTGATCCGTTATGTTGTTGTGCTTGTGGGGGAAAGGCAGAGAAAAGCCTGTTCAGCAGCAGCAGCAGCAGTGTGTGAGCGGGCTCTGCCTCTGCTTGTGTCCATCTGAGGGAGCATAATGAGGGGCTTTGCAAAAAAAAAAAAAAAAAAAAAAAAAAAGGGTGCCCGTGGACTGGGAGTGCACGGGGGTGTGGATATGATGAATAATTTAAAAAGGAAAATTTAAAAAAATCCTTAATCTTCCATCAGTGACTCTGGATGTGTGACAAAAAAGGCAGCGCGGCGGAGGACTGTATGTACACCGCTGAAGCCTGTCACTTTCTCTGGACGCAAACGGGCTATAGCAACACTGGCGGAATTCTTTCAGCCGGAGAGTTTTCATATGCAAATCACGGTTTAGTTACGGTATGCGACGCAGACCTTCCCATTTTAAGACTTTTTTTTTTTTGTTCATGATTCATTCTCCTGAGAAAGTAGTAGAGAAGGGAGGCAGTGTGGCTTCACCCTCGCTACTAAATACAGTTATTCAAATCCCCGCTCCGGGTATGTCTCTCATTAAACACCGACTGAGAGGAAAAACACAGCGGCTCTCTCTCACATGGACCGGATGAGGAGGGAGGGGGGAGAAACAACTCCCAACACGGGCTAAAACTTGTCATTAATCTGACTTGAATCAGTTTAATTAAAGCAAGTGAGTCAAATTTATTCAAATTTCATTTATGTGAACAATTATCCTCATTAAAGCGCTCCACTCGGCTCTTACAGGTGCGTAAAAGCGCCCATGGGTGACGCAGTGAACCAAACATGTAACTAAATTACACTCATCGTGAAAACTCGCGTAGTGTTTTTTTTTTTTTTTTTTTTTTTTTTCAATCTTTTACACTTTTACACTCACACAGCCAAAGATCGTGCACAGAGAGGAGGAGGATGCCATACATACACTGCGCGTATTGATAAATCGCCCTTTATTGGGTGCTGTGTCACCCCTGGGAGCATGGGAACCCTCGGGAAGAGCAACAAAAGCGAGAGGATTTTTCTATTTAAAAAATAAAGTTCATCAGTTTAACAGTCCTCATCAGCACCACCGGTACCATGTGCTGTGATATAAAGCCCAAACCAAAATAAAACCAAAATTAAAAGAGCATGCGAGCTCGGGCTTGATTGAAATGTGTTTGAAACTTTTAACTTCCCGGAGTTGTAAACCGCAAAACCTCTTCCCCTCTCTCTCTCTCTCCCTCTCTCTCTCTGGCAAACGTTTCAAAAGCACAACTTAAACTCGAGGAGTCCGGCACTGAATTTATAAGGAGCTTTTTTTACGCATTAAAAAAATAAAAGCCTCTAAAAAAAAAGTTAAAGAAAGCGACAAAGGGAAGTTTTTTTTAACTGATGTGATGATTTCTGGAAGCTCTGGATCAGACGCACGAAGATCATGCAAAAATGAGACCATTTTCACAGGAGACAAGTCTTACCTTTCGGGATATGAAACGGCGAAGTTATCTGAAGGATGGCGCTTCTTGTTCTTCAAACCACTCTGATATCGCCAAGATTAAAAAGAAAAAAGTGCCTCGCAACTAAAGCGATTTCAAAGAAAAATCAAAACACCAGTTGTCCTTTACAGTGTCAAGTAGTTCCTCCAGTTTTCACTTCTATTGTTGGTGCCTATCAATCGGATTAGACGACCGCTCTGGTGCGTGTTTGCAGTTTTCTTGCGGATTTAACTGGTCTCTGGTGGGCAGGAGTGTGTGAGAGAGAGTGCGTGCGTGTGTACGTGTGTTTGTGTGTGTGTGAGTGAGTGTGTGAGCGAGTGGGTATCCTGAGTGCTGGCAGTGCGTCCCTCCCCTGCCGCGCTGCTTGCTATTGAAACCTCCACTGGATTGGAGGCAAAACTGGTGCGAAACTTCGTCTTCCTCTCTCTGTAGGAAGACTCCAAGACACAGAACCAGCCCACTCCTTCAGCAGCAGCAGCAGCAGCAGCAGCGCACCACAAAGAAAGAAAGAAAAAAAAGCAGGGACCAGACAGAGTTACTCCCAGGTTTGACTGGCCCTCAGACTCTAAGTAAGAAAAACTCTGGATTCTCCGTAATATTGTTAAAAGACAAATGACTTCTGAATCTGTCTTGACTTTAGGAGTAAAGTGGGATTAGTGCTGCAGGAAAAACAGACTGTCAAATGTCACCAGAGCATAAATCCGACGCCTCATGGTTTCTAGTGTGCGGGGTTCCCCCTCATACTTTATATTTCCTGGCTGTTTACTCTGATGCTCCCTGGGAATTATTACTTTAGGCAATAACGCCCTGTCACGCAACCCTCGGGGCTGAGACAAGTTTTATCACGGGCCCTGATACCTGGGCATGCAAATCATGGTCACAGCGGGCACACCTCCCGTGCACAGCCACTTTCACGATGGCATGAAATGCACAGAAAGGGTGGGATGTGACAAAAACTCACAATCATGTGGTGATCAGTTGTGGAAATTCCCCGTGAGGCTTTATAGTGTCGTTGTCTGTTCCTGTGTCGAAGCCCAGGGAAGCAAATATTTATCCAAGATAAGAGCCATTGACTGTCTCGCAACTGAATTGCCCCCCAAATTTATGGCTTAGGCGGGTGGAGGGTGAGGGGGTGGAGGTGGCCCAGGTCTGATGACCAGGCAATCCGTATTTAGAGGATGCTGCCGTTTCCTGCCCCCCCCACCAAGGAGAACAATCTTTCATGTCATGTGTAGCTGCAGATTTTCACGCATGAGCGGCTGCAGGTTGCATTCAGGTTCCGGCAGAGACCTGGGTAGATGATAACTTCATGTCATCATCACTTTCACCTGTTAATTATCGTACATGGTTTATTGACATTGACACAGATGAAAGCTTGTTCTCAAATGAGACAACATTTGGAAATGTGGCACTCACTTGTGACAGAGCTTACTGTTTACTGAAAGCAGATATATTAAGAAGAAAAGGCAGAAACACATAAGGTCTATATTTCAGTTTTTTTTAATTGTCTGAAAATACTGATAAATTAACGAGCATGAGGTCCTTGTTTCTAAGTAGCAGATCTTTGGGATGGTTGACTGCTGCAAGTGAAGAGCTGGACACAGTGTTGGAACAACAGCGTCATCTAGTGGCTGCTGTAACAAGAGGAAAAAGGTGAGATCTATTTATCTCTTCCTATTTGTTTTTCTTAACAAACATGATCATGTCAGGGTCAGATGACTGAACAGAATTCAGCAGGGAATAGCAGTGAGTCTGGAAAATGCACTTACATCAAAAATTGCAAATAACAAAAATGTTCAGTTAGGCTGCACATCAATTTATAACGCACATTTATTTATTTATTTTAATGGTATGCCTACAACATACAGACAGGGACTACTGATGTACAGGTCTGTTGGGGTTATTGATGCCTGGGTTCATGATTAGTGCCACTGTGACTCTCACATCCTTGGGATTAAAATAGATGCCAAATTGAATCTGCTATTAGCCACACCACCAAGCTGTGAAAACGAATCCACTCTGGGGACATGTATACTCACAATAACCCAGACACACACACACACACACACACACACACACACACACACACACATGCATGCACTGACCCGGCTACATGCCAGAATCTTGAAAATGTATCCACACCAGGGACAGTTTAGTACAGATGGAGGGAGGAGGGGAATAAGGAGATGGAAAATGCTCCTGTAATGCTAATCCCTCTGCACTATTTCAGCTCCACTGCAGAGACTGCAAAAATCTCATTTTAACAGATTCACTGAAGAAAAATTGCACAAAACGCACATTTTTGACCTTTTTTGGGGAAGTCAACTGAGCCACACATTCTCTTTTCCAGCAACGCCCTGTTTCATGCAGTTATTTACATCTGGCAGTGTCTGCTGTCAGTCACTGAGCAGCTCCTCAGGAGTACTGGTGGAGTTATCAATGTTATCTTGATAGTTGTCATATGTCATATGTTAAATAAATCAGTTTTAACACACAAACTAATCTGCATATGTTTTCAGTGGAACCACTTTCTGCTGAAGAGAGAGTCTGTGCTGCTTAATGTACAGTATATGTCACCAAACTTTCTGTATTCCAGGTACAAGCAGCCATATCAGACTCAGATCAGCTTCAGTGAAAGCACAGCTGCACCTGTTCTTATAGAAATGATTGCTTGAGAGCACCACAAAGTAAAATTCAGAAATGACAAAAATGTTTTTTCTTTCATAATTTGGTTGAACCAACCCTTTATCTAGGGGAGCTTAACCCAGTGAACTTCAGCAATGATTAATGGTTTATTGGTGTGAAAGGTGGAGGTTGTGTGGCTGACTTGTTTGCTTTTTGGATATCAAGTCACCCATTTCACCAGCATTGTTTTCCACCCTGATCCTCAGCTTGTATAACATCAGCTCTGGCCAAAATGTCAGCAGCTGGTGTCCTCTTACGTTCCCAGCTAAAATGTCAGATTAGTGATTTTTGTAATGAAAAACGGGTGAGTTTATGATTTCTGAGAAAATGTGTAGAAATTTATGGCTTTGAGATGTTTGCAGGGTCAGCCCAGAACAACAGCTCCATGCTGAGCGACGTTATACTCTGGCCTCAGTGTGTTCGCTTTGGGTCATAACACTGTCACTGGCTGTGGCCTCTCCTAACTGATCTCCTTACATTCCCCCAGCGGCTCAGGTAATCCATTAATGCAGGGAGGATGGAAAGTAATATCTTATTGGACTGAAATGCATTCATACGACGCTGAGCAGAGCCTGGAAGGTGTAATCTGCATTGCTCACCTCGCATCCATTTAACACCGTCTGAGAGGCTTTTCGTCACAGCTGCAGAAATGGAGGAGGGAGTCGGCCTACCTAAAACTGAGTTCATCATTAACTCACCAGAGCTAAGAGCCTTCTCCAGGCAAACATCCACTCTGTAAACATCTCTCCCCATCATTTTTTCCCGTTTGTCTCTTCTCAAGTTAAGGGCGGGGGGGAATGTGTGAACTTTGACCCAGCTAAAGATGGTATACACTCGCCTTTCCCTATAGATAAACCGGTCGAAATGTGCAGTTTACACAATAAGTGACACTGAAGGCATCATCTCTGAAGAGAAGAGCAAGATGGAGTGGGAGGAGAGACAGGAGGTTACAGTTCAAGGGAAAGAATGAGGGAGGGATGGATGGTGACGGGAAATGAGGCTGTGTTAAGGACATCCTGTGTGAGTTTTACTCTATCGTGTACCCACCTGGCCTTCAACAGATATCTCTGTCGGCTCGTACAAAATGAAACTGGGAGTGGAGATAAGGCAGGCCTGAAGGGTTTGCTACTTGAGAAAGCTTCTTGCTGTTTTGTTGAGTTTGTGTGCTGTAGAGATCCATTACCTTATAGAGATAAATACGGATAAACATAGGGTGAGGGAGTGGTTCAGCATTTCCGAAATTAGTCTATAGGCCATCCTTTAACTGACGCATTCACTCATCTTCTTGTTTTCTTCAAAAGCTCTTTTGGCTCTTGATAGAAGAAAAAAAGACTAGAGGCCGCAATTGAAACCAGATGAAAAAGGACACAAGTGAAGAGCACATGTCGTGTCAGCGTCTAACTTCCTCTCATTATCCAGTATGAGAGCAGTAGTTGTCAGCGTCCAACTTCATCCTATTATCTGGTGAGGGAGAAGCATGTTGGCGGTGCCCGAAATTCTCAGGAGACAGGGAGACATAAACAAAGAGCAAAGTTTAGACTCACAATCACACACACACATACACTGAGGCAGATTCAAACAGGAGTCTGAGCCCAGCCTTTTTAGTGAAACTCTAGAGTGCAGCAGCTCCAGGCGTGGTATGTCGATTGTAAACACAGCCGTGAGGAGGCAGAGACAAGTGGAGGAGGCTCCGCTCTTCTCTGCTCTCTGTCTACAGGCTAGAGGAGAACAAACCGGAGGAGGCATTACATCATGTGTGACATATGACACAACTGACACTCACACATACAGTATTAAAGTGAGCATCTTTTTAGATGCTCAGAAAATTAAACCTCATGTTGACAATATTAATGGGTGTCATTTTTTCTGCAATAACCATTCAGCATTACATTCTGTAATTAATCTTTCTATATAGAGGGTTTCATTGTTAGTGGCAGGGTCCACCATTCCCACCTTTGATTCATACTGCCTACCTGCGCACACCTGTAAATTGAGTTTTTTGGTTTCACTGTAAACAGACACACCAGCTGCTACACAAAGAAGCTGTCCAAGGAGTGTTGGTTGTAGTATTAGACTGTACTTGCTGTTACCATAGTAACCACAGGTGTTGCTAAATGAAAGAGAATTAAAATCTTTGGGAGTATAACTTTAAACTAATTCTACATTAACCACAAATGCATTAACATTATTAGGATGCCATTTATTATTGTACTGGCAGTCTGAGCTAAGTGCTATGAAGAAGGATAAAGTACTAAAGAGGCCCAGTGGTTTTATAATGTAACTCTATCTTAGAGATTTGTGCTATTGTTAGGGGCGCTCTGGGATATAACAGCTGCACCCAGTTTATACTGTATATGACATTGTAACAAATAGTCCCAACACATGCTTATCCACCTTGGACAGTTAGGAACATGCTTATGATTTGACAGATGCAGCATAGCTATGTCATGTTAAAACCTGAGCCGTGCTAAAGAAGAAAAAAAAACACGCTTTGTAATGTGAGATGTGAATATGTAGAGAAGACTCACACACAATAAGAAAAGAAATATGTGGTATTGTATGTATTTGGTTTCCTGGACAACAAACACTGAGAGGATCATTTTTAGGGGACATGTTTGGTAATAAAGGTGTTCAGTGCTTTATAGTGAAAAGCCTGTGTCTGCACCTTGTTCAGTTCACTGCAAGAATAGACTAATAGTAGTTGCAAAAGCCTACATAAACTAACCATATTTTTTATTTATATTCCATTTACTTTGGGATCCTAATTTCATCAAGTAATGTTTGTGTAATGTGAATGGCTGTGGCACACTATACAATATATTCATGTAATTACATTTACATTACAATATCACTATAGGCAGAAATATACCTTATTACATTTTTTGATCATCATCATTATGTTTGATCAACATCATTATGTGTATACATACATACATATAAAGCCTCACCTCACTTCTGCCTGTAACAAGAACAGATGGTTCACCTGAACTTTACATTTATTCATCACATTTCTCATAAAACTGGTTCATCTTCTGCTGATCTTTCAAATCCTGTTTGTTTTCTTTTGCACTTCTGACCCTGAAGATGACCATAGTGTCAGTTATTCATATATCATGCATACATTCAGTGTACACTTAATTCTGTTTCATATTCAAGGACAATTCTGCATTTTTATATTGTGCAGCTTCTCTACAATGTATATTCAATATATATCTAAGTTTATGTTTCAGTCCTTTCTTTTATCTCCATCTCTTTTTTTTTTTTTTACTTTATTCTATCATACATTCTTATAGTTCATTTACTTTTTTTTAGTCATTGTGTATCTATGAACAAACAGACAAAGAAACAATACAACAAACAAATCCAGCCTATCACTGAAAATTAATTATGCGAATATGTTTAAATGATCTGAATTGGATAGTCTAGATTACAGGTAACCTTATACCTTTACAGTTCTTATTTTTCTTGGTCCCTTTTACACTAATAACATTATCTTATATGATAAATAATAATAATAAATCTAACCATCTTTTAAGTGATGCCACATTTAGACTCTTCCATTCCCTAAGCACAAGCCTGATCACAGACACAACATCTATGTATAATGTATTAACATGTATTTGATTTAATCCAGGCACTTAAGACAAATCACAAAAAAAAAATAATAAATTCCCAGAACCTCTTTCAGGCATTTGATTGGAAGTCTGCCTTATTTCACACAAAAAGGCTACTATTACTGCAACATAACTGCAGACATGTAACATGCGCAAGAAGAATCAGTGGCTCGAAATATTTACCAGTACAAATATATTAATCTCTCTCCAAACATACACGTATAAAGTTATTGTACTAGATTTACAGGGACATAGACAGAAGAGTTGTAAATGCAAGATCTGCATTTTCAACTTTCTCAGATAATCTGATAAACAAAGTGATGGTCTTGCTGTGTAAAACCTGTGTTTCTCATCTCTCTGCCAGAGGTTCAAAGACAGGATTTACTGTCATATTTTACGGTCCAGCAAAAACAGAGAGCAAACTGGAAACTTACGTGGAATGTAAATCATGCATTGTAAAAGTGGATACATTTGTAGCAGAATGGCTGTATTATAATTCAATTTTGAGACATCAACTCAGACTTTTTAACACACACTGATGTTGAGCAAATAATGATGATGCAAACGGTCCATTAATGCAAGAACCACAGCGTCTCACAGATTTAGAGTTTCCGTCATGCAGGGAGAGAGTGTTGCAATCATCACAGAGACCTGAGAAGGCCCAGCGAGGTGCTCAGACTTTATTAGATTTGTTCTGTGGTTGTCAGGGGGAATTTCTACAAAAATACTGAATGTCCTGACTCTCTGTTGAAGAGGATTTTCAGTGGGTCCCAGAAGAGACTTTACAGGAAAAGACCATAAAATCCTTTCAGAGAACATTCCAGCAACCATATCGCAGTCTACTGGAGCAAGCCAAGTTTATGGCTCTGATATGAAGTAGTAGAGATGAACAAATTTACCCAGCATACACACTCACAGCCCTGGAGAAATATTCATGAACATGAAAATGCAGTTTACTGGACTGAAAAACATATAAATTAAATGAATTATAAAAGGATGTTTCATTGACTTTAATAGGGGCACGTTAAGAAGAGCCAGTGGTGATGGAGAGGCAGTCGCTCAATCCCAAGTGTCTTGTCTGTTAAGGCAATATCTCAGGCTGGCTTTCAGATGTGTGAGGCAATAGGAATGCAAACACTGCTCCCTCCTGGCCAGAGATGTACACTGCAGCCGTCTCTGTAGCATCTCCAGTGTTTCTGCTTTTTAATTATGCTTTTCATTCAGACACATTAATCAACAAACAAAAATTCAGATATGTATATTCACTGACATCTAACAATACAATGTATTGACCTGATAGAAATTTGAGCAGCCAAAATGTAATGTCCCAAAAAACACAGTGAAAAAAAATGTTCAGCTAAAGGCATAATATTTAACTTTTCTGCATTATAATGTCTAAAAATTACCAGACGTATGTTTTATATATATGTTGTTGAGTTGTTTTAAGACACATTTGTACAATACACTTGATCTTGGTAATTTTTATCTATGTTTATCTATATATTTTACATGAATGATTTTAGTCATCAGATGTCTGGATCATAAGTTATCAGAGAAATAGGCAGAACAAACATTAGTGGCAGCTTGGTGAAACAGTAGAGAAGACTGCTTTATTCAGTGTTTTTACCAGATTTAATCACTGGATCAGTTTGTTTTAGAGTGGAGGAGGCCTCAACAGATAACTGGGCTCCCTGTGAAAACCTCCTAAATGTCTGGACCATAATTTATCAAAGAAACAAGCTGAACAAATGTTAACTGCAGCTCAAGTGGCAGCTGCTCCAGGAAAACTTTTTACTTAAAACTGTTTTATTCAGCATAATCACCTGGTCTCTCGGTTTTGGAGAGGAGGAGAGCTCTGTGGATATTTCAGCTTCTGCTAAAAACCTCCCAAACAACTAACTCTGAAGGAAACTTAATGAATGCAGAGGAGGTTAAGACAACAACTCCCATGATCCCACATTATTCCAGAGACATCAATCTCTATCTTTTGTTATTGTTTTAACTGAGAAACCCCTAGTGGCAGAAAATGACACGTTGCGCATTTAAGTGTCATCTTATCCATGTACAGACTGACTTCTTATCAAAAAAAATAATTATTTTGAATTATACTAAACAGATTTTCACTTTTATAATCTTTCATAAATAAAAACTAACTCATCAATTTAAGGCAACAACAACATTTACAACAACATCGCATCTTCCTCTTCATTATTGTAGTCGGGTACAATAGCTGTTTATGATATATTTCATGTTCATTTTAACTGGTTACTCTCTCTCTTGAACATGTTGAACAACTGTTTCTAATGATCTGAAGAAGCTCTCTGACCCATGTGTGGGAACAGGGATTGTACCACAGCAGAACAGTGGAACTGTCAGTCTGTTCAACTGGGAACAAGTTTTGACAGAAAGTCTCAGCATGAACTTTCATTCTTGGATCTTGTAAACCAACACACCTTAGTGACAAACTGCTAACCATTGTTAAACCATGACAGGTACTATATGATGCTCCTGGGTACTTACTTTTGTCTATTTCTTATTTGCCAGTAACTAACCAGTGTTGTATGTTAAATTACCTCCATTGTTTTCTCTGTGTAATCCCAGACCATACTGCTTCATGAGTGTGTGACTCTGTGAATAACAACAACACTCCATGTGTACATTAAAGGAATTATTGGTGGCTGTAATTATTCCTCCTGTCCATATTGGATGGGAAGAAATCCCCCACAGTTTCACTGGAAGAGGAAAAAAAATCTACAGTATAAATTCATTCAAGTTCAGTCAAGGCTTTTTAGAGATAAAATTCCCCTTTTCATTTTCCTGGACCATTTCTTGATGGAGATATAGTAACGTGATGAGGGAATTTCATTCTAAAAATACTGTAACATTTGGTAGATTCTCACTTGATTTAAGTGATTCAGACTGCAGAAGCTTTGTATTAGATCTGGCAGAACTTAAGATCATATTTTTGCACAGAGCAATGACTCTGGATTTATTCCTGATTACTTCATTTCAATTAAGAGGGAATCTCTTCATGGCCAGTGAGGACAGGAGGAATGATCACAGTGACCAATAAATCTTTCAGTGTATCACCCATAGAAATAGATGCAATCACTACGACTGCTTTTACCATGACTGAATGATGTGCCAATGTCTTATAATCCTACAGTTAAAAACTGTGAAGTAGCATTGAGCTTTGAATGTATGTAATCATCTTCTTGTCCAATTCACTGAGGCCGATACAAAACTACATCAGTAAGAATAAAGTAAGGGTGAGAATGTAATCTGTTCTCTCAACAGATATCAAGTAATTATGACCCAGCATTTCTAAAAAAAAAAAAAAAACAAAAAAAAAAAACTCCTTTATCTTACTAATAACTGTTGTCAAATATGAGAACCACTGTGTGTTTTCACGATGGACCAACATAAACCTTATATAATACACCAAGACCTGCTCACCTGACAAATGTTTCACTACTGCAACACAGAGTTAGTTTACTTTATAAAAGCATCTTAAATAGACTCCTCCATAGACCTGCACAGGAGACCATCTGGACCAGCTGCCTGTCTCCATTCACCTTCTCTGAAGCTTCAATGGATAAACTGTCAAGCTAAGCTGGAGACGAGTTAACAAAAGCCAGAGGAGGGTCTGTCGGGGGAAGGGACTGTTTACTATATAGCAGATAAAGCCTGTTTCCTTTGTTTGACCTTCCATGTCTGTCACCTGGACTGAGGTTATTCATGGCTGTGCAGGTCACATTTTTGACTATTTAAATAATATTAAAGTGAAGGGATAATTTGACAGAGATTCTTGTATTTGAAAATGATATCTCCTATTATGAAATAATTAGAAATTTTATATATATATATATATATATATATATAATAGAAAATACAGTGAAGTTGGGGAAACACCTGCATGACAGTAAAATAAACCAGTACAGAGCAGGTTGGTCTGGATTAGTCTTCATGGTGTGACTGTTGATCTGATCTACAGAATATGATGGCAAAGAAAACAATCAAATCCAATTTACACTTTCTCAACACTTGAGTGAATAAATAGGTTGTACAAAATATTAATTGTATCTTTTTCTGATAATGAAAATGAATTTCCTTAAAACATGATTTTATATAGTCACATTACTACCTGCTACCATACTTTACTGTTTTTGGTATTCTGCATTGTTCTTACTCACTAGTTTAGTTTTTTGTTTTTTTTTAACAAGTGTGTTTATTAATTTTCAGAATAAACAATCACACTACAGCAAAATATAATACAGGTACAATCTTCACAGGGCACATCTTCAATGAAATACACATCACAGGGCACTAGCATGTGTTATTTTGCACAGTCCAAAACGTAAATAATCTGTCAACTCCCTTAAAGAAAAGCATTAAAAAAAAAAAAAACAATCAGACGTATAATAAATACCATTCAATTTCATTTGTTTATGGTTTACATACAAGGGGAACAGATCTCCACATACTGTCAAAAATGAAATATTTACCCTTTAACGTAAAGGTGAGTTTTTCCAGTGCCAGCGAATCTGACAGTCCTGCAAGCCAGACACTAATACTTGGTTTAGTAGTGGATTTCCAAGATTTGGCTATAGTGTCACTAGTTTAGTATTAAACAAAATGTAACTTTATATATGTTGCATTTTTAGCACATTTTCTCTGAGCATGATTGCTTTTATGCAGGAATTTTCTGCTCCATAAAAAGCTGCTTTCTGTGTTACTGACAGGCCAAATGATTACCCTGAAAAACACTGGAGGGCAGTCATGACACTCTACAGCAGAGCATTGTAAAGCAGTTGGATTTGCTTTGAGCTAAAATATGATGTGAACCCTTCAAAAGCTCAAACCATTGGTTGAAGAATTTTCACATGTGCATTCATTAAAAAAATATGGGTAACAGAAAAAATGAACCTTGCATTTTCAACATCTGGTGCAGTTTTTTGGGGCTGTGCTGTTACCACTGAGTGGCAGTAATGTGTAAACAGTTCCAACAACCACTGCAGCTCAGATGAGGAGGATGCAGTGCTGTGCTTACATACTGTTTACCAACAGTATTTATGATTAAAAAAAATACATTTGGAGGATTCAACAGTTTCATCCATATCAAGAGGGTACAACAACAAACCCCACACAACCAGCCCAGAAAAACACCAGGGAACACCATCAGACAAGAATATTTCTATAAAGCATAAACAGCATAAACCTAAAATAACCATAAATCTGAATTAATAGTGATCAGGAATTCTGATAAAGGGTACCTGTTATTTTAGCTCTACAGTAAAGGAAGTATGGGGGACCACAGCTGCTGCCATTTTGGCCTATCATCTAATGGAAGAGGAGAAGTCCTAAATGAAAACAATTCAAAGATGCACCACAAGATTTTGTACAGTGTGAAAAAAAATAAAAAAATGTTTGGATATGTAGAGGTGCTTCAGAAATTGTCAGAACGAATGATAATTCTGAATGTATATTTCAGTGCAAACTTGTTTATGTCAGTTGACGTTTGGCGTCTTCATCATGAGCAGGCATATCAGAATATGTCAGAGCATGTGATCCAAAAAGGGTTTACAGTGATATATGGGCTGCATTCACAGAGCATCTGGTATACAAGAGAAATAAGCCATCGGCCAAAAAAACATAATCTTTTAACTAATGCTCAGTTTCAGTGATCATCCTATTTTCTTAATGTCCTCCACCTGCCGTCAACAAGGCATCTTGAGGATGGAGACACCTGTCATGGTTGACCTCTGACCCCCAGCTGCAGCTCTGTTCGGGGGACATTTGAGCTTCCCTCTGACAGTGTATGGCAGACACATATAGATGCACGCACACACACACACACACACACACACACACACATATACAAACAGGCACATGTATACACAAAGAGAGACAAACCTAATTGCATTACCTGCAATAATGCAATACAATGACGGACAGGTGCATTCATAGATTAAATCAGAAAACACACTGCCTGTTTGTGCACTGTGTGTGTGTGTGTGTGGCTGGGTGGGTTTCCTCTTTGTTTCTCCTTTAAACAGCATTACAAATATCCACATATGTCTGAGACCCCTGGTGTTGCCTGACATTATACTGTGTGTGTGTGTGTGTGTGTGTGTGTGTGTGTGTGTGTGTGTGTGTGTGCGCGCGTGCACCATTCATGTATTTGTGTGCAAATAAAGGGCCTATGGAAAGCAGAGAGCTGGAGGCTGTTATCTGTTTGTGTGAATGTTTGCTGTTACAACAGAGCTCTGGCTTCTGTGCAACAACCGAAGGAAATTTACTCTGACATTAAGATAATGCCATCTCTGAAGCCCAGAGAGCAGACAGATGTGATGTGGACACAGTCACTGGAGAGCACTCGTGGGAATATTGGGAATGGGATTAGGGAGAAGAGCTCTGATCAGGAGAGCGATGAGACAAAGAAAACGGGATAAAGTTGATCAAAGATGATGAAAACTATCGTAAATTGAGCAGAAGATTGACCTTTCGAGTTAACCATGGGTCATACACAGCCCACTCTGATGAGGAGAATTCCACATTTCCACACTTCTAATATGTGTGAAGCATAACAGATGTAGCTGGCTGATCTCAATCCTCCAGCCTTGGAGAAACCAACCACCTAATCAGTCCTGCACACCTTCTGCAGTGGGCCATAAAATGCTAATATGTGCCAGTGATACTCTGCTGCTCATTCAACCTCACAGAATAATACCAATCATAAAAGGGAGGGCCCTGTTGATTGATGCTGAAGCAATAGTGGCTTAAAGTGGGAGCGGTAGGTGTGGCCGCTGGCGACAAGCCCCAGTTTGGATAAGAGATAAGCTTATCCAGGCATTTACTCTCACAGTGTGTTTCGATCTGTAAGTTTGTGATCTAATGTGGATGTTAACATCGTTACCGACACCTCTGGCTAGTTGTCTGTGTTTGTGTGTGTGCGCATGTGTGTGAGCGAGATGACTGTTTGCAGAAGCTTTATCAGTCAGCAACACAAAGAGCTATTCAGCGACCACAGAGACACAACAAAGGGACAATTTAGTGCAACAAAGACACCTCCGTCCTGCAGGCCACACTGGGTGCAAATCAGAACAAAAACCCTCACATGAGCTGGCATTAAAACTGCAGACTACCACGCAAAATTAGAACCTCAGGTAGAACAAGCTTTGGTGTCCACAAGCCTCAGTACATGGGGAAAAGTTGACAATTTAAAGGGACAGTTTGCTTAAATTCTACATTTTTAATATACATACATATATATGTTTCCTCCTATCTCAAGTGGTATGTAGTCATGTTTTAGGTTTGTACAGGTTTGGAGACATCAACTGACAAATTACACTTAATAATTTGGCGATATCAGTGCACTCTGTGGACCCTGGATGATTCAGCAACTTCACTGTGAACAGTTTTCATATGGAGCATTTCTACCGTAGAAAAGAGTTCCATTGAAATGCTCACTGCAGGGTCTGTTGATTATCCTATGTAATGGGGGCACTTACTCTGGAAAGAGATGTTGCCGTTTAATTTTTTATATCAGTTTCAGTATTGTGAGAAACACAAACTAAATCCCATCCATCCTCAGTGTATTGCAAGGGAGGCAGGCTTAAATGAATTAAATCAAAGTTATCTGCATAATGGCAATAGATATAAATGTAATGTTTTTTGTAATTTGGGTGAACTGGCCCTTTAATTATAAGGTGGTACACATCTAAATAGTACAGATTTTACAAATCTGATTTCATTATCACCATCTGGATCTCATGGTTTCCAGTGAGCAACTAGGTCGATGGCACCTGATGACATCTTTGAAACATGACCCCAGTGTTGAGTGGCACACAGGAGGCATACTTCCTGTATGCTGAGATAGGATTATAAGAGATGGAACACACCCCATCAATCCCAGAATAGAGTCATCAGAGTTGATGGATATGTCTGTCAAACAGGATGAGCTGATCAATGCCCTCCGCCCAACCCTTCAAACATATAGTGAGACTGAGAGAGAGCCCTCAGTCAAACAGAGTAATCAACCGCACAAAAGGAAATGCAGATTACCTGTTGCTATGACGACTGCAGCTGCAGTGTGACAGCCATCCTCTATGACAGTTCTAAACAGAGGGAGCTTTACAAACACAGTGAAATATGATATTGCTTAGTGGTGCCAGGTGCATCCTAATAACCAACAGTAGCAACGTAACCAGTAACCTGGTTAAATTATTTCTTCCACTCATTTTACTGTGATCAGATCATAAGTTCATACATGATCATATTCATGATATTTTATTTCTGTTCCCCATTTGCACTATATGCTCCAGAGTGCAGAGAATGCAGCTAAATCCAGAGATGAATACAAACAGCAGAACCATGCTCGGGTTAGTCTTTGGGATTGTTGTGTCACATTCTCTATGTGATAGGGCAGCTGGGAGTCAGAGAGAATGGACCCCCACCACCACCCCACCTTCTCTCTCCCTTTAACACAACCCCCACCTCCACCCCACCCACCCCAGCTGACCCCCTCCCCCAGCCCATCATCATCAGACACCAGCAGCTGGCAGCCTGCCCCATTTAACTCCCTCCAGCACTTACTGGGCCTGGCTAATCAGTGGTGCTCAGCACCAACCGTGGCCACCACACCTGCCCCCTCACTGGTGGGACTGTCCCATCTGGGACCTTATGATGGGGAATTTGTGGTGGGTGTCTTCTTACTTCCCAAAACAGCTCAAGGTGCTTTCAAAAGGGAAAAGAAAATCAAGACGTCAGTGATTGGAGTCGAATCCTGTCATTGATGAGATTCCTGTTGTGTTAAACTGTGGGAATGTGAGGTTGGAATCACCTCAACTTTAGTACATTCAGGAAATACTTTGTAGCTCTAATGAATAACCATATAATGATGATAATGATAACGTACGTGATCTGAAGCCTTCCTGTGTACACACTCCCAGCAGTCATAACAACAAACTTTTTCACATTTAGTCTAAAAATATTCTCTGAGTTTTAGGCGAGGCTATGAAACTACCATTCCTTTTGTAACCAGGTGCTTTTGATTAAAAAAGCATTGTATATGTGACAATGCAGGGCGGAAAGCTGTGTGTAGTTTGTGCTGAGATAAGCCATCATCATTAGCAGGGACCAGATGGTAGGTTGATCATGCACATTGCTTTGCTACTCTGGTATCTGTCTTCCTCATTAGAAACCACATTCACACACAGAGTGCAATGATTTATTCAGTTAAAGACTTTATAAATAGAACTGAACCTTGTCTGTTTATCTCATACAACAAATAAGTCCTTATGTACACACAAATATACTGGCCTAACACTATAATTATCTATAACTGCAGCTTTAACCAGGCCTTTTTGTTAGAAAAAACAAAGAAACTGAAACTGAAGTGGTTCTCATTTGCATCTCCCCAATTCCCAGCTGATGCTTGTTTTGTATGTTGATGTGAATAAAAGAAATCTGCTATCATGTGCTGAGAGAAGAGTTAGCCTAAACCCCTCTAATGTTTTCCTCTTAAGTCCTCAAACACAAATGAACAGTCACATGATGGCACACACAGGACTCTCACATGCAGTCACCCACGCTTGAATATAATTTGCCAGTAGCCATATAGTGCCGGTGGTGGCCATTTATGAAGCAGATCATATGGGAGGGTTGCTTGTCAGCTTTGAGTTCGGAACAGGCGATGAAGATCCATCTCCCTTGACAGGCGCTGACATAGAAAACTATATTTAGCTGCTGGCGTCCGTGCGTAAAGTGACGCTGGCGCAGACGCACGCACAATCGTTGTGTACTGAATACTGATGAGCACAGGCCGAAACAAACTGTACCACAATATGTAGCCCAGTAATGCTTAAGTGTTTTTTGAGGAGACAGACAGAGCCCCACAAAAGGCAGGATTATCCTCATAATGTGACACCAAGTTCCGAAATTTCATTCATTCTGATGTTGAAGGACTATGTCCCTGAGTTTAGATCGATCTAGATTCTGTTGATTGAGGAAATTAGTTTTTAAGTCTCTGTAATTTAGCTTGTCAATATGCAGCTTTATTTCATTTAAATAAAATTAATATGACAGTCTGCATAATAACCTTTAGGATAGTATTGCCCACGTGATACCACAACACACAGCTGCTATAGGGTCCTCGAAAAACTCATTACTGAGAAACAGACTAACCACTATAGTCTCTGCAGGCATATTAATGACATTTTTTAATTAGGCTCACAGTGTAACTCACCCTACTATCAGCTACTTTCCGGGGCCTGATGGTGAGGGTGTAGGCCTACTGCACTTTATGAATAATGAAACAATGACGTAAACAATGCGGTCCTCTCTGCAGCTCGAGCCCGAGGCTCGAGGCGGGCGCACCGAGGCGTGATGCGGTCGTGACGTAGATTCAGTCGGGGATCTTTAATCCTCTGCCGCAGCAGCACAGCCGGTAACCAGAGGAGGGGGTAGCACGGTCGGACAGGAATGGACCGCACAGGCTAGGCTAGCCTACTACAAGGCCGAAATAGCTCGGTCTTTAGATAGATGATAATATCACCGAGTAAAACAGAGGTTACGACTAGAACGAGTCGACTATTTGCATAGGCCAGACCCCCTCCTCCCTGTCTCTGCCTTTAGCCTACAGCCTATTTACAGACATTTTTCTATTAAAAAGACCTCATTTGGTTAAAATATATTTTCAGACGCATTTATTTGCTTCATTTAAAAGCCGAAGTTGGTTTCTTTTAGCCGACAGACGAACACTACGACTCGTCCTGCCGGTTTCCTGCGGCCAGTTTTGCTCCCCGGTTCGCCCTTCAACAACGTCGCCGCGTCCTCGCTGTTCCTGTCAGCTGCTGCGCATCAGCAAAACATGCAGGATGAGCCTGTGGGGGTGACAACCACGCAATTACCCCCGTCAACCGAGGAAAAGGACAGCAACAGCAGAACGGTCAGTAAATCTGGGAAACAGCCGAACCAAACAGACGACAGCGACAGCCAGCTGAGCTCATTCACACCGGATTATAACCATCTAAACCAGCAGATAGCTTTCCACGATTTCGATCGAGATCACTTCTGCCCGACTCAATCTATCTGTGACCTTCAGCACAGCCGAAAAATACATCAGCAGTTAAGTCAGCACACTGAGTTTAGCCCCACAGAGTCGTCCCCACCCCCGGGACATTTCTGTCACCTGCCGCAGAGGCAGCCCTTCTCCAAGCCCGAGCCCGGCGCCGCTGACCCCTGCGGCTCTCCAGTAGAAGAGGCTGAAGCCGATGCTGCGTCGCCATCGCCCACTTCCGTAAATCCAAACAAGATCCAAATGGACTCCCCCATCACCCACCATATAAATAACGGCAATGGCAGCAGCAGCACCGGCAACATGTTGTCCGGAGGTCTCGGCGCCGCTTTCCCGAACCTCCCCGCCCAGGAGATGCAGAGCGCCAGCGGGGGCTCGTCTTCACCCTCCCTCCCCGGGTTCGGCACCCCTTGGTCCGTTCAGACCAGCTCCTCGCCCCCACCCGCACCCAACTCCATCAACCCCATCCACGCGAACGCCATTAACCAGATGCCCAGCACAGACTCTGACAACAGCTTCTACCCAGGTATCCCCTCCTCCATCAACCCGGCCTTCTTCCAGAGTTTTTCGCCGGTGTCGGCTAATCCGTGCGCCGGGATTAACGTGCAGGGCTTCAGCGGTCCTTTCTCGCCCCAGATAAACGTCCCTCAGCAGCCGCAGAGCCGCAGGTCCCCGGTCAGTCCCCAGATGCATCCCCAGCAGGGCGCCTTCCTACAGCAGAGGAACAACTACAACCAACATCAGGTGAGCTGTTACAGGGCAGAAATCACATCAAGGTGACACAGGGTGTTAGGCAGCTCTCTTATATCATCTATCCCTCCCTTTGTTGATCACAAATAGGCCTCAATCCCACAACAAAACTCGATTCTTTTTAGCCTATTTGAATCAAGATCCTAGATCCCAGTATTTTTTTTAGTGAAGACCACCACATCTAAGGATGTCCTCAGGTTAGGGAGCATCTTGTGACACCACAGAGATAAAACATGGCCCCAAAAGTTGTGTGTGTGTACATTATGCATCTCTAGTCTTTGAGGGATAAATAGCCTTTTTTTTTCCTTCTTCGTAATGCATTTGTCATGTTGTCCGTAAGAGCTGAAGTCACTACTCTTGAGGCAAAGGGAGGGAGGGGTGAACAGGGGAACAAGAGAGCATCACTGAATCTAGCTGTTGTTCTCTCCTGGAAGCTGGCAGTGGGATGCAGTCACATGGCACTGGACCATCCCTGTCTTGTGGTTCACTCAGTAGGAATACAAAGACTCACAGGGTTTGGTGTCCTAAATGGGTGCTTATTTGGGTCAAATAAAGACATCTAGTATCTCAGTGTTGTGTGCAGTGGCAGACAGTTAAGGGACCCTGAAGAAAGACCAGCAGCAGTAAGCAAACTTACACGAAGGCTCAGATTATGCAGTAGTCTTGGAGCGTATGTGTTAGTAGCCTGCGGCTTCAGGTTTCTCATGTGATTTGCACATTGGGCGTGTGTGTGTGTGCAAGCCTGTGTGACTTGGTGTGCATAAAGTGCATCTGTGGTGTTGCTGTTTCACTGACCTTTAACCCTTTACTTTGATTACAAGTGCCATGTAAATATATTTTCATGAAACCTCAAAAGACAGCCAGCCCCTAGTCCCATGGTCATACACACATTTAAAGGGCCAACACATAAAAAGGGGAAAAATTAATGGAAATATAACATGGTGCAGAAAAAATATTTTATGTTATTGTGTTGTTTCTTTAATAGATTTTTTTCAATGGTTCTTTTGTACAAGAGTAGAACAGCTAGTTTTTATGTATTAATATCCTCTAGGGTTCTAAACCAACATCTCTAGGAGTTCCTGTTTTCTTTAACAGCATTCGCTCAATCTTGTTTTTTAGATACTAAAAACTATTTTCTAAGCACTCCAAATGTTATCTGTTTTTCCACACAGCTGTTAGCAGTGGATCAGAAGTGAAAAGGACCCTAGGTTACCATACGTATCAAGTGTGTGAGAGACAGAATGGTGATTGTGCTCTGTGTAAGATTTTCACATGAAAGCACGCAAGATTAAGCATGATGCGATTCAATGTATGATTAAGAGTGGACACAAGGTCCAGGTAGAGGGAGAGAGAGAGTGTGTGTGTGTAACTTACACTGGCAGTGTCGCAGCGCACGGGATACTTAGTATTAGTCTTAAAGCCCTAAATCTTCTTATCTGCCCACCCGTTACAGGAGCAGATCAGGCTGGGCTGTGGCTGACAGGGAGAAAAGGAAGGATAGAGAGAAAGGACAGGATGAAATGGAAATATTGATACTAAAAAAATGTACACGCTCTTTCTAACCCTCTGTTTCTCCACCCCCTCCATGTTCTCTCATTGATGTGTGTGTAGCCTCTGGTGAAGCAGTCTCCCTGGGGCAGCCACCAGGGGAACGGCTGGGGCTCCACAGGGATGTCCTGGGGCCGGGACCACCGCAGAGGCAGCGGCATGGGCGTACCTGGTTCGGTCAGTCACGTCTCACCCCTGAAGAAGCCCTTCTCGAGCAACGTCATTGCTCCTCCCAAGTTCCCACGTTCTGGGGGATCACTGGGGCCTAAGTCCTGGATAGAGGAAAACATGTTTCGCACAGACAGCAACAGCAACACCTTGTTGCCCCTGCAGGTATGTTTTTTGGGTCGATCCTGCATTGGCTGGTGTCGGTGGTTTTGCTTGGATGATTAGTTTGGTGTGTGTTTGTCTCTGAGTGGTAGGAACTAAAGGAACTGGTAACAGAGGCAAACCCAAGATTAGACAAAGGAAATGATGAAGTGTGTGTGTTGGTATGTGTGTGTGAGTGAGAGAGTGAGTTTCAGTCAAGATCTCTTGATGAAACAGAAACCGAGGGAGAATTATTTTTGTCAATAGAGAAACTCAGAGCAAAGGCTTCTTTAGACATACACAGCAGTGAGTAGATGTAAATCACACAGCACTGTTAGCATGTCAATCAGATGGGAAGCGTTTGAACTGATTTGCTTTGCAGGTTTAAAGGTGTAACAAAGTGGGGGCTGGGCAGAATTCGTTTACAGGATACTAACATCTTGTAGGTGAGATCTACTTCATGTACCAAGGCTGCTAAAGCTCTTTGTGTGTGCAGCTTAAGGAATTAGTGTCATATTATGCATTGTCATATTGCTGCATTGGGTCTATATGGTCACCATTGGGCCATGTTTTGATTATCTCTCACTGATTCTTTTTGTTTTCTCCTGCACCGCCAACAGCAAAATCCCCATTAGTTCTCCAAATGAAATTAATCATTTTTCTTGGACCAGAAAATACTAACACATGGTCAACTGTATTGATTTAAATTACATCTGACTTGTGACCATGGCTGACATCCACTTATACACTAGTACTGACTATGATTATTTGGGCAAGGAGAAGTATTTTACTACTGCTATAGTCATCTAGTGTGGATTGCTTTAATTTATAATGCTGCGTTATTTCCCGAAAGCCCACAGTTACATTGTTCAGAGTAAATTTCTCAGTAGTTTATTATTTCAGATGCTTCTTTTGTTATTTTTAATAATTCTGAAAGTATTAATTCTCATGTAAAGCAGTTAAGTCAGTCAGTCACAGTCTGGGGAGCCTGTATGTCTTAAATTGTGCTGAACAGCATATCTCTCTGTAAACAGATATTGTACCACAGAGTACAGTTTATAATGCAGTGTGTCTCTTATGAACCTCTACACACATTTAATACGTAGTAAAATCCAGGAAACTGCAACCTTAGCTTATCAGTAATTTAACTGTGTATGCTGGCATAGTGTCTGCTTGTAATAGATACTGGAATAATAGCACATTTTAAATACTTGTAATAGAAAAGATATTCTTTACTATGACTCACTCAAACTTAAGTAATGATATCACCTCAATAATGGTGTCACCAAGTGGTTTTACTGTTGCTATGAGCTCAAATTATTAGTAGTATCAATGCCAAGAAGTACAACGCTTCCTATTCCAGGAAACAGGCCTGACTCCATGGATTGTTAATTTCCATAAACAGTGTCGGACCCAGGATTTTTCAGATTCCAAGTCTTTTCCTTCCTTCCTTTCTGTTTAATGCTTTGCAGTCAGTTACATGCTGTATCTCTGCTGTGTCATGTTTTTAACATCACACAGAGGAGGACTGAGGAAGAGGGGAGAGAGTCAGTTTTACTTTCAGTGAGAGTACTGTGCCCTCAGTAATGTCTTAAAATTAAAAAAGCTATCAAAAACAATCCCCTATCACTAATGCACATGGTCACCCTAAAACGTTATATTCTTTAAGTAGGAGAGGTGGATAAACTAGCAACCAACTTGGTTGGTTTAAAAGTACAGTTTGCCAAAATTACTACAAAAATGTATTTCCACAGCTACCTTCAGTAGTATATGTAGTTTTGGATTTGTTTGCCCTGTTTTTAAGCTGTTGATTTACATTTTAAAAAGTTGCTTTTTTTCTATTGACAGTCTCCGCAGTACTCTGGACAATTCACAGACTTCTCAGTTTTCATTGGAAGAACTTTCTACCAAAGAAATTGTCCCTGCTGACAGGGTTGACAGTGTTTACCAAGAATAAAAGGCACACTGTTACTGAAGAGAGATCCTGCTGCTGATAACCACAAATTAAATTCCGTTCACCTCCGTTGTATTGGTGTGATGGCATAAATATCAGATTTCCAAACCTAGAATAATTAAACTAAAACGATCCACACAGCTAGATACTATTAGAGGTAAATGAAAAAATAAATCCTCTTGTAATTTTGTTAAAGTGACAATTTAAAAGTGGTAATTCTATACCACTGATTAGCAGTAAATGTGAAGTTGGTTTCAATGACTATCATCCTTTTTAATGTAAATCAATGATCCCATCATCAAACTAGAAAAAAACAAAACAGTTATTGCAGTCATGGAGTACTGTAGATGTTCACCATCACATTAAAAATAATTGTGATAATAACACAGACACAGCTACAACCCTTCACTATCAAAGTGTACTGAGTTGGCCTTTACCCTGCTATTATGTTGGGTTTGGTAAGGTAGGCTTGGTGCTCTGTGGTATGTTAGTCATCAGAATATAACCGTATGAGTCTGTCATAGTTGTTTGTTGAGGGTAACAATCTCACTGGAAGAGCTGATGAGCTCATAAGCTCCATCTCAGCTCCCCGGTTAAATGCCACTCCTGGTTTTGGTTTCCCTTCTGTCTCCATCTGCCTCTGGGAACAAGTCCAGATATCTTGGGGAATCCGTCATATAGACTGCTCACAAACATACCTTCAGACTCCTAAAGTGGATAAATATGGAAAGAATGTTAATCCAAGCGTGAGCTTCTCACACTCTTAAATCCCTTACATGTTACGTCTCATGCCCACACCTCTGACGCTTTTGTTATTCATAAGACCAATCACAAAAGTGTGTGTGGAATTAGACATGCAGCGTGACGTGTGTTTGTTTTGTCAGTTCCGACACCTGATGATATAAAATCTCATATATAACACCTGTGTTTTTACAGGACCGCTCCAGAATGTACGACAGTCTGAACATGCACTCCCTGGAGAGCTCTCTGATTGACATCATGCGAGCTGAGCAGGATCCAATGAAAGGTAAGATTCCCTTTCCCTTTCTATCTTTCGTGTGGGGGGGTCAGAGGGAGGTGATCATGTTCAGATACGCAACGCAACGTCGTGCAGAATGACTCGGTGCAGGGATGTGAATCGGCCCATTTGCTCCCAGAGTTGTGTTGCTTTTCCACGCACTGGCTTATTTTCTCCCTGCTGAGAGCTTAATACTTCTGCCACCAGCTGCACATTTACATGACCTTCCAGCTCTGATCCTGTTGCTACTTAACCTGGGCAGCACACAGAGCAGAGTTAGGAGTGGAGGAGGGAGAGGAGAGGCTTCTCTTTGCTGTGAATATTTGTAATTAGTCACGGATGTTTTCTGACAGATCATGCATTAGCATATTACACATGACATGGATGTTTTAATGAAAAGATGTATAAATAGTCCTTGGTTTCTTCTGAATTATTCCGCTTGGCCTCATGGCAGTAGCAAGCAGAGAATGTACTGTAGTATGACACTGGCCTGGCCTCCTGGGCTCAGCTGCAGGACATCAGAGGAGCAGTGTCAAATAACTGCACCACTCTCACCCTCCTCTTCCAGTGACGGCTGCTTGTAGCTCATTTACAGCCTCGCAGGCCAGCTACACTCGCTCTTTAAAATATAACCCAGAAGTAACAACACTGGTAAAACCAAACCATGCATATGGTCGATATTTCTGTAGTTGTGTATGTGTAGAAACACCATCATTCTTGAGCAAGCTTGGTTATCTGTAGTTCTCATTAAGACCCTGCTAAAATCAGGACTTGTCCTGTGCCCTCCATTCCTGGGCGAGTTTCTTGTTTTTCCTGCCGGAGCAGATGGAGAGGACATGGGCCAGTGTGCACAGCAGAGAGAGGGGGATCTAGACTAATTTTAGATGTGATCACACTTTCACACACTGTGTATGACAGCCAAGAGAGCAGACGAGAGGGAACGAGGGCTTGCAAGGATGGGCTCTACCATTTATAGCATTGCCACGGCTAACACAACAGTGTATTCTGGTTAGCTGCTCTAATAGACCATATTTATATATATATATATATATATATATATATATATAATATAAAATAACATTTTTATTATATATATATAAATAGAAATGTAATGCAATGGCAATGAAAAAAAATAGCATTCAGCCAATGAAGGTTGTTTGCTTCTGTTTTTAACATTTAAAGTCACAATGTAGAAATGGAAAAGTTCTGACTTTGGTGCCACCTAGTGGTAGACAACAACACACACCACTACTCTGGTCATGGGGATGAAGGGCACTATACCAGTTTTCCCTGGTTTTGTCTCTAATTTAAGAGATTTAAAACCCTACACAGGGGGGCTTTAACATTATAAAGAGATCACATGAACAAATGCAGTCCAACTAAAATATGATTTAAGTGAGCATTTTCATCACCGACTAATCTGCAGATTGCTCACTATTTATCATTCAGTCCATAAAATGTCAGAAAAAAGGGAAAAATATTTCATCATAATTCCCTGGAGCCCAAGATGACATAATCATATTGGTTGTTCTGTTGGGTACAAAACACAAAGATATTATTTAGAAAACTAAAAAAGTAGAAAATAATCCCATTAAAGAGGCTTGAGCAAATAGATTTTTTGCTCAAAATTGCCTTAAATGTTAAGTCAGTTATCCAGTTTGTAGCAAGTTATTTTTCTGTTAATCAACTAATTGATTAATTGATAATTTGTTACCACCATAATTGAAATAGAAATGTTTAAACAGAATATTGCCACCTTGTGATATTTTACTGATAACCTGAATTAACTTAACCTTTACATCATAAACATGTAGTTCCTTACAACTGGCAGCCCTGGCTTCAGTCAGTAACAAGATCACATCATGTTGCTGGTGGAGAGGTCACCGTCTTTTAGGGCCACGTTCTTAAAGCTGAAAAGGAAATGATTTGTTTTGTTCCCATCTTAGTTTTGATGAAAACAAAGTCTCTGAGATTTTTTATTCTGCTAAGCTTCCTCTGTTTTCTCGCATTATGAACTCTTTGGGGTTAAGAGGAGCTGTTGTTTCTCCCTCTGTTGACCTGTGTAGACATGTGACAGGGCTGTTTCGAACACATTCACAAGCAGGTGCTGTAGTTGCATGTGTGTGTGTTTTGTGTGTGTTTTCGCTCCCATGTACTCACACATTGGCCTTGCCCTGTCCTCTCCATCTGCTCTGTGTCTCATCCCTATTTGTGTGTGTGTGTGTGTGTGTGTGTGTGTGTGTGTGTGTGTGCGCGTGTGTGTGTCTGTTTCTCATGTCAGGCCGTGTGGGATGCCCTAACCCCGGGGCTGACGGCCTACTCATGTTCAATGGTAATTATCTCTTAGCACCATCTCCCTCTGTGTCTCCAGGTCTCATGATGCTTTCACTGTTACTCTATAGCCTCATTAGACACACTCACGAGACCCACAGTGGTACAATAGGGTCACACTAGGTGGTAGATCTGGTGTAGAGATGAGAATATCAGTATTTGTTCATCTATTTTTGTAACAAATCCATATGGCAATTTGCAAACTTATTGCATTTCCTTTCTCATGAGTTTTCTTAATTTGAACCCAAGTTCTGTCACAGTAGCGGAATGTGATGGTGCTCACATGATGACGAGTGTTTCCATTGTTATACTAAGTCACATGGGGACTTTGAATGCACCACAAACGTACTTTGTTACATCCCTTCATTAAGATGTAAATTTTCAGTGCCACTTAGAATAATTGTCGCCTTGCAGACTTCTTTTTAGCCTCACATGTGGACACACGTCATGTTGGTGTCAAAAATAAAATCTTGTTTTATAACAGTCTCGACAGGACACGAATCTGGGTCAGACAGCATTTGCAAATAATTACGAGCATGTTTTTTCATTATTTCTGGTGTTTGCTGTTATCCTCCTGAGACTCGGGCATCATCAATTCATTTTTTTTCTGTTAGAGACTGTTTTTGTTGCTGTGATGAGCCTGACAGAGGACATCCAGTACATGTAACACATATGGAGTTTATTTTTCTAGTTCCCCAAATGGTTCCCCTCATATATGGGCAGGTTTACAGACATTAGAGAATACGTTTTCAGAACAGTGAATTTTTTTTTCTTTTCAGAACAGTGAAATTTTTTTTCATCAAGGACATGTCACTGTATTTGCCAACAATACAGACATCAAGAATTTCTACATGTTTATTTATTTCATGTTTATTACCACACACTACTCCATGTCTTGATATCCTCAAGTATATATGCTGTTTTTCTTTTCTTTTCTTTTCTTGTCTTTGATGTAACATAGAAAAATCTTGTTTTGGAGAATGTAGGTCAGTTAAGTGTATTTTTCTGACTGACAGCTTATTTGACACTGACTAAATTATGTCTTAAATTATCAAATGGCTCATAAGACAATGCTTTAAGATTTAAGTTTAAGTTGCAAATACCCTTTGAGAAATGTCTGCACAGCTGAAACTTGCACTCTGTACTTTCCCACATGCAGCCAGGAGCTATGGGAGACGCCGAGGTAAACTCAGCTTTCTACAACATATCTTTTTCCTTGTGGCTCATTCTCTTGTGGCATGCTTTATTGCTCGAATGGATACCAAACTGCTGAGGCCTCCAGTCTGGAGTCAAACTTCAAACATTTTAAATTCAGGAACACATCTTTTTTTGCAGTGTTGTTGTACAACCATTAGTTTAAATTTTGCCCAGTAAATTATTATTGGCTATCAAAAAATACTGTAAGTATACAGACATGCATGATTTCAAGGGCTTCAGGTTTGGTCACGTTTATCTGAAGCACTGTGGCAGTTGTGCTTCAGGTCTATGCAACTCCAAAGTGTTAAATATTAAATGAATAAAAATACATTATGGACTAAATAATCATATGAATAAATTGTGTAAAATATGTAAATAAACCAAGTTTTTGTGAAAATATTGAATAAATTGTTAATGATATAACTTATAATGAAATGTAAATTCATCATTCATCTTCACAGTAGTAGTTTTAGTGGATATAATTTTTATTTCCTAAGAGACATTTTATTTCAGAGGTTTTTATTTAATACTAGCATTCTTCATAATGATGCTTGACAGTACACATATTTTCACATCCCCTTACCTTTCAACCAATCACATAACCTCTGCTTCTTTTAAGCTAGCAAGCTCAACAACTGCTTATATATTTATATATATTAACAGTTATCTTCTGTTAGCTAGAGCAACAACAGTGCTAATGCTGAATCAACCCATTAAAGGTGCTGCAGTAAAAAAAAAAAAAAAAAAAAAGTACACAGCCACACTATCTAAACCTCAGTAACTTTTAAGCCTTAGCATAACAAGGCAGCACATGCTACCTACATGCTACCTGACTACCTAGCTATGGCGGACAAAGCACAATGGTGGAAAAGGGCTGTGTACTAGGAAGTGATAATGGCGAAGGCAGGCACAGAATGAATAACTGAATTAACCAGCTAATGTTAGCTGCTGCCGTTAACACAGTCTCTTTACTGAAATGTGTAATAGCTTGCAACTGAAACTAGCTAGTTGAAAACACGTGAAGCTTGTGAAGTTCTAGGTTCTGTTTGTGTATTGCATTTATTTACAGCAGCAGCAGGTAGTTGATTCAGACTAACTCTGACATATGTCTCAAGCTAAAAGAGGCTACCTGTAGCTTTGGGAACTCCACATGTCATCAAAAGTGACATTATAAAATGTGACATTATTAAATAAATTGAAAACTGAGTTTTGAATATAGAATAAAAAACATCTAATATGTAATAAAAAATAATTTTGTTAGAACTCTTGAAAATAAGAATGATGAAATGATATTTCATAATAAGGAGTTCAGCTTCTTAAATTATTTCAGATGACCGTTATTAATATATTTAACACCATTTACTCATACAACATCTAATACTGAACACTTTGGGGCTCCATACTGCTCAGCAATGTTGTTAACAGCTTGGTTCCACACAACCTGCCTTTCCACGCCTGCTTTATTTACCACACTGCTCAGAGTGGAGCACACATAATTGCGTGTCTTGATCTTAGATCTGTAAAAACCAGATTGTATAATCCTCCCTTTAAGCTGGTGGATTTATCCATGTCATAACAGAGATATAAAATTCCATAAAGGAGAGGCAGGTACTGTAATTAGACTGGGTTTAAATACATGTTTGTGAGTGTTTCTGCTTGTGAGTGTTTAATAAAGTACATGACATTTGCAGTAGCCTCATTTGCTTCTATTCTCCACCAGGCCGCTCCTCCCTTTTCCCTATTGATGACAATCTCCTCGACGATGGCCATGGCAACCAGGGTGTCCCAGGAGTCCTTGGCTCCCCCAGCTGTTACCCCCACCAGAACGGGGAGCGCATTGAGCGTTTCTCCCGTAAGGTGTTTGTCGGAGGTTTGCCCCCTGACATTGATGAAGGTGAGACATAAAACAGGCTCCTGTGACTTCTTTATACTGCAGGTATTGGTCCTTCTGCTCTATCAACCATCTTTCTTTCTCTTCACCTGTCTATTGTTCTGTTTTCCGCTTTCGCTCAGATGAAATAACCTCAAGCTTCCGCCGCTTTGGTCACCTGGTGGTGGACTGGCCTCACAAAGCAGAGAGCAAATCCTACTTTCCACCGAAAGGTATTGGCAAAGGCAACTATCTCCCATATTAAACATTAATTTATGGCTGGTGAAGAGTATTTACATTTACATTAAGCTTAGGTGATGTGAGGCTATGATACATCGTTTAAATACTGATAAACCAAGGTAAGAACATATGTTACATGTTTAATGCCCACACTTGTGTTTCCTAGGATATGCATTCCTGCTGTTCCAGGAGGAGAGCTCAGTGCAGGCTCTGATTGAAGCCTGCATGGAGGAGGATGGGAAGCTCTACCTGTGCGTCTCCAGTCCCACCATTAAGGACAAACCTGTGAGTTCAACAGCACCAGCTCACACTCAAAAGGCCAAAGTGCTGTCACTGAAAATTTTCCAGAATAATCAGAAATCTGATTTTATGTTTGACTTTGCCTTCAGGTGCAAATTCGACCTTGGAACCTGAGCGACAGTGATTTTGTGATGGATGGATCTCAGCCCCTCGATCCCCGCAAGACCATCTTTGTGGGAGGTGTCCCTCGTCCTCTGAGAGCAAGTAATTACACGCCGCTTTATTATTCTACGACAGTTTCATCTCTGTTTCTGTTTAGGAAGCATTGTAGATTCAGAGTCATGCTGCCCTGGAACATATTGCAGTAAATGATCAGCTGTATGTTTAAAGTGCGGGAGCATCTGAGAATAGAAATCCCATCTGCAATCACAGTGTGACAGCTTCTCCCCCACCCTGTCTCACATCCTGTTGTGTAACTTCCTCATATCCTCTCACATCTTTTCTTCATCCTTTCACTCATCTAATTCTACTGTTGTTCTTTCGTTCACTCTGAAAAGTTGAGCTGGCCATGATTATGGATCGTCTCTACGGTGGAGTCTGTTATGCAGGAATTGACACTGATCCGGAGCTCAAATACCCTAAGGGTGCGGGGCGAGTGGCCTTCTCCAATCAGCAGAGTTACATCGCTGCTATTAGTGCAAGATTCGTCCAACTGCAGCATGGCGACATTGACAAGCGGGTACAGCCTCTCCTTCAATTCCCAAATTCCCACTTTTCAGAAAGTGTATGTGGCTCAGTTATTAATAGGGTGTGTCATTCACTTAGTTAGTGAGTGCATGTGTGTGTGTGTGTGTGCTATCAGTATCACACAGATAAACAGCAGCTTATTACTATGGTGATCAAAAGCTTATTAAGGCTTCCTGAATCAACTTCCTTCCCATCTCTGCTCCTGTAAGTCATTAATATATAAATGTGTTTATTTTCACACTTTCCATGTCTTCTCTAAAATGTGTGCATGCAGGTGGAGGTGAAGCCCTACGTCCTGGATGATCAGCTGTGTGATGAGTGTCAGGGTGCACGCTGTGGAGGGAAATTCGCTCCCTTCTTCTGTGCTAATGTCACCTGTCTGCAGTACTACTGTGAGTTCTGCTGGGCCAATATCCACTCCCGCGCCGGACGAGAGTTTCACAAGCCCCTGGTCAAGGAGGGAGCCGACCGCCCCCGCCAGATTCACTTCCGCTGGAACTAGAGATGCGACCGCAGCCATGGTGACACAGTCAGAGGGAAGGGAAATGAAACACTGGCTAACAGGAAAAAGAGCATCGCTCTGCCTCTCCTGCTCTCCTAAGCTATCAGTATAATCGAGTACGTAACACTATACAGTATATACTATATATATATATCTATATATCTTTTGTAGCAGCCAAACACCACAAGCCTCAGTTTTTCACCAAAACCCCCCTCACATCTCAGGCTCTGACAACTCTACAACTCTTTTGTGGTACTTTCATCTTTTCTAAGAGGAGATTTAAAAAGAGATTGATTTTTGTAGGTTTTTTTATCATTATTATTTTTGTATGTGAGATTTAAAGTAGATACGGGAATGTTTTTGCATGGGGGCAGCTTGTCTGTCTGTCTGTCTGCTGCTAGCCACCCCACAGTGCGTGTAGTGCACACTTCTTTCTGGGAAAACCTCGATTCTCTAACGTTGACGCCTGCCCCAGGTCATTAACCAAAGGTAGCAAAATGATAGGAAGCTTAAAATTGACACATTTCTGCCGCAAAACAAACGGTTGTTTTTTAACGTTGCCATGGGCTCTTTCTTCTTGTTAGAGAGTTTATTAAAAAACAAAAAAGATTTCTGTGCTCATACTGACCCATAGAGTGATACCTCAAAACACAAAAATCTGGTTTCTTTGACTGTATTCAACATTTATACTTAACAAGCTATTTAGAAGCTTTGCTGCTATATATACATATATATGAATAGATGTGTAGGTATTATATTTAATGCCATTTATAAACCAGGATCATGTAAAATGAAATGCAGTATGCACTCAACCACTAATGGCCCCCATTGCCAGGGAAAGAGTTAAAGTGCATGTTATGACAATAGGCTTAGTTTCACAACTAGCATGCAGGATAGATGTGAGGAAAAAAAACACAGAGAAAAAAAAACAAAAAACAAACCACTGAAATCATAATTAAAGGCGAGACATAAAATTCTATAGTCAGTAGCATGACCATCTATTACAGATGCCTACGAGGGAAAAAATTCAGACAAAGCTAAATAACTAAAAAAAACATATTTAAACTTGCATGCATTGATGTTTATCTGTTGTTTGATCCGTTTACATACTTAACTACAAAAAGTGATATTGGTTCTACTGTAGACTTAGTGGACGCCATCATTTTGTGCCGTGGTGGCTTGTATGGCAAAAAAAAAAAAAAAAAAAACCTGTCGAGAAGCAGAGTGGTGTTCAGTGGTTTGTGTTTGTGTGTCGTCCCTGTGCTGTGTGACTGTGTTGTTAGTGTAGACTGAGGCTCTAGTTTAGTTTCCAACAAACAACATAAAGGAGAATTAAAACATCACAATGACTCTGCCTTCACCCTTCCTATCCTGTATCTTTGTATGGTTCCAAAGGTTAATCTGATATGGCATTGTTCAAGGCAAACCAAATGCAAAGCAAAAGACTTGGTCAGCTTGGAGGATTTAACTGGGAGAAGTGGGCCTAAGCTGAAGGTCTTTAGAACATGTTCACTTCACTGAAAACCACTTATTTTGTAATGGCTAGTTGAACCAGTCATGCTCTATGGCTGCAGTTCCATCAAACTCCAGGCCCAGTTACTGCAAGATGAAGTATCTACCACATCTCCTGACCAGGCTTTTACAATGAGGATGATGACACTTGGTCTCTTGGCGTGCTAAAGATGAAACTCTCTTCTCTGTGTTTGTATTGTTTGTCTGTTTTGATTTTACCTTCGTGACCCGTGAAACACTCTTAAAAACTCTTTAGGGACAATCTTTCTGTGAGGACGGTGGCCCGGCCGTCTGTTCGGTACTGTACAAGTGTGTTGCTCTCGTGTGTCGTCGTGGTTTTTTTTTTGTGTGTGTTCCATGCCCTGGTGTGTGCTCCTCAGTATCGGTGTTCAGGCATCAAGTGTGTACTGTTACAAACCTTTATGAAACTGATTACTTATAGTTGAGTCATATAAATTAATTTGTGTCAACTACTTACCCATCACTGGCCCTTCAGTATGTTTTTTATAATATATATTATGCACTACTTTTCTATATATCCCCCCTGATTTTTCTTCTTATTCACCCCCTGAAGTGATTTCAGTGCAGATGTGGATTCTCTGAAAACTCCACCTATTTATAATTCTACAGATGATTTATTAAATTTTTATTTTTTCATAATTACTTATTTAAAATGTAGCGTGAAGCAGTGGTCTTAAGTTATCTATGTTCTGTATGAGTAGAGCAGGAATCCAATATTTTCTAATATATTAAACTAATGTAGTCTGGATGTTGTGAGGAGCAGGAGTCAGGATGGCATCGCAGGCCGTGACGCGATGGAGATGAGAGTCAAAGAACGAGTGAGCTCCCATCGTCCCCCGTGGCTTTAGTTCTCATGGTGTCCAATGCGAACATGTTTGAATATTGTCACCTGTAACACTTGACTCGTGCTGTTCTTGTGAGGTTCTATTTTCTATGTTGAACACTGTTACTTCGTTCTGTATGTGTCTTTGTTTTTGTAAAAATCATATTTATTTCACTATTTTTGTAGACAAAAAAACCTATTTGATTTTGATTGTATTTTTCTATTTAAATAGGACTATTATACAATTTATTTCCCCCCAGTGCTAATTATGTCCAAAAGTTCTGTTTAAAGACAAAGAATCATGTCATTAGTAACAACATCAAAGGTTTTGATATACAGTTGATTCTTATTTTGATACACATGACACATTTAATTTGAAGGAAGGAAACATGAAGGTTTTATTATATTCTTGGAAGACACTTGAGATTCTCCCCTGTTGCATCGAGGCCCCAGCTGCCTGTCCTCGTAGATGCTCTGAAACTTGAATATAACACATTTTGAAAGGCTGACTAACCTCGAATCTGTGTTGTGATGTGCAATACTGTTTCTAATGTTTGTATAAAAGTTAAGAACTACAGTGTAAACCTTTTTAATGCAGATTTATTTTTTTCATTGCATATTTTGCAGATTTCTGATCCACAGTGTCATTTTTTACTGTCAGAAAAAAAGAAACCCCGTTTTTTCATTGCAACTATTTTTAAATCCAGATATCTTTGTACTGATGTAAATGATTGTAGTTATTTTGGATAGTGTTTTGCTAACAAAAGGAGAGACTTTTTCATGCATATTTCTATTTCATTTCATCTTGTTTTATCCCACGTTTTTATTTCATTTAATAATAGCAGAATTCTTGGAATAATTTTTCATATTTAAATGTCATTGGTATTATTTTGTATTTTTATGTGGAAATACACTATATATAATTTTAAGATGCTAATTGCTAAGATATTATTTTGAGTTTAATTATTTTTAAAGCTAAATATTTGTAATTTTATTGTTAAATTGACTAATTTCTAAATCAGAGTTTGTGTATAGATTCACAAAAAAGTGGTTTATGAGGTGTTTGGATTGTAATTATTACTGAATGGTTCTTTGATATGCAAAATGAATATCATGTTTATTTTTATTTTTGTTGGTTTTGTATTTAAATGGGGTGTTGATTACAATCTTTGTTTTTTTCTTTCACTTCCTGAATAAAGACCCATTCTGTTTGGACACAACATGGCTGCATATGTTTTCTCTTTTTCTCTTCCTCATGTGCTGAGAACTATGCAGTATACATTCACTGCATGGTGAATAAGCTTTATATAATCTTACTGATCCTGATGAATTATTTGTAGCATGTGCAGTGTTGCTGCATGTGTTCTGAAGAAAAACAAAGGGGTGTGCTCTACTAAAATATCAATTTTAACATGAAGAACATTATAATCCACTGTTTTATATCAGTCATCACAAACGTAGTATTATGAACACATGCCAAAAAAAAAGCACCAGATAAAATTTGATATCTACTCAAGGGATTTCCCCAATATGCAAAAAAAGTTCTGCTTAGATTTTTGAGCACTTGACTGAGCAAATCAGGTGGAATGTACCTAATGACATTTATTATTATTGTACTTCCATTTCTATTTTCCATTTCCATTTTCTGTTACTTTATACTTCATCACTCCACTACATTTCAGAGGGAAAGCTTATTCTTTTTTCCACTTTGCAGATTAAGATTAGATACACTCATTTTGTATTGCACTCCTATAACTGACAATGGACATTTTTTGTATAAAAATCAGCAGCTCCAACAAACACATTTAGCCTCTCAACTTCTTGATTATTTCAAGTATTAACATTTTTCTTTGCCACCAAATTAATCCTCTCATCATGATCAAGCCACCAAATTTGTTGTGCCCTCTGGAAACACTGGACTATCATAAGTTTTTGAATGCAGGACACAGTAACATACCGTTTTTACACTGTGGTATTCCAACTTGTACTTAAAGGTGCTATAGGTAAGTTTTTGCTATCACTACTTAGTCAACATTAGCATTAACATCTGTTTATTTACCAGTCAAGAAGAAATGTGGTGAGTTCAGCATCAAATTTTATTCATTTACTTACCAAGAGCTGTCTCCATCTGTGAAAAGCAAAACCCATGTTAACTCTTGTTTTGGTCCTTTTTCTGTCACCTCTTTTGTTTTTCTGAAGTTGAAATGCTAACCAGCTAGCCCCTAACCATCCCATCTCATAATACTATACAGTGGTGAGTCATCCAGTCTGCCCTAAGGTCAACATGAGAGGATGAAGAAGCAGTACTGCCTAAAGGGCGTATTATAAGTTCTTGTAAACGCAAAGATGGCTGAAACTTGTAGTGAGTAAATAGCTGTTAATGCTAATGTTGGCTATGTAGCAATAGCAAAAACTTACATAAAGCACTTGAGGATCTGAGTACTTCTTACACCAAAAATTACACAAAAATTCTATATGTATGTGTGTGTGATGGCTTAAATGAAAAGTACAAATATAAAACGACTAATCAAATTGTTTAAATAATTACCTCATCAAAAAAGTAGTAATGTTTATATATCATTTTGATTTTGGTGATACATTCTTCATACAGTACCTGACCTCAAACTAACTGGGAAATGAAATAATCCAAGAAGAAAACTCACTCACATCACTTTTGGCACCATCTAGGGGTAAGTGTCTCACCACAACTGAGATCAACTCTGAGGTCAACATGACTTCTGCCATTTATTAATTTGACTTTTCATAAAAGAACAGTTTTATTCTATGAGAGTCAAGTGGCTGACTTGGATGTCTGATATTTAAGGAATCTTCATCCATGACATAATGGAGTTGACTCTCAAGACACATACAGCGCTTTGCCTGGAGGACAGTTGTTTGCGGCAGAGAGGCAGAGAGAAGGGAGTGGATAAGGGGAGGGGGGAAGGAGGGAGGGTTGGATGGAAGGGATCCAGCCTGCTCCTGCTGCTGCGGCTCCTGCTGCACTACAAGACGCTGTCAGCAGCAGAGCTCTGCACGCAGATAGATGTCTGAGCAGAGCAAGGCGAGTAACATGTTCACCGAGGACTCACATCATCAAAAAGACCGGAATCTGAGCAGATAGGACAAAGACACTCAGCAGTGAGAATTCTGATCAGCTTTGGAGATGAACAGCTGCCAACTGTGGGGTAAGAACATGGGTCACATACTTCAGTCTGCAATGTTTGTTGACTATCACAGAACATCCTTCATTCACAGTGTTAACAAGAGCAATAGACACCACCTTTTCTTTACAGAGGAGTTTTTCAATAGGACATGCTGAGCAAATACTTTGAATAACTTTGCAAATACCTGTCAGTATGTGTCAGTGTTCGTGTGAACAGTTGTACGCACATGTCCTGTGTGCATGCTTTGCTTCTTAGTGCGTGTAACTGCATTTATCCACAAAGTATAAACAGCACATGATCTCTCTGAAAAGGATTTAAATGTCTAAAATATCTTATTTCTCTTAACATGATGACGTCAGGAATCATTGTGAGAGTTGTTTCTGACATCAATTAGAAATACCTTAGGGGCCATCATAGACTCTGCCGTTTCTGAAAGTGGACACAAAAATGTTCAGTGAAGTATAAACAAAGTCAGTCTTTTAATTTCATCTTATGTATCTGCCTGGCTCCAGCTGTTCACTGGAAAAACAATACAATGAGAACCATGAGTGTTTTAGTGGAGTTCTCAATGGGACATAAATGTCTTAATATCACCATTATAATGAAAGGAAAGCTGCAGCCTCAACAGTGGTTACACACACACACACACACAGAAACACAAACTTTTCAAACGTGTGACCTGTTGTGTATTGATTTGTGTGTTTATCTGTGTGTGTGTTTGCATGCATTCATTGTATGTCCTTCCCATGAGTGTAAAAACGACCTTTTTTTTGTTAAACAGAGGCCATTTTACTAATGCTGACATCATTGTTGCAGAGCGGAATTGGCGGGCGGGGTTTCTCTCTCACAGGACCTCACACTGGCTCTGTGACCAGTTCATTACCCTCAAAATCAAAAACATGCTACGCTAACGGCTCAGCTTGTCCATGTCATGTGTGTGTGAGGAAGAGTTTGTGTGTCCTTCCTGTTTATCTCATCATGTTTACCATCTCATAGTACACACATAATTTGTCTGATGTGCTGGCATCTGGCAGGGACATAAAAACCAGACGTGTAACGGCAAGTAGAACACATTGCAATAAATAAAGACACTTATTTTTAAGACAGACATGGGGGATGATCCTGCTTTGAAAACCTGACACACATGTTCCAACGCCCCCTCCGACCAGGGACAGCCGGCCAAAGAGCAGATGCAGAACTCATATTCTCACACCCACATGGCAAATATGCTAAGAACAAGCATGTGTATCAGTCTTTATACATGCACTTGATCAACCCCCCCGCCCCTCCCTCTTGTGGAAGAACATGATTAGTATGTGTCCATATGACTACATTATTATGGAATGTTTTATGTCCAACATCTGGAAGGTTGCCAGTCTGGATTAGTGTGTCACCACTCATTCACCACAGCTGGATCATCATCATTGTCATTACTTTTGATCTCGTGGTTATTTCCTGTTAGCAAAACACAGTCAGACATGATGATATCTCTGTCTCTCCCCCTTTGTGTAACGTAAATGTATAATGTCTCTATCTGCTCAAGTGCCATTGCTTCATGATTAGGTTCCCCTGACAGAAATTGTGCTAGATGTTATGTCACAACTTGGGAATGTTTTGGCAGAGGAGAAAGACTTGGAACGGGGACAAAGGTTTTGTTTGAGGTCTCTCACATGCAATTCAGTGGTGGATGAGAACATCGGTGTGTGAGACAGAGTCAAATAGCAATTGCTTCTCATTTACAAGAATCACATCTGGCCTCATGCTGTACTTCACAAATTTGATTCACTGATATGCTTTTGTTCAGTCTGCGACAATGACAGCATCACTTCTACGTGTTTTACAGCACTATGACAACTGCTAACAGGTTCTAATTTCTGGTCAGGACCTGTGTCAGAGTCTGGCCCTGCAACAACAAGCAACAAGTCTAATGTTTGCCTGTAATCTTTCCCCTTTAATCTTAATATCTGCACACAAATCACTTTTTTGAGAAATTTGAGAGGTTAAATTTTCAAGTCAGTGTGAAAACACATCAGAGATATACCTAAAGACATATTAGGAGTTAGTAAGGTTCTCTTAAAATTGTTGTTTGTGTTTACAGATTTGAAGATGTGGGCGTTGGTGGGGGTATTCTGTCTGTGCCACTGTGTCTTTGGACAGCTGTTTGACGCCAAGCTGAAAGGAGCGCCACGTCTGATCTGCAGCGTCGCCGGGTCACCTGGCCTGCCTGGCAAACCTGGTCCCAGCGGGCCCCCAGGAGCAGATGGGAATGTGGGTATCCCAGGAAGAGATGGCAGAGATGGCAGGAAGGGTGAAAAGGGAGAAAAGGGAGACACAGGTATAATATGAAAACCTAAACAGATACAGCATTAGTTTATGTGTGCCAATAAATAAATACTACCAGTCTGTGCGAGAGAAAAGCTGACATAGAAACATGTTTTTATCTGACAGCTGGTATAAGCAGCTGGCAAAGAGCAGATGAAATGTTGAGTTCCACCGAAAAACCATTTATAGCCTGGCTATAAAAATGAAGTGTCAGACAAGCTATGTAGGAGCTGTTTAGAATAGCACCCACTGCAGGCTTAAAGATGAATAACAAATCTATGTAAACAGGAATACCTAACCAGGAATGGAAAACAGCATAGAGCCATTCTAAACTTCCAACTTTCAACTATAAACCACAGCCTTTCTCATAAAAAAAAAAACAACAACAACACAAAAAACAAGTGGTGCCCCGAATACTTTATTATCCTTACTTTGAAGGAGCCAGGATGTTTCAGCCAGGAACATTTGTTACATGTCATTCGCCATCTTTTTCTTTCTTATTCCCCATCATCGCTCTATTGATATCTGATAACCCCCCCAAATTAACTCTAGTATGAAGTCCCATGCTCAAAAACATAAAACCCAGCCAAGTCTGTGATTAATAATTCTCAACATTTATATATCACAAAATACATGTTTTTTTTAAAAAATATATATTTTACAGAAACACAAGCAAACAGGCTTTTGCCATGGTCTGACTAGAGTATAAAATGTCGGTAGTAGTGGACGGAAGTAGCTTTCAGTACATAGTAGATAGTATAGATGAGATCATGCTACATGAGAGAAAACTGCATTTAGCTTGTCTAAGAAAAATATCAGTGTCTGTTCTTGCTGTACCCTGCTGCTTTCAGTGCAGTTTTAAGGCATAGTGAGTTTCTTTCCAATTGGCTGCTGCTCATATTTTATACTGCATACTCATATTATTATGAGTATTAAGAGAGGCTGTTCTGGCTGAGCTTACAGTTTAATAAGGCCTGGATGACCTGCAGTTTATGTTTTGCATTGCAGCAGTTCTACCAAATTTGGACATGTTATACATCTGGTTCTTAACCCAAATGAAAGCTTTTCCAAGTTTCCAAACAATTTATCATGGTCGTGCACAGCTTGGTTTACATTTCTTTTTTTTTTTTTAGATCATTCAGAGGGTAAATATTTCATGTAGGTAAACCTGGCACAACACAAACAATTTATCATGGTTGTGCACAGCTTGGTTTACATTTCTTTTTTTCTTTTTTTTTAGATCATTCAGAGGGTAAATATTTCATGTAGGTAAACCTGGCACAACATTGCAAAGATATTTGGAAGGACCGTATCTGTCTCACCCAGCAGTAATACTGCACTGATACCATCTATGCAGTCTGACCTGCAGTAAATCTGTCAGTGATAAATAAGCGTCATACACCTGTGTTTTCCATTATGTTTGGAAACAGGAATTCAGACACACACCTAAATCTGAACATGAAACTACATATTCAGAATAGCACACTGTTCTTGCACAAACATACAGCATATGATTCACAGTGTCTCTTAGCTGCAGGGTATTTACTCTGTCGATGCAGTCAAATGGATATAAGACAGTTTACATGGATCAAGCCAAAACTGTGCTGTTTCAATGTCAAGGTGGCTGTGTTCCAAGGGTGACTTAATACATGACGCTGGGTGTGGAGTTGTGTTTCCATTGACTGTTCCTTTCATAGTCTGGTTCAGCAAGTGCAAAACAGAAACGTATATCAGGGCAGTGACAAAAAAAGTAAAGAAAAAGCATCAACAACGATGCAGAAATTTTGATCCCAACACAATTTTTCTGTTTCAGGGTTGAAGGGCAGGGTTGGCCCAACAGGTAAGATTGGAGACAGAGGTGACCGTGGCCCTGCAGGGAAACGAGGCCCCACAGGAGAGAAGGGAGAAGTGGGCCCACCTGGTCCTCCAGGCCGTGAAGGACAGAAAGGGAACAAGGGCCAACAAGGGCCACATGGCACTCCAGGAATCTGCAAATGTGGCAGCCTGCTGCCTAAATCTGCCTTCTCTGTGGGAATAACCAGCAGTTACCCTGCAGAGAAGACCCCCATCAAGTTCAATAAGGTTCTGTTTGATGAGGGTGGACACTATAACCCACAAACAGGGCAAATTTATCTGTGCATACCCAGGCATTTATTATTTTTCATATGACATTACACTGGCCAACAAACACCTGGCTATTGGTCTGGTGCAGAACGGCCAGTATCGCATCAAAACCTTTGATGCCAACACAGGAAATCACGACGTGGCGTCTGGGTCCACTGTAATATACCTGAACCCAGAAGATGAGGTGTGGCTGGAAATCTTCTACCATGACCAGAATGGTTTATTTGCAGACCCTGGCTGGGCTGACAGCTTGTTCTCTGGCTTCCTCCTCTACGCTGACACAAACTACTTTGACACACTGGCAGAGGACTATGCATAGAACCTGGATAACACAAAACTAAAGTAAAAACTGCTAGTCACTGTTGTTTTGGTCAAACTATATTTTTATACAAATGTTTGTACTGCTAGTTATTGTATTACCATAGAGACTTATCTACTGATCATATGATTTGATAAAGCTTGAATGAGTTTCTGAATTGTTTGTTAAGGGTGGGAGTCATTAATAAGTTAAATAAACATTGCTGACATGTAGAGCTGTTTGGGGGTTTTCCTCTGGAAAAAGGCAAAACTGAAACATGTGTGAATCACAGAAATATTGCTGATATACAATCTGAAAAGTCAATGCGGGGCAGCCGTAATGTTGGTGTTGGCAAGAGGGCCAAACATAACAGCCAAGGGGAGAATTCCTGCTTGGTGTTATGCAGAGTGCATTTAATTTGTGACTTCTCGGACCCCGTAGTAAACGGTACAATACGTCACCAAGTTGTTTGATTGACAGTCCACCGCACGAATGGAAATCGAGGACAGCTGAGAGCGGGTTAGGCTGCACCGGCGCTTATTTCCAAGGTAGGTCGAGAAGTAGTTTATCTCGTTACTAGGCAGCGATAACAGCAGTGGTGCTAAGTGAAAAGATCTTGCTCGGAAAATTACAAACTCGAACACAAGCAACACGAGCACAGGGATGTATACAGTGCAGAAAGTTCGCCGGTTATAATACAGATTAGCCCACAACAACAACAGACATAGTCGGGCCGCTTTAAACACCAGATAATTTGTTTAAGGATAACTACCACCGTCACCCTGGCCTCCTCAAGGTACTTGTTCCTGCCTTGGTTTTTGTTATAATCCACGCTAATGTAGCTGCACGTCTCTGAAATGCCACTCTTAGCTATCTAAGCTAACCTAACGTTAGCTCTGCTTCAAAATGACTGCCTCTTTCTCTTCTAGTGATATTCGAGAAAAACTGCGAAAGAAAGGGCGTGCATTGCAAGAAACTTTGGTAAAAAACAGAAATGAGGACGACGACGTTCAGGTAAAATTATAACAGTTAACCTAAACGTTTGCTGTCCAAGGTAAACATTAAGTCTTCATTGTTACTGTGGACCGAGAGCGTCCTCACCCAGCATCAAACCAACAGAAGCCCTCCTTGACAAGAGTCAACATGACCTGGGGGAGCGGCTCAATTTGTACACACTCAAAGTTAGAAACACAGTTAAGAGAGCTGTTAACGTTTTAGCAAATGTAATTATACATAGATTATATATCATATTATAGGCTCTGGTTCCGTCTACCAAGTTGAGTGAGGAGAAACAACAAACCACGATGAAGGTTGGTGTGTGTCTGTTGCTGTAGCCTGTAGTTCCCCTCCTGTGTGCGCTGCTGGCTGCTCGACATCAACCTTTCTACTGTCTCCTCCCTACCAACGACCCTTCTTTCAGCTTTAGTTTGCTTTAATAGCAGTGTGGATGCAGGTACACTTTATGAATGCAGTTTTGCTGTTGCTGTTTGTCATAACTTTAAGTTTGTGCTACAAAAGGAACCTCAAGACAGCGACGAAGATGCAGGAGAGACACTGAAACGCACGTTAAGGGCTCAAAGACAGAGGCGGAAGAAAAGGGTACATCTTCCCCTAGCATCAGTTCTCATGCCCTTATTCTTTAATTGTACCCAATTATCAGCTTTAACAGTAAAAGTATTGATCACTGCTCAATTTCTTGCTATATATCAGCTGCTGGAACGGTCTGCAGCTCAGGATGATGATGTGGAAGAGATATCCAACATTCAGCCTCACAGTGAAGATGAGGGGTCAGCTGGGAAGGCAGCTGACCCAGTTGTTTTGTCCAGACCTCCACCTGGTTCTCAGAGAGGTTGGTGCCCTACCTAACCTTTTTTACTTTTTGGATCTTTTGATCCTTTATTTTGAAGTGCATGGAGCTGTTTCACTTTCATCTCAACAAAGTGAGCCAAATTTGTCAAAATGCAGCCACACAACAGCTTTTCCCAAGTAAAAGTAAGTAATGTAAGTAAAAAATTTAATATAACAAAATGATTGTCTAAGTCTGAAAAGAAACAAATCTTAGCAGATGATCAGGCACTCAGTGGCAACATTGGGTATAAACTAGACGTATTTGGGTTCAGTCTGTAAGTACTGAGGTTTGATCACCAGACCTATACAGTACTGAATAATACATTTTAATTTTGTTTCATGATATGCTGACGTCCTCTAGATCTCTCCTCAAGAATTCAGCATATTGCTGGCTCTCAGAATTTAGACAACTCTGTAACACGGCGCTTGGAAGAGAGACTGAGAGCAGCCAGAGTAAGTTCAACTTCCTTTGTTTCTCATGCAAACCAGCTGTTGTGTATATGGAATTTGAAAGATGTTTGTTTGATAAAAAATGTCTGCCAACTGACAATCCTTGATGAAAAGTGGTGCATAATAAATGGCCTCTCGTTTTCCCAGTCTAAAGGTGAGAGCCTTCAGCAGGAGGAGGCCTTGCTTGAGCCAGCCAGTCGCCTACAGAGCCTCAGAGACAGAGACACTGTAACAAGGTTTGACAGAGAGGTGAGCATCTACCCCAGTCTATCTGTGATTGTACCCCTTAGGGTACAACCCAGCAGTGGACGTTTAACTCCCAGTGTTTTACAGGTTGACCCCGACAGAGCAGGAAGACATGATGTCCCTCTGGACCTCAGCACCAGGGTCAAGTTCAGAGAAGCAGCAAGACGAGTGAGGCCTAAAAAACAAACAAACTCTTTTATGTACAAATCATTTGTATTGTTGTATTTACATATTTATTTATTTCAAATACAGGCAGAAAAAGGCTTGCCGACTGCTGAGGAGGCATACAATTTCTTTACTTTCAACTTTGAGCCAGATCCACAGGATGGGAGTGAGAGGAGTAGCAGGAAAAGAAAAAAACTGAAAAAAGCAGCAACAGAGGAGGACAGAGACAGAGAAGGAGGAAATGAAGCTAGAGAGCAACAAGATAGTGAAGCAGATGAAGATAATCAGGATGAAAATGAAGACCAGGTAAGACACCAACAATATGGCACAACATTGTACCAAGTTTACATACATTAAATGAGAAATACTATTAAACCTCAGGGCCTCTATTTATATTGTCCATTCAGGTCATTATTTTCTATGCTTGTACACACATGTCAATGTGAGGGTGCTGAACATTTAATTTGACATTTTGTTGCTCAGTGTGCGTATTAGGACCGTATTTATTGCATTTCTCCCTCTTTGATCTGTTGCATTATCTTAATGTGCATCCACAGTGTGTGTCTTATCCTGATTATTTCCACCTGTTTGTAGCTGCAGTTGCATAAGACACAAGTAGGTTCCAAGTGCCTCATGTTCTTTGTCCTGCCTCAGAGTGAAGAAGCTCCCCTTGTACGGGATGAAGAGGAAGATTTATTTGTCATTGAACAGTCGTCCCAAGACTTCCTGGAAGTGAGGAAAGCAGAGTACGTTGGGTACCGAAAACTTATTCAGAGAGAGAGAGAAAGCGAGCTTTTCTTTACGCCAAGTTTTCGAACAGGTATTCAGTTACACATTAAACCACCTGATTCACACCCACTATTCTCAAATACTTACATCAGCTTTGGTATTCTGTTCAGGATAATGACTATCTGCCTTTATTTATCATTGTCACAGTTCCAACCTCCATTAAACTGCCTGAAAACATGAAGCCTCGTTATCTAGAGGACGAGGGTCTGTATGTAGGGGAGAGGCCCCCTGTATCGCTGACTAATGAGAACATTCTGGAGAACCGTATTTTGAAAATGGAAGAGGTAATCTCAACCAACATGCCAGACAGCTCAACAGTGTCACTGGCTCTGAGCCCCCTCTAAAACATGTCTGTCTCATTATTTGTCAAGGGAAAGAAGTGGTTTGGAGATGATGGCAGGATTATGGCTCTGCCTGATCCCATAAAGGAATCATCCACAAGACCCCCTCTCTTCCACATGGAGGAGGACCTGGATCCTGCACTGCAGACTGTATACAGGAAGGTCAGATACACACCTACTGCGACACTTCGATCACCCCGTCTATTTGTCGCATCCAAAGGACAGTGCACATTCATATACAAAAGTGTTGCAGCGCCCTCAGATTTGAGTGTTCTCTAACCCCTTTGCCTTTTTGAAAAAAAACCAAAGGGCAGTTTGGCATTTGGTACAAAGGAACAGGGAGGAGGGGAGCGTTTGTTATCAGGGAATAGAGCAGAGGTGGAGACTTACACATCTGTGATATCATCTCTACAGACGATAAATAGCTACATGAAAACTGCAACTGGGTATTGTAGGCATTAAAACTAATACAAGCTGTGAAGTTTCCTTTAAAGAAGACCTGGCCTCAAAATTGAATGCTTAGCTTTTATTTGCATTTCCTTTAGTGTTAATGTTAGCTTTGGCAAGAAACAAGTTGCAAGAGTGCAGCTGCAGCTAATGGTTATTTTCATTATCAATTAATCTGCTGAGCATTTTCTCAATTTCTTGTTTGGTCTCTGAAATGTCATAACAATGGTGAAGATTGTCCATTACAGTTTCCTAAAGCCCCAGATGATGCTCTCAGATTGGTTATTTTGTTTGGCCAACTGTCCAGTTCTCAGAGATATTCAGTTTATTCTCACACACATGTCAAAGTAGAACCAGGTTATGTTTTGTATATTTGCTGAAAAATTACTTGTTATCTAGTTGCTGATTAATTAAAAAGACAAATTGTTTAAGCTCTAAAGACAAGTTTAGACCCATTAAATGTTTATTATTTTTACCTGGAGAAATGACAAAACAAAAAATCTGTTACCAAAAGAGCTAAAGTTGATGAACTAATCAATTAATGGACTATTTGTTTCAGCTCTGGTAAAAATAGTGATGTTATCCATTGATTCATGAGGGATGGTTAGGTGTGTATTATTATTATTCAGTTCCATCAGATCGCATGGTCCATCTGCGTCCTTATGAGAAGCAGCCATTTCTAGATATTATTCTTTAATCTCAAATTTGGCAGTGGCTTGATTGTCAGTAGAGCCAAACTATGACAAATATGTAAACTCTGAACGAACCAACACAGATCCAAAGCAGTGTTCAGATCTGGTTCACTGGTTGGGAGTGTCTGAGTGGGAAACCGTGCATCCCCTCAGTATCATCAAAGATCCTCACATGTATTTATTTCTTTTTGTTCAGGAGACAGGCACACTGTCATATGTGATCATGTAAAAACCACAGTGTTCATTGTAGTTCAGTTGGGTGTTGATGATACGTTGTTGTCACGAATGACTTTTCATCACAGCTATCCCCAATGATGTTATTAATCCTGCCAACTATTTCATGCGTCCTTTAAGCTTGCACACATACGTAGACACGCAAGCAAAGCATAGGCACTGATTATATTTCATTGCATGATGGATAATGTTATTCAATCCCACAGGCGCTTAAGTCCAAGTATGCAAATCTGTACATCACTGGTGCAGCTGATCCAGAGGGAGACTACCAGCTGGATGTTGACGTTTCTGGGCTGATCTTCTCCCATCACCCGCTCTTCAGTCGTGAACACGTCCTGGGCGCCCGTCTAGCTCAGCTCTATGATCAGTACCTCACCAGGCAGCATAATAACCTCACAGGACACCTTACTGATAAGGTAAACTCCACCAGCTGACTGCATCTGCATAGTAAAGCTATCATCACTGTAAAACTTCCTTGCATTCTTGAAGAGGCCACATATTGTATATTGAGTATGTTTTGTGTCTGCTGCAGTTAAATGGATTGAGGAGTGCACTGCGGAATATGCTCGAGATCCATGGCGGACAGAGCCTCACTCAGGCCATGCAGCAGAGGATATCTGAGTACAGTCTGGAGGTTCGGTGAGTTCCCCGGACCATCTCCCATTCCAGTCCTGTTCAGCCTACAAGCATGTACATCACCTTTTGCACTATGACAATCAATAATCCTGCTGTGTGTTTGTCCCCCTGAATATCGTAGAAACACCCGGCAACTGCGAGACAGTGAGCAGGAGAAAGACCGGACTCTTTTGAAGAACATAGTTAAAGTGTGGAAGGAAATCAAAGCCCTGAGAGAGTTTCAGAAGTTCACCAACACACCTTACAAGCTCTACCTCAGAAGGTCAATATCTGTGCTTTTCCCAAATTCAATCTGATATTGCTGTATTCATAACCATAACAAATATTTACTGAATAATGTGTCCTATTAAAGTGTTCACAAATTCTTGTATCCATGTTACTAATGTGCTATATTGTCCACATTGGTTCCAGAGAGACTGTAGACCAGGCTTCAGATGAGCAGGAATATGAGGATGAAATCTTTGCAGAGGTTGTGGAATTGGAGGCTGAGAGTGAGGAGGATTATCAGAGGAAGCTGGCTGAGTACAAGAAACAACTGGAGGAGTGGAAGCTCTCAAGAAGAAAACAGGTGCCTACCTATTTAGTATTTATATAGATTAGTCAGTTTGAAATCTGGATAACCTCAAATATTGTCTGCATGAATGAGTATACTGATGCCTACACATATATTTCATGTCCACTGTTTTCAGAAAGCCAAGAAGAAGAAGAAAAAGAAGAAGAAGAAGGGCCAGGCACAGAACGACACAGAAGAAGAAGATGAAGACCAGGAGTTGAGCGAATCAGAGGGACCCCTTGAAGAAGGACCGCCAAAGCCGGAGCCTCCCGAGAAGCCAGACTTTGATTCCATAGAGCAGCGAGTCAGAGAGAAAGCCTCCAGGATACGCAGGAAACCAGGAGAGTCCATCCTGATCCCTGAGCTGTCTGCTTCTGGAAACATCACTGCCAGTGAACTCTGTCCCAAGTACGAGCAGAAAAATGGAGAAAGTCTCATACACTTATGTCATGATACTGCAACACAAAATAAGGCTATTGTGAAAGAGCTTCATTTGTATTTGAAACAAAGTGAAATGATCTCACCTCCTGGCAGATTTTTTTCTTTCTTTTCTACACTCAGACTTAGGAAGACAAACCACACTCTCACGGTGGTACTGTGGAGGTTTTTCATCACTTTTGTTTTCTCCCTGTTCTAGGGCTGAAATAGCGCGAAGAGAGGATGTTGCAAGGCGCTCTCTTTTCATCAAGATCCTGTACAATGATAAAGAGGTTTCCCGAACCGACAGCCGCTCCCTGAACACTGATTTCAGAGTGCACTTTGGTCAGATTTTCAATCTCAAGATCGTAAACTGTCCCCAAAGTATCAATTTGCAGGTACAGTACATATATATTAAATATGCTGCCACTGATAGGCAGTTTTGGGAACTGTATTCCTTTCTCATCATTTCAGCATGTGTGTGGCTGTGTACTGTTTATGGGCAGGTATTTGAGGAGATTGGATCATCGTGTTCCCTCCTGGCTCAAGTGTTTGTCCCAGTGCCAGAACCATCAGTCTTGACTGGTGGCGTCCCTCTTGAGGAATTTGAGTTTAGCAGCAACCAGAGGGTGATGTTTGACCACGAGGGAGTTGGAAGCGGTAAATGTCTTAATTTGACAGCAGCTCACAAATATAGTCCCACTATAAGAAAGCCTTATATTTCAGTAACTCATCAGCTTGTCATTGAGTCCCCGTCCTCCTGTCTCTCTCTCTGTATGCCTTGTCAGATGTCCCCCTCTCCTTTGAGGCCGATGGCAGTAACAAACAGACCCTGCTGACCTCTGGTAAGCTGTCATGCTGTGTTTCCTGGGGAATCGGGGAGGACGATGTCCCACTTGCCCCTCCTGTGTCTCAACAACCTGGCGGCATGCACAGGTAGTTTCAAGGACAGCATTGGTGGTTTTGCATGCTTTAGCCCTTAAGCTACAAATCCGGTATGATTTAAATCCCTGCTGACCATTGTTCTAAGAATACCACAGGTGTTTATATTCATGAATGCATTTTCCTACTCTCTCGCCAGCCCGTGGTTTCAGTTTATGTCATCATGACATAAACTTGGCAACTTGCTTAGACTTGAAACTTGTTTAATACAGGTAATCAAAAGTCTTTAGCATTGATCCTTTCAAGAGCTTGTGGGAAACACTGAATAGAGACATTAGTATTAATGCAAGATATTGCTACAAACATTCCCATGTTGCTTATTGTTTGTATTTTCAGTCATATTTTCTGATAACATAGCTCATAAATGGATCGCAAGGCTCATTGATTGTTAATGCAAATACATAACTTACAGTATGCTTAAGAAAATAGTCCTTAGTTATGTATTGTGTTTGAAGTGTTTATGGGCTAAAACATGGCCAAACACCTGTTTTGGTTCTGTAAGTCTGTTACTAATGTTGTCTGTGTAACAAACTATCAAACGAGTGCCTTGAGATAACTTCTGTTGTGAATTGGCGCTATATAGATAAAAATTGAAACGACAGTAGTTTTTAGTAATATTAATCTTTTTCTGTCTCTGTGTTTTAGTGGCTTGGGCCGTCTTGATGCTGTATCATATATTGGGGCATCTGGACTCTATGACATGAAGAAAATTGGGGAGTGGGCAACACAGTCACGACTGGACCCGAACGATCCAAAAAATTCCTCCATCATGCAGCTGCTAAAAGTGAGAACACAGTACTGTGCATAATGAAGAAGTCTCAACAACCCAGGAGACTTGAAGTTTCTCATTTTTGTAATGAAACATTCTGTCTTTGTGTCTGTGCTTCACCAGGTGGCCAGTAGTGGAGAGGTGACTGCTCCGGAGTACTTTCGTCTAGAGCAGCTCCAGGAGGAGTTTAACTTTGTGACTGATGAAGAACTTGAGAGGTCCAGAAGATTTCGCCTGCTCAGGCTCAGGAACCAAGAAGTTGCAGAGTTTCGAAATTACAAATGTGTTCCTGCTCTGGAGAGGGAGGTCACTGATAAGGTGTTCCAGGTCAGCCTTCCAAATATTTATATATTGTACAGATATCATGGCAATATGAAGATTTATTAGTTCTTCGTTAAGCTAATTCCTTTTTTTTTTTTTTTTACTTTGGTTAAAATAATTTCAGGATTATGAGAAGAGACTGAAGGAAGGAGAAATAATCGACACCAAAGAACATCTGGATTCACACAGAGCTTTAGTTGCCAAATACCTTCAGAAGGTGAACAGACACATCTGATGTAAACATGTTTTTGCACTACTATTTAGTACACGAAAGCACTCAGTGTAGCATTTTTTTGTTTTTCATTTTCCCATAGATTCAAGAATCAGTCATCAACAGATTTCTTCTTGCCAAGCATCACTACCTCCTGTCTGATTTAGTGGTTGAAGAGGAGATACCAAGCATTGGGTAAATACTTCCCCGGCCATTATTAACTGACTAAATAGTGTCACTTTTAAGCCCCATCTCTCACAGTTATGCATGTTACATGTCACATAAGGATATGTCTTTCTTTCCACTCAACAGTTCTACTTTCTGTATTGTAATTGATCATTTCTGTATATCCCACTCTTATTCTTCTTGTCAAAAAGAGTTGAAAAATGACAAAGATTGCCCGAACTCCCTGCTCCATTTGTAGAGGAAAAGGTTAGATAACTTGGATTAACTTGAACTGTGGGATCAACAGCCAAATCAACCTATCAGAAAGAGTGACAGGGTATATATAAATCACAGGCTGATGTAAGTATGTTTCTTGGCCTGATGCTGCTTCGGCCTGTTTGATCTTGCGCTCAACACTGCATTCCCCTGGCTGAGTAATACTGTTCTCTGGAACTGTTCAAGGCAGTGTTTTAGAGCAGGTCTCGCAACATGTGGATGTGATAACAGAAAACCAGAATTTAATTTCATACTTTGATGGCATTCGAGCAGATTTATACATCATCATGTACAATCACAGTCACACTGTTGGGTGGTACTCTGCACATTTTTTTTCATTATAGAGAGTGAATGTTATAATTTTTGTCCCATTTTTCTGCTATTCTTCTGCTATGCATTTTTAACAGTGGTGCAGGTCCTGGGTATGTGCTTAGAGTTTCTTTCTTTTTCTCCCATCCTCTGTGTCTCTGTTCTCCATTTAGTTTGAACCCTGAGTGTCAGTACCAGTATCAGTAGTGACCGTCGACCTCTTGTAGTATTCAGTCCTTGTTGGAATTTGGAGGAAATTAATTTTTGCCTTCTCTTTGGGCTCCATTGTGTTTGTTCCTAATAATTTTGCTAAACAACATTTTAATGCAGAGGTAATTTATAATGTATTATAAATTCATAATATAATAGTTACTTATAACAATGCAAAGTTTTGCCTATTTGCAATTATGTAATCTTGTTTCAGCTGCTATGATGAAAAGAACAAAGAAAGGAGTGGAGTTGATCTATTATTATATATTATATTGTTATATATATTGCAGTAATGCACAGTAGATACATATCAAGAAGCACAGTATAAACCAGTTAGTCATCATTAAAAGTCACCTGAGAATAATATGTTGCGATAAACACTCTACACATCAGTAATGCGACTATAAAATCACAAATACCTGGAGGGACTTAGTACTGTCAGTGGTAATATCATCCCACATCCCACACTTTAAATCAAACATCTTTGTGTTTGGTTGATAAATAACTGGCATTCTGTCTGATGTTAATTTAAATGTTGTGACAACCAGGATTCTGGGGCTCAACCTTTTCAAGTTGGCTGAACCCAAGCGGCCGCTGAAACCTCAGAGGAAAGAAAGGAAGAAGGTGACGGCTCAGAATCTGTCAGACGGAGACATCAAACTGCTCATCAACATCATCCGGGCCTATGACATCCCCGTCCGCAGACCCCAGAGCAAGTGAGTCTTCAGCACACCCAGTCCAATTCACAGTACTTAAGAACAGAATGAAAATCTTTATTTACCCTCAGAATTGTTCATAAGAACTTGTATTTCTGACGTGATGATTTTGCAGAAAGAATGTTGAACTTTATTTGTTTTTATTTCAGTAAACCAGGGCAGTCGCCTCAGACCATCCAGGGCAGCGACTGGCTCTTTGGCCAGGTAAAATACACCTCTACCTTACTGCAGAGCTGGCAGCAGTCTGATCTGTATGATCTGTGTTTTCTATGTATTGTATGTGTGTGTTTTCTGTGATGTAGGTACAAGTGAGGCCATTTGTAGAGGTTTCCTTCCAGCGCACAGTGCTTCAGACAACCACAGCAGACGGGCCAAACCCCTGCTGGAATGAGGAGCTACAGCTGCCTTTCAGGTGAACAACAGTGCATTTAATAGCTTGATTTTTTTCGTGACTTGTAGTTTTAGGATTGCACCTGTACAACCAGGAACTTGTAATGTGTATACCTAGTTGAGACTGTGTCAGGAATATTGAATGAAAGTTGACTTATTTAATAGCTCCCAGTTCTTAGTAAGTACATCATAAATATTCTCAGGAGGCAGTATTCATAAAGTATTACCGTGCTGAAAATATTCCACTGAAAATGATTCCAGAACAAATACTTCAGAGATGCTCCATGCTAGTCCAGAATTGCTGGTGAGATGTCAGTGTTTAATGGGCACCGTGTTACTTATGGCCAATTCCAAGTCAGTTTTTATGGATCTACTTTATCTACTCTGTCTGCGATGTGGACACATTTCCTCAGACTGTGTGCTCATAAACTAGCTGATTTGGTAAACTGCCCTTCTTCTTCTCTATAGTGCCCCGAATGGTGACTACAGCACTGCTAGCTTGCAGTCCGTCAAAGATGAGGTCTTCATCAACATATTTGATGAGGTGGTTTATGAGACTGGAGTGGTGAGTAGAACACTGCGACTCTCCATTTCTCCCAGCTCACTCACATTATTTACGCAAGCACATGTTCCTTTAACTGCAGTGTTCTGCGTTTCAGACTGACAAAGACAGAGGAACAACACACACCCGGGCAGAGAAGCACTGGTTAGGCTCAGTCAAGATTCCCTTCAGCACCATATATTCTCAGTCCAGGGTGAGAGTCCATATTATGTATTTAGTAGCAGATGTTGTAGCCTTGTTTACTGAAAATAACACTGACTGCCTGAACTGCTGCTCTTTTCACTTCCATTTGGCAGATTGATGGAACATTCAAGGTGAACACACCAGCAGTGCTGCTGGGGTACAGTAAGGAGCGGAGCCATGGCAACAGTGGGGGTTATGATATTTTGCGGAGCCTAAGTGAGGGAGCATTTATCACAGTGTTCATCACCATCGAACCTCAGCTGGTGCCAGGGGAGTCTATTCGGGAGAAGGTAAGTCGTGTCCAGGTGCTAACCTCGAGGATGGATTGTGTCAGCTCTTTAGTTCTCAGTCTGCATCACTGTGTTCGTTTGTTTCAGTTCATTTATGTCTTTAAATAAGTTTCTTTTTGTCATATTTTAACATATTAGTGTGTATGTGTTTAACTAGAGAGGTTTTACATCCACATATTAATCTTTTCTTATGTCTGTCGTCCTTTTGTATCACTTACTTGATTTTGCTCTGCTGCATGTACTAGATAAAGGAAGTGCAGGTAAAAGTACATTAGAACACTCGTCCTCTTTTACTCAACTACTCACCCAAATCTCAAATTCATGACAGCCATATCAGTTCATTTACACAGTGCTGACCCATATTCATCTACAGTTAAGTTTTGACCTTTTTGTGCAGTTTGACAGCCAGGAGGATGAGCGTCTACTGCAGGCTTCAGAGAGATTCGAGAGAGATGCAGCACAGGGATATCCAGACCGACCCTGCATTACCACAGTCATAGACCTCAATGGGAAGACAGTCTTCATCACACGATACATTCGACCACTCAACCCTCCACAGGAGTTACTGGATGCATACCCTAATAACCCCCAGGAAGCTACGGTCAGTATGGTTGCACTGAATGTAGGTCAGTATGTAGAATGCTGCTCTGTCACCTCTATGTAGTGCGCATTTATTTGGATCCACTCACTCTCTCCCTCTACAGGGCCTGGTTGCCCGATTTGTCTCCCTCATCCCTTCTCTGCCAGACAGGGTTTCGTTTTCTGGTGCCTGTGACCTGTGGAGCACCTGTGATGTGAGTAAACTTCCTTTGAGATATTCTGATTATGAAAGGAGGGAAATGCCCGTCTTATAGCGCCTTGTGTTTCCTCTTCTTGTTTATAGCAATTCCTCACCCTCCTAGCAGGAGATGAAGAAGAACATGCTGTACTGTTGTGCAACTTCTTTCTGTCTATGGGCAAGAAAGCCTGGCTGATCATAGGCACTGCTATACCAGAGGTGGGAAACAAAATATTTTCCACTTTTTTATTAGTCACCGAGTTAAAAGTTTGAGGCCTCCTGTAGCGGTACTTATATTTCTTATATCTTTAATCTTTCAGGGACCCACAGCATATGTCCTGACCTTTGAGCAGAGCCGCTACCTGATCTGGAATCCCAGCAGTGGTCAGTACTATGGCCAGTATGACACCTTCTGCCCACTGCAGACAGTTGGTTGCCTGGTCAATGCTGACAATGTGAGTGAGGAGAGAGCAGCTATACAACTTTAAATTGACTATTCACAAAGGGACATTTCACTCTGCTTCTTTAATAACTTCCTGTTGTTTGCAGCAGGTAATTTAATATTCTCTGATTTATTTAGGTGTGGTTCAATGTTCAAGAATATGCCTCACCAATGAGGATGAGTTTTGACACCACAAAAGCCAAATTGTGGAAGCCCTTTTTCTCTCGATCCTTCTCCCACCCTGGGCTGTCCAGTGTACAGGTGAGTGTTCTACATTTCTGTGTAGTCTAACAGTAGGTTTTCTGATTATGTTGTCAATGTTTCTGCTTAATCTAATTGTCTTCAGCCAGAGGAGCTGGTGTATCGACGTGTTGACAAAGCAGCTGCAACAGAGCTTCAGGACAGGCAAGTTGTGGCTGCTGACTTGAAAACTAACACAGAGTCTTGTAAAAAAAAAAGTTTGACTAGTTTCACATTAGGCAAAACATGTCTCACTCTCCACAGAATTGAAAAGATCCTGAAGGAGAAGATCATGGAGTGGCGCCCTCGTCACCCAACCCGTTGGAACCGCTACTGCACCACCACCCTCAAACAATTCCTGCCCAAACTGGAGCTGAGTGGGGGGCGGGACATGGCTGAGGGGCACCGCCACGAGTTGCAGAGTCTGCTGGGAGACAACAGGGTAAGCCTGAAATGGGTGTGACTCTAAAAAAAACAGATACTAAGCTGAGTCACCGTATGATATAATCAGTAATCAATCCATCATTTCAGTGATAGAGTAGTTTCTGCTCTGTAAAGGCATATGATCTCACTTGGACACGCATCATAAATTAACACTAACAGACATGTGTTTCTTTTTAGATTTCAGGATTCCCCCTGCATCTGCCTTTCTCTGAGATCCGTCCCATCATAGAGGCAGTGTACAGCACTGGAGTTCACAATATTCAGGCATCAAATGTGGAGTTTGCCCTGGCTGTGTACGTGCACCCCTACCCTAATAACGTCCTTTCTGTGTGGGTGTACCTGGCCTCACTAGTCCGCTCATGATATGAGACATGAACTTTAGCCTTAATAAAGCTGATCACACTCACATTATGTTTGCACACTACTGTAAAGTATACCATACCATATGTATAAAATGTATATCTGGTAAATTTAGATAATATTTAGTACTGAGTTTGACATCTACATGTCTAATCCAGTCACCTTGTATTAAATTCCACCGTTGTGAACTTTACAATGTTGCTGATGGCTGAAACGCTGCTGTGGAGACCTCCAGTTTTTCTTAACACAGTAAAATGTCAGCCTATTAAAATGTTGAATGTCTTAATTATCCAAGCAAATAATCCAACATGTGCCACTGTTATAAACTAATCTGTGTTATTTGATTCATCAGCGAGTGGTCATAATGTTTTGAGTGTATATGTGACACTATACACTGTGTGTGTGTGAGTGAATCGACGTGACAACTGTTCACAACAGTCAGCATCAGTCTAGGAGGAGGCAGTGATCAGTTCACTCCTGTTTAATCACCCTCTCCATTACATTACAATTACAAAGCTTGTTTAAGGTAAAAACAAAAAAAGGTAAAACACTGTGATGCCACAGTCATTCAGTTAACACTACGCTGATTATAAATGGGTCAGCTAAACAAGGGGAGAAGCAGACTTACATAAATCAGTATAGTTTTAGTGAAAAAACAAAACAGTTAAACTACAGAAAACACTATTTACTTGTTCATGTTTCTCTAGTTTTTACTTTTTCAAAACCAAAAAAAAGGAACCAGGATGTACATTTGCAAACGCTTCAAATCTTTTATCACCCCTTGTTTTCCTTCTCTAAAGGATTGATTCCATTTAATATAGATGGAAATGGAAATAACAGGAGCAAAATTACAGTTTCATCCAGAAACATTTTTAAGTGACACAAAATACAGCAAATGGTATTCCCAGGATAAAGTGCAATAAAAAGGAGATGTGACATTTTAGGAGAGTGTTGCTTGGCAGGATCACTCTCCAGAGCGACAGCAGGCTCTGAAGCCACACTGTAGGTTCTGGCAACCGCTGGCCGTGTCTGCGTGAGGACCTGGAGAGAAACACCACACGGTGGTCATTTACTGAACAGCATGTCAAGTTGAAAAATATTCGCAACTTTCTTTTTTAGCTATAAAATTACAGACTGTATAAAATGAATAGATAAAATGCAACTGGTTACATTAAGTTCTGAATACGATGAATACTGAAGGCATCATACTGGCTACTGTAATGCCTACTTACCTTCCACCACAGCAGCATTGGTTACTTACACTTGGGCACATGCTATGTGAGTGGGGTTAGTGTTACAGTTGCCACACAGTGTAAATGGTCAACTAACAAATCATTTCTATTCACTGACATCTCCATATACAGTTCAACATTAACACAGGCCTGCCTCAGAACACTGTACTAGATTATAAACATGTACAATTTTATGTTTAGGAGAAAAAAAAGACCCCTTCAAGTTTCACTTGTGTTACCGTTGATGTTGTCGCAGTAATAGAAGTGTTCATCATTGAGGGAAGGACATGCTGACACCAGCTCCTGCAGCCCCACCTCAGTGATGAAGAGGCAGCCAGACAAGTTGAGATGCTCCAGGACAGGAAGCCCTCCACGCTGAGACAGAGCCCTGAAAAATAATGCAGTGCAATGCAACATCATTACAGGTACAACAACGTACATACCAACCGTGGGAACATCTAGATGGACACTGATAATCCAGTCTTAGCCCAACAAGGCTGTTGACTGTAACAAATATAATGTACAGAGCCTTTCTCTCCCCAATAAACACAATTTGATGAGGATTTCTACTTCTCCATTTTATGTAGCTTCATGAATCGCAATCATACTGGATCTCATCCAAACTGTGTAGGTGAGCAGTCTAGCAGGGAGGAGTTTGCCAAGATAAGAGGCTGTACTTGCACAAATGACAACATTCTCACAAGTTATTACACCATTTTCTGTTTTCAGCTGACACAGACAGTAACAGTTACCACTAAAATGTTGCTTTGAAACTGCATCAGTGCATTCTGACAAAATGTGGCATTTTACATATGATCACAGACGACTTGTTCATCTCACTGCATCACATTAGTTTCTAACCTCCAAATAAACCAATGTGAACATGCTAAGTTTGGAAAATCATGCAATTTCAGGTATATAAGGAGCATGTTTTTTAGTTTGTTGGCAAAACAAAAAATGTATGATCTTTACCTCAAGCCCAAATCAGTGATTTGATAGCATCCAGAGAGACTGAGAAATCTCAGTGAACGCTTTGCCTCTGATTGGTCAGTCCTGTTTTGAGGCTCCACACACTGCAGACCCCTAATTGAGGGGCATTTAGTCCGAAAATCTGCAGTGATGTTTCTGGTGGTGCCTGACTCGCACTGGGGCCCACCAAAAGTCCTGAGGGCCATGTCACTAGTGCAGCAGGTGGAGTGACCACAGAACATTTCCCCAGACATGGCGTACTGCTGATGTAAATAGGAGGTATTTGAGCCAGTCCTGTGCCCATGCCTCCTGCTTCTCCTGCAGCAGCAAGAGCCTCCCACAAGCTGTGTCTCAACAAGGCTTTCAGCATCAGGAAGAGACATCCCGCCATGACGGCTCCACTCCGCGGCATCTTCGATATCAGCAAGGTCTGAGGAGTCCAGGACCCACACTTGCGTGGGTGTGCAGGCAGCACCCCAACGGCCAGTCCCATGCTTGAAAATGATGGCCTGCCGCTTCCGTCCCACTGGATGTAAGTTTCTCTCATCCATGAGTTTGATGGGTACTGGGGAGCTTTTAAGAAGCTTGGCTCGCCGGTCTGAGCGCTTGTCGTAGCAGGTGGAAGATGTGAGGTCGCCAAGCCCGACAGACAGTTTCTTCAGGGTGTGGTCAGTGATCTTCTCACACCCCGACAAATCCAGGTGCTCCAGAGAGAGACAAGCTCCAAGAGATGACCAGCTGTAAGAGGGAGGACAGAGGGAGTGCTCAGTACTGAGTTTCCTATACATAAAAAAAGATCGACCTAAGTTGGCCCTGAGCAAATGGCAAATGTACAACTAAGCAACTTAAGCTGCTGTGGATCTAGTACATTGAACTTTGTTATATATGTGATATCATAGCTACTGTGTATAATCATAAGTCACTTTATGTTTCTTCTGTAGTCATTTTTAATATTTACCTGTCGAATGCAAAGTCTGTAACATCAGTCTGTGTCAGATCCAGATGAGTAATATTGGGGCAGAGACTGAGGATTTGACGAACCTGGAAAAGGACAAATATAGTCAACATTCGTATTCACGAGACAGTTCTGTCTAACAAGCTTAATAATTGAGTACTGTCTGATTACAGTGTAAAAATAAAGATTTTACATCACATACCATTTTACTGGAGACCGTAGAACTGTATGCCAGAACAACGGACTTGACAGATGGACCCACAGCTGGCAGAAGGTTCTGGATAATCCCATTCAGAAGCCTCTTCTCTCGCTGAGCAGTACTGATTTCCATGTAGCCCACTTTATGACCGGACACATCTGAAAAGACAATGAAAAGCAACATAGGTGATATAGTTAGAGATACAGAGCCAATTTTAATCATTACCTTTAGAGAACGGACTACTGGGCACTGCCAGTCACTATACCGCAGGTCTGTTTACTACCTTTATGCCAGAGTTCAGCCTTAAGTCTAGAGGTTTAGTGCAAACTCATAAAAGGTGAATGAAGGGCAAGAGCATGTGAGCATACATGAGTGCCTTGTTTAAGGATCATGGACAAACACATTTAGTTTATCACACTATGGTTTTATTACCCTGTATCAACAGGATAGCCAATCAGAAACTCTTGCACATTTCTATGTGTCAAAGACAGCCACACATGCCTTTTGGTGGCACAGTTACTGAGGACTCACAGTTACAGATTTTGGTAAGATCAAACTCATTTACAGCTATCAGTGTCAACAAATATTTGACTGTGGCATAAACTGGTGATTTAATAGCGTGCTAAAGACAAGATGAGTGGGTTTGAAACTAGCAATAGCACATCCCAAATGACACTTTTTTGGCAGCTTCTGTCTGAAAAGAACTTTACATACTCCAAGTGATACATTAATATAAGTTGTAAAACTGTATTGTAATACAGGATCGTTTTAGTCACTAACAGAGGTGTGAAGACAAAACCTCACCAGACTCATCAACATCAGCATCCTCATCCCATTCTTGATAGGCCCGACCCTCGTTCTGCCGACTCTTCACCCACTCCTCATCTGGCTCCTGGTCAAGATCCCCTGGTGGGCCACTGTAATAATCACCTACATCAGAGATACACAAACATTTATCAGCAGGGCAACACCACCACCACACACTTCAGTGAATGCAGTAATACAAACAAGTGTGATTTTAATTTGCAGGGATAACGAAGTGAACTAAACAATATTTTGGTCTTTAAGGTAATCACCAGCTCTCAGCAGCCTACCTCTGGCCCAGCGCACAGGGTAGAGATGCCTCCACAGAGAGCCTGTCTTAGCTAGCTCTGTCCAAGAGCTGCACACTTGACTACAGCGACACAGGTCTTCAGGGCCCAAATAATGGAACAGCTTCAGCATTATTTCTGTAGGGAGCTGAGAGATGTGGGTTGAAGAATCCTTCTTCTTTTCCAGTTCTGGGGAAGAAGACAAAAGAGCTTGGCTTGTAACTCAAATACCACAATTATGCAATGCACCTTTTACAAATGTCATCTACTTTCCAAAACAATTTATCCTTTCATGACGCTAATTACTTCTATAGTCAAAACACACTGCACTGCTTGCACATAGGACCTTTTCAAGGAGGACATTTTACAGTAGTCAAACTACAGACGTAAGTAATAAAAATGATTTGACTGAATTCCACGTAGCTGCCCCAGTCTCAGGCTCTAAATATTGTGCATGCGAGCTCACTGTCACACTGTTGTGGTGTACTGGACACTTGAATAGAACGAAAAATGTTTAATATCATTAGTAACAAATGTCTTGCTTTTGACAAATTAAAAACTGCTGGGAAAAGACCTATTTCACTGCAAGTTCTGCAAAATACGGTTTCCATTTGTTCTTCAAACAGCTATTTTTAGTAAGTTGTTTATAAATTGACCAAAGTATTACAAATGTCAATCACAAATAACCAGAGCCCAAAGTGATATCTTCAGACATTAACTAACCCCCTGTCAAAAACTCAAAGGTATTTAGAAAACAGATTGTCACATTTTAAAGGCTGGAACCAGGTTGGTATTTTTACTTGATAACATATTAAAACTGTCACTAATTGTCCTTGTCACAATATTATTTATGTACCTACATTTGAAAAGAGTACAGACTTCTGTACACAGAATAACTGGGAGAATGAATTGTTAATTTACTGGCTGAAATCAGGTTATGGAATGAACACTAGTGATACTGACACCTGGAGATAGTGCTCCACTCAAGGCTCACATATGCTAGAACCTCAAAGCAGTTATGATAAACATTTAAGCATTTCTTCATGATCACTCCCAGCTAGAAAAAAAAGTTTTAACATTTGTAAGTATATTCACTAACCATAATCTGTCTTCTCGTGATCAGCATATTTAAAGGCCTTCTGCAGCTCCTCTGCTTGGCTCCACAAACTGAAGCCCTTCAGCACCTCGGCAGCACAGTCCCACTGCTGCTGGCTGCAGTGTTGTGCTATCACCTGCTTCTTGATGTCCTTGAGCTCTTCGTAGGTGAAGTACTCCATAAGCATAGGCTGAAACACCTGCAAAGAATCTCCTTAGTTTACAACCAGTTTGAAATAGTGCAATTTCCTGGGGTGTGAATAAACACATTCTTGAAATAAATTTCCATAGCTTGACCTTCTGCTTTTACTTTTGATGTTTGTGAAAACAATTTAGTCTTACCCATTCTTTGAGAAATCAGTTAATTAAAAGATGTTTACATTAAAAACATGAAGAAATGTGAACTTCTTATACCTCCTCTTCTTCCTTCATGTGGGGCAGAAAGTCCTGTGTGAAAGCCTCTAGTCTCTCCTTCAGCTGCTGGGCATAGTTAAGCTGTTCATATTCATTCTAAAAACACATAACAATTATTAATACATGGAAGAACATGGCAGTTGAGACTTCTGTACAAGCCCATCTACAACATCTAGTAGTTCCGTCTTTTCATAACTAAATTTCTTAAAATGAGTAGTCACCCACCTTAGCAGTAGCTGGATTATTTTAGCATGTTGTATAACCTTGTCAAACCGAATATTCCGAACAGTCTGTTTAACTACTGAGGAAAATTCAGTATAAAGTCTTCCAACTATAAAACAAATTATCAGCACAGTATTATTTATCTGAGGAGAAACATCTTTTCATTTGAACAGAGTGCAGGATCTAAATTCAAAGCAGAAGAATGTTCTTTTCTGTTTTATAAACTGACTTGGGCAGAGCGGAAGTTAAGATTTACACAATTGCATCATTCTGGAGAGCCCATTTTTTGGGTTTGCCCATGGCTTGAGAGAGAACAATAACTCTTGTCTCCTGTTAAGCAGATCACAAAAATAGCCCTCCCTTATTCAGTCCAGCCTACTTCTTTCAGCATTTGTCAGTTTTTCTTATTAAATAAAACTGCACGCTGTAACTCCATAATATTATGACAAACACTTAGCTTTAACTAATCGTATGTAATTGCATCCTACAATTTGTCCAACAGCTTTGATATAGATTACCCTACATTTAAAAGGAATGACTATAATTTCCATCACAGTTCACATGTATACATGAAAAATAACAATTCTGATGTCACTCTTAGTGGTACAGTGTTTGCGTGGTTAACATAATAGTTACTCTAATAACAGTGTGTTATGCAGAGCTCTGCAGAGCCCATATATGATGTCCCCTTAAGTAAAGCCTAGTATTTTTTTCTGTTAAGCTATATATTTAAAAGGTGCAACAAGTGCAGTTAGGGGCCATGACAGTAAAATACTCTTTAAAATGCTGATGCATATTTACCTTAACGTTGTGCAGCCCTTTTTCAAAGAGGGACAACATCTCTGAGAGCTTGTTGTCAGAGTGCACGTTGTACACAGTGCAGCAGCGCTGTTGCAACAGGCCGATAATGTACTCGTTCTCAATTTGTTCGTGCATCTTGAACTCCTTGAAGGTGGCACACAGTGACTGAAGAAATGACCGGAAATCATTGTTGTTGGAGAAGTTGGTTTTTGACAGCTGTGAAAAAACAAAAAACGATCAGCTGTTTGTTATAAAATGTTACGTCATTTGTGTGTCTATTGATTTTCGTGTGATAAATACAGTCATTAACGCCTCTCGAGGTGGTATTAAAATCACAATGAATGGCATTTCTTATGTAAACCCAGAAACAACAGTTGTGGTACCGTTACGGCACAGAATGTAATGTTACAGCAGTACGCTGTGTACGTGATTACGTTCACACACCCGCCGTGCATTAGCTGGTGTAGCAAAATGGGCTTATCTGACACGTAACGTACTGTGAAGTTAGTCCAATTTTGACAAGATATCCCGCAAATTCTTCGTATTGTATTTGTAATAAGGTTTGTCGGAACATTAGAAATTGCGTTGTGATACTTTAAATATGTTGCATAGCAAGCTATCCTGTAAGTTAGTCAAGCTAGCTAAAACAGTTAGCAAGTCCTAGCTGGGTAGAAAATGGGTTATTGACGTTTTATCAGAGCAACCAAATACATGGACGGACGTGCTGGCTCAGTAAGCACATCTATACAACGCTAACTTCACGTTCACAAGTCTAAACACCACCGCCCCTACACAGTCGTGAGACAATTGTCCAACCTGCCTCGGCTGACTCAATCCTGACTGCTTTAGACACAAGGTAGCTAGCGTGCTATCTGGCGTCCACTCGTGCTTTAGCCACACACCGTCATGTATGCCTTTGATAAACTCCAAATTAACCACCAACTTATATTTGTACACACCTTTTCGCAATATAGGCCCACCAGCTGCTTCATTCGCCAGTGTGGGCCAGTGAAAACATCCACCTCGTCCGGAAAAGGAGCCATCTTCACACTGAACATCAGTGCGTCATCTGCACAGTCTGCGATACAATCCAAACAGAAGGCGTGTGCGAGCGACTCACGTGACCATAAGTTATAAATATTGGCTAATTAATCTAAGGTTAAACAGTAAAAGATTACACGTGTAGGTGTCTTAAAGAACTTCAAAAACATTCACATTTCAAGACACACTGGTTAAAACACTAGTTACATACGTTACATATATCTTTGAATGTAACATCTTGATAAAGTGAGAAGTGAGTGTTGAATAATCTACACATATTTTAGCGTTTAGATTTAAGAATACTGACAGGGCAATTGTGTATAGCTACAGGACCATCTGTAGAGGCACAGTACACAAGCCGTGTACTTTTTGCTCTCATATCCTACACGTTTTTCAGTTACTACATATATAGTACATTAATAGTTTTCTGCTTTTTACTTTTGTACTTTTGTATTTCATATGTTTGCACAGCTGCATTTAAGATGTCTCCTTTGCTAAAGGCTATTCATTGTCTCTCGTTTTCATGCATACTTTCTATTAAACATCTACTAGATATAACTTCTAATTTAATTTTCTGCTGATCTTGTTTCACTCAATCTACTCTATTCTTACTTTATTGATTTTCTTTTCTGTATTTAAATACGATGAAATAGAATTTAATACAGATTATTTCTTGTCTAAAACTTGCAGTTGAAATAGTTAACTGTTCTGAGAGTTAAATTTCAAGATAAGTTTAACACTGAATTTTGTTTTCAGAAGTTCCTATTTGCCTACTATTACACATTCAAGTATATACGCATTCAAGTAGAGTATAGAGTATATAGATTTCGGGCTATTTAATAAGAAATTGTGCCTAAACTACTTAAATTACGAATGAAACGTAGTGCAGGACTACGGCTCAGGAGGCCGAAAACACTGTCACCACACTTCTTCAGTCGGCTTGTGGTTGCTATGGAAAGAAAAACGACCACAGCAACAGTCCCATTGGGGTGGAGACTAAATCCGTCATTCACCGAGATGACTGACAGCTGTTTTAACCAATTGACGATCGAGAAATATGACAATGGCCAATGAAAATTCAGGAAAAGAGAGCTGTAGTTAGATAGAGAGCGCGAGGGGCAGTAGCACTTCCCATACCCTCTATGAGACGGCAGCGGAAAAGACTAATGGTAAGCCATGTATTAGCTACCTAATTATATTTACACACCCAGTAAGCTACGAATATCACATTTTTCTGCATTTCCTGGAAGCACAGGGTATGCATTTTGTGTAAGGTGGTCTGCTATCTTCGTGTAGCCGCTATGTAACGGTAACGTTAGCATACTATATTGTGTGTTGTCTCTCAGCATCACAGCCCGTCTGAGGCAAGAGATCCTTTTATTTCTGACAGCACAGCCTGGTGGAGCTAACAATACTGTATATTTACATGATGACACAGTCATGCTTACTGACGTTGACAGTGGTGGATGAAACAATTATTGCCTTTTTAACAAAACCACCGCCGTTAAATCCGCAGCTTCATGATAAAAGCCTCATCACTTCGAGCATTGCCTTGCAGCATGTTGCTTGATCTCTTTGCAGACCAAGCATGAGGAGCCAGTGATTCTACAAACATGGACAAGTACGAAAAGGTGAAGAAAATTGGGGAAGGCTCATTTGGAAAGGCCATCCTTGTCAAATCGAAAGAGGATGGACGCCAATATGTCATCAAGGAGATTAGCATATCTGGGGTCAGCTCCTGTGTGAAATATTCCTCAAACTTCACATGTGGTCATTAAAGTGGGCTCCATTTTCCTATGTTGCCCTTTCACATTCCCTTTCCCGTTTATTTTGACAGATGCCAAGTAAGGAGAGGCAGGAATCTCGAAAAGAAGTTGCTGTCCTTGCTAAAATGAGTCATCCCAACATTGTCCAGTATAAGGAGTCTTTTGAAGGTATTCACATGATCTGAAGATCTTAGCAATTATCAGAAAGAACCACAGAGATAATCCAGTGCAATTGTATCCTGCACACAATTTAATGTATATAAGATGATATGACTCTGAATGCCTTATAAACTTCTTTTCAGAGGGAGGATGTCTGTATATTGTCATGGACTACTGTGAGGGAGGAGACCTCTTTAAGAAGATCAACTCTCAGAAAGGAGTACTGTTCTCAGAGGAGCAAGTAAGCAACTGACTCTTTGAAACAGTCACTAATGTTTAAGACTTTACTTTTTGACAGGCTGTAACAGCATTCAACATGTAGATCACATTAATATCTCATATTAACTGGTGCTATTCCATTTCTTTGTACTTGTCTTTCACACATATTTAGACTATTTTAACGTTTCTATGTTTTCCTTCGATTTTTCAGTCATTAGACTTGATGTTGATAGTGGAAATTAATACTGTGTAATGTGAGTTTACTATCTTTCCTCTTGCCCAGATTTTGGATTGGTTTGTGCAGATTTGCTTGGCACTGAAGCATGTACACGATCGAAAAATCCTCCACAGGGACATCAAATCACAGGTATTGCTTCATGCAGCACATTATCTTATTCATTTAATTAGTCATTTAATGTGAATAATAAATATGTTTTTTCATAATGTCTGCACAGAACATATTTCTGACAAAAGATGGGACTGTGCAACTTGGGGACTTTGGAATTGCCAGAGTGCTGAACAGGTACGTACTTTGTCATTGGAATAGATCTGTAGATCTCTGTAAAGCTGAGATTTGGGAACTGTAAAGCAAAATGCAGTTTTCTTTTCATTATCTTCTCATTTTCAGCACTGTGGAACTGGCAAGAACATGTATAGGTACACCATATTATCTATCGCCAGAGATCTGCGAAAATAAACCATACAACAACAAAAGGTAATATCTTGATGCTCTGGAACACCATGTTGTGTTTGTCTCGTTTGTGGTGAAAATTAATATTTAATTGTAATCCAGGGGACAAGCACTCTCCCCCATCAAATTGTGATTCATGCAGGAGTAGTTGGTGGCTTTTGGGTGATGTAAAGGTATCATTTCTCCTCTTTATTGAGTGAACCTGCTTGTGTATATCTACAGCAGGAAGCTAGTATTGATTTCCTATTTTACACGTGCAGGTAATCTAATCCACTTTAGGCACAACCAATGAAGTAGATTAAGAAATATTTAAGTTCTCAGCAGTGAATTCCTTTTTTCCTCCTAGTAGGGAAAAGCATCACAGTTGACTATTAACACATTATTGGATGAATGTAAACCTACCCCAGAACTTATCCCTGCCTGTCCATTTGTATACTCTCTCCCCTCACTTTCCCCACTTTCCCTCCTTCTGCAGTGATATTTGGGCCCTAGGGTGTGTCCTGTATGAAATGTGCACTCTTAAGCATGCAGTAAGTATACAGTGTATGAGCTGTTTACTAATTCATGTAAATTTAATGTATCTTATGCAGTATTGAAGTGCTCTTTCACATACTGATTTCGACCTTTTCTCCTATATGTTCTGTATGTATAAGCGAGGCAAGCTAAGTTTCAAAGAATGGGTCATCTTTCTTGAGTGCATCATTTCTTTATATTTATAATCATGCCATAATTGCATATAGATATAATTGTATATATTGATATGTAATGAACATGTGTTTCTTCTCAGTTTGAGGCTGGTAACATGAAGAACCTAGTTCTGAAGATAATTCGTGGCACATACCCTCCCGTGTCTGTTCACTACTCCCAAGATCTCCGGTCTCTCTTGGCACTGCTGTTTAAACGCAACCCCAGAGAAAGGCCTTCAGTCAGCAGCATCCTGGACAAACCGTTCCTGTCCTGTAGGATAGAGAGGTTCCTCACACCACAGGTGCAGTTGTTTGTGTTTTATACAGTCTGACGTTACCTAATCCTGTGTTCTCCTCACTGTATTCAGATTTTTTTTTTAAAAATCATCTCTACTCATTCCAGCTCATCGCTCAGGAATTCCGCCATAATTTTCTTCACAAGCAGCCTAAAGTGGGTGTGTTGCAGGGGCCACCAGGTAAGCTGCTGCTGCTGCTGACATTGACATGTAGGTGTGCTAAAACTCAAGGACTCAATACAAATTTTATGAGTATAGTATCTCTCAAGTGATTCATATAGAACAGTATTTTGTTTGGAAATACCAATACCAGTCACAACATCAGAATATTTAACATTCTTATGCATAGGAGTTTACACTTAGGAAAATGTGTTTGTTGAAATCCTCTAGATTTGCTTTACACTGCTGTAAGGTGAGCGTAGTTTAGTAAGTGCACTATGTGTTACGGAGCTGTAGTATTGGAGGACTGTTGGCCTCCACCCAGACCTTCTTCATCTGGTCTTGAATTGTTCTTGACATTTTATATATTATAAACAAGCGAAACAAAAAAGCTAATGGTAAAGTGCAGTTTTATCAGGGCCACAGATCACTGATAGCACCACATCACAAACAATGGGAGAAAGATGTGCAACAAAGATCCCTAACTGGACTTGAACCAGGGATGTTGCGGTTCATGATCAGCGCCTTAGCCTTAGCTACCAGGGTGATGACATACGTGATTTACATAAATTAATGATTACTGATTAACAGGTGATTACAATAACTTTTATGTTTTATTTATTCATTTGCAGTATCTATTGCATAGTCACCAGACACTATCTCTGCTGTTTTTTCTTTGTGTGACCAGCCAAGCGTCCTGCCCCTGGCTCCATACCACTCGCCCCAACCCAAAAGATTACCAAACCAGCCACCAAATACGGAGTGCCTTTAACTGTGAGAAAGGTGTCAGATGCAGCCAAAAAGCCTGCGGAGAGAAAACCAGCTGTAAAGCATAAACCGGTTAGTAGGCTGTTGAAGTTGATGACAAGTTGCTCTTATTTTTGATTTTTATTTATGTATTTGTTTTTTGCTCTGGGTGTAAAAACGTTCTGTCTGATGTTGAGCTCCTAGTCTGGCATGTCGGAGGCCTCTCCCATCTGAGTGTGTGAGTGTCTGTTTTAACATCCAAGTGTGTTGGCAACCTCTGAACCCCAGTGTCATATGTTGCTCAGGCCCCTCTCCCAGCACCCCTCCAGAGAAGAGAGGACGAGGAAGAAAGGAAAAAACATGAGGTACAGCTGAGAGCCCCACATAACTTATATTTACTGTTGGATTCCCCTCCCTTGTCTTCACTCATTTACACACACATGATGGTGTGTGTATGTTCCTACCAGCATTTTTAGTTAAATTTCTCCCTCTCATAACGCTTGATTCCTATCTTCACCCGTTATCTGCTCCTGGCTCTATATGGAGTGTTCTGCCTGATTTTCTCTTTTAACTGACCTTTCCCTCCTCGTCTGCCTGCCCAGTGACACAGCAGTCCTGCTGCCTCTTGCCTCAAAGTGGGGTTTCTTTAAGGTGCCTGTTTTTGATTGACATGCTTTTGCCTCATGCTGCAGGATGGCATCAGAAAGAAAAGGATGGAGCTGATTGAGAAAGAAAGGAAACAGAGAGAACAGGTGAGCATGTGATGGGTTTGGTCTGACCCATGAGTAATAAGTAGTCATGTAATAATGAATTACTAATTAGTGAGTAGTGATGAGTCGGAATATCAGCTCTTAATTTTTACACTTTTTGCTGTTGCTCTATCTGTGGGGTCTTCAGATGTTCCTGTTGAAAGCAGAACAAATGAAGAGATATGAAAAGGAAAAGGTGAGTGGTAAATATGTGCCCAGTCAATATAGTTACTTTTCTTTTTTTTTAACATATAAAGTCATTACATTTGAAAGAGTCAGTGTACTGTATGTCTCTTGCTAAAACTGGAAAAATCCATGGACATGTGATCTTTACAGATCAATCGTATAAACCAAGCCAGAGAACAAGGTTGGAAGCATGTCTTGAGTTCTAGTGGAGGTAGCAGTCCAGAGAGGAAGGTACTGGATACCTGTTTCCTTTTTATGATACTGAGAGTTACTCAAACCATCTTTTACTTGAAATATAGCATACATACACACAACAAACTTTTCTTCCTGTAATCTCAGTGTTTTGTAGGTGGTCGAAAGAGGTCTGCAGGTGCTGGCCCCCCTGTCTCAGGCTCTGTTCAGGGTCCTACTCCTGCCCCTTATGAACATTACCATGCTGCTCTGGACCAAATGGCTAAGCCTAAAGACGGCAGCAGGGAAGGATCCTCTGCAGGACCAGGCAGTCCTATTCGGTAACTTCAGATGTCTTCTTTTTTTAGGCAGTTTAGATGTGTTGATTAATTGTTTTAATGGCATTGCCTCCGTGTGTAAAAAGTGTACCAGCTGCTGCTGGTCCGGTGCTGCCCAATGGCCCTTCCCATCACCTAAACCATGATGCAATTAAGAGAGAACTTCAGAGGCTGCAGCTCGTTTCTATAAAAGCCCAGATCAGCAGGTCAGTCTCTCTCTAATCAGTAAATAATGCTACACATCTCTTGTCACAGCATGAACATGAGTAGTATTCAGCATCTAATTTTGTTTCCAGGCAGCATGGTCAGATGGGTGCTGACCGGACTGTCCAGGTTGAGGAGTTTTTACAGCGTAAGAGAGAAGCCATGCTCAACAAAGTCCGTGCTGAGGGACAACTGGTATGTAATGTCACTTGCAGTGGAATTTTAAGGGTAACCTATTTGAGTATTTATGTTGTTACTGAAATGCCAAACCTTTTCCATCATAGTGATTACGACCCTTCACTACTGGGTGTGGTTTTGTATGGGCAGTCTTTAAACCTGACCCTGACGTATCTCTTTCAAATATTAAGAATGTTGGAGCTCCATTAAGCAATGTTTATCATATTAACACTGAATCAAACAACTCTGTGCATTGTTAAATTAGTACTTCCAAACCCACTGAGAATCAACCAGCCTTAAGCCACTTTCATCTCATAGTTTTGGTTTGGTGGTTGATACCAAATGGTTCTCACTGCCAACCCCATGGAAAGTCACAAAGTCCACCATCAGCATGAGCTCATAAAAAAAAAAATTCAAATACATTGTGGAAGAAGCTCAGATTTTCTCTGAATTTGGTGGACCAAACCTAACCCATCAGATAAACCATAAACTGTTGCTGTCAGTTTGTTTTGGAGTTTTTTTTGTAAAACCAAAACAATACGCTAAAAAGGTTAAAAGACATCAGAGATAATTCAGTGGGTTCAACACAATGAGTGGCCCCATTGACTGTACATGTAGCCATTTGATTCAGTATTAATATAAAAATTTTAATTAATGCAGCTTTAAATATCTCCTGGCCCCAACTCATGACACCTCTAAAGTGTGGTTAAATTGAACGGTAAACAGGGTACCCGGCAAAACCTGACTGCAATGTATGGAAGCTGGGCTGGTTCGGTTCAGTGCAGGAGACCCAGAGCCAACAAAGAGGAGGAGGTAGGAGCCCAGGCTCAAATGCCCAGCCTTGCACTCCACCTCACCCATGGCACGTCTGGCTTGGCACGTCTCATATGTCTGCACAAAACTCCCTTTGACACACCCATAATTCAACCCGGCAGCTCAAACCCATGCCTGCTCCTCGCATAATGTGTGATGTTCCAGTGTCCAATGTGAGCTGTTGTTCCACTGTTTATTTATCCCAGTTATGGCTGTTACTATTCACAACAGTAAATACCATTGTTTTTGTTTGTTTATTGTATATTTTGTCCCATTTTGAATAACCTCACACCTCAGTTTTGCAGTGTGTATTGCAGCTTTTTGCTTTGAATGGAATACATAAATGTATACATCTTTATTGCACTAGTAACTGCAAAACATGTTATTCTACTCTGTGAATGGATGATGTTTTAATGTGCAGATGCTAACATCATATTGCGTTTTGAATGAAGCTTTGGTTTTTATAAGTGCTACCTATGTATGCCATTTTTTTTTTTGTTTGAATGTAACTGCAGATATCAATGCGTCCACATCCAACTCTGTTAGTGTGTGTCCGTGTAGGTGTGTATACCATACAGTATGTAACATTTCTGTATTTGTTCTCAGGAGTACTTGAAGAAACTAAGGCAGATCCGCTTGCTGAACTTCAATGAGCGTCAGCAGATCAAAGCCCGACTGAGAGGAGAGAAGGTACAATCCTCTTCACTGTTCGATTCTCAGAGTACCTTTCATGAACGTGTTTTCAGTTTTATTTGACGTGTTTGCCTCGTGGCTGTTGTTGTTTGTTTCAGTATGACAGTGATGGTTCAGACAGCCAGGAGTCCAATGAGGAGGCAGAGCTCAGGAGAAAGAAGATAGAGACTTTAAAAGTGAGTCTACAAGGAAAATAAAGCATTTGCATTTCATAATATACAACTTTTAATGCAATAACTATATTTACACAGCTCTTATCAAAATATGTTTCAAATATATTTCACAGAGGAACCTGGATTGTAAGATTTTGAAACACACTGAATATCATGACAAATGCAGAGAAAGATGATGTCAGTCTAAGCCACACCCTTCCTGACTACCTCAGCCTGTGACTTGTTTCCTTGGTTGTTTTAAAGGGAATTAGAAGGTTAGAGAGATGTAGTAGTTGCTCGACCAGTATGAGCTCTGTAGGCGAGCTGTACAATCCTATAATCAATGCTACCTGCAACTACCTGGCAACCACTGTAGAAAAAATAATACAAGGCTGTCATTGTCACACCTCTCAGAGCTCCAAGTTGTGCTGCTGCTGTCACTTCTAACTGCAGGTGAGAGTGTGATGAGTAATTAAGCCTGTACAGCCTGTAATCCTGAAAGATAAAACAGCAGCTTGATGGGTGACATTTTCAACTGGATGAAACAAGATTAGATGATTAGACATTAGATGATTTAGACATTAGACATTAGAGATTGACCATAGCTTCATTATTCGTCATTTATATGTATATGTACCTGCCAGGCCCAAGCAAATGCCCGTGCTGCTGTGCTGAAAGAGCAACTAGAGAAGAAGAGGAGAGAAGCATATGAGAGAGAAAAGAGAGCTTGGGAGGACCATGTAAGCTCTTTCATTCTTTGTTTCACCCTAATTTTACTTTGTCAATACAATTACATGGTCTTAATGGTGCATTAGTGTAAGTGTAATCTAATCGTGGGTATTGTGTATTGTGGAAGCTCGCAGCTCGGGGGGTGAAGGTTGGCATGGCAGCAGGAAACGTAGCAGCGGCAGCAGTAGCAGTATCAACTACCTCTGACAGTCCTCTTCCACAGCCCAGTCCCTCTCAGCCAGAATCAGCTGCCAAAGCTCCAGTCCTGCCTGCATCCAAACCCTCCACCCCAGCTATATCCATGACTGCTGCCCTGAAGAATGTTGGAGCAGTCAGTATATATTTACAAAGTCATTCATGTCCTACATCATGTGTTTTGTTGAAGTATGTATTTCTTGGCTATATCAATTTTACATTTTGTGTTTGACAGATTACACCACTAAAAGAAAGCCTGCCTGAGCCAGAGACTGTTACAGTAATCCAGGTGAGTGTATGAGTTGTCAGTAATCACTTAGGTAATTAATGTAAGGATAAAATCTTCCTGATTCAGAATCTTCCCTGTTTCAGTATTTTAAAATATAATGCTATGTAATTGTTTTCATGTATCAGAGTGAGAAAAAGCAGATACTGCGCAGACTTAACCAGAACCTTAAAGCCCAGAGTTCAGTGGAGGAGGCTGAGGAGTCACCTCCACCCCCTGCAGAACCAAGTCCTGCTCCCCAGCAGAACCAGTCTGACACAGAAAAATGCCCCTCTTCGAACGGAGACCGAAAGAAGTGGGATGCAGCAGAACTGCCTGTACTTCCTGTGGTTCAGCAAACCCTAGGGGAAACCTGTGCCACGACAACTGGTGAGTTAACCTTTGCAGGCCAGCCTCTCATGCTACAGAAACAAGATTGTTTTTATGCAGTATACTGGTAAAGTGTACTTCCTGGTGAACTTGTTGTCCTTTTTTAGTGATTGTTGAATTTTCATTTGAAACAGCCACTTTTGAAATTATTTCGTTTTTCTTTCTATGAGTAATACTTCATGCAAATGCTGGTATTGCAGAAATTCTGTGATCACTCCATTCACTGATATTTAACTTCCAACATTCTCTCACCAGCCACTTCAGTCTCTCCAGAAGACAGGCCATCTTCTGGTGGAGACAGGAAGAAGTGGGAGGCAGGGGAGGCAGGAGTTCCACTCGTCCTCTCTGTAGCCCAACAAACTCTAGAGGAGACATGCATCACAACCATTGGTGAGTTGTCCTCTCTCTGGGTGACCTGCACATCTTGAAAATAAAAACAGTGGACACCTAGAAAATGTGAGTCTCTTCTCTTTCTGTGTATGTATGTGTAATGTCTCAGAGCAAACAGCGGGTGAAGTTATACAGATGGGTGTGCTACATGAAGAACCTCAGAGGAAGGTGTGGGGAGTGAGTCCAGACTCTCAGGTACTGAGAGTCCTTCAGGAGGCAGAGCTTCAGCCCCTCACACAGCAGCTGGAGAACGTCACCATCTCTGAGACTCTCTCTGAGTTTCCCAGTCCCGGTTAGTCTTCACTCCCTCTTCATGTTCTTACAAACCACATCAGGCTGAGCCTTGATTTTGTGCTGTACATTGAAAAAGCAGTATAAGCCTGTTGGATCCTCTCTTCATTTGGCTAAAGAGGCAGTTTCCTTTCAATGTAAATTCTGTTAGTCAAACCCAAGATTTCAATTGAAAGGTCACCTACAAATGGCAAAGTGTTCTACTGTATGTAGTACATATGTCTGAAACTAGGCAATGGACATGAAGGACTTCTTCACTCTTGAACCAGCAGCATATTCACTCACCGATGATCCCTTACTCTTCACAGATAAGCCGTATCAGGCAGCAGCACCTGAGATTGTACGGACACCAAAAGAAGTGTTGACTCCTAAGCCAACACCATCTGCTCAGAGCCCTGAGGTTCAGAGAGAGAGTGCAGCTCCAACAGAGGCTTCATATCAGGAAATGTCTGTGGCCGGCACAATAGAAAAACCGACACTGCCACCCAACCTTACTGAGGCTCAGGGTTAGTATGTCAGTCAATCTGATATCGATCAGATATTCCATCTCCTCATTTCAGAGTATATTTTCAGTGTAATGCACTCCTATCTGGCCTGAATTCTTTCACTTTCCAGCAGACATAGAGTCAGTGGTTTTGGAAGACACACCTAAACAAGCCTCACATCCCCCAGCTGGTGTGCAGCAGGCATGGGAGAAGGAAGCCCAACAGCCACTGTGAGTGTTCATCTTTATTATTATTTTATCACACCAAAAACATGGCTCTTTCACACCTGAATGAAAATCCAGTCATTGTTTACTCACTCCAATATCAATTAGTGTAAGATAAATTGTATTTCACTTACAGACCACCAGAGGGCATTAAAAGACCAACATGCACCAAGGAGGGTGAGAAGAGTGCAGAGAAACCAACAGAGTCTTCCGGTGAGATGAATGTTCAGTGAATCAATTCTCCATTTTTCAGCCTGATTATTATCTTAATTAAATCTGCCCCTTCCCTCCCTCTTCCCAGGTTTAGCACAGTATGAGGAGCCCCTGTTTATGAAGTTGTGTTCCCCGGCCCACCGACGCACTGCTGCCCTTGCAATCCTCTCAGCCCAGTCCTCTGTGGATGAATCATCCTCCTCTCTGGCCTCCCGCTCACGCTCCGTCTCACCTCTGCGCTCCAAACCCCACAACTCCCTCCTCATTGGTCTCTCTACGGGCATGTTTGACGCCAACAACCCCAAGGTGATCACAGGCCGAACAGTACACATTTTATTTTGCTGTCTGGTAATTACCTTGTTAATGATGAGAGGGATAATGGTAATTACCTAAGTGTCATGTGACAGTATGGGATCCTTGACTGTGTTAAATATAACAGTGATCAGGTGAGCGGCTGATGCAGGGGTGGAGGAAGTTCTCACTTGTTCTTGTTCTGGTGTGATGTCAGGGCTTGTGTGGTATTTTTAGGTAGGATTTCAGTCTTCTTTATTAATGGGGTGGTCTGGAATGGAGCCAGCACCATTAATCACATAGTCTGAACCTGCAGTGGGTCTGATAGGATAGAAAGAGCATCCATCAACCTATATCTTTCATAACCTTCATCAGGGGTGTTGAGATCTGCAGAACCCAGCTCAACATTTTTTATAGCCACACAAAGAGCCACACAGAATGTGAATGTGGTAGGTTTTGTCTGTGTGCTTTTTTTAGGTTTTGGTTGTTCTTTGCTTTTTCTAAGAGTTACTTACTTTTTCTCCATTTCTTATGCATCACAATACCAGATATACCATCACCCTTCACCATCACCTGTCACTTCATTTTCAGTGTTCAGCCCATCAAAATATATCGCTGTATTCGCTTTGTGCTGACAGATGCTGCGGACCTGCTCTCTGCCAGACCTCAGTCGTCTCTTCAGTACTCAGCAGGATCCTGCAGTGACTGGTGACGCTACCGTTGCCCCAGACAACAATCTGGAAATCGAGGACCTGGATGAGGCAGCTAAAGATGACGACCAGTCAGAGACTGAAGAGTAAGACAAACGGACACAAGTGAAATCTCAAAAACAAAGACATTCTCCCTATGATTTAATCAAACCATAAATAATTACACACTGATGGCTATATGTTCAGGGTTGTACGGTGTACAACGGTACTTTGTTGGTAAAATATCAGGTACTTTTAAATATATTGTTGCTGTCTTAAGATGGCAGATAATTTAATAGTGTTGGATATTTGGTCTCACTCTCATTCTCAGAGTTACATCATAAAATGGTCCAGCTCTCCATCAGTACAGTCGGCTAATGACATACTGTATGTGATAAGAATATACTCTGTTCCTTAGTGCATATGAGGATGAAGACCTGCGAGACATCAGGGCCTCCATGGAGAGACTGCTGCAAGAAGAGGGTGACCTAATGAGGAGCCCTCCAGAAGTCGGAGCAGGGGACTTCAATGGAAACCCTCCAGAGAGCGAAGACCAAGAGTTTTTTGACAGGATAGTGGCTGAGATCGATCAGGACAGCAATCAGATGGCTGTAGATGATGATGAGGATGATGATGATGAAGAAGAGGAAGATGAGGAGGAAGAAGGCGAGGAAGAGGAGGAGGACGACGAAGACGAGGATGAGGAATGCTCCAATGGGAGTCCTGGAGATGAGGAGGCAGGGGAGTTGCTAACCAACGGCGTGGGAGAAGAGAATCACAGTAATAACAGCCAGCTCAATGAAGAATGGCATTCAGGTAGGAGGAATGCAAGCGAAAAAAATAAAAGCTTCAACAATAATATGAATGCAGTCATTATTCATTGATTTAATACAGTTAAAGAGAAAACACCAGTTGTATTTTTGCTTACATTTGCTGCTAAAACATTGTTTTAGAGGAAGCTCACAAACTACTTAGCTTGTAGGAAAACATCTTGAATGAATATTTTATGTCAGATGATTCATGCCTTTAATAAGTGATCATGTAAAAAAAAATAGGTCACTTTTACCATCTAAGCATCTCAAGAGTGATCTAGACCCAGAGTGTAACAGTATTATGAGCACTGATAAATCCTGCTGCTCTGTAGATGGGAGTGGGGAGGACCAGGGCGGAGAGGCTGAGCATCATGACAGCATCTTCAGTCGGCTTGAGGAGCTTCGCTTCAACCTGGAGCAGCAGATGGGCTTTGAGAAATTTATTGAAGCCTACAACAAGATTAAGGTTGTAAATGTCTGTTATTTCTCTCTAAATCCTGACGGTGTCTGTGCAACCTCACAGTTAGTTTTAGAACATTACTTATAACAGATGTCTTGTTGTTTTGTTGCTCAGGCTATACATGAAGATGAAGATGAGAATATTGACCTGGGCTCCAGTTTAGTCTTCAGCATTTTGGGAACTGAGCACCAGCATCTCTATCCCAACATCCTTCATCTAGTGATGGCAGATGGTGCATACCAAGAAGGTTAGAAGCGGTAGCTAACTGTATATACATGTGTCTTTTCTATTGTTTCTATCGAGTGACAAGAAGCTTTTCTATTTTTCTGTTTGATTTGAATCACTCTATAACAACTGGTTAGGGTTTTTTGTCACAGCAGCTGCGTTGAATTGTCTTCAGTGGTTTTCCCCAAAACACAAAGCTGTCTCAGAGTACAATGAGTGTTTTAATCTAATCTCTAAAATCCTGTCGTCCTTTCTCACATTGCTGCAGTTTCACCCAGTCGTGAAGGGACTAAACAAATGTGAGACACACCCTTGACACCGTCTAACTGCTTTGTCTTGCTCTATGCTGAGAAAGTTGTCAAACTTAAAGCTTTGAGTTTGATGAGTTCCCGTCAGGATGCGAGCATCTTCAGATACAATTTCTCACTCAACATCTCTATTTGATAATTATTCTCTATTTTTACAGTCCTCAGTAGAGGAAGTGGATGGAGGATGCCAATGTCAGATATCTCGCTTGAGATCTGTGAAAGATGCATCTTATGGCTCACATCCATATAGCAATAACACTGGGTATATTTTGAAATATAATTGAGGCAGCTATCCGGGAACAAACTCATGTACTGTGGTAATTTTGTGTAGTCTGTTTGTTACAGTCACACTTATCCATCACACCAAAGCCTCATGTTTCAGACGACACAGCTCTGGGTTTTAGGTCAATTCTGATGCCTGCTGTTCCCATTAAATGTCTGGTTCCTTTCATTGATTTGCCAAACCTTTAGCTGAGCTAGTCTACCCAATGCCCTCTGCCTCTCTAATGAATTATCTGTCTCAACATGGTTTTCATTCTCCTCGCTCTCTCTTGTAGATAATGATGAATAATGTGTTCTGCAATGGAGCTGCTGGCAGCTATGACAATCTGCTAGCTATCTGATGTCTTCCCATGACGCACATCATCGGCAGAAGGATCTATGCATGAAGTGTCGGCAGCCATGCATCTAACAGTGTTTCAGGCACACTTGCATGATGAATAACTAGTACACTACACTCAAGGCTGTATTTCATACCTTGACTATCAGCACCTGACACTCTTTTCTAATCAGTGTTCATTCAAAAGTGCTTTATCACATACATGTTCTTGTTAACCAAAGTTAACTTCAAGGTTCTGTCAAATGCTCTAGAAAGTCTGTGTCCGTAAATAAATGACACAAATGATATTGTCACACCGATTAATAGTATAAACTCTATTATGTCTCGGTTTGTTGTTGGTTTCAGTCAGACTCCACAGTGGCATTTTATTTTGGCAGGCAAAGATCTGGTCTCCTCAGGTGCTCTCTCTTTCTAACTGTCACACACTCAGCCATAGCTTCAAAACAAATGTACCATGATTTACTCAGAACCAGTTGAACCTCCTTTTCTTAAAACTCTTTTCACCAAACTCCGAAGTTAAATGTTATCTAATACGTTTTTCCACATTTCTTACTGTTTCAGTTAACCCAGATTAATTCAAAGATTACTGTGAGACTGTTGTATGTTGCCAAGGAATTGTAGCAAGACTGTTGGTGTGATATAGTGAGCGAGGTCAGATGTATGTTCAGTGCAGAGAGTTGTACTGATGATATAAGCAATGGTACAGATATTAACAATAATTCATATATGGTTATAAATTAAATATTGTGAATCTTTATATGAAGTAATAAAAATGTTTTTGAGAACCTGAGGACTTACATTTCCCATTTCTTTCATGGCGTGGGCATATCAGTGTTCACAATTTAGCTGTCTTACATTATAAAGGGATTTTTTTTTAAAGGAAGAATCTTCTTTTAAAAATGTGCTTCTCAAGGTTTAAAAGAAAATCATTCTGCTTTTCACAGGTCATCAGATTGCAGTGCCACTGGTGAGCACACAAGACTATTTTCATCCACAGCCCCTCAACAGACCACTCAGAGATTTATTTGTAGATGCAGTCCCTGTGGAATAATATAACATGAGCCTCCAGTGTTCTAACACCACAGCACATCTGATTTAGTGTGACAGGACAGGTGGGTGTGTTCCCCTCTGAGCTGGAGCATAACCAAGTAATTGACTCTAGCATCCTTCCAATATGAATAAACAAGCCAATTTGATAATGGGGCTTTGCAGCCTTTCATGACTTTAATGCTGTGGTACTTAAGAGAGTTGTAATTATATCATTTTATTCTACAAACGTCCAGAACTGTCATTACTCAATTGAAAGCATTTGATCAGTTTGTAAATAATTTCCCAAATATATGGCCATGGTGTATCATTCAAAGTTTCTTTTTATTTTGTCATTTTGGAGTAATTTTAATAACAACTTTTAGACAGTGATGCTGGAGTTGGAGATAATGAGGAGCGATGGGTACAGTAGCCATGCTTAAAGCTGAAAATAGGGGTAAGAATCTTCATGTCTCTATGAGTTGTTACGCTCCCAATGACCAATTTAATCTTGCCACTGTGTCTTAATGGATGACACTGACTCATTTCTGGCACAGAGCTTGGCATAAAACTGCCATTATTTAAATGAATGTAAATGCATTTTGGTATCTCTCCCAGAGTCATTCCATAATTCAATTCAAATGTAAAAGCCCAGCATGCATTTCAAGTTGAGGTTGCACATTATGTGTCAAATTGAATATGCAAATGCAAAGTCAATTTCACTCTTCAATTGCATCTTGCACGTCAGGGTTCTCATATCAGATTACATTTCAAATATATGTCAAATAAGAAGCTTTAGAATTTTTTTATATTATTTATAACTCTTATTATCTATAACTATTCATAATAGCTTTTAATTTAACTGAAATATTCAGTTGCAGAAACTGATTTGAATTTTGATGTTATAAACTAACAAACACATATGGGTTTGGGCCAGTTCTGGTTTTCCCTGCTATCCACTCTAATTTTATTCAGGCTATTAGTCAAGGGCTTAAGGCCGTTATAAGCTACGCACAACAATGCTGTGCATGCAGTATTTATGCTGCATGGTGGCGTTATGTTTGTTTGTTGTTCCATTTCAAATTTTGTAATTCTGTTCTATGTCCTGCTGTGTGACTTTTATTATGCATGGGTGGGCGTTTTATCTAAGCAGTGATTTGCATTTCACTTGTTAAGAGGCACATACAGTACATGAAGGTAGGCAACTGTCTAAACTGTCTCTACAAACACCATGATAAGAGCATGAGAGGTTCTGACAAAATGCTTATGGCTTTCTTTGAAGTATTTGATAAGGAAAGCGCATCACCGACTCACTGAGAGATTTGTTTTTGAATTACCAAAATATATCGACATGATTCTTGGGGCTACAGCGGTTTAGTAGTTAAACACAAAGGAAAGACCTAAACAGAGGTAAGCTTAATTTCATCTTTTTAAAACAGAATGTGACAGATCTCTTCAGTTCTTTGTCCATGAATTCTGTTAAATATGATACACTGTACTAAAATTAGACCGGGCTATGAGGGAAAACAAAAAGACAGATCAGAACATGACCTATGCTACAGTCTAATACGCTCCCACACAGTTTCTCTGTTTGACATTATACTGAGGATGAAATGAATTCAATTCTTGGTTTTGAATTTTTCCATAAGGTCTGTGTTTGGCTTGATCCCAGCTCTCACAAGGAAAAATCACCCCACAGAGAAATATATGCACTCAGCCGTTATCAGGCAGCATTCATTGACATTCAGCTATGGTCCCTAATCTAATTTAAAAGCCGGTTGCCTCAGGCTGACTTAGTAAGTTTGAAAGCCTTATCAAAGTAATACAAATGGAGATTACTGGATGTGAGTGTCCTGATCTTAATAGCACATTAAGCCTGTGAGATTTTTTGGTTTGTTTTCTAATTAAGACATCATTGTTTTAAAGAGTGACTAATGTAGTATTGTCAACTAGTGAACCATACTGTAAATGATAGTTCTTTAATCTGCACTTTGCTTTTTAAATAAGGTCTTCCAGTTTGGTATTTGCTTTGTTTCCATACTTCACCTTGAATGTCTAGTTATAGTTGTGTGCGGTACAAGAGAGGACAATATTTCTGTCAAGGTTCATCCCTTCATGGAAATTGGGACATATGTCTTGTCATGTCCTCTCCTGCTTTTCCTCGTCCCCATTTATAGGCAGTAACACAGCTGTCACCTACATCATACAAGGGTGTGTGAGTGTGTGTGTGTGTGTGTGTGAGCTGTGATCTTGTTCTTGCCCTCAGGTGCAGTCATTACTTAATCATTGCCTTTCAAAGTCTACAAATCATTCCTGTTGCTTCTCTGGATAACATTGGACAACATCTGCTGAAGCCTTATGCACAAAACAACACTGGATATGTGCAGAAATTGAGTGTGTTGTAATACATAGGGGTCAAGCAGCAAAAAGGAGGGCAGGGGCTATTGTCTCAGTCGAGGTGGAGGGGCGGAGCGCTGCCTCCTCGCAGTGAGGAAATATGACCTGAGGGCTCCTGCCAGCTCCCATGGGATCACATGTGACAGAAGAGAGCCACCTCCATATAAATCTCTGTCTTTATTGCTCTTTTCTTCTTCTCCTTCATCTCTCCCTCTTGCTCAATATGCAGTGTCCTCTGAATGAGATAAAAATAAATCACATGTTTTTTTTGGTCGGGCTGTGTTGCACTTGCTTTCCTCTCAAGTACTTATGTGCTTGTGCCTTTGCTGTGAATGTTGTGAGGAACCAAAAGTCTATTCCACATGTATTTTTTGTAATAAAAAGCAGCGCCTTGGGAACAGTGCTCTCCCTCTCCCTTTGGGCTTGTTGTCTATTTTTATATCAGCCAATGACAGATCCATCAGTTTGCTTTTGCCTCAAGAATAGATACAGGATACTATAATCCAGAGCAGGGTACTTGTCTGTAGCAATTTATACTAGGCTAAGATATTTTTTGCTGTGTAAAGATCACAATAAACAGACAAGGCATTTTTTTTTCTTAAAGCACAGTTTATTTATAGCTGCCACAGTAACATGGAATTTCGTCAAGCAGGACTGAAACTGCTATAGAATCAACATCCTGTGCGTGTGATCCGTCATTAGTATGTTGACCAAAAACCAAAAAGTAACTCTATATTGTTGCTGAGATGGAAAACCTGCTTCATTTCACGAGAAAATACTGAAAATATGGCCACCAGATGTCCCTATTCACTCTCCAGCACCCACTTAGCTATAGTGTGCTGCAAACATAAGAGTAAGAGTCTACCTTGGAGGGTAAAAAGATCACCTCTTGGTATCTGTTATGTCTACACCACAGAGCAGTTCGTCGTGGGGAGGTTAGGAAAGAGTGACTGAATACGTAATACTGCCGACATGCAACAGGAAAAAAAAAAGCATATTTTGGTGATAATTTGAGTAGCAATGCAAATAAACTAAAGTACCAGGTGTGCTGGTTTTCAGTTAACTGTACAGCATGTCCATAGAGGTGGCCAAAGAATGAAATGAAAAGAGTTATTTTCCACTGTGTCTGGGAAAAGATGCTGCTTTTCGACACATCATTCACTATATATCATTAAGAGATTCAGTTCACGCCCTTTTGACGCAGCCTTATGGTGCTCCTCGGAAATTTCAGCTTCCCAGTGTGGTAGTCCTCCGTGCTCGGTGCAATTTGGCTTTCGAGTATTTTTGGTTGGAAATATGATATCTAAATTAGCATACTGACATGAAGTATTTTTTTGTAGTAGCTGATACCGTCCATTACAAAGAAATGTTTGTGAGCAAAACAACTTTGTATTTCCAAAGAGTTTAGGTAATTTGTTGTTTCGTTCATATGCAGTCATCCCCTATAACTTACCACTTTCCCGACAGCACTGGAAGCCCACATGCCCCCTCCCCCTCTCTGCTTGTTTCCAGCAACACAGTCCAGCAGAACAGAAGTAGCGTACTAGCATGGCGCTCGGTGCAGTTGGAGTTCCGTTGTCTCGTCTGTGTCCTTTTCATGTTTTTCATGTAGCTTTTACTTAAGTATCTGACAGAGGTATGTTTACAGTGTACATTGTATGCGTGTAAAGAAAAACTGTAGTTGTTGGATAGTCCAGATAAGTGGCTGGTAGATATCAGGTAGCTTGCTAACTAGTGACGTTAGCAGGAGGCAAAAATTGGGAGATACGGGGCAACAAGAGGAGGAGTCCTGTTTTGGAAGAGGTAAGCTGAATTGCATATAGTGGGAGAATTATTTTTTAAGTGTTAAAAATAAATTGTTTTCTGTCCGAGAAGTTGTAGAAGATTTTTTTCCAAGTACGATTCATGTAAAAACTTAGTTTTAATTGTTAGTTTTGTATAAGCTTACAACATTAAAGTAGCCGACTTGTTAGCGACCGATCGTTGCTAGCAAACTTACTTTAATATGCACACTTGTAGTTTTAATTTCACGCGTGTCCGGGAAAACATTGCTGCGCTGCGTATTAATGTCATTGAAAACTCACAAAACTACCAGTACACGTTTTTCATGCTGTGAAGTGTTATGTAATATTGACATTTTTTCCCGGAGTAACGTTACACTACTGTCGTCTATGTCTGAAACATTTGAATTTTATCAGTTAAACGCCGCCTTCTGGTGTCAGCATTTACAAGGTTGGTTACAACAGGCTGATTTTGTTATTCAGTTTTTTGTTATTCACCAAGTAAAGTGCATGTACCACCCTCTTCGTACATTTCGCTGTATGTTTTCGCTCTTGAAAGACAAATCACAGTCTTTCACTCATGTACCGCTGCTGTAGCTTTCTCTTTTCTCTCGCGCTCATGTTGACATGTTGCAAGAGTTCCGGAGTCCAAAGATCCAAGATCACAGTTATCAGGTGTAGTTATCCACTCTGGATTAAGTGAGATTAACTTGGACTTCAGTCCTTTATGCGGTAATTTAATGGCAGACAATAGGGCGGTAGTCGGGTGTTTTACAAATGCTGTCACCGCATCATTTTGCTACAGCATTAAACATGAATGTGTCAGTTTTTCTGTTTGACGACTGAAATGTAACATTTCTTAGACTCAGCAAGTGAAGCTCAGTTTCAGTCATATGTAGGGTCTGTTGTATTGCATACCATGACCTATTTGCTCTGTGTACAGTTAATTAATATGCATGTCTTGACCCTCTTTTGTAGCTGATGCAGATGCCATGGCCACAGCCGAGGTATGGGAGTGACGTGACAGCACTTGTCCTGCTTCCAAACAAAAACCTGATCAGCATCATGTTTTTCTGCTGAAGTTGAGGCAGAACGCACAGAGAATGGACGAGTCAGTATTGTTGGATTTGCTTGAGTGCCCTGTTTGTCTGGAGCGGTTGGATGCTTCGGCAAAGGTTCTTCCATGTCAGCACACCTTCTGCCGCCGGTGCCTCCAAGGCATCCTAGGCTCACGTGGAGAGCTGCGCTGCCCAGAGTGCCGGACGTTGGTGGAGTGTGCCGTGGATGAACTCCCCAGCAACATCCTCCTTGTGCGCCTCTTGGATGGCATCAAGCAGAGGCCTCGAAGGGCTGGCCCTGGGGCTGGAGTCTGCACAAATGGGACGTCTGGAGCCGTGGCCAGGGCACACAGCAGTGGAACCAGGGACCAGGTCACCCCAGGAGCACAACCCCAGCGAGCTCAGGCAAAGAGCACCCTTGTCCGGGTTAGTATAATCACAGTGACTAAACATGGATCATTGAGCATGAATCTGCATTTCCCATTGTTAGGGTCAAGCTGAAACAAAACAGAGAAAATCTGTCTGGATTAAAAGCAGCATGTTGCATTACTGGGTCTCTAATCTTTGCTGTGGATTAACTGTTATCATGGTGATCCAAAAGCCAGCCAGTTGACAAGGAGCCCAACATTACTAATGGCAGTGATTGAGAGCAGTTAATAGTTGAGCCAACAAATGATTCTGCATTCTGCGCAGACTGCAGATGGGCTTTTTCCCGTAAGAAGGGCTCGTAGTTCTTTCTTAGCTGCTGACAAGGCTGTATGCCAAAGTCTTTCTTGCACTTGTGATCCTGCTGTAGCGTTGCCTGTGAATGTACGTGAGAAGCACAGGGTGGGACCACAGGGTGGTTGTTTTATCTACAGTACTGAGAGGAGTAGTAAAGTATAGTTTGAGAAGCAGGAGAGAATTGTGAAATGCTAAGAGTCTGTTTTTCAGCAGTGTTATGTATACAGATGAGATAGAGTGATGAGCTTTTAAGCACAGGGAAATGAGAAAATAACACTTAAGATTGCTTTTTCTCTAAGCCTCTGCAAGTCCAAGGACTCTTGTTGATATTAACACATCAATATTTTTGTCCATAACGTTTATATGGAAACACTTGCAAGATAAAAAGCAGGTGCTGAAGCCAGCAGATTTCATCGGCGTGTCTTGCTTGGTGCTGTTGTAATGTCATTTATTGAACCTTCTTTAACAAAATCAGAATTCTATCCACTTCTCTATGAGAAAATCAATGCCCAATACATTACTGCCTCTGTGTTTTAGTCATAAAACTCAAAGTCACAGTTATTGTGAATGTGCTATTTTCTCCATTTCCATTTGGTATAGAAACATAATAGAGCATACACCAGAAAAACATAACATGTTATCATTAGTAAAATAATCAAGTAAATTATATTGACTTTACACCAGAATAGTCTGCAGTAAATATACTCACATCACACTTGAGATAGTATTTGTAAAGACATTGCTTTAATATTGCTTCTTGTTTAAAAACCCAATCCCTAAAAATTTGAGCAAGCAAAAAAAATGCAGAATACCCACGGGCCCCTCTCTGAGCATTTCTGGTTTCCACGTAGGGAGGATAGGGTAGATGAAAAGGTCAAGCTCCTGTGTAGAATCATTGGAATGTCAAAGCACTGATAGTGTATCTGCCTAGCCATGCAGGTACGAAGATCAGAGCCCTTGCTGTAAATCGCTACTGGGGGACCCGCCTCATTTGCCATTCTATCACTTCAGAGGACTCATGCTCATTTCAAAGCTGCTTTGTGCGTTGTGGAATTTCCCTCGATTCTGAGAAGCCTGCTTGTTGGCAATAAAAGGTGGACACTTGAGACTACCATATTATTTCACTGCTCTAATGTTTGTAAGATTGACAGTTGATTACAGTTCCTCAGTGCAGACATGGAGGGTACAATGCTCCGGCATGCTCACACTATATGAAAGTGGCGTGTGACAGTGTGTGTAACTGTGAAGAGCATTCAAAAGCTGTTTCCTATTTTCCTCGCATTTCCAGCTATTTTGTAGCATGTCATGTTACTGACTAATAGCATCTCTCAAGTCTGTTCTGCCGTCCCAAGGCATTCTGCTGATGACAGAGAACAAGAAAAGACATGGTTGTGCAGGTGTAACATTTTCAGAACATAAAAGGCAGAGATCAAAGCTGTTGCTGATTGCCCAGCCTGATCTCTGGCCAATACTCTGTAGGGACTGAGCGCTTCACTGCCCCTGGGTGACACCCTCAGTCCCACTTCTTTATTGTTAGTCGTCTGTCCCCTGATTTTTTGGGGGGCTATCTCAAGGCTGGAAGCAGCTCCTCTGGTGCCGTGCCCCTGTTCAAGCAGAGCTCCACCTCCAATTCTTATATGGCCCAGAGAATGGCTGGGAGGGGAGAGCGGAGGGGACTGCCTGACAGATGCACAACAGGGTTTTGTTTCGGCTCCCCTCTGATCTTACTGACTGACCTACACTGGCCAGGAGAGATTGTGTGTGTGTGTGTGTGTGTGTGGTGTGTGTGTGGTGTGTGTGTGTGTGTGTGTGTGGTAGGCTACCAGTAACAGAAGCTGATGAGTGTTAAGTGAAGGCGTCGGGACCAAAAGGGACAAATGTTTAGTGAGTAACCTCGCACAGTCAGCTATCTGCCCCTCCTCTTCCCATCTCCAGGGTTGCAGCAGTTGTTTGACACTCTGCCCTGGCATTTCTTTGATGAGGGGAATGAAAAGGGCTCGTCTTGAATGTAGCGCTGTGGTTGTCTGGCCCTTCACAGTCAGGTTGATGACTCACCTCCATGGTTCTCCGTTACATGGATGTTTTGTCTTCCTCTCGCCCTTGTTGACTCATATGACACAGTATTTTGTTCGCTCAGATTGAGAACAGATAGCTCAGTGGTATTTCTGCGTGAGAGTGGGTAAAGCCATTGGAGCTGTCTGGAAGTCAAAGGTCAGGGTTCAGGAGTCATGTCAGTCAGGGGTCGGAGCCAAAGAGGGAGAGGGGAAGAGGAATTAGAGAGAGATCTCTGTGGATGTCTTCAGTTATCATTACAGTCCCCAGTAGAGTTGAGCCTGTACTCCCACAGACTAAAATAGAGCTTCTTTTATGATCATTTCTGCCTTTGTCATAAAAGCCTTAGCATTAGTTTTTAATGGTGTTGTACATTAGCCACAGTTGAGGGTGTAGGTTACATTTAGAGCTCTAATATGTTCAATAATGCTTATTTGATAAGGCTTTGATTAACAATAAAAAACTTCACTCAACTACCTCCTGAATGTGAGCACGTTGGTACATGTATGTGTGTCTGTCTCTCTGTGTGTTTAGTTGATGGGAAATGAGACACTATTCGTTCCTTAAAAGCTCTTGGGGTTGTAATTAGGTCATTGTCTTATCTTTGGTAATGAGTGCTTTATACAAGGAAAGTTTTTTTCCTTTATAGGCCTCTCATGTTTGATAGCTCCTTCTATCTGCTGTTATTTCTCATCATCTTCAAACCCATTGAAATGATTCTAAGCAAACTGGGAGAAAACACAGCCTTTAATCTGGTATTATTTGCTACTGATTGAAGGAAGTTGTCTCATGTCTTGTTGGCCACAAGACATTGCAAAGTTTCTTATTCCGCGGTTATTTTTAAATATAAAGTTGCAGTGTGTTTTATCCTGTCATTTGTAGTTGATTTATTTCTTTAGAGAAAAAGAATGTTGTTTATGGCTTCCTTATGTAGAGGTATCTCATTAAAATTCCTGTGCACCTCCCTCGTCTGAGGTCGATGAGTCACACTGGCCCTCTTTGATGACATCATATTGTTGTTGAAGCCTTTCCTCTTGGCCGGCTGGCTGACCTCTGCCTGCGCGACAGAACCCCATCATTACACCCTCACACTGCCCACATACTGGCAAACTCATACTTACTGCTTTCCACTGGGAATTTTTCAAGAGGGCTTTGGTCTGTTCATTCCTGCTCTCTCAACATGCTCACACTTTTCTCCTGCCTCCTCTGTATTTCCCACGGAGGTCTACCAGTAGTCGTGACCCTCTGGACAGTGCATTACAGTGCCTGTAATTTTCGTTTATGAGACACTGACACAAGCTGTATTTTTTTCCCATATTTCTGCCATGTACCTCCTCCCTCCTCACTGTCTAAATCCAGACTGGAGCCTGTTAAAGGTCTAATGAGATTAGAGTTTATTAGACACTGAGTCGGCATTGCTCCCCGTTCTCCTCTTACTGCTGACTGCTGACTCTCATTCTGAGAAAACAAAACACTTGTTATTTCATGCAGCCACCTGTGTCTAGGTCTCTGGTTGCCACTATGTATTTTTACACACTTAGCTAATATACCTTAGGTCAGTTTGCTTCTTGTTGACAAGCACAGTTTTTCAGCGCCAGATTGTAAATCATTTTTTTAAACTAGTGCATTGCTTGTTCAAAATATCCCTGTCAGTAAGAAGTAAGGCTGACTGCTTTGCCTGCCTTAATACCAAGAAATCCTTTCTGCTGCAGTGTGTGTGGTCAGTCTGTATTGTTTGTTACTGCTGGAGTTGGCTGCTCTGCTCCACTTCGTTAGTGTCTGTGTGACAGTGAAGAAAGTTCTGCCGTTCTTAATTTTTTTTTTAACCTTCTCTTGCCATGTTTTGGGTCTAAATAAATGATAGGGACAAAAATATTTGTAGTCAGTGCAGTATGAGCAAGAAACCTGCTGCAGTGTTATCCAGTCAACAATTGTCCATGTTGAGCTTTTATGTGTACATTTTTGCCACTGACAGGCTCAGAGTATTATTACAAGTGTCTGACAACATTATGGATAGGACTTGCTATAGAGATAGACCTTTTTATTAAGGAGTAAGGCCCTTTTTGTTTAACCTCAAACATTGATAGGTATTGCTATCAGACTATTGACAAAAACAGAACACAGGAGTTGCTGGAATACCGCAGTTTCAATCACTGTGGTACTTTATGTGAAGGATAGGTAATAATACTTCTTTTGCCACTGAAAGTCACACAAACAAACTAACCAATTGAGCAACGTCTGTGTTTTCTAAGTTAAAGAAACTGTTTTTGTCAGTGAAGTGTGATTGCGATATATGGCAATGTTTCTGGTAAACATTTCTAAACAAAAAGGATCTTACTCTTTAATGATATGGTCTATTTCTACAGGCTATCCTTAATGTTGTCAGGTATTCAAAATAACAACCTGAGCCTGCCAGTGACAAAAACAAGCACTTTAGTGAACATACTGTGACATGGACAACTGCCCAGTTAGAATTATATCGCAGCAGCTGTTTGCAGTTGGGACATGTTCAATAATTTACATCCAAAAACATAGGATAATAAGACCCAGGTTAGTTATCCTTAAGACCGTGTGCTGCACCGCCTTCATAGTGTAGTTCTGCCTTTTTCTTAATGTCAAAAAACATTTAGAAAAACAGTATTTGAAACTTTATTGGGAACTACTCATCCAAAAAACTTCACAGTCAACACTGCACGTCCCTGAGTCCTCAGCAATACAGTGAGTAGTTGTTGAGAAAATCAAAATACAGCCACACAGACAGATTCCTCCATTCGTAGTTGGGTGCATGGTTTCTGACTGTGTTGTTAACCAGAGTATGTAGAGTAGAGCCTATCCCATCATGCACTGGGCAAGAGAGGAGCTACCTGGATGGATTGGCAGTCTATTGCACTGCTGACATACATAGACAAGGACATACATCATCACTTTCACAGCTATTTGCAATTCTCACAGTTCTGACCATGTTTTGGAAAACACACAGTGAGTGAGCAAGTGGTCTGTTATGCTGTGGGAAATTATTGTCCTCCACATATGGGTTTACATAATTCCTAAGGAGAAGTTCAAAAGACCTAATCATGTGCTTAAGATGCAGCCGTGGCCACCTCATTGCTGGGTAACACTGCTCCCCTGACGAAGGGTGTGAGCCTGTCTTTGTCTTTCTGGGCTTTCAAGATTTTCCAGACACATAGAGGGAAGAGTCGTCTTGTTTTGTTCAGTCTCCTTTTAACCTCTTTTCCCCTGACAGAGTAGGATGTTTTGTGTTTGTGTGTATGTGTGTAGTTGCAGGTCACTGTTTCTCCTCTAAACACTGGGCTTGTCTAGTCTTGCTCCACTAAACATTCTTTACAGATCAACACATATTTATGTTTACTTTCTGACTGCTGTTTGCTGTTAGACAGTCAATGTTGGTCAGTGACTCACAGATAAATGTGTTGATTTTAAAATTTGGTAGAGGTCTGTGTGTGTAGTATGTGTAAATGAGGTCTATACTTCTGTTGTTATTCATGCATGCAGTGACAGGCCTCTGCATCTGAGAGCCCCAGGCCAGACTCAGCTGTAGCAGTTGTATCTTGTTGCAAGACATTGTTTCATATTCATAAAAAGCGTTAGCCATCTGGCCATCATTTTCAGGACAGTTTGGTATGTCTAGATATATATGATAACTTGTGATTAAATTTAACCTTATTGTGTAGGTTTTCTTGATGAAGATTTTTTTTAACATTTGTTGTTATTTCAAGTGGTAACACAAAATTCTGGGTGGTCCACCAACAGAAAATGCCACATTTGCCAAAGGCCCCACACCCTCCTGCCTCTCAGTCCATATCTCATCTCCTGCCGAGCCTGTCAGCATGACAATAGTAAGGGAAGCAGCCATGACCTTCTTCACCACATTGCTATCACACCTGTGGGGGCCAGCGAAAGCCTTTCTTTAAAGCTTGTTTTATGTGTGTGGTCCTGTGGTCAAGCTCCTTGGGAAAAATGTTTTGTAGGCCAACTCTTATTGTTGTTGTACAGACCATTTTGAATATACTCATTCAATTCAATTCAGTTTATACCAGCAATATGAAATTATGTCATATTGCTGGTAATCTCTTGGCATTGGTGTTAGTACGGACACCAAATTGTTTTTTTTTTTTAAAGTGTTTTCTGTGGAATTTATTCTTTTGACTGTTTTGTCAGCTGTTTGACAACATGTGTCCCATTGTATTCCTCCCTTATTCCCATGATGCCTCTAATACCTGCCTGGCCTTAACCAGAGCAGTTTGACCTCTCACCCTGTGTTTTGATTGGTGGGACAGGGTTGGTCATCTATGGGCCGTTTGACTGCTGGCATGTTAAGTGTTCAGTTCCCATCCCTAAGGCAGAATAATGATTTGCTGGGAGTTTCATTTTCAGTTGTTTGACCTCTGACCCAAGAACTAGTGCTGCCTCTGGCTCACCTTGCTGCTACGTGAGGGGTGTGTGGTCACAGATCTTCTCCAGAGATGGAGAAAAAAACGATTATATCAAATATTTTGAACATTTCCTTCAGATTTCTGGTCTTTCTTCTGTAAGCCACTTGAATTTGCTGTTCTGCTATGTGCTGAAAAGTTTCCTGTTTTTCTTTGAGGCCCAGAGGTGCAGTTAATCTGCCTTTGTCCCCCAAATGACATCTTTGTCCAAGCTGTTAGAAGGCACCGGGTATCTGGTACTGATTGCAAAGAAATAAGTGTTGTGTTAATTTGAATCAATTATATTTTTGGGGTTTAGGGTTTGTTTGTTTTTTGTTTTTGTTTTTTTGTATATCTGCTGTAACCCGGACAGTACGGATGTTACTGGCAAGCCACATGTGAGTGAGTTTCTGTGAGTTGCTATTCCACATTTATCTGCAGTCAGAGCAGTAGACATGATCAGAAGAGGCTTGACAACTATAGACTGCTCCGTAAAGCATAAGTTTATAGTCAAGGTTGTTGGTCAGTGATTTGGATGTAAACAAAGTGAAACTGAAAGGATTATGTATGTTAGGAGAGAATAATTTTATCAAGACAAGAGATGTAGGGTTGGCACTAAACAAAATATTTTCTCAATGAATTGATGTGTCAGTGGATCTATAAAATGCCAGAATTTAAAGTAAAAAAACATTACCTGTCACAGTTGTAGATCAGTCCTCTGTTGATCTATTAATTGATTAATCCTTTTAGCTCTAAGGAGATGTTTCTTCTCCAATGCAGTCTCTTTCTCCAGTGGTTAAAAAATTAATAACCTATATTTAATTTTGCAAGAAAGTGCGACCAAACAAAAAAAACAGGCTACTGAAAGCCTGTGTTCTCCGTTACTCCACATGTGTGGGGTCTCTCTTGCTGACAGTGTGTGATTAATTATTGAAGTGGACTTGAATAGGAGATGGCCCTAACAAAGACTTGGGTTTGGTGGTGGTGGTAGTGTGGGGGCTGTTTCTGCCCTAGTCTGCTTTCTGCACCCACATCCCAACCACAAGCACTGACTAGATAATTACATTCACACTTGTATCCAATCATAACTGTTCTCATTGCAGGCAAATGTACCTTGAGTCCAGTTGTTTTACACAATCACACATCAAGCCTTCTGTGAGTTTGGTCTGAGGAAGCCAGGCCAGTGTTTGTTTAAATGAGTCACTGACTGATTTTAGATCCATGAGGGCTCATTACCCTGTACACACCCACGAAAACACAGGTGTGTAGTGAGTACACAAGCAGACCCGTGACAACACTGTGTTGAAATGTCAGCACAGGTTTGAACCAATCGTGTATTTCTATTCTCAGTGGTAGGAAGGTGTGATCTTCCCCCTGATCATCTCAAGGAGAGGCCCATTAGCTCTCATGTATATGGACATACTGATTAGTTTTAGAGGCGCTAACATCTGCGTCTCCTTCTCCCCAGTGCATAATGGTATTACTGTGGGCTGAGTAACCACAGCATTCTGGGATTTTTGTAGTGTGAGTCTGTGCCAGCAGAGTCTGCTTGTCAAATGTCTGTAGTCTTATGAGCCCTACTCATGTGTTCTCCTCTAATGGTCACTGTGGCAATACCCACACCAACACAGGGATGAAAAGCATAGATTCCTTAATCCTTATACTACTACTAATTTTCTTATACTAAAAGTAAGGAATATATATTTTGGCATGTTTGATGCTTTACATTTCTTCTGAGTTACTGCTGTAATAATGTAGCACAGTTCTGTTAAGGGCAAATCACATTTGTCAGCTTTGCAGAAGACCAAGAAACTAGTGAAGGCCCCAAATTCAGAGTTCCTCAGATTTGCTCCTTGACGCGGTCGCTCCAGTACATGATGCATCACTTAGCATTGAGTGGAGATAAAGGAAACCTAGCAGCTACATGTTACATCTGGGCTGAGTTGAGGGCAGAATGGACAAACACGCACACTCACACACTTTCTTAAGGAAGTGAAAAATGGCCAGTGCTGTGCTGCTTCTTGAGTCAGAGAACAGATGCAGTGTTTGTGCCTTGGCTCTTTGCCAGCTCTGTGTCAATATCCTGGCTTTGTTTGTCCACTGTAGAGGCGTACAAATACCAGCCAATGCAAGCAAATGTTCTTCAATTGCCCACTACTCTGACATGCAACACTGGACAATTGAAAGATAAGCAGAAGCACATGAGAAACAGTCGGGACATTTAGCAAAGATAACTGGCAGACAACATGGCAGTTGCTATAGCAGGTTTTATTGAGGATTCTGCAACCTACAGAAGATAGTTGTCCAGTTCCCCTCAACTTGCAACACCCTGCGTAAATCGAAGTGAGCCTGAGCAGAGCATAGCAGGTGGCTCACCCTGAATGACTAAGAGAAACAAAAGGCCACAGACACTGCACGCTTTCACCAGCACAGTGGAGAGTGATGTGGGGAAATGCTTAGTATTCAGCTCATATTGACTGCGACTCAATACACAGATACTGTGACATTTGTGAACTAATCCCGCTGTATCTTAGATACAAGCTAACTTCCTCTGTGCAACACCTCTCTTAGTGCTAATCCAGGTTATTAAATACCTGAGAATTAAAGGTGCCTGTGGTTTTACAGGCTCATGGCAAATTGAAATAATGCTTTTACCAAAATAGTCTGTTGATTAGTGAGGTGCTTACTTGGTCACTGGTGGTGACAATATCAATTTTTAGAGGCAACATTAACTCACATCCAGTTTAGTGTATTTAAACAGTTCTTCAGTATGATTAGATGTTGTGTAATTCAAAGAAAGTTACAGATTGGACAACATGTTCATAAAGTTAACATTTGTTAACCGATTTCTTGATCTGGTCTATTAATATAATTTTGAATGTTCATTGTCTGATTTAACTCAGTGGCCCATCAAGTCTTGCCTGTCCCAGGTGTCTTTGCTTTACTAGATTAGTGAGTGTGACTGACCCAATATCAGTGTTTCTCTGTCTCTGAGCCATATTGCAGGTTCAGGATGGCGAGGCTTGCTTCCTCTCCTCGCCTCATTTTCTTTTCAGTCTTTTGATCTCACACTGTTTCTCTGCCCTCCTCTCTCGAGTTTGCATCTCGCTTCCCCACTCTCTCTCTCTGCTCTGAAATGTGAGTGGGTTCCTGTGAGAGCTATTGTTAAGCCCAGTGTATGAACTGGCACAGAGTTAAAGAGTTCTGTTCTTTCAGTTTTTAGTCAGACAAGCAGACTGGGTGATCCCAGGGCCACCCAGCACCAGCCTTTACCCCTCATCTGAGGCCAGTCAGGTAAAGAAAACCAGCCCATACACAAGAGGGCTACACAAAGAGACGTGCCAGTTCATGTACAAGTGGTTTCATGTAATTGCATTTTCACAGTAGAGCTTGCCCATACAGCCGAACACACAAGAACTTCATGAAAACCGCATGTGTGAGAGATCTACATTATGTGCATTTGCTCTCCCACAAATCCATACTCCCTTCCTGTTAAAATGACTTCTTTCTGATGACTAATCTATGGCTTACTAAGTGCACTCAGCTCAGAAATGTCTTGATTGTATGTTCACGTGTTTTCATAGACCTCACCACCATCACCACCACCTTAGGACAGAAATCCCAATGTAGTTTCTGGTTTTGCACATGGCAGCCTTATGGGGCCGGTACGCCGACTCCCAAGAAGTATGGCTTTGATCATAGTCTAGCACCCGGATTTTCATGAGCCCCCAGGCTACAGCTCAAGGTCAGGAACTGGCAGTAATACTGTCGATTGTCGGGGTCAGTGAGTGGTTACTCCAAAGATGTGTTTTGTAACTGGCACTCAGGGGAGCAGAAGACACTGTCTCTCCTAGTATATATATATAAGTATTAGGCTAACTGAGAGACGCCTGCATTGACCCCGGAACATGGAGGAACATGAGGAATAACAGGAGGACAGTTTCGAGGGCCTTTGAAAACTTCCTGTTCTTCTCACATCTGAGCCAAGCTTCCATCTGGCCTCCAGACTGCTGCTGAGTGTTTTCGTGCCTGTAGACTAATGTGTGGGACCTCATTTGGTATTTAGTGAGGGAGACAAACAAGCACAGTGAGTTGTCACAGAGTAAAAGCTCTTGGAAAGCTTGAATGGTTTATTGCCTCTTTCCTTCCTTACAGAATGCAGTCAAGTAGATAAATGATTCTTACCGCACTGGGGCTAAATATCACTTAGATTTTATGGATTCTGAATTCTGCTTGTTGATTGTGTTTATTGAATTCAGATGCTGGCTCAGCGGAAAGTGTTCCAACAAAAAATGCACAAGTTGTCAGGCAAAAATTCACGCTGGCTCAACAGTTAACAAAATGAAAATGTCTGTTTTTTGTCAGTGAGCTTAGTACCTGACAAACTAAAGTAATTTATTACACTGATACACAAATCCTGTAAATCCATAACATCATTTCATTCATGTACTAAGTTCCAGCAGTGACTTGGATACAAACAGGTAATTATTGGAAAGGCTTCTTGAATCTGACACTTCAGTACCACATGTCAGCTGATTCTTGGACATTATGGATTTGCATGGGGACATTCAGTAACGTCAGATGGATTTTCTCATTTGCATGAGTATTATTTAGTGATTAGTGAGCTGTACAGGTGCATTACAGCTGGATTTTGTTGCCTCTGGATGGACCCTGTCTAGCTGTTTCCCTCTTTGTCCAGTCTTTAGAATAAGCTAAGTTAACTGGCTATTGGCTGTAGTCTTATATTTAGTGCACACACGGGAGAGTTTTATTGATCTTGTCATCTAACTTTTGGCAAGAAGGTGAATAAGTGTTTTTGCCCAAATGTTGAACTATTTCTTTGAGGTGATAGCCCATTAACTCCACCACTGCCCTGGGCCCCATCACTGCACCTTCTCCCAGAACTGGACGCTGGCTGAATTCTGAATGACTCTCTTTCATAAGATTCACTGCACTGTCAAGAGACCCATAAATAGCCAAAAAAAAAGTGTTCCTGTGTTGAGTTTCCATAGAAACCAGACAATGGAAGTTTTTCTTTTGTCTCAGACTGAGATGGAGACAACAGCTCCAGATGAGTAAGCTGTGTCAGGAGGTTTTGTGGTGATATGCGCTGCTCATCTGAGGGTCTCTGTGTGACAACATTATTTAAATGTCAGTGAGTGAAAGTTTTGCATATCCTATTTATACACAGTTTTTCGTGGTGCATTTATATTCCTGGTAATCCTCATGTTTATGCTTTTTCAAACATATTGGATGCACCCATGTAGTTTTAATGGGACACTTTCAAAATCAGATATCAAGAGGAAAACAGAGAATTCTGCTCATTCACAACCATTGCGGGTTTTTTTGCCTAACAATGAGGAAATGCCACCTAACCACACAGATATTTCTCAGGTCTTGTTTTAAAGTGCAGCCAGATTACACCATAAATACAAATCTCTAACCTGTTCTCAATACATTGTGACAGCACATAATGAATACACCACGAAGAAGATACTTCATAAATAAACAGACCATATCTACATATACATAAAAAAATAAAAATACAGATACAGAAAAATTAAGGATTATTTGACAGAAAATGCATCAAAATTACATTCCCACAAATACAGCTGCAGGTAATATTTCAACCTTGGTTACTACTCAACTGTGTGTTTGGTTTATGTTGATGACGACATCTAAAACATTCTATTTCTGATTAATGACTTTCATAAACTTGATATTATGGACTTTTGTCTGCCTCTGTTCATTTGTAGTCTAGTTCCTATACTGTATACCCAGGAACCCTCAGATTTTTAGAATGTGTGGGGAGGCGGTAAAAAAAAGCTTGCTCTACAGCGGTCATTAAAAAGGCCATTAGGAATCAATTTAACCTAATGGAATCAAGATGGTCCCTGCTTTCAGAATTCCTCTCTCCCATCATGTGTCAGTGCTTGTGCTACAAGTTTTGTGGTGAGATCTTCAGTAAACAGCGACTTGGTAATGAACAACAAATGTCCTATGGCCAACTGGTCAGTGTGGCAGATGCTGCTCTTGCCCTCTTTGGTAGAATGTCTGACATGTCTTGGTCTGGTAATGTTTGTAGAATGGTAAAGCCGACAGACTAGCCCCCCCGCCACACACACACACACACACACACACACACACACACACACACACACACACACACACTCACACACCCTGTTTTGTCAGTAGTACCCACTGCTCATTCTCCAACCCCTGCAGAGATTCTGGCTGTGTCCATATGGGAGTGGAGTCATGTCTGGCACTTACACATAGGGGGTAAAGGTTTATGCCTAGTGTGGTTACACACAACTCTTTAACTGCTGATAGAGCAAAAGTTACCTGTAACCTTGATGTCTAAACTGTAGAGAGAAGCTGCTGTAGGAGTGCAGGTCTATAATTTGTTGTGATTTTGCTGTGCCTCTTGGTTGTCTGAGTCATGTATGTAGTGCAATAATTTAACATTGTGTTAAAACCATACCTTTAACAGACCTAAACAAGGACTGTCTTTTGTCTTTAAATCGTCTCTTGTAAATGTTACTGTGTAAAGGCAGGCTGTTAGTGTAATTATCCCCATTTGACCTAGTCTTTCCTCCATGGCACTACATGCATGCATGCGTTGTGTTTTTATGCCTGTCTGCCCACTGGTTGTTGACATTTGGTTGTGCTGTAGAGCAGAACACTTGGGTAATTCAGTTATAATCCAGTACTGTGGAAGAGAACACTATAACAGCCAAATCCCTTTAGCACACAGGTCTAATTGCATTATCTGCAATACAGGGGTAATTGCACACACCAGCTGATGCTCCACACATTGGGCCTAATCTCTCTGTCTTTTCCAGTCTCTGTCTCTGTCTCTGTTTCTGTCTGTCTCTTTATCTGTCTGTCTCTCACTCTTACACACACTGGTAAGTTAACAGAATTATAAATGGAAAAAAGTTGCAGTGCCCCCCAGGTTTTTAGATTACCCCAGATTTCTAGCAAAGCACCTCATCACTGTAGCACAAGTTTTGGCGGACAAAACCTTCAGTTTGTTCCCTGTCATATTCTAAAGCTACAGCAGTAAAAACTGTCTACTTTCATACTCAGGTAGTTGTTTAAAGGCAAGGCAAGTTTACTTAGGATATCAGGGAGAGGCGTTTTAGTCTAAAACAAATAACTGTTAGGTTTGTCTTTTGATAGTTGCACTCTTTAAGACTATTGCCAACTCAGAATGTGGTGTTGTTGGAGGTTGTGAAGGCAGATGCCTGGTGTGAGATACTTCATTAGCTATTGTATCTCATTCTCTGTTTATCCAGCTGATGCAAGGAAATGACACATTAAATCCTCAAAACATTAATTTCAACACCATATTTATCATCGTGTCCAGCAGTTTGCGAACCAAAATATTGATGTCACCAAATAACTTATCCGGCATCATCATTGATAGTGTGCATGCTGTCAGTTTGAGAAAGTTAGGCTGATTGATGGCATTATTGTATTTTTAAATAGTATTGTTACTGTATGTCCAAAAAGCAGTCTTTTTTGATGGTGCTGATTATAATACATATGAATTATAATCAGGATTCCTTAAAATAGAGAGAATCACAAAAGCCTCTTATGGCCCACAGACTGCCTTTTGGTTACCTAGGGTCTAAGTGGGTTGTTGCTGCTGCGGTAATCATGTACTTTAAATCTTTAAGGGGGCTAGAATTCATTAGATGTTGCCTGCAGACTCTCATTAGAGTAACAACAGTCTGATATACGTAGCAACCAAACAGTGGCTTATACTGCTGTATAATTACTTCTGTAAACTTCTACCGCAGATGTTGAAGACAATTGAAGAGGTGGAGCAATAAAAAAAACTTGCTTGCCCCTCCCTTGACCAGAAAAACTCAATCCGGTGTTGATGTCTTTTATTGTGGTTTTCTGGTCTTGGAGCCTGAACTCAGGATAGGGCTTTTTCTATGGCAGAGATTCATGCACAAATGTACCTCAATGCAGACTCACCCTCACGCCCTTGGAGAGGATTTGAAGCAATAGAGGAAAGGAGGATCTGTGTGTATGTTTGTGTTTATGTGTGTTTATATTACTAACGGCCCTGAGGGGAGACTTTTTATAGCATTTATGTGATAGAAACTCCATAGCTCTGACCTGTATGTTCCTGTTAGAAGCACAGTCTCCTCTCTTCTTCAGAGGGGATGTTTGGTCAGCACTGATGTGCAGGTCCACTGCAGACACAACATTACTGTCTCCATGGATGCAAACCGGATATTAACCCCCACAGCCATTACCTAGCCCTAGTTTTACTCTGTCTGGCACACTCGCACTACCTCTCACATCCAGAAATCCCTGATGTCAGTCTCCCTCTTGCTATGTGAAGCCGAGTGAAACATGGAAATGTAACTCTGCTGACAACCCCTCTTTTATGAGGCCAGAATGGGGAGATCAAAAACCAGCTGAGAAGTAGGCAATAGGAGTGTGGGACCAAAACTGTCAGGAGTGAGTTTGTTCTGTGTTGTTAGCTAATAGAAAGGACATGTTGTTCTAGCATAGTGTTTTGTACATTCATGACTACCAACACCTCTTATAAGAGCAATCACTTTTACCATGTGCAAAAGTAATTACATAACAGTGCTGACTTTGGACACTATGCTTCCACTAAAAGGTTTTATTAAGTCTTGGCCTTGGTGTACAAACAAGTGCTTAGAAAACTTCACAGTTTGAAGCAGACAAGCATTTCATATTTACCATGTAATTAGATCCCGTTGGTTTTGTGTAGCTTGAACCTGTTCTGTCATTTGAAACAAAAATGGCTGAGCCTCCACTTTCATTTGCATTTTCATCACGAAACTCCCTGCCAGGCCTGGGTGGGCTCAAAAGCCCTGTTTTCCCCTGAAAGGAGGCCCAGTTCCAGTGCAGTGTGCAGGGGGCTGCAGTACCCCTCCTCCCCCTTCTATCTCTCTGCACAGGCTGGACCAGCAGAGCCAGAGACCGATTGGCTCTGTGCTTCAGGCTGTGTGATTCTCTGCAGCAGGGTAATGTCACCCTGGCTCACCATCACAGCTCATTCTGTACTTTTATTCTCCTCTGAGCCTTTAAACGGTTCATTAGCCTTTAACAAGACTGCAGAGCCTGCTCCAAACTCAGCTTTAACCCCTCTCTCTCTGCCTCACTTTCTCACTCTGCCACTATCTGCCTGAGTTCTAGACATTTTTCTGGTCTCTTTCTGCGTTCCTTGTCGACTGTGTAGTTTCAGTTCCAGACTTGAGATCCAGTCAGTTGGTAGTGTTTGTGATTCTGATCACTGTGAAGGATGTCCAACAGCAGTGGGATAAATGGTGGGGGGTTGGTTTGGACTGAAGCCTTCCTCATGGACACCCACCCTGAATAGGAGAACATTGATGCTTCTCTATCCTGCTACTCCCCCCTACTCGCTGTCCCTCTTTCCCTGGATTGTCATTCCCTGAATGGGCCTTTCAGGACTCTAGGCTAGCAGGCTGAGATACAAAACCTTCCTCTGCAAGATAAAGGGACAGGGCCCTGGGCCTTCTGAAGGCGTTAGTCAGCTAGTCAGAATCAGCCAGGCTCATCACACTTAAACTGTGAACACACAACACAACACATAGACCTTTTCACTACTAGGACACAAATAGGACAGTTTACTGTTTCTGTAGAGGCACACACACACAGATTTGTGTATCCATTTTTACAGTGTAAAAAAAGGTATTCATTTTTAGTTGATTCAGGAGTGACAAGACTACCTGTTTGGAAATATGATGGCTTTTATGTGGACTGTTGACAAGCTTATTACAGTACCTCTTTGGGCCGTAGCTTGAATATTTTCCGTTCAGCTGTTCTCTAGCATTGCCCTAGTACCTTTCTGAAAAATGTGCTTTCAATTTCTGATTAATTTTGCATGAATCCTACAGCTTTGAACTAAGCCTGTGTCCCAGTTCCACACCATATACCAAAACTAAGAGAAAGCAAAATCTTTTTCGAAAGTTGTAATAGTTTTAGTTTTTGAGATTGAAAGTTTGTTCATTTATCATTCATTTTGTTATTTTTATTCATTCTTACATTGTTTTGTTTTGTTACATGAGATTTTCCTGGAGTTGTCTCACCACCACTGTTTTCTCATTTTTAAAAGCTGTGCGAAAGTCCTTCATTTCTGTTCTACAAAAAAAGTTACCATGCATACGGATTACACTTATTGTCACTTTTTCTATGTAAATCTTTTACTCACTGAGGTTAGATTTGGGATGTAGCACGACTCTTTGCCTTCATTCTCGTCATACTCGTGCCTTACTCTTAGTCTCACTCTGTTTTCAGGGTGTACCCCAGCTTCCTTGTGCCAAGGCACTCTACAACTATGATGGCAAGGAACCAGGAGACCTCAAGTTCAGCAAGGGTGACATTATCATCCTGCGCCGGCAAGTGGATGAGAACTGGTACCACGGGGAGATGGGTGGAGTCCATGGCTTCTTCCCCACCAACTTTGTCCAGGTCATCAAGCCGCTGCCACAGCCACCACCTCAGTGCAAAGCTCTCTATGACTTTGAGCTCAAAGACAAGGAGGCGGACAAGGACTGTCTGCCCTTCTCCAAGGTGAGACAGTGAAACACCCACAGTTCTGCCACGTGGTCACTGCAGTAAAACAAAAATACCTCTCATTACTGTGACACTCTGTCTCCTAAGCATTCATTTTCTCAAGTTGTGTGTGTGTTAGAATGTGAGGGTTGTTAACTGAAACGCCCTGAGAAATGGTGTAGAGTCTGAGCTACGCGTCTTGATGAACAACTGTAATTAGCCTGGAGAGAATGAAAGCCATATAAAGCTAGGCACAGCTTAACTGAAGTAGGTGAGTGGTTATGTCTGTCCAGCTGTTTGGGTCATACTGTGATGTTTTCCTATTCTGTTATCCCTTGTTTAAATGCCACATGAACAAAAACAGAAACAAGCTTACTAAGTAGTTTTCTAAACAGAATGCCATTCCTTAGACCCCAGTGTTTTACTCTTGGGCATGTTCCCTTTAATAAAACATTGTCCCTGCCTCATTATTTCTGTTCAGTGTTTGCTCCTCAAGGATGAGAAACACTCTTAGTTAGCATCATCCTTAATTCGGTTTTTCCTCATGCAGTGCCGCTCTCTGTCTTGAATTTTCAGGATGATATCCTGACTGTGATCCGCAGAGTGGATGAAAATTGGGCAGAGGGAATGCTGGGAGATAAAATTGGAATTTTCCCCATCTCATACGTTGAGGTAAGAATACAAAATACATTCCCCAGTGTCAAAATGTCACCAATCATTACTGAAGCAAATGCCTCATGAAGATGAGAAAAATCCTCTGAGCGTAGACCTCCTGCCTTATATGTTTTGAAAAATGTGTATGGTACTTCTCTTCCTTTTGAAATGCTCATGTATTTCATAGAACCACTAAACATGTCTTTGAAGATTTAGACAGTCACCATCTCTCCTTCTCTGAACCCCACAGGTTTCACTTAAAAGCTTTAGGAATAATCCAGACAGAATGAAGTAAATCTTTGCCCTTTTAAAGATCATTTTATTTTATCACTTGAAAGCTGTCAATGGCAGTGTGTGTTCTTTTGTTATGAATATTATAAACAAGGAGAGAAAATATGTCAAAAAATATTTTTGGCACAAGAACAGTGTCTCAGAACTACTGTCTGTCTTAAATAAGGATCTGCAATGAAGCATTGCAGAAGTGTGGTGAGGTTTGTCTGTGGGAGAGCATTTTTTTCAAAGCTGTGAAAGTTTTCTTTATTCCTTTCATATGTATTCTACCTTAGTATATTCATATTTTTATACTCTGAGCAGGGGTTTTGCAGAAACAGAATGCAGAATATTTCAAAGGCTATATGTTGTTTTGTGGTTACGTAGGAGGAACCACTGAAGCAGAATAGAACATTTTGTTGTCCTGTGACTAGATGGTATGCAGTCATGTTTAGGGTCTCATAAAGAAATGCAGCACCATCACAAGCATATAGAGCTCTCACAAACCTATAGAGCAGCCCAAAATGTTCTTTTGGTCTTGCACAACCAGTGAATATCTAGGTCATAGTGTTTTCATTGCCTTAGGAGGTTTTGGTGCCTTTTCACTTGCATATGTACAATAATCTGCAATTGCTGTTAAAGATGGTTTGAAATTTAATGAAGTTAAGGTTACTCACCTGTTATTTTTTTCTTAATCCTGCATGTCTGCCTTAATGTGCTGACATGTCAGTGATTAACGTGCATAGGTTCTCTCCTGGATTGGAACAGGATGCTTAGCTTTTATGTCCTGAGTAGTGGGAGCTGCTTGGGGCAACGTGTGACAGCAAGTGAGAGCACCCTGTGATTAACTGAAACCTTTCTTAGTGTTCTTTCTTTGATTTTTACCCTGCAGTCTCATATTACGGTGCCTGAAAGTGTCACAAAGCCTGCAGTTTCAGCGCTAGCTTAGAACCATCAACTCCTCCAGACTAAAATGTTCAGTGTAAATACCTGATACGTAAACAAATGACAGAGGTCATTAAAGTCAGCTTCATTATAGAGTGACAGTTCCCGTGATCATTTTAATACTTCTGCCATCATCATTGCTTCATCTCTGTCTGTTATTTCCACCTTGCTACCCTTTTCATTGCCCCCTGCCTCTCTTCCTCTCTCACAGTTCAACTCTGCAGCTCGTCAGCTTATAGAGTTGGACAAGCCGTCAGACTCCAGTGGAGACTCCGGTGAGGGGGCCTCCTCAGGGCCCCAGAGCAACGGTGCCCAGCGGGCAGGGGAGAAGAAGAACAGCAAGAAGCGACATTCCTTCACCTCTCTCACTATGTCCCACAAACCAATGCTAGCCCCTCCCCCTCAGCGCCACTCCATGGAGATTAGCGGGCCAGTCCTCATCAGCTCCAGCAACCCCACAGCAGCTGCCCGTATCGGAGAGATCAGTGGGGGGCTTTCCTGCAGCGCACCTTCACAGGTGAGATACTCCGTAGGAAGGGAAAGGGTGAAGCAGAATGCCGGCTGCCATGCAGGTTGTACTCAGTGTGTTGACTGGGAAGAGAAAACTAATTTGTGGAAGCGTGCAGTATGATCTCTAAGCGTTATTAAGCCATTTATAATGTGTCATTAATCCAGTGTACTGGATAAGATGCCTCTCTTAACCAGCTGACTCAACAGCATCCTTTTCAGTGGTGTTTAAATGCATAACTGAAACACAGCACTCAATCATGCACTGGAAAACATGGTCCAGCCTTCATTTTTTTGTTTTCGCAAGATGTTTGTTGCTTTCAAAGGCTCCGCTCTCCTTCTGTCAGCAATTAGGCCGACTTCCCTCTTCCCCATCATACCAACAGACCATTGCTCCATCCAAGCGTTTGAAATCATGGATGCGTGACTCCACTCGTCCGCAAAAACGACTCCAGCTTAGCCCTCAAGGTTTCCACACCGATCCCAACATGACAGCAACTCACAGCTGCTTTATGGTTGCCAGCCGCTGGAGATTGGCTTTGGCTCAGTGTTAGACATTCAGAAAAACACACAGACAGATTTACAAGACAAGTGTTCTGATTTATCTTGGTCTGAGTCTCTCTGTGACTCAAAGTAAAATGTGCAACTAAAACAATAAGTAAACTGTGTATGAAATGTAATCAAATGGGTGAACTATTAAACAGTAATTCATCATTTAGCTGAAGTTTCAGAACAAATATAAAGTCTTAGTAGGTAAAGGTGATTTTTCCCCAGGATTTTAAAATGATCTTGGTCTTATTATCTTAGACATGGGCTGTCATGTTCACACAATAGCTGGCTTTCTTCTTTGTTATCTAAACAATATAAATGCAGTTTTTAAAGGCTGGTGGTTTGACAATATTTTGAGACCAGTTTCATTCTGTATACACTGACATCTGCATTGTTTTCCCACTTCCAGGCGCTGGGAGCTTTGTAGCACTTTTCTGCCGCTTGTCCTTATGGGAGCTCTGTTTTTCTATAATTGACTGCCTTTTTTATTTGTTTTTTTCCTCTTGAATGTACTTTTCTGTGTCGTCTGCAGACTTTCTGAAATGCAATGTTCCAGAACTCCTTATTAAGTAGCTCAATCATTAATCTTTCATTGGCAGTGCATGTGCTTCTTTGTGAGAGATAGACGAGGAGAGAGCTTGTCTACTGTAAAGTGGATCTTAAGGGGGTTGTGTCTTTTTTTAAAACCAAAACCTTTTCATGTATGTATCATCAAAGACTTCTATTCATGCAGAAGGTGTAATCATGTTTTTAATGATTCCAGACTTGGTCTTTTCCCACTAATCAGCGTCAGGATACTTTTAGAGTTAAAGAAACTGTGCCTGTAAACCGATCCTCCCTGGTGACAACACGGCTAGCAGTAAGTTTGATTTACAGATCACTGTTAAATAAAAACACAATAGAAAGTCTCTCTAGGCTCCTCTCCCCCCTTCACCTCTTCTGATCTTTTCTCCTTCCAGTACTCAGACAAAAAAAATCAACAAAGGTAAGCCCCAGTTGCCTAGGGGCCTGAGTAGTCTGTGTTGGAAATAAGCACAGCTACTGTTTACCAATGTGCCAGATAAACACGCTGCTGTTGATGGCATTCTCACTAAATTCTGAAGAAAATGATTTCTTTTAACATATTTTACCTGCACCTGAGTGTAATTTATACTAATATTGTATACAGTGTAGGTATATACATAAATGTTGCAGGCAGCCATTTCACCAACAGTGCCACTATTGAGTACCCTGTTACTTTTAGCTTTTCCTTGGCACACCCAGTGCACAATAGATAAGGAGGCAGTGAAGACTGAATCTGCTTTGTGAGAGGTTCACCTTAAGAGGCGGCCCTGTCTGGAGCAGTCATGCATGGAGAGAGAGACCACAGGCTACAGGGAGATATTGTGCGTCCAACAGTATGGCCTTGTTACCTAAACACTAGTGAGACTCACGTGGATGACTGGTTGAGGAAGCTACCTCTCCTCACCTGCCCAATGAAATGTCCTGCTGGGTGGTCACATGGTCTCTGTCGGCAAATCAGATCATCAGGACACCATTGTGGTTATGGCTGAGTCTCTGTGATACAAAGCCACATGTGTACATCACCGTTCTATGGGAGTCATTTTCACACAATGCAGCAAGAGACTGAGAGAGTGCTATTAAAATGAAACTGTGACGTCATGTCTAATACACTGTAGGTCATCAGGCCTCCCGTATGATGAAGTATGGTACCTATTTGTCCTTTGCCTCTAATCAGTCAGAGAAAGATCATCATCACAATCATGTGTCGTTCACTGGAGTACATTTCTGTTCTTCATGTGTGAGTGGAGCTTGTCCAGCTTGGTTTTTATGAGGTGTTGGATTCAGCTTGGTTTATTTCATGGTCCCTATTTCCCTTTTGTTGACAGGTACACATTTGCACAACTGGACTAATCGTGACCCCACCCCCTAGTAGTCCGGTTACTACAGCAACTGTCTTCACATTTCCCTCAGAGACAAGCTACACATCCATCCCTGTGGTAGGTGGAGTCCCCTACAGGTCTTATAAATCTCACAAACACAAGGCCAAAGCAAAACAACAACAGTGAAACATTGTTGGAGTAATGGATTTAAAGTTAGTATGTTGCTTTATCTTTAATTTTAAATAACCAACATAAAAATATGCAGCATGTTACTATGGCTGAAGCCAAAGAGAGTGTATTCTTATTTTAAAAAATCACAAATATTTAAGGCAATTCCACATTATTTTGCCTCCACAGTTGACACATTAGTGTGTGCATGTGGTGGTGTGCTTGTCAGCATTGTGTCTGTCCATTTAATACACTTGAAGTTGCATAAAAATATAATGCATCGCAGAAATGTAAAGAGTTGCATGTGATTTCCTAAAATAGTATAAAAAGTATATAATATAAAATTATCTGTAAACATGGTCTTAAATGAACCAATGCACATTCTGATGTTAGCGTCAAGACTTTTGTTTTACCTTGAGAAGATAGTTGTTGAGATGAGAGCTCCTGCCTCATGGCACGTCTCATCAGCTGCCACAAAGCAACATAGTTACCGTAGGCTGTTCAGATACAAAGCTGTTTTATCTGGATTCTGTGTCAATTAAGATACAGTAGCTTTAATATTATTCAAAATTTGTCAGAGGTCTTCATAAAGATTATGACACCGAGGGATCTTTGAACTAAAATTTGATTTCTACCTGTTCCTGACAAGTGTCTTCGGAGGAAAAAAAATCAGTGCAACTAAAAATGTCAAGAAATCCCTGCAGCCCACACAAAACAGCACGCACACTTCCTGTCTGTCTGTGTGTGTATGCTCTGGCATGTGGAGTTTTTGAATGAGCAGGAATGTGTACACAAAAGGTTGAGCTCTCCGCTTCACTTGGAAACCCTACATGATGTTTTTGTACAGATGATTTCTCTAGCCTGCAGGCAACCTAATTATCTCAGCTCAAGCGTCAGCAGTGAACCGAAACGCACATCGACACTCACACATACACATAGGCCTATACACATACCACAGGGCTGTCTGAGTGCCACTCTCCTCCCCCATTGTGTCATGGAAGCTATTACTCTGCTGCTCAGTGTTGGCAGTGTTGAGCTTGGGAAGATTCATCTTGCTCCTAGGTGCAGGAGCTGTCTTCATCATTCTAATACACTGGGTGCTCATGTGGGCTTTTAGTTTGTCACAATTTCTAAAAAAAAAAAAAAAATGCATATAGTGTTGTTTCCACGTGCTTCATGTTGACAGAGCAGATTGGTGACTTAATTTATATCCTGTAATCTAGAAGCACACGAGGCATACAAAGGAAATCCCCTGAAAACATGCTGCGATCATTAGCCTCCAGTCAAAAACTCACACCCCTTTTGACATTACAGATACTCGACAAGGGAAAACAAGTGAGTTGAGATGAATCCACTCATGACTGGTTTCAGGGTTGCTCTGAAGTGTGTCTGCAGACATGTTTTTCATTTCATATGGTCCCAATTAAATGCTGCAATGGGTTTAACATCTAGCTATGTGGTCTCCTAGCAACAAACAAACAAGCAGAATAGGAGATTCTTAGTTGCAAAGGGGGAAGTCGGGGACAAGACTCTGCCAAACCAGACTCTCCCTTAGTGTCGGCAAACCGGAGGGAATAACCCAGATGACAGATGATCTCTCATTCTTTTCCTTCTCTTTGTTGCTCATAAACAAACTGGTTTCTCTGCTTACGCAATATATACTCTCTGTTTTTTTTAGGCTTGTATTACTCTGTTTTTCTCTCTCTGCTTCTCACTGAGAGCAAGTAAGCGATGAACTGTTGTGAAATTGGAATTAGATGTTGATCCTGTCTATCTGCTAACATGATTTTCCTATTTTACAGGATGCTCTCCCACCACCCCCACCTCCTCCCCCGCAATCCTCTGCCGGCGGAGCGGCATATTCATTGGCTGCCGGACAGAGACCCTCCCCCAGCATAAGTGACCAAAGTGGGAGACAAAGACCCACAGTGTGAGTTATAAAAACAGTCCCACACCAAAATATGCAGTCTTCTTAAATGTGCAGTGAAATGTCAGAAGCGGTTTGTGGCAGCAATGGCCCAAGGCCTCAACGCACATGCTCAGTACAGAGGGGGGAGTCCTCGCCTGTCTGCAGTAACCCCCCACCCTCAACTGTCAGTATGAGGCTGCATAGTCTGAGCTTGTGCACAGGTGAAGGGGTCAGAACCTGTGGGTGACAGTCTCTTGGGTCCCATTGGAGAATCTTCCTGGTCACCCCTGAACTTTGACCCCTTCACCTTTACCCTCATTACTCCTGCAAGACACCACACACCTGATAAGAATTAGATCCACCCATGCCCGCTCTCCTGCCGTCATCTGTGTCTGCCTGTGCATGCATGTCAGAGGCGTTTAATGTTCCCCTCCCCTGACAACACTGAAATCAGTCTGAAAACATCCCAGCTGAGACTCTTCTTCTTCAACTCTTCTATCTTCTTAGCTTCCAATTCCAGGCCTGTTCTTGCACTGCTATAGAGAGATGACCCACAAATTGTTAGTGCTGATTTTCTCCGGGTCAGAGGGCACAGTCTCTGCTGGAGGGTCTCAGAGGAGACGATGACATATGTACAGCTAGACAGCAGGATGAATCCAGAACAAATGGCATGCTGTGCAAAATGTTGTGCCATTTTATTTCCATATTTGGTGTGTATTTAGTGTTTGGTGAATGCCTCATCTTTGTTTACTGTTTGTTCTGGATCCAGCTATGTGGCAATGTTCCCCTATACTCCTCGCAAGGAGGATGAGCTGGAGCTGAGGAAGGGAGAGATGTTCCTGGTGCTGGAACGCTGTCAGGATGGCTGGTTCAAGGGCACGTCAATGCACACTGGCAAAATTGGAGTCTTCCCTGGCAACTACATGAGTCCAGTCAGCAGGTCAGTCATTAATTCATGGTCATTTATAATTGTCAACACACTGTATGTCACACATACATATGCCTGGTTTCACATTCATCTGTCTGTGATACATAGCCATGGCTTAATAATTCCACCTGTTTGTGTTTTTATAACATGATAAATATCTAATATAGTTAGAATATTTTTATTGATGAAGCTATATCTTCATGTTTACTTTTATTTTATATACATAGTGTCATCTGATGAAGCTTTTTGACCACAGACACATTCCAACTTTGCAAAGCTCCCATAAAGCACAAGTTTTATAGCCATTCAAATTCCTTGTAGGAACAAACAACACATTCATTTTCTTGATTTTGGCTTTCAGAATCTGTCAGCAGTAGGTTACAAAGAAAACGTAAAAGTGGTTATGGTCTTTATGATAATTTGATGTAATTTCTCATTGAATACATTCCAAGTTATCTCATGCTCATTATGGTCTTCAAATCTTCAAGAACAAGAATCATGAACAAAGCAACTGTTTGTTGGAGCCAGGAAATAAAATGTAATTGGATTTAGTGAGTCTTTTTAAACATTAAAACATATAGATTTTTATGAGGTGTAAAATGCCTCTGGTTATTTAAAGGTGTGGAATTCCACCTCAGAGAGCTATGTCTTAAACCTCCTCACATTCTCTCCCCACAGGACAGCGTCAGGGAGCACTCAGCCTAAAGTGCCCATGAGTCTGTGTACTCAGGCTGGCAGAGGAGTCACCATCGTCAGCCCTTCTTCTGCGCCCCTCGGGGGCATTGTTCCAGGGCCTGACTTCAACAAACCCCTCACCGTGTGCTCCAGCGCTGTATCCGCCAGCTCTCAGCCTGCAGCTGTGGTAACAGCAGCTCAGACAGCCACAGGACAACAGCCAAAAGTCCCATTGCACGTCAGCTCCCAAATGACTGTGAATCAGGCTCGCAACGCGGTCAGGACAGGTAAATTCACCAGGATCAAAACAGTTACTGGATGCTGCTGTGTCACATGAAAGGGGTTTTAAATATCTAACGTTTTACATCTCATTTGCAGCTGCATGTCACAGTCAGGACCGGCCCACAGCAGCAGTGACACCCATCCAGTCTTCAACACCTGTAACCTATCTTCCACACCTTGCAGTGTGCCCACAGCCCTCCTCTAGCACTGCCCAGGGTTGTACCCGGGTCGGGGTGGCAATGGGCTGCGCTGCTGCCTCTCTGACCCCACCCAATGTCAGTGCTGCATCATTGGAGGGTGATGCTTTGAGACCTGTATCTGTCCTCACTGTGCCTGTTGGCCCTGGGAACAGCTCTGCTCTTAATCCAACAAACAACGCAGCCCTCGCCTGCAGACTGGACAAGGACGTCAAGGTTGGAAATATCTTGATATTTTCTGAACTTCTATAACAAAATTGATACATTAATTTGTTTTGCCTTGGTGTGTTTGGCAGTGACATTGATAGGATTCACTGATAGTGGCAACAAAGAGAAATGTCTCTTTTTTTCTCTCTTAACAGACAGCAGCCATGTCAACATCTAACCTGCAGTTTAAAACCTGTCTGTGCAAAAAAGCAGGAGTTTCTCTTACCACAGCTGTGTGTGTCAGTGGTAGAGAGACAAACAGTTCCAGGCACTAGAACATACTTGTCTGTGGTTTGTGAAAATGACTCGTGTCTCATTGCTTCAGGAGTCGCCGCAGTTCTCTAACATAAAAAACGATGCTGTCTTTATGCTGCAGAGAGAAAAGAAAAGTCTTCTGAAGCTGCTGTCCTCCAATAAGAAGAAGTCTCGTCCTTCACCCCCCTCCTCTCCTACCCTTGAGGCGGAACAGACTGCAGCTGGAGAGGTGCTACATGGCGCCGTGGGGCATGACACCTCCCCTCCCTCCGGCTCTGTCAGCTGCCTCGAGCCTGAACCTGCTGCTGCTGCTGCCGCTGCTGCTGCCGTTGCTTCTGCCTCTTCATCCTCCTCAGTCCCAGACTCCTCCCATCGGAAGAGCAGTCCCCTTGATGGATGTGCTCCCATCGCTCCTCCCCCTCGCCAGCCGTGCTCCTCTCTTTTATCTCAACAGCATGATGCACGGCCCATCATATGTGAGAGGTACATTGATGTAAATCTGCAGTTTCACACCATTGTTTGTGATTGTCCTGCGTATTTCATCCCTGTACATAGAAAGTGTAACACAATATTGCAGGTATCATGACTCCTCAGTTGTTATTGTTGCAGTGTTAATCAGTCACTGACTGCGCCTCTGGCTGTCCTCCCCAGGTACCGGGTGGTGGTATCATATCCTCCCCAGAGCGAGGCTGAGCTGGAACTTAAGGAGGGCGACATTGTGTTTGTTCACAGGAAGAGGGAGGACGGCTGGTTCAAAGGCACACTGCAAAGGAACGGCAGGACTGGCCTGTTCCCTGGCAGCTTTGTAGACAGCATCTAACGAACATACTACAGTGAACCGCGGTCACCACCATCACGACCTGGGTGACCGCTGCTTGCCTCGCTACAGTTTGTCACTGTTCAAACCAAACAACAGAACAGCGCTCAGAACGTGGCTGAGACGGGATCATCGGATTGACACTTTAACTGCTTAGAGCCCACCATGGCTCTGGCCACTGAAAAGAACACCAGTGGCACATGAGAGAGCTACAGAGAAGAACAGGATAGAAAAGCACAGTGGACAGAGTTAGGAGGAGAGCACACTACTCATGAACTTTTCTTTTTTTTGTTGGTTATTTATATCTTTGTTAACAATTCAGCTGTTTAATGTGTGCCTTGTACTGTTCCTCACTTTATTGTACATACGGACACAAAGATGATTAGTCCTAAAACAACCAATATGAACTGTTGATATAGATATGTTACACATTTTAAGTTATTTCATAGATTGGCCTTTTTGTAGTGCAACATATTAAGGGGTTAAGCTGGCACATGCCTTATGCCATATTTTACCACATCAGTTACACTTTTCTCCATTACACTGCCAGTAAACATTTTACCATTATTTTAAACTATCAGATAGCAGATAGGAGAGGGTGTATCAGATACAGATGAGCAGAACAAATGAGCAGTGTTATCATCGCTTGTGCTGCATGGTAGGAAGAAGGATACATCCCCAGCTCAAAAGGCATTACCTCAACCTGAGGATCATAAGAGAGATCTGCCGGATTGCACATTCGAGTAAACAAGCTACAATTCACAGCCATGTGAACATTGCACATCAGAAAATATTTCTCTGGGCCAATCACAGGCCTCCAGTTTTTTCTCCTGGTGTGGCTGAGGCTGAAGTGCTCTAAGGACCGTTACCTGCAGTGATTAAATATTTGCATGTGATTATCAAAGCCCTCTCTGGGCAGACAAAGTGAAGATAGATGTGTTGCCAGGACTGTTTGGTCATGCCTTTTTAATATGCGAAAAACACACTCCAAATAGACTGCAGTCAAATATTGCTTACTTTGTACCTTCTTTGTGTTTACTGACCAGAGTAGCTGCTCTCCTAACCCCCTCGGCATTAGCCAAACCCAGACATAGCTCTACATCGCAAGAGCGACATAACATTTCAGTAACAGTGCACAACAGATTCTTTTCAGTGTATATTTATGTTTGTTACAAATTCCACAGAGGCTGACACCTGCTGCTCTTAGAGAGTCTCTCCTATTAACTAACCTGGACACGCAGTGAGGCACGCAGTCCCCCTTCAGCAGGCTCTCGGTTTTTGTACACTATAACTCATTCCTAATGTGACTTGTGGCAATAAAAACACAGCTAGCTAAAGCACAGAATGTTTGCCTAAAGTAACATATCATTGCATCACTTTACAGGAAGAGGTGTGTAGTGTCATCCTGTTGAATCTCAAAAGGTACAGTTTTTACTGAAATCAATCGCTTTGACCCCCTTGATTTTTTTAAAAAAAATGTTGTGGTTGGGTTTTGTTGTACATTTCGTCTATACAAAGTCTTTAATGTTAAAAGGTGTGTTGACTTGAATTACTGTAAGATTTCCTTTGTGATTGGAGGGGATTTGGTCGTAGTTTTGGTGCTTGTAAAAACAAAAGGAATGGTCAGTTTCAGAATGAAAAGTTTATTCTGTCAAAGGACATGTCACAACGTAATTCCTCTTCTCTTTTTATTCAGTATCATTAATGGCTGACCTCTGACTGACCTGAAGTCCTGTGAGATCTGAGAGGGTATTTAAACACTTTAGAGTTGAGGCAATCACTGAATCGTGCCAAATCTGGCCTTGAGAATGAATTTACTGACTGAATTGGACCCAGAGTTTCAGTGTTTTGTTTTTTTGCTTTTTTGTCTTTTGTTGTTAATTAAGGGGGACCACTGTGTAACTGACTGCTGGAATATGTTATAGTTTGTTTGAAATTGGGAGAGAGTTTGGAAAAGTTTGGATGGTACAAATCACTGGTAGGGCCTTTTTATTTTGGTATTTCTGAATTGGTACTTGCGTAGAATTAACCTGATGTTGCATTGTTGTCTTGGCAATCACCACACCAACCTCAGGCTCTATGCTAAAACTGCTCCTCTGAGTGTCTTTTCATTTCACTGGTAAGCCTTTAATAATATACCCATCAGACTTACTCCAACAAACATGCACACATTTCTGCACATTTCTGCGCTTAATATTTCTAATCATACTGACTCTTGTTCATGTTTTTCATGCATAGGCTGCACAGTTTAAAACCATGAAGCATTTCTTATAACAGTTACTATACTATATTTTCATTTATTGGAACAGAGGGCAACTTAAGTTTGCTTGATTCAACTTAACAGATTTTCCTCATGCCAAGGTGACTTACTTGATTTTTTTTTTTTTTTGTCTGTAGTTAGTCTGTTGTATGTCTGAAAATGGTGAAACTGAAATCAACCTATTTGGCACAAGTCTATTATGTGAAAAACATTCTGAAGTATTTGAGGGAATAGCACATTTTGTAAAAATCTCTATAACAATAAAAGCTAATGGTTTCCATAATTTCCTCAGGTGAAATCATTGTTTCATGAAAATTATGCAGTATTCCTTTTTCCCTTCTGTTTTCTCCACTGACCTTGTTTTGTTGGTGACTTGCAACCAAGGCAAAACTGTCTAATCAGGAGCAGAGTCACAGACATATACCACAGCTGACAGGACTGACTGCTTGTGTCCTTGCCTCGCTCTTCTTCCATCATTAGTAAACTGAAGGTGCATAGGTTTTGAAAAAGTACATATACTTATGATACGTTACCACAGTAAAAAGACAGTTGTTCCTAATTAAATGTATTTGGGGTAAGTCAGAGTACATGTGGTCATTAGTGTCTCCAGGAATGAAAGGTTCTTGCACGCAGAGGACCTACTCCAGTGACTTACAGCAGAGCAGAATGCTGCAAAGAGAGGTGAACCTTCCCAGTGTGTTCAGCAGGGAAACACTGACAGGAACTGACAAGCACCCAGAGAGGTCATTGTGCTGTGCACAGTTCCCTGCAGAGGATGGGTTACCATGGAAATAAGTTATTCCAATGTAGGAGCGTAAGACTATACCGAGCAGGAATCATAAACATGAGTACATTTATTTTACAAATAATATATACATTTAAATCATTCTGTCCGGCTTAATTACACCTGCTTCACTGGTTACTTGGCCTACTTTGAGGCAAGGGCATTGCTGTCTCACACAACTGTGAGTTGTAGGCTTGAAGCTGGTGACACAGTGAAGATTTAAATGGTTTTCAAGTGTTTAAATATAGGACAAGCTATGTGTACAGAGTGTGGGTAAAACATTCATAGCTGCAAGGGCTGTGTACAGTTCAGAAGTCTCAAGGTGAGGAATTTCTAGATAATGTTTAAGCTCAGGGTGTGTCACTCACTGCTAGTCACTTGATGAATGATGAAGTTCTTTTGTTGTACTTAAATAACTGACTGGGTACTAGGACTTTCAAGCAAAAGATGTTGCTGTCATGATATAATAAAAACAGCTGTGTTAGCTTCTAAAAATACCCCTTAAATCAAAGACAGAACCTTCAGAAAATCACCAAGAAAACTTTTTTGTTGTACAGGTCTGAACCAAGGCTCAGTACTGAACAGTGAATATGTGGTCTAATGATTTATCTGAAGATCTGTTGCAGTGGTATAGGGGTGATATTGTGGTTGCCCGAGTGTGTGCATGCACGTTCAGGGTTACAGAGCCATATTTATATCTTGTGTGTGTGTGTGTGTGTGTGTGTGTGTGTGTGTGTGTGTGTGTGTGTGTGCACATGTCTGCTTGTGTTTGTGCTTGAGAGAGCAAAATAGGGCTCTGCTGGCAAGTATCATTAGATCACTAAGGTGTGAAAGAGGGGAATAATGTCATGGTGTTCAGGAAAGTGATCTGAATACAAATCAAGTTCTGTTCCTCTCTGTGACACAAAGACTCGGTTCATATTAATGAACACTGTGGTGAAGAGTAGTAACATTTTAAACAAATTGTACTGTTTGTAGTTGTATTTTTCTGCTACAGCGCTGATGTGATTCATTACACTCAGGGTCACAGGTCCACTCCAGCGCAGGTTGTGAATGTGATTTAATGCCAGCAAATCAGTCCTGCAGAATGTGTCAAGCTGATGTACGGTCCAGGTGTAGGCCATGACCACCCACTCTCAACATTACACACCTCTCTGTACACCAGTGACAGGCTTTTCTAGCGAGATATACTGTATTCCCATGGGGAACAATGATTCACAAGGCAAGGAGAATGAATGACTGCTATTAATAATGTTTTTGGTATTTCAGATTAGAGCAACATCAGCATGTGTCAGGATGAATAGAGATATTCTCAAAATCTGACAAGAACTGTAATTATTCCTGTGAAATAAACGTATTCTTACACAAATACCACAGTAAATGATGAAAACACTGCAGGAAAATAAGTAAGTAAAATAAGGTCAGTGAGGACCTGCACTGCACTGCACAGCAGCAGAACAAAAACAAATGTTTCTGTAGTGATCCTGATGAGTTTTGCAGTTCCAGTCATGTGTTAGTTGGTGCAAGCCTCCAGAGCCGCGCACTCATTTGCAAAAACACTTACATGCAAATAGTATGTAAAAAAAAATTACTGACTTTTTTTTTAACTGAGCTATTTCAATGAACTGGTAGCATACCATGAGAAACTCTAAGGTTGTGAACAAACATTAACGCATACTTTGGCTGCTGAGACGCATTCACAAAAACTGCAAAATCCCAGACACAAACATTGACAGGTGAAAAACAGCGACAGTCCAGCTCTGTACTGTACTGTGTGTCCACTGCGCCATCTATCGACCAACGTCGAGTAACGCAACAACACTGAGAAAAAAAACATGGCGACGCCCGTGAACACCCACTCCTCTGATATTGAGCCGTTTTTCAGTAAATAAACTTATTTAGAGAGGAACACGTTTAGTCCGACGGAAAATACCGGTCAAATATAAGGTCAGTAACAGATAACTGCATCTACTTTATCGCAAAAGCGCAGTTATCTAGCGCGGCAAATGACCCTAAAATATTAGCAGCTATCATCATGAGCTTGACATGAACGAGACCATTTCTCTCCACTAAATAGAAAGAAATGAGTTGTTTAAAGTTTGTTTACTTATGAGTATGGACTTCGTGTTGTCAACCATATTAGCAAAATTAAATAAGCTGTTTTCCTACAATTTTCCATCAACTTAATAAACATTTATTGTGCAATAATGGCGTCTTATTTCACCTTTCACATTTTCACCAGTTCCCTCTCCAGGTTAGTTTATCTCTTTTGCAATTCACGGTATCTCTAATCTTTTTAGTATATTTTTAGGCTCCTGCGCCACATGTTACTATGACTTAAAAAAAAAACTACACATATCCTTTACAGTTGAGTCACTTTTTGGGTACAATTTGTTAAACATGTACTGTAGGGTTTTTGGTAGTCGTAAACGCACCTCTGTGATGTGGGGTGCTGTGGTCTCTCCTGCAGGGTAATGTCCAGGCTGGCCGTGGTGTGTGGGGGCTCCAGGGGCATTGGGAAGGCCGTGTCCCGTCTGCTGGCAGAGAGGGGCTGCAGGTTAGCTGTTGTCTCCAGGAACAAAGATGCTGCTCAGGCCACTGTGGCATCTCTACATGGAGGTATAGAGCTGTATGCATGCACATACAGATATGTACACACAAACATACACATGTGTAGTATACATATTACATGTGTCAGTTGGTAATATATAAACCTCATGCAACAAAAGCATAGCATTTACTTTCTCTCTCTTTCCTGTCAGACACTGTTGGTTTTGTTTCCATTTTTTCTTGTTTCTTCAACTATGCAGACACCGTGACATTAAAGAAAATGTCACACTTACATTGTTTCATTGCTGAGTTGGTCCAACTACAAATTAGTTTTCTGTCAGAAGCCAGATAAAACTGAGAAGAATTTGAGTGCAGTTACTATGAAATCCAAATGTGACGCTGCCAGTCTGCCTCTAGTCCTCCATCAGTCTCTCTCACACAAATCCAAACTCGCAGTGCCTGATCTTGTCCTTTTGTGTTATAAAATAAAAGAAATGTGGACCTACAACACATCCAGCTTGTAGTGTTTAACATACTCACAGACCTTCTGTATCTGCTCTCTAGCTGATCATGTGGCTTTCAGCTGTGATGTCTCCAAAGAGCAAGAGGTGCAGAAAACCTTTGACACTATCCACAAAACCTGTGGAAACATCTCATATCTGGTGAATGCAGCTGGCATCAACAGGTGAGTAGGCACTTGGGAAGTTGCTCTGCTCAGCCTTGCTGTATTTGCAGAGGTATAAGTAGGTATATGCACAAATGGGTAAAATATAGTGATACAAAACTGAACTTTCTCTTCAGGGATGCCCTGTTACTAAGGACCAAGCCGGAGGACATGGTGGCTCTGCTTCACACTAACCTGCTGGGCACCATGCTGACCTGCAGGGCGGCACTGCGCAGCATGCTGCACACCCAGGGAGCCGCCATCGTTAATACAGGTGATCAATCCAATGAATCCAGTGGTAACCATGATTACTGTCATGTTTTCAGTTTGGTCACTAGGTGGTGGTGTACATCACTACTGCTTTCCTTAGATTGACTTTGTGTTACTGATGAGGAGCATACTGGTATTTTCTGCACTTTTTACACCATTTACAACAAAGTCACTGGTTTTTAAATTATGAATGGAGAAAGGTATTTTTTCTTGGTTGTCAAAGATGCATAATCTTCACAGGTAATGTACCTGAAATCACCCCTCCAACACCAAAGACTGCAGATTAAGTTGTTCAGCAGCATTAAATGTACTCAGTATGTTGTCAGAAAATCAAAGCAGGCTGACAAACAATAGATGTAAAAAGAATAATGTTAATTTGCATTCACACACAAAGTTCACTGTGAAGGATTTTTCATCTCCCGAAAGTTTCAAGTTAAAACCAGTGATCTATTGTAAAACTGCATCCGTCAGTGTGTAAACCTATGGTATGCTTTTGACATCATTAATGTAAATAATGCATATCAGTTGAGCTAAAATACTCAGCATAACAACTTCAAATAGTAGCCTCCTACATGTATTTTATTTTGAAACATTTCCATCAAACCAGGTGGTCTTAATGGATTTCTGTTTCCTGTTTGCAGGCTCTGTTGTGGGCCTGAAAGGGAACGCTGGTCAGTGTGTGTACAGCGCCAGTAAAGCTGGTCTGGAGGGTTTCACACGATCTTTAGCTCAAGAGGTTGCATCACGTAACATCAGGGTTAATCTGCTGGCTCCAGGTACAGTGCAACTTTCCCCATAGCACTTACACCAGATTATTATTTTTTTCCCTGTCTCTTCTGTCATCTCCTTTGTCTTTTTTATAGTCTTTCTCATATTCCCACCCTCTTATTCTTCCAGGCTTTATCCGCACCGACATGACCGCAGGGCTGAGGGAGGAGGATGGGGCGCGCTCCATCCCACTGGGAAGGTTTGGAGAGCCAGAGGACGTAGCCCAGGCCGTTCTTTTCCTTTTGGAGTCTTCCTATGTAACAGGACAGGTGCTGGTGGTGGATGGAGGGCTCCAGCTGGCCATGTAGGGAGTGGGGCCTTCCTGTGGAGTCACCTCGACATTCACAACAATGGCAGTGAGGCAAGTGAGAGCCTCACTCTTTTTGAATTTTGAATGACTTGTTTTAGGGATAAAAATCAGAGGCCTTTGAGGAAATGTTCAGGTATAAGATGAAGATTCTGTGGGCCATCTGACTGACAAAAAAGAACTTTTGCACTTCATAAGACTTCATGTCTGAAGAATGCTGCTCTGTGGTGACGTTAAATTCAAAACTCTTGCTGCAGCACACAGCCACGCTGCCTTAAGATGCACGAAATCGATGTGAAAAGGCAGTTACCTCCATCTACCAGAGGATCACTGTCCTGCCTCTCCCTGCCCTTCTGCTGAGTCACTCTGTCCACCCTCAGTGGGCGGGGCCTGATGTGTGTGTGACAGTCATCATGACTAACACTGCTGACTCCAGAGTGTCTGGCCCAGTCCAGACCTCGGTGCCCTGAGGTCCTAAATTTGATCAGTAGATTTAACGCTCTCGGACTTTTTCCATGACTGTAACACGCCATGCCACTGATCGTAGCGCTCATGTTTTGTCTCCCCCCCACGTCCCCTGGGAGGCTCCCTCACAGCTGGCACATGTTACCCCGACCTCCCACCCCCCCCTCATCCACCAAAGCCCACCTCTGGAGGGGCCTGATGAGGGGGGCCAGGCATGTTGGGCTGCAGCTGGAGGAAATTAGAGGTAGTGGTGGAGGTGGTGAGGTATTTTTAGCTCTGGGAATGTTTTGAGTATCTGGTTACAGCTCTGGTCCTGTAGTGTGGATGGACGGGGTTGGAGGTGGCTGTTGTGCACAGTGATGAGATTTGAAATGCCGTGTTGCTTGTTCCTTTGATTGAAACCTGCTGTTACCATCCATAAGTGTCAAACAGGCATTTTAAATGAGCAACTTCGACTATGCTCTCTCTCGTTATTTGCACTTGTTTCTTAAACATCATATTTTCTATTAAAGGACTGGATTACAGTTTACTCTGATTAGCATTTTTTACAACAATATTTTTTCCACTGTGACTGATAATGTGTGTTTTGGCATTCTCTTATGGCTGTCTATAAAAACATCTCACACTGTCTGAAGAGATTTTTATTAACTTTCATAACCTAAAATAATATCAGGAGAACAATCCATATACAGGCATTGATTGGCATAGAAATGTGCAAACACAGTAACTGTCAGCTGATGCAAGCTCTGAACAGACACAGAAAAAGATGTCCACTTTGTATAGTATTACAGAGGTGACAAAAATAGTAGATATAAATATACCTTGCTTTTCACTTTTTGCCAGCTTAAGAGTGTCTGCTACCCCTGATTACTGGAAAAAAAGCTGTGTTTTTGTACATCCTGGTAAAGTTGTTTGGCACCGTACAAGTGTCCAAAACTAACATGCAAAGAAAATTGTGTTTACATTAAGCCTAAAAAGTGATTTAAGGCAGTAAATATATTTATAAAACTTCATGATACAGAAAGGATTGTTTTATCAGTGAACAAAAGGTTGCTGATATAATTTATGTCAAGATTGTTGGGAAAGTAAAGATTATGTTTTTTTTTTCCATACAAAAATAAAATGGACAATCTGTGATGTGTGTGACAAATACACTGAAACCTTTCACAGCACCCTCTCTCTTGAGTGAGAACATTTCATTTCACACTTGTAAAATAAACTGTCAGAGAAGAAAAAAAATCAGAGAAGTGACCCACCATCACCAAAAGTTTTCCATATTTCTATATCACAACTTTCATCTTCACCACTGCCGCTGTCATTCACATCCTTCTTACCACATTAAAATTGACGTCCATCACAAAAACCTGCTTTTTTCCATCTGTCTCTTCCTGTTTAATCCGATCAGTTGCACCCATAACCAAACAAATCTCATCCGTGTGAAAGCTTTCTCTTTCCTAAACCTCATTTCTTTCACTAAACAACAACAAAAAAATTCCCCAAAACACTAAACATACTGTTTGTAAGGCCCGGCCTTGTCCAATATCTGTAAGCTAATCTATGACCTGACAACACTGAGACTGTATGATGCTATAATCAGATACTGTAGATATCAGCACTGTGCTACACAAGCCCACATTATAAAAGTCTGTGATCTCCTTTGTCAAAGCTATGATGCTTTGAATCATTCAGTCTCTTTTTAAGTCTTCTCTGCACATAGTCTGAGAGTGCTAGATACAGTATTACTCTGTGTATTGCAAATGGCACCACTTGAACATGCATAGTAATTCTATGTTTTGAATAATTTTTAAACCTTGTACAGAAATGAGAGGCACTTAAACAGGAGGCGCTTTGCAGAACAGAGTCAACCGTAAAGTTCATGAGACACGAGAGAGCAGATTTTTAAACAGTCTTTTCTTGTCAATGATTTTCCAGGTCCAGTTGATAAAATGAAGCTTGGGCAAACACCTTGATGAATTCTGTAATATAATGGGTTGTGTCATACTATAAAAACATAAGAAAACCACGGCTGCACCAGCTCACTCTGCCCACCGACGCCCTTAGTTCTGTATCTGCAGTTCAATGATGGTGGACGAGGTTATATCCTGCCCCCCTCTCGCTGTCGTAAAGTATCTGTGCTGGGAGCAAGGGCAGCTTTCAAGGTTTTTTTTTTATTCTTTTTTTTGGGGGTGATGTCGTAAATCCTCGCACCTGCCTGTGATCTCTTACAGGTCGTCGCTTTCCACCAAGCCGCCGGGCTGCAGTGGGCTGGAGTCCGGGAAGAAGGCCGCCTTCACGTCCAGCCCTCTCTCTGTCAGTGCAGCGTAGCGGCTGGTGGAGGGACGCACCTTCTTAGGCTTGGGGAGGTTGGGCTGCTGCCACTGAGCTGAAGACAGAGCAGAAACGGTCAGAAATGTTTCAGCGTGGGGAGGAAGTAAAGCCGCTCAGTTTTGAGTTTACGAGTTGGAACTTACTGTGGATGTCGAGGCGTGCGGTGCTGGATACGATGCCTGCATCATTCTTGGCTGACACAGTGTACCAGCCGGCGTCTTCTTTCATGGCTGGCTGGATGATCATACACAGGTAGCCACAGTTGTCCTGGTGCATGCTGGGAAGGAAATGAAGGGACTATTTGAATAGCCTAAACACCATCCAACTGGTGGGAATGTAGGTTGATGCAAGCATCGGAAAGTATTAAAAGTAGTATTTGGGCTGCTCATTTTTTAACATGTATTTACCTGATTCTGTCTGTGTTGTGGGTGAAAGACTCATTCTCCCTTTTCCAGAAGATTTGTGGGTAGGGAACCCCTGTGACGCGGCATTCCAGCCGCACAGGATGACCCTCAGCCACGCTTGTGTTCTGCAGCTTCTCCACAAATGATGGGGCCTTGTGCATCTCTTTGGCTGTGGAGAGAGTCTGTTACTGAGCTGCTCACTAAGTCCAAATCATGCCAACATGCATCCTCTGCACACGCAACCAAGTGCTGTTACACTGTATCAGCCTCTGTTTACCTGCAACAATGAGTTCCAGGTTAAATGAGTTCTGCCCAGCTCGGTTGCTGGCGATGCAGGTGTAGATGCCAGCGTCACGGCTGGTCACGGGCTCGATGACCAATGAGTGCACGCCGTTTTCCCTCACCAGCATCTTGTGGGCGGAGTCGGGACGGATGGTCTGTCCGTTCAGCTGCCAGATGAGGTCAGGGGTGGGTAAGCCGCTCACCTATGGGTGGTGAAGGAAACACAGCAAAAGTTAGAACTCACTGAATATGTGAACGCTTGTCTGTACCGCAAAGGATGCTTTGAGCCAGTTGCTTGTTTTTGTTGGAGAAAATGAGTATATTAGCTGCATGTGTTCTGCAGGGGAAGGGTGTGTTTTTTGGGAGTATGAAAACAACAGTGTTTGGTTAATCTGTCTGTGTTGTGTTTGTTTGGAGGAGCCTGGTGCTTTTGTCGTGGGAATAAACTGTGCAGAAAAAAGGCCTGTCTCTCTTTGCAGAAAAACCCAACACCTGCTCTGCTCCACCCTGCCCACCTGGACATGCATATGTTCACAGATATGAGAGTAGACTAAGCAAAGCAGTGATAAGTATTCCTGGAAGGGTCCCAATACACTTTTAGAAGTTGGGGCATTTTGAGCATGGAAAGTTTGGAAAGCCACAAATGATCTGGAAATAAATATTTGCTATAAATATCCTTGACATTAAGGGCTCAGAAGGAATGGAGGCTCTCAGTTTATTTCTGACGAGCATAAAAAAGACAGCCTTTTTATAGTGAGTTAATTGTGGGTCTGTTTTATTTTATTACATGTACCAGTTTTCAAAGAGTTTTCTAAGTGCTGCAGGCTGCAAGGAGGAGAGGTGAAGATGGAGCGGATGAAGGGAGAAAATGAGCACAAGTGGCGGGAGTGGCGTTAGGGGGGAAAAATAATTGTCGAAAATCTGATCCCACTTAATCCCTGAAAAACGACACCTCAGTATTCTCCCCGTCTGCTGTGAGCCATTCATAACGCGAGGAGGTAATGAAACATCTCGTCTCCGCTAGTTTTTTATACCCTACAGAAACTGGAATGCACAGAAAGGGAAATGTTTCTTTGGCAGCACTGACACGGAGCCTCCCTGAGAGCGACACAGACACTGAATTAAAGGGCGGATCTGAAATGGCTTTCCCTTATTACTATGATTAACATATTCTCTTTGGTGCGGGCATTTTCCTTTCCAGTCATGTCTCAGTTATTCTAAGCCATTTTCTTTCCTTTATCAAAGAACAGCAGTATGATTTGGGCATGGTGTTCACCTAAAAGGTATGAGCACATGAGGTTAAATTAGAGCAGAGGTTACGTTGTCAGCTAAACTGTCGCCACCTTAGACTTCACTTACAGTAAGCAGTAGAGGGTTAGAGTAAAAAATGGCAGATTCTGACAAAACTTATCCATAAAAAAAGCCTTGAAACCGCACACATGTACTAAAACGTCCTCTTCACATTAAAGTTCATAGCCTGACATGCCACTCTAGACCAGAAAACACAGCATATAATTTGTCTTTTCTCCTTTTAAGTCTTAAGTTTTGCCCTTAAGTACGCAGCACTGTTTCAAAGCCAAACACTTTGTTTGTGAGAGCTGACCAAAAGCTCTCCAGGCATTTTCTTTCTCAGTGATCTATAAATCACCCCAATCAATAAATAACAACTGTTTTATGTGGAAATTGTTTAGACGCAGCCAAGACACCCCCCCCCCTCTTTTTATCACATTGTACAGCCATGTTGGCACAGGCTGTGCTCAGGAATGAAAAAGCCACATATTTTACCTTGCAGTCCATCCTGCACAGTCGGCCCTCCTGAACGATGAGGTCGCCTGGCGCCTGCAGGAAGTGGGGGCGGAAGTGACGCTCTTGGATGTTGTCATTCTCGTCACCGCTGTCTCTAGACCTGGACCTGGGCCTGATGGACAGAGGGGGAAGTATACAGTATTTGTGATTAGAAACCAACAAATTTTTTAAGCATTTTTGAAACTTGGAATCAATTTTTACTTCAGAAAAGGTATAATTTTGCTATAAATCTTGTTTTAAGATAAATTTTGTAGAATATCAACAATTCCAGCTTTCAGAAGTATGTTATTGGCACAGAGGCTCAATATTTATTTGTAGATGTAAAACTCCCTTTACTGTATGAATATCAGTGTGTTTTAAGGAATAGAAACAAAATTAATTAATAAAAAAATATTAAAACCATCCAGTCCTCTTTCCATATTCACACAAATTGTTATATATATTTCTCTCTCTTTTGCACTTGTTTCCTGCTCTGGCATCCTCCCACTTGCTCTCTCTTGATCTCGGTCAGTCTCCTTCAGTCCTGTGCAGCAAGTCAGGACCCAGTTTCTGAGATTCTGCACTACAACAACAATGACATCATCGCCCTCCCTGCACGTCAACCAGGGAGGGAAATAAAGAGCATACACTGATTGTTATCTCGATCACACTCACCCAAAACATCTCTGAGCTCTTGTCTAATAAGGGAGTGTTCATCGAGATAGCAGATTACAGGTGGTTTTTTATGTTCCGTGACAGGCGTCTGTGATCTTGTGTGCGTTTTTCAAAATCTGGGCTCGGGTGAATGCGTTATTATACATACAAGGTCATTAGAGCAATGAAAAACGGAGCTGAGCAAACAGGTGTTCCTTCTCATTAACACTGAGCTTTTCTTTCCAGAACAGACAGCTCAGCAAAGAACAAAGTGTGATTCAGCTCGCAGCAAACATTGGCGTAAATAGCAGATCCCAGTAACTGACTTTTTAAAATCTGTGCTGAAGTGCCAGTACAGGAGTCATGCAGCTGGTGAGCAGCCTGCAGCACATGTGCCAGCCAGCAGCTCAGGGTTGTGAATAAAATGCCAAGAGATTTTGTTTGTCTTCTCCCTCCTCTCCATGCCCCCATCAGTCATCCAGGCCTCACCTGCGCATGTGTCCAGGTGCAGAGCGCTGGCTGCGGCCTCGCTGGTTCACCGCCTGGACCATCATCCTGCCGGTGCAGCTTACCCTGCCCTGTGAGAAGAGGAGAGACACACAGACAGAGATTGAGAGAGAGAGAGAGAAAGGGGGAGCTTATGAGGTGTTGACACTCCACACCACACCACAAGCAGCAGTCAGACAGGGAGGAGGAAATAAAATGTGAGTGTGAGAGCTGGAAAAGCCTGTAGTACATAAACTTTTGACCCTCATCAGGGCTTTAGTGATTTCCTGTCTCATTCAACGCCCTCTTCCTCTTCAGGCCTGGAGACCATTATCTTAATGCTCATTATTCTCTCGCTAATGAGCGCTGGCATCTCGTACAGGCACAGAAACTTCCTATCATATTTTATGTTGTGTTTCTTGGGCTTTTCCAGAGCTTGGTGTCCCATCTGCTCACCTCAGGGTTGCCTGCCATGATGGTGTAGTTGCCGTCATCATCCAGCGAGGCTGCAGCTGTGTGAAGGGAGCAGGTGCCATCGGCTTCACGGCTGATCCTGTAGTGCTCGCTTCTCTTAGAGATCTGCTTGCCATCCTTGAACCAGTAGACCTGTTACGCAAGACAAGAAAGAACTGACTAAAACCATCAGACAAGTAATGGTTTAACAGGAAAGGGAGCAGACACATTTTTCCAAACTATGAACGGAGCAGATGAATTTTCATTTTTAACCATTTTTAATATTTTCATTGGATTTAATGTGGTGTTTCTCCCTCTGTCGCTGCTGTCTCTCTGCTTTACTTTTATTTCTTCAGTTCACTTTGAAGCCTGTCAACGCCACATCATTATTGCGGACAGAGCCAGGCAGCTGGCCCAGGCCACTGTGTGTTCTTGCAAAGGGCCTCCCCTTATCACAACACAGAGCATATGTACAATATCTGCACCCTCCATCATCAGCATCACACATCAGCAACTCCCAAGCAAGGAAGCTGAACCTTTATAAATGCCTTTATCTAATAATAAATGTTTAATCATTCAGGGTGCTGACTTTTGCTGAGTAACACATAGAAGCCCCCACCTTTGGTTTGGGGTCTCCATGGACCTTACAGGAGAAGGTGACTGGCATGCCCTCAAAGACTTTGTAGTGTTTAAGCTTCTGATCAAAGGATGGTGCCACCCCCTGGCCGGCAGAGTCTTCGTCGTGCTGCACGTCGTCGTCCGACTCCTCCACTGGAGAGCGCTCCAGACGGAACTCAATCTCGCTGATCAGGCGCTGCTCGAAGCTGGACACTTTGTATTCCTAAATGCCAGAGACAGAGAGAAGGAAAGAAAGATTTAGAGGAAGTCTTCAGCAGAAATACTTCAGTGGTTGCTCCATTCCAAGTTATTCACCCACTCATTAACCTGTCTGCATTGTCACCCAAATGACCAACTTTCTCACTATTTCGCTAATTCTCTGTGCCCAGATGAGCCACTCCTCCTTCCCACCATCTCCATCAATCTCTCATCGCTGCAGCTTTGCTGAGGCAGAGGGAACATCTGCAGACCGGCATGGTCTGATGACACATCACACAGATAATGACAGGCCTCGGGCACAGCTGCAGAGCCAGCATTTAAATCCTCCTGAACTCACTGTGCTGCTCAGAACGACAGCCATCACAGAAGTGGCCCATCCTGATCCTCTGAGGTGTTATCCTGTAACAGTACCAAGGCAGCTGCTGCAGCATGTTCCCTCTACAAGCTCACAAAGTAATTTTGTGTTCACTGCTCGAGAAAGAGTGACAGATGTAACATTGCAGCATGCATTGTGCGACGATAGCAAAGTACAACTTGAGTAAAACCAAACGTGCTGAGAGATGCTTGTGTTGCAGTCAAGCTTAAACATGCTTCAGTATCTTAATTCATACTACACATAATTAACTACAGCAAACAGTAAAGGGTGCAGAAGTTTTAGATACACGTAACAGACCAAACGTACTGCATAGAAATATACTACTTTTTTCTGTCTATTCTATTGTGATTATCAGTAACACCTGCCAGTGAATGAACGACACAAGGAAACCATGTTGCTGCCTTTTGTTTGGCATTTGTTTCCTTATCAGTTGATCCCCAGGCCTGATCGTGTTCTGCTTAAAGTGATCGCATCCAAGATTTTTTAGCGTGACTGTGTACACATTTTCACACAGTGACATAGAGTTTACATAGAGTGAATAAAAAGCCGGTGACGTGAAAGAAAACTAAGCTTTCAATAACCTTTTGAGGGTAAGATTCTCTATCAGATGACTTGTCTTCCTGTTGAGAGAAAACAGAGGTTTTGTCTGTGTGTTGTGCTTTGACTGAGCATCACACAGGGTGGTAAACAGTTTTTATGTGTGTTGTGTGTGTGTTCAGTGTGTACATGTTAAATCTTACCTGTTCTCGAAACAGAAGATTCTTAAGCACATGTTAGACACAGTATCAAAATAAAATTTCTCACGATGCATTGGCACTGATGTATATTCCCAGTCACATTAGCAGGCTTGTGCTGAGAGCCATGCAGTGCTGTAGTTCCACAACAGGTCAGATTGCTTCTCATGCCAGCATCGCACTGGGATGTCACAGTGCTAGTCAGTCAATTCATCAGTCAAATATGAACACAACTTGTGCTCTAGTAATGTTTAATATAAGTGAATTTACGAGAGTGTGCATTCTGAGAGTACTGTGTCTGTCAAAGCCTGTTAAGCTCCTGTTTACTATCATTCTTAAGTATGTGCTGTATATCCAATGATTGGACATTTACATTGTTGCAAATTTTGACTTTACACATAGCCAAAACTTTGAAATTAAGGTTCTATCCATTTTACTATCGTGGATTATCAGTCCCAGTTTCCAATTAAAGGTGCTGTATGTAAGTTTTTGCTACATAGCCAACATTAGCAGTAACAGCTGTTTACTTCAGCCATCATTTCGTTTACAAGACAAGAGGTTTAGAATATGTCCTCTGAGCAACATTACTTCTTAATCCATTCAAGTTGAACCGAGGGTAGACTGGACACTATGGAGATTGACTATCGCACAGTGGTATTACGAGACAAGACAGAATAGGGCTAGCTGGTTAGCATGCTCACTTTGGTAGAGTTAAATAAGTGATCCAAACAGAAGCAAAACAAGAGTTAACATTGGTGTTGCTTTCCACCACTGGAGACAGCTCTTGGCAAGTAAAGAATAAGAATGCTAAACTCTCAACATTTCCTCTAGACTGATAAGTAAACAGCTGCTCATGCTAATATTGTCTATGTAACAATAGCAAAAACTTACATATATATAGCTCTTAAGAACAAGAATTTAATCACATATTTAATGTCTGCAAAAAGTAAAAGACTAGGCAGGTAAAAAATGAGCCCTGGATCAGAACTAATGCAAATGACTACTTACAAAAACTTTGTATGCACAACTATTTTCCTTTAAATGCAAGGTCATGTGAATAAACAGCTGACTCACAGTTAGACAAATGGCTACATGAGCCTTCAAACAGTGTTACTCCCCAACATGTTTGGAGCAACACTGGTTTCTACCAGTTTGCATAAACAGACCTTTTTATGGAGGGTTCTGGAGGCCTTTACAATGTTTATACCCTGCTTTCATAACTTGCTCTTCAGAAGTGTTTACAGGGACTGAGGGTGGGGGTGCACTCTGGTTCAACAGCACATAAAGGAAAGCCAGTGCTCATGAGATAGGAATGACACTGGCAAGGTATCAGTGGACAACACAGAAAAAAGAAAGGTGCTTGTGACGTATACATGCAACACTGTGAGTTGATCATGTAAACATTTTTTTTAAAGTGAACATTGCTGGTGTGGACATACTAATCATAGATTTCCATGCCTGTATGCTTTCAGGTGAGTGTGTACAGTATGTGTATGATTTCCCCCTCCAGGTGTGTGGATCCTAATAAAGAGCCACCGTACCTGTGTGACTGGCTCCTCCTCTGTGTCCTGTGTGTTTAAGACTGTGGCAGCGTTGTCAGCACCCAGCAGTCTGCGAGCCATCTTCTCCTCATAGGTTAACCTCTGGAAGCAGGGATTAATGGGGTCAGCGGGGGGTTAGTTTGTGAGTTGCAGAACACACACTTATACACACCATCAGCTAGCTACTGTATGGAAGCCTGTTAATTAGGGATGTCATCATGTCTCGAGAAAACATTAGAATTTTATTTGAGGGTGCATAAAATAAAGGCTAGTTTACAACCACTTCTATGGGTAGTATATGAATAGTTGTATGACTTCTGTTTGTTAATCTCATTCTCTATCACCTGCAAACACACACCTGTTTCAGTCATTGAATGAGGTTAGAACACACACACACCTGTTGACCATTGCTTATGCGCTCCTCTTTAAAGCGCAGTTTTCTCTCCAAATCCTGGATGACGGCGTCCTTGGATCCCTGAATGTCCGAGTCAGAGGCGATGCGGGGTGTCTTGGTGACCGAAGACTTCCTAGGGAACGCTTTGCTGAAAGGAGGACAAAACAGAAACCTTCATGAGTAAAGTCATGGCACACGCACATTATCTCAGCTCCTCTTTCCTCTCTAGCTCCTTTGCTCCCCTCCCTTGCTCTCGCATATCCACCCTTATCTGGACGCGTCCAGCTATAGCATTCCACAATGTGTCTTCTTATCTCTCACAAATGCAGCAGGAATGCCAGGGTGAGAGGGGGAGTGCAGGAGTGAGTGAGGGGCTGATGAAAAATTACTGGCAAAGAGTTGAAGGTGGAATGTCCTTGATGGAGGGGAGAGGAAAAAACAAAACAAATTTCCTTCTCCAGGGCTGCCATCAGAGGAGGATCATCTACACAGAAACAGATTTGTATCACCTACTTCAATATGCAGAACCCAAAATCAAGGCCTCAATAACCCTGCAGGACACAAGACTGAAAACTGATAGATCCTCACAGTCTGCAATTTAGTCACACAAACTACAGTACAGAAATCTGAGTCTTTATTTGATTGTGACACACCTTTCACTCTGAGGTCCTCGTGTAATTTTTTTCACCATATGTTTGCTAAAGCTCTTGCAGCTTGAGAACACTTCTGTGTCTATGTGTGTTTAAAAGAGGTCTAAATGTGCTGTGTAAAAATGCAAACATGTCGTCGTCAATCTCGCACCAGACATTCACACAGCCTCCTGCCTCTGGTTGCAGGCAGGTTCATCTGAAGGAAAGTGCTACTCACCTGACATATGTTGTGTATAGAGAACTTACAAAATGTTATGCAACTTGGCAGACACTGAAAAGAAAGTGCTGTGTACGTGAGGGATACTTACACAGTCCCATTTCCCTTAGGCAGGCCCAGGGCGTTGACTGTAGGACTGCCGGGTGTGGAGGGTGTGGAGGGCAACACTGAGGACAGGAAGCTAGAGGCTGGAGATGGAGGGACGGAGGAGAATGGAGAGGACATATCTGAGTGGGCTGGAGACATGGACATGGGTGGAGGAGGAGGAGGTGGGGGAGGAGGGAAGTCTTGGGCAGGGCCTGATGGAGAGGACAGGTTACTGGAGCTGAGGAAGGGCGGAGGTGGAGGCGGGAAGGAAGGAGAGCTCGGAGACTCCACGCTGCCGGCCTTGGTGAAGGGGGGCACGGTGACCCTGCTGAAGGGCTTATGCGAGGTGGGAGGAGACAGCGGGGAGGACAGGCTGGACCCTGACGAGCCAGAGGACTGGGTGACGTAGGCCGACCCTCCGGGGCTCTGAGCAGCGATGAACTGCTTGGGCCGGGCATAGTTGAAGGTGCTGGCCTGCATGGTGACGCTGTTCTCCAACTCCTGGAAGGAGGGAGGAGGGGGGAGAGGTGGAGATGGTGGAGCAGGTGGCGGCAATTCCTGAGGTGCTTGCTGGGGTGGAGGCGGGACTTCCTGGCTCTGCTGTTCCTGCTGCTGTTGCCAATTGGCTGCTTCTTGCTGTTCCAACAGAATCTGGTCCTGCAGCTGCTTCAACTGGGACGCGTTCCTGCGAAGAAGAAGCACAGTCATCAGTGATCAGACGCTAAAGACATGTTATGTTTTCTTAAGGCAGTTTCATCCTTTATGGCGGGGGGCACAACTCTGTAACATGGTAACATACTTGTAAAATGTTACAAAAGCATGTGGCTGTTTTCAATTTATGCATGACACCATCGTCTGGTCTCTGTCCAACTGTAGTCAGAGCACAACTGGCAGAACATTGGATGCCAGATGTGAGCATAATCAATGGAGAGTTAAAATGCCAATCAAAGTATTGTGAGGCAAAAACACTGCCAGTGGGAAGCACATGGGCATCAGTGTGACAGTTTTCAACAGGAGATAGAGTGAACTGTTTTTCCTCTGGTCCGAAGGTGATAGCCCGTCAGATCTGGGGTTCACTCAGAGTAGTGGTACATGGACAACTTGTGTGTGTTGGTGTGTGTTCTGGGAAGGAAACCACTGCACCAGCAGTGTGGGCTGATAGGTTATCAGCCTCCAGCCTTTAACAAAGACTTGTTAAAGAGCCAGCCTGTTGACAATATGTCAAGTATGGTAAAGGAATCGGGAGATAAGTGTAACACTGAGGAAAGCAGCTCTGTTCCTGTTGTTGGACAGCATAGTCAGTTTACACTGACGGACTGTAAACCGGTCTGTTGTGGGGGCAGAGCTCAGACGTGATGTTTTTCTATCTGTGAAATCAGGAAAGTGAAGCACACGGTTGAGGTGTGGCTCCTTGTATTTGAATGGCACTTTGATGAAAGACAAACACAAACGTGCAAACGTGTAATGTCATGGCATCTTTTTTTTTTTTTTTGCCAGGGATGGGTCCTGATGATGAAGTATTGTGTTTTTTCACAGAGGTGTGGTTGTCCAGCCTCTCCCCCAGCTTGTCACGTCATTGTGGGAAGAGAGGGAGCTTAGACATTTTGTAGCGTCATCAGCTTCAAATCTGAAGTTTTCTCTCTTATTGTAGCATCGCTGAAACAAACTTTAAGAGCACCAGGAGGGTTTTAAAGAGGACTAACTTTGAAAACCACAAGACAGAGGTGAACGCTCAGAAGCTCTCCTTGAGGACCAGGAGGAGGACATGGGTCTTTGGGAAAGGTTGAAGTTATAAACCTTCAGAGTATACAGCTATGTGTATGTGAGACTGATGAGTTCTTCATAGGCAGCCTATTCAGAATATACTGTACATCCCAGTGGAGTCCACCGAGTTCACGTGCCCAAATCTTTTCCAGATGTTGAATAATCAGTGGAGCCCTTCGACTATTTTTCATCTGTGACAATGCGGAGAAAACCCCTCCCTCCAGCCTCCCTCCACCATACATTTGCAAACAGCACCAGTGAATATTTGACAAAGCTGACAGTTGTAGCACAGTGTAACAAATCCACCACCCAATCCAACAGCAACATGACTGATTGGTCTGTCCTAGCCAGTTATTTTGGTCATATGCTCCCCTCCAGAGGAGACTTCACATGCCCAAATAAATAGACATTAATTCCAAAGCGATTCACCGACCACAAGTGCACATGGTTGATTCAGTGTTGCCCCCCCCCACCCTCCCCACCGCCCATATACATTATTCTTTACATTCCCCTAAGGTCTCCTGTTCAAGCCTCCACCAAAAGAGTGCTTTTACAGGAATAGTTTGGCAGCTCGCGAGGCTTGCGAGCGCTCTGCAGCGGTTTGATTCCTTTTTTGGCTGTGTTCTCGGAGCGTCAGGCAGAAGCACCCTGCCCGTCTGCTCCAGCAGAGAGGAAACACACTTAATTTCCTCACAGCCTCATCCCTTCTCAACCTACTTTACTGCCTCAGCATGGAAGACCTGGAAGACCTTTACAGAGTTTACCTATGTATCTGACACCTTTTAACACAGGGTATTGTACTGTGGAGGGCAGTTGTGTATGTGAGCAGGAGGAAGAGTGGATGTTATCCAGCTGTCACTGACATCATCCCTTTGCCTTAAAAAGTGCCCTTTACTTTCTACATAAAGTAACCACAGCTAAACAAGCACCTCCATTGTAAAGCTACTGTGCAACATCATCTCATAACATTTTCTCTCACTCTCAGTGAGAGAAATCCTTCATTGTGAAAGTCATCATACTCATTCAGGTCATCCATCCACATTAAAATGCACTGGCATGACATTTGAATTCCATACAAGTACTACTCAAACTAATAGAGCTCTAATTTTGTCAGATTAGAGTCTTGCTTAGACATTTGACATTGCATGAAAAGGTCAGCTTGTTTTATTTGCAGCTGCATGAATAGTTTTATGGCCCACTTAAGGATTTACATCGAGCAAGGGACAGTGTGTATGTGTGTGGGTGGGTTATCCAGACCCTGTATCTGTCCAGACCTCTCTGACCACAACAGTACACAACGAGGCCGCTGCACGCACACCATGTCCTGTCCTGCCTTTTCATCCTCTGCGCTCTGAAACAGAACAACCCACTGCTAAAGCTTGTGTCAGTGATTATAATGCATCTACAAATGGCCTGAGAAGCAAAGCAGGCCTCCATCACTCCCTCTTATTCTTTGTCTCTGCGGTGAAGCAGGGCTGAATTAGGAGGGAAGTGTTCCTCTGTCGTCATGCCAACGGCCCTGTGTTTTGCTGTTCTGGTCGGAGCCAACTGGCCCACAGAGTGCCGTGCTTTGCTAAGAGAAAACGCTCCAGCTCCTCTGTCTGTCATTCCAACTGTAACACAGTATTACTCTCATGTCTCTGTCTCTCTCATTGCCTCTCTCGGTTTTTTTGCCCCAACTATTTGGTGGTATAAATAGGCAAAGCAGTTCTTTCCCAGTTAATACTTTCCTTGGGCTGGATCCTGTCTGTAATTCTTTTGTAGGGGGAAAAAGAAAGAAGTTTAGAACAGACAAAGAAGAATCTGGTCTGGAGTAAGTCTGTCTCTCTGGTTTCTAAATGGAAAAGCTCAATAAACAGACCCAGGAACAGCTTGACAGTAACTTAATTGAAAGTGTGTTTTACAGCCCCTAGATGTACGAGACCAGACCCAGATAAACACTGAGACGTGCCAAACACAGTGGGGCTTTACCAGCAGCATCTTGCTTTAATAAATGAAGACCTCAACATCTTAGATGGCCATGTTTACTCAGTGCCGCTTGTTTGTGCTTCCTGAACAGTAACAACCCAGGGTGCGTGAGAAAACTCATCCACTGTTCCGCCGCCTGTCGGAGCGAGCTGGGAGCCATCCGCAGGTTTATCTGCCGCCATCTCCTCAGCTCTGCAGCAGGCTGTAAAGACGGAGCTGCTTTATAAGAGCCGAGCCAGCTGATGACAGGAAGGGTGCAAGGGGGGAGGACAGGAAGTTGTTGAGTGTACACTGCCGCTAATGAGGGGTTTCCTTCTGTAAACAACAACATGAGGGGAACTGAGGCTGTGCCTGTTCTGTTTTAAAGTCTGTAGGTGTGTATAAACAGAAAAAGTGGGATTAGAAGCATAAAACAAGGAATCCTCCAGGTTATGGCAGCAACTTGATTGAGGAAAGGCCTTAATGGGTGTTCTGGTTACTTTCAGGCTATAGGCTCATTGTGTTTGCATTACATCTCTGTATATTTGTCTCTGTGGCTTAGTAACGGCATGACCTTGCCATTTGTAAATGATTTATATCCAAATAGTCAAATTGAGCTCCGGTATCACACCTACAACACAAACACAGCCTTGAAAACCCTGCCCACACAATGTTGGATCCAAACCATGTCTGGGATCAGGAGTTCAAATCACCACAGCTCTGTGGGAAAACATGGATTTCACCAGTTTACCCCTCTAAAGCCTCACTCACCAACCTTCTTTGCACCTACGCACGCCTGCCTCACAGTTTCCTCATTTGCATTCAGGGCAGAGCGTTGCATCATCGTGTCACTGCGTCAACATGAATTTGCCCCGATGCCCCCGAGCAGGAACACACAATCAATCTGGCACAGTGACTGAGCTGACAGCTGAGTGACTGTCAGACTATGAGTAAGACTGGCTGTCTGTTTACACTGCTGAGCAAGTTGGTTCTGACTTGATCGATACAGAGAGACAGTTTTAGTGTCGTGTCTGACTGGAAATGTGTCATGTTGGGACTTTTCTAAACATTTACTGAGCAGGGTGCGATTTTTGATGATACCAGTTAACAGAACTCCCACTTCTAATTGTGAAACTTAGAGACTGTGTTGTTGTGTTGTGTAAACACAGCTGGTTGGATACACTTTCATACAAAGCTAAACCTTCAAACTGTAATATACGGTTAAGCTAAAATGACACACATGTAGGGAGTTAAGAAGACCAGAACATGTGTAGTACATTTACAAGTGTTTTCAGCAGGATGATGCTAAAATGTATGCACTTTTTTTTGTTTTTTTTTTTTTTATCTGTCAGTCTCTCTCACACACACATCACTCCCTGACTCTCTCCTTCTCTCCATGTGTGCCTCCCTCTACTTTCACGAGAAAGCAGACTAGCAAAGGAGCCACTCCAAGTTTCCACCAACCCCCCCCCACCCCCCCCCAAAAAAAAAAATAAATAAATAAATAAATAAAAAACAGGCTGCTGCCGGGATCACACACAACGTTCAATATGTCACACAGACGAAAAAGTGCTTTATTCCTTGTCTGCTGCTTCCATTCATGCACCTCTTCCCTGTCAGCTGACATGTTCTCCCTCAGCCTTTGTTCTCCTGCTGTCCTTAACTTATTTTCAACCCCTCTGCTCTCCCTGGGTACACCCCCCCAATTCTCTTTGGCTCTAATTGCACACACACCACATAAAACAGAACCAGACTGTTTTCCTTTCTGACCCCCCCCCCCCCCCCCCCCCCCGCTTTAAAATGTAGCAGAGACCGTTTTTTCTTATTCCAGCTAAACCAACAGCTCACGGCTGCTCCATTCACCCACTTTGTCTCTGTCCTACTTTCTTTCCTTTTATACTATTATTTTCCCTCTCACTCTCTATCTGGGCTCGTATTTCATATCCAAGTGGAGGTGAAGAGGGCTCTCCACAATCAGCAAGCACTGCTTTTCTCTGTGTACCTCCATCCATCCATCCATCCATCCCTCCCTCATCTCCCCACCCCTCCATCTTTCACTCTTTCTGTCCAAGTGAGATGGGGAGAGCTTTTTTTTTTCTTCCTCTATAGCAGGAATGCAGAAGACATTCTTCTCTGGATTGGAGTGGGAAAGACATCGCCATCAAATGGGATTAGCAGCAGGAGTGGAGGGAGAGGAGGAGGAAGAAGAAGGAGGAGGGGAAGGACGAGCCAGAAGAAGAAAGAAAGGCAAAAAGTGAAGAGTGGCTCAGAAGAAATCAGACGGTGAAAGAGTTGCAGCTGAGTAAGACACAAGCTTTCTCACCTAACAGACTCTATTGTGATAACTAATCCATCTGACTCCACTGCGGAGCTCTGCAAACAAATGAACCTCGCTGCATAAACACAGTCGCTCTGAATCAGAAACACAACAGTTGAAAGAAAACCACTGACTTAACTTAGTTAAAGTCACTCCTCTCCTCTTCTGTTTCTCTATAGTCTCAACTCACTACCTTCCTTGAGCCTCCAGTAAATGAATGGGTCTCACACTCCCAGAAAACCACACAACCATTCTGAAAACATGTGATTTAAACATTAAGATGCCAGACTGGTAAACCAGGAAAACCTGACAAAAAAAGTCTTTATTCTACCTTTATCATTTGTCTTCTCTGTCTTCTTCTATTCTCTAATTCAAATTTAATGAAAAGTATTATTTAGTGCCTTATGTAGTGCCTTAGCAATAAAAAGAGAATAATAATAGCCCAAAGGACCCAAAGTTATAAAAAGTTTCCTCTCTGGGAGCTCAGAGTTTAAAAGTTAAAGAGAAAAGCATCCTCCAGTTTTCATCCATTTCCTCATCAGTCTTTCAGTCCCACTGAAGTTTGTTTGACTTTAATAAGTAGTCATTTTACACAAAAGCATAAGGAGAAGTGTTACCTTCTGTGTCGTTGTCTTGGTGTGTCAGCAGCTCTGATATTTCCCTGCAGCAGAGTGAACTACGTCTCTTTGCTGCCCTGCCAGGTATGAGGAGCATATATAGAGCACCAAGCAGCCAGACAGTGACAGACCCAGCCGCTCTCTCTTTCTCTCTCTCTCCCTCTCTCGGCATGAGTCAGTCTGTCTGAGAGCTCCTCCTCTTCAAAATAAAAGCACAAAAGCACTGCCCAAGACCAGCTCCTTTCAGAATAAGAGCCCAGTCCTAATACACTAAACCACAGGCTACTGACCAAGGAACTTCCCTTTGGGAGTTAGGAAGCAAAAATAACAACAGCTTCCTGAGTAGCAGAAAGAGAAAAGGTCTGTAAGAAAGATGGGATGAGAGAATGAGAGAGACACCCATATCTAATTTCTTTAACTTGTCCTTTTGTGTCCACATTTATATTGTTTCCGGAATGACTGAAGACCAGAGAGACAGGATGATTGAGGAGAAAGAATGGGAGATAGATTGGATAAATTAGTCATCTGAACAATTCTCTTAGTTTCAAGTGACGCAAATGAGATTTGTCCTTTGTAAAATAGCATTCGAAACAACGCCCTGACTGGAAATAAAATCCACACTCACACAGAAACATTATCCACTATTCACATGTTAACAGAGAACACTAACCATTATCTATGTGCCGAGCATATGGAACATAATAGTTTCATGTAACACATACTGTATTGGATCTTTGGAACACATTCCCAGTGTCACTGTGTGTGCAAACATTCCCATCACACCACACAGATCTGGTTTCATTCACTGAAATATGCTCATAAATATTCTGTTTCTCAATTAAAGAATTTTCCCCTTCATTTTTGTGCCATGAAACAAAACCTTTTTGGGAATTTATCGCTTCTATTTTTGTGTGTAATGCCTCTATTTTTAGAGTATAGAGAGAGTGCGCTGGTGAGTCACACCGTGTTGATGGAAGGTGGGAGGCCAGGGATGCGGTCCAGTGGGGTGCCCGTGTGTAGTTGTAAGTGTCTGTGTGTGGGTGTGTGTGTGTGTGTGTAATTGTGTCAGTATATTAGGGAGAGGTCAAAGGGTCTTCCTCTCTCTAGAGGTGTGTGTCTGACACTTAAGAGGCGAGTCAGAGTGAATCTCCTTGCTACTCAAAGTTGGTTCTTGGTGACAGCGGTGTCATGAGAGTAGAGTGTGTGTTCACTATTGTACCCTCTAATTAACATCCAGAAGTGGAGGTTGTGTGTCAGTCGCACCGGGAGCGTGCCTAAAGGGAGATAGCATCTCTACCACACATGCAGCCACATACACACCACTTGCACCAGCAGCCGGGGTCAGGATATAATCAGAGGTTGATTGACTTCATCCGGAAACAATGTGATTCTCCGAGTGTATGTGTGTGTGTGGGGTAATGTGTATTTATCTCTATGTTTCTCAGTGTTTAACATACCAGGGTGTTCTTTTCCTGGGAAACACAGTCTGCTCTCTATGAGGGGATCACTGAGGCCTGTTAGTTTCCATGCTGTCAACTCCCAAGCATACACCCTGGTCTCTCGCTCCCCTCATCCCTCTGTGCGTCTTTTCATCGCTCCCTCTCTCACTCTCTCTCTGCTCACCCCCTCTTTCCTCCAGCCCCCTCTCTCCGTGTTATGAAGGTCAGCTCCGACAACTCTCTTCCTTATTTGGAAAGTTTCTCCATTCCATGCAGGTCATTCATAGCCCAGCCGACCAATCCAGTGGTTAGTTAGTGTGGTGTGTCAGCCAATCCTGTTTCTCCCATATCCTTTTAAGGACTGCCCATCTCTGACTCTGAGGGTTGATGTGAAATTATCTGCTTTCCTGCTCTCTTGTGTCTCCGGTGACTTCACTTTGCTTTTTAATTCTCTTGCACAATCTTCCCCTCTCTCTCCCTGGTGACAACTAACTCTCTTTTCCATTCACTGATAATCAAAACCCCCTGTGGCCTGCATTCACTGAAGCATTAGTGAACTGATCCACAGTCAGTGGATCAAGTTTTACTTCCATTTTTAATTAGACGTTTGATGACGACAAACCACAAGCAAAGTTCTGTGTGTAGCCAGCACCATATGCGGTTATTTAACATGCATGTTTCCCGCTTTCCATAAAACCACAAGCAACACCTCGACAAGAAAGTGATTGTTAATACTTCATTAGAGAGTTCATGACTTGCACCTCGTAAACAAACACACTGCTGAGAGGAAGCTCTGAGTCACAGCACAGATATGCGACAAATCCTGGCAGCCAGATCTCCCTGCTCAGCAATGCAACACAGATCCTGCTGTAGATCCTGCTTTAAATTCAAAACAGTGAATCTTAAAGTGTACTAAAAGTCTTATATAAAAAAAATTACAATAATGAGGACATACAGCAACAACCAGTCACCTGGTTTACAGTGCTCCCCACTGAAAACCCACAGTAGAAGTTCAGTGTGTGTGTGACAGTAGGAGACTGATGAGTGCTGTTGGCATAGAGCAGTTTGTTGCCTTCAGTTTGTATGCTGTTACCCTGACAACAACCTCACTGGGGTTAAAGAGGTTTGGAGCTACTGCAGAAATCATTTAATCTCAGTGGTATGGCAATTATGTCAGCGGACATGGATTGAAAGGTATAAGGTCAAGCTGCATGCAACACAGGCCACATTAAAGTGGATTAGGCCATTTTTCATCTCTGTCACTGCAGTGTATGTAGAGCTGAGAAACATGGTGCCACTAACACACTGTTGCTGCAAGCTCCTGTGTGTTTGGGATGTCAGACCCTGTGCTTGTTTGAGTGAGGGCTGGGCAAGGATTCAGGTGAGGTGTATCGTGATGATATGATCATGTCATCATGTTAACATGAAAAGTGTCCAATTGGAATACGCAAGCAGTTGAGTACAGGTGACGGCACTGGACATCACGTTGGTTTATTATAATAGATATTAATGTCTTATTAACATCATAATATTGTAGTGTTGTGTGTTTTAGATCATGCTATTTTCTAATATTTTTGTATATGATAGTGACATCTGATCTAAATGTTGCATTATCTGTGTGATTCCTCTATATGTTGCTTAACCCACACTTTCTCCCAAGGCTCCCTCTACTTTACCTGCACTTCAATTCAGTATCAATTTAAAACTCTTTATAATTAAATGCAGGTACTGCCTCTGATTGTATGTACAGTAGGTCTTTGGTCTGTTTCACACTCTTCTGACACTCTCTGGCTTTATGCTACTGAGCTACATAGACCACCCAGTCAATCAGTCATTATTACAGCTTCTCTTTAAAAAATCAAAGGCAAAACACTTCACATGAAATGTTTTAGCCCCTTTGCAAAAAACATAAAATCACCATAGTTCTAAAAGGCTAAATTAAGGTCCTGTTAAGTGTAAATGTGTGCCTGGTTTTATAGAGCTGCATTTAAAAACTAAATCCACAGACAGGTCGCTGGTGAGAGTTCAGTTCACACATAAAAAGCACACCGAAGTCCGTGCAAGAGAACAATTTCGTCTGTCAAAAGCTGATTCCCGGTCTTATGAAAGAGAGATTAAGCTGTGGAATGGTTGGAGGATAATTGTTGCCTCTGCTACTTGTGCTTGGTGTATGACGCCCACCCAGACATTATCCTAACCTATAATATAATGCTTTGCCCCTATTATCACGGTCAATATCATGGTGGTCACACCTTCGATGTGTTGCACTGGCACTTTTGATTGTCTGTCTCCTCCTTTGTCTTGTTTTTCAAACCCAGTTAAACAGTCTTGAAATCGTTGCTCACTACCACGCCTTAATGTTTCACTGCATCATCTGTAGACTTTATCAACAACCTGGAGGTACATAAGTGACAGCACAGCTACCATACAAAAATCTGGATATCAAAAACATGAACCACATGTATATGTTTGCGCAAAATGTTCTTGTGAAATGTCACACCAGCTAAACACGAACCTTTATCAATACAGGAAAGCAGACACTGGACACCAGCAGCACTGACACCTCATCCATCAACACACACTCACAGTCATGCATGTGTATGAATGAGAGTGCACATACACACATAGATTTACAAGCCGCAGGTGTTATCAGTCTATCATGATGTGACTTTATAGACGGTCACATGTGTAAAGTTAAACCCCTGAGAGCCCTGAACAGAAGGGAGTTGTGTATTTGAATCAGGAGAGACCATAACTACGTCCAACATGGCAATGACCTTGTGTTGAGATACTTGAGATACAGAGTTTCATCCAGCTGAATTACAGTTTGTCTTTCATATCCTCTCACATAATCTTTAATATCTATAGGCCAAAAGTAGCCCTAAATCCTTTCAGATCTTTATTCAGACCCCTCCACAGGAAGCCCAGTTTATCCTCAAGACCAGCTCCAATGCCAATATAACTTTTAGTTGCCTTACATAACACATCTGCTTAAAGCAAAATGTCATTTTAGCAAAACATTTTTGCCTTGTATGTTTAATCCTTGAAACAGTTTATGAGAGGTCAACTGAAACACTAGCTGCACATGGAGTCATCTGTTAATTTTATCCTGCTTACAGTAATCCGAAAATAACACATCCATCAAATTCACCAACTGAAGCAAGTAACCTAAATGTTATTTGTTTCTATGTGTAGAATCACTTTAAAAAAGGTACGAAAAAAAGCTCAATTTCAGAGGAGCATACAGTGAGATAGTGCTGCCAGTTTTCAACCTCCTATTCTCTGCCATGTCATAAAAGATTCTGCTTTCTCTCCAAACCTGAACCTTGTTTCAGATCCAACTGAACAATCTGAGCCTCTCCCCTGAGAATTTCCTTTGATTCTTATCCTGACGTCTGGCATCAGCACCGGGCATCAAACCCAAATACCTACCAACCCTGCTCTCTCTTCCTTCAGCACAGAAAAACAGCAGGTCTGTTTTCACAGCTCGGGTCTCCTGCAGTCCCTCCTGCCTGCCAAGTCACACAACAACTTCCTCCACCTCATCAGCTCTGTGTTATTGAAGCAAAAATCATCCCTTACACAGGCTTCCAGTATGTTATTCCTATGATTTACAGCAATTTATTTTAGATCTGTGAACATGAACATATCTCCCCAGTAGCTATAAACACTGGTGGTAAGGCTGTAACATTATTTGCAGCAGTTGTCCCTTTGTAAACAATAATGGATGCTGTGAAAACCAAGAATAATCTTTTGGGGATATCCACATGTGAGTCAGAGAAGCTTCAGAAATGATTCTCATTTGGTATTAAAGTCTACACACTCATGCCCTAAGCTAGGTGAACCGCTCACTAGTAGTAAAACTCCATCCATACTGATCCCTACAGCCTTTAAGTAAATGCAGGAAAACAATTAGCTATTTCACGATATTGCCTTATTTTAAAAATACAAGACATCGGGGTCATAGTTTCCATTCTGTCTATTGAATTAATAGTAAGTCAGCAAAGTGGTTTGTTAGACAGTTGTAGAGCTCATTAAAAAGAACTCCTGTAAAATGTAAAGAAAAAAACAGCAGTTAAAGTAACAAACTGGGATTAGATTTCAAAGGCTGCAGGCTTTGCTGTGCTCTGTTGATGTTTCACAGCAGCATGTGGCTCAGTAGAGACAGTACATGAGTCTATATGGGATGTGCTGGACGACAAACAGGATACGATGAACTCAGAGATAAGCTTTAGGTCGAGAGCGGTCGTCCTCTGTACCTATGTTACCCGAGGAAACAGAGTGCAGTCTGGCAGAAACATGACCTTTGGATAATGGCAGAGCTGCTGTTTTTACTGTGTAATTACAGAATTTAAAGGGGGGAGAGGGCAGCAGAGGGATGGCTTATACTTTCTAATTGCTTCACAGATGGGAGCTGATTGTATCCATGTTGTTATTGTGGAAAGACTCGGAGAGAAGCAGCTTTACTGTCTCCTTGCTTTTTGGAGAACCCCACACGTAAGCAAGAAATAAAGGTATTGCGTACATCGAGCAACTGCACACAAAAATCAGATTTAGATGTTTACACCAATATTCATCATTTCCATCTTTGTTAAAGCCCTAAGATTAATCTCATATCTCTCTGACAAACAGGCTTAGATTTTTACATGCCACATGGAAAACTTTATAATATCATTTCTACTGCTGATTCTGTGTCTCCATGATAGCTTAACTGATAAAGGCTACATGTGGTGCCACTCAAATCACACCCAGAGCATCAACCTCACAGCCAAATATTTACCTGTAATTTTCTGTCTCCTCCTCTATACTCTCAGCTCTGGAAGCACAGAATTAACAAGTCATAACATTTACGTCAACAGATATGCAACAGGACCCATGAGCAGGAATCAAATCCAGTACACATGCAATGCAAAAACCAAGCTTTACTGCACTGCAACCATGTTGTACATGCAGCAACACTTTAACCATTTAATGGGATATACTGCTCGCATTGGTCAATAGTGTGACATTCAGCATATTGTAATATAAGAAATCTCTGCAAAAAATCTTCCCATCTAAAGTTTTGCCAAACTAAAAGGAAAAATATTATGAGGGAAAAATAAAATAGAGCAAAGACACGAATTAAAGTACACATCCTGTCCAGCAGCTCTTTGAGGCTGATGTCATAAACCAAAGTACTGTATAAACTGATATTTTGATCTGATGATGGTAATGAAAGACAGGTCAGGGGATCAAAGTTTGTTGATATATTTCAAAAAGCCAAAAAATGTCAATGTCTTGTTGGTGCTGAAAGAAAAGTCAGGAGGATTACTAAAGATATATCATCTGGGAACAATGAATGTCTCATCCTGAGGAGAGCATGAATATTCCATAGTAGTCTATAGTCATCAAGATACCTCATGGTGGTCAGGGGATCATCAAAGGCTGTAGGATTCATTCCCTGGGACCATGAATATCTGTAATTTTTTAAAATGTCAATCCATCTGATACATTGAGTTATTTGGACCAAAGTTTTGGCCAAACCCACCAACCAAGTAACTAACCAACCAACATTGCCATCTTCAGCATGGCTGAAAGCTAAACAGAGGAGACGCAAATACATATTTCAAACCCAAAATGAAAGAATACATTATTTGTGTATGGTCTGCTGTCATGTCTGAACAGAAGAGCATCAGTGTGATGTCTTGGTGATGTCTTGGTAGCCTAGGGGATTAAAATGCTAACCACAGAATCCCTGGTTTAAGTCTGGATGTTCCATCCCTTCCGTCTCTCCTTCTCCTTATTTTTTGTCAGCGCTCTACTGTACCCTCTCTAATAAGGGCATATAAATATCTTTAAAAATGAAAGCATCAGCAAGTGCTAAAATATCCATGCACAAGAGGCTTGTTCACTGCAGACATCTCAAAACACAGGCCCATTGAAAGTAAAGCTATTGAATGTCCAGCACCCCTCTAATAACAGTGACATCCTACCTGATCCCTACAGAGCTCACAGAAAGGTGAGGAGGAGAAAAAAAACACAATGGCTCTGTCCGGGGCTGGGCATGCAGTCCGAGGTCAGACAGAAACAATAGGAGCCATCCAGCAAAAGCCACACAGATCTGTTTACAGCCACAGACAGACGGCAGCTGGCAGACTCGCCCTGGCACACACGATGCCACACTGACACCAACATAAAGGCAGGGGAATGCTTTTGTTCTAAAAAGGTCTGGGATTCCCCCTTTAACCCTTTCACAAAACTGAGACACAACACTATCATTTCCACCAGACCTCAGACGGTCCTCCCAGCTTGTCTCCCTCCCACCAGACCTTCCTTGCGACTAGCCTGCCCACGGGCCACAGACACATGGGGACATGACAGGTACTCACAGCTTTGGTTTGGGCTTTGTGGGCAGTGGAGGACCATCCTTTGCAGGGGATGGAGACAGCTTGCCTGGGGTTGGAGGTGACTCTGGTGACACTTGAGCTGGACTGGCTATGACTGGAATATCTGCCATAAGGTCAGACTGTGGTAGAGGTGGAGGTGGTGGAGGAGGAGGTGGGGGTGCCGGTGTGGTCTCTTTAGGCGGGCTTGGAGGTGATGGCGGATTCAGAGGTTGGCCATTCTGTGCAGACGCTTTCCCCTTGTCCTTGTCCTCCACCTCTGAGCCTATTTGTACTGGAGGCAGAGCTGACACACTGGGCCAGATCTCCAGCTCCTTGATATGGAAAGCCTCAGTGGCGGGATGAGGCAGCGTCTTGGGTGGCAGCTCCAGGAGGCTGATCTCTGTAGGTGGGGGAGGAGGGGGGAAGGCTGCCGTATCCTCAAACCCAGAGCTATCACCAGACATGCCATTACTGGATGAGTCCTCGGATGCTGAGAGAAAACAAACAAGAGGAAAGTGGAAATTTTTGGACTTTAATGTGTAGGGCCACCACACAGCTCAGTAGATTACACACACACACACACACACACACACGACTGCGTCACAGCTGATCTGATCTAAAGCAGCAGCTGGATCCAGTCAGGCTGATGCAATTCCTGTTTATTCAGCCTTTCCTGTGAGTCCTGTACTGTACATACACAGTTCTGTCTGTGAGAATTCACACAGAAATCAACTCACACCTCTCACCTTTTTATCCATCCAGACTTCACAATAACAAACAGGACAAAACATGATCATCTTGTTGAGACATAACATATGACTTTACAGCTGACCCTACACACAAGACTTCAAGGGACCTAATGGACTATCCGAGGTCAGAGTAATCACCAAACCCTGATTCATTTACCAGATCACGTTTGCTCTGGAAAAAGAACAGAATGCCTTTCAAACCTTGCATTTAATTTTGTTTAATCTTATAATGAGACTAATCTATCGTTTGATTAAACATCTTCCTACTGGTGATCAGTTTTGCTTGCCAGTGGTGGTGGAGTCTCAAAGTTCCATATGTAGTTTCATGCAAATGTTTCTGTGTCAAATGAGGTTATTATTGTTTGATGACAGAGACCCTTTGAGCAGGGCAGCTCTGTTCAGTGATTGTTGAAAAATAACAATGTACAATCTTGAAAATCAAAACTTTGTTGTGGTAAAGCCTACAGTAGATTAAAGGTGCTATGTGTAAATTTTTGCTATAGCTGCATGGTCAACATTAGCATTTCCAGCTATTTATTTACAAGACAAGATTAGATTATGCCTCTGAGCAGCACTACTTCTTCATCCTCTGGTGTTGGGCTGATTGCAGACTGGACGCTATAGTCACTCATTATCGCAAGGTGGCATTATGAGACTGAAATCTTAAGTAAGTAAACAGCTCTTGAGGCTAACATTGGCAAAGCAGCAATAGCAAAAACTTAGGCTACATACATCACCTTTAAACTGAAATTAAGGCAAATAAGTTAGAATCCTTGATATTTTCTGCAGGGAACAATAGTTTTCAAAACCATGTTAGAAAAAATGAAATTACTTGGGTGTTTTCCTAATTTTCTTTTACAGGAACTCCCACATTGGCTTCAAACGCACCTGCAGTGACAGTGAGTTGGGCTGTGCTGTTAATGGAGCCATATGGGTTTGACGCTGTGCAGCAGAACAGACCTCCATCCTCTGGAAAGGCCTCAGCTATTACCAAGGTGCAGATCTCCTCTAGAAAAAACAAAAAACAACCACCATGAATACACGCTTGCACAGCATGCAGTGAAATGACATGTTAACACTTGATTTGTTTGTAATGAGATATAATACAGACATTAGATGGACAGAAAACAAGTTATGTACTTAGTAGACAGATGATAGACATTTCATGTAGACTGGTGAGTCACTATTCATAGTCAGACACACAGAGAAGACAGACAAGCATGGATGAAACCTTTCATGAAGAACAGACAGACAAACACATACATAAATACCAAAGCACAGATGTTCGGGAACGTCTGAGTGACTCACACCCTCAAAGTAACACCTGAAATGACCCCTGACTCACACAGGTGGGAAATGTGTGTGTGTCATTATCTATCTGTGATTTTGTGTGTGAGCGCCTTTATGCCTTTGAGTTTGCGTGTGATAGGGTTTCTCAGACTTTCCCAAGAACTCCCTCTGACTGTAGTAGATGTGATAATGAGAGTCTTATGAGACACAGACTTATTAACTTGTGATTTGCTGTACTCATAACCCAGTGAAAGTCTGTAGCTGATAATGAAACCATCAAACTGAGCTCGAGTCTGCAGACAAAGCTAATAAACCATTACTAATTTAAACCACTGAATTGCTGGTCTTAAGAAGATGATAGCAGTGTTGTAATTGACAGAGTCATATAATGAGAGATCTGGTTGGATTGAGGTCACATACTGTACCTGGCTCAGCTGCAGATCGAGGCTCTGATTGAAGTGCATTACATGCAAAAAAGAAGAGCAGAACACAGTACTTTGGTTATTAGCATGTCTGGATTGCAAATTAAATGAAAAATCATTCCGCTCCAATAAGTTTCATGATCATTGAGAGGGGTGTCTCACTTTTCTGGAGAATACGAAAATCAGGGGAGTCCAGGATCTCCTCTCCCTGGCGGTACCATCGGACCTGCAGAGGAGGGCTTCCACGGACCCTGCACTCCAGAACCACCACCTGGCCCTCAGACGCCTGAGCATCCTGCAAGAGCTATACAGAAGAGGGATTAATAAATCAGAGAGGAGTTTTTTTTGTTTTTTTAAAGAGCAAAGTAATGAGAAAAGGGAGTGAGTGAGTGAAGAATGGCGAGGAAAAGAGAAAAAAATGAAGCCAGTAATGAATCTAGTTCTGAAGAGACAGATGGTGATGGACATAGATGGAGACAGAGGGAGGGCTGCAGATGACACACTGTCAGAAAACACCATTTGAGGAACTAGGCATTCAGTGGACACTAACTCTTCATTTCATTTCACCACAGGACGTTAGGTCAGCCGTCTGCCAAGGCCCTGTCCACTTAAGAATGAACTTAAAGATAAAATGACCATCTGTTTGTTCACCTTTGAATTCATCTTATATCATCTCCTCAGGGCAGTAACACAATCACTTTTTGCTGGTTTTCCTTCAGCTAATGTGATTCTTTTAAAACATCACAGATGCAATAATTTGTTATAATGCAAAGACACTTTCTTCCAAGAACCTGCCATCCTCTGACATTTTATTGGACCTATCTGGTTTTGGGCATCACACTGTACAAAAATAGTCATAATTTGACTGTTCTGTCCATTTGTTTTAACTTAAGCCTAAAAATGAGCACCTGTTGTGGTCCAAAGAGCTGCCACTTAATGCTGTAAATTTACATTAAAAAATCCCCAAGTTTATTTTGTCAAAATATTGTATTTCAAGATTAAGTGATTTCTTAGATATTTGGGATATGCTGAACTGAAAGTGCGTGTTATATTTATATTTATCATTCATGGGTTAATACCTGGCTTTTGGAAGTCTGCGAAAGAGAAAAAAAGATCTTATTCTGTGAAAGTATGTGAGTGATGATTTACTTAGTAAATAATTAAGTTTAAGACAGCAGTAGGCTTTCAGTATAAAGAGGAAGGAAACTATTGTCTGTTATGTAAGACATCTAAGATTATACTCTGCTGTACACTGTTCATTTTCATCATCATCACAATAAATCACCTCTAAATGCATTTAGGCTACAGAGGATGCTCTTATCCCTTAAATCACAGGACCTCTTCCTGACATGATTTAACCCCTTGTCCAGTCAGTTACATGACAGTTTATAGTTTTGCAGAACTAAAAAAACATCCACATAGGGGTCTGTGTCAACACTGTGTCTCTTCTTCCAGCTAACGGGGCCAGAGCGACATAGACTGGTACATCCATCAACAAGAAGCACTCAGTGTCAGTGTGAATAAATGTGCGTGTGAGCCTGAACCTCTCTCCTCTCTCTCTCTGACTGTGTGTGTTTGGCATGGGTGTATTTTGGGAAGGCCAGGGGTGGGATGTACATCATGTGTTTGACAGTGTATGTGTGTGGGTGTGTTGCATGGGTGACATCACAGCGCTGACTTCACTAGAGGCGAACATCCTCTCTCATTGAGATGATTAAAGCCTGCGACAGTTTTGAGCCAGAGTGGGGGGGTGAAGAAAAACAAGTGTCTTTTTGTAATGAAGTGGAAAATGATTTAGGGCCTGACTGGCTGAATGAGAGTGAAAGAGACCTGACCCTTGTGGGTTTGGCAGGGCCGTTTGAAGCTCTGCCTCAGCCCGTCTCAGACCCGCCATCACAAGACCCACAGCCTGAGGGAGAGGGAGTTGGGGGCTGTTGGGAGGAGTGTTGAGGGGTCGGAGTTGGAAGACAGCGATCTGAAGCTGGGGGAGGAGCTCCCATCAAAGCTTTTGTTTTATCTGACCCCCACTGCTGAAAGCCACAGCACTGTATACTGTTATTATGGTGAAGCAAGGAGCCTGAGTATCAGGTTCTGTGTATGTGTGTGTGTATATATTACATACATGATGTACTGTATGTAAGTTGGAATGTATGTAGGGCTGTTTTTCATGGTCTGGGTTGTAGTCCCTTCATTCCAGTTAAAGGAAATCTTGATGTACAACATACTTAGACAGTTTGTTTTACCAGACCTGGAAACTCAGGATCTGAGACCTTTGAGATGAACTGAAAGCCAGGTCTTATCCCTGAACATCAGTGTTCAGCCTCATTAATACGCTTGAGACTGAATGGGAGAACATCCCTGCGACCAGGTTCCAAAAACTTGTTGAAAAACTTAACCAGAATACTAGAGGCTATTATAGCAACACATTAATGATTGTGGTTTTAGAGTCACATGCTCAGAAATGATAGATGTGCATAATGTGTTCATTTATCTTTCATTCTGTAGTATTTGTATAGTATGTTGACCAGACTTACCTTGGTGAATACAGGGGGGCCTGACACCTCAGCACCATACAGTGAAGACACTGGGCTCTGCATCTAGAAAACAACACAAACATACTCTCTGATCAGGTGTACATTCAGTTTGCTCATGTCACTGAGGAGAGTTTTTGGACCATGTGTACGAGCCTATGTGGCTCCACTGTGCAGTTTGCTCTAGGTGGCCTACCCGCTGTTGGGGCTGAGACAGGGACTGGACCAGAGTGGAGCGATGAGGAAGGACATCAGTGGTTTTGGGAGATGATGAGCGAATTGTTAGGGACATTGAAGTTGTCTTCTTCTGTACCCTAAAAGAAGCATGACATAAATCAGCACACGAATGAGAACATTTAGCCTTGACTCTATATGCTTTTAGATAAAATATGATACTTAAATCAAAGAAAATGGTCTCCCCAGCAATTAAGATGATATCAGTGATCTTGGCCTCAGTGTGTAAACAGAATGGGGATCAGGAAGAAGTCCAGATGAAGGCAGATTTATACAACAGATAGTGATCAAAAACATTTAGGGAACTAGGAAGCACTCAGAACCAGCCCTGTTAGATGGATCCACATCCTGCAAAAAATTCAACAATGTCTCTACATCTGGATTTGGCCTATGACTTTGCTTTTAACTGAATTACAAGTTAATTTTATTTTTCACTTTCACATTTACTTCTGCATTTCATAAAGCAGAAGTAAATGATCTAAGAGAAAAGCAAGAAAAACAAAAGAAGAGGGTGAAAGTTAACAAGGGGCAAAAAGTTTAACATTTGGAAATAAGTACAGGGGACAAACCTGACAGGGTGACCATATTAACCCTCCGCACCTCTCATTATTTAGATTGAGGCCTGTGCATGGGGTCAGGGTTATGGCTCTTTAGGGGCCCTTTAAGGGTCTCATTAAATAGGAGCAGGCAGCAGACCTGATTAGCTGCTGTAGGGCTCAGTTAACCTGTTCAGGGTCTCAAGGTTCATTCGGGCATGAGGTCACAAGAGGTCATGCAGGAACACGTACTGAGGCATGGTTCCTGATCTGGATTTTGATGCTGCTCCTTCTCCTTCTGAGTCTGAGGACGAAGCTCCTACAATGGTATGTAAATAAAAGCAATGATGGTTATTCCATTTAACATAGGCCATTTATTCAACAATAAAATGCTGACAGTTAACAAATTCCTAGGGAAGTTGTTTTGCTGTTTTTAAAAGTCTTAAATGTATGCCAAAATATATGGCTATAGTTCTCATAAATCATGTACAAAAAGAATATAGCTCTTTGTCCTTTTACAATCCAGTCTTATTCACTAACACTAACACTTACAGCCCAGTTGTGTGAGAAGAATAGTAGTCTTGTTTTATGCCTGAAAGCAATATTCGACAGCAGAAGTCCATATTCAAAACTGAGCTGTAAGGGTTAGTTAACTATATGGATGTAATGAATGTAACAATTACTTGATGCAAAAATGATACATTTAATTTCTGACCTTCAATGTAAACCTCAGCAGAGGTATTGTCTGCTCCAAGACTGTTGGACGCCACGCAGGTGTAACGTCCTGTATCGTCCTCAAAGGCTTCAGTGATCACTAGTGTGTGCAGGTCACCATCCCTCCAGATCTGTATGTCGGGAGAGTTGTGTAGCTCACGGCCCTCACAGAACCACCTGGTGAAACACAACTTTAGTTACTTTAACAAGCTGTGCCAATCAGAACAACTGATTTGAATCACTGATCAAAGGCTTATAATAATCACTTGAAAAATCAAACTACAGCAGGAGTGTGATGAACATAGACATTCAGTCATTCTTTTCTACCCTGTAGACAGTTTAAACTGGTGCTCCAAGCTAACAGTTTGCAAACTGCACTACACTGAGTGATAAATACAGCTATCATTATTCACATTAGAAACTTGACTTTTGAACTCATAAAAACAGAGTATAACATGACAATGACAACATGACAACATGAGTCTACAACAATGCCAGTGGATCTGTGAGGCTGCATGGCACAGCTGTGGGTTACATGGTGATGTTCAGCAGGCTCACCATCATTCACCAGTTCAGCATATAACTATGGTAACACTGGCTAAGTGATAATTAACACAAAGTTCAGCTGAGACGGATGGGGAATTCATTCATTTTGCTGGTTTAGTCATAAAGTGTTGAACAATCTGAACGTTTTACTCGATGAAGGATGTAAAAAAAACAAGTCAGGGTATTAAAGTTATTACAGTTCATCTTTCAGGAACCAGCTAAGGAAAAGAAAAAGGATCACCAAAATCAACAGAATTCTTCCTTTATGTGCGCTGAATATATGAAGCAAATTCCATAACAACCCATCAAATAGTTTATGAAACAGGCCATAAATGTCTGTACAAAAAAGTGGTGGACCATCCAAGCACCAACATTCACATGCCATCCCTCACTTGTTGATAATCTACATAAGTTACTTGTGACTGTAGTGATACAAGGTCTAGAAAATCACTCCTACCAAACATAATACTCACCAACTTACAACAACAGTATGGTTAATTTGCTGATCCAAAGGTTTAAAAAAGCCATTCCAGTAAAGAAAAAAAATCCAGTAAAGAAAAAAATGTACACAATAGACCTCAGGCAATAGAATCATGAATCATGAAATTTATGTAGCTTTTCAATAAAATCTTATCTGACAAACACTCACTCTTCTTGACAAATACTTGAACTTAAATATACCTTTGCCAAATATGATGGAGGCCTGCCAGTCTAATTCACATCACTAACTACTCATTCACACACTCACACACACCCTCTGGGCATGTCTGAGTTTCCATATCTGCCAAATATCAGCCACCCCAAGGCACTGACGAGACGCCGTGTTACGGGAAGCAGATACACCCTTTCCCTCCTTCCAATCAGAGGTCTGTGTGTCTGGGCAGGCGCCTGGGCCCTGTACCACCTCCCTGGGGTCCACTAACACTGGTCTTTGTTCCCTGATCTGGGACCCTGGAGGGATGAGTCTACAACACGAACAGCTTCGTCCGTCTCATCTCTCTTCACAGGGTTATGATTAAAGGAGACCCCCCCCCGACCCCCCAGCACCATGTTACCACATCAAATAGAGGATCACACGACAGGGTTCACATCACATATCTCCAACAAAGGCACACATATAAGTGGCCTCAAATGTCATGATTTGTGTGTCTCTGCTGCTTTTATCAGTAGTAATTAGCACTTTTTTTTTAGAAGTGCTAAAGACACATAAAATCCAGATACACACACTCCACTGATGGAAGACACTCCATACAGCCTATCAGCACCTTATTAAAGGAAAAGACATACATGTCTTGGTCACCTCTCGACCTCTGCATTGACAGGAGGAGGGGCAGGAATTCCCAAAATGCCAGAAGAACAGCTGTTCTGTCCATCCAGAGCCCTGACCTGAGGACATCCAGCTATCTTGGAGAGCTGCATAAAAATTCCTGTCGTCCTGCTGTAAAGCCATTACTTGATTTTACACACTCCACTCAAACAGCAGGCTGACTCCTGTTCCGGAAAGCCATCCATCAGCCAAAATATTCAGACAACACTTCATACTCAAGGATTTACACCTGACAGAGTGGGTGTGGGATCACGGACTGAGACTGAGAAAGTGAATGAATGAATGGCAAGTACAGGAACAGGAGGTGAATGAGCATGAGTCAGGCCGGGTCAGACAGGAAAAATTATACGCTGTGTCAATACCGAGACGGATCACACTGAGCAATTCATCAGTAGCAGTGACAGGTGGAGCAGTGCAGAGCCTTGTCACTCTGTTTCTGCTTCTCTGCGTTGTTTTCACACCAATCTCCCCCCGAACAATAGACTCCTCGTGGTAGTTCCTCTGTCTTATTGCTGGACGAAGCGAAACAAAGAATACTTGACTGGTTCTGTCTTGCAGCCAGACACCGGTGTGTTAAATGATAGGAAACAGATCGCGACATGAGGAGCTGTCTGTGGCACGAGCAGGGAGACCTCATCCACTGGTGTGTCAGCGCCCAAGGCGGAGAGTCATCTGCCACGCTTCAGACACCCCAGCTATCTGTGCATCAAACACATGACCCAGACAACACATCCTGTCAGACTTGAGTTTGTTATGTGACACAGGCCAAATTCTTCGGTACGAAACTGACAGACAGTAAAAGTTTGATTGTTTGAGCAAACCAATATGTCTGTGTGGTTTTGAAATCCATTTTTCCAGATTATAACCAGGCAGAGAAAAGGGAAAACAACTCGTTTGGGTGACTGCCACGTCTGCTGTGGATTTGCTTGGGAAACTCAGGTTTCTTTTGTTGGTTAAACCTCACTACTTTCTTTTAAGTCACTCACTGAATTAATCAAAATGGCTCACTGTGGACTTTGCAGCCATATGCTCTGAGTTTGATGTGGCCTGCACAATACAAATCCCCTTCAATATAGGAAAATCATTTGGACATTTTTTGAGCGCCGTTAAAATTAAACACATACAGGAAAGAGCTTAATGTAACACATGACATCATTAAACTAATGACTATGGTTTTTGTGAAGGGGGATGTTAAGGCTGTTTGAGGTACTGTGTGTTTTGTAAGTGTATGTAAGTATAACTATAGTGAACTGAGGCCAGCAAACAACAGGGGATATGTTTTCCACAGGGTGGTCTGAATCCGTCCAGATCTCAAGAAAAAAAAAAAAGATGGCATTTCCATGCAGCAACATATGTGGACATATGTGGATTTATCAGTGATTTTACAAGTTTTTTTTCTTTATCAAATGTCCTCAGTACTTTTCCACTCTGGTTATGGCACAAAGGTCTACCACACTCTTCTTGCTGAATTTAAAACATAGACCATCTGCTCAGTAGGAGTAAAGGAATGGAAATGTAAATTTGTTTGGGCACAATTTGACAAAACACAGAGCAAGATTCATCAGCTCCTCTGAGGGTTGACTGAGCATAAACTAGGAAGCACAAACCATTCCCAACAAGCACAACAATAAAAACCCCTTATTAATCAACCTTAATGATCTACCATTATGCATAATTACTGAGTAAACTCATTTAAAGACAGACAGTAATGTTTATTTAATCCCCTCTCTATTTCTTTGGAATGTGCTGAACATGGTGCTATAGGCCTAAACAGCGTGGAGTGTTTTCTCCAGTGAGGGAGCGGAGACTTGTTGAGTCACACACAGTCCAGGAGGCACAGAAGGAATTCCACCATCAATAGGCTCATTTGGAGGGGGAAGCTGGGTGTGTTAGAAAAGCAGTCACTCAATGTTCTGAGAGAGCTGAGTGAAGGTAGAAATTTCTTGGCAGAATGTAGCTTTACCACCCATTTCCTCTTAACACAATACCATTATAAAACACAACTATTCAGAACATGCATACAAAATAGCTGAAAGTAAATAGGCTTCATGAGTACCACCTCTTCATTCTACGGCAGCCAGCCAGGATGGTGACTAAACATCCCACCATCACCATCAACCAGCCTGTCAACAGCTCTCTGAATAAAGCATAGCATGTGAGAGAGCAATTATACATTATATATCTCACTCAAGACAATTGAGGCCAGATGACGCCTCAGATATCAACGGGAGGATGATCTTGGTTTAATGGTGCTCCCTACATTAACCTATTTACAGAAGAAGAGAGCATTCCACGGGACAGGCCAAACCAGAGCCTGTTGCCCTGGCCTCCGTAGTGCGTGCTGAGGGCCATACTCTCCTCATCTGACCCTGTTGTTATTTGCTGCTGTTGATGGAAAATTTTATGAAGCGAGGCTCAGTTTCACCACAAACCCAAACGAGTTGAGGCCAGAGCGCAGAGGGAAGAGAAAAAGAAAGAAGGAGGGTTCAATCACAAGAATGACCTTGACAGGATGTAGGAGTGACAAGCTTACAAAACCACACCCACAGGTCAATCGACAATCACTAGGAGATACGAGGCATGGGAAGACCAGATGTAAACTTCCACAGATATGTTTGTACTTGGTTTTACTCCCAGGTTCGCTTTCAGAGTTCGGTCTCAAGCCTATGGACCACAGAAGTCAACCAAAGTGCAACTGGACAAGAAAAGCAGCATCGAGGCTGTCTTTATCCCTAATTACAAACTACAATAGAGGTCAGCTGAAACTGCCCAAGCTCTATAGCAAGCAATGTTGGTTTTATTATCCACAGCAGAAATATCTCCTAATTCATGCAAACGCAAGATGGAAAGCAGATTGGGTTTCCTCTTTCCCACGGATGATGACTGAAACCAACAACGAATGCAGCTCTCAGTGAAAGGTCTAAAAGCAGTAAAGCTGCAAACCTCACTAAAGCTGCAAAATATTTATTCCCACCGCAGCCCTCCTTATTACTGTAATTTTCCATAATACCACATAATGCTTAATTTACCTGCCCTGCAGGTATGCAGTGCTACCAATATTGCTACCATTCAATGCATCATTTACTTGCCCAACAAAATATTCCCATAATTAAACCGGGAGCAGCTTAATGTGCCAAAAATGACTGCAGATCCACTCACACAAACACATTAGCTCAGAGAAAAATGAATTTTATATGATAACACTGAAACTGAACTTGAAACTGTATTTAATCAATATATTTAGCCATGCTAGCAACACCATCTGCCTCAGCTGTACTTATGGTACAGAGTTACAAACATTAGCATGCTAACATGAAAACTAAGATGGCCAATGTGGTAAACACAAAACCTGCTAGGTTAGCATTTAGCTCAAAGCAGTGCTGCACCTAAATATAGCATCACAGAGATGCTGAAATGGCTGTAGACTCGAGTTAAAGGCTCAAAGTCACTGTTTAGATTATATGAAGTGTGAAGGAGGTTGCTGTTTTCCTCAGTTCTACAGAGCATTTTAGCCTCTTTCAGATTAGTTTTGAATTCTCACTGCCCTTAGCAGCATCTTTTCCAGGAATGGCAGGCAGCTGTTTTAAGTGAATTTGTTGTGATAAATCCACTGTACTCCAGCTGCCCAGCACCAAAAAGCAGACAGTCATCATAGTGGCACATCTAGCAAGCTTTTCTCATGAGTTGGTGAAGACCAAATCAGGGCAGAGAAAAATGAGAAATGTAGTTGGACTCATATTCATCAACACTCTGATAATGTTCTGAATGTGTAATTTTATATGTGTTTGCTAACTTGTCAGCCATACTAACTGCAGAAGGCCATGACATGTCAAATGTTTATGTAACATTCAAATCATTGTGGGAAAAATGTAAGCAATTGGTCTGATATTTGTCTTGCTCAACAAACATAGCAGTTTGTTCCAGACTGTAGATGAATCATTTCAATCATCATTTAATACTGATACCATTATAACGATGGGAAAGAGTTTTGCATGTTAGACTTCCGGAGGCTAAATGATTTTAAATGATACAGTCAGAATATTACTTGATGGTCTAAATAAAGCTACAGTAGATGCACAAATCTTCTACTAAAAGGCCATTTGTTTGAGTATTATCATCTGGACTGAAAAAGAAATATTAGGACCCCACATTTGAGATTGACCTTAGTTTAAGTGATCTGCTACGTGCCTAAAGTGCATGCAAACACAAATGCCTTGATTAAAGATGACACATGCAGGAACTTTAAGATGATGGAGCCTTGTTAATCGGGGCACAGGATCACGGGTCAGAGATCACTGGAATATTCTGGACAGCAGACAGCTGCAGATGACAGTCAGAGCTTTGACCGGAAGCAATGAGGGATATTTTTCTCTGAGGAATTTTAACCAAGGGGGAGGGTGGACTAGATTGGCAAAGTCTCCCTCATGTTCATCTCAGTGTCTGTGTGCCAGGCAGCCAAATTGTTTAGACTGAATCACCATGGGTGTTAATGTAAAATGTGAAATTCATACTGTGGTTAGCGAGAATTTATCAGCAGTTGTACCATATAACTTATATACTAATACTGTATGTACAGATCTTGCAGTTTAAAACAACAAACTTACTGTAACTGTATCTGTCAGTGCAGGAATGAATTGTTGAAGTGAATGAAGTGTGTGTGTGTGTGTGTGTGTGTGTGTGTGTGTGTGTGTGTGTGTGTGTGTTTTGAGAGAGAGAGTCAACCAAAATAGTGACAGACATACAGCAGCTGAGCTAAGCTACAAATTCACACACCTTGGCACTCATGGGGATGCCCCCCCACCCCGCCCCACACACACACACACACACACACACACACACACACATATTTAGCTTAATTACAGTTTCAGTCAGTCAGTTTCATCAGGAGAAAAATCAATAGATTTAAAGAAGGGAGCTTTTTCTGTTTGTTCATAGAGAACAATATAACCTGTTCATAGGTTCGTTCATTCATTCAAACACAAATTACACACAGTTACACTGTTTCAGCAAGCAACATTACATGTTTCCACAGCAAATATAAAAGTTAGCAGTGTTTTTGTAAAAGACCTAAATCCTCTACCAGGTTCAATCCAGTGAGATGTAAACCACATGACTGTACTCTCACTCAGGGTGAGTGTCTCCCCAGAGTCTAATAATCTCCCTTGTAACAGTAATGTATGGCTAGACAGTGAAGATCAAATAAAAGAGATTTACAGCGTAAGTTTGAGTATACTTTCAGTATACCAGCAAATGACATCACTTGTTCAATCTGTGACTTACCTGAGCTGTCGTTGCTGGTGCCAGTTAGTTAAACCAAAGTCACTACTGAGTTCCTTGATCTTAGGATGACTGAGCCTCTCCTCCTGACAGCATGACACACACTGAGCCACTGACACTCTCACACCAGGACAGCCACTCTGAGTCACCCAGTCAGACATACACACAATGCTTAGACTGAGCCCAGGGTTGAGAGGGAGGGAGCAGCCCAGAGCTGCCAAATTCCACACAAGACAGAAGAGCAGAAAAAATACATTTAAGATGCATTTAAGACACAAAAACTGTTTCACAGCTGCCCACACTGAATTCATTCATATAATTCCAGTGGTTGGTTGAATTGTCTCCATGTTTTTTCCCTTCCTTACTACAAGGAAAAATACTACCCATACAAGTCAAACTCATTGTAAGTCTGAACACCTCAAAGCTGGACCCAGGTAAACTTCCTCTAATGTGATACATTCTGCGGGCTTCATGTATTTTCTTGCTGTTTTTGTTCTGGAATCTGTCACCCAAACAACAAAACATGTTTGTTTTTTTTGTTTTTTTTTGTTTTTTTTTTTGCGCTCCTATACAAGCCCAGTCCACAGTCTGCTGACCATCAAAAGAACCACAGCAAACCCTGGGCTCCAGCCAAATGACCCTGTCTCTATGGAAACCTCTGGGGCTCTGATGTGTGACTCCAGGAACATGGATAGCACGAAAATAAAAGATGACAGACAGTGCTACAGTACGTACTACTGTGTGGCACAAAAACAGAGGGCAGTAAAATATACTGGCCCTTACTTAATAAATCCCACATGCCAGAACTAAGTAGGCCACTTAAAAAGCCCAGTTAGGTCTGAACAAAAATAGCTTGCATAAGTCAGGATCTAAATAGACCACTTTGAGCTGGCAGCACCTGGCAAGAACAAGACAGATGGCTGTGGCTACTGTGTCTGGCCATGCTTTGTACACACACCCACACAAAATGTGACAATATAACAATCCCAAACACTCTTAACTTCAAATTCACCAAGGTCAGCAGATAAAAACCTGCTATTTGTGGTTTGTTTAGGGGCCTGGTGTTGATGCCTGATGTACAGTCCAGAGCTGAATCAGAGGGTGTGGTGTCTTTTACTCTCTGCAGGGGTTCCAGTGTAGACTTTTATACAGGCAGAACCAGTGATATTTTGGTCACACTGTCAATGAAGATCCTGAGAGCCTACCACTGGGACGTGGCAGGTGGGATTATTTGTGGTGCTTGTTACTAGGAAGGCCTACTCTCTCTCTCTCTCTCTCTCTCTGTGTGTGTGTGTGAGAGAGAGAGAGAGAGATTGCATGACATAAAAATCTATGATGAGAAGAACACACTCATAACTACGTCCTGTCCCAGTGGCACCCGCTGTAATCATATGGTTCTTTTATTCAAATTCTTCAGGTTTGTGAAAGAGCTCTCTTCCATTTGTAGTGATAACAACATGAAAAGCACCGTACTTCCCCTAAGTGACTATAAAACACGGGTTAATAAGAGGAAGGGCTTTTACAGTCACTGGATGTTCCTGGTAATTACTGACTGACTGACAGTGGCCATCTCAGACTCACTGCTATGTCTGACTGGTGTCCTCCTCCAGAGAGAAAAGAGAATTACACAAAGCAAAAACAGAAAGTGCTGATGGAAGCAGCTCTTTAACATATGAGTCAACAAGATTAAAGAGATTTCTCCCTCAGAGCAACATGCTGGGTTTATTAACATGCAAACATACACAGGTGCAGATGGATGCATTAAAACATCCACACACATACTCACACACAAATAAAATATAATTCCTCTGTCCCACCACAAACAACCATGTGTACTCAATCAGACACCCACTTCCACATAATATTTCGCTGTCCTTTAAAGAAAGGTCTCTCAAGGGTCAGTTGAAATCACAAAAAATGGGGGCATGTTGTCATGGCAACTTCTGTTTTCGCTCCAAGGAGACCAAATGACACTAACAAAAACAGAAACTAGCTATGTCCTCTCATGATGTCATGCTGGGAGGACGATACATCCTCGGAACTGTCAAATAAATCCAGCGAGAAAACCAACAAAAGCAACATCCAGAAGAGCCTGAGATTAAACATATCAGTCATATGAAACAAATGAGCCCACATATTTAAACAGCAACATGCCTCAAGTAAAAGGAAGTGGACTGCTGGATAAAACGATCAGCAGTCTTATTGGCCAACTGTTGCTGAGTTATAATTATTGTTTTTTTATTTTCATGAAAGGGTCATTGGCTTTAATTAAATCAAACTCTTTCCTCCAACATCCAAGCTGCAGTAGGCTTTAACATTACATTACAGTACATTGTCACACCTAGGCTATGGGAGTGCTTACGTCAGATCCTACGCAACAAATTTCATCAATGTACAAATTTGTAAGTTCTTCCATAACCATACTCATCGATCTTCCTGCCACTGAGTAATTACAGCTGGAGACAAACCACAGAACAGTCTGTGTCTGTTCTAGGTATGTATCATAACTTCCTGGGAGCAACAATTAGATGGAGTTAATGCAATAGCTGAACCACACAGAGCAGATTTGTGGTCACATGTATGGTTATAGTTTGAGTCATCTACAACACATATCTTTTAAATGGTGACAATTAATTTAACAGTATTTACTTTTTCTTTGTTAATTTACTTTTCTTTGTCCTGTAGTAGTTGGCATCGTGTTAATTGCACGGGCCAGGTGCAATTTCTGACTCAAGAAAGGAGGAAGCAGCATACTTCTGGTTTAAAAAAATGTGCATGATCCACCAGCCACCCACGACCTTGCCACAAACATGCAAACACACAAACATACGAAAACATCTGCTTCCATTACAGCCAGACCACCTCTCCTGGTGTGTGGGTGGATAATTCACCTCAACATCAGAATCCTTGAACATTTTCAGTTCTGAAGCCAAATCTGAACCAGAGTGAGACAGTCTTAAAGGGCAAATAGAGTGAGCAACACACTGATAGGATGCTTCACAAACTGGATGCACATTAGTCAGCACTGAACTCAAAGAGAGAAGCAGTAACACCCTGCAATATTGCTTTGTTGAAGACTGAAAAAGACAAGTAATGATGGTAAAACTACTGCCAACAAACTTCTACTACAGGAGATGAATGGGAGATGAATGGCAATCGAGGCAACAGGCTGAAGTTGCTGTCAGGGATTGAACTCTGCAACCTCTCCTCCTCACTCTGAATTTATGGACTTAGATCTGAGCTCTGATCAGACACACATGCGCTAGACATGGAGCATCTTCCTCTCCTCCTCCTCCTTCCCTCATATGAAACCAAATCCCGCAAAGCAGACCCCCCATGCCAAATTGTCTCTCTCCATGACATCAGGAACCTCTGCACTGAAGCAAAGGGAAGGAAAAGCAGGGATATTTTATTCAACTGATATGCAAAAGACAAATATGGAGGGACTGAGGAACAAAGATGCATATCTTGAGTCTCAAAGTAAGACAGTTTAACATTCACACAGCTGTTATCCTGTCACATGTACATGGGAAGGAAGACTTGAGCTTGTTTTTATGAGTCCCATTTGACCCCTCATCTGCTCGTAAAACAAGTATCCCTGCACAGATTTTCACAAAGCCAAGTGCACAATACACGTACACACAATCTGCAGTTTTGAGCACCAAGAGAGTCTGCAGTTATTTCTATCCAGACGAAAACACTCAAGACACACAAACACATACAACAACACACACTAAATTCCACCACTTCAATATTGTCAGAGATACATAATTGAATCGGGCTCAACTTCAAACGCAGCTTTTTGGCAGCCACACAGGAATCCAATGTCCAGGAAAAATAACAGCCTGAAATATCTCATCAAAAGGCAGATTACTGTAAGCTGAATCTAATGGCCATGCCTTATCAAGCATGATGAATAGCAGAACGTCATTTAACAGGTGAACAGAGGAATGTAACCCGCTGCTTACTGTTCACAGCCCAGCTGTGGAACAGACCCCAAGGCCCGGATGACTTTAAACTACAAACCTTAACTGAGTCCTTTAACACCTTGCTCACTCCAGAAAGTGTCTGGCCAGTTTTCCATACACTGCACTTGAAATAGTGTGGGTTTTTTTGCCTGTATTTTGTGTGAAACTGGAGTAACTTGATCTGCTGTGACCTGATTGATAGTAGTTTGTCGGAGCATTCATGTTCGACTGACCAGGACAGGCCTGATGGAGTAAGTTAATGGTCATGGTAAGTGTGTGCATGTTTACCGATGAGGTCAAACAGACCTGCTGACAGTCAGTGCGGAGGAGAGGCTGAAGCACAGGGTAAAGATTTATGGAGTGTCCTCTGCCCATCCTCCTGTTGAACTTGTCTTAGATTACCATCCTCCTGCCGTGCATGACTGCCGCCTTTGTCCGCAACAGACATGCTTCATATTAAATCTGGTATTCCACTTCTTCAACTGTCACTGATCCACTTATATAACTCCCTACAAATCTCATTTCCCTCTACTCTTACTCCCTTTCATATTTAACTCCTTCTGGCCTGACTGCTTAGTTTTGTAGCAAATAATTGACTCTATCTAGGTCGACCATATCCTACAGGCAAATATTTCTTCTGCTATTGCATCAGCTATCTAGTGTAGTATATCCAAATTACATTGTGTTAAATTATGTTGAGCAACAAAACAAGACGTGAGAAATCCCTTGTCACAGAGTACAAGACTCACCCTCTAAGCACTAAACGTGATTTCAACATGGTGCTGTCAATAAGCCCAGAATCCTCTTGGCTGTGTGCATGGTTCAGGCACAAAGTTAACATTATTAAAGGTTTATTCTCTGGATTAACAGATGCAAATATAGTCCATTTGTTCTTAAATTCATGCAGTATGTACAAGGTTATAGTGTAACCTTAAAAATATGTTGCCAGAGATACCCTGTATACGGAAATGTGTAACTGGATAAGAAGATCAGCATGAATTTTGGGACTGTATGTGTTAAGGGGTCAAGGTCAGGAGTCTCTTAGACTCCAAAGGTGGAAGAGGAGCAGGAAAAGTCTCACCTCACTGGGAGAAACTTCACACTCTGTCTCCAGGCCAGTGGAAGGCCAGGGGCCACCGCTGAGGATTAGACAGGACAGCTCCATTCGTCACAACTGCCATTAACATGCCACTGAGGAATACCACTGACATGTGTCCATCTGAATGTTTTACTGCTTATGCCTCAATGTGTATAATCTGCAGTGGGCCTGATTCAACAGTGATACACGAAAGTTGCTTTTGCTATATATGGTTACATCACAAAATTCTTCAGCAGCCTGCAGTGAACAAGCTCAGATGCACATACGCCTTAAACACGTCTTTGTACACGTGTAACACACAGTCTGTTATCAGCATGGTGAGAACTAAATAATACGTCAAACTGACTGCCTCACATCAACTTGCAAAATCTCCATACAGTATCAGTAGTTAAAGTTCCTCCTTCTGAAATGTTTTCATGTTTCAGGAATGTGAAGTTTTTGTCAAATAGTCCCCATATAGTATTAATTTTAAGTATGAGTGCACCCCCACAATCACTCCAGGCTCTCTCGTTATTTGAAGTCTAAATATGAAATGACATCATGCTTGCAAAATTTAGGGAAAAAAAAGCAGGTATAAAAATACCAGTGCTCTTTCCTTTCCCCTCCTCCTGCAGAGATCAAATGAGCCCATGAGGGAGAATTTAAAATTATGGCCTTCCTGAAACAGGCCAAACAGTCAGCATTACAGTCAGGCTACGTCATGAGTCAGCAGTGGGTCACCTGCTATGACCTCATACCAAGTCTGTTTCACACAGTGTAGGAGGAAGAGCTACTGTAACTATTAGCTTGTATAGTGACTACTTTTGCAACAACAGGCTGGTATGCTAAACCCTGCATTTTTCCCTTATCTGTGTGTGAAAATGTAGGAAGTCAATGTAGGGCCAAAAAGTCTGCAAGAAAGAAGGAAAAAAACTAATTGAAACCAAAACCAAAACTACTGCCTAACTAGAAATGCTTTGTTTAACCAAAAAAACATTATCAATCATATAGTGACACAGCAGTTGGACCAGAAATAAAGAAGACTAGATAACTCATTTGATTCTCTGCCATCTTCATGTTTGTCTGTCTACTAAACTGGCTAAATGTTGAGACAGGAACAGCATCTGTCAAAAAAAAAAACAAACAAAAAAAACACTGGAACTGCAATTATGAGGCATAATATAGTAAGTGGTATAAGGTATATGTATAAGATACATGTACAAACTGTTTTAACTCCAATAAGTTCTTGCAACTTGCTTCCTCTTAACTTTTTTGGTTTAAAGCTGATTTTTTTCTATGAAGCAATAGCAAAACTTACAAATAACTAAGAAACCAAAATAGTAAAACTGATTTGGTAGCATTTTAGGTGTTGCAGGACTCATCCTCCTTTGGCCAAATACAACAAAGATGTAGAAAAGAAGACATATAACAGGGTATTTTTTGAAAGCAAGTTGTTTTTTTGTTTTTTTGTTTTTTTAAAAGGCTGTTACACAAGCTGTTTCTTGTTGCCTCAGATTAGAGTGATTTGGGCCTTTTGGCTGTGGAGCAATTAATTATTCCACAGTCTGACCAAGAGGTAGTTGGTGGTTTCTAGGACTGAGCCATGTCTGTCCCTGTAAAGAAAGATACAGTATTTGAATCTGATAAAAGCATTTACTCAGGGGAAGAAAACTGGACAATTTAGGAGACAATTTGCTAAATAAATACTTGGATTGCATGTCTATGTGTTTGTCCTTTTATGTCTATGTGTGTGCTAATATCTATGATCCTGTTTGTTCGTGTTAGCCCAAACTGTGCAGTATGTTTAAATTTAAACTTTATTTGACAACAAATTCCATCATCAACCTACGGAAGGGCATCTCCCCATGATGTTGGAGACGCCTTGTGTAGAATTCTTCAGCAGCCTCTCATCTTCCAAAAGTTTCCCCTGTGGTTTTGTGCATTCAGTCGAAACCAAGAAGCCGTGGCTGCTCCCTAGCGTAACTGCCCATCTCTCGTCATTCAGCTCCAAGTCAAGAATTGAAATGCCTTGTTTGCACAGCAGGCAGCTACGATAATGACATGGAAGAGCATCAGACAAAATGCCTAAAATAGCTCACTGAGCACGCCACAATTGGAGATGGATTTTCTCTGTCTGCTTTGCAATGCATTGAAATGGTGAGAAATCAGTCATCAGACACCCGCATCGTGTTTGGTGTTCTGCACAACCAGACCTCACACCATCAATTTTGCTTAGAAATGTTCTCTTTAGCAACACACACACACACACACACACCACACACACACACACACACACACAAGGGTCTCACACTGACATACATTTCCTATTCCCTCATGCCAACAGCTAATCTTAACCCAAAACTAGCCCCTTGAAGAAGTAAAGAAAGGCCAAAATGACCTCAGATTGAAAAAATGCACAAACACACACGCATCCCAACACCAGAGATGCATCATTATAAACAGAGCATTGCATAAAACACTGTGTGTGAGGAACATGAGGACATACTGAAGAATACCAGCCGCTCAGTACCATACAACTCTCCGGCTGAAACAAATTGTGGCCGACCACAGAAGGCCGCACCCAGCACCCAACCACAAGGAATGTCTCTTTCACTGGCCGTGCAAAATGCTGGCATCAGCTCAGCAGCAACTCATTAGCCTGAGAGAAGAAGGTGAGGAGGTGCATCACCTGCTTGGACTGGCAACTGCATCAAAGGCGCTGCCCATGGGAAATGAACACTAAATGGAAATCAGGCATTTGAACTCAACCTTTGTAAAAAGAAAAAAGAGAAAAAAAAATATGCACGCACACACATCTGCATGCTTGTACACACACATACAAATAACAGCATGCAAACTCTCAAGAGCAGGTTGTGAGAAAAAAGAATGAGAAAAAAAAAGGTGAACGGAAGCCATTAACTTTCCTGTGGAGCACATAAAACACACACATATGTGTGTGTGATAGCAGGTCTAACCACCTGACATTGCAGAAAAAATGAAACACTGCCTACAGTCAGTCACATCTGACACACTGTGTAAATTTGCAAACAGCTCTGCATGTAAGAATTTTGTATGAAGATATCAACAGAATGTTCATTTTACTTTAGAGAGACTGTATATTCAACACATACAACTAGAAACTGCAGCAGTGAAAACATTGGATTTCTCCTCCAACTCAATCTCAGTCCATCAAAGACTATCTTTGCAACTGTACTTACTTAGTATATCACCATGCTTTTTCACATTGCAAAGAAGCTGCCTTCCTACTAAGGCACATTTTTATTTTGAATAATAAATAATTTGCTGCCATCTGGTGTTCACAATCAGTAACCAACACAGGAAGTAGCAGCACTTCTGTTAAACAGCTCACTAACAATAGTGAGTGAGTGTTATGTCAGTGAAAGAGCTGCCAGTGCAGCCAAACACTGAGACACTTGTGAACTATACATAGATTATGAGATTATGAGATCAATCTCTACTTTTCCATTTCACTCCTCTCAGCTTCCCATTCATTTTCTCCTGTTATAGAGTGTCAGTATGGCTACAGTGCCTGGGTTCCCCTGTTTCTCCCAATGGTAAACCATGCTACACACTAACTTCATATTCCCCAAGAAGGTGTGGGGAGATGTGGAGCCTGGTGACTGAAAACGTCTTGTCATTGCATTGCAAGCATTCCTGTGCATGGCTCCTGTTGGCCTGAGGACTATTTATACAGCCACAGAAGAGGCCCCTCATAACCTACTGGGGAGATACACGTCCTGGGACACTGATTTTATGTCTTCTGATTACACAGACGCCTAAAAATGCATTGCCTGCTCATGCTGGGCAAGATCACGAGGTTTCAAAAGATACCAAACAAGTAAGGTCTAAGTATAGTCAAATGTGTATAAATTGATGCACAAGAAATCCAAGCTTGTCAATTCTATGTCATAGTGCAGCCATTAATGGTATATTGGTCTGTAACAATATATAATGATTCAATGCACTGTTGGAACAGGTAGATACATGGTATATACTGTATGTGCTGTAAGTTAATAGAGAAAAAATCTGCGCATATTAAACAGAAATTTAAAGGAGCTATTCTCAGTATTGGGGTTTATATTAAAAAGTGAAACTGAAATTCAGTCAGAAAGAGGAGGAGCACACCCATTGCAGAAAGGCCATCCTTATAGACTGAAACTTTAATTAGTTCAGGTATTTTTCTATAGTAAACAGCAAGCATGTTGACTGAGCTGTGAGGGTGACATACAGTATCTAGAAACAAGAGAGGAGTGTATTTTTAGTTTGCTGAGGGGCTGGTGCAAATAACCAGGGGCATGTGGTGCAGTCCTCTCAAGAGGAATAACAGTTCATCCAGGCATAAGTAAGACAACTGGCACAGGTACCAATGGACAAATGTGCTTACACAGAGTGGAAGTCCCCCAACCCAAAAACCAGGTGTTCTGCTTGTCAATACATGGGTAACTCTCAATTCCAGGACGCCGCCCACCTCACTCACCCTATCTCTAACAGCCAGGTCAGTGAGGCTGCATCCTGACACTGGGTCTGGTCAGCATCACTGACACTGTGATATAAAGGTTCATATTGGTCAGTAAACCTGGAAATCAGTTTTCTTCAAGGGTTGTTTCACACAAAGACATTTTTTACACTTGCAATCTAAGGGACAGATATCTCAAAATCATGACCAATAAGACCAAATCTATCTGCATGGTGAGATACCACAGCAAGCTTTTGTAAGCTGGGTGAACTGACCTTTGTTCAGGCTTTGAGTGTAACTTGGTGCATGTCAGGACAAACGTCTTTATAATGGTCAACTGAGATGTCTATTTAAGTCAGTATCAGAAAGAAAGATGTTAGGACTACATAACACATCAGACAAATTAGAGCAAATTGCAAGGCGAGACAGCAAGTTTACCTTGAGACAATAACTACTGTACATTAAACAGCGATGCTCAGCTTTCACCCAACCAGCAAAGTTATAAACGCTCTCAAACCTATGAAAATCTACAGGGATAATAGAGACGTTTTCGTTTCAATATAAAGTATGCAACATGTAGTTACTCTCTGCAAAAAAACTGTTACAATATCAAACAGCAGATAGCTGTCAAATCTCACCTCCACATTAAAGTCATATTAATCAGACTCACCTGACGAGCGGCAGGGGGTTTCCTCTGACTCGACATTCCAGACGGATGGGGCTTCCCTCTGCCACCTCCTGACTCTTCAGCTTCTGGAGGAATTGAGGAGGAGACAGAGGTCCAGTTGTGGTCGGTGCTCCAGAGTGTTGATACCGTGCAGAAGCTGCCAGCCCCACCAGGCCTCCAGGCTGAGGGGCCGTGTCTGTCTGGCTATACTGAGTCTGCTCTGGCTGGCTGGGAGGCAGAGAGGGGGCAGAGGCAGAGCCCTGAGGGACTGGCCGCTGGCTCCTGGGAGACAGATAGCCACTATCAGGAGAGGACGAGTCCTCCTCCACCTGCTGCTCCAGATGAGTAGAACCTTTGAAAATAGAGGACAGCTCCTCGATGAACGTGGCAGCTCGGCTACAGAACTCCGTGGCTGAAGCAGCCCGATCATTCAGCTCCAGGTCTGCATGAACCAGCCTGGGTTTATCCTGCTTATAAACGGGCTGCATGGGTTTGTGACGGACAGCCTTCTCAGCAGAGGACGGGGCCTCACCGGACACCTGTACAGGTTTGCTGAGGGCAGCGTTCTGGCTGGGAGAGGCTTTAACTGCTGCGTTATCATCTGGGCAGGGGGCTTTGGTCTGGCGGTACAGGTTTTGGCTTGTGGTGAGGCTTTCAGTTGTCTGGGTGTTCACAGGGTGGGAGGGATTGGGGATTGATTGGAGAACCTGCTCCTGGGGTGTAGGATTAGAGGGGCCTGGATCTTCAGATTCACCAAAGGCCTCCCGGGCCAGGTCCAGGCTACGATTAATCTCTTCTGCATTTAAGAAGGCAGTGAGATCTGCAAAGTCCCCGTCTCCAGAATCCAGCTCTGTCACAGAGTCCAGGTAGAGTTCCCCGTCAGAGGACGCCTCAGAAAACACACCTCCATCGCCCTCCAGAGTCCTGCCTGCTGCTGAGTCTTTTAGCAGCAGAGAGATGGGGAGTGGCTGATTCCAACTCCCGTCCTGCATCCTGAAACACACATCAACTCACTTTAACAGCAAATTACACACATTTACACTGTAGACATGACAGTGTATGACACCCAAAAGTAAAAAGGGGAAATGACAAACAGACAGGAGAGAAATCAAGCTTAAAACTACAGACTTCACAACACTGGATCATTCTCATACTCGCAGCCATAGCTGGCAGGATGACTCAGGCCAATGCTGTCTGGACACAGTTGGTGGGTATTAGCAAAGGCCTTTACTGAGGTCATAGTGAACATGACTGGCATTTCTTAGTCCCTCTGTTTCTATCAGGACATTTTATCCTATCATTCTGTTCTTTTGTTGTACTTTTCATTTAGGGCTGAAAATACTGATTATACTCATCTCAGATTAATCCAGTGTTTGGTTTTTGGGCTGATCACCTTATAAATGTATCTATAAATTGGCAAAAATATCAACACAATGGTCCAAAGTTCTTGTTTTGTCAGAGTAATATTCATAAAATCCACTTATCATTCTGTTTACAATGATATAAAGAAGAGGAAAACTGTAACCTGTACAGGTTTGATATGTTTTCTTCATAAATGAAAAGATTAATCAATTATCAAAACAGTCACCAATTTATTTTCTGTTAATCAACTGATCCTTTTCAGCATGCATGGAAATATTGCTGTGTAACAGAGGAGGGCCATAATTGTCAGTGAAGTGATGTTACTGCATAATACTATTGACACCATACAGATTACATATGATTAGAGGGTTTTAAAAAATATATATAAATTCTGTTTTGTTAACAAAGAAGCAGAGGCTTGTAAATGATATTAACCACTAAAATAATGATAACAGAGCACACACACATTTATGTGACCTGATGCATTCTGACATGTGAGTTTACATGTAACATAAGAATCTCACATTTTCTCTCAGATGTAAAATCACGTGCATGTTTAGTTTAAGAAGAGCATGTTTCTGATCTCTTGAGACTCTAGCTGCATAATACGTTGTGAAACTGTTGGTGCAGATACATGTAGTCTATAACACAGTGAGACACTCAGTGCCTTATGGCGTCCTGAAGACCAGCTGTTGTTATTTTTAATCTCCTGGGCTATGTTTCACAGCAGCAGCAGCAGCGCAACCCCACCCACCCTGAACACAGGAGAGAGGTCCTTCAAACTCAGTTGCTACCTTCAAACACACACAGGTATAACTGGACATGCACAAACATAAACCAAGAGTCACTGGGTCAAAGAATTCAAAGGAATAAACCAAGGCAATGTCCCTAAAATGTCCTATTATCTGAAGAGAACAACAGCACAATGCTGATTAAATATGAATGTGGAAAATTTGAGCCATTGAGACTGATTGACAAAATGTTAACAACAGTCAGTGCTGGCAGTTTCCACTGCCTCCTTCCTTCCTAGATTTGATAAACCTTATTGTGTTAAATTAAGTTCTTACATTATCTTATATACTAATTTTCACAGAATTTGATACAATACAAATCAATACAAATGAATACTTTAAAATGAGAGTAAATCAAAATGTCCTCCAAAACACAACAGAGTAATTCCTGTACATGGTATGTTTCAATCTGGCTGACATATATATATATATATATATATATAATATATATATATATATAATATATATATATATATATAGCTGTACCATTGCATTGAATGATCTCTGGTGAAGAATAAGAACCAAAAATGCAGCTGAAGGTATCAACAAAAACAGAGCAAAGCGTACCTTAAAGTGGGCTGTTTGTTGAAATGCTCTCTCCTGGATTTTGCGGTTCCAGGTTTGTCTTATTTGTTAAGTAAGAATATGCCAGAAAGAAGCTTCCCTCTCCAGAAGAGCAGCCTTATTGGTCAGACAGACAGCAGGATCTCTCAGGTTCAGGGTCCAATTGCGTACTGCCTCTGCAGTGGCCTGCTGTTCCATCTGTCCCGGTCCCTAACTGCTCACTGTGTGGGGCTATATTTGGCCCCTGGCTCAGGTTTCACAGCCAGAATACTGGCAAGAAGAGAGAGAGTGTGTCAAGGTAGTCCTGGGGAACAGAAGGTAGTGGTGACATTTTTTACACAACCACTATTTGTTAATTAAACACACTAAACATGGAGAACAGTGCGGCAAGGAGACACGCCTGTTGTAATATTTGGACCACACCTATCACACTGAAGCCAGGAGAATTGGGTTTCATATAACATTCAGAAGCCATTAATGTGCATCAGGTCTGGGAAATGAGGAAATATCAAACATCCTGTTGAATAAGTCAGTTACTGGCTTGGTTATGGTTTGTCTAGTGAAGACATCTAACAAGTAACAAGACAGCAGTTTGTCGGTGTTACCACTGTGTCCAGCTGAGCTGACCCAGTGACCCCAGACCACCCACTTATCTGATCTGTTGTAGGTAAGTTATCTTTAAATGGGCCTTAGATGATTTAACTAAAACTAGAGCTGAAGATGAAGGTTCAGCACTGGGTTTGATAAAGGTCAATGCTGCTTACATATAGCATGTAAAGGTCTGAATAAGTTTTTAGGTCTACCCAGCCAACAAATGAGATGGTTTAGACTAAGTGGGTTAAACGGGCACAGGCAGTTGAGGACCACATAGCCTCACTTGGTCTATTTCTAGTCCACTATCACATTTTGTGCTCTCAGAGCTATTCTGGTTCTTCATTAATCTACTGATTACGGTTAAGTGGCAGTGATAAGTCTGACAGTCTATCTACTGTACACACACACACACACACACACACACACACACCAAGTAATCAGTAATCTTCTAAAATCCTACACATTTGTCACCACACTCCAATTAGCAATAACTCTGTGTAAGGTATCATTTAAAAATAACTGAATTATTTAGTGGTGACTCTATAACCTACAGACTTCTATCTGTTTGTGGTGTGTGTAAGAATAGTGCTGGAAAGTTTCCATCACTCTTCTTTTATACCACATGTGCACACCACAACACTATTCCTTGTATCATAAAGTATGTTTATTAGTGCCTGTATTAAGTATTTATCTATGGTGTTTAAAGATGTTGTTGCATGCCTCAGAGTTTCCTCTCTCATCATACCCATAACATGGTCAGGCATTATCTTGACACACAGTAGATTACAGTTGAAAAGAGGAATACATCTGAGAGAATATTATTTCAGTGGTGAAGATCACAGAGGTGGTGAAGCTATTTCATATTAATGACCATTTAGCAAATATCAGTATTACTGTTCAGACCTATTTTAAGAAATGTTGAACCTGCAGTATTAATGACCTAAATTGTGAACAGAAAATACTTCACACCAAAAGCCCTTGTTGTACTCTCAAGAAATGTTATTAGCATTATTTTATCCAGAGTTTGGTCTTAGACTCAACTCAAGATCATGTTTAAAGAGTCATTAGATTCAAAGTTTTGTTCTTTAGGGTAGTGAACGCCCCCTGTCCACTGTAATATTTTTAATCTCAGTCAATGAAAATTGTGTTTTTAAATTCAACTTTGATATTGTAGCAACTATGTAGGCTGTGGCAGAGCAACAAAAAAATAACCATGATCATAAAAATAGTCATGATAATAAATAAAATAAAAAATAAATTGTCCATGCTATATCCAAATAATGAAATAATGTTGATAATAATTAAGTATCATGTGACAAAAGATCAAATCAGCAACGCAAAGAAACAAAACATGAAGGGACGTAACTTTTTCCACCTTTAAAATATCAGTTTATTTACACACATAACTTTGGTGAACTGATACTAATTCATTATATTAAATGATATATTAAAAAAATTCTCAAGTGAATGTCAGTTCCAGAGGACATCAAGTCCAGAGTAACACAAACAAGTGTCGCTTTTTATTAAGATGACTTGTGAGATTAGTACAATTATTTGAATCATAAAACATATATCAAGCTGTTGATACCCTTAGTGATATCTCTACATAAAGTTAATAAGCTCTATTAATATTAGTTTTATTCCATTATTTCATGATTGTTCACACATTTAGCTCCAAATCAATGAAATTAAAATTTAAAGTAACATGTTGCTTTTGGGAAAGATGATTATTTAACAGCTTTAACAAATACATAGCGCAGATTTTAATTATTTCTCAAAACAGTTGCTATTAATTAGTATAGACTGAGCAAAAAACATAAACACTGATGTCAGAAATACTGAAAATAAATAAAATGTATCCGCAGTGCAAAACACAGCCTCATATATTTTGAATAGATGTGGCTTAAAATATAATAATACTAAAGTATTTTCAGTTATATTAAACTGATAGATTGTACTGGATTGTTTCAAAATGTCACTGACTAAAGCGCACATTTTGGTCAAATGTCAGTTAAGTGTTAAATAGTGAATAATGTGGTCAGTGATGTGGTTGAGTGATAGGTGCTGCAAAAAAAATGTTTCAAAAACTGAGCAAATCAAATATGTGAATATATAATAATTTTCAAACTTAAAGCATTCATCAGTTATGTTGAGGGTGCAACTTGTGCTCTCAAAAACAACATAACAGCAACCCAGAGCATCTATCGAGTGTTCTGTGTATGAGTTACACATCATCACTAAAAACAGAAGCTGATTAGCTTCCTTGACTTGATCAGCAATGATCTGGCAAAAGAGGATTATTTTTTACCATACTCAACATGTCTCAGTATACCCTTTACAATGCTTTACCCAACAATGCTTTACCCGCGATTGGTGTGGAGGGGCAGGGAGGTCATCATGGTACTCCCTGGGTCTTCACACTGTGCCCTGTCAAACAGTCAAACAAGTAATGGATCAGTTTGGACCTTATTATTCTACCTTTCCATTGTTGGTCACTATTTTGTTGAACATGTCCTCTAATGATGTCATTTTGAATAATCAAACAGGTTCCTGTAATAAATGTAATCTACATATAGAATGTAATGTTAACTTTAGCTTATCATGACTTTCTGTAACTAGTGGTGCTGTTGTAGCCTTAGTCAGAGGTTTACTTACTTAGCTCAGTGAAAAACAGGCACCACCACTCTCCAGTTTGTCCTGTGGTCATCCATCCTTCTCATCTGGTCTGGAGCAAACACGTCTTCTCTGTCATTAAGGAAATCCGGGCACAATGAGAAAAAAAAAAAAAAAGTTAGTTGACTCATGATACAACAGCTTTGCTCTATCAGAGGTGTAATCCAATGACAATAACGCTACTGATGTCTTAACAAGTAACATGAAGACTTACATTTGTTAATGGTGCCATTAAGCACTGATTTACCTTTGTCTGGTAAATCACCTACACCTTCTAAAGAAAAAATACATACAACAGAGTGAGTGAGTAAATCATTTCTGAGCTGTTAAATAAGTGAAATTAAAATTTGCAGACAACTTTGTTAATGTTGTTAACAATTAATAATTACTGTCAACTTACCTGTATGGGCATCTATAGCTTAGTTAAAAAACATTACATTACATAATTAGTTATATTGTATGTAAACTAGTTTACACTGTTTCTATGTCTTTACATAAAAGGCTATAACAGGTCATTTTCTTTGCAGCTCAGACATTCATACTTACCTTTTCTCAGACATTGTGTCATGAGTGTACATTACCTGCAGTGTTAGTTTTGTTTTTCTGTTTGTTTGTTTTGTCTTGTTGGTTTTTTGATCTTTGGCTTCTCTTTCCACAACAACTCCACTAATACTGTTGAAGTATTTCAGGTAGCAGCGCTTCGCACTGTTCTCTTGCTGAAAAAAGGCTCTGCTGTGGCATTCTCCTGAGCCTATGTGGATTTTTTGCAGGGTCGGAGTCCAAAAGCATTCAGAGACTCTCAGGTTAGATTGACAGGTAGAGCCATGTTGAAGTTTGCTCGGGCAAGGCACTGGACCAAAAATTGCTCCCAATGTTTAGGCCAGTGCCTCACATGGTAGCTTGTTGCTACTGGTGTGTGAGTGTGTGTGAATGAAAGGCACATTTTAAAGTGCTTTGAATGAAGGTGCTGCAAATTTTAGAAACAAATAATAAAAGCAAAAGTTGTCTTACCTGCGCCGTCGCTGTCCTCCTCGATGGGGGCTCTCCATGGCAGGTATCCCTCAGGTCTTCTCAAGGCCATGTCCAAGCTTCAGGTTTTTCCTTAGTATTGAGTTTCTCCGGTGGTTTGGTTCTTCAGCAGGATCCGGTTTCACGATGTCTGTCTGTCCGTGGCTTGTTCACGCAGTCACGCACGTGCGTCACTGATTGGAACGTGGCCTAATTCGTATATAAGGACAACTCATCAACTGGAACTTTCCCTTTGCACCTAAACTTGACTCGAGTTGACTTGTTGCAAATCAAAGCTGTAAAAAAAAAGCGAACTTTTGGAGGATTGCATTGCTGAAAGAAACAACTGGAAACCGGATCCAAGATTATATTATTATAAAACTTTTATGTATCCCTTACTGTTACATTGTTAACATTAAGAAATGCTTTAATATGTGATATTTTGAATATTATTCATAAAAAATCTTTCATAAGTTTAAGGAGGATATTGTAATCATTTTAATTGATAGCTTATTCATCTGGAGATACGCTCATGAAACGTGTAAATTGTTTCTGTATTTTCAAACAGAACCCAGTGGTCAAACTATCATTCAAACATTTCCATAAAAACTTTACTAACAAATGTATATATTTGAAGTCAGTTTGATTGGGCATTTCAATTCAGCAAATTTTCAATACAAAGAATAATAATTGGCTATGTTTATAGCTGGAGGTGTCCTGTTAACAGTTTTACAGATATCTCTTCTATAATGGTTGCTTGTGTCGAAAATACTTTTCGGGCATAAGCTTTCACTGCAACTGGCCACTGGAAAAAACTGCTGCAAGGCTGAGCGACGGCACCGTATCCAGGTCTAATAATACATCCATGGTCGAGGCAAGTAACGTTAATACTAATACATCCAGTGTATACATTCTGAATGAAACGTTTAACATCGACAAGTTTATATACACGGCTTGTATTTTGGCTCGTTGTTTCGGGATCTTGCTTTTAAACTGTGCAAAAGGAGTTCCAGCAACAATCACCATGTTAAATGTCAAACGCTTCGAAACAATAAACAATTCTAACTATTAAACAGCATAGCTTTGTGCTTAAGAAACCGATTCTATTTCTAACCAGCTCAACTACAGTCATTCACTTACGAATTGCGTTTTCTCCCAACAAGTTTGTCTTCTCAGGACTGCCGTTGCTCCATTATGATTGGACGACTGGAGAACATGGCGCTGTCCGCGTAATTGTGAAAACATCATGAAGAAAACTTAAATTACGAATTTCGCAGGACATAGCAGAGTGGGTTTGACACTTTATGATTTCAAAACGCTATGTTGCAGTTATTATTTGGCCTCCTGTGACGTCCAGCACGGAGAAACTAGCCGTGTGCTTTCCTCTACATTAGCTTGCTCGGGTCGCTAACAGACCTGCTAACGTTGGTACAGAGGCTTCATCTGTCAACTCATAACAGTAAGTGAGTAAGGGTCCATCTCATTAACCCGCAGTGTTAGTTTGTCTGGCTTCTTAGAACTGTATTGTAGGGATTTGTTGAGATTAGCACACATATATTCCTAAGTTTATATTTGCATGCTAGGTGCATGTCTGTACTTTTCTGTGTGAAGGTGTACACAGCTATTCTTCTTGTTCATCAGGGAGTGACCAGACTGGTAGCAATGAAGTGAGAATAGATATCGTCTGGGATTTTGTTCATCATAATATTACGGTATTCGTCTGAATGGGTGCATGACTGCCTGTTATTTAGTTGACCATCATATTACGTTAATAATACTGTTTGTCTTATATTAAACACTTCAAGTTATAGGTAATCCAAAATAGTATCCCCTATCATTATAAAATTAATGTCTAAATTAATGATTTGATATTGTTTCATTTTGTGCTTTGCACGTAGTCAGTATTTTTTTTTTCAGATGATTACATCCATTCACTAAAAAGTAATTATTTCCATCTGTAATTAATCTTTCTCAAATATATTAATGATTTTGTCTGAAAAATGTCAAAAAGCAGAAGGTATTCAATTTACAGTCATATAAGACAAGGAAAACCTGTAAATGTTTGCAGTTTTAGTTGGTCAAACAACTAATTTATTATCTAAATATTTTCAGAATAATTCAATGTCGATCAACATGTTCATCAATCCACTGATCATTTCAACTCTATAACAAACAAAAGAACATTAGAATTATCTGATAAACTAGTTCTCCTCCAGTATAAAGACACAAGCAGGTACGTATATCTATCCTCAAAGGCTTAACTAGTACAGCACCATTCAAGCGCCAGTAACAGGGTTACATAATTACAGAGGAGAATTTCTTAAAATCTTAAAAGTGTAATTGTCCAAACTGAGAGCTGTTGTCTGTTATTTATGTCTTTATTAGAACTTTTCACATTTTCCAGCCGACAACATGCCTGCCTTCCGACAAGTGGGAGAGAAGCAACTTCCTAACCCTGTCCTGTGTATGGCATGGTCTCCTAAACGGGATCTGATCGCTCTGGCCAACACAACTGGAGAGGTAAAAGAATGAAGTTTTCTTTTAAGCCTAAATCATGTCTTGTTGTTGTTTTTTTATGGGTTTGTAATCAAATTCCATTCCATTTGTCCATAGTTGTTACTACATCGCTTGGCTAGTTTCCAGCGTGTTTGGAGCTTACCACCTAGTGAGTATACTGGAAAGGAGATCACTGCACTCGCCTGGAGACCTGATGGCAAAAGTAAGGAATACCTAGAACAGTACAACATTCCCCCTTTTTGGGTTGCTTATTGATCGGATCATGAATTGATAATATTTTTCATCATCTGTTCAATCCTCAGTATTGGCCTTCAGCCTTGGAGACACCAAGCAGGTGGTCCTGTGTGGTGTTGAGAAAGCAGAGATCCTCCATGTGTTTCCAATGCAGAACCCTGTGACTTGCATGCACTGGATGGAGGTGATGGAGGAGAACAGGTACACATGAGGCTCAGGGTTCAGACCAGTTTACATTACGGATGTTTAACTTTTAAGAATAATGTGAGCTGTTGGTGTTTTTGCTGTGTTTCAGTGCCCTCAGCTCCTTTTACAACTCAGAGGATGAGTCTAAACTTTTTCTTCCCAAATTACCAACACTCCCCAAGAGGTAACAACTGCATTAATTACACATCAGATTATAAGAAGGCATCTCCTTGGGTTGACTGAATAAACATTTGTCCAAACTTTTGTTTTTTGCAGCTATAGCACAACATCAAAGATTTTCAGGTGGGACAGTATTTTAATGAATAATTCATCAGCCCTGGATTTGTATGTTTTGATTGTTTTTGATAGAAGCTGAGAGTATCATTTGTTTATTTGTCTGTGTTACAGTGAAGAAAAGTCTGATGAGATAATGAATCTCCTGGGAGAAGTCAGGTAAATTAAGTCTAACATTTAATCAACACACAAAACAGTTGTGTCTAAGTACTTTTAATGTAACCTTGTATTACATCAGTGAATTTTGTTTCTGTGCAGACTGAATATACTTGTTCTTGGGGGAGATGATGGATTTGTGGAGCTTTATGCCTATGGGATGTACAAGATCGCAACTTTAACAGGGGTAATTCATTCACAACAGTTGTTCTTTACATCTTTAGGTTATATTCTTATATATTATATATTTTAATCTTCAGATATTGTATATCTAATATATGTATATTTAAACATCACCTAATTTTATCTGTAAAACAAAAAAATCTAATATCAGATCTCACTTAGTCATATATGAAGTGCATTACAATGAAGTATGATTAAACTGTTGTTCCTTTTTAATTGAATTATGCTTTCTAGGTATCAGGAACGTGTCGCAGCCTGAGTCTGTCCAGTGATCTCAAGTCTCTCTCGGTCATCACAGAGGTGAGGTCTGCTGACAACAACCCAGAGATCTGCTACATCCAGGTGAGATTCTTGAATTATCCTCATTGTCTGTAAATGTTCTTTTTTCTTCATGTCCTCATCTGTGCTCTAACCTGCATTATTATTTCCTTATTTAACGGTCCAGCTGGACACAGCATTGTTATCCGACTGTCTGCCTGAAGTCACCAGGATGGCACGCAAGTTCACCCACATCTCCACACTGCTGCAGTACCTGCATCTCTCACTTACATGCATGTGTGAGGCTTGGGAGGACATCCTCATGCAGATGGACCTTCGACTCACAAAGTTTGTTCAGGTCAGTAGTCATAGGTTGTTGTCCAAATTGGCTAATAGAAGAGAGTGCTAACAAATGTCTTTTTCTGCTTTTTTTTAACAGGAAAAGAACACAAGCACTCAGGTTCAAGATGAGTTTCTGGAACTTTTGCTGTGGGGACAGTCAAGGTGAGAAAAAGGCCATTTCTGCTGTTAGTGTTTGTATAGTACAGGGTTTCTGCAGGACCTTAAAAATGCAATAAAACGTATTTAAGAGTTAAAATGTCTTACAATGTCTTAACTATATATTTTGACATTTACTGCTTGGTTCAACCCTGTTGAAAACGATGGATTTGAAGCCTGCTGCACTCTGTGTAAGAAAACACAACAAAGGGCATAAAGGCATTAGAGTCACACGAAAAGTCAGAGAAACAAAAGCTGCTATGAAAATAGGTTTAACTGCTTTTAAGAGATTAGCTCTGTTTGTGTTTTAAATCATGTAACATTTGTAATTTGCTTGCCATTTGTTCTCTGCTCTCATGTAGCCCAGAACTACAAGCTCTTCTCATGAATCAGCTGACAGTCAAGGTGAGAGCTGGAGGTGGTGCAGATGCTTCTGTTAGAACTCAAACTTGAATTTATCTTATTTCAGATATAATTTCCTTCTGATGACTCTTATTCTAGGCAGTCTCTGATGTGGTATTACAGACACATGTGGCGCTACAGCTGAAAATCACATCCTTTGTTTGTTGTTTATATTTTTTATTTCCATCACAGGGCCTGAAGAAGCTCGGCCAGTCCATCGAGTCCTCTTACTCTAGCATCCAGAAGCTCGTGATCAGTCACCTGCAGAGGTATTCTCAGATTTTCACCTCTCCTCAGTGCTGCCTGCATCCTCAGTGTTTCTCATGTTAACTCTCTCTCCCTCCTTTTTGCTCGCTGCAGTGGCTCTGAGGCTCTGCTGTATCACCTCAGTGAGGTGAAAGGCATGTCCCTATGGAAGCAGAAGTTCGAGCCCCTTGGTCTGGATTCAGCAGCTATAGAAGGTACCATTTCCCCAACCTGCATGATTAGTAGAAAGTCAGCCTTTCATTATCAAGAACCACACGTTTTGTGTTTTCAGGTGCTATCACCGCAGTGGGTTCCTTTTCTCTGAAAGCCAATGAACTTTTGCAGTGAGTTGAAATATTTCTGAATCCATTTGCATCTCTTTCTGTGTTCATGCTATTTCACCGATCGCTGTATAATCATCGCTTATATTTTGTCATTTAGGGTGATCGACAAGAGTATGAAAAACTTCAAAGCCTTTTTTCGGTGGCTGTATGTTGGTAAGAATAAAAGTTAGTCTGTCAAATTACAATGAAAGCTCAGGACTTTGACTTGTAGATTAGGTTTGAAAAATTGTTTTAATGTTCAAACTAGTTTGTTTTACAGCTATGCTAAGAATGTGTGAGGAGCATGTACCACCAGAACTCAACAAGGTGAGTTATCAGTTTCTGAGACAGAGATTTGTGATTTTTAAAGTCTTCCTGTAATTTTATTTCCCTTTTTTAACATGTTGATTTATCCCTTAGATGACTCAGAAGGATATCGCCTTTGTTGCTGACTTCTTGTCCGAACATTTCAGTCAGGTCAGATCAGGATAAAAGCACTGTAATGACAATTAAATACTTTTGTTTAATATATTTATTGACTTTTACAAACTGAGTTTAATTATTCTCCGGTTTAACAGAATGAAGAACTCTTTGATCGCAAAGGAAAGTACTTCAATGTGGAACGAGTTGGTCAGGTAAGTGGTTTTGTTTTGTGCTGTTTCAAGTGGTTTTGAATGAAATGGCTGCTCTCTCTCATTTTGCTTTCTCTTTCACATGGGCATCTACAGTACCTGAAGGACGAGGATGATGACCTTGTGTCTCCACCCAACACCAAGGGAAACCAGTGGCTCAAGTTTTTGCAGGAGAGCACGCACCTGAAAGGTGAGCTATGATTGCTACACAAGAAGTGCGGGAAAAAATGTGATGAAACAATTTGTAATTTTGTAACCACATTTTAGAGGAAGGTAACTGCAATGCAAATGTAACTAACAGATAAAATGTTTGACTGGTTCATCTAGAGAGTCCTTTGCTGTTTCCTTCATATCCCCAAAAGTCTTTGCACTTTGTCAAGAGGATGATGGAAAGTGTGATTGAACAGTGTCTACAGAAACCTGCGGTGAGTTTTCAGCGATTCTCACCTTGCTCTTTCCCACATCATGCATCTCTTTCTTTCTAACCATCACAATTAAGCAAACAAGTCATCTCTCCTTTTTGTTATACCAGACCTAGGGACAGTTAGGAGACAGCTGTCTGATGATCAGCTATGCTCAAGCTCAGGGGATGTTAAACAGTCTGAGGTGTAGCTTGCACATCCTGTAGCCACAATACAGCTTTTTGACCAAGGCCAGTTAATGAAGTGTTTTGGTAATTCTATGTCATTGAATAAATGATGACTGAATTTTCTTTTTCGAGTGTAAATATTTAGGTGCTTATGAAAATTACGACTATTCTTCCATTTTACATGTCACTTATTCAGTGTTTGTTTATTTGCACGCAGGAAATAATTGGGAAGTCTGTCAACCAGGCTGTCTTTTTGCCCCTGTACACTGTGCCAGAGAGGTATGATCGTTAGTCTCTGTTAAAAATCTACATTGTTTAAAATATGACTAAATTAATGTGATTTAAGTTGTTTCTTCATATCCGTTGTTTTTCCAGCTCTGAAAACACTCCACGACTCTTTGAACTTCCATCTTTGTACGTAAAACACAAACATCCTGGAGTTTCGCAATAATCTATAACGGTAAAATAGCTTTTGTATAATGATATTTCTTGGTCATGATACAGGTGGAATGACAAGAAGGCCAAAATGCATTATGTTGTGTTCTGCATGCCAGAGATTTCACCCTGCAAGCTGTACCTACTACGGAAAGGAACAGACCCAAACAGGTACATTTCTGTGATTATATGTGTATGTGTAAGTCATTTTTATGTATTTGATCTGTTTTCAACCAAATTTATCTTGGTTGCACAGACACATCCCCAACAGTGTCATGTCGATTGACCTCAGCCACCACATTGACAATGCAGATGATGACAATGCTGCAGCCCAGTGAGTGCCTCTCATGTCATTCCTACCATTTAATTTGTTAAGCAGGCAGAAATTCAGTTCAGTTCAAATTCAGTTTGATTTAGTTCCTTTGCAGGTGAAGATGTTCCCATCATAACGTTATTTGATTCTCTTGTTAAGGTCTGAGTATGTTTACAGCTGCCTAGATGCTCGTTTCTATGACGATGAAATGCTAACTGTGGTCTTGCAAGGAGTAGAAGACAACAGTTGGCATGTCCTAGCTCAACTCCCTCTTGCCTCCACCCTGAGCTGTGAGACTGAATTCAAGTGGGAGCCAAACCTGAGGTGTGTGGGTGTATGTGTGTGTGTGCATTATTAGTAATATTGCCATTTCATAGTAATAATAACAAATAATAATTATTCTCCCCACTCTGAATATTCAGTTTGTTTCACAATCACAAAATGGAAATACAATTTCAGAGTTAGTGAGTGTATGTTGTAATTTCTCATTCAAGCAAAATACTGATTAGACACATACTCATCCTCAGGCTCTGAGTTATAATTATGTGGAAACAAATAACAGATAAAATGTCTGTCTCTTACATTCCCTTTGCTAAATGCATAATCTAGGAAACATTTTCATGGTGCTGGACCAGAGGTGGTTTAGGCTATTCTCTAAAAATATCAGGGAAAAGACCTAACGTTAAGGTACTGCATATGTCACTGGTATTGTCAGGTTGGACCAGCAGGGCAGTGCCATCCCGTGCCAAGGCTTGGTGTTGGGAAATCAGTGGCGGGAACTGGAGAGCATGAAGGCTCAGTTTGTAGCGGTCAATGGAATCCGCAAAGTGGCCTGTGTGGTAAGTCAAATTTCGATCTATTACTTTCCAATATATTTTTTCACACTTCTCTGCCAGAGGAGTCATGCCAGTGAATGAATGTAATGGACTGTTTCCAGACGTTTACTTTTTCTTTTCTGGCAGCTAAGTGCCAATCTGAGGCACATTCGTGTTTTTGAGATGGACGTAGAAGATGAGGATGAGGAGGGAGCTGACTCACAGAATGCCAGTGCTGACCAGGAAGGGCTGGAAACTACAATGACCAGCCAGGGGCAGGGAGAGGAGAGAGAGGAGGCTGAAGGTGAAGCTGGAGAGTGTGGTGGAGATGGGTTTCAAAAAACTGAGGAGCATTTGGAGTCAGAAGAAGCCCTGGAACTCTCTTAAGGCTGAGACACAGAAAGAATCTACATAAATACAGGGACTTGACTCAATCTTTTGTTTGTTACAAAAGATTTTTTTTTCACAATGTTCTGAAAAATATTTGTTTGTATCTGAGAATAAACAGGTTTGTGTTTATTTTTTGTGTCGTTCATTTTTCTGCTTAATCTTTTCAATTTAGATTTTTAAAATATAGTTTATAATATATAATATTTCGTTCATAATATTCAATTAATATAAATGAATTAATAAGTAGTTATAATTAAAAAAAAATAGATAATGAGGTAAGTTAACAAATATTTTTTTAATCTATATATTGGTTTACGACGTCACTGTAGCAAAATATTGATTAACACGTTTGTACTTCAGTGGATATCTATGAACGCGCAAATAGGTGTTGGTTACGTGCTCGCTCCCGATACTGAACGCAGTGACGTGTGTTATCCGCCGCCTGTTGGTCTTTCACAGTTAGTGACGAGTATTATGAAAATGGCCTCGACCCTACCCGTAAGCACGAATAACCGGAGAAGATGACGGCGCTGAGCTTTTTAAGTCAGTGGAACACCAAAGTGTCTTCTTTGAATACGTAGGTAACAGTGAAGTGGACAAAAACAAAGAGACTGTCGGCAAAGAAACGACTAAAAATATCACGGACCACCGCATATTTTCGTAGGGCTGAGGAGCCACTATGGAGGATATCAACTCAAATATCAACGCGGACTTGGAGGTGCGGAAGCTCCAGGACTTAGTGAAGAAGCTCGAACAGCAAAATGAACAGCTTCGGAGTAGGTCTACGATGTTGTCCTCGTCCGGAGCGATGTCAGGGAACCACAGACCCCTCAGCGCAGGATACGACTCGTCGTCCCTGTCAGCGGGGATGGCAGCCGGTCTGGCCGGCTTCCCTGGGGTGGGGTTCGTCGGAACGGGAGGCTACGGTGGGCTGTTGGAGAATAACCGCTGTTTGAGCCCCAGACTGTCTTACGACGGCATCAGTTTCAGGAGGGCGTATGAATGTGAGGGGGCATCGGCTGCCATCTCTGTGTCGAGTATGAACTCACTTTATTCAGACACCACCTGGGAGCTATACGGATGAAGGGGAAACATCAATCCTGGATGAAGTGGAAATCTTAGATCTCGAAGACATGGATTGTCTAAACGAAGACGAGGACAGCTGGTGAGTGACAGGCTTGTCTTGGGAGGTATCTTGCCTTTACAGCCGTGTCTCTGTCTTCGGTGCGGGCTGACAGCTTTAAGTGCCCGGGCACAGCTGCTCTGCACATTAGCTACCACGACAAACGCCTGCCATAAACAATCTTCTCGGTAGCTTGCCTGAAATCTGAAGTCATCTGTGCTGAAGGAGCCTCATTGTGGACTGAGGATGACTGAAGGATGTTGTTTTGCAAGTCATGTGGGCGATGCCATGCCCTTCAATGACTGTATGGCCATAATAGACATGCTTTGTCAGCCAGTCAGAGCCAAATCCTTATAGATCATCTCCTACCTCTCCTTGTACATTTGTTTCTGAGACTGACTGAGGTTCAGTTCTCAGCTGTCAGGACCCTGAAGTCCCTGATCATCTGTTAAACCGTTTTTGGTGTTGTGATGTGGCAGATTGCTTGGCTTGTCATGACCGTGGTGGCAGGAGATCTGTGTGTACAGTAAAAATCAAAGTTGTTTTCCTGCCCAGGAGCCATGTGGGAGACGTAGTCATGGTTATATTCCTCTTCTGAATTCACTTTAGCACACCAGTTGGCACACAAGCTACAAGTGCTCTGCAGCACTGAGTGAGAAAGGCAGGAGATGAGAAATAGGACAGTCTGCTCATCACGCAGGAATAAAAGCTATGTCAGTGGCATTGCCTTCACAGGGATTACAAACAATGGCTATTAATAACATAAAATGGTCATGTGGAGTGTCTCGTGGACACGGATGATCATGTAGGCCTGCTTGTTATCAGAATTATCCTGATAGCCCACATGTCCATCCATACTCCTTATAATCTTCTTTCCCTTATACCATGTTTGTATTATTTCCTCCAATGCTAAGCCTTAAAGGTTTTTTAAGTTAGGTGGATTTGCATAGATATACTTAAGAAGTGTAAGCTTTGAAACTCAAGAATATGATTGGATTTGCCTAAATCTCTCCTCTGATCCCAACTCAAGGAAATCCTGTGAAGGGTTAGAGTTACACACTGAGATGAGTCTTCCCAATGCAACTGATGTCAGACTTGGTAAATGGGTTTACAGAAATGGAGTGGTTATTTCTAAGGCAACAGGTACTGACTGTACATGAATATAATGGTAGGCCCTCCTTGGAAGACTGTGCTCGTTATCTGTCATGTCAGGAAGGGTTTGTTTGAGTGGCGTCTTCCATGATAATGACACTGTAATAAACTCCATCAGGGCGTAGCTCCTGATGCTACTTTACGATAGTTAGTAAAGCCACTACAAAGGTAGATCAAATTTGGTTGACAGCCAGCACTAAGGATTTGACAACAGCAAAGGATGTCTGGCAGTAAGCAGTTAGCGACAAATCATCTGTGTCCAAGATGTAGGTGTGTTGGTTAAAAACAATGAGTACATATGCCAGGAACATGACAGGTATGGACACACATGCTGTTAATCACTATGTATGTTATGAGACCTTATTTATAAAGTATCTATTATTTGATCTAACCAGTGTCCCAAGTCTTTCCTGTGCTGCCTGCAGCGATGTGCCTCTGCCAGCTACTGAGCCTTTGACATCAGACTACTTTCAGACATTGCTCACTCATGCCCAACAGAGCCAGTCTCATTATACCCTGGCTGTTTGTCTGCCCTCTGGATCAGATTGATATCTGGGATTACTCTATAGTGCCTAGCTTTCGCCAGCTCCTGTCATAGACTCCTGTAATCCCTGAATTAGCCTCAGACAGGATTTAAAATGCTGCCTTCTCATGCAGTGCTCGGCCTATCAATAGACGCTTGTCACAGTCCTTCTGCTGCATGTGGACTTGACATATATTGCTGTTTTGGAGCTGGGCATTCATGTATGTTGTCAGAGGTGTAATCTCTGTAGGCCGGAGATTTACTATGTGCTGTACGAAATGTGAATGACGGTCATTGTGTTGGTAAACAATGAAAATGTGCAGCCGCAGATTTCAGGCTTGTATTTCTCTGCACTGGTTTGCCTTCACTGTAATGCTTCTGCTTTCATCATGAAAGACTTCCTCTATGGCTGCAACAGAGCTGACAGCTGCTGACTCAGATTTCTCCTCTGAGTGGAACTCTTCTCTTCAAGAATAAATAGACATTTGTATTACTTGTTTAACTGACAAAAAGAGAGTAATGGGCAATTCACCTCACAGTTACTTTGTAGCCTTATTTTGTACCTTGATGTGTCATCATTGTTGAGAGGGTTTGACAGTTTTAATCAATGCAGCTGACTAAGTGCTGAACCCAATGCCTTTTTCAGATGATTTGGGCAAAGTAACAGTTCAGTCTTTAAGTTTGCTGCAGCAAGAACTTAAAGTTGTAGTATCCTTATTGCTAATGGAGACCCCAGAGACAGAGAACACTGGTTCCCTCAAAATCAACACATGCAACATGTGAAGTGTCAAGATTATATTTAGAGTTTTTAAAATTAAATTTAGTTTTAAAAAATATCTGCAAGTCACCAAGTTTCCGAACTGATGGTATTTTTTGGCAAAATATTAAATAATTAATCAGCCCAATTTAAGAATGAAATAGGGCTGAATGAAAACAAATAGTAATTTTCAGTGTCAACAAACACAGCAACACAAATGCCTTTCTGCTGCAGTGTCATTGCCACTGCAGCATTCTGTGATAAAACACTGTCCAAACACTTGTTATCCCCTCAATCTCATTACCTCTTTGAGCAGTCAGGTCACATCACAGATGAGGTGTGATAGGTGTGAGCTGTCATTACTAGAGGAGGAGGATGCCAGTTTGTGTAATGATTGCTGGTGTTGCTTTTATGTACTTGCAATATAATATATCAGTGTTGTATGTTATTCATGTTTTCCAGGCTATATGAAACGAAACTGAACAGTCCCCTGCAAAAAGCCTTGAGTCCTATTGTGTGGTGCCGCCAAGCTCTTGACAACCCCAGTCCTGAGATGGAATCAGCCAAGCGCTCCCTCATCCACAGACTGGACCTCACCATGTCAGGTAAACAGCGCTAGTGAACATGTTACATGTAGTCTCAACGTGGCAGTAGTAGTAGTAGAAGCAGTAAAAATTAGCTGTCTTGCTAATGACGCATACCAGGACATCTCTATTGAGACAAAGCTTTTATTTTTGTGTTTTGTTTAAACTCCACCTGCATCTGTCTGTCTCTGTGCTGTCAGTCACTCTCTTGCTGTTAGCTTGCATAACTATAAATTTTTCTAATTGCATAACATTTGTCATTAATTCTCCTCATTTTTATTTGAAGAGTATTTCTAGTTCACTTGTAGTTAGCTGGTTAGCATGCTAACCAACTAGCCCTGGCCAGCTAACTTCAGTGGAGGAAAAGGAGTGACAGGGATAGAAGACAAGAGCTAATATATGAAGTTTGATGCTGAACTCACAACATTTCTTCCAGCAGTAATTTTCCACAGCTGTGCCAAGCAGTTTGTTAGTGAATGCTGCTTCAGAATTTTTCTCAAAATGGTAACATTATTTAACGGCCAGTTTTAAATCAGTGTTGCATGTAAGGCAAATGTAGAATTATTGATCCAGCAAAGTAGTGTTTGTTCTTAAATGTAGAAATAAATCTTCTTGCTGGCCAGTTAAGAGGGCTCATAAATGTAGTGCTGCTTGTTCTCATTAGATTATTAATGCTTTAATTTGTGTTAGTGAGCCTCTGCAATAATAAACAATTTCCTTTCAATGATTGTTGAAGCACAAGAAAATGTATTTAGAAAAAATACAAAATAAAAAAGATTACTCTATGTTGCAATCATTTATTTCTTCAACTACTGTTGCAACTGTTTAATGGCATTACAAACAAAGCGTACATGGATTTTGTGAAGTTCAGCTTCCCTTACTCTAAAAGGAAGCTTAACTACACACATGTACCTGCAGGGAATTACTGAATGACAGAGCCTGTAGTTTTATGAGCAGCTGGTGGACACAGAAGAGGTCATGTGTTTCTGAAAAACAAATCAGTGACTTGTAGTTACAGGTTTACTAAAAGCACCAGGGTTTAATCGAGGTGTTAATCGTTTGTGAGAATACATGTGTGAGTCTTGTTGTGAAATGACTGTCAGACATGCAAAGGCAAAGCTACACAGGTCACCACACAGGACTATTGGAGAGCTGTTAATGTATAAGGATCCAGTTGTCCTCTTCTGTTTCTCCTTTACAGCAATGTGTGTGAAGGGTAATGTGTAATTTATACTTCACCTTGGGGTATGCAAAATATTTGCTGTTTTGTGCCATATTATTGCACCTATGTGCTTAGGGCATGTACAGTATTTACTTATTTATATTTACATCTGTCGTTGAGTTGAGTTGTTGCTGAGTTTTTCTAATGCACCACATTCTCTTCAGAAATTCAAGATCTATGATCTTGAGATGTTGCACCAACAATCTTGTATTCTTCCATCTTCTAGTCATATATATAGCACCAGAAGGGATGGAAACTAGTGTTACAGTAGCAGACATGCCTGAGCACTGACAGTCCCATTAGTGTCTATGTGGCTTCTGGACCCGTCAGTGTGTAACTGGATTTATCTAGTTGGGAATGCACTGAGGAGAGGAGCTGAGTAGTGCTGCTGTTCAAGTTTCAGTGTAATACAAATGTTATTTGGTTTGATTTGAATTCATTCTCCCTGTCCTTTACAGTCCACGTTGGGAATTCAAAACAGTTTGAAACTGTATACAGTATGTAGGATATGTACATAAAGCATTACGATATTGATTTCACCACAGTATATCACCCACTCCTACGTAATCTTTAGTCTTTTTCTTGCTCTGTGTCTGTTTTCTGAGCTTCTTACTTTCACTAATTATAGGTGGTCCCTCGGTGAAGACCGACAGGCCTCAAATCCTCACAGCTAAACTGAGAGGGGTCATTTCCATTTTGACAGCGGTATGCTCATGTGACAGTGAGATCATGTTGAGCAATAGGCTGCTGAAGGTTGTTCACTGGGGGAGATGTGATCTTATCTGTTATGCAAGAATCTGGACTGCACCTGGACACACAGATACTTCCTCATCCAAAAATACTGAGATTTGTTTATATTGCTGCTAAATAATGCACTCTGCCTTTGGATCCAAGTGTGGCCACTTTTTTATTTTTCCTCATGCGTTTCACAGATCAAATTTGCATTGTGAGCATGGAAATGGGAGGAAAAAGTATATGAAATCTGGTATGTTTGGAGAAGTTTTGAGCTTTTAATGATAAATCTGGTTGGAATCACTAATCTGTAATTCAGCTTCCATCAGAAAGAATCATTTTTTGACTCTTTTCCCTCTGATGACCTGTATGGACTAGACTTTATGACCACTGGTGAACAAAGCATGTAGCCTAAGGTGACCCTTTGCAAACAAAACACACTGTCTAACGGATGACTAATACTACAAATAACTAGCCAGTAGAGTGGGATTTAAGGAGGCATGCTCATAAGTGGTGACATCATCATTGTAGGTGTGGAGGGAGAATAACGTCATCCTCCACGGGCCTGAAAATATCTCCCTTGTCAGTGATACCACCCTCCCTTCTCCCCTCACTCCTCTCCTCAGTTGGCACTGATAGTGTCATCACTTCCACAAAGGCTTGGAAACAGACAGAACAACTCGAATCCTCTGTGGAGTCTTGTGATTCATTGGCCATGTGGTTAAAACATTTCAATTAGATAAATTAAGCATCAAAGTCAAGACATTGGTTAAGATTTTTGTTTAAAAAAGACAATAAGATCTGATTCCACACACAAAGACTTGGGCAGATCTTAAGTAGTACATTCTGGGTGCGTTCATGAGTGTGAGTGAAATGGAGACTCACCACAGACACACCCTCATGGATCCCGGCTACTCTCCTTCACACCCGGTCTATAACAGGAGCATGGAAACCCTGTTGCCATGGCGTTGGTCAAGTTTGTGTCAAAGGAATTGCAAAGAAAAAAACTTCACTTGTGGTGGACGGGAGCCAGAGTGAAGACTTCCTCATGTTCTAAGACGTGACATCTATGAAGTTGATAAAAGGTGTTGTCTGTCTAAACATTACATCTGTGCCAGCCTATGCAGCGAGTGCACACTCAAGTGCACAAGTCATGCACATATTTTAAATATGACCTCCAGTTTTAGTGTCAATAGTGACCAAGCCTTTTGTCTGTGCACACCCTGTTAAAATCATATCCCCAGATGACGTGCCTCTGTTATATAACTAACAGCCGGGAGGAGATGGCTGTGAGATAGTTCCCTAAGGTGACTTTACTAGTCAGACTGCACCACTTAATTCATTTCAGGCAATCCTGATAAGCAGTCAAAATATGTGTTGCTAGGCCTGAGCAATTGTGTTTTTTATTAATTTTTTCATAGTGCTGCTTTGACAGCTGTCCTGCACTGCTGATCCAGTGCACATACAATACCCAAGAGGTTCCAACCACTTTCACATAGTTGACCTGCTCTATTTCTGCTCATAAACGTTTTGACTTTTCCTCAACCTCACACTGTACAGTTAGCTCACCTCCTTCTTGCACGTCTCTGCCAGCTTTATCCCTTTTCTCCTTTGTGGTATTTATCTTTTCATTTATAAAAGCTTCTCTGTTTTCTCTTCTCTTGTGATATGCTTCTGCAGCTGCTTTAAGCCATTCTTTCATTTAGTTTTTTATATCAAGTAGACCTCAATGCCAAGCTTTGTCTTCAGTTTCCTTCTCAACATTTAAGCCCTACAGGCTGGGATGTAGTGTGCTGGCTCATTCAGGGGGATTTTTTGCCTGTGGAAACTTCAGGGCAGTTTCCACAGGCTCAAAAGGCGAGACAGAAAATCCTCCAATACAGTTTCGTATCACAGTAAACAGAAATGACATCAATCACAGTGTGCAGGAACAGCAGCACTTTCTCTTCTTTTGACTTCTCTTCTTGTGTTAGGACATGAGGATTTGAGGACATTCTATTTTGGTTGGTCCCTGTGCTGCAGATCCCTTTGGATTGTTCTGTGACTCTTTCTAATGACAATGTGCTGGTAGGATTACTGTGATAGGACACACTGTCATCGAAACACCTCCAAACTGTTTAACACAGACTCCTAGCTGGGCTCATACGGGCTCATACGGGCTGCAGGGCCACACACAGATGACAGACATGACAAAAATATGTCATGTCTGTCGGTGGCGTGTACATGCAGAGCACACAGTAGAGCTTGATAGATATTCCTGACTACATTGTTTTCAATTTAATCTTGACTGTGTTTGATGTTGAAGGTTGGTTCCAGCAGGTGAAGCGTTTTAATCTGTTGACCTGTCTGTTTTTAAATGAAAAACAACATGTCCATTGGTTAAAAGTGCTCAGTGTTGCAGAGCTACATGTTGCAGTGTTGTTGACATTCCACAGTAGCTGATCCATGCAGATGGCACCAGAGTGGACGTGATGGTATTTCTTAAATAATGCACGAGGACAGAGTGCAGAGCATTGGGAGAGGGAGAAAGTGAAAGGAGCAATGTGGAAAGAGGAGGTAGCTGATCTTAAAAGGTTCCTTTCCAGTCGCCACCCAGCTGTGTAAACACATCCATTCAAAGAGAGAGGGAGAGAAACAGAGGGATGAGTAAACGAGTGCACCCAGAGACACTACCCATCCAAACCACCCAAACTATCCCAGTGACCAGCAGCCGGTCCAGGGTCTGATCTCATGATTGAGACCAGGGGACTCTTTAGACTGGAGCCTTTGACTGCTGCTTCACTGGGTTTCACAGAGAAAAGCTTTGTGCGCTCATTGACTGTGCGTATGGATTGAATGGCATGTATTGTTAAGTGTTTCCCCAGCTAATGATGTAGGAACTCTCTATCAGACCCATATTGAGCATACAGTGTAAGAAGTGCCAGACAGAGTGCCAACACACTGCAGAGCTTTCATCAAGGTGATGGCTATCAGCACACAGCTGGTGTTGTAGTCAAATACTGATGTAATCAATGGGCCTCGTCGGGAGCTTTTATGAGTTTCAGTGTGTTAAAATGCTGGACAGGCAAAACAATGAGTGTAGTGTAGAACTGTAGTTCTTGGCTGAATGAGAAATTTAAATATGGTTAGTTTGTTTGTGTTTTTCTGATATTCTGTTGTTTTAAGGGGATTAAGTATTGGTCGTTAGGCAGTTAAGGAAAGACTGTAAGACCAAACCCATCTGTGTAAAGACAATATTGATGAAATGATGTGATCTGATTTTTTGATAACCAATCCACAAATCAGAGATTCCCATCGCAGAAGAATATTACTTGAGCTCTTCTTTTCAGAATAATATTACACTGATGTTATACAGTAGAGATAAAGCAGCTTAAATAAAGAAATTATGAAACTGCAGACTAGTATCTAATGATTCAAGATATCCATAATTAATATTAGTGCTGAGATAGAATTATTATTATTATTAAAAGTTGGTAATGAAGCATTTTGGTGGTGATCAACATTACATTGGTATTTCTCTTAACTGCCAATTCACAAAAGGAGATGTAAAATAAGCTGCTTATAGAGCTTTTCAAATAATAATAAAAGAATAATATTAGGCTAATCTTAATCAGCTTCTAACTCTTCTGGTTATGGACTTTCAGACTAAACTGTGTGTTTTTTTTTTTTATCTGTACTATTACTACTATATAGAGTAATATTAAGTGCAAGTGAGGATTTGCTCCGCAGGGTTTGAAACTGTAGAGTGTCTTGGATAGGAACACATGGGAAGCAAGGGAGTGAGCTCCTTTTTCAAGACATCTTGATTTTATAACCAGATGCTTTTGATCTTTCCTGAACTTCTCATGTAGTGTAGACTGATATTTTAGCTCTGTTCTGTGATTCTACAGCAAACAAGCGCAGGAGCCTGTATGGAAGCCCCTACAACCAGCAGGGTTATGGAAGCCCATACAGCACAAACGCAGCTAACAGCCCTTACAGCAGTGGCTTCAACTCCCCCTCCTCGACCCCCAGCAGAGTGCCCATCGTCAGACAGCAGCTAATGCCTGGTAACGCAGGTATGGGGCTCTCAGTGGTTCAGTAGCAATTATACAACATCTGTTGTTAATGTTGTTGAATGTGTCACTTAATGTTAATTTCCTCACCAGTACACCAGCGAAATGCAGCCGCAGAGAGGAATCCTCCGGCGATTAGTCCACAGTCATCTGTGGACAGTGAGCTGAGCACCTCAGAAATGGACGAGGACTCAGTGGGCTCCTCAACTACCTACAAACTCAATGATGTCACCGATGTTCAGATATTGGCACGCATGCAGGAAGAGAGTATGTATCCGTGCCACTGCCATCTTCAGCAGTATTGTCCAGTTTTCTGTGACCAGAGTGTTTTTTACAACACAATTGTTTGTCATCAGGTTTGAGACAGGACTACGCCGCAACAGCATCCAGACGGAGCTCGGGTTCTTCCTGCCACTCGTTGCGGCGCAGCACCTTCAGCGACCAGGAGTTAGATGCACACAGTCTGGAGGACGAGGAGGAAGCGGTGCACCCGGCCTTCCACCTACCCTCGAACCGTTTCAGCCCCTCCCCTCGACACTCTCCCCGTGCCTCCCCCAGGAATTCGCCCCGCTCGCGCTCCCCTGCTCGTTCTATTGACTACAGCCACAGCCGCGGCTCGCCTCAGCCCATCATCAGCCGCCTGCAGCAGCCTCGCCACTCACTGCAGGGCCACGGCCATGACTTGCAGACCAATGTGGTAAAGAATGAAGGTAAACAAACAGAGCTTAGCAGGGATGAACGATGTATTGGGCGTTAGTGGTTCAGTGTGAGATTCTGGACACTGTAACTTTGAGCTAACTCTCTCCTGTGCTGCTGTTGTAGAAAAGCTGAGGCGTAGTCTTCCCAACCTCACACGCTCCTCAGCAGCGGTGGCCCAGGCCCCAGAGCCCGTCAAGAACAGCCGCAGCTGCGAGTCCAATCTGCAAGTGCCAAACGGTGGCTCTCCTCGACACCAGAGCCAGTCTGCTAGTGAGTATTGTGACAAACACACAAACAAACAGCATGTCATATATTAATTTAAGTGCAAAACACAAAAACTTCCAGAGTTAAGGTATTTTTTGCTTCAGTAACATCAGCAGACTCAGATTCATCACTGACATCACTGTGTTGTCTGCTGACTTTAAATTAATATTTGTTTTGCTCTCACAGTATACTGAACATTCAGCAACATGACAGGCTGTGTAATCTCTTGTTAGTCAAGTGCAAGTGGGAATTCTGTTAATCCCTCTGGCTGCACCTACACTATAAGGACTGTATTGCTTTGTAGTGCCATGGCTTTGGTGTTTGGGGATCCTCTTTTGTCTTTGATCATTTTCAGTTGTAATATCTTTTATTCACACACATCCTTCCTCTTATTGTCTTGGCATAACTTTCACTTCAAAGACACACACTCATCCTGCAGAATTAGTGCATGGCGCCAGCAACACTGAGAATCCAAAGTGACACTAATGTTGTTCTACATTTTGGGTCTAAGAGTTTTATGTTCTTTAAGTGCTTAGGATCCCACCTCTCTGAGTTAAGACTATCCATCTGATTTAATCCTGTAATGGGAGATAAAGGTAATGGTGTTTTACTTAATCCAGAAACAGTAATCCCTCCCTGTTACTAGAGGCAGCGAGGGCTGGGGTCAAAGGGCAGGTTTCAGCTGGTTAAACATGTAGTGACTGTCTTTATCCCGTCTCAGGGACAGGGAGTTCATGTGGCCTGAACCTTTGGACCTTTTATACATTAGAACAGATATTGTCTTTTTAGCTGAGCTTTTATATATATATTTTATATGTCTGCTTAGCTTAAAGATGTATATTTCTACAGCTGTATTTTCTATGAAGATGGTTGTATTAATTCTTTCTATCAGAGCTTTGGCTGCACTGGGCATGTGAGGCACCTGAATTCCTGCCTCTCTCACTGACGTCACTTCACCATAAAGCATGTGTAACCAAAACCAGCCTCCTCTTCTCTGTCTGTGCTGGGACTGATAGATTGGCTGTTAAACCTGACGGTGGCACTGCTGCTCCTCCACCTGAATGAAGCTGCCTGTTATTGTTTGGCTGCAGGGCCCTCTAGTGGCCTCCAACTGCACCTCTGGCTTGTCTGGCCTTCATACGTCAACAGCACCTTTTTTACTCGAGTACTGCTGTGAATCTCAGGCAGAATGAAGTCTGACTCCTGTGCTAAAATGTCCCTGTTTTCCAACAGCAGCTCAGCTCCCAAGATACTCCACCCCCTCTCGCTCCTCCCCGAAACCCAAACAGCACCTCCAAAGCCCAACTGCCCTGCGAGGTAACAGCCTGCTCCTAAACCAGCTGGAGGCTGTGAGATCGATCTCACACACAGACACATGCACAGTTAATGAAGTACTATACACAAGTCAGTTACCTGTGTACTGACAGCATAAACTACTGATGCAAGTAAATGCAGAAATAGCGACACTAAATAGCATAAAATGGATCTGAGGAAGGTGCATTAATGCACTGCAGTATTTGGCAGCTCATCATTTCAAACTCTGAGACTGAGGTAACTCTGTGCAGTTTCAGCTTCTGTGTTGTTACTTTCTTTGCAATAAAAATGGAAAGAGGGAAGCAGAGCAGAGTGGTTGTTGACAGAGATGAGCTTGAGTTTTGCCACAGGTACAGTATGTCCCTGTGCTGAAAGGCTATAACATTCATATTTTGAAGAGAGAGCGTATCCACTGGAGGACTGTGTCGAGCTGTTCCTGAAAAGACATAAAATCACCCATATAGGCTCAGTAATGTCAAAACAGTGATTCTTTGCTGTTGCTGGTCCATGGTTGATAGTAACAATCTCAGTAATGTCATTCAGATCTGCCCGGGTACATAACAACACAATAACAACACTAGTGTCATTCATCTATCCTTCCCTATAGCCACCTTAACCTTGACTCCATTATATAGACTTTAGGCATTTCTTCTTCATTGGCAAATATCATGCCCTGATACAAATCATCTGTGTGATAAAGTTAGCAGTTAAATTAATTAACTTATTTTAAAAAAACAACAACAACAGAATAAGCAAACATGATTAACGACAATTTTTGCATTATATTTGAAAATAAAATTGTACTACATTTTTTTTATTGCATCCCTTTTTTTTCTGCAAAAAAATCTAAACCGGTCATATTCTGTACACTACCTGGTCTAAAAGGTCGACCTGTACAGTCTTAATGCAGAACAACAACAGCAAGTTTTTCCTGACATTATTGGAAATTAAACATATTATTAATATATTATACAAATAATCCATAAAATGTTATATTATTTTTATCTCTGTAAAACTTCTCAATATAATGGAATTTACAATGAAAATTACAGGCAGAAAACTAGACTTAAGTGTTAGTTATATTAGGCTTCATTAGACTGTGCAGTGGTGGTTGGGTGTTTGTTGACCTGTAACCTGATGCTTGCTGAATTCCAGGTAGCAGCACAAAACCATTTACAATACTGTGTTTAGCAATGCTTCTGTCTGTCACTGTGCAGTAGACCTGTAGACTCATCCAGGTGTTCCAGATGTACCAACAGCTGTGTTACAACTCTAACAGCAGAATGTGCCTAACATGCTAAAGACTCCCGCACTGTCCCATCACAGTCCACTGCCACTCTTACAGGGCTGTACACATCACCTCAGGTCACTTGCCATTTCAGGCAAGTTGATGATGTAATGTGTGTGCCATGTGGTTGGTAGGATTGGTGCTCATATTGGTCAACAGTCATGTAACATCACAGTTTGTTAAGAAAACAAACAGGCAGCAAGAGACTTCACATTAAAGCCCATCCTCAGCACCTTCCTCCCAGCTCTGAATTAAGGCCTGTCTCTGTTGTCTTCGTCTTTGTCTAGTCCCACTCTCCTGTTGCTTTGGAGAAGAAGGTGATTTCAGTGAGTATTCACTGAGGGTTTCCACCTTTATAAATATTGTGATTGTGGTTCCACGCCGTGGTTGTATTGATGTTGTGATATGATATGTGCAGCTGGTTTCCACTAGTATATGCTGTGTGTGTATCACCCCATTATGTCAACACATCAAGAATCATAGTAGGCTGCTCTGTTAGTAGTTGACCTCATTTATTCATGTTTTTACCAAAGTTATTTTGTAGTTTCTAAACTGTCATTGTAACAGATTTGACTTCAGTTGTAAATTTGTGATGATATGTTTAGTTCTTTAGACCTACATATTTCCGTGTTTCAAATAGATTTTTGGTATATAGGCATCATATTTACACTCAATTTGCAGTTTCTTAGGTACACCTAGCTAAACGAATGCAGTAAATCCTCCTTCATGAAGCTTTCAGTCAATTTGTTATGGAGAGGTGTTGATTCAACCTTATGATCATTCTGAATGTTGCACTTTGTGTTGAACTGTAATACATTACACTGAGAGGTGTTTCTGTTCTTTAGCCTGCCTTCATTGATATAACAGGGGTGGACAAAATAATAGAAACGTCTGTCAGTATGACACAGTACCATTCAACAGCACTACAACCTGCAGCCTCCAAACTGACCATAAAGTGGAATCAACATCCCACTGAAACAGTCTGAACACAAACTGAACACTGTAGCTTTAATGAAGGGAGGATTTATTGGAGGACTGCTGTATTAGACAGAATTAGTTCTAGCTGGGTGTACCTAATAAACTGCCCACTGAGTGTATAACTACCTCACATCATTGTGGTCTTGATCATTTCTTCATTGTTTAACTACTGATACCTATAAAACTGCATTAACATCCAGTTATACCTGACTGTATTCCTGCTCTGCCTGTTTTTAGTCCCCTCTCCCAGTAAACTGCGAACTCCTGCCACCCCATCCCCACTGGCCTTGAGACAGCCTGTAAAGGCCACACCCAACCCTGGTTCTGCCACCTCCACCCCCACCCGCTCCCTGGCTCCTCCGCGCAGTGGCCTGCCCCGTCCCAGCGCTTCAGCAGGAGGGGGTATCCCTCTGCCTCGCAGCAAATTGGCTCAGCCTGTGCGCAGGTATGTACACCACTGACAAACATGCCATATCTAGTGCTACAATTAATGGTAGATATTAATGCAGACAAAACTAAACCAGCATTAAACCTTGACTCCTCTTCTCAGATCTCTTCCTGCTCCTCGGACCTACAGCGGCACAGGTGACAACTGGAGAGAAGGTTGTTACTGAGGCAGGCCAGCAAGGGGCGCCCCAGTCAAACTATCAACACAAGGAGGCAGACATTACAACATGGCACTTTATCTATCTAGATAACTTTTACAGTGATGAGAGAGAGAGAGAGACTAGGTCCCAAAAATATATACAATTCAGATTTTTTTAAAAAAAGGACAGGACAGTGTCAACATTGTGTCAAAGAGGGACCTCCCATCATGTTTCTCTGTGGGGACTGGCACTGGAGGGGTCAGGCATGTAGTGCTGACAGCCTGTGAGATGCCAAAGAAACCAGCCCGACTCCAGCTCCGCCAGCAGAGGACACATCACCTGCCTTGGTTTGACTGCAGTCATCATCTGTCAGACAGTCATATCACTACATCGCCCAGCTTTCCTCCCACTCCTTGGCCCCGTTCTTTTTTCACCTCCCTCAGGTTGAAATGTTTCCACACATTTCTCTCTCTATGCTCTGTGTTTAACAGATGTCGGTGAGCGATCTCTATGATGATGCTGTGCAGGTGAACTGTTCCATAACGTTAGAGAATTGTTGATGTCTTGCAACAGTGAAAGCACCTCTGTGTGGGTATGACATTTTAAGAATCTTTCCTCTTGTAAAATCAGCCAGAATGTATGCACAAGTTTGTTTTGGAAATTATTTATTCAAATTATTTAAGTGTATGTCCAAACATCCATATCAGTATTTTGTTTTAAGATTTCAATTGTTTAAAATGTACATTTTGAACCTCAATTGCAAGCTAAATCTCCAAAGCCTTTTTTTTTGTTATTTTCAAAATGTCAAATCAGGACTTGTGGGAAACCTGGGTGATTAATGACACCACGGCCAAAGCCTCAGTTCTGACTTGTACCACAGTTTGCCAAGATTGTACTTTTCCATTGAAGTGCTTCGATTGGTCAGTTTCAGTCCAGGTGTGCGTTATATCTGATGTCTCAAACAAACTCCATCTATTGAGAAAGAAACCTGAACTCAAAAATATATTTAATCCCCGTTCACCCATTCAGCCAATGAAACCAAGAAATCTTTGATGTTGTTCATTAAATTCCCATAACAGATTTGTCAGTGTATATCATTCATGCCATGAACAAGAAAAAAAAAATCGAAAAATATCTTGGGTAGGATGACAAGTTAAATTTTTGACTGGCTTTTACCTCTAGTGCTATGACATTAAATCAAAAGGTGTGCCAGTGTTGGGAAAGCTGTTCTGGTAATTGGTGTGGTGGGTGTTCTTAAACTAGTGCCTATAATTTAAAGTTTCACTTGTGTTTGAGCATCATGTTTTGTATGTTTATCATTGTGCGCCAATTTCTTGGGTTTGCCAATATAATTTACAGTTTTGCATCTCTGCTTGACTGGTTTGCTTGCCTATTTGTTTTTTGGTAACTGAATCAATACATTTATAATTGCTTTAAAAATGTTTAATATGCGCCTTCATATTTATAACTAATTACTCATTCTGTAAATGAAACTATTTATTAAAGAGAGAGGTGCCTCTGTCAAAGCTCAGATTCAGTGGGAAGCTAGAAAGAATGTTGCAAAAAGACATACCACACCTTTTGTGTGACAGTTTTTGTTATTGAACTTTTTTTTATATCCACAAACATGACATTTGGTTTCCCTGTGTAAAGTCACATTTCAAATAAAAGCTGAAAAGTCTTTCTCTTGTTTGACTTTTTAAAACCTTTTTAAAAACAATAAAAGCATTGGATTTTACTCTGAGACAGCAAAAACCAAACAGAGTCATGATTTTATTTGAGATGGCCCAAAACTATTCCCTAGCTGCTTTTTCACATAAAAACTTGAAAGGATGCATCGATGTTAAAGGGCGCACCTTAATCTGTTGGGGTCAATTATTTTTCAGTAGCGATCTATGGAAAGAACGACGCTAGGATAAGTAACCCGGTGTTACTTAAAAGGTGATGTCTGAGTGAAACTGAGTGAACATGACTGAAGACAAGTTCAGGAAGCTCTGCTGCTCACACACACCTGAAACACAGTTTGTCTTAAAACATTCAGTACACTCTTACGTCCTTTCAAAATGTGCTCTGAGTATATTAATCTGTCCCTGTGTGCTCCTCACTTTGAGATTTACATCAGCTAAAATTACTTTGTGCTCACTTCTTTTTGTCATCAACAGAATAACATATAAATCAGACTGATTGAAAGGTTTGATTAGAGAAGAATCTCTTGTTCATACTGTGTTATACTTAAGTTTCAGTCAAACATCCAGCTACCAACAGAAGAGTGACACATTATGTATTCTGTTCACAGACAGTTACGTACCTGGAGTCACCCATCGGTTAATAGGGGGCACAGTGAGTCTCCGGGAAGGGGAGGAGACAGACAAAAGTCTGAGTCACTGACCGGTGCAAACTGTCCCATCCCACTCCAGCCTCAGTGTCCTGAAGACGTGTGACGTCAGCGCACTGAGCTTCCTCTGTGTGTTGGTATCGAGGAGTTTCTCTCTGTGGGCTGCAGACACAAACACACACTCAATACATATGGTCAAGTCAAATCCTAAACATAATCTTTCTTAAACACAGGCGACATGAAGGTGCACAGAATATGACGCATTACTGTGTGGAGCCACCTGTCACAGCAGCAGACCATAATATTTCAAAGATACTGTTTGACCTATAAAAAATTAACAAATTACATGAGACAGATAAATAAAAACTGTATCAAAGAGGATGTGCAGTGTGTTACAGCAGGATCACTCTGCATGTAAGGGTTAACTGCAGGGTGTAAACTGAATCCAGTATTTACTGTATGTACACGTTTTAAACCATGGATTCATTTCTATTCGATGAGACTTGAGACATTTCCTCTACAACCTTTCTAAATGAAACTTTTTATCATGTCATGTGTAGACACATCAATTTTTATTTTAACATCATAAAAGTTTTAAATGATCCACCAATTAATATAGAGGTCAGACTCATCAGGACCAGCCTCAACAACCATATATTTAGAGGTTAATGGATCAATAATGTCACATTTTAACAGACCCGAGGCTTCACCATTACTGCCGATACTGTAGTGAAAGATTTCAGCACTTTTTCCACACTGGTCAACTGCAACTGAGATACATAAAAAAATACCCACATTATGTTTTCATTGAAGCTCTCAGTCTGCTTCTCTACAAATACCTTTTTCTTCTCATGTCAGTGTTTTCCAGTCCCACAGAGCTACAGCAATTCTTACTGCAGTCTCAGGTTTATGGTGTAAATACACTAAAGTCCATAATCAGTTATGAACGTTGTTGAGGCAACTGAGTTATAATAACGCAGATTATTAATCATTTATTAAACCTAACATCAGACCTTTACCTCATACAATTTTAGATGAAGACTCGTGCATACAGTGCACACTTCATCTCAAACAGCGCGGCCAACAAAAGCCACGGGCAGGCAGATTTTCATAGTTTGCTGCACAAGTATAAAGATCAGCACGGTTTTCATTCATGCAGGCTGTGCTTACTCAGCCTCGACAAACAGCTGTCTTCGCTACAGCTTCATTTCCCATGGATGTAAATGACCTCCTTTATAAATCTAAAGAAATCTGAGAGGCACAACAGCCTCTGTGAGTGCTGGGTGTAATTTTCCAAATAGAAAACGGTCAATATGTAATAATTAGATTGATATTTTCGGGACCTTTCGCCTTAAACCGTGCGGGGCTCAGTATAAAAGGGCAGCCTGGGCGTTATTGATTGGCCCGTCCACTCTGGCTGAAGCTTACGACCGTGTGCAGACTCCCCTCCAGCGATGTGCGTCTACCGGGGAACCAATCCGTGGCACCAGTCTGACTCAGTCAGTCGCTTTAAGACTGTCAGTGCCATGGCTCCATCTCATCCTCTGACCGCTGGATCCGCTGTTTCTTCTTATTAGTGACAGTGCGCCACTAGGGGAATCATTTTACGCACGGGCTTCTACCGGCACAAACCGACAGTGGAGACTCTCTGTCCTCCTGTTGAGCCATGGAGAACTCCAGCCTGTTGGGTGGCGACGCACGAAAAGCCGGCTTGATAGACTTTCTCATGTTGGACACACTGAAGCAAGTTGTGGATTCTCCGGAGGTTGGAGCCATGTCTGGATTAGGAGCGGCCAGTGGAGCTGTCTTTCTTGGGGGCAGCGCGTTCAGGACTGTCGCTGGAGCGGACTTTATGGCCGCTCCGCCGACGGAATCCCCGCACCTGATGCCCGCCTTTTGGGATTCCCCGCTCAGTCACGGAATCAATGTGTTTGTGGGACTTGTCCTTTGCTTCACCATGCTGGGACTGGGCTGCACGGTGGACGTTAGCCAGCTTGGAGAACATATCCGCAGACCCATCGGGGTGCTGCTGGCACTGGTGTGTCAGTTTGTTATCATGCCCTTGGTGGCCTTTCTGTTGGCTTTAGCCTTCTCTCTGAATGATGTGGCAGCGATGGCTGTTCTTCTCTGTGGCTGCTGTCCCGGAGGAAACTTATCAAACATCATGTCTCTGCTGGTGCACGGAGAGATGAATCTAAGGTAGTTTACTGCACTCAACTAGAGAAACATGTAGTCACTAACCAGCTGAGGCTGTGAGATGATTTCGCTTATTACTCAGCAGGTTACCCACTGGTGTAAGATATTTTGTCAGGCTTATCTACACTGATCCAACAGTGTGCGATGATCACATCCTGCCCTGCTTATAACGGCGCGCCTCTGCTCTCCTCTCCCCAGCATCATCATGACCATATCGTCCACTCTGCTGGCGCTCGTGCTGATGCCGCTGTGCCTGTGGATCTACAGCCGGGCCTGGATCAACACACCCGTGGTCAACCTCATGCCCTTCGGGGCCATCATCCTGACCCTGTGCAGCACTCTTATCCCCATTGGTTTAGGGGTTATGCTGAGGTACCGCTACACGCGCGTAGCCGACATTGTTTTGAAGGTAATTCATGTACAAACTGTCAAAGTTACTTTTCAAATCAGTGAATAAGTTTAACCAGTTAAATCTTTTAAAGTCGTTCAATTCTGTGTCATTTAAGCCCCGTGCGTACTTTAGTTAAGGGCCACCTTTGCGCAAAAGCGCACTGCGTAATTTTCTGTGCCTGTCACAAGTAGAGGGGGATGCTGACCGCCAAGCAGTGACATCAGAGGCGCTGTGTCAGGAAGAGCTCCTCCCTCTCATTTCTGATAAAAGCCACACATGAGGGAGGGTCGCATCACTTCCAATAGACACTAAGTTTAAGCAGCAGAGGCGCCTTGACACAGAGTCCAGTCCTGTGTTTAAAACATCATCAAGATTAAACATCAAGTCAATTTCAAAGCCAGATTTAAAAACACAAAAAGCAGGTATAAAATATGTCTGTCAGGATGTCAGTCAAAAGGTGCCCTCTTGTAGAAAATAGCTGCCACTTGAACAGAAAATCACCTTCATCCTGAATCTGTCTCTTCCCAGGCCTCCCTGTGGTCCCTGCTCATCACCCTCGTACTGCTCTTCATCCTGACTGGGGCGATGCTGGGGCCGGAGCTGCTGTCCGACATCCCGCCCTCCGTCTATGTGGTGGCCATCCTGATGCCTCTGTGTGGCTACGCCGCAGGTTACGGCCTGGCCGTGCTCTTTGACCTGCCGCCCAACAGCCGCAGGTCCGTCTCTCTGGAGACCGGGTGCCAGAATGTGCAGCTATGCACCGCCATCCTGAAGCTGGCCTTCCCCCCTCAGCTGATGGGAGGGATGTACATATTCCCTCTGCTGTACGCCCTGTTCCAAGCAGCCGAGGCCGGCGTCTTCATCCTGGCCTACAGGATGTACAGGAAGGAGGTCCTGCACAAACCAGATCCCACAGGGGACGGTGAGGACACAGATATAACATATCAGAGGTTTCATGATGACGAGGACTTCGACTCATCTTATGGTGCTGTGACAGTGAGCGACCCGAACACCATCATGTTGGACCCCTGTCCTCCTGATCCAACCCCTGTTTAATATGCAAAAAAAAAAAAGATGGATTCATAGTGTTGATCGCCGTCATCGATAAAGAAAATTCTGGAAAAAAAGGAGACTGTGCAGGGAAATCCAGAATGACAGCTGAAAAAAGGCGCTTTATGTCATAAGCTTCATTCATTCATCTTAAACATGCCTGATATAAGTCTAATATTGTAAAAAAAAAAAAAAAAAAACGTCAAGAAACATTGATGTTACCTATAAAAGGGAAGTTACATTAATCATCATACCATCAAAGCAAGACAGCAGTTAGTTTCAGTGCTTTAAAACTGTGTGTGTGTGTGTGTGTAAGAAGGACTAAAAACATCTTACAAACAAATCTGTATCTCTCCTCCTGTGCAGATTTCCAACAGAGCAGTGCCAAACTGATTCTGTGCTCCACAAACACAACTAACAGTCTGAACAAAATGTACAATATGTGCATATTAAAATCAACTGTGTCAAAAGAATAAAAAGTGTATAGAGACAAAACTGAAACTTGTATACCTTCGTCACTTGTCTGGTGTCTTTGATGGGAGGAAAGGAAACCAGTTCCACACCTGAGTCTAATTAGGCCTGATGGAGAGCGCGTGCTGTCTCATCTATTTAAATAGATACACCTAGCAGCTGCGGTTGGTTGAACAAAATGGCAACGTATGGTGAGGAGCCAGTCGACAGCTATTTCTATTCATCTTACAACCCTTACATGGGCAGATATCCCCGAGCTAAAGACGCGGGGTGGAAATATAAAAGTTATCTCTCCCACTACGGGGACACTGATGCCTTTAACAACCAGCAGCGCGCTCAGCTCAAGTCCATCTTATCTCAAATCAACCCCAAACTCACCCCGAGGCTCAGGAAGGCAAACACCAAAGATGTGGCGGTGCAGGTCAACCCGAAGAGGGACGCCTCGGTACAGTGCTCCATCGGCCCGCGGACGCTCCTGTCCATGAAGAGGGACTTCCGGCGCAAAAGGAGGCAGGAGCCCGGGACACCCGGCGGCAGCGTCAGCCTCAGTGCGGCGGTCGGTGTGCGTTACCCCCGCACCCTCGCCGTGTACTCGCCTATCGCCTACAGAAGCGTCACCACCTTCCTGGTCGATGACAACAACAACAATAAGGAAGCCCCCTGTGGTGAGGCGAAGCCCGCAGAGCCGCCCGGCGACCCGCCCGAGTCTGCGGGGAAAAGCGACGGGAAGAAGAGCGAATATACCCAAGCTGCTGAGGGTGAGAAGGCCGCTAAACAACGAGACCAGCGCGAGAAACTGAAGTCCAAACAGGCGAAGAGCGAAGATGCGCAGCTAACTACAGAGGGGTCAAAGGTCAAGGCGCGTGTGCGTTTCCAGGTGAGTTTATTCGCGCGCGCTCAGGGGGTGTTTACTTTAAAGTAGAGGAAAGTTATCTACACCCCCCTACACACACACACACACCTTTATACTGTTGACGCACCTGCGCTGTTGCCTTGATTTTATTAATTTACAGGTGTTAAAGAAACTTCTAGATTAAGCTGTGAGCCAGAGGTCGCCTATTAGGCTAATTGTGTCATGCTAACAGCCACCACCTTTTTTTTCCCCCACCACTAACAGCTAATGGCTTGACCTCTGCTCCACATTTTCACTTGCTGAAATATTACTGAAATAAACAAAAGGTTGAGGATAAAAACGAAATTCTCTGTAAAACTATGAATCTAGCCTCCCCTGTAAGTTTTCAATGTCAAAATAAACTTTCTCTTTGTAAACTCATGTGCCTTTACAAAAAGAATCATGTGAGATAAAAATGCAAAAGGAAATGCTATCCAAAAATTGAGTTCATATATTGTTCCTGAAGCTGCTCCACAGTTACTAATGAATCTATTTGGACTCAGGAGTGATGAACTGCACATGAACGCAGTCTCTTGATTCAGAGCTGTAAACCACACCTTCAAATAAAGCTCGCTTTGATACAATAAGATATAGCTGTTTGGATAATGTTTAAAAAAAAAAAAAAATTAATTTGGGGTGAATATTTAGTAAACCAGCCCCCCTCTGATTGGCTGTACTCTCTGAACGTTCTCTTCTGTGCCAGTTTGGCATTGGGATGGTTAAGTTCAACTGAACTGAAAAATTACACAGGGACAAGCTGGAGATTCAAAAAATGATATTAACACTTAATGAGTGACTTGCCTTTTTGTCTTTATCAGTTTCTGGAACAGAAGTACGGATATTATCACTGCAGAGAATGCAATCTACGATGGGAGAGTGCCTATGTGTGGTGCGTTCAGGGCACCAACAAGGTGAGCACTTGTGTCTAAGGCACCCAAAATTCAGTCAAGTCATTCAGAAGTGAACAACTACAGAAATTACTTTGTTTTAATCCAAAGAAGAGACTCGTGTCCACTTTTGTCCCTAATGCCATTTCCAAAGTTCAGGTTCTGTATGGTACTGGTGTTCAAAATGCTTAATTTGAATGGGCTGTGGCAACATTTCAAAGCTACCATATGATAAACCTGTTGTAATTTGAAGTACTGTATGTTCCAGGTTTACTTCAAGCAGTACTGTAGAAAATGCCAAAAGGACTTCAACCCATATCGTGTTGAGGACATCACATGCCATGTGAGCCCCTTTCTTTGTTCTGTAAATGAAAATGGCCCATATGTCACTACTAAACGAACCCCTTTTCCCCCTTCCCCAGACTTGCAACAAAGCACGTTGTTCCTGTGCAATAACACAACGCCACGTCGACCCTAAACGGCCCCACAGACAGGACTTGTGTGGCAGATGCAAAGGCAAGCGGCTCTCCTGCGACAGCACTTTCAGCTTCAAATACATCATCTGAGGAGCACCTCCACTGAACTTTGCCTCCAGTAAACGTCCTGTTGTGGAGGGGGCATATTTACAGATGCAATCATTGCATCTTGGATGTAAAAGATATATATTTGTTACTTTATTTCATGCCTGTTTTGTGTTGATGAAATTGATGGTGAGAACCGCACACTTGGCAGCGTAATAAATGGCTACCATGCACTCAGTGCTGAAGCATTATTTTGACTAAAACCACTGTTTACTGAGGTCCTGCTTGTCAAATTTTATTTACTAAAATAGATTAGTAGCTTCAAGTGAATTTAATTTGTGGTAGTGGCCAAGAGGGATCATGTACTACAAACTACATGTTTCTGCTGATTTTTCTGAGCTTTTCCTCATTCATCTGTACTTTGAATCCAAAGCTGCGGTTGAATAGTCCTTTTGGAAGGTTCTTAACTGAGTGAAACGACCCAGAAGTATGAGTGACAGCCATGATAAGAGCTGGTTGAATTCTCTAAATGTTAAGGAGGGGAGCTTCAGTGCTTTCTATTGCATCTCTTTTAGGAGAGAATGCTGTCCCACAATTCCTTGCAGCAGCAGTGTCTAAAGTGACACACCATCATAGTTTCACCACAGCAGATTTACTTGGGAAGTGTCTTATACTGTTTTACTCCATACTTGCAAAACTCAAAAATGCCCTTTGATTTGATAGTCATGTTTCCACAATTTAACAACTTACAACCAAGCTCATACTGTATGATTAGGTTTTTATTTATCCAGAGAGAAGGCTGGTATGTGAGTGAACAAGAGAAAAAAAAAAAGTATAATGCACCTCCACATTAAAACATCTTCCAGGTAAATAATATATTCATTAAATAATTAAGAACAGCATTCAAATGTACCAGACAAGCAGGAAAAAAGCTCTCTGAGGAATGAGTACAGTGACTGTTACAATGTGCCATGACAAGATTTCCAGAAAGCATTCAGATTACGGTTCATGTCCTGTAGTCACAGCAGCAAGTAGGGCCATTCTGAAAGCATAGCGCAGCTTCAAATGACAGCCATTTCCCCACGGAGAAAAAAAAAGCAGGATCAAAATGTGGCGGAGGATGAGCGCTGCTTTGCAACGTGATCAACCTACATGGACAAACACACACCTTGGTCTCCCCTCCATGAGGCTTTAGGTCAAGCCCATGTCGGGGGGGCGCTGTGCTATAACAAAAAGATCACAGTGGAGAGAAGGAATGCATATGACGTGGCTTGGCTGGATTGATGCGGTCAATCAGGAGATAAAGGCTACATTAGATCTCCCATGCCATCACCATCACAAAGGCAAGACAGGTGGCTTGTCCCAAATGAGCCCTGACCCCCTTTTGGAAGACCACAACCACCAACCAAGGCAGCCTTTGGGAAATTTTTGAAGTTTGTGTGATTGGATGACAAAGGTGGAGCGGATCATTAATGACTCAAATCTGGTCTTGGCTTTCTCTCATCACATTAGCTTTATACATACATCCTACTCGGATGAACAGTGCATTACACAAAAGTACAAGGGAAAAATACTGGTTTTACACTATACATTTTCTAAAATATATACAGAGTAAAATAAGTTATGTTTCCATAATGAGTTGTAGCCAGTCTGCACTTGTGTGCAATTATATATGCATTTGTGTGTGAGCGTATACCAGAATATCCAATATATATCACACAGTCAGAGTCTCTAAAGGCAGCTACTTATTTGGTTAAAGAGTGAGTTTTGCGTGAAGACCTGTTGAAGGGGACTCTCCTCTCAAAGCAGATCAATAAACAGATATATTTCTCTTTTTACACTCCCTGAAGGCAAACATATCCCACAGGGTTACAATTACATGTTAAATATCCTAACATTTACAACCTAGGATGTTAGCTCTAATAAAAAATACATTTCTCAAAAAAATATTCTTGCAGTGCTTATCTCTTTCAAGCATGCTTTGGAAAACTTTTTTTAAACAAGATTTTTCTGTGTTTGCTTATGAATCTTAACGGTGTGTGTCCTCACACATACGACACCCTCCTCTGGACTGTCTTACATGCTCGCATACACCATCTACCCAGCCGAGGGTCCCAAGGAGGCGACCGGTCGGCACGATGGGCCCATCAGGTCAGATCCAGCAAAAAAAAAAAAAGAAAAGAAAAGAAAAGAAAAAAATTAATGAAACAAAAAACAGAAGAAAGGTATCATCCCACTGTGTCCTCTCTTATTCTTTCCCAGGCACACCACCACATGACTTATTGCAACTGAATTTTGCAAGTTGGCTTAGTCTGGGAAAAGATATTAGCTTTAAGCATTCATACATGTAATAATATATATTAAGAGTCACAGTTATTCCCACACATCCTTTAGCCCTTTAAAGGTGGAGTCTCTCTCGTCCTCCTCTGAAGCCCCTCGCTCCCTACCCTCTCTCTACAGTTGAGGTGAGGTCTGTAGGGAGTGGGGGCGGGGGGGTATTTTTTGTCCAGTCTAGTCTGCAGTACCACAGGCTCACAGTCCAGTGCTGACCATGGTGGTGTGGGCCTGGCAGGCCTGCGCCTGACTCAGAGCCTCACGGATCTGCAGGTTGAGCTCCATGAGGCGGGTGCTAGCCTGAGACAGGTCCCTGCTGGGGCCCACCACCGCCAAGCAGCCCGTCTGGCCCAGTGTCTGGTGACGGAAGTAGATGTGCAGAAGGGTCTGAACTGCGTTATCTGTCTCGTTGCCGAAGATGTCATTGGGCCACAGAGACCTAAAGACAAAGGAGGGTGGAGGTTACTACATGCAGAGAAGGTTTTGAAGAACCTGAGTAGCGAGCCTTACATTACAGTGATTATGCAGGACATTAAACTGATCCTGAGAGCAAACACATCTAATAAACAGCTGAACCAATATTCTGGTACTGTGACTTGATTTTTTTTCCTGTGACCAGACTAATCATTTAATTGACTTATTATTTCAGCCCTAGCAAGTTTAAGTTTAATTCATGTCTTTGCGTCTGCGGAGCTGTTCTGTTGTTTTGTCCATCTTACCTAAAGATTTTGACCTGTGTGAGGGCAGCTCTGAAGTCTCTGCCTCTCAGAGTTTCAATCAGTGACTGGATGGCCGTCTCTGTGTTGGTCTGGGCAGTGTCTGACATACACACATCCTCCTGTCCGTCATTTCCTGTTTCTGCCTCTTTTAAACAGCTCTCGAGGATGGTGAGTTCTTCAGACATGTTGGTCACCTTAAAAACACAGATGGAAATATATGAATATCATGGCACTGAATGATGTGCAAAATCCACCCAGGAAGCCAGCAAAATACACCTCTTATTAACTGAAATAGATGACCCCATCACTCCACATGAGAAGTTATTTAATTTCATCAAGTACTTTAATCTAATTAAAGTTCCATTAAGATGCCGCCCAGAAAGGGACGTGCTGCAGTTCAGATTCAGCAATGATTATTCATCCAACCTGTAGTTAAAAGAAGATATTTAAACAACACCTGAACTGGATTTTATAACACAACTTAATGGCAACTGATGTATTATTTAAATGTGAAATAAAACACAGCTATGGAAAAGAGACAGTGAGGAAACAGTCAGTGGTAAACATCCCTTTTTTTGCTTTTACAACATGATGCAGGATAATGCAATTTGTCTGTTCTTGTTTCTCTGACAGCAGAGATAAGACAGATAAGCTGGCAATTTCACATTCTGCCTTTCTAAGACAAACTTAAACTCCAACTAAATGTAGGATAAATTACAGACATGTTCTATGAAAACTCAACAACACATGTATTCATGCACATCCAGTTCATTTTGGAGAAATTACAAACATCAAATCCAGTGTGTGTCAGTCTCACCTCTGCCTCCCTCTTGATGGTATCCACCCTGCTGATGAGCTTGCAGTAAGCCTGGAAGAGCAGCAGCAGCTGAAAGTGTAGCTTATAGAGCCTGCGACATAACTCCAGCTCCTACAGAGACAGAAAAGAAAAATAAAATTTATGTGCTGGCTTATAATCGCCAAGGCTGCACTGAAATGACTCTGATGATCAAATGATTAGACAGATGGGTATCCTGGGTTAGAGACGTGGGAGTAGATGAAAAGGTTAACGCGGCCTAGAGCAAGGCGCCATCCGGTACGGGCTATGGAGCAAGAGGTGAGTCTACTACTACTACCAGAATATTAGTCATGAGATCTCAATTAGAAAAGTATCCATCACTTGTAATGCTCCCTAAGGGCCGCTGTGACCAGGTATGGCTGATGAGATGAATGACTCAAAGAAGTGGGTAATTACTTGACATTAAGACCCTAATCCAGGAAAACATGGAGGGAGAAAAAAATGGTAATGGAACAATAAACATGCAAAATGAAAGTAATCTAAGTAATCTCTATCCTGACAACAATATGAACTCTCCACCCATCCTCTCCTACTGATAACCCAGGGCAGCATTCCCCTCTGAAATCATCACCAACTCTACACTGAATACAAGTTTACATCTATCAGCAGACAGAATCAGTGTGAGTACAGTACAGAGGTTAAGACGCTGATTATCCAGTCCAGATGTAGCAACAGAAAAAAGCATATACAGGATAACAGAATACATTATGATTGGGTGGATGGGGGAGTTCAGCTGGGTTGCATGACTGATCAAGGCAGAGGCAGAGATACAGATGTAGATAGAGGTGGCTGCAGAGCACAGTCTCTGGATGTCAACAGCAAAGGTACAGTATGTACAGAGAGATGAGATGGTCAGTGTTTTGTCCGGATGTCATGATTATTATTAAAGAGTCTATAATATGAGAACCACTTACTGCTAGATTTTCCATTTGCTAAGCAAGAAGGTGAGCAGGTCACACACGCACGCACACGCGCACACACACACACACACACACACACACACACACACACACACACACACACAAAAACAACAAACAAAACAGAAGGAGAGAAAGACCAAGAATTAGTGAGCTTTAACATGGCAGCTGAGACACAGTGACCTGACGGGCAAGGAGCAGTGGTTTATCATCTCTCTTTCACACAGGTCAGGAAAGGCTCAGTGAACCCAAACACTTGAGCTCACTTCAGCGGTGATAGAAACCTTTACTCTGAGAAACTGTGAATGTACAGTATGGTGAGGGAGAAAAAAAGACATGAAGTAGAGGCTACAGAGAAAGGAAAGAGAGTGGAGTAAAATACATCTTAATGTATTGCCCGTGAGACTAAAAGAGCACATCGATTTCTACCTGACAACACTTCTGTGGGTGGAAAACACAGCTGTGAGCTTTAAGTCCACAGATCTGTACAAGGAGCTTAAGCTAAGTGTCAACAACTCTAGGATGTAAAGTGAGAGACCATGCAAAGACTCCAAGCAACTGAAGATAATGGTGTTGTGGAAAACCTGGGTGTCTATCTGTGAATTAATTTTCATCTCTCTTCGTTCTGTTTGATGCAATTATCTCTATGGCAACCATGCCAAACAAATATAAACCTGCTTTATAACAGACAGAAAACCCTGCAAGGTACACATTTAAAGTCCAACTGAAATCACATTTAGTTGTCTCTTTTTTTCAGCCAAAGTCAAGTTTCTCCTTAAATGTATTATTAACAGGTTTTTTGTTGCCAAAAGAAAGAAATGTCCTTTCTTTGGCCTCAGCCAGCTGGATGGGCATGTCTGTTTGACTGGCAGCAGCTGGCAGGCTGAGCACCAGGAGGGGAACAAGAGACAAAGTATACAAACTTGCACTGTAAAGTTCACATGATATTTCATGTGCTGCAGCTGAGCTACAGCCTGCAAACTGATGTAAGCAGTCCACCTTTCTCTGGTGAATGTTCATCAAGCCGAGGTGTAATACAAGATGTGTTCCTGTTTGTAAGGAGGAAAATTTAGCAAGAAAGCTACTGTGGGTTGTTGTTCAAAGTCGGTGGCTCCTGTGCTGTGTCTGCCTATGACAGAATGCTGACATTATAGCTTTATGCAAATATGTTTTACAGTGAAGCGATTTCATCGGCTGTATGGAAAAAAGTTCTCCATTTATATAAATTATCCAGAGTTTTATATCTATATTATATCAACTAACATTATTCCAATGAATGAATGCAAAGACAGTGTTGTCATCAAACAACAAAATATAAGATATATTTTTGGTTTCTGCTGCAGAAAAAAAAGCAGGTTAATTTCAGTTGGACTTCACGTCTCAGTGCAGAGACCTCACTACAAGATTCACTCATTTAGTTGGACTCTTAAATGATTTTTCTTTTTCTTTTCTTGATTCCTTAAAGCCATACTGATCCTCATAAATGGAAAAAAAAAAAAACATTCCTTGGCATCAAATATGTGAGTGTTCATTCCTACCTGTGCATGAGTGTTGGGTCGTTGGTTGCTGTCTTTGTCCCCAAATGTTTTCCTGCAGTTCTCCAGCCACTACAGGGTGAGGAGGACAGGGAGGGTGATAGACAAAGCAGGAGGAGGAAAAAAACATATACAGATTAGGGGAAAGAGAAGAATACAAGTGCTTTTTTCTCTTTCGAACATATGCATCTACATCTGCCTGCGTATGAAATAAAGGTTGGTCAGGGAGGAGATTTAATAAGAGTGTTGTACTTAGTGAATTAAAGAAGGCCTGTTCCAGAGAACGGGATAGTATCTAGCCCTCCAGGGACCATTGCCGTCTCATTCAATTAGCACCCCTGCATCCCAGAACCCTCTCCAATCTCATCTCTTCTCCTCATTCCCCTCCCCCTTCGTGTTTCCTCCCACCCCTCACAGCTCCTCCTGCCTGGCCTTCTATAACTGATTTAGGAGTGCTGAGGGTTATTTTTATCCCTTCAGCGGGGGATGTCACTAGTGATGCAGACACTAACGGCAGCTAAATCTACTCATACCCAACACTGATTCAATGTCTGCCCTGCTGATGAGACACACTGGCCTTATCTTTTACAGCATCAGCTATTTGTCTTTATGTCCTCCTGGTCTTCCATGAAGTGATGGCATAGGGACAGAGGGCAATTTACACATGCTTCCTATACTCATCAGATGAGATGGCATTATAAGACTGTTCTTTATAGCCCCCCCCACACACACACACACATCCTGACAAAGCAACTATAACCGCAGTTGTGGCAGTCTTAAGAATCACAGAGGATGTGAGGCAATGTTCCCTGAGGGAAAAGGTTCAAAGAGAATGGGGGAGCAGATATAGTCAGTGTGGAAGATATGTGGTGACTTACAAGCTCTGCTGCTTCTCTCTTGGCGTTGTAGGTGTCCAAGTGTTCCTGCAACTCCAGCACACTAAACTTCAGAGTCTCCAACAGTCCACAAGAGACCAGCTACAACAGCAAGACAGGACACCACATACATTAACCCACAACAACACCCATTCACAGTACATGACACAAAAATATCTACAGCAGGACACACATAAACATTAAGGAATATGCATAACATGCAGCACTATTTTGGCAAAATAACAGGTATGTTTTACTGAAACTGCAGTATTGTATTCTAGCTTTATCATTTTTTAATCAAAATTATTGCAGACAACCATGCAGAGCAGCCTCACCGTCTCTGCATCCAGCATCACAGTGGGGCACTGGGAGCGAGATGTCATGACTTCCAGGGAGCTGAGGAACTGATTACCCATTCGCTGGAGCCTTTCCCCGAGAAAGCGAACAGATGCATGTGTAATGGAGCCAAATTTCCTCTGAATACTCTGTAATAAACAAGGATGTGGAATTTATTTTAAAAAAATCTGAAAAAAAAATCTGTGAATCTGTGAATGCTAACAAAAACAAGATTGTTAGCATTCTAAAGCTAAGCTAAACAAGATTGTAGATGCAACTGAGATGATGCAGCTCTGCCAAGGAAAAGAGCAAAAATACAGCAAAAAGCATTCAGTGGGCATTTACCTGAAAGAGCCTGGAGAACACGTGGAACGTGTAAACAGCAGAGGAGCCATCTGTGTCTGACAACATCTGGTTGACATGGCAACGCCAAGCATCTTCCTCATTGTCATAGGCAACGGGCTGGAATGCTGCCAGGATGGCAGAGAGGAAGGGCGAAGGGGGCGGAGAGGCCTGAATCTCTGAGAAGCAGTCTGCGTCACCTTCATCTTGACTGAAACACACACAGGGGCCAATAAGCTACAATCCGACATGTTCCACACTCCCCTAGGTCTTTACTGAAGGACAAATGTAAACACAAACACATGCTCGTCATCACTTGCTGCAAATAAACAACCTCACATCGCTGTCTCTCTGCCTCCCTCACTGCAGATTTTGCTGCAGTATATTGAGAGCTCTAATCTACTGCAGTGCTCCAGCACAATAACAACATATGAGCTATTAGCATTTTAGCATCATGCAAACCACTCTCTCTCTCTCTGTCTCTCTCCCTCTCTCTCTCTCTCCTCCACACACACGTACAGCAGATACTCACAGGCCAGTAGGACCAAACAGTCTGAAGAGGCAGACAGAATATAAGTATCTAAAGCCTGCGCTACCAAGCGCTGCAGCGGACACAGTCTCTGTCCTCATCCTCACCCCAACTATTGCTTCTCTTTCCCTTACTCTCTCCCCTTGTCTGCAGCACGACTGTGCTGCAACTGCTAGCAGCACTAGCGCACTGCACTCCCATCCCACACAGGACTGCAGAGAGCTCTATACAAGCTAGGCTTCTACACACACTGACACATACACACAGTTCTGCCAGAGCCAGTTCTCAACCTCACAATGGTAGAATATTGCTGAGTTGTTTTTATCTTGCTCTCTCCCACTCACATAAATCCTCATACACAGAATAACACTTAAGTGTTTGCAGACAATCACTCAGAGTACACTCCACTCACACGTTTGCCTATCAATCACGTGTGGCTAAGCTTAGTTAAAGACCCTGATACAGTGATGTATGTTAGTACCAAGCTCAATGACTGACAGTGCCTGTGTGTGTGTGCGTGTTTGTTCAGCTTTGCTTCCTCATATTGCTCGAGAGTAGTTTAAAACCCTGACTTTACAACTGTCCTCCAGCCAGAATTGGCCCACCTTGAAGAGGAAAAGTTTAGAAGTGGACTGGAGCCAACCTGCCCTGGCCCACCGTCATAGTCCCAGCCCACAAGGGATCTATGCCAAATGAGACATTACTTACTATACCATCTCACATGGCTTCATCTCACAGAAGCTAGACTAGCTACATACTGCAATCCATATAGCTTCATAAATGACCACATCCAAGTGATTCTTTAATCCACAGACTTGACTTTTTATTATAATGAAAACAGCACATGATTATGTAAAATCATATAGTCTTTATTTAAAGACATTGCTTTCTTAAGTGGAAAGTTGCAATCAAGGTTACCTCCAGGGTACTGGTTAGCAGAGGAGGTAAACCCTGCTTTGTAAAAACTAAGACACCGCAAAGTGAACATACAATGTGATCAACCAATGAGAAATCAATCAACCTCTGGGTTGCTGGGTTCAACCACCACCTCAAATATGCAGCCTTTGTCTGAGCACTATTGTTAAGTTTCCCTGATGCCTGACTAGCTCAAGATTATATTTTCATATTTTATATTCTCTGATGTGAGTGGGGCGATCTTATTTCAGGGGAGGCTGGGAGACTCCACTGTAAAATGCTGCCCGCCATGACAGTACAAGATCTCAGTTTCTGGCACTTTTTTCACAACTGTGTTTTTACTGTTCTTGTACCTCCAATATGTTAGGAGCTCTTTGCTCTTGATTGTGGTGCATATATCTTGCTGTGATTTGTCTGGCTTGAAGCACAGGCACGGACAGTCAAGAAAGTCCAATTCTCATAGATGACAGAAAATGTAAATTATGAACCTGAATTCATGTCATATGGAATGAGGCCCATTACACTCACATATGATTGTGGTGGTATAGTGTGTGTTAAAAACTCAGATATGAGAGCTTTATTTGTCGTTTCAGGTAAAGATCTTAGTTGATTTGTGCAGATCATGCAGATGGGAGAGGGAAGCCTGACCTGCATGCATGCAGCATTTTATCTGATCCAATATAAAACTGATCCACTTACCTGGACATGCCCGAGAAGTCAGCCTCCTCCTCCTCACAGCGCTCATCCAGCTCCTTTAGAGCTTGTGTCACATCCTCCTCCCACACAGAGCCACAGGTGCTGTCTGGGTCGGGATCAGGATCTGGTTTTGACTCTGGTGGCATGGGCAGTGGCAGAGACAGTGGCAGGACTGTCTGCGATTCCTCTTCACACAGGGACCCCGGTGGGGTGTCTATGGCCAGCGGGGGAGGGGGGGCTGGATCCAGGTCTTCCTGAGGGTCCTGGGTCTCTTGGGGGTCCTGCGCATCCTGAGATTCTTGAGGATCCTGCGAGTCTGGGAGGTCACAAAGCTCTGGCGGGTCAGAGGGCAGGGCGGGGGCGCTACAAAACCCTGTGTCCTCACTTACACTGCTGCTCAGCTCGTCCGCTGCTGTCATGCTTACAGCATCCTGCAAGGTAAAGCCAGATGAGGGCGCTCAGGTGCAGCTCAGCAGGTGATGTCAGATTAAAATAAATTGTAAATTATTATCTTTTTTCCCAACAACAGTTAAATTGGTTGTCATGACAACAGCATATCTTAAAGTCAACTGCACACAAATTCACTGTTTAACCTTTATATAGCCTGAATTAAGACTGCTATGGCCTGTACTTAAGAATACATATTAGTTTCAATTATCCAAGAGGGACTTTTAAGTCAGCGCTTTTTACGATGTTCACATCCTCTGAGATTGCTCCTTACGTCACTCTCCAAGTTAACGTCTCTCATGAGAAATTAAAGAAAAAGAATCAATAAACAGGGCCTAATATCATCTATCACTGAAATGCCACTAAAAACTTGACCTCAATGCCAGGGAGTGAGAGGCAACAGGACAGCAGATGAAGGAGATGTATACGCTCTGACGCACGTTACATCTGAATGACTGGTTTATGACCCACACTCCACAACTACACATAAATGATGGACTGTATTTGTAACATAATAAATTCACCAAACATCAGTAATCAACAGTGTCTTGACGCAGACACAGGAAATGCCAGATAAATTCCACATGTAAACTGATCGTGTTTATGTAAAGAACCTACACAGAGGAGGGATATGCTGGGAGACAGCAAAGAAAGGGGGTTCTAATTAAGAGCACTTGTTTTTTTCCTGTCTTGTTTTTTCTTTTTTTTTATTTATTTAAAAGTCTAATGCATTAGGAATGCTGAGTGTGGCAGTCGGCCAGTACATCACAGAGACAGCAGCTATATTACAGAAAGCTTTTAGAAGTGGTCGTGGCCATCCTGGAGGGAATGAGTAAGAGTATTGATGGTTTTATCTAGGGCTCATTACACTAAGAGCTGGGGTTGTGATGGGAGAGATGTCCTTGGAGTGATATTGATACCACTGGCTGGATTGAGTTCCTAGAAAGTTACATTCAGTTCTGTGTGTAGAGAACTATCATTTAGGGGATAGGAAAACAAACTTATAAATATATGTATGAGCTAAGACTATTCTTATATTTAATGGCAAAAGATACAGCTATTTCCCTTAAACTTGGCTATTCCCACGCTGTACGTTCAAATTGCAAATCAGGACAACATAATATACTCACCATTGTTAGTATAAGTGATAAATGTCAGTCACAGTAGAGAGCAAAGCTGTTCATCACAAGAGAAGCTATGGCATGTTAATATGGTGGCAAATTAAAGGAGTTAACACACCACTTGCAATGGACTCATACTCACACATGCATCTGCCGAAGATAAAGGAGCTGGTGTCCAATTCACAAGTTTTTAATGGTGGATTTAGTTGGAATGGTCAGTTGTTGTGTTATTGGAGGTGAGCAGTAACAGCTGACCTGAGGTGAGCTTTTGTTTCATCTCTCCCCAAATCACACATGCAAGCTCCACCACATAGCTACTAAGGGGGCAAGAGCTAGCCCTTCAGCACCCACACCCAGGGCAGAGCAACAAAGCAAGCTAGCGGTAAAAGGAGTCAGAAGCAGCAAAAACAACCCACAAATGTCTAAACCCAGAAGGAGAGAAACGCTATTATAGAACCAGCACTTTTGCACCATCCAAAACTGGTTGAAGGTAGCTGATCCTCTGTCTCAAAAACAGACAAGCCAGAAAGTACAGTGAAAGCAGATAAAGGCCAAACAGAATGAGAGGACAAGGACAAGCTAGAAAGCACCCGAGCACCACAGTTTATTGCTGCTCCCGATTGATCGCACCTCAGGCAGCTGGCTGCTGGTGCTGTCTGAGTGGGCCATCTCCAAAATGGGGCTATCCAACCGAGGCAAGGAGGGCAGAGAGGGATGGACAGTTGCCTCCTCAGTAAGGACGCTGCTGGACGATTCTTGAGACTGCTGTAAAGAGTCCACATGGTTGGATGCGGTGTCGTCTGTAGCCGAGTCACTGTTAAGCTGGAGGACAAATATGAAATATATCGGTTCAGGTTGGTTAGCTTCATTGTTGAAACACATAGATAATCTAGTTTGATGCACACTATTATTAAAAGTACACTGAGGGCTAAGGGTGTCACTATGTCAACAAAGAGAGTGAACAAGAATTAGTCCAGAATTTCTCAATATCGTTAATATGTAAACTTTTGTTTCAAAGATATGTTACCATTGTAGGTGTACTCTTCAATAAAATTGCACACCCTTACATATTGTTAATACTCCATGTGGTATTCCTTTGCATATAACATTCTTTGATGATGTGCTGGCTTTAATATGTTAGCGTACAATTAACCTTATTATTAATTATAGTAGAGGTAATGATTAGTTTAGAGCCAGTTGGCCACTTTGTACATTATATGCTTGTTTCTGTGGAATTAGTGCAATACTGAATTAACTTTAACATGGTCTTAACACTATCTCCAGGTTCACCGTTTTAAACAGTCATGGTTTGTGTTTCTTATTAGGCAGCTGAACAAAAAAGTTACATTACCCATGTTTCTGTATCAAGCAGAGCATGTTTAGTCATTTTAGTCTTCCATTCAACTAATTCCATTCTTTAAAATTGCTTCAGGGAAAAAGTAAGATCATGCCAACGCCAATTAATCAATTATATATTACCTTCAACTTTTCTACAAATTCTGTTTAAATAGTACAGAGATGCTTCATGCTCAGTTTTTCAGTGTTACAATATAAAACATTTCTGGGGCACATGTCCACTAGAGGCAAAAGCTCATTCTCTCACCATGCACTACCAAGATCAAGAAGAGCAGGAGAGAAGAGAAAGAAAATATCCCCATTAAAACTGAAGTAAAGCATTTATATTAATGGCATTACTTTTATGAGCAGCTTTGGATAAGATCTTGCTTATAAAGCGAAACAAAGCAAAGAAGAGTTAGAGATGAGCAGCCGAAGAGGTACATACTGCAAAAGGAGCATGCTGTCATTCTGATTTCTAATGCTTGTTATATTTTATACTTGATTTATGTTTTAAATTGGAATTTTAATCAATTATTTCTCTTTCAATAAAACTATCAATTATCAAAGATTTACCTTGAGTCAATGTAAGGTGAACCAATTTCTAAAAATTTTCCTACACTGTACTTACCTACAATACAAATATAAGAAAGGCCAATAGCATTAATCTAGCAGTCAGAGGGTAGAGGGACTGGGCTAAGGTTTGAAGGGGGCGTCTACCACCAGCGAAGAAGCAAGCATCTAGCCCCTGTCCACACCGGCAGCAGGTCCAGCTCAGTACGCACACATACACACGCACACCATGCCAGCGGGCTGTGTGAGGAGCATGGTGGGTTGGGGTGGGTGGGGACCCTGATTAGAGTGAGACTTACAAGGCCAGAGCGGGTGAGAATCTGGCTAGCACTCAGTACCTCCTCCTCAGACGATTCGTCTGTGTCCTCGTGGTTGGTGAGGTTGAGGCTTGGCGTGCTGCCTGTGTACTGGCATTCCTGCAAAGACGGCGTGTCCCCTTTGTCCATGCTCTCCAGGGAGCGACGTCGCACCCCCCAATTGAAGTTGTCCATGCTCTCCCCCTGCAGGACAACCAGAACAACAGCAGTAAGACACACACACAAAAGCAGGGTTTGGGGCTGATTTTACAAACGAAGGAAACAAAGCACAAGACATAACAATAACATTCCACAAAATAAATGAATAAATAAATAACAAATCACATATGAAAACATGAGAGTGGGTGAGATGATTTTTTGATCTCCACGTTTTGGGATGGTTCATGATGCAATGCTCTAAAATTATAAAAATAAAGGGTTCACAATCACAATAGCAATGATTTCAAATCAAGGAGTACTAGAACACTTTATTTGGTGACAACACAGAGAGACACTGGGGCACTGCAGAGAACAGCATCTCTAAATAGCTTTCTGGCCCACAGACTTACCTGCAACTCCTTGTGGCAAGAGAAGAGAAGGAATAAGTGTGTTAGTAGACTTAAGACAGACATTTCTGTACAACAGCAGTCAGAACAAACAAGACACAAGTTGGACAGACAAGACATAAATGTTAAGCTGGAACAACCCATCAAAATACAGTATGGAAAAGAGTAGAGATTAAAGTGACAGAACTGAGTATGCAAGTGGATTTGAAAACTGTGATCTTTTTATGATGATTTATAAATTTTCCCCAGTTAGCTCCTCCACATTTCCTTCAATTAATGATCTTTTCAGTATAAGAAAATTACAGCAGTTTTTCATGCATTTTCCAACTTTCCGGACCTGCGCAGAAGCCTTGCTGTCTGTGTGTGTATGAGTTTGTCAGATTTATAGTAAATTCTCACCTCAGCATCCTCTAACTCCACATCTAAGAAGTCAAAGTCCTTGAAGACACCAAACTGCTGCTCACTGCCCGTATCTTCTCCCTGCACCTCCTCCTCTCTGACCACCTCCTCCACTGTGGGTATGAGACTGGTCTGCTGGTCTGAAGAGTCCAGGTCCTCATTGGATGAGAATACCACCTGCACAGGAAGGAAGGAAAGAGAGTCTTTGTAAAATACAGTTGTTGTATGACCATAAATAAAACACTATTTGAACAAAAATCACATCAATCAAAATCAACGACGACACAAATAAAATATAGTAACAGCGGTGGTATTCAATGAATTTACAGAGACCTTATCTGAGGCTTTAGAGTAGGAGAGGAGTCTTACAGATGGATTTTTGGGAATGCCAGACTCTGGGCCACACAAAGACAGGACATTCATCAGCCTCTCTCTGGTTCTTCTCTGTAACAAGAAAACATATATAAAATGTCTCAGAGTGTTTTACTCTGTGCACAACCTATACACACACTGTATCTTGTGTACAGCATCTTGAACATCCAACACCACCAGGTCCATAAGTAACACAGAGAGAGATAAAGTGAAATTAAGACAAGTCTTCAACATGATTTCACCGTTTGATGTGTTTAAAGCTTTTGTTTGTACATTGGACAAAATAATTTGTGTGTTGTTCATAATAAACCAACAGTAGCAAAAACATACTTGTATTGCTGTTACAGTAGGAAAATTGTACCACAATGTAGTATTCTCACAATGCCAATGTGTGTTTTTATGCCTGGGTAGGTTGGTTTTTTTCCGATTCGATCTCTGGTTTAGATCCATCAACTTGCTGTAAAGATAACTGGTTTAGCTGGCTCTATTGGGTATTTTTGGCAAATATCAGATCAAAATGACAGACATAAAGATAGATCACAGCTGGATTTGGTGAAGCTTCATCTAGAGTCAGTGCTGCCTCCTGCCTTCTGGTTTGAGTTAGAGCACAGTGTTTGTGTCTATTTGAGCAGGTACCTGGGAGAGTTGAGGCCTCTTCCAGCTTACTGGCACCAGTCCGTTGGAGTTGGAGCCAGATGACGTGGAGGAGGTACTCCTGGTTACAGCAATCACTTGCGGCTTTCCATTCCGGCCTGCCGCAGTGCGCTGATCACCATATTTATGCCCTATAATTGGTGTCTATAAAGTCAAATGACACCCATTAGCAATAAAATACACAGAATATCCTAAAAGTGAAAACAATGAGGTAAGTGTACACTGGAGTCAAAAGCAGATACAGAGGCAGAAACTGACCTCTGAGATGTCAAAGTGGAAGTCCAGAGTCTTGCCGGGCAGCTCTTTGGAAGAGTTGTTGAATATACGTGTGAAGGCAATTTCTGGAGAGCCGCACGACTCTGTGCTGTAAGAGCGCTGCACATCATCTGGAACAACAAGACTGGCTGAGCGAGACACCACCAGCTTCAGAATGTTTTGGGCCTCCTTCCAGTGTGGGCTCTGTAAAAAAACACAGAAATATAATGAATCCATTGTGAGATATCAGGCTGAGTAGGTGTTTCTGTAGACTGTATGAATGTGAATGGACATATTTGCCCTCAGAAGATCAAATAATCCCCTACAGAGAGAAGCTATAGACGGTCTCTGAAGCCATTTGTATTTTGTATGTTTTCCATGATGTATGGCCTACGTTCATGTCAAGGGAACTTAAGAGGACAGTAAACAAATACAACTCCAGTGCACACCACTGCACATGCAGTGAGTGAAATACTATATACGCACAAATACAATGCTTTCTACACAAGGCAACACTGGTAGTAAGTCAGTACAAAATCAGCCTGAGGCAATAATGGTATAACAGCTGTCAGAAGCAGTGTGAGTGAGAAGCACAAAGTGCCCTGGGTCAGGGCTGGTAAAAGGCTTCCATAAAGAGCTGTGGCTGCATCAAAAAGACCTCTAAACAATGATGCTGTGAGATATGTTAAGTCTTGCTTATCCACAGTTGTGCCACTATTTATAGACCAGATCACCCCAGTATTCACATACATCAGGCTGTATGTGAAAATAGGCTGTGCTCAGTAAAAATACAATAATTATTACACATTACGCACTGCATCCAAGTGGTGTTTGAGTAACATTCTCACCCACCACTGCAGAGACCTGGAGTTTAGCTCCTGGTCCAGGTGGTTAACCAAAATAATAATGTATGTAATGTAACCAATTAATAATAAGAAAAAACATATACCTAATAAGTAAGTTTTCTTTATCTGTTAAGTTATTAAAAAAATAAGCCAAAAAAAGTTGCAGAGGACTGATTGTGATATTAGATCAAAACTACACATGAAGTGTGGTGAAGGCTCACCTGAACATATTTGCCAATGATCTTCATAATCTCCAGGTTGAACTGTTTGACAGGTGCTGCTGATAGGTCAATATGACTCAGCAGGCTGTAGATGATCTGCAACAAGGACTGTTGCATGCTGGGAAGGCCCTTTTCCAGCAACTGAGAGACAGAGATGGATACATTACTGATTTTATTTAACCATATGTGACTAACAGCAACAAGTTTGATCTTGATCTTACATACCTCAGCCAAGTAAGTGACCAGGTTCAAGGTAATCTCAGCAAAGGCATCATGGAGGTAGCGACAGACCACATTGATCCAGTTGGTGCAGTCGCGGGAGTAGCTGTGTGTGCTGTACAGGCTCATCATGTGGGCCAGATTAGAGAGAGTGGCTGACTTCTCGTCTGCGCACACCTTGGCTATCTTATCAGCTGTCTCCTTACAGAAAGGAGTCGGGCTGTCAAAGTGCTGGATGAGGTGTGGTAGGAGGCACAGGATATTCAAGGGAAAACCTATGGGCGTGTCACAGAATTAGTAATGAAATATAAGGCAGACATATTAACAAGTGATCAACAAAACCAATTACAGAAAAACACTACATGCAATGAAGATAATAAGGAAAGTTTGTATGTAAATCCATTTGTATCAGGGTTACTATACAATGTCAAATTTCAGATTTCAAACCAGTAGGTCAGCAGTCGGCATAATATATCTCACATACCTGCCACTTGTGAAGGGTCTATCAGTGTATGTCTGGAGACACTGATGAGTTTGCTGAGCAGGTGGATGGTGAGCTCCTGAGTAGAAGCAGAGGTGAAGCCCTTCAGGAAGAGCTGCAGCAAGCCAGGGAAACTGTACCACTTCAGCTTGGCCTGGACTTTCTCCAGACGCTCTCTGCTGTCTGCACGATCCAGAGGCAGCTGGCCCAGCAGCTTGTTCAGTAGCCGCAGGGCCAGCAGATACTCAAACTCGTAGTCCGACTCCAGTAAAGAGGCGGCGATCCAGAACACAGTGGCCATCAGATTTGAAGGGTCCACGGGGGGGATGGCGTCTCCCCCTGGACCCCCTCCCCCACCTAGTGACGATAAGCTCCGAGTGCGTGCCAGGTTTCCGTGGCTACCGCCGAGTCGGTCAGCTATGTCTAGGGTGTTACTCCTGCGCCTGTCACCTTTTCGTTCACCCATCAGGCTTGCCCGCAGGGAGTTGCTGCGAGTATGGACATAATGGTACAGACCACCGCTGTTCAGGTTCAGCTGGCCTGTGCTTTTCCTGTTGGCAGCAAACTTAGGCCCCAACAGGTGATCACGGGGTGAGGTTCTGTAAAAAAAAATTTACAGATTTGTAAATGACTTTTTAATACACATTCAAATAAGTATATTACCGAAAACAAGGAGATGGACTTACTGTGCTAAGGCAGTGAGAAGGTCATAGTTTTTGACTGTGTCTGCTAGAGTGTCAATGCCCGACTCCAGTGTCAGGAGAAGTTCAATGACAAAGCCCTACAGAGGGAAAAACACCAGTAGTAATGTTTAGCCAACATCCTGTTATGACATAAAGAATATTTTCACCTGCAATTGACCTGTGCTTTTCTGAGGAATTGTGGAACTGTATGCAACTATATGAGAGGAATTTCAGTTTCAACAACTGGATTTAAAGCAGATAAAATGTTTTAACCTCAATTTGAATGTGTTCAAATTTCAATTTCAACTCAATTCAGTTTTACTTATATAGTGCCAAATCACAACAAAAGTCATCTCAAGGCACTTTTCATACAGAGCAGGTCTACTCTTTAAAATATGGTGTTGACACAGAAAGACCCAACAAATCCCACCAAGAGCAAGCACTAGGCGAAAGTGGCAAGGAAAAACTTCCTTTTAAGAGGCAGAAACCTCAGTCAGAGTGGGCGGCCATCTGCCTCAACAGGTTTGTAGCCATGTAGTCTAAGAAAAACAAACATAAAAACACTTTTTTCCTAGCTTCTAATATTGCCCCAGATAAAAAATGGCTTGAGTATCAAAGCACTTTCAAGTAATAGCAAGAAAGCAAAGTGATACTATAAATCTTTTAAACATAAGACACTGATTTTGACAGCTGAAAATTAAGAAGTGGCCAAACCTGATGTAACCCACCAAATGACTGTTAAGTACATTGACCAGTAGAGTTCAGTGTTACCTACACTGCAAAGCAGGACCATGTAATTTTTCAATGGTCTAACCTGAGCCTCCTCTCCTGGGTCTCCCACGGTCTCTACCAGTCGAGACAGAATGTCAGACAGTGTCGCAGGAGTCAGAGGTTGTTTGAGTGCCCTGAAAATCTGGAATGAGCGTCCAGCGTAGTGGCGAGAAGGACAAGACAGAGCTGTTTGTAGAGCTACTTCACTCAGCAACGACTCCAGCTGGAAACCTGGAGGGATACACATGCACATACAGGTGAATAAGATCTCCAAATTATACCTGTAACCCAGGCTGAAACTGATAGAATTAGGCAGCAAGCAGCAACAAACCAAACAGACCTGGCTGGGAATGTTTGAAGACAGTCACGACGTGTCTGACAAAAACACTCAGCTGGTCAGCGCTCTTAATGTTGGGGTTCTTGGGCGAGACATCCTCATGGTTCCAGAGTGGGCCCCTCTTTCTACAATGCAAGAGCAAACCTACATCAGGCAATGTGACCTACTATATTCAGCTATGAAATTACACCACGCGTTAAAGCATTTTATGTTATCACACCAGGCAAAAGAAGCTTATATGACACCAACCCCAAAATGAAACCCATGCAAAGTAAAAATACCCCAATCCGCTCAGACACTGCTGGAAGCATGAAAGCAAATAATTGAACAGGATGAGTAACATGGTACACGTGTGTTGATACATCTAAATGGTTAATATTGATACATACTTAGCATGTGAGATTATACATCAGGCAGGTAATTGGTTACAACAAGTAACTGTTTTACAGTTAGTGACTAGCTTAAATGTGAAGTTATTTTTCTAGGGAATATTTATGTTAATGAAACAGGGTCTTCTCACCTTGATGTAATGAACTCAATGAGAGATTTGGCCTTCTCGTCCTGTTCAGCAGTGACATCTACCTCACTGAGGAGAGTGGGAGAGAGGTGGGACAGAGCAGTGCCCCCTGCCCCAAGACTTATACTGGAGGATGTGGAGCTCGAGCTGAGGCCGGAGTCTGTCATAGGTGATGGCTGACAGTCTGGTAAGAACTCCTGCACTCCTATTGGAACAATTGACATACACATTGTACACAGTGAGCTGCATGGCATGCTTTGTAGGCATCTCAAGAAAAGGCTATGTGGGACTTGATCGTTGCTGCCACCCAGTGATCTGCTTTGGCAATACAACAAATAACTGTGTGCAATGTTTGTGTCAGTTCCTCTCCATTTACGATGACAAACAGTGACCCTACATCTTGTTAAGAATCAGTTCAAATTCCATCAGCTTCCTTCAGTAACAGTTCTCCCTCTTTTTTATTGTATTTTTCTCTTTTAGTTTTAAGCTTAGCAGCAGAACTGACCTGTGAGGTTGAACTCCGGAGCTGTTGGCTTCACTGTCAGGACCCTGGGATCATTGTAGTCTCTGTTACGTAAAAGCACCATAGCCACGGACTGAACACTGCTATTTGCTCCCTGGACCACGAGCAGGTGAAGCAGTAGACGTTTGCAGTGCTCATAGACCTCTGGGTGCTGGTGATCAAACCCTTCAAGAAAACACACAAGATAAAGGAAGATTAGATAACATGACTTTAGCATGTGGAACCACAATGAAGTATGAGAGAACAATTAAACTCAGTCCTACACTCCATACTATTATAACAATGAGGAAGCTAGTTACCTATAAAAATGGCATGTAGCAAGAGATGCAGGTAGGCACTCCACTCCACTTTGACACCATGGTCCACAATGAGGTCTGTCAGTAGGATGACTGCAATATTACATCTGAAACACAAAAAAGGGTTGACTTAAGCAAAGAACACAACAGTATAATGAATGGAGAGTGAGAGGTGGTGTTTGGTGTACCTGTGGAGTGGTACAGCAGGGGCATTGGTCTCTGGCAAATAGTCCACCAATGGAGACCAGCAGCCTCCAGTTGGAGGGAAGGGGAGAGGCTCTGGCCGGTTGTGATCCATCACTTTCAGACGCCAGTTAGCATAAAGAGGCATGGAGTCACCTGGAGAAGCAAGACGATTATCAGAAATGTTACTGTAACACAGTTCTGAGTAGTACTAAGAAGGGGATGTGCAAAGAGTTTGTACTCACTCTTCTCTTCCTCATAGGAGCCTCCAGAGCTGCTGCTGTAACGAGATTCCAGACGGTGGTGCTGGCGGTTCAGGTTACTGTTCAGACCACTGTAGATATCCAGGTGGGTGTAACTGCAGAATAGACATGCTTGAGTTAAAAGGATAGTGCCAGCAGCTTTTAACTGACCCACTGCATCAGCAATGATTTTCAATTTAAAGTGTTACCCCTCCATCCATTAGTTCTATAGTATCATGAAATAAAAAAATAAAGCAGGTGTTTTAACTTTCTCCACACAAGGACTTATGACACACACACATAAAGGAGATTTTAGACTTTTAGACCTCTGCATTGCATTCCAATTCAATCATCAACATTGACAATACTATAAAAGTGAAATGTAAATGTATATTTATGCCAAGAAGTGCAGAAATTACAAGGAGAAGAGAACTATATAATGCTGTCAGGTCTCACCTGCATTGAAGGTAATGTACACTTTGGTTAATGCCACAAACTGACTATAATATACTGTAGGATATTGACTTACCAGTACCAGTAAAAGATTACTTTACATTCACTGCCTGTATACACTCCTAATTCACAATTTTCTGGTTTGTAGTTTTTATAAACTCTTCAGTGTTTACTATTGAATTGCTTTGAATTGTTCTAACAATATTAGAACAGTACTGTAGTTTATCTTGTACCTGTCCTCCATGTTAGAGTCTTTGATCTTGCTGTCATGATGACCATCGTTTCCTGGCACCATGGTATTGCTGCTGGAGGTTGTTCCTGAGAAAGCAGACATGAAACATTGACCATTTCGCATAGACAAGACATTATTTAGCATTGGAACATGGCCTCATCTGTGACCTAGTGCATTTCTAGTGCTCATTAACCTGAGGTGACTGAGGGAATCTTGTAACTGGAGGTGATGCGGTAGTAGGGGGGGTTGTCCATGTGAGTGACAGCTGAGCTAACAGGATCAGTCAGCTCAAGCTCACACATCAACTCCTCCAGCAGCTGCATAGTCTTATCTCTGCCCAAGTAAACCACCACTCGTTTCACCTGAGGACACACATGTAGTACAGTCAGAAACATGAGGTGGCAGGCGCTGCACATGGGGATAAGACAGATAACACTGCATGATGTAAATGTGCTGTGACTTACATAGGGCAAGAGGCTGGGGTCGCTGTTAACTCCTGACATACTGATGAGGAAGTGCAGAATGATTTTGAGGTTCTTTGGCCAGCTGTCTGCTAATGTGGTCCACACGTTCTCAATCTCCGACCAAGCAAACTCATCCCCATACTGTAAAAATAAAACCAGTTCATGATCAATCCATTTTCCTCAATCAACATTTCCAAAACTGTCTATCCTGTAAATCTGAATCTGACACATGGTTCATCAGCTGTCTCACCTTAGCGGTCATAAACATGAGGTTGTTTAGCACCATGGTTGTTGCACGAGGGGAGCCCCAGCCCTCTCCACGGAGCCAGCGCCTGCTGTTGACCATCATGATCTCCCGGTCGATGTACATCTTCGTCATCCTCAACGCTTCCACAATCCTCTGGTCGGCGTACAGTTGGTTTAAAGTCAACCAGCTCCACATTGTTCATCCAAGGCAGGAGGTAATGCAACATTACTTGACGACCGCCAGGATGTGCTGTCTGGATACGCTGGCTCACCTCTGTAGTGGGGACAGAAGGAAGACAGTTGGTAACTGAAGCTTATTCTATGCTGCTGCACAGTAAAGGAATGTTCCCTCTTAGTTCTGCTTTCAGAGGCAAATTAAACTGTGACCTTCTAGATAATGGAACAACACCACACATAACAGCACCCTGCTGTTCAGACAATAGCCGTAAATATTTTTGAATGTAGCAAACCTGAGAAAATGGGCAGAGTTAGCTCTGGGTAAGTTCGTGCAAGCTCCTCAGACAGCTGGTAGTAAGACACAGAGTAGAGGTGTGGAAGCGGTGAGGGAGGGGTCAAGATGCCATCTGTGCGCTGGATCTCCAGTTTGTGGGCATAACGGAAGAACTTGGGTTCCAGGATCTATTAGTTTCAGATAAACAATTACAATAAATCTAAGAAACAACAAACATGTATATAGCAGTGTTCTGGAGAGTAGATGCATATATGTGCACTTTTTATGTGACAGAAATTCTGACCTGTAACAGCTGCATGGCCACTTCATAGATGTCCCTGGAAGAATCAGCTGCCTTGAACAGAATCAGGTTCAGCAGCACCACAGTGTCAAATTGGTAATCCCTAAGAGAAAATATAAAACACATCCAGTATTTGAGTAGCAATTCGCTGGCTCCACAAGGACCAACAAACCCACAAAAATGTTGTTCAAGCTGACTCTGGGAGCATGTAGTACCTGTTGTGAAAGACATTGGCGATGGCCCTAAAGCAGCCGGCAGCCACGCGACGGGAGCCGGTGTAACAGCGGTCCACAGCCCAAAACATGAGGTTGCTCTGGTCTGGATTCAGCTCCAACAGCAGCATCACAGCCTCACAACCCAGCTGGTGAACCTGGAGGACAACATAAAACAACTGTTAGAACCGTGGTCTCACTTCTTCCAGTTAGCACACACCCCCACTACATTTTACATATTGACTTCCCAATATTTTGTCAATAGGATACAGAATTACCATTAGTGTGGACACAAAAATATGTTATATTTCAAAATCAAAGCGGCCATTAAGACAACTAATATGGACTATGCAATGACAAAAACATTCTGCAGGTGCTAAAGATGTATCCCCACATGAAGTCTCTTACATCTTACATTTTGTTTACAAAATCACTCAAAAACAAAAAGGTATAATATCTTGAAAATGCTGATATGAGGGGGAAAGTGATTTAGCCTCCAATTATAAAGTCTGGATTAAAACATTATTTTAATCTTAACCGCTCCACCACTAATTGATTTTACTGTTTAGGCTCCTATTGGAATGAAATCGTTTGGTGCTGACCTCTTGCAGTACTTTTGAACACCACTGTGTAGTGCTAGTATCATGAGATATGAGCCAGTGCAACATAACTTTGACCTCAGGAAGTCTTACAGTTCAGCCAGACTGAACTGACTGCTCCTCATTAAAAAAAAAAAAAAAAAAATGAATTGCATTGTATGAGGGTTCATGAGTACATTGCCTATTTCTGTTAGAACTTTCTCTGAGCACTCTAGCTTAGTCTCATAACCAGTTCTCATCCATTACTCCCAGTGCATTCCCTGGCCGGACGTTTAAAGACAATTTTAGTGATAGCATATGCTGACATAATAGCATTTCACTTACTTTCTTGTCCTGAGAATCCAGGATGTTGTCCAGCCACTTGTAGAGGTAGCCATCAGAAGAGAGGCCAACATTGTCAGCTACAGGTCCACAACACAACACTGCAGACATGGCCTGGAGTATTGAAAAAAGCTATTAGCTATCAGTAAGTATAGGATTTCAACATTCATAGCTTTTAATGAGTTAATGTGTACCTTTAGTGCACAGTACTGATGGCGGTTGATCTGCATATTTCTGTCACTGTAGCGATCCAAAGGAGTGAACATGATGCTGAAGGGCCCGGCCCAGTGACTGAACAGCATGAAAAGACTGTGTCTCAATGACTGCTGGGGAAAGATGGTCCTCCTCTGGTGTACTGAACACAACAAGTAATGAAAGTAATACATAAGACACTAGTTTTTACACAGAGATCTGCTGCAAATAAGAATCTGGTTTCAAGTAACTAAAATTGGGAAATTGGAGAGATATACCTGGGACATTCTGTATGATATTAGCCACCAGTGCACTGAAGTGACACCGAATGTCCTTCAGTGTATCAGAATCCTTGTCATTTTCAGCCTCAAGCAGCTGCCTGGTCAGATCAACATACTCAAGCAGCGTGCTGTTCAGAGAGTGGCTCTCTCCATCTAACCCTCCGCTGGCTCTGTAAGCGTAAGCGTAAGTAAAAGTTAAAAGATATATGAAAGTCCTAATGAATTCCTAATCACACAGTACAAATTAATTATGGATTACATACATCTGACTGATGACACCAGCATCAGCCAGTAGCTCAAATATCCGGACCAGCTGGACCCTGAGGATGTCACGACGCCTGCGTCGCTTCATGTTCTGCAGATTACAGACAGTAGCATTGTAACTCAGTAAACTTTGCTAAATACAGAACTGTGACAGAAAGTTATCAATGAACAACACTTACTTCAGGTCTTCTTTCTAGAGCTTCTTTTATGATGGGATTTAGCTCCTCTAACAACTCTCTGAAGAATATGCAAGTTAAATGTAAATAAATGACAAAAGCTACATAAAAAGGTACACCAAGATATATATGTGGATCATGTTGAGTGCTGTTTACCTGAAGGCCACGGGGTTGGTCCTGCCAAGCCCCAACACAAGAGACTCTGTGATGTCCATGCTCTCAGAGCGCATCATTGGAACAATGTGTTTGAACAGGGAGGAGGGGGACGGAGTGCCAACAATCTATTAACAGACAGAAAGAACAATGTCATGGCAGAAATGTCATCTTCTAATTATTCATTGCTAGTTGCTACTATGTTACATGGGTCTTCTATCATGTTGCATTACATTTTCCTCATTTTCTGGACAAATTCCAAACCTTTTCAAGAACTGGTAATAAGCGATGTGTCTTTTTATATTCAGGACTTTGTAAATATGTGTGCATAGACTGTTGCTCCTGACCTTTGAATCATAACTGTAGCCGCTGTCCGGCGTGGACGCCAGCGTCTCAGGTGGGGAGCAGCGGACGGACCCAGAGGTGGAGGATGAGGAACACATGGAGGAGGAGGAGGCAGAGCTACAGCAGAGAATCAGGTAGTTCCTCCAAAGACCAATGTAGGAGTCACTGCTGTTCAGACTGTTCACTTTCTTGGCATTGATGGGGCTACTGCAGGTGCACATATAGGAAAGGCCGGAAATTAATGTATTATTAACATGACATGTAAAGTGCAAAACAACAACTACTGTGGAGCAAAGACAATGAGGAAACATACTTGATGTCAACTTGGGGAGACAGTAGCTGCAGACGGGTGTAGGCAAACATCCAGGCATAGTTGAGGGCAGTGGGGCAATGTTTGGGCAGGTTCTCCTGCCGCAGGTAGCTGGAGAAGCTGATGACCCAGGGGTCCTGGCCCTGAGTGACGTGGGCAAACACCCAGATGTGCGAGGGGCTCACTACATCAAACTGGTGGCTGATTGGAGATGAACTCCACTCTGCCAGCGTCTGAAGATCAATCCCACTGGGACAATACAGCAGGTTGGTCTACAGAGAAACACAAAGGGAAATGAGTTGCGTCTCAGAGTATTTCTGCAAGTTCTATGATTCTGAAAATAAGAAAGGGCATTTATACCTGGTCAGCTCCTGTGAGATGAATGAAACTCTCCAACACCGATGCACTTAATCTATCCATTACATCAATGGCCAATTCTTCATCCCCCTGAAAGATTGAAAAAGATGTCACAAATGTCAGAAAACGGAGTACTTGCAATAAAAACCATCAGCAGACTCATACACTTTTGACTACACAACAAAATTCACTGAAAGTCTCAAATAATTACCTTGCCGATGCCCAGTGCAGTGTGCAGCGCACGGACCTCCTTGAGGACGTTAACAGCCAGCCTGCGTGTGGCGGGGCGGCAGCTACAAAGCACCACCATAGCTAAACCCTCCACCACATGCAGCACACCCAACGGAGGAATGCGTTCCAGGGACAGAGAATGACCGCTGCTTGAGCTCTGTTCAAGAAAACATGCGATTAAAAATCATTTAGTTAGAATTAGAATGATGCACATTAATCACTAAACAAATCATAAGACATGAACACAAACTACACTAATGCACGTAACATATAATGGATTTAATACAGCTCACACTTCCTTGACCAACCTGTGCATCATGACTCTTATTGCTGCTTTGCACTGCCTGCCTCCATTGGCTGATGAGCTGCAGTAGCATCTTGACAGCATTGTCCAGCAGCGTGGGGTGGACATCAGTCACCTCTCGGACAATGAAGTAGGCAAAGCCTGAGAGAACATCTTCACGCCACTCTGGGAAATCCACCATCAGGGCCTGAAGAGTAGTAAAAGCAAGGCCCCGAAGCTCCTCATCCATGTGGATGGTCAGTCTAGAGGAGGAGAGGGAGTTGACAGGGAGAAATATTAGAGGACAAGTGGAGGGCCACCAGAACTACAGTATATTGTGCGGTAATGTGTCTGCACTAAAGCTTGAGAGGGTGAGTTACTTGGCTAGAAGCTCTATTAGGTCTTGTCTGCTCATGCCATCTGGTATCAGTCTTGGGATGGCGGCCACACACGTGCGGAACAGATCAATCTTTGGCTTCCTCTCTCCCCTGTAGCACAAACAATTTATACTGTCATTGGTCAGAAATACACAGAGATATGGACAGTGACATCGCAGGAAGAGTAATGTATGGATCCAGGTTGTTATTACATACGTGATCATGTCCTCAGGCTCCTTGTTGGACATCTGTACATTCGTCATGCTCATGGAGCGTCCCACCTCCTTGTCCAGGTGTCGCAGGATGTTATCTAAGGCCTTTCTTACTTGTGGGTAGTACAGTGACATGCCTGAAAACACCCAGCAAAGTCATTACACTTGCAGCAAAAAACATAACACAGGTAACATAATGCAGTTCCTGAAATCTCTCTTTTTGACAAAGCTAAAAAAAAAAAAAAGTGATGTTTCAAGAATCAAACCTACCAATGACCTTGGCTTCTTCATCTGTGAGGGTGGTATTGAGGAAGATCTTTTTGACACGTAAGGTGTTGCCAGAGGGCATGATGATTCCTGTCGTAGGCATAGGAGGCTCCCCGTCTTTCTGCTGGAGGCTGTCAGCGATAACCAAGAAGGCCCGCAAACCGATATTCATCCTCTGACAGGGCAAATAGAGGGGGAGGATGAGAGAGAGATTCCACCAACTTTCCAATAACAGTATCTCTACAAGTCTTATCTATACTTTACCTCTGGATTGATGGTAAAGGTTTTGTGAGACTTGCCCACACACAGAAGGTCATAGATAATCTCCTTCATAGCAAAGTCCAGTCTTTCCTGTGCCAACAACCAAACACACCAGTAATCACAAACACACAGTTACTACACAGCATATCCTTTGTTTTAGCTCCGTTCTTGAAATCAGCAATGTCAGTTCATTCTCCACACCTACCTGAGCTATGAACTGGATGATCTTGACAAAGATGTTGAGGGGCGTGTCCCTTGGCACCACACTGCGGGAACCTTTGGGGAAAAGTGCTGAAACGATGCTGAGTAGCCGACTAGGAGGAAAAACAGGAACATCTATAAGCACATTAAGTTCTAAACAAAGCCCTTATTTATACAACTTTTACATGATGGCCATGGATTGCAGAAGATTTGGTATTGTGTGTGTGTAAGCATATGCAGCCTGATCAACTCCGAGATGGCCCTGGAACTGACCTCTGTGTGACTGTATTACTCTCACACTTGATCCTGATGATATAGACCCACAGCAATCTGTAGAGAGACTCCAGCGCTACACGGGACATTTTTGGGTCCTTGTTCTGTGGATGTAAAAAGAATAATATAAGCCACTTAATTTCACAACAACACAATTTCACTACCCACCTGATCAGGTTGTTGTTGTCTGAAGAAACTCAGATTAAACACATTAAAACTGCACAACAGTGTGCACACAAATGACACCATAATTCTTCAGTCTGTGTGCATCACTTTTAATGAGTCACTGGTTGATGTCTGTGCATTGAAAGTCCACATGGTCTGATGCTCATCAATAAAACTGGTTAAATACATGACCTGTATTTAGAAATGCTGTGTATGGAGACAGTCATTTTCAACCACAGGGAGTCATCTTTAGTAAAATAACTAAGTCATTTTAACACATACATTTTTGAATTGAAATCAGATAATTGTGTCCTAGAACAGAAGACATCCAGTCAATATTTTTGTTATGCCGAACATTCATATTGCTGAGATACGTGCACAGGTCCATACTGTGAGCAACCATGCTCAGAGTGTGTGATGTGGTCATGGTGGAAGGATTTACATGTCAGGTTCAGGTTAGTTTCTTTGTACCCATAAGTGGGTTTGGTTTGCAGGCAAGGCATCCATCTTGACACACATTTTACAAACACAGACAATAGACGGACCAAATAAAAGAACTCAAGGTTCCAATCATCACTTAACCACAAAAAATAAAAATAAAATAAATACATCAACATTGCCTCTGAGCAATTTGTTTATCTGAGTGATGGCTACTGGAGCAAAGCTGTTTTAATATTGACTATGTGACAGCTTTACTCTGATGACATGCTGGAGTTTTGTAGTTAACCCAAACTGCATTAGGCACCTATGGCTTATACCTGTCCACCTTTCCACTCCAAACAAAATACTGAACATCCATATTTTGATGTGGAACAATTTTCAATAAAGTTGAAAAATTGTGTCGTCAATCTGGTAATCACGGTCTGTCCCTGCCCCCAGATTAACACAGATGGCTTTATTTAAACATGGTATCTCATTAAAGGAGTAGGAACTAGAGGCAGACATCTCAAAACCTGGAGTCAGTGGAAAAAAACAACAGTTTGCAGTTTGTTTTTGTACTGTAACCATATCTTTCTGTCTGCAACTCAACAACAGAACACTAGATGACTGTGCACAAACAAATGCAGTTTGTCAACTACGACCATTTGAGGTCAGAATTTTTACTTTGATCTATTTTAAAACCATGTAAAATATAGTGAATTGTATATATAGCGTATTGGCTTGGTTAAAAAACAAAACAAAACAAGGCAAATTAAATTAATGCTGAAAATCTGAAAACCTCTCACTTCAGTTCTGTGTACATAAAGGATCTCTGTCAAACATTGATTAGCAACTTAATAAAGACAATTTTCAGTCCTAATGTTAACAGCCAATGTGCAGGTACTGGATTCTGCAACATGAAAACTGAGAACACAGTGTGGCTGCTGCCAGACAGCCTGTTACCCTATAAGGAACTCAAAGAGAAAAACAAGATGTACCACTGCCAGACCTCAGTGTGAAAACACCAAATTCCATGATAGCCAAATGAATTTATCTTTTAATTCTTTGATGCTTCTATAAGCTTTTCTGACCCTTTAGTAATAAACTGTAGGGCTGCACAATACTGAAATGTGTAAGAAATAATGGTCTGATAGTTTTTATTATTCATTTTTGGTCAAAAACAAAATTTCACATAACACTGTAATGCCAACACATAGTGTCTCTACTGTGTTTTGCTTTGTGTAGCTGCAAATGTCTAAAAACAAACCCATTTAAGCATAGAATCTGTAACTATGTATCATGCATCCCTTAAAAACAAACACGTATCTACAGTAAAAATCTAAATATGTAAAGGGATATCACCACTGTTCATGAACACAAACCAGCTCAAAAACATCACAAGTTCCTCTTGACTACTTTCATTGAGAAACACTTCAGTGTCACTGTCACAACAGAGAACAACTCACTACCCTATTAGCCACGCAGGAGGAACTGTACTACCCTATGTCCTGGTGAGGGCCTGGACCATTAAAAGGAAAGAGAGCACCAGGCAGGTCACTGACACCAGATAACTCACCTGCAGCGTCTCAATCTGCTTTCGGATGCTGTTGTTAGACGGCATCTGGAGCGAGTCAATGTGAGAAAAAGATCAAATGACAGGAGACAAAGAATGTAGGGTTTGGGGAGGGACACATGCAAGTTATAGGCAAAAACAAAAACATAACCTAAACAAATATGACAAGAGCAGTCCAAAGTGTCTTTACTCTTGTCAGTGTGACAGTAAATAAATTAACACAAATTTTCTGAAATGAAACATAATGAACTGTTTAACATGCCACGTGTATCAGTGGCATGGAAGAAATGCAAAGTAACAGTCCATTTGTATTTGATATGATATTATTATATCTCAACATAGAATGAGCAAAATTAATCTTAATTTATAAGTGCAAAAGCAAAGCAACATAAGGTGTGCTGTGGTCTGGAAATCAGACAGTGAGACAAAGAAAATGCACATAAATAGAGGAGTGGGTGTGAGGGGAACACAGAAGGATGAGGAACGGGACATTTAAAGATGTAGATGGAAAAAAAAAAAAATATATATATATATATATATATATATATATATATATATATTTTTTTTTTTTTTTAAGAAAAAAAATAAAAATATATATATATATATATATATATATATTGCTCTTTTTTTTTTTTAAGGAAAAAAACCAACCAAAAAAGTTAAACTAAATTGCCTGTTTCACCTACAAAGCTGACGAGAAGCAACACCCAAGTCAACAGTCCATTCAAATCCATGTCAAGCACACTCAAAACGCAAACTGTTACATTTTAACCCTGTGGGGATCATACTTTAAAGTAGGGCTGCACAATTATGGGAAAATTCTAATCTCCATTAGTTTGTAAAAAATAATGTTATCACCAATGTTTTCACTTATCACTGCAGTGTTTCAAGAAACAATGTTAATTAATCTTTTTAAAATATCCAAGTTATATTGACAAGCAAATTCTACAATTTCACTGTGCTTGCACACTGACAAAATTCTGGGTCTGCGTCTCAAACCAAGATAAAGTCACATTTTGAAATGATCTATATTTGACTGTAATTTGACAATAAAATCTTTGCTAACAACCTAATCTCTATTTTAAATGTGAGTCACATGTACACTGGTATTCAAATTATGTGATTTGTTAAGTGTATGGGAGGGGGTTGATACATCACAGCAAGGCTCTCTGGGGAAACAGAGAACATTACACTTCAAATACTGCTGAATAACTAACACATTTATTAACTATATTTAACCATCAAAAACTTAAAACTTTTAATGAGTAATTATGATGACCATACTATTATAATAAATACAACAATAATAATCATAATAGTAATTATTTAGCCCTTACATTAAGAATTCCTAAGAGCAGCCACAGGGTTAAAATCACTGATTGGACGCGAAGCCCTAAATCACTGAAATCATCACTACACTCGAGCCATCACACAAATCCATAAAACGATCAAAAGACCAGCAACACCAATCAGGTAACAATCTGACTGCGATTTTTAAATTAAGAAATCTAAAACAATTACAGTGGTGAAAGAGAATGTTGGAATGAGATCATTGAGAAAACAGACGGCCATTCAAAACCATCGGAAATCACTAACACAATGGACGCAAAAACTGAAATTTATCCACCACAAGATCATACAATTCCCACAAAAGGTAATCAATGGAAAAAGACAGTCATTGAGTTGGTCAGTCAATCAGTGATTTTGTCAGTCAGCCTGTGGGTTTAATCAGCTCTGTGATGGTCAGGGAAAGGAGGAAAGTAGGTTTGATCTGTTCGTAATTGGTTTACAAGGAGTCATTAACAGACCTGAGTCAAAATAGCACTTGAGATAACATAATATGGAAAGTGGATTATATACAGTTTAGCTAAAATTTTCGAGGTTGAGGTTAAAGCTGCTGCACATTGATTTATTTCATATTTCACATCACTGTGAAATTCGTTGTGGTTTCACTAGTGAATATTAGAGACATCTAATCTTTTATTACACGTTTGCACTCTGTCCATCCTGAGCATAAATTAGCTTAAAATGGGCAAAAGCCTCACATTGTTATCTTCAGAAAAGGCTCTATTATTACCATATCAAATCAAGTGCTATTCCTGTCCAGATCTGGTTGTTGATAATGGAAGGGAAAGTACATTATGATCTTTAGACAGAACCACAAAGCACACCCTTCACAACTTCTTCATTCAGTGGTATTAATCATGTACTAACCACAGAGGATCCAAACACCAATAATTCCTTTCCTCTTTCCAGTAATAAATATTGATGATTTAACATTGTAATCAGTTTCACAAAAACAGTGTTTAGTTATGAGCTTGAATTAAGTCATTTTATACTGCTACCAAGAAGACCAAACTTTTATTTTAGGTTTCATAACATGAGTCATAAGACTTCTGGGGTTTAAACTGAATTAGGCATTGTCGAGCCAAGTATGGTGCCCTCAAAACACTTTAATCTGAAGAATACAGTCATTGTGCTATTCTTCAGAGCTACAGTGTATAAACTTTGTGAAGTGGATTGTGTGTGTAAGGGCTCAGGCTGGCAGTACCTTCAGGTGCGAGAGGCAGTTCTGGAGGAAGATGTGCCAGTTGTTGAGGAAGAACTGCTTCTGACTAACGCACAGCAAGCACGTCACCAGAGGATACAGAGCCTGGGAGAAAAATGATGTGAAAAAGATGTGAAAAAACTGAGAAAAGCAAGACCTCTCTTAAAACTGTTTTGAAGTTGGTCTGGAAACACACAGGATTTACAGGAAGGCTGTATTTATTCATTAGAAGTTTTAATATTTATGGATGACAATGACAGAGTTGGTTTGCTGAGGCCAATAATGATGTTGACAAAATACAGGAAGAGTGAAACAGAAAAGGAGAAGGAAGTTGTAAAGATGCAAAGTAAATAGTGATAGGCATGAGGGGGTATAGAGAAAAAAAACATTATTACCAAAGAGTGCTTCTTTCTGGAACTAAGGTCAAATGTTGTCTGGTACAGCATCTCCACAAAGTTCTTGAGGCATGGAACATTGACTTCATTTTTCACCGCCTGAGAATGGAACGAGTCATTACCATGGATTTTAAACTGACAAAAGTAAACTAGCAAATTCTTCCATATAGAGACCAAAACAAATGTTACTCACAGCTGCGACAGGGATGAGGATCTCAACAAAAAGGCCTGCTAAAGCGTGTTTTATGTCCTTATCCTTGACTTCCAGGAAATACTGAGCACACTCCTAGGAAAGGACAGCAAAAGTGCACATGTAAAGAAGAATAAACAAAGAATAAACACATAAACTGGCAGGTATTGCTTCATTTGCCTCTGTTGAAGCATTTTGTGACTGTACTGTTTTAATATAAGACCTGTAGAACAGAAACTTATGCCTACTGTAAATTCTTGAATCAGTCAAATATCTACAAGCCCATGTCTTAACTCTGAGTAAAATGTGCATAACATATAAAAGATCTGTAATATAAAGCATTACAACACTAATGCAGAACCTGAAGCTGCGGCTCACATGACAAGAGAAGAACCATCACAGCATCCTGTTATTGTTATTTTTCCCCGATATCCTGAGTCACTGAGGCAGGGAGACATTGTTCTAATCATCTTATTGACTTTATTAAGAGTCAAAGTAAGTAAGTAATGGATTTTGTTTCTTAAATGTCAAAACAAAATTTAAGTACCCAATATTGGTGAGTGGTTTTAAAAGGTCATTATATGGCTAGAAACCATGATATGTGCTGAAATGGAGCAGTGGACATAAGCCACAACATGTTCCATTAACACATTAAGAAATCACAGTCCTGTTAAGAGAGAACAATCAGTATGTTGCTGTATAGAGATTAATGAGAAAGCTACTGCCCCATTCAGAGCTCTTGGCAAAGTCTGAAACACAGATACCCCCACTCCCCTTCTTGGCAAACGTCACCTTTGATCGTTACTTATTTAGCTTCATGAGCCATTGCTACTGAGAGATGCTGAGTCTGAGCAAAGAGGCAAGAGTTTAAAAAAAAGCATCTGGTGCAATTAAGCAAATATGTGTAAATAAATGACTTTACCTGCATGAACTGAAAAGAAGCCTCAAAATCCTCAACAGGATACATTTTAACCCGGAAGAACTTCATGCCCATGATGAGACTGATGATACTCTGGACTACATAAGGACTCTGCTCTTTTTGCCTGAGCTCCTTCAGTTCTGTGATGAACTTCTTCCTCACTGCCTGAAACCTGTGCACACACACGAACACACACAAAGATATATACATTTACACTTACATTTTTAAAAAAAAAACCTCCCCAAAGAAATGTGACAGGTTGAGAGTGAGTGAGAATGTGATAAGCTGTAAACAATTCAGCCATGGTTTAAGATAAGAAGAATTGCTTACTTTGACTGTGTAAGGACTCCAATGACCTCAGCATACAGGTCTGCAATGATGTGCACATTGCCAGTGTTGGGGCCACAGTACCTGTAAATTGATGAAGCGGATCTCATCACATCTTGAACAGACACCTTTTGGAACAATCTGTGCTATATCACTGATGCTACATCAAAACCACAATGCACAAAGCAACAACTTACTTGAGGCTCACACAAGTTGCTCAACAAGAGGCAGTTGTTGTTTAAGTGTCATTAAAGATACAGACTGTTTATAAAGTGACTGACTGTAGAGCCACTCTATTCAAACACATAAATAAATGACTGACTCACTACTGTAAAGCCAAATTCAGTGCATTCATCACCACTTTTTATTTATGTGTTGTTCATCTGTGCCAGTAGTCTGAGTTCATGCTCACTTACCCCTCTTTGTGTTTAAAGTGCTTGAATGCCAGGTTTAGAACTTCATGTACTAAAACATCTGGCACTGGATGAAGAGGAATCTGTGACGTAAACATGGAATCATTAGTCGTATTAAAAGCATTGATAGTCTTCATTCTTTCTCTTTTCTACCATTCACTACCCTCCCTATAGGAGCAAAGCCAAGGACAACTTAGCTCTGGTCTCCAGGGATTGGCTCTTAGCTCAGAATCTGGACAGTCCACTTTAGAATCAAACTGAGTTGGAAGTTGGTATGGAGCCATTTGTTTATTTACTTTGCCCCCCTTGTGGGGGAAAGACCTACTGATATCACCGTAGTTCATTTCTGTACCACAGAAGATAAAAAATAAAGAAGTACAACATTAAACAATATTATCTTAGTCTGTAAATTGTTAGAGAGACCATCAGATAAAAGTACAGTGATCCCAACTCTCTTATCAGTGGTGAATCCTTAGTTTAAATGAATAGTAGCAATAAAAAGGTGGACAAGGACTTCAAACTAATTATTATATTGATAAATCCTGCATCTGTTCAGTGGGTGCTAAAGTACAGCTACATAAATGTACTAGTTATGACTTTAACAAATGTAACATCACATCAACAGTGACACAGACCCAGAACTCCAGTTCTCTTGTATAGAGGAATGTACAACAGAAATATAAGACATAGTACATATAATACTGTAGAAGAACCTATCATGTGCACAACTACATGCTAAGTGCTTGGATAAGATAATGTCAATAACAGGTCAAACAGGTGCTCAGCATGTCCTCTTCAATATGTAAATATTCAGTAGTCACATGACCCCAACAACCCAACTGGCAAGAACTTTTTATAGTCACTGTAAAACAGCATATGAAAACGCAGTGTCAGATAGCTCACCTGTTTTAGAACTTCCACTGAAACTAAACAAAAAATGAAATCTATGGCTAAGTCTCTCCGTTCCAGAAGGTAATCTTTATCCCGGTGCTGTTCATCTCTACAGAGCAGGAAAGAAAATAAAGATAAAGAATAATTCATCTCAAAACTGACAACAAAAAACCCCCATGAAGTGAATAAAAGAAGATGAGCATCTCACCCTTTGGACTTAGTACTGGAGCGAGGCCTGTACTCATAAGACTCATCTTCAGTGCCACTCTGCCGTCTGTACCAGTCGAACAGTGTGCGCAGTAGGGAGGGCAAACAGTGTTCTGCTATTGAGCTCATAGAGCTTATTAACTGGAAAATAATAATATATATTAAATATTACAATATTAGATTCACCCATTATTACAAATAAACCACATATTCTGCATTTTGCACGTGTGAGTTAAATAACAAATACGCTACTAAAAGCACTACAACTGTGGAGAGAATGGTGTCCCACAAGCACAGATTTAAAGTGGATAATCAATAGCTGAGTAGCACACGGGGGAAGTATAGACCAGAAGTTTTCTCAACTAGTGGGTGATATATTGTAGCTATTGATTGCGATTTAGAGTGTGGTGCTGGATGACATGCTGAGCACATCATAGAGTGCTGCTACACTATTGAGCAGCATCACAACACACATGATTATGTGGTTTTCATGTGTAGGACGACAGAAATAACAGGCTGTGCTCCTAACATCTTAGTAGTATTTTGATTGCATCAGTGATAATTTCAGATGGTGCCTTGTGTCTACATTAACAGGCTAAAAAACAGTTTGAGATTATCTAATAGGCGTATGTCTCTACATAGCAACAGCTGTATTCTTCTGAGAAAGCAGTAAATCCTATTACTAACAAGTAAACACAGAAAACAAGAAAATAGCATTTTTGTGGGTCAAGATTACCGTGAACAGTTTTTAGACAATACATAAAGCATGAGATGAAGTGATCAGTTCGCATAGAGTTTTTAAGTGTATGTGTATGTGCGTGCGTGTGTGTGTAAGGGTCAGTGCAGTGTGATGAGGGAGGTGGATGATGGATGCTAGGTAGGAGAGTTATGCAACTGCTCCTTCTGCCCTTATGGCGTCAGGCAGATACACTCCAGCACCCAATGCTGATTTACTGCTGAGGATGACACAGCGATTCTACGCTCTCACTTTTGCGCTCTCTATACCCATTTTCTCTCCCTCACTCACAATGGGGACAGCTGGATCTATAGCACCATATCCTCATTGGCTTTGTGTTGTGCTGAACAAAGCATTCTGCAGCAGGCAGGCCCATTGTATAGAGTTCTGCACCAGCTACAGATGAGGGACAGACAGGCCATTGAGTGGGGGATTGATTGGGTGGAGCTGGGCATTCAAATACTGCGTACGCATACAGAGGTGAGAAAGAGGACTGTTTATGGCTCTGGGAAATGACTGTGTCATATCCATACACCTACATGTGAAACAGTTTCTTACATCCTGGTCATTACTATGACTGGACTGACCTGGTCAAATTGTGCATCTTCCCCTCTCTGGAGGGACCGGGACAGGGGTTTCTCCTGTAAGAGAGGTGAGAGAGAGCGAGAGAGAAAGAGATGAAGAATAAGTGTGTTACTAACCAAGCAGACATACAATTGGTACATGTATAACAGTAGATAACTGTCAGACAAGCAGCAGTTCTGGTGATGAGTAAACAAGCAAAAGAGAAGAATAAATAAGTTCTACTGTGATGCATATGTTGAATGAAGGTCTGAATGAGAGTGAGATTGAAACTTCAGTTAGCACCAGCTAGAAGCCCCCATGTAAAGCAAGGGAATGGTCAAATCAATGATTAATATCAAACAATTTTATCAGTCACGTAGCTGAAGATTGTGTGCCTCTCATGCCAGTTTCCTCACACATATTTCAGCTTTTCCTGAAGTGGCGAAAGGCATGGCAGTTAGTTGCAAAAGAGAAGAGCCGTCTCAGCACTGTGTGCCACATCACGTGCTGTGTATTGAATTTCATTTCCTGTGTTTCTTGACACTAGCTCTCACCCCCTGTGGACTCACCAGCGGTTCAGCCATCACCATCTCGATCTTCTTCTCAGCCAGCACAGCAAACTCTGCAAATAGACTCTTGATGACAAACTCCCCAGGCTTGAGCTCGGGGTCGATGGTGATGCTCGACATGGCGGCAATGTTGTGTTTCTCCCACGAGAGGGGAGTCACGGAGGAGGGGGCACGGCGTCTACTCACGCTGCTGCTGACTGGTGCAGAAGCTGCAGAGAGAGAGGCCACAGGGTAGAGGTTAGGAAATAATACAGTGGGAGTTGAAGCAGAAGGGTCAGACTAAGAACAACACTCATGTAAAGCATGCAATGTCATGCGCTAGTTCTAATCCAAACATGGGCACAGACATTTCCTAAAGAGGCAAATTGGCTGAATTGATGAGGGAGATCAAGAGAAAGACATTCCAGTGCTGACTAGGGCAAACATACGACTTCCAATTGACTCCAACTATGTAATTACTAACTAATTTTCTAAACTCATATCGCCCCTTAATAAGCTCAAATCACATTAAAAGCAAACATAAGGGTAATCATAACTTCTATTAACATCAATTATTAATATATTTTTTTAAATCAAAATATTTGTGTTTATGTCTAATTCTAGATGAAGTAAATATTATACACCAGCTCCTTCAGTTGCTCATTCAGACATTTTGGGAAATACTCATATTCACTTTCTTGCAGAGACTTTGAGGACAAGATCAATACCCAAAACTGTGAATTTGATTTGTTTGAACTGTTCCCAAATTCCTAAAATACTATTTCTTTAGGTGCAACACAACACCCATTAAGCCTACATGTGATATTCCTACTGCATTTATATGTCATGTTAGCACATTATTAACATTAAGAACAAAGCAGAACACTAAAACTAACTTTTACAACTCAAAAGAAATTACGATGACCACTGAGAGATCAGTGGGTTTGGGTGAATACAGTATAAAACCCAATGTCCATTCTTCAACTTCTTATGCAAAAAGTCAGCTAAAGTTTCATGCAGGCAATGCTTTAATGTCAAGGTGTTTAAGGAATGACTTTGCTGTTTATCTGCATTTTTTTTCCTTTTACCACAGAAGTTCACGCAGTTGTTGGTGGAAATGTAAGTCCGTCACTGTGGTTAGAGGAGATTACATGATTTCTAGGTAAAATGTCAGACGTGGGCAGTTTTGTAACAACTTTTGTTACTATGGCAAAGTAGCGAAAGGCATTTCTGGGATGTATCGTACAATCATAGTAAGGATCCAGATGAAGCACATTTGCCCGAACAGCTCTACATTTTAACACTAACTTTAAAAGGCATTAAAAAAATAAAACTAAGTAAATGACAGTAATGTAAAAGGAAGGAAGTTTAGCGGTGAAAAACGCTGTAAAACTGAATACCCACAGAGCTCCTTCAGCAGTGTTTAGACTCTCTTCCTGAAACACATTCATCTAGGGTCACTAGGAGAGCCTGGGGCTCTCTGCACATTTGCATGTGGCACATATCATTTGGTCATCCTATTCAAATAGCATAAGCAAATCTTAAGGGTTTAGGTAGATGGCACACAGCCCACAGTTTTGGAGCAGATGTCTAGCAATTACATACAGGTGTAATGTTCAAGTACCTGCATACTTTGTGTGTACTTAACCTTTGGCCATGTACTGTAATTACTAAATCCAATCTCTATATACAAGACCAAACAGAAAACACAAAACTAGAACTAGACAACTTATGTTGTCATCTACTGAATGATTAATAATGAATCACCGTTAAGCCAGTGATTTAAATCTCACAGCAGAATAGATTTAGCCATAACCTTATAAAAATATACAGACATTTTTAATGTAAGTAAAAAAAAGTGACAAACAAAATTATTTATACCTTAGTTGTACAATTACTTGTGCTTTTAAGCACAAAAATAACCTGAAAAAGTACTTAAATACTAGCTCTGCATGATTTGCTATTTACCAATAAAATAAAATGCATGAAAACTGCATTACCATCATGGGAGGCTAAGTTAGCCACAATGCTTTATAACATACAATAATGTATGCTTCATCTGGGACGCAGATTCTAGTCTGATCCACAATGGTTCCAGTTCAGATGAGTGGACAGCCAGTCATAAACTGACCCTTTACCTCATTCCCTCCCAGGAAAGGCCTTGTTCTGTTTCTTCCTGGTTGTCACAGAAACACTTGTGCCCTGTGCAGGCATGTACAGTGAATACCGCTGAGGAGTCAAAGTGCAGTAAAGAACATTTATACCTGGCAGCTAAAGCTTTTTAGTATTATGAAAATATGCAAAATATTCTTAAGTGGTGACACTAGATATGTACACTCATTAAGACACTAAACCCCCAGTGATTGTCTGGTATTCAGACTACTCAGAAACTCCATCAATCCATGATTCTATCACTATGTATGCACAATCTCTATCACTTCCTACACATTTTTTGAATTAAACTGATAGAATAATGAATCTATAGAAGGTCATTTAAAAAAAATCATTTTTAGTTAATTAATTAGTTAAACTGAAATTTAAACAACTTAAAGTATTTACTATTACAACCCTCAAATTATATCCTATGTATGCCTTAGGCCACCATTTGTTTCACCATCTTAAAAAAAAAATATGTGGAAAAAAATCTAAAATGCACTATAATTGGATTGTTATGATTAAATTAATCATAAATTAATAATCGCAATTTTTTCTACAGAGCAAATGAAAGCGGGAAGGTGGCAGCGACAGTGTAGTAATAAGTGTTAGCTGTGATGTGGTCATGTTGTCCAGCAGCACAGAGAGCCTTTCAAGCATTTCCCTCTTTGTTTACTGTGCTTCACCAACACCCCCAATGATGTCACTGAGCCAGCTCCTAATATCCAATCAGTGCTGTGTCCTCTACCCCCTCCGTCCTTCTTTTGTCTTACACCCTGGGCCAGCTGGATTGTTGACTGGTTCACACACAGTTATACCCACAAAACATCAACTTTTTCAGTTGACGGCAAAATAAGGAAGCCCTTTTCTGGGCCAAGTCTTTGCACCCCGATCACCCCCCCACCCCCACCCCCGGAAGTGGGACATGCCAGTCATTTGTGGCATGCCACACTATGATTTCCTTCCAAAACTGACCCCACTGCACAAATCTTAGCAAATAAATAAATAAATAAATATTGGGGTTGCTTCCAAACATCTCCCTGTCTTAAGCCAGGAACTGTGCTGACTTAACTTAGGTGAATGTCTTGTGATCTTAAGGTCGCCTTTGGGTTCCTATTCAAAACTAAATGCAAAAGTTCAAGAATGTTTTTCTAATGAAATGAATGTAAAAATGAAAGGCTTGCCCCATGCTTTAAGGTGCAAGGCTGAATCTATTGACAGATGTTACACCTGCTGTACTCAACAATATGCAAAACAGAAAAAAAAAGTTGGTTTTAAAGAACTGAAAGATGCTTTGATTTTTTTTTTCATCTGCCTTAGCCTGAAAGAATGTAAATCTGCTGCCCAAGAAAACACTGGCATCTAAGGGATTCAAAACATTTTAGCTTAAAAGATAGACACAGCACATCCTCAGTTCTGAAAGGAAGAACTAACAAGTTGCAGCTTAAGTGCTATATAAGAAAATGGTTATCATGTTTTGTTCTAAGAGGCCCATAAGGAGCATTCTGCCAAAGTTCCATGGTTGTGTTTAAGAAACAGAGCACCCTGCAGGATTACACAACTATAAGAGCAGTGACTCCACCTTGTCACAGTTACAATAAAGCCCTCCCAAACGCCTGCTCACTTCCCCTGTCAGGACAACCAGAAACAACAGCACAAACACACACACATACTGCTGGAATGCAGGGCTGTGAGTGCGTCCATCTTTTTAGAGAGAGACAAAAGAATCACTGCTAGCGTTTATGTGGCGTGGCGGTGCCAATTCTGCTTGAGTGTCTCAACATGCTCAGTCTCTAACATGTTACTACTGGTTTATTCTTCACCATTACCACTTCCAAATAAAAACTAATCTTAAAAATACAAGGCAAAACTAATTTCTCAGTCAAAAATATGTACTAAAAGCATGCTCTGTCATGAATCACAAACTGATAACAAAACTAAGCAGGGCCAAACTGTGACCTCACTATGAGTTCTCACTGAACAAGTGTTTAACTTGTGTTGTGTCGTGTTTAACATAATTTTCTGTATTCCTAACATATGAGGGAAATGCATCACAATCAAATACGTGGCTGGAAGTAGTAGGAGGACAACCTATTGAGGGTTTCTGAAATTAGGGCCCCTTTGTTTGAGAGGCCCGATGAAAGACTGGCAACCAGCACAGGATAGGGGAAAGAGGGGTAATGGGGGCAGTAATTAGAAAGAGGGGCAATTGGAGGAAAGTTGTTTACTCAACAGGTGGATATTTACCAACTGTTAACTTGCAATGCATGTAATATACATAGCATTACAAGTTAACAAAAAACTTTGTAATGCTATGTGCTCCTAAAAATAGGGAAGGTAAATTAACAGTAATGTATTACAGGTCATGTTTCAGTGCCAGGAGTCAAATATTTCAGGGATTCAACTTTTTGCAAACATTTTATAGGATACTTGACTTTCTCAGTTATTTGAGAATAAAGACCTCCATGGAATGTCTATAATTTCTCCATTTTTTGGCAGGAACAGCAGCTGCCAAGTTCAAAACAATGGTTTCTATGTGTTTGTGAGAAACATGTCTTAGTACAAGATATCATTAATAAAATCACTGTGAGAATATTTTTTATTGTACTTTTTTTTTTTTAAATGACTCATCACATTCATGGCCATGGGAGTTAAAGCCTATCCCTGTGCATACTGGCCAAGGAGTAGGGCATACCCTGGGCAAGTCACCAATCTATAATGGGGAAAAACTGCAGACAAATGACTCTAGTAATGAATTTGTCTCATTTTCTACTGGAAAAATACAAAAAGCTGTTGGTAAATTCAAGGTAAATATAATCCCTCTGTCTTCTCCATACACAACTATCAGCCCCACCACATCACTGAGACTGCTCTTAAAGCTTTAATTGGGTTCATTTAAATGGTGACATTGGCAAAATTTCAACTACAAGACTGCACTCAACACTGCTGACCACAGCCCACTGTACTTTTGAGATCATGGCAAGCTAAAGTGAAGTGAAGGTCCCAAAGCTCAGTCCAAGCACCACATACTCCCATTAGCTCAAATTATGCAAAACCACACTATTTCTTACTATGCTGATGGCACTGAAACTCCTGTCTCTGTGTAGATGATGGTCTAAATAGTCAGAGCACTCCTTGAATATGCAGCCATTGCTGCCTGATGTAGCACCTCTGCTGATTTTTCCTGAAGCTTAAAATATTTTACAGACGTGTAATAATTTCTTCTGACAAGAACAAAAGAATAATTAAAGGGATAGTTACCTTCATAAGTGGTCAATTGAAAGTTGTGCAGGATAACAAATAACAAATAAATGATTAAAAAAAAACGCAACAGTTTTAGAAATCAATAAATGATTCGGAAGCTAAATTTCTGACCTAATCTGCACTGCTCTGATAATTGTTCCCAGATTAAATTCCAAACATGGTGAAGTCACTTTTAGTTACCATGCTGCACATATCTAGAACAAACTTCAAAACGTTCATATCTAGAACAAACTTGTATGACATTTTCCTAATCAGTATCAGCATGATTGTGTGTGTGAGAGAGAGAGAAACAGAGAGAAAGCTCATACGATGATAACATAGTGTTCTCATCAGCATCTATAGAAGTCTTAAACCTGTCAACAGTCAGTCTGGTCTGTACTCCAACAATCTTTCCCTCATTTGGCCCCATGTGTGATGATGATGATGATAGAGAGTATACTGTGAAATGGTAGAGCGAGTGTACAGGGACACTGTAAGAAATATTTGACACACAGTGAGCAGGACTGTTGCACTGGATTCTTGATTTGATGATTTCTGGATCAATGTGATGAGGTGTCTTGATCTTGAAGGCAGTAAATTTTAACAAAACTAAAGTCTGGCAGTTTATGTTTGAGCAGTTTCTCAGTTGATTTTCCAGGAAAATTCATTGTATCATGATATATAATACTATGACACAAAATCATATATACCATGATGGTGATCAACTGAAAAAGGCAAACTAAACATTTCTCTTTGGGACAAGAGAAATGTTTAGTCAGAGTTTGTGTGACTGAGGCTGCAACCACAGCAAAGCTACGTATTGTGGGCTATGCGCTGTGCAACTGGGCACACTCTTCAAAACACTTAGAATCATTAAAGCTGCAGTCACAAGTGTACATCAAAATGTAAGCTGTTGTTTTTCAGAACTGTTTGAATCACAAAGAAATGGTGTAAGGTCAAACTGCACAAGATTATGCCTGTGTGTAATTACTGATGCAGGTACAACTAGAGTGATGAATCAGCAGCTGGGCAGTTCCGATTGCTGTTTGCCATCCACCTTTGTCCATCACTACATTTCAATGAAACTGAAGAGGCAGTGCCTTTTTGATTTCTGATGTATTATGGCCTGTATGGGAAGCTAATAATAGGAGGCAACCAGAAGACAGATCAATAGTAAGGAAACATTAGCTGCCCCAGAGGGAAGGAAGAGAAGGGTTATAAAAGTAGGATGAAAAACAGGAGGGATGAAGAGTGAGTTGAGTGCTGCTAAAGGAGACTAGAGAGAGAGATCTGAATGTTAAGATGAAATAAAAAAAGTTCACAAAGTTGGAAAGAGTAAGAGAAAGCCAGAGGCAGCCAGTGCTGATTATGTATCAGCAGATGGACATCAATAGAAACATTATCTATGGGACAACTAGGAGCCAGTAGGACGATAATGAGCAGGAGGAAGGAGAGTAGACTCTGCTGAAAGAAGAGGTAAATTGCTGCCACCTGCATACACATCAAACAAGCTTGGCTAAACCCGGACTAAACATAATCAGTCATCCTGACAATTCCATTAATAACCACTTTCTTATACAGGGAGGAGATAGGAAGTCTCTGTGCATGGATTGCATGCAAGCATGTACTATTCTGCACAGGGTCTGCAGGTTGTGTGTGGTAGATAAGTCTGGTGGCCAAGTGTGGTATGTAAACATGTGTGCAACCTTGGCAAGGTACTCACAGCTGCTACTCCAAGACTTGAGCAGAGATTTGATGCTGATCTCGAAGAAGACCGAATCCTGCAGGCTCAGCATGGCGGCTCTTAAAAGTTAGGGGTCACCACAAGGCACAAATTTTACAGGTCTCCTGTCACTTTCATTTCATAAAACCCAAACATTCCACTCTTCACAAAAATATACACCTTCAAAAAAAAAATCTTTACACCTCTCACACTTGCTGCTCCTCTCCCCTTGCTGGAGCTGAATCCTACCCTCCACAGGTGCTAGTTAAAGGCATCATCCTGAATGACAGTGTGAACAGCTGCTCAGGAAAGAGACCCAAGAAGTGCTACCACTTTGACTCCTCTGCCACCTAGTTCACTGAGGAGTGAAACTGCGCTGGAAGGAGAGGAGAGAGAGCATAGCCTGGCTAGTTAGAGAAGTATTCCACCCCAGCGCCTGCCGCCCGCTTGCCAGTCCACAAAGTCCCTCATACCCATTTCAGCACAGAAAAATCCAGAAAGGCGAAGGACAAACTGCGTGAGAACTTTTGCTCCTGACAGGAGAGAAAACAGCAGCAGAACAGTACGCAATAGAAGTCTGAACAATGCACGACAATATTCCTTCTCCTCTTCTTTTCCTGTGTGTGTATGTGTGTGTACCAGTCCTAGCCTGCTAGCACTGTCAGCCACCCTCCGCCTCCCCTCAGAGCTTTCTCCCTCTCCATTTGCTCGCGAGCAGCCCCTCCTCTTCCCAGCTAGCTCTTGTTCTTTTACTGATGCTTGCTCTTTTCTCTCTGAGTGAGAGAGAGCTTGTTTCAACAGCAAACAGAGGGAGGCGGGAGCAGAGTGTGGGGGTGGGTGATGTCATCAAAATGCTGCGAGTGTTCCCTGGCTGTGGATCAGCAATGCATACGCATGTCAGAGCTGCTACTGTGCTGCTTCTCCACTGGCCTATCAAAACGACACTTCCTGTAAGCTCCACAGCAATACTGATGCGTCATCCCTGACTGCAGTAGGAGGGAAAGGAAAGAATGGGAGAGAGAAAGAAAAAAGGGAGGATAAATTGAACATGGGAGTGCACACAACGAGTAGTCCTTCTCCAATTCAGATTTCTGCCCCAAAATAATAAAAATATTATATTTCTTATATATATATGTACCATGTATCCCCATTTTCAAAGCAAGGTAAACTGTGCTAAAGCTGCACTCAGAAAGTCTATTAGGAAATTTCAACAGACCAAACTATGGGACATGGAAGGACAGTGTGTTACTGATATTTTCTACCTGTTCTTAATCTTCGATCATGACAGCAATCACAGCTCTCTCTATTTGCTAAACTAACCGTTCACACCCAGTGGAGTCATAGGCATTACATCACTGCTCTGTCCAAAAGCTACCAGTCATAGTAACACAAAGAATGATACACAAACGCACCACACACTGCATTAGTGAGCAAGCAACCCACTGTGTTTGTGTGAATGTGAAAGACACACACACATAAACCTGATTCATCTGATATTTTAATCTTGTGTTGATGGTCGTTTTTCCTGCCCTCGCAGAGTTAAAAACAGATCCACATGACATGAACTAATATGGAGTCGAGCACAGGATTAAGTTTGTTAACAAAATATTCTGAGGGGAACGGCACTGGGAAAGGGTGCAAAAGACAAATGCTCTTTGTCTTCTTTTAGTTTAGTCTTCATTTCTCTCTCGCCCTCAGTCTCTCCCTCTGTCACATGTCCTCCACTACACAAGTTATGCAAAATGAGGCAGAGCTCATTGCAAACAAACACAACACAAGCAGATGCTTTGTCAAGCTCTGGCTGGTGCTACCCTGATGCAGGCTTCCACTGTGAAACTCTGCCTTGTAATAAACAAGCACAGATTCTTTACAGTCCCATTACTCATTTGCAGCAATTACATTATGTTCTGTTTTATTTGATGACATCTTGGAAATCTGTCATATATTTAAAAGCACAAGAGTCATTTCAATTATGCAATTTCTTGGTGATCCACAAAACTCAACTCATCCCTTTAAACATACTTAATTTACAATTGGACTTCCATTAAAGGAATAGTTTGGAATTTTGGGAAATATGCTTATCTATCAATCAGTACCGCTTTTGTGTCTGTTCAAAACTGAATATGTGTTTGTCAAAGTATTACTTCAGTGTAGCTAAAAGAAGCTTTTAGGTAGGAGCCTTTAAGCAGTAGGAGGAAAGGAGGACTATTTGGCAGAAGCTGTATGTGTACACATTATGTTTAAACACAGAAACAGAGTTTATATTATCATTCTTGTAAGCAAAACAGTTAACATACAACCATACAGAGAGTTCTGCAGGGATTGTTTTCTGTCAACCAGCTTTATTGTTCAAGGAATGCAGAGGAATAACTGACAACATCGTGTCTCTGGGAACATTAGAGCTAAGCGCTTCTGTCCAACACAGCTGACGTAAGTGGACTTCAAATAAACAACATTATGACCGACTTCCTGGAAAGAAGAGCTCACTGATCAAATAATCGCAACTAAATGCACGGCCATAGCAAGTTATAGTAGCTCCATTCACAAAGAGTGAGCAGTGACTGACAGCTAGCCATCCTGACTGCAGACAGTATAGGGGAGCTGTTCCTCCCAGGAGCCCACAGGGTGGAGGATGCATTTCCTGTCCTGGCCTCTCTGAAGGGCAGTGGTGGGAACAATAATCGATAGGAGCTGTAATTCAATCCCTGACCTCCCCAGTGGTGCCTGGGCTGCAGAGGACACACCATTTAGATCCATCACAGCAGTCTGAGTATGCAGCACAACTCTGCAACCTGCACAGCTCCTCACATCCACCTGCTCGCTTGAGTCAGGCACCAGCTATTTCAAACCTCCTCTAAATAGTTATCAGGACTCAAACTCTGTATATGTAGACTGAGGTTTTAAACCTGTTTTGTTTTTGTTTTTTACTGATTAGACTGGATTTTTCCTGATCAGCTTCTACAGTATAATGTTCTATAGCTGTAGGACATTTTTATGAATAGCGCCTTGCACAAAGCACAGACACATTCAAACCAAACCACAGAACTTTTTTCCTCACAAGTCATTTCTCAGATTTGCTGAGCAAATCAGGAGAGGTAACTAATTTCAGTAAAGTGTCATTCTTAGGTCAGACACATACAGTCTCTATGGAATGACAGAGCGGAACACTGTGCAAATCTGAATTAAAACTCATCTTAACACAAGTACAGAAAGGTCAGCTCATTACTTATAGCACTTATATATATATAATAACTGTGAAGGAGCATTTATTGAGAGAGCTAGTTGAAGAAAGAGCACTAACAGTGATTCACAGCATTTGTTTTCACAGCTATGACACCATATTACCACTAAGTGCACAGTCAGTTGCACCATTATGGGGTCTGTTTCACTACCATTGGCTAATAACTATTTAAGAAACTTGATGAATAAGTTTGTCTGGCCTGTTTGGATACACACCCTACAAACTGTTCAGACAGAAATCACATTCACATTTTTGTAACAGGAGTACAACCTACCAGTGCTCACTCATGCTCAGTCACATGCTCCAAACACTCCCAAATCACAAACAGGAAACCTGCTGCACCCATTAACCAAATACTGTCCCAATCAAACCCTTCCCAAAACTCAGTTGTACATCCAGCAACTGGGTGATGTCACTATGTGCACAGAAAGACTAATGACAGAAAGAAAAGAGCACCACCTTAAAAGCCAACTCAGGCTATGCCAGTTCAAGGGAGTGGTACTCAGCTCTGATTTAAACACAAAGCAAATTATCTCAACATATGAATATACCATTCTGGCATCTCTATATAGCTCTCCTTACTTCACCTACTGTAGTTACTACATCACTTCTTTTATCACAAAACTCACCACTGTGACCCCTGCGACCAGCAGCATGATGTAAAAAGGAGATTTTTCTAATATGACGGATGTTTCCTAGTTGGGAAGAAAGAAAGGAAACGTGTGAAGAAATTTGCCCAACCCAGTCAGCTCTCTGTCTCGCTTAACTGAACACAAATGCACACACATGACATCTGGGTAACTAAAACTACAAACCAAAGTAGACTTTATTATTGTTACTGTGGGTTACTTTAGCTAGCTGACAAGTCCTATTCTTAGAGGCTAACAGGGTAGGTGAGTATAGCAGAAGGGAGAGCTCAGTCATGCTTTAGCCATGAGCAAACAGGGAGCAAGCGTGCTCTGACAGGTAACACTGTAAAACAAAACAAAAAAGCCACACTGAGAGAGTGACGATAAGTCATCACCCCACTGCTGGTGCAAACCAGCTGGCCTGGATGCACATTTAATTTGTATGTGTATACACATCACCTAAACCTTTAACTACTGTATCTGTATCCACACAATAGCAGACCTCCTTCAGAGGATTAACATTATCAGCACAACTCATGCTTTAGAACCAACACTCAAATTACAGCTGCTACAGCTATCACAGTCAGCAGGTTCACATCTTGTTTGTTCTTTGTCTAAATGCAAGTCTCTAACACAAACTTTCTGCAGGTCAGGGTGTGTCTAACATTCATATTAATAATTTTTGTTTATTTTTTCTAATTCAATACAGCTGTATAGGGCATACTTAGCAAGTCCAGTAGCTGAGCATTACAAAAACAGAACCTGCAGCACAGCTTTCCTCCAATGGGTTCCCATTATTCTTTATATCGCGAAATCACTACCCAAAAGCAAGAAGTATACTCTGATCAGCCAGCATGATGTGAGACAGCACCAGTCAAATAGTACACACATAGTCTTGACAGTGGTCTTCCCTTTTTACAGGGCATGCATCTCATGTATGGCTAAATGTGCAAAAAGCCAAGGAAACCTGTTATGTTACAAAACTTTCCCTACAAAAGTAATTAAGAATCAATTGTTAAGTCACAGTACTTATCCAGCAGACAGAGATCAACATTAGCATTCATTTGGCGTTTTCTGGCCACCTGTCACTTGTACAATCAAAATCTGATGGCTTGGTCTCTAAAAGCTATTGTTCAGTTTGCTTGATACTCACTAACTTTGTCTGCTCTTTGGGGCTGAGTGGGCTGTGTAAAATCATTTAAAGAGAGCTTGTTTGCTGAAAAAAGCTATAGGATGCTGCTGGGTTAATTTAAGCGGTGAGCAAAATGTATTTATGAAAGTAAAAATTTTCATCTGTTAGCTATGGTAGAATAAAAATAGGCTATAATCTAGCCTAAGATCTGCTTCCTCCAGCCAGTGTGGTATGTTGGTACCTTCATACATTATATAGAGGTCTCCCCAAGGACCAGCTGCTGCTCAGTTCTGTCTGGTTGCTACTGTTAAATACAGCTTTGATGTAACATTTTTGGGAAGGGGCTGGCTAACTAGGCTGAAAAACATAATAACACATGAAGTTTATCAGTACAAACCACTCCAGCTCTTGATTTTGTTAAGTTTATCTGTAATGACACCTGCCTTGTATGATCTGATACAGACTTTGTTATTTCTTCTGACAAAAGCATCGCTCTGTGTGCTGTAAGGGAAGTTAATGTTACGGAGAAAAAATATTATCTAGTGTAGATAACCTAACTATTAACTTTGTTAAATATGTTTAAAAAAAAGCTTTTCAAGGGCTGCCATATACACTAATTTCAGCTGCTTCTTCCAAACATTTAGAGAAATTGATAGAAGATCTTCTGTCCTTTTATTAGACTTATTATCAGTTTAATCCAACTAAGATTGTGCAGTCCATTCCATTCATGTCCTTGCATAAACTATGCGTATAATGCAGCAGAGACATGTCTCTCTGACATATTAACAGTTGAGCTTTGGTAGTGCGCTGAGACCACAGATGAGCACCCTACTGCCCAATGATTTAAAGGTCTTGTCTATCAAACACAATCACGATCAGAAAATATAGGTCACTGTCAGACCCTAGTGTACATACAGTATTCTGAATGTATATAGCATATGTGTATGTATGTACATGTTAAAATATGGGGGTGGGGATGGAGCACATGTGTTAATGAAGCTTAACATACACTTAACCAGAATTTTTTATTATGACAAGAGGCCTGAGTAATAAGCAGAAAAGCATTAAGACCACAGATAACTGCTGTATCAATATGAATTTGAGTCAGCTGTACCTTTGAGGCGGGTTTGGTTACTGCGATCAGGCCTGGAGGAGCCAGTCCCCGGATCTACCTCTAACATCGGATCAACCGGACCTTCCTCAATGGTCTGCCCCATGGCCAGCAGGCCCAGTCGTTTTATGCGAAGGAGCCTAGGACCTGTCTCCTTAGCCAAGGCTCCCCCATGTTCAGTGGGCCCCTCCCCTGAGATGACAGCTGGAACCAGGCTCTTCAGAAACTCCATGTTCGATTAATTTTTTTCTGTCTTTCACTCTGGTGCGTAGTCCAACAGTCTGTGCCATGCCACTCTCCCATACAAACTACCTGTATGCCACATCTCCCCATTTACAGACAAGAATGCAGACAGTGAACAGTCCCTGTGCCCAGCTGCTACCTACATGCAGCAGTTACACATTCACTCACTGTCGGGGCCTATATGCATGAGCCATGAGATCTGTCCTTACAGACCAGAAGAGACGCTACCTGTCAGGCTCTCTAAAGTTGTCTGTCTGGACTAACTAGTAGAAGAGAAGCTGTTTACTGTAGCTTGCCAGCATGACAGAGAAACTTCCTACACTGCAACATTACCTGTCTGCTCACAGTGAACGGAGAGCAAACAGATATGGCACTTTTCATGGGTCGTGATGTAATTGTGAGTGGGCAGGGCCATTTTGAGTGCCAGGCACTATCTGGGGTGGGACTAGAACATGTTCCACAGGAGATAACACAAGCCTGGGCCACCAGCCAATCACAACAGAGATGACACCAGCCACACCCTGCTGGCCTGCGTTACTCACCAGTTTAAGAGACCAAGAGAGGAGGAAGAAGATTGACAGACACTGTAAGAAGTAGGAAAGCTCCAAGCTGGCCACACTTTCATGCCTGCATTTACTGATAGCCCTTATCATAATCAGAATGGTGTTTTGTGTTACCATTCATACACAAACACAAATGCATGTTTGTTTTCTTGCTATATTACTCATATAACAAGAGCACCCCTCCCTCTGCTTTCACTTCTGCTTGACTGTGCTGAGCTATTATGAAGAGAAGGAGAGTGAGTAAAGTGATGGGATCTGTGAAACGGGTTGATGACAGACTGCTGTGCTCTGCTTGACTGCACAGCTTGTACCTGCAGCAAACTCAAACCCTTCCAAATATCCCTAGCTGAGGAGTAAGAGGGACTATGCTGTGCTGACTCTCATAAAAGCTTGCTGCCTAAAGAAAACATCAATCTGCTGTTCTCTGACTGAGTGCAAAAATTAACAGGCCATCCAAGCACAAACATAGCCAGTCCTCAGTAGCAATGCTAAGCTGTAACACTCCACAAAAATTAAAGATGACTGTAGTAGCAGTGTGCAGCAAACTGTTAAAATGCCTTTAAAACAAGCATTTTCTGCTGATTCATCATTAACTGTGCACAACGATAAAGCAGCTGGGCAATACGATACAAAATGGCACAACACTTACTTTATCTTACTATAATTAAGACTCCATTAAGCATTTTGATATTAATATTGCATTATGCAACTCGATGTAAAAGGGCCGGTAGTGCTACAGTGCTACATTAGGCTGTTTCCTACCGGACAAGGTGCTGCCTATTTTGTGCAAAACAACAGAGACCCATGTAAACAATATACTGACTAAGAAAGCTGAACCTCTCACAAGTTTAAAAGTAATACTTTACTAAATCAGAGAGAATGGACCTCTCACAAGTTTAAAAGTAATACTTTACTAAATCAGAGAGAATGGAGAATGAATGGACCTAGATTTGTCATCTGGCAAAAATGGTCTCAGCAAGTGATTGTTTCGGTTAGCCATTACAATATGAGAAGTATTTCTGATTTGTTTTTTTTTTCTTTTGCACCACATGGTCAAGAAATTTCATAATGCAGGTTTACATCTCATATAGCGACGCAGTCTTATGATAAAGCCAATAGATATGAAATTAAAAAGTGGGATTATACAGTAAGACACAGTCCACAGGTCCACAGTCACAGTGTCAAGTACGAACAATTCAAGGTCAAGCTACTACTGCTACAACGTGTAGAATGATTTATCAAATGCATGTCAGCTTTTTTTTTTAATGTGTTGTCTTGAACAATGTTACATTATCCATGAGCAATGCAATACTCATTTCACTAAAGAGTCAGCCCATTAAAGAAAACTTCATTAACAGATCCAGTCAACACACTGTCTAGGGATATTCTAGCACTAACCTTTTAATATGCGATGTGTTTTTCCTTAGCACATATCTAAAGCCATTCCATTTTGTGTTATAATAGTTATGGTAAGCACTGTGAAGTTCATAACATTATGTTTTTAAGTAAGCTGCAAATACATTCAAAGCACAATTTAATAAGATCTCAAAGAACTATTGTCTGTTTATTTCAGAGCCAGGTTCTCATGCTCAGGACAACCATCTCCCTCACAGAAAATTACATCTTGGATTAAAAACTGTGGCAACAATACACTGTGTGTACGACCATGTAAGTGTGATTAGAAACTTACAAAGGAAGCGCTTACATCCTCTACTGCAGCGTGTGAAAATGTCAGAAAGATGATGATGATGATGTAACGGGTTCACTGTACAAACCATGTCACCATTTTCTGTTTCTTTCTCTGTGTGATTTCTGAAAATACTATTAAAACCTGTGCAGTTAGCTATTCTTTTCAAACATTCTTTTCTATTACATTTATCCAGACCTAGCTTGCAGAATAAGCACAAAGTGGAATGAAATGATAAATACAGGGCTCCACTTTTCCCAGGACTCTGCCCTCTAGAGGCCAGCTGGCAGAAAACACACCAAGCAGCACAAACAAATTGTTGAAATCTACTGTCAAGTACCAAGTTGCTGGGGAGGAAAGGAAAACAATCAGCAAGATTTGATGGCAAACCACCAGAAAGCTTGATAGAGCTGGAGTCTGGCTCATCAACACTTTGCTGAAAGCTGGACTATGAAATCACTCCATTTCTCCAAAGCTGTCAAATTTTTTGATAAATGGAATGCACTTACTTTTCTTTTCATAAAACTGAATTCATTTATTGTAAATCCATTTTACACCTTTACAATTGAGAGGAAGTAGAATAACACAGAAGAGAGAGGATTATAGCTCTGCCTACAAGAGCACATGGCTCTAAGAACGACAGTGTTAGCTCAATAGTTACATTGTTAATAAAACAAGTGGTTATAAAGAGCAGCAAACCTCTACTATTGTTGTTGTTTTCACTGGAGACCATAGATTCCTACAACAGCAAAGGAATTAATTTGTGTTGTGTATTGTGCATCGCTGGATTTAGCCATCTGAGTATTAATTTACTTGCACAACACTATACTACTGTATATATAGATTTGTTGAGACAATACTGTATAGACTATTATTATGATGCTAAAGAGTCAAATTCATCAAGCATAAGAGGAAAAATTTAGATTTAATTTGCAGGATGGGATATTTGTTTAGATAGTGCAAGACTGGGTCCTGAGCAGAGATGCAGAGAGGCTGAGGCAGCAGATCCTGGTAAGAATCACTAAATGAGTCAGAGAGAGGGAGAGGGATGACAGATGAGGCTAAGATAGCCATCACTCGGCCTGAGCACCACAATGGTCAGTGGAGGCAGCTGTGGTTTGCTGGGGCCAGGTCTGTGGTGCTGCTGAGTTAGAACAATACCCCTGCACAGGAGGCCCAGATCTCTATCAATCCAGGAATGTGGAAGAGGAAGCCCTGGAACAATGTGCAGCGTTCCTATGCCATTCTGGGTCCCACCCGCCTCTGCCTTGTTCTGCTTTCAAGCGGGAGAAAACAGGAAAACTAGTGGGCTGGGGCCCAGAAGTCAGAGTCCACTCTGCAGTCAGCTGGGGGTCTGGTCATTACACTGTCACCACTTCGCCTACTACAGCTATTTTGATCATTCTGGGTGTGCATAAATCTGAACTGCTACTCCACCACTGGATGTTAGTAAACAGTCTCAGGCCCATGTCAGGTAAGGTGAATGTCAAAACAGTGTTGCACTGCCCCCTAATGGTGTAAACAGCCACCACACTTTAAAGGCTATAACCCTGCCATCCTGTGCGGGGCTCTCAAGTGTAACCTGAAATTATGCAACCATAAAATTCGATTTTTGCATATGTGTCTGTGCCATTGCCTTGATGCAACTTTATACGAATAATGTCTTCAGAGTGAACATATATCATCTTAATTTAATTTACATCAAGTAAAAATTTGAAGATTCAATTTTCTTACTAAGTTACCGTTTTGCGATAAATTCTGGCTGTTCAGGTGATAATAACTAGATATTAATTTCATCATGGAAACTGGAAGCGTTTATGTAGTTTAAACTGTGTGCATGTATATATGCCATTGTGCAACATAAACACACCACCTGAAAGATATGTATACATCTGACTAGTATTCAACACCAGTCAGATCAAAAAGCACCATTGAGGAATAAAATCTCACTGTCTGACGACTACAGTCGATGTTCAATCACAGTTCTTTCAGAGCCCTGCTCTGTGATCACACGTTCTGCTTTCAGTTCTTGTATAAAATATACCCTCTCCCTCTCACAGCCTTAGTTTCATTACTGCTTATTGATACTTTGTCCATCTACTTTGATTTTTCGTGTTTGGCTGCTCCACCAGTTAAGTTTGTGGGCGGAGTCGTTCATCTGCAAAAAGGAACAAAAAATGCTACGTCTTGTGTTCACACACTGAGACAAAGAGATAAAGCTAGTTCAGCCAAGTCCTGATTGACAGTTGTGAGGCAACCCACTGAGAACTTGGTTGTCACTGCTGAAGAATGTGAGAATGTGACCTGACCAGAGCCTGCATCAAAATTATCCTCTTCTCTGTCCTGACCAATTATCATTCTGAGAGGACACTTGTCTCCTAGAGGCCACAATAATATGGAACAACAGTATTTAGAGGAACACACCAGTGCAATACAACTTCACATATACCGATTCTTTCTCAAGCAACACTGACTTAACAACAGACATTTTTATCATTGTGTTTTCATGGGTATTGAACAGCAAGAGAGCAGCAACTAAGGGTTGTTTGTCTTGTGGTTATTTTCTGGTTAATGATCATTTAAGCAATGGTTTAGTCTATAATTGATACTACAAGAATTGAAATATAAACAGCTTAACAGCATAATTAGCACAATGCAGCATGGTACAAGATATTATAACATGGTAGAATTTATTCTGCGCTTTGTTTGTCTGTGGTCGTAACTGTAATTTTACAAATATGCATTTTACATTTAGAACAAAAATATAATATATAACAAGTCAAAACTCTACTCCTAACTATGTATTTTCTGTATGTCAGTAGTTCCCTCAGCACCAGCTGCCACTAATCATGAATATATTACACACACATCTAAAGTAGTAACTATGGATGGAAATACTATTGAAAACTTTAGCCTATATGGAGATTGTGTATAAACTGGAGTATAATGAGGCATTCTACACCTTACTGCTGGAGCATGGACAACATCTATTGAGAGAATACGTGTCTATCCGAGCTGAGGGAGAAAACTAAATGCTAGCAAGAACAGTCTGAAATTCAGCAAAACAAACAAAGAGATTAATCCAACACCCTGTTCATTCCCACACTACTTAGCTGGCAGTTTATGTAAACCACAGTGCATAGTGGAACACAACCCATTAACCCATGTGGCTTACCTTAAGGCCATAGAGCAGAGGCTGGAACTGGAAAGAGAAAGAAGGGTCCACAATTTCACTGCACAAGAATCTGAAACAGAGAGAAAAGAAATTACGTCTTTAACAACGACTGACAAGAAGACAAAAACACAAGCCAGCTCTGTCAAACTCCTGAGTACAAAATATGTGAGGTAGATCCAATTAAGCTTTGACACATTTACATTAATAGAACGTGCAGCCTTGAAAACATATCTTTCAATGCTTAGGTCTTAAAATCTTCTTTTTGACAGGGCTTAACATTTTTGAGTGGCAGGCGGTGTGTCTTATTTCAGTCACTCAAACATTCCAGAGATTTGATGACACATTTTCTTACTTTGCTGTGACACAGAACAGCATTCTGTGCAGCCATATAGCTGTAAAGGCAGGGCGCTGTTTGACACTCTGGTCTTGGTCACAGCAAAGTGATAGGTCAGCCTACTCTTGGATTGAGCCTGGTTTGCCCTGTGCTGTGACTGGATTAAACCTCCTCCTGAGCGGAGTAATAATCTGAAGATTACCCACTAGATCCAAGAGGCAGTTACATAAGCGACCAGAGCCTTCCAAAACTGTTCTTTCCTTCCAGTTTATCATCACAGAGGCTGCAAAGGGCTCCTTTTATAGTCAGGTAATCTCATACGTGTGAGTGAGTGTAACATTTTCATAATTTTGACCTTAAAATGACATAAATGAAGAGAATAAGTACAGAAGATGGAGACTTGAAACCATTATCAAACTGTAGTCAAACAAAGGAAGGAAGAACAAGCCACTGAGTCACACAGCAGCCAGACAGAGAAGCTGAGGTGTGAGAACTTCCACCCCAACACTGTGGACAGATGGTGAGAACAGGTCAGCGAAGACTACAAGTCAAAACAAAACCAAATAAAGCAAAAACCTTGACAGCCCAAAAGTCATGTCACAGCAACATACCGTCGCGTATACCTTATCCCACTCACCACAAAGAAAGCAAAACGAAAAGAAAAAAAAATTATCACTCACTTCTCACGCTGACAGACCTGTGAATAATACATCTGACTTCCTGTTCCAACTCAGCGACTCCAAAACACAAAAAAGTGTGACCACAGAAAAGGGTAAGCCAAACCCTGTGCACATCCTGAACACTATAGCAGATACAGCCGCAGAAAAAGCTCCTGCTCTATATTTAAGCATGTGTATTTCTCTGGTATTTCTAAAATATATCTCATATCTTAACTCACTACTTCTTCTAAAAAAATCTGTACACATCTGTGTACGTTTAATGAGTTTTCACATTGTACATTTTGCTGCAACTGCAACATGCGAGTGAGCTAAAGGTCAGTAGAGCATAGCTGATCTGATCAATGGTTAACTTAACTTCATCTAATGTTGCCCCACAATCTTTTGAGTCCAGCACACGGCAAGGATGCTGCAAAGATGTTGATAGTCCTTTCAGGAAATAAGGGATACCCCGGACAAAGACAAGATTGTCTCGTCTCATTTTACTGTGTTCCATTTCCCCTTTCTGTCAGATATCAACTTCCAGTAGCAACATTTCTGTACGGTTTCCCCTCAGGTTCACCCCACAGTTGCACAACCACCATCAAAATTTAGAAAATAAACTCAAGAATGTGAGATGTACTCTCTGTACTTGTCTTGAAGAATGTGGGCTAGCTCATAGTCAGAAATGAACTGTGTGCTGCAGTAAATTGGACAAAGGGGGAAAAGGCCTATATCTAGCTCCCTCCAACACTAAATGACAGGCCTGGCCTGTTGTAATCACTACCTCTTCAGTGGAAACATTACTGGCTTCTTCGGACTGGAAAGGGAAGTGTATAAACAAACACCTTTTTGCATGTTTCAACAGATATTTCTCTTATCTTTATCTCACTCTGGATGACACATATAGCCAAAATATGAGGCTTTAATGTCCTAGCAATGGATCTAAATATGGCAGAAACACTGGCAACTCAGCTGAGGCCAACTTGAGGGCAAAGACAGGGTGGTTTCTTTGGCAAAGGCAGACCCAAACATCAATTATGCTCCAAACCCAAGGATAATCTTCCTCAGCAGGGCTCAATTATAGGTTATTTCTAGCTAGACTCAGTCCTTATTGTGTGCTGCATTACGCCAAGTCTTCCAGGGCAATCAATGAAAAAACCCATGTAAATCAGCATACGTAATGTTGTGCTTTAATCTACAGGAGACTTTTGGAAGTTAACATTATGAAGGTGAGAGAGACAGCAACAAACTTCTATTTTCATAACACTACATAACCATCCTTTGTTACCTGTGAAAACAAGAATATTAATCAATCTTAAGTGCTCAACAGATATAGTGAGAGTTGGGTGCAATGCTCACTGCAGAGTAATGCAAACGTAAAGATGTGTGATAGCATAAAAAGGAGCCAATTAGGGACAATGTTTAATTGAACTGCAAGGTTTTAAGCTAAATTTATGTGTAATTCCTCTGTGTATTATTTGTTTAGTTGTCCAGTTAATAATTTAGCCATGTGCAAATGCAGACACAGCACACAGATCCAACTGATCAATCTAAGTATAGAGGTCATATACTGTGATCTAGTCTAAATGAGAGATGGTATTATACAACATGGAGACCCTACATACGTTTTGAAGAAGGTATATTAGGACTTTCCATGGGAGCTGCCCATGTGAAACCAGGTGAACTACTGAGAGGTCAGGGGCCATTGCAGCAGGTGCTGAAGGAAATCAACCAGCCAAGATATTTGGGTAGTCAAAAGTTTCAACCCCATGTAAAGAAGGACACATGTTTGCTTTCTTCACATGATAACGTATCATTCATTAGAAACAAGATATAGGCTAAATAGGAAAATAAGCTTCAAATAACAAAATATGTTGCAGGGAAAAAAAGCTCCTAGTATGCTAACCACTGGAAAAACAATTCCCAAAAATAAACATACCACAAGACCCAAAAACAACCAAGTTTTTGGATCAATAAAATAGTTTCATGAATTTAGAATTAAAATTCAGAAAATGAGATGTTATTTCTGCATTACATAACATTTCCCCACTGAAATGCTGAGTTGACAGTTAATCCTTGCAGGGGGCAGCTTAGTAAGGGGCCATTGTGAGGGACATTTTACAGAGCTTGGTTTTTCATCCCCATACTCTTCAATGACATTAATGTCTTACCAGATTAAACCAAACATACTAATTCACTGGAATTATGCCCCAGATAATCACAGATAGACGGCTATGTGCAATCTAGGGGGATTCCCTCTAGTTCGAGTGTGTACAAGAGAATACACTACACATCTGTACTGCCATCAGAGGCTTATCCTGGCAGGGATGAGGGAGGATCAGCCAGTTGCAAAGACCGATGGTACGGTAGGCCGAGTTCAGTACAATTCTGTAAAGTCTTGTGTATAAAATGCTTAGTCTATGTGGTGTACCATTTCATAGCAGCTTCAGATTAGCAGCACTGCACCAGCCAACTGACATTACATTGCAGCAAAAGCAAACAGTCAGATGAGTAAAAGTTCAAATTTGTGTCAACTCCTTCTAACAGCATGTGTGTAACTACTGAACTGCTTGTAATTGAACTTTTCTTTTTTTTTGCTTAAATATGCACAACAAAGCTCTTACAACTCAGAGCACAGTCCACCCTCATGTGGGCCCATGAGTGAACACAAACTGACTTTTCTTCTGTCACTGTGCCTTCATCTGAAATAGTTTGGCCATCTCCTCCTCCAGCCACACAGCAGACTGACCAGATTCCTCTCTGGCAGTATCCAAGTGCTTGGGTCTCTGCAGAACACGAACAAATGCTTCATTGTATGTCTGATGCACTCTGAACAGGGAGAATGAAGTCCTCAGAGGAATGTTAGATGCAAAGCTGACAGTTCTCTCACTGCCATGCCAATGCGATAAGAGCCACCATGCTTGGGCATGTTATGGCTTGGTCCCTTCAAACACCCATGTTTCAAAATGTGACCCCACAGTAAAAAAGTCTTCTCTTAGACACAAGCAAAAATAACGCAGCTTTACTTTGGTGCTTTATGTCCCAGATAAATCTGGTGCATTAAAAAAATACTCGGTTAAGTGGGTTAACTCTGTCTGCGGGGTTATTCTGATGGGGTGAGTAAACAGGCAAATTCAAATTCATTCGTTGTCTGACACGAATAGTTTTTACTACCAACACAAAAGTAGGACCTATAAGAGAACTAGCTACGTTAAAACTGGCTAACGAGAAGAACGGTAACGTTCCTCACAGCTTTTAGTTAGCAACTAGCCTGGTGTTGATACTGTAATGAGCAAACTGCTAATGTTGAGCAAGAGGCTAGCTAGCAGCAGCAGCAACTTGATTTAGCTGACCAGTCAGTTGTCAACTATAAGTTAACGTTCATCGTGATAGCAATGTTAACAGCTCAGCTAGCTATGTCACTGCGATTTTACTAATGACAACGGCAACGCTGAACAGTGCTTCCGACTTGAGTTGCAAGGAAGCTAGACGATTAACTCACACTAGCACAGGAGCCAAACTCCTTCTTTAGCATGCTACGGCAGCCAATTTTGGTACCACTGTTGGAAAGCTAACGTTAACCTCAACGGCAAAGTTAATCACGGAACTTAACGTAAGCCAATGTTAACAACATTAGACAGCAACCGCCGTGTCCTTAATTACTTCATTATTCGTTAAGCTGATATTACTCACAACTTTTGTTTCCTCTCCCTTTACTTGAGCTAGGTAGCTAGCTTGCAGACGTTTTTTTCATTTGCCGAACAAGCTTCAACGTCCTGGCCCTCCTCCATTGGAAGGATTTGCGTAGTGGTGTGATTTTTTTTCTGTCTGTTTCGGTGTTGGGAGAGCTCCACTGTCAGAACAGACGGCAGCCTGTTTGTCCCGCCTCCTTCATCATGATTGGTTGTGTTGGTATACGCCTACATAAAATAAAGCTTTCTATTTTACCAAATATGTGGCAATCCTAGGAAACGACCTGTTGATTGGATGACGTCCCCGGGGCGATCACATGGGGTTTGCTTTTTATCATAACCAGCGTACACCGTCGCTTGCACAGGTAGGTGGGTACTTGAATGAGCGGAGTTACGATGGATAAAAAGAAAGTATACAAATATGTATTGTGCGTACACCATACATATGTAAGTTTTTTGTATCACTGAAAAATACTTGATTGTTAAGAAAAGTTTTGAAGAAAAAAGTCCACATGTACGACGTAGAACTCATCTCTTATAAACCTAAGAATTTAATATATTAATGTTTCATAACATAATAGAATACAATCAGATACAAAAATATTTTATACGTTTATTAATGTATTTGTTGACAACTAATACTTCTCCTATGAACCATCCCTGTAATATATACAAATACAGACATACTGTGTTACCAATCATTCATTATCTCACTGGAGACATTACAATTGTGTGCATAAATCCATTAATAAACCTAATAAAATAACTGTAAAGCCTCTTAGAACTACACTGGTTTCTTTTAAATGTGTATTTTATACTGCTTATAAACACCAGATATTGGCAAGTAAGTATAGGGTTACCACAAGTTATCTCATTCTTTTACTAAAACTTTATAACTTCAGTTATATAACTTCTTTTTTAAAAACTAAATACCTTAGTCATGAATAATTATAGGTCCACTACAAACTTCCTGTTTTTAAAGGTAACTATTTAAAGACATGTTGCCTAATAGCTTAGTGCTCTCGGCCTCAAATAATGGCTGTGATATTGTCAGGTCTCCTTCTTGTTTAGTTAAGAAACAGTCAGATGAGTACTGAGGCTGCTACCGTCAGGGTTTTAAGTGCATTTATTCAAATAAAAACTAATACAGAGAAGTTTTGGCGTCATTGGTTGTTTCTGCTGCATTCAACTAGGGTCACTCATTCTACATTACTAGACAGGTTGTAAAATGGGTTGGATTTTCACAAGCCAACGCTGGTTCAAATCCTATTTTAAAGATGTTGGTGATGGCATATTTGAGCAAACCAAAAAATATGTGGAGTTCCATAAGAGTTAAGTCGCTAACCCTTTTTTTCAACCTCTAAAAGTTCCCACCAGCTGAAATCTCATAGTCAAACCATCGGCACTCAGATCCACACAGTTGAAATGACTTAAAGTGCACCGAGTAATGATCCACGTCATACATAAGAAAAATAAGAAACTTAAGAAAAACTTAAGTGTTCTGTAATTAATCTCACTAAAAACTAAAAAAGGGAAATCTTACACTGTAAAGATATTATAAAATCTGTCTCTTTGAAATCTATTTGTTGACATTAAAGGATGCTGGAGCTTTTACTAAGACAGGAAAGCAAAAATCTGCTGCTGTGCTATCAACTCTGCTAACTGGGACTAGTTTTCTTACCTTTCAAATGGTGAAAACAACACATGTTTGAGTAGCTGTTAGTCAACAACAACAATTAGTCTGTTTTGCTCACAGTTTTTTTCTGTTTAATTGTTCTGCAGAAGCACTGCAACTGATACTACAAAAGATCTATGATTGAAAGGATAGTAGCTCCCCCTAGAGGCACTTTGTGTAAGGTTTCACATGAGTGAATATGAGGTACAGTATGTTAGGAGAGATGAAAAGAAACTTTACACAAGTTATATACTGTATTTATTACATTTAATAAACAATAAGCTGCCACTAATAGATCCATGCTGACAGACAGTCCTTCAGTGTTTCCAATGAGCCTGAAAAATGAAAAGGAACACATGAGCAGGGCATTCAGATTAACATGCATGTATGTGTCAACGTGCAAAACTCTACACTTAACATGGGGACCAGCACTCACAAATGCTGTGACATGTATTATTTTCTTTATTTGACAGATTTGCCATGTCTTTACAATTTGCTTTTTAACATGTTTGTGAGTAATCAGTAGCAGTTTGTATTAATTAGTATGCAGTTTACACATCTAGACTGTGCACAAATCTCTTTAGAGTTCAGAGTTGTGTGCACAGAATGTTTTCATAGCTCTGTCAACACATGATCCATTTACCTCTAGCTTTGCACCTCTTCTGCAGGTGCAGCTTGAGCCATTTTCTTACATTCTTCACACACATGGTGACATGATCTGTTGGGACAACAGTCCAGTCAGGGACGCATATGCAAGAACATTTATCATTCCTCTTCATCTGAAGCAAAAGCCAAGAAGAGCAGAAGCCATACTGAATGGCTTAGATGGTTATTTTGTTTAAAGGTATCTTTGTTTTGTTTGCAAAGAAAAAGTGGCAATACAAAATACGATGCCCGTTCCCATTAACTGTGTGGTATTTTTTTTTAACATTACTTAAATTATACTGTCCAGAAGTGTTGCAGAAAAAAGGTGGCAGATTTTATTGTTTGGATGACTAGTGGTGTTACACTTGTGGTCTGTAAAAGCTGGAAACTAATGAATTCATTTAAAAATGAACACAAATTCCCTCTTTAGGTTGTTTGCTCATTCAAGAACAATCATTTTGGCTATTTATCAATTAATTAAATATCAAATGTCAACCAAAAATTTTTTAATAAAGATTTTATGTTACAGTAACTCTTCCTCTAATTACTGACCTTGCTCCTTTGAGAGTCACATTAGTGACTGTGATTACTGTAACATAGTGACCTCTGCCATGACAACATAATAATAAAATCTATGTCTTTTCCCCACCTGTGTCCAGGACCAAAGTTATTGAAGGGACCTCCCTTGGACCAGGGTGGTCCAAATCGTGGTTCATCTGCAAAACCAAGCCCCTGAAATTTGCTTCGACAAGTTCCAACATAAGATGCTTTCCCCACTGCATAACCAAGGATCCCAGCAGCTGAAATACACAAAGAAAAAAAATGCCAGTTGGCGACCAATGATTACTGAGGGATTGTTAAAGGCATTACTATTGATAAACTAATGTCCAATATACTGTGTTACACACCTGCTAGTTTTGGAAAGGGACCAAATCTCTTTGATGATTTCCAAATACCTGCATGGAAATAAACTTGAACTTAACCCCAAATATGGTCATTACAAAAATTATTGTTTTGCATGTGATCATAATATGATGAGAGAATAGGGCATGAAAGTCAGTGTTTTACCATTGTAGATCAGACCACCAGTGACAGCCATGCTGCCCAGAGAGAGGGGAAGAGCTAAATAAAGAAATAAAACAAAGTCAAAAAAAGACAATAGTCTGAAGGTGATCACAGCCATGCAGGTTGAATCATGACATCCTCCATACAACTTTCTTTGAGTTCAGTGTTCAAGACAAACAGAGATTTAGATAGAAACATAATGTTAATGTACAGTTTACATAAGCATTCAGCCAAACAGTCCCTTCAAAACACACGAGAGAGGGTGTTTCCAGTATGTTTTGACTGTAAACACTGATATTTGCTCCCCTGGCAAGACAAATTCACTTCCATCATGGATTAATCCTGCCTTTCTTGCCTTGTGCAGAGTTCAATCTGATTGAACTGTCATCCTTATGGTGGGACTCAATAATTTGTGCACTTAAGTTGGAAAGGACGGGTCTGATTCCATGTCCAGGAAGTACTAAGTGCACGGTGAGAGAACACAGACAGCAGCTGTATGGCTGGTAGTGAGTGAAAGGTCTGGGATAGAGGCTAAAGACAATAAAGTGTTGACACATAAAACATGGATCATTTGTAGTTTGTGGAATCTTAATCTTAGCTGGTCAGCCAAGCTAGCTCCACTCCACAGAGCATGCTTACACCCCTGACTATTCTCTGTACTGCGGACTGTTCACCTTGGTAAAGAAATTCTGCTCTTCAGGTGACATCAGAGCTGTTAGGGTGTGCTGTGCATGACTGGCCCATCCCTGAATCTCTTGTTTTTGTTTCATTTGTTGAAGCAGGTCACTTCAGTCAGGTATCTGGATATGGCTGACTTGAAGACTCTCCCAGCGTAGCTCCACCCAACTGAGACCCAATCAGCTAGAATAACTTGAAACAGCTGTGTGATCATAGTAATTCAGTACAAAGGATAAAAAAATAACCTCAGAAAATAGGCATAAGTAAATAAGCATACTATAAGCGTGAATGGGGTGGTGGTATAAATGTAAATGGCCACAGACTGAGTTCCACAAGGAAGAATGTAAACACACAGCGCTAAGTGAACTGGGTGTTGATAAATGAACCCTGCCCCTCTGCATCTAGTACAAAAGACTTACGCAATACACCTGTAACAATGAATCCAAGCCAGCCATGCAGTGTGATCTATCATTTGACAGATTTGTTCGTCTCCCAAGTATCTACATAATACAAAGTAAACTAGTAAGAAGCATGCATGTGTCCACTGAACATCTAAAAGAATACCTCTGTACCAGAAGCTCTCCTCTTGGCACTCTTTCCAGACCTTTCTCACATCTTCTCTATGAACATGACGGTCACTCAGGGGGCACTGCAGGACACAGAGGACAGGTTAGGTATCATATCTGGCCCACAATGGCCCACGAGAACCCATATGATTCTGTACAAACCATTTGTTTACTCTCACCTTCCACTCTCCTTTCACTGCAGCTGGATTAGTAGCAGCAGCTGCTGCCTCCTCTGTCTTCACTGTTATAGTTTGTCCACTTGTTTCAGAGCTCATGATACGGGAGCTTTCAACAACTGTTTTTGGACTTGTAATATGCAGCTTCCTCAGGCATGTATGCTTCCACTCCCATAGTGCCTCTAATTTAAATAGCTGTGATTGCTCCTCCCTGGACTATGCTTTTAGCTCCACCCACTTAAAAACACCCCACTTAACCATTTCAACATGAGCCAAATTAGTCATTGAGCAAAAAATAAGTGTTAAGATATAGTTTTGGCCAGAATAAATAACACTGGATAATGTTCTTATTGATTTAAAGTCAAAAACTGTGTCATACAAAAATGTTTTCCTATTTGTGACTTCAGGTGAAAGATGCATATTGAGGCCCTCATTGTTCCAGTTGTGGCTCACCTCTGTACACCCATCTCTAAGTAAGACACACCTTTATTTAGAAAAGTCGTGTTTCGTTTATGCCCACTGTCTAGAAGAAACAAGCATGGGTAGAAATAAAATATAAATTTTAGCATTTCCATGAGCATATTAGTCATACTGTGGGTCTATCTGTTGGATAATGTTGACATTAGACCCACTGGTTGTAATGGTTTCATAATAACCCTCTAGTTTTCATGCTTTGTGTAGGTTTAGTAAAACATGTCATATAATGTACAACACATAGGCCATGGACATATATTGAAGATTACCCTAAAATCCACTCAGTGACTGGTTTCTCTATAGTCACACCAACATGGTTATTAAAAGTTAAATCAAAGAATCATTTATTGTCAGTGATAAAAATGCATTAATATCAGAGCTACAGCTTCCCTAATACTGGCACAGATTCACTGTCTTGCTCAAAGACATTTTAACAGGAATACTCAGGTTTGTCAGGCAATGAGCAAGCTCTGATTTCACTAAGCTGCTATATATTTCACAGCTGAATATATTGATTTAAAACTACTGTCATATTCTTTTACACTGATGCACAGATTCCCAAAAAGTGCCCATTGTGCAGCATAGCAAACACAGATTCAAAAGGCCTTTTTGAAATATGGTGAGAGTTTAGTCATATATAAAGAACAAAAGTGTCTGTAGGCCTGCCAACCTATAGGTCTAACAGAACTAATGAATAAAATAAAAAAATTAAACAAATTGTCAATTTACAGTTATTACAATACATAATGTCAATTGAAAGCCTTGACCTCATTACACACAGGCACAAAAATAAAGGCAAAGTATTCAGATCCTTTTCTTAACTAAAAGTAGCAATACAACAGAATATAAATTTACACATACAGCTACAAGTAAAAGCATTTTTAATGCAAGCAAAATTATTATAAATTGTCAGCCAAATGTGCTTACCTAACTATCAAACTTATTTATGCACTATGACCCTGTTCAGTCTAACACTGTTGCACATTATAATACTGGATTGTGCATTAAGTGTGAGTAGTATTTTAATGTTGAAGCTGGTTGAAGTGGTGAAAATTGTGAAAAACTGACATACTGTTAGGTAGTTTAATCTATAAAAATAAATTATATTTAATGAGATCGTAATCTGTTTTGTCAGATAAATGTTGTAAAGTAAAAAGAAAAATATTTCTCACTGAAATGTAATGTTATACAAGTATAGAGTAGCAGAAATGGAAATGGCAAATAATAAAGAACCTCAGAATTGGACATGAGTAGAGTACTTGAGTAAACGCACTTACACCCCACCACTGTCATTTACTGCTGACCAGTACTGCAAAAGCAAACAGTATCTCCCTCCCTGCGGACACCAACAGGTACGGCAGAGGATACTAAAGTAAGGAGACACAGATGGCTGTGGAGGTAACAGCCATTGCAGTGGGCTATCCAGCCAGCAGTTTTACCAGCCCTGAACTGAAGGTAATGTAAATTCAGTGAAAATGGTGGCGTTCAGGGGGTTGTTCTTTTGAACGGGCTGGTCAACTTGTGTCACCTATTCTCAGTCAAATATTCAGTACTATTAGCTAGCTAACTCGCAAGGCAGTTTTTTAGAGTCACACATTTCAGCTCAACGTTTCTAGTATTAAAAAACAACTTGGGGCCCAGCTACGTAGCCGCATTTGAATGCATCCGTTCGTTTTGCTTGATATGTGGGACTTCCAGTCACCTGACAAGCACTGTTCTCGGTTGCTAAACTTGATGCACTAACGGAGCGTTATTTGGGACAAGACCCTCACTAACATCCCGGTGACCACGCGGGGACAGAGGAGGTGAGTGCTATGGCATGTGACAGAATACTTATTATTCCTACAGAATCGTGAAATTAAACATAACTCAGATTGCCAAACGCACCACCACCATACTCCGCGCGCATGGGTTCACATCAAGCGAACCCAAGCCCCAGTCACACTGGGAGGTCAACTTATGCCTAAATTGACCAATCAGATTCCATCGTGGGCTGGCTTCAGGCTTGCACGAGGAAATTCTGATGATTGACTTGCTCGTAAAAATCTCTGGACCAATGAATCACAGAGGTACCGCAGCCTGTTTGGGAACTCTGACCAATCACATTTGTGTGTGGGAGGGGTCTATTTCGTTTCCCGGCCTCTTGTGACATGACACCTTTAATAACCAATCAACGGCGAAAGAAGGCGGAGACCAAACAGGCCCGGTTTCAATCATCGTCTGCGGGCGTGGTTTACGCTGACAAGTTCCGCCTATTGGCCGGTCTGCGGACTTCCCACAGACAGTTGTATGTTTCATAAAAATGCACTCTGATGCGGCAAGTAAGTAGGAACGTTATAAAGGCTTTCTTCATGAAATTACCACCTTTCACGGATGCTGCAGAGTTTGTCGGAGAGAAGCAAACAGGCGCCTTGTGTTTCTACATCTACTTTTAGCCTGTGGCTCTGTAGGATTTGACGAGAACGCATGAATTCCGTGCTATTTGGTGGTCTCTTTGTATTTGCTGGTGCTGTCTTGGGCGACAACAAAGGAAGAATAGCTAGTGTAATTTCACTTGTTTTGGACATGCAGGAGGGTACTTTAGGCACGGCAGTTATTCTGGAGTTATTTTTTTGTGCAGCCTTAGCCGTGCTCAGTTGAATGCCGCCGACATTAGTTAAATTGAGAAGGTTTTCGATGGTAATCGGAGCGTTGTGATCTTTATGTTCATCATTACTGAGGATCCCCCATGCGTTTCAACTCAAACTTGGGATCAACGTAATGCTACTGTAAATCGGTCAATTTTCTGGTCAACTGCGGACTATTACAGAGAATGAAAATTGTGACGCAGTTGTGTAAAACATCTTTCATTGCCTGCTGCAGCAGTGCTGTCGGGCTTTGCGGCACCTACATAAGCTGCTGCAAAACGTCTGCGCAGTGCTTATGTGCCAGTAGCCATATAATGTTGAATTTTTTTAAACAACGTAAAACGCATTCAATCAGTTGAGGTAAATGTTGGGGGGTAGAGGGGTCTGAAAGAAACAGTTGTTTTGTCAAGGCTTGGGATTTGTAGTTTAGAGTCTCAACCAGAGCGAAGCCTTCAGTGGCCTCTTTGGAGGAAATGGACTACAACCCCCATACGCCCAACTCTCCAGATACTTTGTAAACTCTGTGCAAGTTGCGCGTCTGCACTGCTATTTTAGGTATGCAGCTAGTGCTATCTGTTCGGCAGTGTGTTGGTTTGCCTGCTTTTGGCCTCTAGAGATAAATGAACAGTCTCTGTGTTTGATGACAGCATTTGAACGGGAATGCACAGATGACATTTGGCAACAAGGTACCATGCACGATCAAACATTGTCGAGTTTGCATGTCTTTCGAGGAATGCAGAGAGTCACTCCCTCATTCGTGTGAGATATTTTTTTCTGTCCTTTTCTGAAACGTAATCCGTGAAACTGAAAATCAGACGAAAGTCATCTGAGCACTGTAGGTCTGTTGGTTGAAAAATGTCATCTAATCTAAATCACAGGTTCTTGTTGATGCTAAGATGATGTCACCTTCTTGTACCCTTGTACTTGTACCAAGCTCGTGAGTTTGATTAGGGGCAGAAGGCTGTGTGTTAAGCTTTAGATTGCGTTTTGATGTCATCTTTATTCTTTGTGGACATAGATTTTCAGCTGAATTCCCACTTGACTACACTGGCCAGCATCCATAAGATCCACCACACCTTGCACAGGCTGGTAAATGCACATAAACAGCTGACATATGTTTGTATGTGTATGTGTGTGTGTGTGTGTGAGTGTGCACCATGTCTATATGTGTCCTGCCTCACAAGCATGTGGTGTTTTTATGCATCTGTTTTGATAGAACCTGACAGAAGACGTTGGACAGGATAGCCACCCTTCAGGTAACACTGCAGCTGCTCCCTCTGTGTTTCATAGTTAACACAGAACACTGTCATTACTAGGACAGTCGTGCAGTAAACTACTGCCAAATAGCTGTTTCTCTCCAAACTGGACTGCTGGCTCTTTGAGAGTACATGAATGTTATGTGAGTGAAAACATGCATCATCAGTGTACTGCTAGTAGCCCCCTTTCATTCTGTCCTCCATTTCCTTTCCCAGCTTGTTGCTCTAGAGCCATGCCTCCTAGGAAAAAGAGGAGACCCTCTGCTGGAGATGACATGTCAGCCAAGAAAAGTCGCCAGGACAGGTGTGACATACCTTTGTTAAGGATTAAAAGAATGACAATCACTTAAGTAGCATAGCTATAACTCTGTGTCTGTCTCAGTTATGCCAGAGCACTTGCATTAGGAATGTGTGCACGAGGACTTTTATTTGCAAACTACAATAGGAAAAGCCTTTAAAATTACACTGACTGCTTTTGAAATTCTGCATTGTGCTTGCAGTATTGCTGCTGAGCTTGAAACTAAAATTGTCTTCACATCTGCAGTGTTTTCAGAAAACATGAAACATCACAAATTCGTGAGGAGGAGACATTTTCTAGTAAAAGATGCTTGGAGTGGTTCTATGAATATGCAGGTGAGGTATTACATTTTAAAGAACCACGTACACTCACAACATGTTCTTGGTTTATTCACATTTAGCCCCTGACCAATGCCATCGGTTTTTAGCTCTGCATTTGAAATTGATGCTATATGTGGCTTCACACTTGTCTGTCTGAAATAGGCTGTGACGATGTGGTGGGTCCAGAGGGCATGGAGAAATTCTGTGAGGACATCGGAGTGGAGCCAGAGAATGTGAGTGGGGTTTTTTGCATCTTGGATATTTAGACAAGTCTTGCATTTTGGTTATGTCTGTATGGTCTCAGACTGCTCGTTTTTAGCTCACTGTTTTTTTTCTCCTTCTGGCTGTCTGTCAGACTAAGCAAGTCATTTTGAGACACTGTTTTGGCTTTGGTAACATGATGGCCATTTCTCATTATATTTGACAGTTTATGAAAATTTAAAGTTAGCAGCAATGTGTGGCACTAGTTTCACTTCATTGTCACTATTTACACTCATTCTTTGTTTCAGGTTATTGGGGGCAGTCCTTTTTTGTGTTTGACATGCAACAGTTTTTTTCAGTTCAGTAGATAGACAGCTTCTATTTAAGGATATCTGAACCTATAAAGGTTGTCAAATGTGTGTTCAGGTGGTGATGCTGGTTCTTGCTTGGAAGCTGGATGCCCAGAGTATGGGATATTTCACTCTCCAGGAGTGGCTGAGAGGCATGGGCTCCCTGCAGTACGTCACTTTCCAAATTTTTTGTCCTTTATCACATTGTTTTCAAGATCGATTGTTGCTTTGCTGTGTTGCTTTTCTCTGTCTCAGGTCATGTTTTTCAAGAGTGCCTTTCATTCTCAGTAGAGCTTGTGGTAAAGTGTAGAGTATGTCTAAGGCACTTTTTTGCTGTTGTCAGGTGCGACTCTACAGAGAGGCTGAGGAACTCGCTCGATTACCTGAGATCTGTCCTAAACGACAGCACCAGTTTTAAGCTCATTTATAGATATGCCTTTGATTTTGCTCGGGTGAGTCAGGCTAAATCTTTTCTACAAGGAAGCTCACATACACAACATCCCTAAAACAAGACAAGTTCAGTTCAGTTAAATAGTGAAATCCCTGTAGGAAACAGTTGTTTGCTAAGTACGCCTGGTTGAAATTCTTGTAAAGTCTCATTCAGGCCAGTGTGCAGACCAACCTTGATATTCTGGGTAGGTCAAGATCAGTTTCCAGTTTGACCTCTAGTGGAAAAGCACTTATCAAGTGTTCAGCTTATTTACATAGTCTGACTTTTCACTCGTGCATGATTTTAAATAAAGCAACTTCCTCTGAGTGAATGAAAATAGAAATTGTATATGAAAACATGATGCAGTGAGTGTGATAACAGTTTTATATCCTATTGACAGTAACATCAGTGTGTTAAGAAATTAGTTTTTGTGTTGGCTGATAATGATGTTTCTAGTCTGCTTTGTTCAAACTGTGTTTGACATTTTGCATGCATTGCTTGGGTGTTTTGATTGGACAGGAAAAAGATCAGAGGAGTTTGGACTTGAACACAGCCAAGTGTATGCTGGGGCTTCTTCTGGGAAAGACGTGGCCTCTGTTTCCTGTTTTTAATCAGTTTCTAGAGGTAAGTGACATGTTCAGAAATTGCCTCTACAGCATTTTTTTTAAACCAGATCAAAGATGTTACATACAGTTGCTGTATATAAGATTGTTTGAAGTCCAGTCTGACCTTGGGCAGGGTTCTTATATTTAAAAGGTTGTGGTGGTGCACTAATGTAAGACATGAATTTGCTATTCCTCAGCAATCCAAGTACAAAGTCATCAACAAAGACCAATGGTGCAATGTTTTAGAGTTCAGCAGGACAATCAACCTGGACCTCAGTAACTATGACGAGGATGGAGCCTGTGAGTGAACGTTTGTCTACACAAAAATGTGACAACATAGCTTTCTGTACATGTTACGCAAATAAATTTACTAATCTGTTATAATCTCTAATCTCATTTATCAGGGCCTGTTTTGTTGGATGAGTTTGTGGAATGGTACAAGGAAAGACAGATGTCATAGCTGCAGAGCAGAATGGGAAATGGAAAAAATACAACTGTGACAACAACGACTATGAGAATCGACAACCAATAAGTAAACAATACAAAAATGGTAACGCAGTGACAGTGGGTGCTTCCTAGTAAAGGAGGGGTTCGGGCTGTGGGTGGGCTAGGGTGGGGGTGATGGGTTTGCAGCCTGGGCGCATGCTGCCCAGGGCGCAGATGCGGAGGGCTGTCATTGTGGAGTTATGTTCCCTACCGAAGTTGCACAGTGGGCAAGCTTGCAGCAATTCCCCAGTGGTATTGCTCTCTCTCACTGTGACGTGTCATATTGCTGTCTGTGTTAGGATAACATGGTATCATACATGGATGATGGAAGCAAAATGGTATTGTGTGGGAGAACCACTCCTCACCCCTTATCTTCAGCACAGAGAAACCAACGGAAGTGACCATTCATGCATTGTGTCTGAGTCTTAAACAGGGTCACTTTGACCTGGGCACATTTAAATATTATATATCTGTGCAATGAACTTGAACTTGAGCTTTTCTGGACAGATGGCACTAACTATTGTTTGTCATATTTTGAGTTTGATAGGAGTTCTTCAAGAAGCACACTGTGTCAAATGGTTGATTGCAGGTTCCTGATACCTGTGCTGTTTACTCTTGATTTGTGCCAGTGACTTTTTTTCCCTCCAGTTTTTGTTCCCTCCTGCTGTTTTGCTCCAGCTAATGCTAACAGTTTGCTAACCCCCTGCGAAGGCTTTCAGACCTCATAACACCAAACAGATCAGCATTGCTGCTTACTAACTCTTATTACAATACAGCGGTGAGCCATTAGTGCTCTAATCAGCATTTATTGGTCTGATGACCAATTTATGTATCTACGTTGTGTAGGTAAGAGTATTATTGTGCCTCAAACCATGGAAGTCACTTTGTGTGTCCCACACACGTACCAACAAACCCAAATGTATATACACGTGTGAGAACACGTACAACACATACACATACACATACTCACGCACACACAGACACACTGAGTGGTCAGGGATTATTTCAGGATGAATTCAGACTGTTTGGGCTGTGTTATAAGTTGACATAGATCTAGTTGGTGTCCATTTTGTCTTGATATGTGGCATCTGTTTTGTCTTCCTTAGTCCACGGATAGTTTCAGGTCTCCTCTTACTAGTAGCATCTCTCCCAATGCTGACAGTGTTAATATAACTACAGTGGAAGACCAGTGACCCTCTCAGGACGAGGTCCTTTAGGCTTGAGTAGTAAGGTAGGTTTGCTGAAAGCATTGCTTTGTACCACCCGTAGGATCTAATCAAAACAATGGACACTGACAGTTTGGAACTGTGTGATGATGCTATGCTCTTCTTTCGCCTAGTATAATGTTCTTGTAACACATGTATAAATTTTTGTCTTTGGCTGTGGTGTGATGCTGAATTGTCAGAAGATTTAATATTTGCATGCATGCTCCAACAGAGCCTTTTGTGAATGGATGAGATTTTTTGAAAACATTTTTCAAATGCGTTTTTTGTTTTGTACAGGAATTTGTGCAAGTGTTTTGTGCTTAATTTGATATTCACGATCATGTTATCTAAATTCTGATGAACAACATGATCGTGTCTATTAAGACCTGGAACACACCTGTAACCTCACGGTGGAACAGGAGTTCCCTCCTGCATTTGCCCCATCTTATACATCCTTACAGATGCTGTAAAGCTTTAGATAGCTGCAGCCAGTATACAGGATCTAATTTTATTTATTGGAAGTGCGTAAGTTGTTTTGCACCACAGTCACAAAACACACAGAAGACACTTTTAAATTTGTTGTTTGTTTGTATATACATCAGCTCCTGTGTCACTAAGATCAGCTGCAGCTGAAACTATATGAAAGCCTCTTTTGTCATTACAATGCATCAACCATCAGCATAAAATCTAAGATTGAGGTAGTTGTTGGTTTGCTTACCAAATGCTGTGTAGAGATCAGTGTTTAGAGTTTTCTCCCATGACAATGCAGGAGGATGAACAGCCTTGTCCCAACTGTATATATGTATGTAAACTATGTAAGTGTCTATATGTCTGTTTTCACTATAACCTATGTCTATATACATAAATAAAATGGTTTATTAACTTACTGGTTTATATTTGGGCTCTTTAGTCAATAGTTTGTCCATAACAAAAACATAAAGTACTTTACACAGTCATTACTGTTGTCACTATTTAGATGAACTTATGTCTATAAATGAACACTTTGCATTATATTGTTCAGTCATGGTTTTATTAAGATCTCTTAGTAAATGTTTTAATAATACATGAGCATTGAGAGGATATGGATTCTTGTTGCAAAATTGATCACAGCGAAACATCTCTGTGACAGATGGCTTTAAAAAAGTGATTTACTGAGATAAGATATATCTGAAAGGTTTACTTGCTGCCACATACTGTGCTCCACAACAGTTCCGCACAACAAATTTAAATTATTTACATTTAATTTCAAACTTAATATTTATGAAATCTAATTTATTTCGCTCTGCAATTTAAGATGAAACAACACTGCAATCATTTGCTGGTTTAGTCAATGTTATAGAATTTCTGTATTAAACATCAGTGATGTTCATGTTTAAGGAGTCAAAATAACATGCCAGGTTTTGTGATGTAAGTGAAGACGGGTCAGATTCCTCCACATTTCTGTTGTAGATGGGATGTAGTACCTTCCCACCTCTATGTCCTACTGCCTGGTGGACCCCTCCATGTGAGCTCAACTGCCTCATCCGGTGGCGGTGTTGCAGGAATAGGTGGTGGAGCCTCCTGTGGAGGTTCAATATCTCCAATGTTATGCTTCCTGTAGCGGGGGATACCGTACAGCAAATCTCCTGCTCTTCTCTCATTTACTGAAGAAGAGGAGGGATGCAGTTGTGTTAGTGGCTGTTTGGCCAGGGGCTTGATGTCCTCCACAAACCTGCGATAGTTTGAACCGGGGTCACCTTGTGTACTGTGGGCATCAAATAAAGGAGATTTACCCTTACCTAAATCTTCATCCTCTGTGTCCCACTTTCGTCTTTCTGTTGACATGGCTTTTAGGGCACTGAGACCTTTCCTTTCTCTGCTGTCCTCAGCTTGCTGTGGAGTCAATGAGCCAACATCCAGATGTCTTGGACTGGAGATAGAAAGGTCTGACAGATGACGACCAATGCCAGTCCACCTTATCGCAGGTGGTAGGTCCACATCTGTGGTGTGTCTGGACTGCTCAATCCTTTTCTTTACCAAATCATCAAAGCTCATGCTGGGGACTCTTGTTGGGGCAAGAGAAGCATTTCTGTCACTCACACTATGGGATGGACCTTCTTGTGCAACAGTTACCATTTCAGCATGATCTATAGTTTGACTTTTGCCACCAAGTGGCAAACAAGCTTTGATGATTGAACGCTTATAAGCAATTTGAGAGTAATTGTCTGTCATTCCTGACATATTTGAAGCATGACTGCTTTGTTTTCCAGTGGATGCTGTCACCTCATTTTCACTCTCGCTGCAAGAGGATGGGGAATTATTTGGCTCTGGTGATGGTGCCTTGATATTCAGTCGCTTTTTAATACGTGGGATACCAAGACTCAAGTCAGGAACACTGTAGTCTGTTGACTCATCCTCACTGTTGCTGCTGGATGATGATTTTTTTTGTAATGGAGCACTGATATCCAAAGGGCTGTTGACATGAGGTGGAGGTGATGTGGGCAGATTTGGTGGTACATGTGAATGTGATGTGATTTCAAGACGCTTTCTGAAGCGAGAGATACCAAGATTCATGGTGGCCCACCGTGACTGAAGCTCTGGGTTTATTTCTGGTGTTGTCCTGATGTTGTCATATGTTGGTTTGTCCCCCAGGTCATCTTTAATAATTGTATACTTTTCTAATATGATATTGTGGTCTGTCTTTGGATTTTGAGAAATGTTTATCCCAAGGGGTTTTGGGGAACTTATGAACTCCTTTTCTGTAGCTTTTGATATGGCAGATATGCCCTTTCCTCTGTCCTCACCCTCACTCTCACTACTGGAAGAGTTTGATCCAAACCGTTGAGAACTTACAGATACACTGCTAAGAACCATATCTGGTTGTGGTGATGGTGCTTTGATATCCAGACGTCTGTTGATGCTGGGGATACCCAGATTCAGTTTATGTAACATTATCTGTTGATCATGACTTGTGATCCCTGCATCACCTTTATCTCTCTCATGTTTCACTGTGTAGCTTGACAGTCTTTCATCATCACTGCTGGAAGAGCAGGAGTCTGCTGGTTGAGGTGGTGTTCTGATATCCAAACGCCTTTTGACAGGGGGGACACTTTTATTCAAGTCAGGCAGTTTTGTCCCTTGTTGATAATTTGTAATCTCCACATCAGGTCTGTCTCTCTCCACTTTCATAGTTAGGTCTGTAGTCCCACCATCATTCTTGTCACTGCTGGAAGATGACTCAGTTAAAGGTGAATGTGTCTTAATATCCAGGCGCCTTTTAACGCGGGGGGCACTGCTGAGACCCAGTTCAGGCCATCTTGAGTCTGGATCTGGTTCTACTTTTATAGATGGGTTGCTTAAATCTTTCTCTTGTTCATCTGAACTGCTTGATGAGTAACAGGGACTAATTTTGTTGGCTTCCTGTGTCTGTCCTTCCACGGTATGGATTATACTCCCACTATTTAATGAATCAGAAGGTGATGATGGGGCTTTGATGTCCAAGCGCCTCTTGATATGTGTAATGTTACCCAGCTCTACAGCAGGCCACAGTGGATCATGACTTACTGTTTGAGATTTTTGCACTGGAACCTTTGAAATGTGTATCTCCCCTTGTTCTTGTTTCTTTATGTGGACAACGTCAACCTTCTCTAGTCTCTTTTTGTGTTGTATTGTTTCACCCTCACTGTCACTACTGGAAGACGAATCAGAGTCCGGTGATGGTGCTTTGATATCTAGACGCCTCTTGATGCGTGTAGTATGCTCAAGATCAAGAGCAGGCCACTGTGTCTTTGGATCATGACTCACAGTTTGAGATGCTTTAACTGGAACAGTTGCCATGTGTATCTCCCCTTGTTTCTTTATGCAGTTTGTTCTTTCATCCTCACTGTCACTACTAGAAGATGATTCAGGAGGTGCCTTGATATCTAGACGTCTCTTGATGCTGGGAATATGCTGAAGATCTAGGGCTGGCCACTTTGCATCTGGATCATGGCTTACTGTTTGAGATTTTTGCTGTTCTGCAATGTCCACTTGTGCTGGCCACTGTTTCACTATGCAGTCCTTTGTTTCACCCTCACTGCCACTACTAGAAGATGAATCAGAGTCAGGTGATGGTGCTTTGATATCTAGACGCCTCTTGATGCGTGTAGTATGCTCAAGATCAAGAGCAGGCCACTGTGTCTTTGGGTCATGACTCACAGTTTGAGATGCTTTAACTGGAACAGTTGCCATGTGTATCTCCCTTGTTTCTTTATGCAGTTTGTTCTTTCATCCTCACTGTCACTACTAGAAGATGATTCAGGAGGTGCTTGATATCTAGACGCTTTTGATGCGTGTAGTATGTTCAAGATCAAGAGCAGGCCACTGTGTCTTTGGTCATGACTCACAGTTTGAGATGCTTTAACTGGAACAGTTGCCATGTGTATCTCCCTTGTTTCTTTATGCAGTTTGTTCTTTCATCCTGACTGTCACTGCTAGAAGATGATTGAGAGTCGGTGATGGTACTTTGATATCTAGACGCCTCTTGATGCGTGTAGTATGCTCAAGATCAAGAGCAGGCCACTGTGTCTTTGGATCATGACTCACAGTTTGAGATGCTTTAACTGGAACAGTTGCCATGTGTATCTCCCCTTGTTTCTTTATGCAGTTTGTTCTTTCATCCTCACTGTCACTACTAGAAGATGATTCAGGAGGTGCCTTGATATCTAGACGTCTCTTGATGCTGGAATATGCTGAAGATCTAGGGCTGGCCACTTTGCATCTGGATCATGGCTTACTGTTTGAGATTTTTGCTGTTCTGCAATGTCCACTTGTGCTGGCCACTGTTTCACTATGCAGTCCTTTGTTTCACCCTCACTGCCACTACTAGAAGATGAATCAGAGTCAGGTGATGGTGCTTTGATATCTAGACGCCTCTTGATGCGTGTAGTATGCTCAAGATCAAGAGCAGGCCACTGTGTCTTTGGGTCATGACTCACAGTTTGAGATGCTTTAACTGGAACAGTTGCCATGTGTATCTCCCCTTGTTTCTTTATGCAGTTTGTTCTTTCATCCTCACTGTCACTACTAGAAGATGATTCAGGAGGTGCCTTGATATCTAGACGCCTTTTGATGCGTGTAGTATGTTCAAGATCAAGAGCAGGCCACTGTGTCTTTGGGTCATGACTCACAGTTTGAGATGCTTTAACTGGAACAGTTGCCATGTGTATCTCCCCTTGTTTCTTTATGCAGTTTGTTCTTTCATCCTGACTGTCACTGCTAGAAGATGATTGAGAGTCCGGTGATGGTACTTTGATATCTAGACGCCTCTTGATGCGTGTAGTATGCTCAAGATCAAGAGCAGGCCACTGTGTCTTTGGGTCATGACTCACAGTTTGAGATGCTTTAACTGGAACAGTTGCCATGTGTATCTCCCCTTGTTTCTTTATGCAGTTTGTTCTTTCATCCTCACTGTCACTACTAGAAGATGATTCAGGAGGTGCCTTGATATCTAGACGTCTCTTGATGCTGTGAATATGCTGAAGATCTAGGGCTGGCCACTTTGCGTCTGGATCATGACTTACTGTTTGAGATTTTTGCTGTTCTGCAATGTCCACTTGTGCTGGCCACTGTTTCACTATGCAGTCCTTTGTTTCAGCCTCACTGCCACTACTAGAAGATGAATCAGAGTCCGGTGATGGTGCTTTGATATCTAGACGCCTCTTGATGCGTCTAGTTTGCTCAAGATCAAGAGCAGGCCACTGTGTCTTTGGGTCATGACTCACAGTTTGAGATGCTTTAACTGGAACAGTTGCCATGTGTATCTCCCCTTGTTTCTTTATGCAGTTTGTTCTTTCATCCTCACTGTCACTACTAGAAGATGATTCAGGAGGTGCCTTGATATCTAGACGTCTCTTGATGCTGTGAATATGCTGAAGATCTAGGGCTGGCCACTTTGCGTCTGGATCATGACTTACTGTTTGAGATTTTGCTGTTACTGGCAATGTCCACTTGTGCTGGCCACTGTTTCACTATGCAGTCCTTTGTTTCACCCTCACTGCCACTACTAGAAGATGAATCAGAGTCCAGTGATGGTGCTTTGATATCTAGACGCCTCTTGATGCGTCTAGTTTGCTCAAGATCAAGAGCAGGCCACTGTGTCTTTGGGTCATGACTCACAGTTTGAGATGCTTTAACTGGAACAGTTGCCATGTGTATCTCCCCTTGTTTCTTTATGCAGTTTGTTCTTTCATCCTCACTGTCACTACTAGAAGATGATTCAGGAGGTGCCTTGATATCTAGACGTCTCTTGATGCTGGGAACGTGCTCAAGATCTACGGCAGGCCACCTTGCTTTTTCATCATGACCTAATGTTTGAGATTTTTGCAGTATTGCAATGTCCACCTTTGCTGGCCTCTTCTTCACTGTGCACCCAGCTGTTTCATCCTCACTGTCACTACTAGAAACTGAAGTAGAGTCTGGTGAAGGTGCTTTGATATCTAGACGCCTCTTGATGTGTGTAGTATGCTCAAGGTGTAGGGCAGGCCACTTTGCATCTGGATCATGACTTACTGTTTGAGATGCTTTAATTGGAAACCTCTCCTTATGTATCTCCCCTCGTTCCTGTTTCTTTATGTGGTTTGTTGTTTCATCCTCACTGTCACTACTAGAAGATGAATCAAGAGGCAGTGATGGTGCTTTGATATCTAAACGCCTCTTGATGTTAGGAATGTGTTCAAGATCTACAGCAGGCCATGTTGCATCTAGATTATGTCTTTCTGTCTGAGATTTTTGCAGTGGGAGTTCAGCAATGCCCACCTTCACAGGCCTCTCTGTGTGATGTGTTGTTTCATTCTCACTGTCACTACTAGAAGATGATTCAGGGGATAGTGATGGTGCTTTGACATCTAGATGCCTCTTGATGGAAGGAATATTACCAATATCTAGTACCGGCCACTTTGCATGTGGATCATAACTTAATGTTTGAGATGTTTGCAATGGAAGCTTCCCTGGCCTCTCTGTTTGATATGTTGTTTCATCATCACTATCACTACCAGAGGATGAATCTGGTGATGGTGCTTTGCTATCTAGACGGTTCTGGATGTGTTTTGTGTGCTCAAGATGTAGGGCAGACCTCTGTGTTTCTGGATCATTACTTTTTGCTTGAGATGATTTTGAAATATGCACCTCCCCTTGTTCATGTTTCCATATGCGGTTTACAGCTTCATCCTGACTGTCACTACTAGAAGATAAATCAGAATCCAGTGATGGTGCTTTGATATTTAGACGATTCTGGATGTGTTTAGCGTGCTTAAGGTCTACGGCTGGCCACCGTGTGTTTGAATCATGACTTACTGTTTGAAACTGAAGCCTTGCCATGTCCACCTCTCCTTGCTCTTGCTTCTTTTTATGTTTTTTTGTTTCATCTGTAGTCTCATCACTAGAAGATAAGTCAGAAGCTTGGGCATTGATGTCTAAACGCTTCTTGATTTGGCTTACTCTGCCTTTATTGTGTTTTGGTTTGGCTGTGATTTCTGCTTCACTTTCAATGCTTGAAGAGGATGAATACGCTGTAGGTGGTGAAGGTGCCCTGGTATCCAGACTCTTACCAAAAGCAGTAACACCCAAACTGAGACCATGCCATTTTGTGTGTGGCATGGGCTTTACTCTCTCCTTGGTATCTCTTTCATCTGTAAGTTGTTTGACTGTGTACTGCATTGACTCCCCATCACTGTCACTGGAATGAGAGGAAGAGGAATGCTCTGGTTTCTCTGCAGGCCTTTGTGGATCATGTCTGTTATCACCTTGATCAAATCCAAATGAAGGCCTAGCATCCTGCTCAAGGCAAGTGCTAGAGATCTCAGACTTGTTGTGGTTCCTTTCTATATCGTATTCCTCCTCCTGTTCTGAATTCACAGTGTATTGTGTAGGTTCATCCTCACTGACATGTGAACTGGAGCTGGACACATCATCCTCACTCTGTCTATCTGAAGTGGGTATCCCAATCAGTTTTGCATCATTAAAAGAACCAAACATGCTGCTGGACCTTGCAGATGTACTTCGAACAGAATCACTAAATTCAAACTGTTCTCCATTCTCCTGCCACAGATCAGGAGTGATATTTGTATGTGGTGACCAATCTGCAAAGGGCTCAGAAGAAAATCCAGGAATTTCACTGCTGCCCTCTATAGAAATTTGTGGCACCTCTGCTTCTCTAGATGATGAGAAATCAGCTCTCTGCTGAACATTGTCCTCTGTCAGCTGAGGAGACTTGGGTCTTGTGTGGTCTCCCTGGGTTATGTGGTCCTCTTTTAATGCCCTGTCAGAATCTGAGGATGAAGACGAGCCTCTTCTCTCCTCCAGCTCAACAGGGTCTGGGATGTGCTCAAACTCCATTTGGTGTGTGCGGCCTGCATCAGTGGCACCTGAGAGGTCTCTGCCATCCTCTGTACTCTGTTGTAAGCTGTTTTCACTTCCTGAATCTCCAGCTGCATGATCATCATCCTCAACCTTAGTAGCTTCACATTTCATCTCTGCGTCATTATTGATGCTTTCCTGATCGCCACTAGCTACGGTATCATAATATTGTACATTACTTTCTTCTCTAAAGTCTATAGAGCTAAATGTGACTCTCCTTTCCCTGTGTGGTACTATCTCTTCTGGTTCCTCACCATTGGAGTAGGCCTCATTGTCATATTGTCTTTGTTCTCCAGATGGGACAGAGTTAGTTTCAGAGTGGCTTTCCTTGTTGGTGGCCTTTGTCCAAAGAACATCAATACAAGGTCTTGCTAAGACCCCAAGGATAAATGCTATGAGAAATGTGATGAAAACAGACAGACACACAGCCAGAGCCAAGGTAGACTGTGTAGCTCTCTGATTCCTTTCTTGACCTGTCCTATTTGGGGTGTCCTGTGGGATTGCTTGTTGGCTTGTTCTGGGTAAACTTCTAGTTTTTCTACTTGCACCTCCTATTCTACTGATTTGGAGGTTAAAAACAGACACAACTTCATCTTCTTCAGACATACACACATATAGTCCTGTGTTTCTCTCTGTGACATCACTGATGAGCAGCTCAGCCTGAGGTTGGCTCACAGATGCTTGACCACTGGGCATCCACCACGTCGAGTCTACAGAGATGACAAGATTGATATGTAGTTGGACTGACCTACACTGTTAAATATGCATTAAGCTATTTTACACTTTTAATTGTTTTACCTTGTGCAGAGCAAGAAAGCAGTATCTCAGAGCCACTATAAACGGTCACATCTCGATGGAGCTCTGGCCTGTTTTCAGTACCAAAACAGTTTAGATCGTCCTCCTCCAACTGTAGCAGATCTTTGCCTGAGAGGATAGAGGGGGAGGCACAGACCATGCTCCAGGCCTGCAGACCTAAGCTACTGTCATAGGCCATCCGCCTTCTTAAACTGCGCATGCTGCAATCACACTGCCACCTGTTCCCACGCAGCTCAACATCTGCCCCAATGTTACGCAAAGAGAGGTACATCAAAGGATGGAGGCTGGTCAACATGTTGAAGCTCAGATCAAGGACCTTTAAAGGGGACAGAACATTCACTAGATGTTGAAACATGTAATTGAATTGCTAAAACTATTAAATCACTGGAGAATAGTTTTCTGAAAGTTACCAAGAATATGGCATCACTTTATCATTGCAGATACTACACTGTGTGCATTTTTCAGTAAGTTCGATTATGAAGGAACAAAAAGAACAGACTTCAGGAAAATAATGAACTTAATTTTATATATGAACTCCTAAACAGCAAAAAACCACTCACCCTGAGCTGGGCTAAATCCTGGAACATTTGTGGATGGAGATTTGTGATGAGGTTATGTTGTAGGTGTAGCTCTTTCAGCTGTCGAAGGTGGCTAAGGTCTCCTGGTCGCAAACTTGAGATCCTGTTGAAGGAGAGCTGCAGAACCCATAAGGACGCACTACCTTCCAGCCCTGGATGACAGAAAAAAAGGGCTGTAATTAGAACTCAACAATAACCATAATGGGGTGGCTCCTGAAGAGAAGAATGTACCATATGTTTTCAGTGATAATAACAGGTTCATCTGTCTCTTATTCTCTCAGCCCTGTGCTGCTTTACATTCTTCACTGTGATTTTCTGTTTATTTTTAGGTGTTAAGTCAATTTCCTGCATTACTGCAGTGATTTCAGTGCTGAGATTAAATACTGTAAACTGTACAGACCTCACTGTGTGGACTTCTAGACAGCGAGTAGTGTAAAATGTCTGAACCAATTAACACTCCTTGCCTGAAATATGAGTCCAAAGTCTTTTAGCTTATTTTCCACTGTGAATAGTCTTACAATATGACTAATTAGAGGCTAAGATTTTTTTCTGTGGTGCTCATTCTTCCCTGTTGTCTTCTCCTTTTCACTCGCCTGAGACAATCTCCCTGAGTCTGCTGGGCTGAAGTAAGGCACTGTGAGCCTGTGCTTCATTAGAGAGGCACTGAGGGCTCTGTGAGCTGAATACCAAACAGGAGCGAAGTCTATGACTGTCAACACAGCTCTTGCTAAGTGAATGAACTGTCTACACATGCCTGAACCATAGTGAATGCATTTCTTTGAAACACACATGTTTGACCAAGCAGAAGGAATTCTATGAAATAACATGATGCAGGGGGAAACTCAAAAGTTGCTTTGCATGTTTACCCCCTTTTTTGAGCCCCTGGAATGTCAATAAAAACTGTGATTGCCTGACAGCTGTACAGTGTCATTATCTTGTGAGGTTTAATGATTTCTGAGTGAAGCACAGTACAAAAGATAAGGGATATCGTTGTTTATATGTGAAAAGCAAACAGAGAGACAGTAATAATAATGCACATGGCTCACAAATTAATTCCTCTATTATGAACAAATGAGTAGACCTCAGCACACTTTAACATTTTTAGGCAGAATTGGGGTGAGGTGGACCTATCTTTCAGGTCTGACTCACAGACATTTCTCGGTGACATTCCAGAGGGCAATTAAAGGTGTGCTACATTGTGCAACTTTACTATCAGAGGCACAATCTTTAATCACCCACGCACAATTTTTATTTTTTTATTTATTTATTTTTTTTGAAGGGGACATTTATGTGTAATTTAAGTGATCAAATTGAATAGGCCAGCAATTCCCAGCCTGGGAGTTCCAGACCCCTAGTGGGTCACGAGATGATAAATGGGATAAGGAGGACCCAAAAAGTTGTGCTACATAGAGTAAGATGAATCTCTTTATCCCTAAAATTTGCTTGTGAAAATTAAATGTTTTTTATGTCTGTTTTTTTAGTCTTGGGACATTTATTCAGACGACACAGTTGTAACTCTTAATATAGACTTATGACACAACTGACAAGGGGTCACAAGTAGTGCTTTATTTTAATGGGTCAGAAGCCAAAAAGAATGGGATACTTGTATATTGTTATATTGTCTTATCATACACACAGAGAGAATATTCCACCCATTTTGTTAATGATGGCTCATTTTCATCAAAAGCTGAACGTCATCAAGTATGTATGCCACCCTGTCTCCCTCCTGTTAATCTATGTTAGAGAAGCTACAATAGACGTAACTTTAGCCTTAGACCTATACTGGGTGTGGTCTACAGTCATTATTGTGAACATTATACAATTATACATAATTTGAGTCTGTGGTATGAGTTCCTACACATATGTGTTTGCAATTCTGTTCATGTTAATGGCAGATGTTCAAGATTATTTATTAATTCATAGAATTATTATTATTATTATTATTATTTTTAATTATTAATTATTATTATTCATTTCTGCAGCTTTGTTTTAAACAGTATGTGTGTGCAGTACAGTATGTCAAGTCAAGTCAAGTCAAATTTTATTATATAGCGCAATTCACAACAGAAGTTATCTCGAGACGCTGTGACATATGTACATTTACTCATGTACTGTACTGAAGTACAGTTTGAATAAATGATTTGAAGAGTTTAAGAGTAGTTATACTACAACAGCTGATATGGAAGAATATGAAAATGATATGCCATGACATATTTTCTTACCTGTAACAGTGGCACTTGATAGTTTATAGGATTAGTTAACACATTTTTATGCTCCACTCACCGGAAGCAGTGTTTATTGTATTGCTCATGTCCTGTGACAGTGGTTTAAATATGGGTGTATGACTGTATTGCACTGACTCACCCTCTGGGAGTTGCACCAGCTGATTCCTCTCAACAGATAGCAGCTGCAGGGTGGGGGCCCAAGATACACATCCATGTCTGCTCCAAGGTCTCAAGCGATGTACATATCTACCTCTGACAGACTGGCTTCCCGGGTTTCTCTCTATGCAGAGAGACAAGTGTGTGATACTGTTGTTTCCCAGCCATACATTCCTGAGGTTATGATGTGGCCGGTGGAGGGTTACAGAATCAAGGAGATTGTGAGACAAGTCCAGCTCAGTGACAGAGTCTTGGATGTGTTGTGGCACTGAGGAGAGCCCAGAGGATGAACAGTTCAGCAGGAGTGCTGTCTGACAGGTGCAAGACTCTGGGCAGGCAGGTGGAGGAGAGGAGCAATGGAGCCCAGAGATGAGGAGCAGCACGGCAGCCAAGATCGGCCCCTGTGCCTCTGCCATCACAACCTGTCCTGAGAGCATACATAGATCATAAATTACAGTAATTAGGATTGACTCACAATAAAAAATTAACATCAATATTTGCAGTTAGCATATATTGCATGAAAGATTAAAAAAAAAAAAAATCACATCCAAATGTGGAGAGACCAATAGTTAAAAAATGAAGACTTCAAAGATGTACAATGATAAGGCTAAAAACATAAGACTCACCTGTGTATCTACTCTTCGTCAGGCTGCACAGAAAAACTTGTGACTCTCTTCTCACACCCAGAGTGCTTTCAGTGTACTAACTTGCCATCTCCAGCAGTTTCTGATCAAAGTCTGAAGTATATTTTGCTGCGTCTAGCTTAACATGCACCTGCCCATAGATGCCATTCTGTGATTCATTCAATCATTTACATGTCTAGTTAATGTCTTACTGTCATTGTTTTCCTCTTTATGTATGATAGATAACTGACCCTGAAAATTTATGGTGAAGAGGACCATGCCCTGGTTGCACATTCTATTAGATAATAAAACAGCGTAATGAGCCACAGTATTCTTTTATGATCTCAAATGACCATGTAAACACATAAAACATTCACTGAAACCAATGATAACAAGTTTCACATAGCAACATGTTTCTTTATTGAAACAAATATAGCAATGAAATGTTTTCAATTTTCAAATAAGGCTTGTTGCCATTTTTTTTCCATTTAGTGGATCAAAAACACTTTCAGCACATACATCAGGTCTGAACGTGCTGAGAACTACTTCATAACATTGGTAACAAATGTTCTCAACATCAGTACTGTTATAAAACAGACAAGACAATCCAAAGCAAAATAAAAGTTAAATCTTTTATACTATATTGCACAAAATTAAAACCACTCAATACATGTTTTTCAAACCAAGTTACTGATGATTTAAACTCTTCAGACATTCATCAACATGAACATTTAAAGAGATTTGCATTAATCTTTAGTTTAACATAGTGCAAACACTCTTACTTTTTCAATATTGTCTTATTTTACTGTAAAAAACAATTTTTGCAACAAAATTAGAATATTATATATATATTATATCATATATCATCCCTTGTAAATCCATTGGCACGTGCATGATGGGCAGTCCAAGAAGTGGAGAAAGACACCTATTCTGCTTTAACATTACTAGATGGCTTAAAATGTATCTCTTGTATTATAGTTTATTCCAAGTGTTAGACAAGTCTATGTAATCTTATAGTGTCTCATCTCATGTCATTAAAAATGAAGAAAATATCAAACACAGCTGCTGGAAGCAAATAAAATCATATACAACCCCTCCACAAAGTTTATACACTCAGTTGGCTGTTTATTACATACACCTAGTTAAAACTAATACAGTAGTCTAATGCAGTAGTCCTGCAATACATCCCACCTTCATGATGGTGTATAATGTTCAGTGTGTGTTTTAGGTAGGTGTTGATTCAATTTTATGGTCATTTATGAGGTGGCAGTTTGTGTGTGGTGCTTTTGAATTGAATTGTGTTAGATCAATGACAGCAGGCTAAATAACAGAAACACCTTGCTGCATAATGCAGTATAGTTCAACAGCACCACAAACTGCAGCCTCCAAAACATTACAACATTATAACCTTCATGAAGGAGGATTTATTGCAGCACTCTTGTATTAGACTGCATTAGTTGTAGCTGGGTTTACCTGATAACTGCCAACCAAGTGTATATTAGTAATACTGGACGGTAAGGCAAAAAATAAAAACTGGATTTTTTAATTGCTACCAATGGGCTGTGTAAACCACAGTATAATGTTAAATATAGGAGTGTTATGTGCTTACATGGCATAATAAAGTTTAAATAAAGTTGGCAAATCTGAAGAACAATAAAAATATTTCAGCATGTATGTTAATGTCTTTGGCCAAGTGGTAAAGATCTGTAACATGATTCCAGCTTTACAAATAAGAAGATGAACTAAAGAGGTATTATTATGTGTCAGTCATGATGAAGTTACTATAGAATGTCCAACATATGCAAATTTGTAATCTGACTTCAGTGGTGAGATTGAGCAGATTCCAGTCCAGTCTCCTAGTGAGCTTTTCTACAGGGGTTATCTGATGTCTGACAGCCCATGTTGGGATATTTCACCTGCACACGGAACAGAGTGCCATCTGCACACATGCAGAGCTTGTACCTCTCCAGACCCTCATCAAAATACACATCTCCTGCAGAGTTAGGGATGCGTGTGGCATTGAACATGACTGATCCATTGAGGACAATGCTGTTTTCCTGCAAAACAAAAGCCCATAATCCATTTGTCCTCATGGTCTTATCTTCATCAGCTTTACACAGTGTTTATGTGACCGTTTATTGTTACACGTCAAATCCTATTAAATACATTTCCATACTTACAGCCCTGAGCTCGATGCCTCCACCCATTTTGAACTCTACAGTCCGGCCCATGATGTTGACTCCCTCGTTACCACGAATGATGGCCTTGCTGTCCCCTTTGATGTTCAGGTCAGATGCTGCACTACTGGTTATCTAAAAGCAGAGACACATGTGCCAACATTATAAACAGCATATACAGAGGCTTTATTTATACTGGATCACCTTTTCCGTATATGAGTGAGATTTATTAGTAAAGTAAAATATAATATACATTTTGCCGCCAACCTGCCATCACACAGAACAGTTTTGAGAAGTTTTGAGAATTATTTTTCTCCATTTATTAGTGGCCAAAAATAGAAATATTTAATCATATTGAGGCCTTTATGTTGAACTCTTGTAAGAGCACTGCTGTTGTTTTCTTTAACTTGCAGTTATCACCACTGCACACCTGCTTCTATTTCAGATTCTCCCAGGCTCTGTCAGGGTGACACTGGTACTGAATGGCAAACTTCATGTCTCTCTTGATATTTAAATTTACAATGTGCGATCTTTGGCTGTGCCATTCAAGGGCTCAAGATACTCTAAGATTGTCTGAGCAGTCTATGTTCTGTTGTTGCCATATTGGAAACTGAATTTATATCTGGGTCTAAACTTCCACCATTTTACATAAATGGAGCTCATTGAGTCCCAGGTGAGTTCTTAATGCTTCTTCATTTGAAGATACAATTAACTTTACTATTATGAGTTAATGATAGGACTTCAGATGGTTAATATCAAAATACACACCCTTTCTGTGGAAGCCTTTTTAACACTGAGGACTTTGACTCCTTTGGGCAAATGGAACTCATGGTTTTCAAAGTCTGTACTGAAGAATGTGTTCTGTGTGCGAGGGTCCGTGAATGATATGCCAACGTCACTGACGACTGAAGTCTTGTCCTTTTCTACACTCAGCTTAGTAGTGCCTTGCTGGAACACAACCTGAAGCAACACAAAAATAAATAAAGAAGAGTATGAGTTATGAAAACAATGTGCCATTTTTTTGAAAATATTCTCCCACTTCTCACCGGGTTATTGTTGCCAACGATGACCAGGTCCTGGTCCTTACGGCCTCCTACTGTGCTCTTGTGTAGTGGGTGAACGATGCCCATGTCTGCCTTCTGTTTGAAGCGCAACAGGCCAGTCTCATGGAACTCCATACTATCGCAGCCATTTGGACCAATACGGATCACCGTCCATATTACTAATGTGATCTGAAGGACAGTAAAAGACCATGATTCATTCAACAACACAGTGATCACTCAGTGTCAACTCTTTACCATAATTTTCAGGAAAGTCTAATGAACAGGATCCTTGGCCCAGTACATTTAGGCTTATTGTACTTACAATGAGGTTAATTAAGGCAAGAAGGAAGAGGAGGATGATAACACAAACAGCCATGTTTCCTTTGCGTCCTCTCAGCCCTGTCTTATGAAGACGCTCTTCTTCTATGGGTACATAGCCAGCTTTAAAGTTACTGTTATGTTCCTTGTTGATGTTACGTCTCTCTATAGCCTTCTCTCGCATAGACCTCTTCACTGGCCCATTGGAGCTCTCCTGGAAGGCAAAAAAAATCTTATAACACAAAAATCTATACTTTTTTGTAGTAAGGAGCCCCATTAACAGAAATTCAGAAATTAATTTTAAGTCATGATATCACACATTAAGATGGCCCCATAAAACCCTCTATATTATGAAGACTGGAGTTGGCCTAAAATCAAATTCCCAACTCCTTACTTAAATACATCTGAAAATCTGAGTATTTAAGGCATAGCTGTACTGCTTTCATGCTTTTCTCGCTAAGATTAGTAAAACTGTCTTTCTTAGTGTTCATATCCATGACTAACATAAGGTTTGAGTTCCTACTTATTTTCAATGTCTCTCTTGCTCTGCGTTGGAATGCATGTCAGTTAAATGCCCCGCGACTCCCTGTCTGTGGCTATGACTAAAAATAAACTGCGCTCATTTTAGCAGTAAAATGAAGATAAACTCAGTTGCCTTATCATACAGCGTCTATGCTCTCTGCATAAGCAAAGTGACTTCATTGTCAAGCAGCATGTCTAAAGGTGCTAAAATAATAGCATTTTATTCCCACAACGCTGCCCATAATAACGAAGCGGAGGCCAGTATTTATCACACTGATATTACCGTAGGGTCAACAACAAAGCCCAAGACATTTCTGTTTGTTTATCAGGCAGCTCGGGGGTATATATCGTTACCCCATGAACGAACACTTAAGCTAACACGAAGTAAAATGCAAAAATGACAACAAATATTAAACATAACGGACCTGTTCAGACGCCATGTTGACCCTCCCTCTTCTGCTTGCGGAGTGACGGGGAGCATACCACTTTTCACAGTCGAAGGTGAAAAAAACTGGCTGTGTCGTGACTCACTGCCTGGGCTGTAAACAATTATGAATAAAAACGATAATGTTGAGACGAAAGAGAGCAAACATAGTACATTTTAATTTGGAATGTGTGTGTTTAAAGGGACGGTTACGCGATAATAAAAGATGGTCTGTTCCAAGTTCAACCATCCAATGACAGAAGGATCCTTAAATAGAAAAACATGTCCATTCATATTTTCCATAGGTAAACTGCCAAACCGTCCATTTGTCTCCACACTATTTCCACAGGTTCTCCTTCTTAATTGATGGTTGTAAACAATAAAATCTCAATAATATTTTGTGAAAATAGAATAGCAGTATCGCAAAACGTTGTCAGGACAGCTGCATCTTCGTTTTATGTAAGCACTCTGCTAGAGAGAAAAATGTAGGGGGCACAGAGCCCCAGAACTTCTCAGTGATAAAGCAGATTCACAGAAAATCTAGGTTGTGCCAAAGGTGTTTGGCTACTGCAGATCAGATTTGGACAGTGTATGGATTGATGATTTATGTTTGCCTTATTTATTTATTATTATTAAGCCTTCATTGAATAAATGCCTAGACAAATGGGCACTAGCCTGTACTACATAGTTGTTTTGTTGTTTGTCTCTTGTAGTAGTGTGCACCTTAAATCACTCACTGTGACCATCTTAGTCTGCCTGTTATGATTTTAAATGTTGTCAAAGATCTGACAACACTCGCTGGACATGTAATTCAATAATTCAATTTAATATGGCCTACTGAATTATAATCGGATTTAATCCAATATAGTCACATCAGCAGCATACTGTAACTGTGTTACTGACCCACAGGGTTTACTCTAACCTGCAGGCCTTTGGTGTCGTTTAACAGTATGACATTACAATCGTATTGACATGCCTAGAGAACAGAAGCTGCTGAGGACTGACAGGAAGAGCAGCGCTCGTAGTTTATCCGTCAGGAGTAATTTATTTAAAACACCGTGTGGTTTGGTTGTCTGCTCGTCTCCTCGCTTGGTTACCACAACTGAGGCGGTGCTTGGCATCTGTGTCGTAGGTGGAGAGAGCTGCCAGGACAGGAATTTTTACTGCACTCCTCTTACAGATTAAAGTCTGGTGTCCTTTCCTCTGGGGCTCCGAGGATTAGGCTAGTTATTGTGGACGGATATGGCCGACACTTTGAGGAGACTGACCAACACATCTTCCTTCAGCGTCTTACAAGACAAGCTTGAGAGCTGGCACAAAGACTACCATGTAAGTTCATCAATAAGTAATGACCGACCTAAATCTGACCAAAGCACTTCATCAGTGCTCTGTCAGCCCAGCTATCTGTCCCAGGATAGTTGTTTCACGAATTAGTGGCTAAAAGTTAAATTTGTACACACATGAAATCTAAATTTTGGTCAACGGGTTGCAGCTAACATCAGTCTCTTCCTCTAGAAAAGATGCATTGCTTTGTTTACTGGCTATTTTTTTCAGTCTATCATAAAATTGAGAGTTTCGACCCATTGTTATTTGTGATTGAAGATATTGTTGAACAATGGTGTTTTGGAAATGCATGAAATTGTTTAAAAAATTACACCAAAGGAATGCACTTAGTTTAGATTATATTGATTTCCCGGTGGTAGAGTTTGGTTGCTATGGACGCCAGTCGCCATGGTTACGGTGAGACTATTCCAAAGATCTTTTACTTCACTGGTAAGATGGTTCACGTCCTTTACTTCCGGTAGAAATCCGCTGGAACCTTGCAGAGGAACCGGAAGTTATTTGTTTAAACCTCAAATATGTTGTATTTATAGCATGACCTGCATATTTACTCGCAAGTTATACGAATACACACAACAGTCAATTTCTGGAGTTAAACATTTTGTTGTGTTGTTGTGTTTTGCAACAAAACTGGGGACATCTGTTGCTTCTCCTGGATAGCCTTTTACTCTTTGGTATTTAAGAGGGAAATCTGCCCTTTTATTCTTTTCAATAATAATAAAAACAATAGCACTACATCAGCTTTATGTATGTACCTATAACAGCATAAGAAAAAACAAAACAACAACAAAGACTGATGGAGTAGTTATAGTCATCTCCCTGTCACCTTATGTCACACAGCAAGGGCTTGTCTTATTCACTGGCATATTCACTGGCATATATATATTTTTTCATATTTATCCTCCCAGGTCATTTCCTGTGACCAGAATCTGAATAGATGCTGCGAGCTGATTGAATTAACTGCCAAGATCCAGGGTGAACTGTTTGCCATCCTCAACTTCACAGCTGCTGAAGGTAAGTTTTACTTTTGTAGTTGGGGACAATGTGTTAACCAGGTTATAAGCACTCATGAACAATTTAACACATACAATACTTTTTTTTTTTTTTTTAATATATGTGCTCATGAATCAGGTGGACACTATGCTGGAGTGGACACTCTCAAAATGCGCCTGTTGCCATGGCTTGGAAGCTGTTTCTCAATGACGAGGCCCTCGGTCAGTGCTGACACCAGTCTACAGCTCATCCAGGTGACATTACCTGTTACTAAGCTAAATATCCAAAAATGTCTAATTGACATATACATATAAATAATATAAATTTACTGTAACACAACACTGTAACACTTACAATATTAAAACTATTTAAATCCCTTTTCTTCTATTGTGGCATTCTGATGTTGCATGTGTGTTACTGTATGTGTTTATTATCAGGAGTCAGTGGAGAAGGACAGGAGGATCAGGGAGCTCTCTACCTCCCATGACAATGACATGCAGAAGATGGAGACTCAGCTGTGCTCCACTCGCATGCAGTTGGACTCTGTCAGAGCAGAGTGAGTAGGACAAATATAGATAGCGTGTATAAAACTGACAGGAGAGTTGTGGTAATTGATGGCGGCCAGCCACAGTTTCATTACTTAACTTGCACATGTTATGTATAAATATGATTTGTACCGTGGCCACAAGTCCATGGACATGGAGATGTATATAACGGTTGTTTGCACATTTCCTATCTCTTTACATCCTATCTCTTTGTAATGTATGGAAATACATGAAACATACTGTTCCTTTCTCTGATCTATGTTTTAACAGACTGGTCGATGCTCAGAAGGAACTGGATGAGACAAAGAGCAAATCAGCAACCACCCTGCTGGCCACTGAGGATGAAATATTACAACTGAAAGCCGAGTGGGTGATACAGTCAAATACTGCAATGATATACTCATTTTCAGATACAAAACGTGTGCTTTTCTGTTGATATGAAGTATGTCTGTGCAGTTTGCGATCCGCACATGAACAGGTGGAGATTTACAAGAGGAAGATGGATGCTCTTGATGACTACGAGCGTCAGATTCGCTTGCTGAGGGATGAAGTGTCCTACTTGAGCACAGAGAAGGCCATGCTGCAGGAGAGGTACTCATATAATACACAGTGCAGTTGTGTGATTACTGCATATGCACACATTGACACCACTATACAGAGCAGTGTCTTGATGATGTATTTTTCATCTGTTTCCTCTCGTTTTCTCTCTTCCAGGCTGGTAAGGAGTCGCTCTCCAAGCCCCTTGCCCAGACTAAGCCGCTCCTCCAGCCCGATGAGGAGTGAGTCGCCCACCAGGGCCCAGCTCACTAACTCCTCCCGCCACGCACGCCTCGTATCTCGCTTCAGTGATCTGTATGCTGTGGAGCGTCTGGAGGCTCAGACCCTGCTTCGACGCTACATAACTGATTTAGAGATGGTCCAGAAAATCATCTTCATTGCTGTTGTGGTATGATTGTAGTCATTTTAGAGCCACCTGTGGATATGAAGAGAGAAAAGATATTTAAATTAGGATTATATTAATTATATTTGATTGGCTGGTGAAAAGAATGGTTTCTTGTAAGTGTCTGTGTGTGTTGTCATCTCTTAGGAATCCTTTAAGACAGCAAAACTAGCCTACCGTCAGTTCAAGCTGCGTGTGCGAAAGACCTTGTCCCCATCCCATTTTGGACCAGAAAGTCTAGAGGATGCAGCTGTGGACTACATTGTCAGAAATTTGGACCTGTATGATGTACAGGACAGCGTCAATGTAAGATTAAATCTTTCTCTCTCTGATTTGACCTCTACAAGAATTGATGTACTTTGAAACTTTAGAAAAAGCAGGTGTATCTGACTGTGTGTCTCTTCTCCTCAGGATGTGATCAATGCCATGAATGTGAACCCTCGGATCTCTTTCCCACCAGAGGTGGACTTTGTCCTAATCAGTAGCTTGATCAGGGAGACATGCAGGGTGGCCTTTGCTATGCAGACTCTGGATCCACCGCTTGACTTGGCCTTCGCTAGTGATGGAGAACTTTACAATGAAAACAAGTCAGTCCAATGTACTGTACTGTGTCTAAATCCTATAACAGTGAAAGGTTATAGAGAGTGTTTTAGTGATGTCCCTATGGTCAGTTTTGATGCAGTGGAATCATAGAGGGATTGAATTAACTTATGTTACATTTCCAAACAATCTGGTTACAACAGCATCTAGTGTATTATTTACATTATTTCATGTCTCTACCAGTAGATGTCACCCTCAACACACACACTCCCTCACAGTTCTCCCTCACTGTTTTCCCTCCCCCCTCTCTCTCTGTCAGGTATCGTCGTAGCTATGACTCAGAGTTCACTGCTCCTCTGGTGATGTACCACGTGTGGCCAGCTTTGGTGGAAGGAAATGCTGTATTAGTGAAGGGCGAAGCTGTGACCAGAAGAGGTGCTCTGGTACTGACTTTATATTACTTCAGAAATATCATAATTAGTTCAGGTGCTGCTCTAGAGAATAACATAGGAGTATTAAAGTACATGGAAATGCTTGTGCATTTACTGGTGATGGACCTGTTTTTGCAGTGGAGTAGAAGCCGAAGCCGGAGCAGAAGCACCAGTCCTGTGCGCTCTCGTTCTCTCAGCCCAACTCGCAGTCTTGTAAGTCTCTATAATATTTGACAGTTTAATCAAGCACACTGAGAGATAGGCACACATTGGGGTTTTTGGTCACAAAAGTAAATGCATCACATGTTTTATTTGGCTTGAAATTGCTCAAATTAAATTTTATGTCTAATTCAAATGTACAATTTTCCACTTCACAACATGTATCCACACCAATGGCTCTAAGGGTATGTACTTCAAAATCTCTGATTTATGTAATTGGATTTTATTAAGCTTTAATTTGCTCCAAACCTGCAAATATAATCAGCATGTCTATCTTTTTTCTAGGCATTTAACAGCAAAAGACACTTGTCTCCTGAACGTCTCACAGCCAGCTACCTGTGAACTCCGGCCTCTCCACAGGACAAGTATATACACCTGTATTTCATGTCCTTAAAATAAAATCTGACAGATTTTCACAAGTGATTTCACCTGTGGGGTTACACCTGTTTGCTTCCACCAAATAAGGCAATGAAATCCTTAGATACTGTACTGTATTGACCAAAGGCTGTTCAGAGTTTACATCATCAGAGGGCATTTTTATGGGACACATGACAATAACAAGAGGTCAGTACATTAAAGAGGAGGCAAAATAGCCTGGCAGCTAACTGGACAATTGTCTTAGTTTACTATATTTAGTCTGTTACTAGGTTATGAATAGATACAGTGTTTTAGTGATAATCAGAAATTATTTTAATCAGAAATGTACATCTTTCAGGAGAAACTAGACCTGCACAGTAGCACTTTCTTAGTCTGATAGCAAACTATAGCAAACATATTCAAAATGTAGCCCTCTCTTTACTTTTCACCAAGAGTCAACATCTCTGTAGCAGAGTGCTGCAGGACATACAGTATGGTGCTAATGATCAGTGCTAACTTCAACTCCTCCAGTACTTGAGTGACTGATATTGGTCATTGTGATTTTTAGTGTTAATGGTTGCTGTGTTTTTTCTATCATCATTATTTCTTATTTTCATTTTTTGGTGCTGCTCCTGTTTATGAGAGTTTTTTTTAAATCAGATTTTTCCAAATAGTAGTCACTGTGTATAAGAATATGACCAGCACTTGGTTATTTTGCAGCAATGTCTGGATGCATTCAATATGACATACTATTTATTTGGTTTCTCATTTATGGTTAAAGTTTTGTATATCACCACTTACATTATCATATCTGATACAACTGTACTTACAAAATAAAATTAATTTGATTTCAGTATGATTTAATTTGTGTTGGGTGATGAATATTCTTTGACTGTGTCTTCTGTGTATCTGCTTTTTTTTAAGAATAAATGAAAAACTTTTAATTCCCTGCAACTCCAAATTGATTTCAGTTTTTTATTGAACATGTGTTTTATTGTCAATGGATTCATGTTTTAGTAGCCTTACCAGCAGTGTTGGAATATCTGTCAGTACCTTTAAACACTGTTAAGAAAGGTGGCTTTACTGATGTTGGTACGATGATGCATCTGGAACAATTAGAATTTGAACATTCCAGAACAAAGCCGATCCTTATTCTAATCATGAATCCTGCCCTCTCTTGAATCTGTGCAGTCAATGTACTCCACTGTTGTTAGTTTTCCACAATAGGCTCAATATTTCCCCCAATTTGCATTTCCTGGTTTTACTACTACTCAATTTTAACAGTAGATGGCGATGCTACTCCATCGATAAAAGGAGCCAGGAGGTAAAATCACTGTCTGCTCTGAAAGATAAGTTTTACAATAGTTAGTTTTTGTTTTAGAGTTAAACTGGCAACATTGCATGGTATACAACAACAATATGAGAAAACATAATTTACGCTGAAAGAATTCAACAAGCCCTAAGTATATCTTGATGGAGGACTTTTTAAAAGTATGATTATCAGCCCAGTCACTTTTCATCATTGTTGTGTTTATATCTTAATGAATCCTTGAGGGAACCCCAGCAGCAGCACCTCATAGGTTGTTTTAGCATTCTCAGCCATCTAATTAGGTCTAGCTATCTCCAGGCCTTGCCCTGTCCTGCACCAGCCTGCTTCACCAAGCAACCCAGTGATACCGTCAGCTCTTCAAATCATCTTTAATATCTGAAATCAGGCTTTTGTTCTGCAGAGCAGAAACTGAGCTGCAGCAGGCCCTCATAACCTAAGTCCTTGATGACTGAGAGTCTTAAGGGGTTCCCTTGTTGAAGACGAGATACAGTGGGGTTCATGTGTTATTTACTGCCAGGTTCATATTTGTCCATTTATCCATTCCAAATTCTTTGTTTTTTTCCGATAACATGGAAATCATTTTCATCTGGTGGCGGTTACATTCAGCTAAACAGTATTTTTGTGCTGATACTGATTAAAGATTACATGGCGCATTTAAAGCTGCAGTCATTAGCATCCCACATCATAGGAAGCCACTAGCACTGTGATTTTGTGTCTGTGAACAAAACATTCTGAATGGTACAGTGGTGTAGCTTGCATAATATCATCTTATGGTTTTATACACAAAAAGGGCAAAAATATGTGTTGTGGTTCCAGTTTCATTCCCGTGTGAACATGAATCCCACACTAACTTATTTGCCATTTCTCTAATGACAGCCATCAAAATTCACATGCATCCTCACAAAAATACAAAATATCCTTTGTTAACCCTTGCATCAGTGACACTGAAAGACATGGAGATTATGTGTGGAAAAAAAGAGGCAGATTATGCAGAAACCCATGTCATGGAAACTTCCTCCGTGCCTCCTCATCACATTCCCACACAATGAGTGTCTTGTCTGATCTGCAGTGGTTCAGAGAGGTCTTGGCTCTTGGGACACAGGCCAGGTCCTGCTACCATGATATGACTGTGAGGGAGTCTGTAGCCTCCGTCTCTGCTGAGTTGTCCTTCTGTGAGCTTGGTGGGGGGGGGGACTGTTTACTCAGGTGTGCTGGTCAACTGTAGTCATGGCCAGACTATGGAGGGATGGAGATGAGAGAGAAGATCACAAACCATTTTACTCTGCTGCTTTAAAGCACCATCACTGCTGTAAGGTCACTGGGACTTAGAGAGAGAGAGAACAGTGAGACTCTACATCTAGATGTAGCCAGAGACTAACAGTAGTAGTTGGAGCTCACCCTAAACAGACTCAGCTAAAGTTTCCAGTTTGGTGGCCTGACTCATCACCGCTGGACCGTGTGATGTTTCCTCTGGCTCTTCTTAATGTGCTTGATACTGGCAAGAGTTGTGTTTCTGGTGCTTGAGCATGATGAGTACCCGCCCTGATCCCACAGCCAGACCAGAGGGGAAATATTAATGGAGCTGTATATCACAGCACATGATGACATGGTTATGGGTGACCAGACTGTGGTGCGTAAATCAAAGAAAATATAAAAATAGACAGAGGAGAAGGAATGAAGAAGTACACGCAAAGGACAGCTACTAAATATAAATACTTGTCACCAGTTGTTCTTTTCTCTGGTAGAATCACCCTTCAGCAGAGGAGTCAATAAGCCACTGCAGGTCGACAAGGCCTGTTGTATCTCAGTGCTGTCTGTGGCCCAGAGAGGCCGATAAAAACACATCTGGAATGGAGCAGGATGCAGGTTTTGTGCAGGAGGACCTCACAATTTATGACAGGAGGGACAAAACAGAGGTAGAGAGAAAGACCAAGCACTCGTGACTGCAGCCTCATACATCAACTCAGTGTTGTGTGTGAATAATTGTAAGTGCACCTACATGGACAAACCCAACCCCACCCTCTTTATTCCCACCCTAAGCCGCACTGGAACACCCAAGGGCGATTTTCCTTGGCACTAACGAAGCAGTATGAGGTCATAGCCATGGGCTGGCTGCAAGGCATCAGCCCGCTGGATGCTGAGGAGCAAACAGGCGTGACTGCTGATCCTCTTCTCAGCTCCAGTGAGATCAGACATCAAGTGACCAAATCCTCAGCCAGAGATACCATGGATAAATAGTTCCTTCCTTTCTCTATGACGACTATCATATCAAATAAAGAAAAATGACTTAGAAGTTGGACTCTGTTTTTCCCAGTGCAGACATTTGTCCAGACTGTTTCCTTTTCCCTGTCTGTCATCAGTTGCACATCTGGGCTATCACAAACTAAAACTGATTAAGAATATTTGGATGTCAAACGATTTCATGTCTCATCTGTGCTGATGAACTTGTGATTTCCTGACATCAGAGAGGGAGATTAAATATCTCAATTATCAGCTAAAGTGCAGAAAAACACACTGAACTGCTCAAAAAGTAATATTTTCACCATGAAATCAGCATAGGTGTTTTCTAATGAGCTGTCCAGACCTGGCCTGGTAATCATGTGCCCTTCCTTTCATGAGCTTGAAAGAGCAGCGACACAAAAGTGGGGCCTAGAGTGAGGTGATTTGGTTCATGCTTTTCCACAGAATTGTTCTAAACACATCGTTAAATTCTTAGAAGCTGTCATGACCTTTTCTCTTTCTTGGGGATGGAGGAGATCAACTAGTCTGGCAAAGAGAGGTCTACAGTATTTATATCTTAAGATGGAAAATCTCACAACAGCTAAGTAAAGATGTCAATTCCTGCTCTAATTACATGGTTTGCTTTGTCAGGAGGTGTGCTGTGCTGAACTTAACCTGCTTCTTGTCCTCAGAAAAGGAGCCCTGCCTGGATGCTAGAATGCTCCATATAAAAACACATCTGGACGATGTGATTAATGTGAATAACAGCCATCCATTTACATTACAGAGAAGCACTGGCAGGGTAGAGGGCCGTGGATGCAGGTGTGAGTTTAGAAGATTACTGCTCCGCCGGGGCTTGTTACACTTAGATTTCATACTCTGACGGAAACAGGCGATCAAACCTGGCGCCAATCTCGTGTCCGACTGGCCTCGGTGCTGAACACCCCCACCCTGAACAGTGGTGATGGAAAAGGAATATTAAAGTGAAAAAGAAAGAAAAAAAGAGAGAAAGATCTGGTGGATCTGAGAGCTGGAATAACAGCGACCTCATGGAGAACAAGTATGACTATTAAATATATGGAAACTTTCTTGAGGCTGTGGTTTGACCTCCGGCGGTGTTGAGTCTTTACAGCCTCATTTATACTGACTGAAAATACTGGCATGTCTTTAGATGTTTCTGTCTCTGTCTTTTGTCTATTTCTGTCTCTCACACAGAGAAGTGAGGAGGTGAAACTGTCAGTGGGGGAAAGCAGAGAGAAATGAAAATTGTTTTTTGTGAACAGATTACATAAATTAGAGGCTGACAAAACAAAAAGAGCATTATAATATAATGTATAATAAGACATCATTTTGTTAAATGATTTCTCTTGTTTGTGTTTAATTGTGTATGATAAAATATGAGAGGGAGATTAGTCTGGATCTGACCTTTGAACCCCAGGTCCCACAGAAATGTCTTAAACCGTTTAAAACGTCCCTTTGTGATCAGCTGTATTGTAATTTCACCACTAGATGGCAGTTCAACACTATGATTCACTTTAGTTTGTGCCTGTTGGACACACAGTGAAACACACTGGTGGAAGTATTCTCATCCTTTAGTTAAGTAACAGCAGTTATACCTAAACAAAGAAACACAAAAATAAAACTCTTGCATTCAAAGTTTTACTTATGTGAAAGCAAAATGTATTCAAAGTCTAAAAAATAGGAGCACTCGCTGAATGATCCATTTTAGAGTATAATTATCTAGTAAATATTGTTGGATTTATGGACAAATTGATGTGTAATCATGTATTGTACAATTACAATGTGTAAGCAGTGCTCACAGTAAGCACCACCTGATGAATAAGCATGTCTTCTCACTTATGGTGAGTGGGACAAACATTTTCCAGCTGATCCCTGGTGATATATGCATGCCTGCCTGCCCTGGGCCCCTGAACCAAAACAGAGCTGAGCGGGACGTTCAGTACTTAGTTCTTACCACATACCCCTCTGTGTTACCCAACGGTCAGTCTGCAAGAGGAGGCAGAAAGATAAATATTTCTCTTGTATGTAAAGGTAAAAAACAGAGGAGGTAGGGACAGAGACACTGGAAGGAAGGGCTATAGTGGCACCTTCTGACAAAAGTTAAGGTCACTTTTAGTCTCTGAGAAAGGGCCAAAACTGGTCTGGTGGTGTGGAAAAAGAAATGGGAAATGTTTGAAGGAAAATCAATTTCCCTGTGTGTGATGATGATTACATACTATATAAGAATTGGCCCTAAAGACTCAGTTAATTCATGTGTACTGGCGTAATCTGCAAGTGCTTAATAAGAGAGAGAAAATTTCAGTATGGTCAGGAAAAACATGGTTTATTTACTTTGCTGCAAACATAATCCTCTCTCTGTACCAGTGTGTTGCCAACATTTGCTGGTCAGTATTCGGACAATATAACAATATGTAATGTGAAGTATGTGTTTAGTAATGTGTCTAAAGTTAAAAAAAAATGAAGATTCTGCATTATGTATGCATGTTGTGTATGTGTATTTATTCTCATTTATACATTTTCTTTAAGAACCTTGCATTGGCAATACAGACACAGTATTTGTGTGCCGATGTGACAGTATTTTATAGCACTAATAAAAGGCAGGAAAAAAAACAATGTTTCATAACTGAAAAGGTTTGGATGAAAATAATTCAAATTTGTAACTGTGTGATTGCCACTGTGAACACCCTGATCTTTTCTCTTTTATTGATAACAAATGCTCAATCATTTGTAGCAGGAGGTCAACAAAGACTGCATTGACATGTGTGAGTGTGACAAACTAACAATCAGAAAGAAATGCTATGCAAGAATAAAAAGCATCAGGACAATGATGCATCTCCATCTCAACAGATGATTATTTTTAGCAAAATACTGTTTCTTTGTGAGACATTTCTTCACTTATCATTTTCATTAAAGCTTCTTCATGAACCATAACCTCTCCTGTCTGACTGCACTGTCCTCCAGAGCCTCATTCACTTATCACTCTTTGCACTATTTCCACTTTGTGCATACTTGTGAAATAGTGAGATATAATTCTTTCCACGTCTCAGCTTGTCAGTAGCTGGACTCAGAACTGTAAGACTCAGATCATTCCATCCTTGATCTGGAGAATACACCAACTAGGAGAAGAGCCTGAGATTAATATCTCTTTTATAGGAGTGTGCTGACCAAGACAGCAGCAGCTCACAGAGCATAAAATATAAAGGTTACAAACTGTTATTTAACAGCATCATCTGCATAAAAGTAGCAATTTGCATGAGGAACAATCTTTACCAAGATTTTAATATAAACAGTAAAAAGAAGTGGTCCCAAAACTGAACACTGGGGGACACCTGTCAAACATTTACTCACAACATGGACATATTGAGAAGCAGAACCACACCTGTAGAATTTTTAATTCAAGAAAATGTACAACCCAAAGATATCCTACTAATATTGTACAGCTGATGACCAAAAGGATCTGACTTTTCTTTGCCACGAACAAAATTTGTGCACAGCCAATTTTAGAGGGTTACTTGAATAAAAAGAGAAGATTTGTCCTTGACAAATCTCAGTCTGGTGCTGACACCCTTACACCATCACACAGTCAGTGAGGTGGCAGTTAGAAAACTAGACCAAGGGACAACAGAGACAAGCATTTATCTATGAATGACTAAGTGGTGTGTAGGTTGGGAGGTCATCTGGCAATTATTGTAGATTTAGTTTATTGTAGTTTTAAGGTTTCATATTTTGTTGCACATTGTCACTCTGCTTAAACCTGAGCTACAATGTCATGAAATGTCTTTTGTGAGGAATGTAAGGTTCCTTGGAAAGACACTTATTTGCTCATAGTGACACCACTGCAAGCTGGTCGTCTACTTGGCAGATGCAAGTCCAGAAAGACTAACTGGAAGTTATAGAGCCCTCCTCTGTCTGGGGACTTTGCAAAGGAATTTACATAAAACATCTATTTTTAGAGCAGTGCTCCAATAATTGGTAGGAAACACTTGGTTTATTTTGGTCCTTTTTTCCGATACTGCTGTCAAATAGCCCAAATAGACATGACTCAGGACTCAAGATTGTGTTACGTGAATTTATTTGGTATAACATGAGGAAAACAGATTCTGTGTGTACATGCACTTCTTTTCTTTGGAACCGAAGTGCAAATAAGGGTGGATACTGTAATCTCTGTTCACTGATGTAATCTGAAAATGCTGTCTCTAACTGGCCTCTTTTCTAATTTGAGAGCAAGGTATGAGATTCATCAGTCCAGTCCATCAACACAGCTCCAAAATCATACACAATATGCCAAACAACACCAAAAATGAAAAAAAGAGGCAGAGATTCCACAAATCAAATCAAGATAAAGCCAGGATAAAACTATAAATCTGTATAACTGACCCTTAAAAAAATGAATTTTCAAACTGGCATAGCAGCAGATGTAGCTGTTTTAATGTGAAGAAGATGGCTGAACATGTCTGACAGCATTAAAAGAAAAGAAAACACAAAGCAAATGGCTTTATGGATTACATAAAACATAGTAGGTCCTGGACCATGAAAGTTTAATAAAGCCCATTTAAAAACAGAACTATCAGAATAATATTTTGTCTGCAGAACACGTCGTGTCCTGTGGGAAAGCATTGATTTAAGAGTTAGTTACTTTGTTTTCCAGAAATGATCTATATAAAGATAGAACTGACACTTAGAGAGTTTCCTGGATTTCACCTCACTGAAACTTATCAAATTCTGGGAAGAAGGTGAAGGTCTTTCAAAATGTGTTGATAATCAGAACACTGCCATTATTTGCTAGAAACTGTACGTGTAGTTGGTGTCTAGGTGTTTTCGTGCCTCTGTGTGTGTGTATCCTTGTGTACAGCCCTCTGTGGGAGATGAAGTGTTTCTGAGAAGTGCCTCTGGATCTTTTCATAGAAACTGAATGAGAGTTTGGTATCATGCCTGAGACCACCTGTGGCTTTTACCTGTGACTTGATTTCTAAAATCTTACAACAAATTACCGGAAAAAAACAAACACCCTCGGTCACCCCTCACCTTGTTGTGCCTCAGGCTGAACTAAACAATGGATTGACCGCTGGAAAAGCACGCTGGGAAATCCTGTGATCACTTCAGTTACACTCGAGCCATAGGTGTCTTCATCATTATTGTTACATTATGATTGCTACTAATAGGAAAGCAAACTCTTTACTGGATGTTTCATGATTGTTGTATGCACTGTAGTCTACTTCCCTGCTTAGTGCTGACTCTGAGAGACAAAAAATCAAATCAGTTATAAGTCAGTGAAATACACCTGAGACAGCTCTTATCTGTGTAGAAAAAGCAGAGAGGGTTAATTACAGTTTGCTTCTTTTGCTTTTGCTTCCACAATGATTTACTTACATCTAGGAGACACTTCAGCCACCATGTATGCATATATCTGCTGGTGTTGTATGATGAGGATGCTGGAGACGTGGCTGTGCACACTACTGACACAAAATATGATCTCATTGATCTATGCATTATTTATCATAGAGGAGTAGTTCATGTAATTCATCAGTTAATCTAATATGCAGCAGGCTTCTGTCTAATCAACACACTGAGTCTTAAGTTGATGTGGGCGAGCTAATGATGCAGATGATTATTATAATTATGCATAATTAAAATAATTTGTGATTCAGGGTTGTCCTTTGCTATGCAAAGTAGAAATGAATGATGACGAAATGATGGTGAGAACAGTAGTTGAGACATTGTTTCCTTTGCATGGTCTTAACTGCAGGCAAGATAGTGGAAACAGTAATGATGATTGAGCTCCAGTGTTCTTTTAAGTGTAGCACTACATGTGTTTGTTTGTTTTTAACATGCTGTCTATTTCAAATATGCAGCATCTTACTTAAATGTAGCATTTTGCCAATTGAATTTGTGCTCAATCAAGACACCACAAACTAATCAGTGATCACAGATCACTTTTCTCCTGGGCCCCTGAGGTAGGTCAATACGGTCGTGGTTGGAGAAAACAAATCGTTGCAGGTAAATAAATAAGAAATAAACACTTGTGATTTAATGGTAATGTAACAGAAGCAGAGGATAAGGCTGGGAAATGGGAGATCGTGAAACTGACAAACAACAACCATAATGTCATGAGTGGATAGATATGAATATAAATGACCAACTACGCTGCCTACAGTGATATGCACCATAGAAAATATGTATGACTAGAAAATTCATAAACTGACTAAATGCAAATGCACACAGACTCATTGACAGACTTACAGACTTTTGAACTGGTAAAAAAATCATTGCAAATACCTGAAGTACGTGTGTGTGAGGCACACACAGAAAGATATACCATTTGTTAGTGAAGAGACTGTGAATTTTGATTGCAAATTGCACCACGTTGGTGAGGGTTTACGTCTCCACAGACATGGATTCTCAGATTGTCTCCTGTGCTTCCCCACTGGAGGCAGCCTTAGAGTGAGAGCAGGCAGAGAGCTGAGGTAGAAAAGAAGGGGAAAGAGGAGGGGAAAGGTGTTAGTATCAACACAGAGCAAAGACTGTGACAGACTCCTGGCAGCGACTGTACCTTTTCTCCTGGGGGATTAGCTGAGGTTTCAGGGTGACTGGAAGGACACAAAGCTGATAACTGTGAAGATAGACATGTTGTCTGATGTTCAGTGAAAACCAAAACAAACAGGAAGGAAGTTCCTTTTACACAACGATGTATTCTGGACAGACTTGGATGCTATAGAATAGCCTTGATGATGTTCTTCTCTGCTCAGTCTCCTCTTCCTGAGAAAACAGTGGTATAATATTAATGTTCTCCAGGGAATGATGTTGTTTTCCTGTGATCAGGACACTCTCATACCAGAATGAAGCAGTAACAAGACTAAAACTATGCCCCAATTTCTTTCTACCCAGTAATTCTAAGCAGGAGCAGGAGTGTGTAGACACTGCAAAATTGAGAAAATTAAATATATTAGAAAGAGTCAGTACGCGTACTGAAAACACTTAATTTTTGAGCATGCAACAGAAATTGAGCTGCTCACTACTGGAAAAAAAAAAAAAAAACAATGTTGATAAAAATGCAACTACAATTAGCATATAGTATTTACTGTAGTGTTTACAGTTACTGTGTAGTTTGGTATTGAGACAAGAGTCCACAATCATGCTAGCAGCCCCGTGAGGTCGTTACTTAGGCACAGCAGTGCTTTGAGCTAAATACCAAAGTCAGCACGCTAACATGCTAATCCTATGCAGATATAATGTTTATCATATTCTTTAGTTTTAGTTTAGCATGTTAACATGCTAACGTTTGCTAGGTAACACTTAACACAAAGTACAGCTGAGACTGACGGGAATGTCTTTTGTTTTGCAGGTATATGGTCATAAACCAAAGTAAATAAAAACATTTGAAGTGATAATGGTGCTAGAAGGAGGGGAATCACTAGAGTGATAAATCACTCTGAGGGGAACATGAACATGAGTGCCAAATTTCCTGGCAAACCATCCAAAGAGGGAGCCCTTGTGTCTCGTTTTATGGTTCATCCTCTCACTCTTTAAATTAACTCCTTAGGAAGCAGCGAGGGAATAAAAACAAACAATCTGGTTAGTTAGGTGATAGTCATTTTATTGAACAGAAGAAAAAAACTCAAAATGAGTGCGTTAGACTGTGGTTCTTCATATTAAAGCATCGAAGCTCATCACTAATAAAGTGCACTTTCAGTTTACAGCCAAACAGAGGCTCCGATTCATTTCCTCCTTCTCTCCCACAAGCTCTGTCACATCCCATCTGGTGCAGGGCTCTCTGCACCTGAGCTTTCCTCGGTAGAACACTATCACAGTAGGATATATAAGACCAAGTGCAATGACTGAGCATCTCAGTGCGGGCATGTGCATAAGTGTTCATGGAAGATCAGCGCATGAAAAGTCTCCTTCTCACCTGAGTCTAAAATATCTCAGGCTATTCGTGCTACTGTTTTCTACCCTGATTCAGTTTAAACCAGTAATAGCAATAATATCACAGATGGTGACCTCTGCACAATTCTGATTGATTATGTAATCGAGTGATTGTAAAATAGCACAGTATTTCTTAGCAGGGTTTCATTAATGGTCAGTGTTAAGCTAAAATCTTTACCATGAGTGTGTTTACATTTTAAGATCTGCACTTTAAAAAAATATTTTTCCTATTTCCAGAAGTGTTTTTCTACATAATATATATGTACAGTTGTATCTTTACAAAGAAAATAATGTTCTGTTAAAGACTGTTGTAAGGTCAGTATCGACTCCAGTTTGGCACGTATTCCTCATGACTTCACTCGGTAACAGACTAAATGGAGAAGACAGCAGAAACAAGCGCTCAGAGGTTCACTGTTTACACTTTACAATCTGCATCTCTTGTACAGATACTGACACTAAGCTAACAAATTAATCCTATTCCTACCTCTCACTTAGATGCATTTGAAATGGTAATGTCCTCTGATGTGCAACAAATAGGAATGTCCTTCACATGAAAACAGGATCTTTGATGTCACACTATTCTACAGAGCATGGCAACAAACCCTGGAGAAAACATCTACAGTACAGGGATATTGTATTAATTAACAACGCAGCTTGATATTTCACCTCTATGGGGTTTAGGATTCCAATGTGCTACGTATGACACGCACAATTTACGTAATCAAAGTCAGAGACAAAGAGGAAACTACTACGCTGTAGTTAAACATAAGAATGAAGAAGAATAAGACAATGATGTGAGGTTATAAAAAAGAAGGATGAAACATTGTAGCTAACATACCAGCAGGTAGTGTGCATTGCACGTGGTGAATGGGGGTGGGGGGCATTTACTTTGATATCACGAGCATTCAAACACACAGCACTGGGAAAAGATCAGTCAAAAACAAACACATCTACTATTAACATTTAAACATCTGGTATATTAGTCTCACTGGGAAAATTGCACATTGGATAACTTCACCTCTTATTGCACTATTTCACTTTTCCATGTCAATCAAAAGATTAGGCAGTTGAGGGTTGTGTCTCACTTGCATCATGTTAATCTGTCTTACATTTTTATCTAACATGCAAACTACAAAATTAACCTGGTAAAACCAAATTTTTCTTTAGCTGTCCTATGAAGTTGTGTATTACATACACCGTGTCCTTCACACTGAGCACTTTGACATCAGTCTTGACATACAAAGCTGTCAAAAGAGCCATGTTATACAAGCAATTTCATCATCTATCAGTCAGTATTACAAAGTACAGTAATAAATATGTTAAGTTCAATAAATAGGGGCTTTCTATCAGAATATAAAATTATAAAGATTCAGCTGATTTGAATGGAAAACTGCAGGGTTTCCTTTCATGTGTAGTGTTAGAGCACATGGCTCAAAAGGATTAAGTGTTGGATCATATCTGGTTAGACTAACATTAGATGTCACACTGACAGACACAAAGCGATTCTCTATGGGCAAAACAACCTGTGCACTGTCAACAAGTTACTCAGATTAGGTAGTTTTAAACTTGGGAGTTCTATAATTAATGCTCAGATATTGCTTCAAAATGTCTCTATGCTTATTATAGTGTTTGTCTCAAACTTCATTTACTTCTCATGCATCCACCAGGGATATGAAAACATCAAAAGGACTAAGACAGTGACTGGGAAAACAGCCCTAATGAAAGGAATTATGAGGGGGGAGAAGACTGTATATACATATAACTGATATAGTACAATTTCTGACAGTTGTCTGTATGTGCACCAGACCCTTCACCTCATCATGCTCCCAGCAGAGAATCGCCTCGGCAGGCTTCTCCCACCAGTCTACCCCAAGCATGTGTGGCTCAGTGTGGATGTAGACTCCTTTATGTTTCTGTCATGCTGTTGAGCATTTTTGCTTTTGTTTTAAAGTGCAGTCCAGATGCAGGTGACTAAAAGACAAGAAGCAAATTACAGAGAAAGAGAGAGAGATGAAGCACAGGTAAAACCCAGAGGCTGACATAATGGGACTGGCAGAGGATTGGCACATACGTCAGAGAGGTCTGACATGGAGGAGGAGAGCAAGTTGGGATGGAGATGGCAGGAGTCTGGGGTCTGTTAGGCTGAAGGTTTAAAAAAAAGTTTTCTTCCTATTCGGTCTCTTCCTCTGATGATGATCAGGCTCCAGTCACTCCCTGGACTGGTAGAAGAGAATGTATCCCGACTCAGAGTTCTTGGAGATGTCTGAGGTAAGCCCATAAAACTCCTCGATGGCCTGGGCGTCAATTTTCTGCACAACAGGAGTGAAACGTTGTTTACTGACAATACAATAGTGAAACGTACAAACAGATGAGTCAAGGAACATCAGGCAGACATTAACAGGCTGAGACAGAGGGTGACGCACCTCCACAATGTCATCATCAAACAGCAGCCAGAAGCCATGACTCTTCACTATGGTGATGTAATGACCTCGATTCGGGCCGCTGAGAAAGAGACAAAAAGTGTTGCAGATGTTGCAGTCTTAAAATTCCCACAGTGTACAACATCTGTCTGTCTACAGCATAAACACACCATTGGTGCTGATTATTAAAAATATTACAAGATAATCTTTTTTTATCATTCTTTTGTGATGCAAAAGTAAAATATATCCTGTCTGAATGTCTGGGGCACACATTTCATGTCTGTCCAGGCAATCTGCTTCACAGCAGCTGTGACTCTGAAGAGGAGAACTAATCCATCTCATAACTGAGTACTAGCCAAGCTGCTTAGCATTTACTGTAAACTGCTGTTTAGGTTAACTGCTGTTTAAGATGAAACTATTCTCAAAATACTTCCCGACTAATGACTAAAACCTTTTCTCTATTGCCAAAATCTGCAGAGGGCACGTCAGTGATTTGGAGTTGCACTTCCATAAAAGTTGGGAGACTCAGAAATGAAGCAGCAGAGGCTGAGATAACTTGACTGGGTCAAACTCCAAAAACAATGGATCCGACAAATTACAACAATTACAACGAATCAGGTATAATATGAAGTGAGATCAAAATGGAGCACAGTGAGTAGTTGTTGTGAGTAGTATTCTGTGCTGTGCTGCACAATCAACACAGGTGTGCAGTTTTGATTTCACTGGGGAGTAAAAGTGTGTCGAAGTCTGGAAGGATCTTAATCAACAGGCCTGGGATGACCCAACCTTCATGTCATGGGACATCAAAGGTGACCATGACCTGAAGACCAAACAGCAGTCTTTGTGATGGAAGAGTTTACAAGACTGAAGAAGGCATGTCACACTTGTCTTTTTCTTCATCATTCACAGGGTTGTGCGTCATGAATTCACCCCCTAGTGTCAGACTGGCAAGTACTCCTTCACTGTTCTGAGGCATCTGAGGGAGGACATTTGACCTGAACTGTGATGGCAAATGGATGTTCCATCATGACAGTGTCCCCACTCACAACACCTTTTTATGTGCATGTTTTCTAGCCGCATAAACACAATTGTTGCACCTGCTGTACTCGCCACATTTGGCTGCTTGCTACCTCTTCTCTCTTCCCTGAAATAAAATCTAAGCTGAAGGGTCACCACAGTGGAGGAGTCCAGCGTGAGTTGCAGATGGTGCTTGACTTGAATACAGGACAAGACTTCCAGGGAGTGTTCTGAGCACGGTGGTAGTGGCGTATTGCTGCAGAGGCGGGTGGGGGGCTGACTTTGAAGTGTGAGGGAGCTGAATTTAAATCAGGTCACCTCATATGATACACTTTTGCCTTCCGACACAGTTGGACAAAATGTCACACAGACTAGTTCTTTTCTAGAATAACCTGAGCCTTAGACCCCCCACTGCCTCCTAAATGCCCACTTATGTAATGCTATAGGTATACTGAACTTCATGCATAAAATTGGTGGAGTAGCCCTTTAATTTGGGCTGGTAATCAATATACTGTACCTGCCACAGTGAACCACCACAGCAACTAGATCATACATGCGATCCAGGTTGACTGCATCCCCAGACGTGTTGAACAGACGGAGTTCTAGGGGGAAAACCACTCTGTAGGACAGCTTGGTGTAGCGGTGCAGCTGCTCCATGTACTTAAACCTCTTCAGGTGTAGTGCCAGGATCATAGGAAGCTTCTTCACACGCATCCTGCAGAGAAGTGCACAAGCTCAGTGTGTTTCTGACACATTACAGTGGTGATGCGAGCTCAGCGCTTTTACTGACCGTTTCTGTGCTTCCTGCTTGCTGCAGCACGTCTCACAGTAGTATTTGTACTCACTGCACAAAGTCTCTGTGTTACTGAAGTCCCTAGAGGGAAGAATGTGCCACAGGAGGCTTGGTTATTCACTTTCACGTAGACCAAAGGGAATATGTCCCTGTGCCTTTTATCTGGGACTGAATATATAATAAATTGCTATTACCTGAGACAGTGTGTTATTGATGTGTTCTGCTCCACATCCACAGAAAGATCCAGAAAATCCTCATCTTTGCTGCTCACCTGTCAATGAGAGAAAGGGACACGGAGGAAACTACGTTGTCATTTTCTGCAACTGAGTCAGTGAGGATAAGCCTGCCTTGCTGTAACAGAGCATCCACCCACCCACCCACACCTATACACACACAGCCTGTCTTTGAAATGCTTATTATGCTATGTAGCTTTTGTCTCTGAACAGTGCAGCGCCTTGGGTGTTTGCAGGGGTTGTTCAGGGCAACCCATCCCGCTACTCGCTCTCAAAATTGTGAGGACAAAGCCTCCGGCAGCCCTGACGTAAAGTGGGTGGTCAGAGCCCGCCAGGCGTGCTCACTAAATCTGTTTTTTTTTTTTTTTTTTTTTTTTTTTGCATCACTCAGTATCTTTGCAAAGGGCTAATCCCTTTTTCAGACTTATTCAGGGACGATCTCTTATTCAGGGGTGACACAAGGACTGGCAGGACTGTAGACAGATAACGACATAAAATATACTGCCCCTCTAACAGGACTCCACAGGCAAATAAAGCAGACACACACACACACACACCGTTTCACAGTTGAGGCAGCGCGTCTCATTGGTCAGTGTGCCTTGGAAGATATCGTGAACCCATGTGGGCTCGGTCTTGTTCTCTGTCTCGGTCTCTGTAGTGACAGCAGTGCCATTGTTCTTGAGGCGTCCGTTCTGCTTCTCCTGCTTCTTCTCCTCCTGCAGGATGTCAGCCACAGTGTTCAGCAGGTAGTTGAGGAATTCGTGGGCATCCTGTTGCATGTAGTTGTCGAACAGATCTGGAGGGAAATGCAGAGACAACGTAAAGGGAGATGACTCACGAAGGGGGAGTTTCCTGGCCTCTGATCTTGATTCCTGCCCATTCTTAATCTAATATTCATATTGTACATGATAATTCTGCATCAAACACACTTGTGTAGCAGGGATGATGTATTTTTGTAGGCCAGGCCAGGGGTTAGCATCACCCTGGTTCCCTCAACAAAACAGACAATGGAAAGAAGCTAATATTAGGCTATTAACGAATTACACCACTGTCATGATGTTAGCGTCACCACCGCCAAGCTTCCAACTTGTAATTTGATTTAGCACATTTACCTTTCTACAAAAGCAAGTTGGAATGTTGGAAACAAATGCTGTAAATGTGGACTAGTGAACCTTTGTACTATCTTTTAACTACTTGTTAGCAACCGCCTTCTTAAAGACGTGTAAAGGTATTTACTGATGTATTTTATGTCATAGAATTTATCTTCCGAGCTCACTCTGAAGGCATCAAACCACAAACCCATTCAAACAACCTAAGGTGACTGAAAGTTAGACAAGAAGATCGATACTCTATCGCATCTGTTTGCTAAGAACCCAGCTACTGAGCTGTAGAGGTGCTGGGAGGTGGATTTAGCTACATTTGGACAGAGCTGGACTGGCTGTTTCCCCGTTTCTAGACTTTGTGTTAAGCTAAACTACTTAGCTGCTGGCTATACATACAGCACATCGTTTAATGATTTCATATATTATTCTGTACAGTGTCCAATAGTATTTTGTATAATATCTGTGTGGAGAAAAGTGACACTGTAGATGGCTAACAGTCCTTTTTCACTGACAAACAGGTGTTAGTAGTAACATTAATGAATGCTGGCTCATTGGCAAACTGAGAGCCAGAATTCCCGTTAGTTACACCTGTACTTTTCCTAATATGAGAATTTTAGTCTTGAGAGATGCAAATAACATCAACAGGGTACACGGATGATATCAGCATCCAAACACGTTCCTGTTTTGACAGATCTGTACGTGAAAGGTGAAAACTGAGAAGCGAGAGACCGAGGGGGGAGAAAGAGAGAGCACAAGGGGGGAAAAAAAAGAAAGAAAAAGAGTCCAGAGAGGAGGCAGCTGACCAAAGCTGGGTCCCAACAGAGATTGCATTGTTCATTCACATAAAGAGCTTCCTCAATATGGACAGCAGAGAACAGTCAGCCTCTCTGTCAGCTCTACTCTGAATGACCTTACCACCAACATGCACCTGTCCTTCACCTCAAATATTCAGACCACATTAAAGCCGACACAGCTACCGAAACACAACATGGAACCACAACTCTCTACTCTGTGATTGTTTGTGAACATGTGTGTGGAGTAGTGCGCTTAATAGGCTCTCTGGCAAAAACAAGAACAGTAAAAAGAAACAGATGTTTTGATTTGAGCCACTCCTCAGCATGCTCATTGTCAGACACCAAACCACACACACACACAAAAAAACATTTTTAATGGCACACAATTTAAGTTGTAATAGCAAGAAGAACACAGGTGTAGCTAATAATAAATTTGACTTGGCTCTGTTCCATTCAAATATCCAGCACATACAATACCAGGACACTGAAACCAGCACGCCTTAATGTCAAAACATTTGCGATCCTCAGCAGTGATTTAGTATTGTTAGTATCCCTTGTTTAAATCTCTCCTTAAAACAGACTTCTATCTTATGGCTTTTTCCTAAGTGATGATGATTTGTTGGAGGAGTTTTAATTATTATTTCATCTCACTTTTACTGTGAAGCACTGCATGTGTTCAGTTTTCATCATGTTGTCACTCTGTGCTACCCCGGGAGTATCTTGTCAATGAATTCATCTAACAGCTGAGTGAGGCGTGATGTCGACGAAAGGCTGAAACATCTATCAAGCGCGCAGAGTCACAAATTCATAGTTGCTTGGATTAACAAAATATTTCATCTCAAGACAAGAGTCGTTGTTTATCTGGCATAGAGCTCATACAGTCATGTTCCCACGTTCCTGTGTTCCCCAGTTCAACATTCTGTTAACACAATTTCACCCTCCCTATTTAATCAGGTCAAATTTGACTTGTTTCAAGTTAAAATATTTTATGAATATTATCCAGTTTTTTATTGGGGCAAGGCTTCAAAACAGCTATATAACACAGCAACCCTAACTCTAACCCATTTGTTAAGTTCCCTCAAATTTAGGCTTATTATACTGAGAGCCATACAGCAGTGCTGGAGAACAGGAAACTCCTTTGATGGCTTATCACAATAGCTCATGTCACATTAAGCAAATACAGAGCTGGTGAGCAACTTTTTCAGGTTCCCATTATGTGTCATTCCTGAGGAACACAGGAATGACTAAGAAAGTGCTGTGCTTCAGAAGACTCTTAAATATAGGGTTTTTGGACATGGACTCTCACCGTTCTCTTTCCGTAGGCGGGAGATGAACTTCTTGGGCGGGATGACGCCCACTTTCTTCTTCTGTGTGGCAATGGAGTGGAAGAGGTCAGCCAGGCATGTGAGCAGGTTCTCCTTCTTCTTCTGCTGGGCTTTGTAGGCCAGCACGTTCTCCCGGAAAGGCCGGCAGAAGTAGAGAGCCTGGAGCACTGAGTTACAGTAACATGTGTTTCCAAACTGAGGAAAGACAGGTACACAAACACAGAGGAGGACAAGAGGGGGGTTCAGTTCATTAGTCAGTTAGCTGCGTGAAAAATACCAGTTCTCTCTTTTGTTTTTTTTTTCATTTGGCAGACATTGCATCTTGAGAAACTTGAGTGTTTGTGTAAATGCCATATTAAGGAAACAGAACATCCCTAGATTACCCAACAGACTAACAAATACTGTTAACTTCAATACCATCTGTCCAGTACAAGACATGACTCACCAGGGTCCCGTGGCAGTTTGTTTTGAAAAATGACACCAGTGTTTTTTGGCAATGATCTTTGTTTATGTATGAGAGGATTTAGTGATACTCACGTTGACCAATCCAAAGTAGTGTTCATTGATTGGAAATTGCTCCGGGCCGATGTCTTTCTCCAGAGCAGAGGCATTGGTGCCCTGAACAAAACAGGAAAACATGAACATTTAGTTGTTGTTATCATCACCAAGATCTCATGTAACCCAGTTTGCATATTTGCATTTATGGAGAGTCACAAGTCTGAGATGAAATCCTAATTTGTTTAGTCTGTGAGTATACAGCCAAATTAATATGGAAATTTTGGACAGTCAGCTAGTGCCAACAGCCCACTGAAGCCACTTTCTAATGCAGTATAATTGATAAAAATGATCCTTTCTGTCCAATAAATACTGCTCATCTTGTTTCCTTTGGTTTCTAGAAAAAGAAAACTTCCTGTCAAAGTAGAGAAAGGATATGGTCTAAGTAGGTAGACCCATGTCAAAAGTCAGGAGTGTTTTGCGCCTGATTGCTGTGACAGACCACTTATCTCTTGTCAGAGCCTTTTCACTTGTCAGAGCTCAAAGCTTTTCCAAATGAACCACAGCTTTGTTGAGCGAACACAGGAGACAATTTAGTTTGGGGAAGGCTTTGACTTTCAATGATAAGTCATTTCCCTCTGTCAAAGCAGACTGTGAATACCTCTTTGTCTGATTTACCGCTTCCAGTCTGAGATGCTGTGGCATATACGCAGGCACAAGTCCACAGACTGTACACATACAAACAGATTCTTTTCTCATGGGAAACCTTATAATGCAAGCATTGGCCTTTAATCTACCAAACTGGACAGGAAATTTAGAGCAAAGACAGGAAAAGTGTGTCAGTAGCCCATGAAAATCCACACAGAACATCTGTGTGAGAAGATGGAAGTATCCACCCAACCGCAAATGACACCTGATGCCACATTTCGACATTTGAGCTCCTCATTATAAACAGCAGGCAGCGACATCATTTATTTAAAAGGAAAAAATACTTTATTCTCAAAGAAAACGAGGAAGATCAGGACAATCTGAACTATGACAGGTACACCAACAGAGCAGAGGAAGCTATGAAGAGTCATGACACCCACACACTGTCGTCACTCGCTATGGATAATTGTTGTCTGCATTTGGAGACTTCAGCCCTGCCTTTTGTATAAAGTTCATGTTTTTCTTTTGTTTTTTGTGTGAAAGCCCTGTACAACAGTTCTTTGGATTAAACATCAGTTTGATTATTCTATATGAATTTGCATCCATTTGTCATATTGTGATATATCAATATTGGAAATGTGTTGCAACAGTTACTTTACTAATTGCCAGAAAATCAATCAGCAACTGATTACTAGTTTGCGTCTTTTTAAATACAAAAATACAACAGAGCAAAACCCCCTCACAGCCTCTTAAAGTGAATATCTGGATATGTTTCAGTCTACTATGACAGTAAACTGAACATCTTTGGGCTTTGGACCAAAGAATCAAAATGAAGACATCAGCTTGAGCTCTATGAAGCTGTGGGAAATTTTTCAAGGGAAGAAACAAACAAATGCTTGTTAGTTCCAGCTTCTCAAATGTAAAAAGCTTTTCTTTTCCATGTATGATGGCTGAATATCTTTGGATACTGGACTGCTGGTTGAATAAAACAGGCAACATCTAAACACATCACTCTGGGCTCTATGAGTATTATTCAGGGCATTTTTCACTATTTTCTGACATTTTTATAAACACTGTAATTAACTGACTGATTGAGAATTAATCATTCATTTCAAGATTGTGATTTCAACTGTATTGCCCGGCCCTGTGGTAGACTGGAGAAGCTTACTGTACAGTGAATGTCACAAAGCCTTTCAGGACTGTCTGTATTAACCATTTAGACACCCTGAATCAATTCAAACTGCCTTGACTGAGTTCTGCTGCAAAACCCGTGACATACACATGCAGCTTGTTCTGCAGTGATACAGTGTAATAACTCAGTGCCATTCATGCTCTCCAGCAGCACTGACACTGACAGACTGCAGGCTCTTGACATCAGTATCCCTTCTATATAAAGGAAAGGCCAATGGCATTAAGCAGAGTCATTTAAGTCTGTTCCTACTCACTCCTCACTGGCCCCTGAACACAACTTAAACACAGATTAGTGCAGATCCCTGCTCTCTGATACCAGAATGCAACCAAGTCCTCTGCAGCCACATTATGCAATCACAACAAGCTGTCAGAGGCAGAGCGCTGCCTCATTCACCTGTCAATCATCAGTGACAGCTACACAAATTGCTCATTGTGTCGTTTTTGTGGGCTGCAACACACAATGTCAAGGCTCCCAGGAGGGAGCTGAGTGTCCTAAATCCTAAAGGTAGCAGTCACCACACAGTGATATTTACTGAGCATCCTTGTTAAAAGGAGCCTGTACCCTGCACAGTGTGTCTGTGAGGAGGAGGGAGGGGGGAGGCGACTCACCCATGTACATCCTCACACACCAGGTTCAACACAGAGGCTGCAGGCAGATCGATAGCAACGCGCGCGCACACACACACACACACACACACACACACACACACACACACAACCAGCGGCTTACTCACCATATTACAAATGGAGGCGATGTTTCTGACAGTCATTTAGTTTACAGTGTCCCCCTCACCGCCATCTTTATAAAATAAACATGATTTCAGAGCAAGGCGACGCTGAGAAATGAAGTTAATTCGCAGCCGCGGCTGGAGGCCAGACTGCAACCCCAGGCGTCAGAAAGCAGGCGGAGACACACGGAGGAGCACCATGCAGCCAGCACGGAGCTGAGGGTCACACCGCACTCACTGTCGACACGGCTTCATCCTCACGCACATTTCAAAGACACCGCAGCAGGAAACCACCAATGCATGAGTGGACGGTGGCCAGGCGAAGTTGCAGGCAGCAGGTTGTTAGCAACGACCAGGAAACAAGCGTGATGTGCGAGGAAGCACAGTGGTTCCGCCCACCGGAGGGAAATCCCGGAGCTGATTGGTTCAGATTGTCTTTGTGTGATTGACAGGATTACAGGTCCATACATAAACCTCCACTGCAAAGCTTAGCTGAGCTGCAACCAATCATCAGCAACTGATTGAAGCAAAGGCTTTAGGGAAATGTAGTTCTTATTCGAGACGCATTTAAAGAGATGTAGGCTTAATGTAAATCACTAAAGATGCACTGTAAGGTTCTCTGTTTTTCTCCCAGTTTATTGATTTAAAGATGATTCAATACAAACTTATTAATTTAGTCTGCGAAATATCAGAAAAGACTGAAAAATGTCCCTTACAAGTGGTGTGAGCCCAAAATCAGTACTTCATATTGTTTGTTTTGTTTACAGTCCAAAAATCCAGTTAAATTCAACCAGGAACAGTTTTGCTTGAGAAATGACTGATAACTAATTATTGATTCTGGAAACTGTTCAAAAAGAATTTTCAGCCAATAAATTGCTTTCTTGTTACAGCAGTAACACACACAGACAACTTACCCAATTAACTGATTTGCCAATGAGAAAACAGTAAAACCAATTCAATCAAAGGGGCGCTTTAAGCTGATCAAAGTTGAAGTAGCGGTGGTTGACATATCCTGACTTCTACAATGAGTTTACACACAAAGATTCAAAGTAGTTGGCCTCCAGGATTGTGTTGTGTTATGCACATAATTTACATACTTTACTCTGACTGGACAGTTGTTGTTGCAGAGATTTGAGAAGCTGAAGACGGCGATGATCAGTTTTCCCTCTATTTTGTTTAAAATGAAAACAGCTTTTTTAGCACGTTTTAGCTGGAAACAAATGCATCATGACGGGCTGTCGCTTTTGTTCACACTGCATCAGGATATTTACATCAAGTTGAGCCTTTCTAAGCTTTCCCCTGTAGTGTTGCAGCTTTTTGAATCTGCATGTATAGATGACCCACTAGTCCCTGTGTGAGTCAAAAACCATGGATCCTACACTTCCCATAATGCCACTCTATAGTGTATTTCTTTGGCCGATCACTTGCTTGTTGTCAGTTTTTAATGCAGGTTTTCCAGTAGAAAGCCCAAAATTGTGATTACCCTGATGACACCAGCAGGGTTCATTTTTCATACTAATAAAAGCTGCAGAAGAACAATAGCAGAGTGGACTTTACACTCTGGCAACATACTGTAGTGTTGGGCACTTGTTATCATCATTAACATTTTGTAGACCAAATGACTAATCCTTTAATTTGCAGGTATTCTGCACTCTAACCATGAATTAGCTGACCATAACGAAGAGGGAGGGCATTAAATCGTAAGTGTCCCCTCTGCAGAGCTCCACAGGACTCCTCAGGCCCTCAGGACGCTTCCATTCACCCCTGGCTTTGATGGTGCTTTCACAACATTCTCTCAGCAATTATCTCCTTAGCATGTGAACAAAAAGAAAGGAAAACAACAAATAATTATGATTGACATACTTCAAAAGGAAGAGGAAAGGAGAGAGGAATAAATAAAAGTATTCACAGAAAAACAAATAGCAGAACAACTGGGTTGCCAGTCTGAGCTGATGAGAACAGGAGAGGCTCATTGTTGATCAGATGTTTGGTATTCACCACGGGGTTTGTTTGAGAAATTTTGTTGATTGACGTGCTCTCATGGGTTTATTTATGAATACTTTTGACTGACAGGGAAACAATTACATGCGGTGGTAACTTGTGGGCTCTAGATCCAAAATGTTCCCAGACTTACTTTCTATTTCAGTCCAGTCAGTATTAATAGGATTTAGGGGAACTATGGATGCCCTTTTTCTGACTCATGGTGCTTTTTATTGTCATTATTGCAGCACTTCACGTGCTCACTGGTGAATTTGGATAATGTGCTCACTGTATAAACATAAACTACATTTAATTCACATTTATTGACATCCAGAAACCAAAATAGGCATGTAAACAGCTCTAGGTCTGTACATCTGATGCTCTATTCCCAGCCTTGTTTATGAGATAAAATCAGTTCCATCTTTTTTGTTGCAGGCTTGCAGGGCAGCTTATGTGTTGACATTAGATGAACAGAGAGGGCGGGTAAATTCACTCTGTGTTTATTTGTTTTAATCTCTCATCTACTATGTGTTTTCCTCTTCAAGTTTGGATGGAACTGACAAGAATTTTGTATCCACAACATGTTTTTTTTCTTTTTTTTTTTAATGTCTCCAGTCAGGAGGTGAATCCTCAGAGGACCTTCCCTGCTTCCCTGGACTTTCATGTGGGTACACTATGCATTAAACAGAGAGGGAGAGAGAGAAAAAAAAAGTGAGCTCAGAAAATGTTTCCAGTAAACCTGGCTGGCTGCACTGTTAAAAGCACTGATGACCTTCCTGTCGTTCAGCTGCTACAAAGAGAGAGGCAAATGAATTATGCATCATTTCCGTAGCACCACAAAAATAATTCTCCAGTTTGCAGTCTGTGATTCATTGCAGCTTGGTGACATCAAGGTTCGGAACATTAAGACTGTTTCTCAGGAGTTTACTTGCAACAGACAAACTATTATTTTTCACTGTACCGGAGCTGGTGTATGTTCTGGGGACTGGGTGGATTGTGAAGGCTGCAAATACAAAATGAGTCACAGTCTAAGTCTTAACATGTTACATTTTTAAACATTCAGTTATGAATGTTGCTCTGACATTTCTTTATAAAGCTGGATTTTTTTTTTAAGTGAAAAATTAAATGTTCTGTGACAGTGCAAAACATTTGAACTAATAATCACAATGCCTACTTTTTTGTGCATTACTGAAAACTTTTGTAAATTTACCCATTGTGGGACAAATAAAGGATTATCTTATCTTTTTGTGTGTGTATAGAAATGATGTAATGATAGGAACCAGTAGCAGCAGGCCCATAGCTGCTCCACTGAAAGATGTTGATGGCTATACTGGTGATCTGATACATATTTACAATATTATTTCCTACAGGTTGCAACCATCTATGAAGTTATTAGCTACTTTCAGAAAAATAAAGCAAGTCAGTGTCTTTTTTATGCAGGGCCTTTCAAATGCAGGAGAGGCAGTTTATAGTGTGTGTGCCTGGATTTTGTACATGAAGAAGCCTTTGTCTAATATATCATCTATTGTGGTTTCTTATGACAGAGGGGTCCTGGCTGGTGCAAGGGAGGAAGATGTATTGGGTTAAGTGAAATACTGGCTAAGTCAAAGGCACTGTGGAAAACATTGTATAAAAGCATGCATATGCTGCTCATTAAAAAAGATTTGTCGACTATAAAACACTTTAATTCTAAAGAAAAGTTGGTTCTTCACGCGCTTCACATGAAGAAGCTCTCAATAATTAAACTTTATTGGTATCTTGATCATCATCTTGTCCAATAACACAAGACACCCTGTCTAAATTTGTCTCCCGGTCAACTATACATTCCTCATTCTGCACTCATGGGGCTCCCTGAACACTAAAACCTGATTAAATAAACACTGCCTGTGTGGAGAGAAAACCAATAGGAACTTGGCCAGCACAGAGGGAACAGCAAAGGCGAGAGAGGGAGTGAATTATTAGACGTGCACGCTAGCCTTGGTATGCTTATTGGCTTTTGGTACACACTGTTCCAAACAGACTCATCTGTACTCCGGTTTACATGTATGGTACCCAAGCTTCTATAAACAGAGGAACAGGGCATGCTGGGTACTGGCAGTCAGTGGTCATTGGATATGCGACAGGCTCCCTCCTGTTCTGACACAATGGTGTGCTGGTGGTCTGTTTACCCTGTCATCACTGGCTTAACATTGATGTATTTAATGTTGTAAATGACACAAGTAAACACCCAGAAACTATTACTTCTGTACATTGTTGATTAATCTTTTTTTTTTTTGAATAGTCAATTAACTGTTTAGTCTGTATTAATGTCAGTAAATACAGTGCCTATAAAAAGTATTTACTGCCCTTAGAGGTTTTGATGTTTTCTTGTCTTGTCAAAGTTTATTTAATGTGGCTTTAAAAAAAAAAAAAAAAAACTGATCTACAGGAAAAGAGTCTTTAATGTAAACTGAAAACAACAAACAAACAAATTTCAACAAAGTGGTCCTAATTAATTAAGATATAATGTACTAAATAGTTGTTTGCATAAGTATTAACTCCCTCCAAGTCACTACTAGCTGCACCTTTGGCAGCATTTACAATGGAGCCTTGACTCTGTGTGGATGGGTCTGTATAGCAGCCTTGCACATCTGGACACTGTAAGTTTTCCAAATGCTTGAGCTGCAGGGGGATTGTGCAATTGGACACAGTCTTTAAATCTACCGTGATTCAATATTGTAGAACAATAAAACATGAGACCCTCCAAAGTGAATATTTTTTATAGATATTGTAGTAAAAGCTGCCCAATACAATCTGTCAGAGCCCAAAGTGATGTCTTCAAAGTGCTTGTTTTGTCAAACTATCAATTTAAAACCAAAAGGTTACCAGTTTACAATGGCCTTTTGCTAAAACAAATTACAATTTGCATAAATTTATGTTAATGCACTTTTATATTATTTCATCACAAATTCATTACAAGAGGCAGACTACCTAACAAACAGTGCTACCAGTCACTGTAGAAACTCAAATGACACATTTTACAATGAACAAAATCCTAAAAATACACTCATTTTGATCTGACACCCCTGTCCACAGCCTCCTCTGTGATGCGCCTTAACTACCCCAAAATGCGGCTGTGCTGCTCCACAACCATTTTCAGTCGGTGAGACAGCGACAGCAGCACAATAGCTGTACTGTTCTCCTAACACAAAGCAGGGAGCAGAAGAGTTCAGCGTGACCATCTAACACATGCAGCTCTAGAAACTGTATCTGTATGTGAGCTTGTACACATGTGTGCGTTTGAGTGAGTGCATGTCATCACATGGGGTGACTCATAATGCGATCAAATTGATGTACAGCACCTAAATGGAAAGGGTCACAAATGTTTTTGTAAGGTTCATTCAGCAGATTATTTAAACACTAAGGTAGCCTATATGATAGGAGACCAGTGTCAGTGGATAATAGATGCAATCAGGCTATATAAAGCACTGACCTAGTTTTTTTATGAACTTTTCACACAATCACAGGAGGACAGTGGCATTCACAGACTTGTTCTGCTGTTAGGTCATGGGTGCATACTATGAATCTTATTTGCACAGTAAAAGGAGAATGAACTCTGGTTCTTAATTTAGAACTGAGAGAATGGAATGAAACACGAGAGGACCAGATGTCATTCTACAGATGTATAATCACTAACCTGTCCATCTAAATGGCCTAAAATGCGTAGTATATCAGAAATCTGCATGCCATTTGGAAGACAAGCACTGAGGCACGCACATGCACACATCCTCATGTACCGTATCCCCTGCATATTTTCCTGATTTCTGTGGCAGCTCCAGATTCCTGGGCTGCCCCTCATTGCCTCTGGAGGCTTAGAAGCACCTTGTCCCAATCACAGTCAATAACAATAGATCTGTTTGTATAACTGGATGTGTACACTGAGCTGAGATGGCTGCAGAGAGCACTGGAGCTTGACCCACTTTCCAGTCCTGTGAACCGCATTAATTCACTCTGCCAGGTGCTTGGGAAACTGGAGGTCTACTAAGTGATCATACTGTAGCCTTTATCTGCCTTGACACAGGACACCGCTTAAGTTTGACATTTTGATGTAACAAGGTAAAGGACCTTGTATAACTATATCTAAAGAGACAAAGAAAATACAGAGTTTATACGGATACAGAAATGCTGTTGATTCTGTTACAGCACCCACTAGCAGCACTGGTGAGGTGTTAGTAAACTGTAATCCATTCCTCAGTTCATATTATTCATTTATTACCTTAAAAATCACTAATCGCTTCTGTATTTAACACATGTAGAAATAGAAAACAGGACACAAAGTAAGTTTCCATCCACCCAACTTTATGCACATTTTCAATTTGTGCATTAACAAACCTGAGTGGAAATGCCAGGACTTCATAAAAAGATCAGTATATTGAAAAAAAAAAAAAAAAAAGAATTCATTCATCAAATTTTGATGCAAATTTTAATGGTAAGAACAGCGAAGATGCCAAGTCCCAAATTACCAAAAGCCCCCTTTACACAGATTTTTTTTACTAGATTGGCATCAGGAAGACCCTGGATTATGCTACCTTTGTATGTTTACACTGACCTACACAAAACTGATGTAATGCCACGCTGGTGTGTGATTTTTTGATGGCATAGCAGCATCATGGGATCAGAGGTGTGACATGTAAGACAACAGCACTGGTGTCAGCTAGCATCTGTTCGGCCGTGCTTGCTCTCCCTTCTACAGACTTAGATCCTGTTCTGTGCTCCACTGCCAGCTTAAAGGTGGGACAACATTGCACACCATTTTGACTTTGTAACTTTTATACAAAATGGCTAAGCAGAATAATAGTGAACAGGCTGTGTAAAAGGGGGCTAATGTAACTCACTGGGATTAGTAACTTTAATGTAATTAATTTCAAATTGTAATCGCTAACAGCGCTTGTTACTGAAAAAAGTAATCACATTACTCTAACACACTAAGTAAAGCATTTCTGCCCAGCTGCAGGCCTCAAATCCAGAATTCCCCCCTACCTTAATGTTGATGTTAGGAATTCAACTGGGAGCTGTGTGAGCTGGGGGGAAATTTGGGAATTTGGGGCACTTACCGTTTAACACACACATACATAAATGTTAACATAAACATTAACAGGAATCTCCTGTTCTACAAGATGCTGAGCTCCTCTCTGACGCACCTGCAGAAAAGCTAATTTGGTGTGAGTCTTTCTCAACTGTTAGAGGTGGGAACATTTCTCAGAAAAAAAAAATCAGTGTTCACCTTGACTTTCTCTCCTGCGTCAAACTGTGAAATATATGCCACAGAAAATGAGTGAAGCTGCACTGAAATACAAATGTAGGCACTCACTGCCCTTCAAGCTCTGCAACATATGCAGGTAGGAATGCTCAAGTGTACCAGTCTTTATTAGTGATATAACTATTATCTTATGGCACCACAGCTCTTCCATTTTCATCTGTAATGAACAGGCTTGAGGTGTCACTTCCACTGTCACAGCCAGTTTGTGAGTGTGATGTGTGAAGCAGCAGGTAGGGACAGCTCTTCCTGAGTGGCACATGATGCTGTAGTATTCATTCTTTCAGGATGTCTGACGCACGTCTTTTTTCAATGTGCTTGGTGCCCGTTTTTTTTTTTTGGTGTAGAGTAGTACAGTGTGTACCCTTCAATAACACTGACACATATCCTCCGTTATTGCCCCGAGCAGTTTGGCCTGTCTGTTTTTCTTTTCCTCACTCGGTGGCGTCTTAATGATCCAGCTACACCACAACTCCTCCCTGCAGGGGACATAATGTGTTTCTGAAGCCATGCTTGGGGGTGGGGGTGGGAGGGGGGTGACTGTGTGCTTAACCAGCATCCAAGTACTGTCTGTGGTAGGGCCAGAGGAGAGAAGCAGAGGCATGAAACCCCATGAATGTCTGTAGTCAAGTCAGCAAAGAGGAAATGGGATGATCAAAATGAACCACACCACAACCTTAATCAGTGGTGATTTAACACATCTTTAATGTGTAGGATTTGTCTTAAAATATGAGTGTGAACGATCAGTGTCCATATCATTGTGAAAAAAACGTCACGTCCTCAGCTACGTCTTCAGCTCAGGAATTTACTCTATACATGTGAGCTGACAAAACGTTATGAGAGCTTGCATTTTCTGCCTCCAACTGTCCCCTCACTGTGCACTTTCCGCTAACGCACACACTGATTAAAATGCCTGGCATCTTTTTTTCTCACAGGCTCTCTTCCTGTGAAGCGCCCTCACAAAGGACAAACAGAGAGAGGTGACCCTGAGAATCTAGAGGGAGATCCGTATCAGTCTGCCTCTGAATCAGACGTACACTCACATGTTCATGTGGAAATGTTTTAATTCTTTGTTTCGTGTCTGAAAGCTGAAATGCATAATTACCGAGCATACGCCAAAGCATGGGAGTCTGTGTGGGTGTTTATGTGCATATGAATGAATGTTGGGCACTCAGTCATGAGTGTATTGTCATAATGAATGTGTTGGAGGATCCCTTTGCAACAGTCTAGAGTGTGTCTGCCTGTGCACAGACTGAGGGAGCTTGGAGGACAGTTCTCGTTGTTTTAAAGGGTTGTAAAGAAGATGAACTCATGATAAACTAAATCTGACTGAGCTGTGAAAAGATATAGGTCAGTTACAGATCACAGGTTCATCAGATTCACACTTAATGCCAGGAGCATTAAGTGTGAATCTGATGAACAAGGTGAACATCAGTGAAGGCATATGATCCGTTTCCTTCCTGTTTCTCCAAAACGACAGCATCTCTGAGTCAGAGCACTCACCTAAGGAAAAAAAAAAGACAAGTAATTCAGCAAGAGATTAATCATCTGTGAGCCGTCTGAAGAAGCACCTCAGGCTTCGTCTCATACAACACATTCTGACCAGGAGAAATGAAAAAAAAAAAAACATGAAAAGAGCAAGCAGATATTAACATTTCACGGCAGGGCTGCTCACTGATGAAAAGGTTGTATCATTGGTTTACTCAGCTTTTCACCTTACTTCACATCAAATCACAGGGATTAAACTACCTCTGCGTTGTTGTTTTTGCACTTAAATATGCTTCTCTCATCTCTCTGTCCACAGTATGTTGAATGGAAAGTCCTTATGCTGCACAGAGATACAAACACGCTGTTAACATTCTAATGTTTTTCAGTGTTTTCTGTCGGCTTAGGCTTGTGTATTCATGCCATCAGATTTGTATTCACAGGTGCCCAATCCACATGTTCGGGTTTGTTCTTCCTGTGAGAGGTAGTGACAGGACTGAACCTGTTTGTGCACAAAACTTTATTTAGACTTGGAGACACCCAGATTGACAGAGAGGCTGCCTCATGGTTGACAGACACACAGGTAACCTGAGAGAATAACAGGGTAATTGAGGTTATTGATACAGGATCATGACTGAAAGCATGATTGGAATAAATATTTGGGAGGTTATGTTCGATGTGCACATAGTGTTCTTCTCTTTTCTGTGTTTACTTTCATGTATTCTACACCTCACCCTAAATCAGGCTGCACGTGCACAGCACCACTTTTTTTTTTTTACCCTGTTTATCACTGGGCTCTTGTTACTCGTGAGCTGAGCGGGTCACTGTGTCCCGCTGAGGACTGTGAAGAGGCCAGAGAGGAGAGCTGCGATAACAGTCACATCAGAGCAGGCAGAGTTAGAGCCAGAATCATCTGAATCATTCACTTTGTTTTCCTCTTTGTTTGCGCACAAACACCAAAAAATTCCACTCCACGCCTCACTCATTATTACAGCACACACAGTACTACTCTGCATAAACCTTCTCGTAGTGTTTGTGTAATTGCCAGTATGTGAAGCAGGGTTTGGCAACGGCTTTATTTTAGCCACTAAAATAACCACATCCACAAATCAGAGCTCCGGCCCCGGCCCAGAATCAGCCCCCAAGGAGGCTGTTTGTCTGTATTAAACCTCCAAAGAGGCCAGAGTCTGAACCTGGCTCTGCCTCCAGCTCCGCTCAGGCTGGGCAGTAAAAAAGACTAGACGGACAGACAGGGCCCTGGGGGAAAGTCTGAATTACCAACAGTGGCTCAAAACCATAAATCTAAACCACTGAACCCCGTGTCCTGACAAGATCTGTCCAGAGCAGAGTGTCCCCGTCCGTCTGTGTCCTTCTGTCATACTTGCAGTAATTTTATCTAATTACAACCTGGCTCCCAAGATTTTTTAAATACAGAAATTACATTATACATAAATGTGTGAGTGTTTGTTGCCATGGATGCCTGAACAATAATAGTTCATAGAAATGATGCTGAGGCTGAAACAGTTTGTGGCAGATTTCTGCGGAACCATTCATCTGCCTTCTTCTTTATGTTCTGTTGATTTTACTCTGTAGCACTGTGAGATTTGTTTTTTTAATGAAAAGTGTTAGAAATAAAATGTATTATTAGAATTATCATTATTCTCCTTCACAAATTAAACAACAATTTGAACTTGATGTTTTTGTGATGTCCAGTGGATGTACTGCTAGGGTCAATTTTGGACTCATTACTAATTTGCCTATAAATGTGCGCTGACGACATCCTTATTTACTGTCCACACAAAGAGAAGGTGCAGAGGATGCTGCATCAAAATTAGTAACTGTTAAGATGAGAAGGTGGATGCTGAAAAAATCTATCTCTGTTTATATCTATCTATCTATATATATACATATATATACATATATATGTACAGAAATGCTCATTTCTAATGCACCACAGGTATTTAAATATTGGTATTGGTATTATACTTTGGCTAACTCCCCTAACAGGACTTTACTAAGCTGCACACAGGTGACAATTTCCTTTGAAGCAATAGAAAATGACCTCCATCCCCTCTCACATCATAACCTCCACCTAATCTTCCACTTAAGATGGTTAAAAACAACGAAATATGCACTGGTCAAGTCTAATTTTACAGTTTTCACTCACAGGTTTTGCACGTGAGCAGAGAAAAAACAACTTCTCAATAAGTGAAAACAGGATAATCCCAGAGTTTAAAGTCTTACCTTAAACACACGTCTATGGTCACATGTGTGCCAGACGAAAAACCCCTATCCTCTGTTATTACTGCAATACCTTTTTTTCCCCACTGTCTATCTTCTCTACGTGCACACATAGCTATACGCGATGGCACACATAAACAGTTTGGGGACGGCATGTGCTTGTTGGTCCTCAGAAATGAAAATGGAAACCAATTACCTAATGTTACGCCAGAGATCAGCTGTGGAATGTAAACAGGGGGATGGGGGGAGCATGAATGAGAGATGGAGAGTCGAGATTTAAATATTTTCCATCATTTTTGTTGAGAAGTCAGCTATGGCTAACTGGCTAACTTCAATATAGAGGCTTAGAGCTGGCATTCCTTGAGGAGGAGGAGGAGGAGGAGGAGGAGTGGTGTAGTGGTTGAGACTATTGTCATTCAGTGCCATAGCGCACATTACCCCCCTCAAAAAGAAACCACCACTGCCATCCCCTAGTACTACTACTGTTGACATTCAGAGGTATGCAAATGCTTGAACATGTTGCAAGGTTCACATTTCAATAAGAAAAAACAACCTCTCTCCCTTTGTGTGGGCCAAGAGCTGCTTGTGCAGCAGGCCAATACAATTTCCATTGGTCATTGGAAATGCAAATGTACTTGTAGATATAAACAAATAAGTGAGAGATCTATGAAAAGATGTGTGAATAGATCTGCTTTCACAGCTGATCTTGTGCATCTGCAGTCAAATCCTGCAAGAAAATAGAAGGAGTGAACAACAAGGCATTGTATTGGATTACTGAAGCTTCATTTGCAAATAAAAATATGGAAGTGCCAGCATTTAAAACCTCTATGTGCCTGTCAGGAGATTCCAAGTTTGAACTATCGAGCTTAAGCTTAAGTTTTTTTAGTTGCATGCCACAGCTTTGAAGTAACTACAAAAATCTAAGAACAGAGCCCAGAGTAAAAACAATGGCTCCTAATAAACACCTTTACAAACAATGATTAAAGGCAATGGGGATGATAAGCATCTATCATGATACTGATAAACATATGACCATGGCTCATGAAGTTTTGCCCGGGGGGAAGCCTCTAAACTGTCCTGGTTTCTCTGATATCCAAATGACTGCCCTTTGTGGAATCAGGCCTGGGGGCAAGTGATGGCTGTATGCCTCCTCTCAGCTCCACTGTAAAAGGTGCGGACCACCTCGGAATATCAGCCCTCACTTCTGTGTCAACAAGGACATCCTTCTCCTCCTCCTCTCCTCCTCCTCCTGCAGATTTCACCTGCCCTCGTCCCCACGCCGACCCCCAATTAACTCGACATTCCTCTGTTTGCACTGAACCCCTGAATCCTCCCTGGCAATTGTCCACACCCCAGCTGAAGGATTACCCCCTGTTTTACCCTCCCTAACCATCTATTGTCACCTCTGTGTGAGTGACACTCTGATCCCAAGTCAGGCCTTGCTTTGCTCTGTTGTACCTGTAATTGTCAAAGGTATTTTAATTTACCTCCAGCCCTCCCTCAGGGAAAGTAAAGGCAACACGACCTAAAGGCACGACTAATCAGACAGTGGAGTTTATTGGAGTTACTGTGCTGCAGTGTGAAATGTATCATCACCACACACACATTGTTTTTCAGACAAATGCTGTTACACTCCACCTGTCACAATCACTTTAAATGCAGCATTAGACAACCTGTTTTGATTTTTAGTTTGAGTCATTCATCACATCTGGGCTTCTTATGTATCAAATGAGTTAATCCTGGCCCTTCATTAGGATAACAGGCGAAAAACCTCCACAAGCATCCTCCCTTTATCTGTCATCATTAGCCTTCTCGCCTGGTTGCCAGAGGAGGGGATGACTCTGATCCCTTTTATCTTTCTGTGTTACAAATATGCTGCAGCGTGGGCTTGGATTACAAAACGGTGACACCTCGCTCACATCATTCATTTAAAAAGGCAGGGGCTTGAGCTTAATTTGTGAAGGAAATCTCAACCACAGAGAATCCAGCAAACATATCATCAGATGCAAGTATGTACAATACAACCCACCACTAGCAAAGAAAACAATGTTGCTGAAACTGCTCCTGGGGGTGAGTTTACCATGTCGGCTGTGATGTGGTTAGAGAGGCAGCTGTGTGTGTGTGTCTAGGCTACACACCTAGCAACCGTGTCTGCTCACGAATCTTGGGTACTAATTTCATATTTCAGCGCAGCCGCCTGTCATCAGCACTCTTATCAAAAATACATACCAGACCGTAATCACAGAAGGACCGGTTGCCAAAATACCTCAGAGCACATGAGCACAAATGAAAGATGGGAGAGGGAGAGGGAGGAGGGGGGAGTGACAGAGGAGGCAAAGGAAAGTGGGACAAAGAGATGATACAGGTTAAATCACAGCAGAGAGCAGCTGATCAAGCAATTTGTCACGTGAAAAGGTAAACAGATGTCTCCTGCAGTACTCCCTACCTGCACTATTGTACAGCTTTGTTGTTGTTCATGGATAACTATTTGAAAAAGTAAGTTATTTCTGGATGTTGAGGGTTGATCTCACATCCACAGCATGAATCCTATCATGAGGTACCCGTGAGTGTGGTGTATGTGTGTGTGTGTGTGTGTGTGTGTGTGTGTGGCCTTTTTTTCATATCCCAATGGAGACTTTAACTGAATGCACACTAACCTATGGTGACTTGTGGGGCAGAGACTGCTTTTTGAGGGTTAAGACTTAGTTTTAAGGTTCAGGGTACTATTGGTTTAAGGTTAGGGCTAGGGTGATGGTTATAGGTAGGCATTTAGCTGTGATGGTTAAGGTTAGGGTAAGAGGCTAGGGAATGCATTATGTTAATGAGTGTCCCTACGGGCATAGTGGAACAAGATTGTGTGTGTGTGCTGGTGGTGGTGGGGGTATTTGTACAACATCACCCCCTGTGTGGAAGATTCACAAGTTTAGGGGCATGTCTGAACAGGTCTCTGGCTGCAACACAACACCAGGAACAGGATTCATCCACATCCCACACAATTACACATATAAACTTAAGTATCCAACATAAAAATGACAGTGATGAGTTTAATTTTGAGGGTGTTTATGTCAAAATGACAATTGAACATGTATAGACAGGGCATTTGTTGTTTATTTCACCAGAGAATAATAGTTTCTGTCTTTTCATTTGTATTTGTTTTTGTCACAGCATCTTTCTCTGACAACAGTCAAGCCACTATAAAGCAAGAATCCGCCATTTTCCCTCTTCTCCACCTAATGAAAGCGTGTTTTGTCCGGACACCAGCTAGAGGTCCCACCTGTTGCAGGAGCATTTCTCGCTTGTGTATCCACGTGTAGGCGGGGGCGCACGAGGAAGGGAGGGGTGTCACCAGCGCCCAATCAGATGAGACCACAGCTCGGGGGCTATAAAAACCGCGTGCGCTTTCCGGCAGTAGCAGTCAGTCAGTACGCAGTTTGTGTGTCAGGTTTCAAACAACAGTGTCGACTCTTTGCTTCGGAACCAATTTGGGAATAAAACAGGATTAACTTCAGCCAATTTATCCGAAGGCTTTGTCCGCGAACTTTTAAAGATTTGGAAAAGATATTAGTGTTGTCTTTAATTTGCTTTTTTCCGGACGGAACTGACACACGGAGAGAAAATGCGTCTTATCCAGAACATGACGACCATCGCGGAGTATCCAGCACCTGAGTACCCGGTCCCCAACCGGGTCATTAAAATAGCTGTATTAAGAAAATCAGTAAACCCTGGTGTCACAAGTAGTTACTCACGGTTTAGTCCTAAAGGGATTTATTTGTCTCACATTCTGTCATAAAATCTAATATTTTGTTTTCGCTTTTCTTCATTTCAGCGCTCGTGGTGAGATTCCTAACAAGACGCTTCATCGGAGACTACGAGAGAAATGCTGGTGAGTTTCTGTGCGATATGATGTTTGAGGATAAACATGCTAAATTTAATTTTTAAAACGGTGAAATAGTTCAATGGCTAATGTTTACCCGTGTGTGTGCAGGTAATCTCTACTCTAGAGAAGTCCAAGTGGACGGAGAGCAAGTGACCATCCAGGTTCAGGACACCCCGGTGCTGAGGTGAGGACCCCCCCCCCCCCCCCCTTCTAAGACAAAAACTGGACACATCAGTTTATTTTCCCTGTGTAAGGTAGCAGAGCTGACAGGGGGTTAACACATGGAAATCTGTTTAAAGCTGTGGTTAATCCAATACAAAGATAATATAATCTAATTCACTGTCTGACTGTTAGGATCATCTAAACCTCTTTTGACTGGGCATAAGTCCAACACAGAAGATGAGTGTGTGCGTATATTTTTTCCCATGAAGGAGAGCCCCTCAGTCTGGCTGTTTAATCTCCCATTTAGGCTAATGGATGTCTGAGGCCAGGGTAAATGATACTCTGATCCTGATCCAGACTCCTCAATCACGCACACCTCTCTGTTCTGGAGGAGTAACCCTATAGCTCTTGTCTGCCTCAGTCGGCATTCCAGTCATTACAAGACATCAGTTGCATAAAGCCAGGAACGTTTAATCTGGTCTGAGTTTGGAAAAAGGGTGCTGGGCTGTCTTTTAATCAGTCTCCCTCTTTCTTTGCCTCATAGATGACAGATAACGGCATCAGTCTACCAGACCATGCCTGCTCCATCCAGTGGGCGGACGCTGTGGTGCTGGTGTACTCAGTGACAGACCGGCGCAGCTTCGACCTGATCGAACAGCTGCACCAGCTGGTTGCACGTGCGGCGGCGCCAGCGTACCCCCTGTGATCCTGCTGGCCAACAAGGCGGACCTGCTGCACCTGAGGCGGGTTGACTCCCAGCAGGGCCCCCTGCTGGCAGGAACACTGGGCTGCTCTTTCTACGAGGTATCTGCCAGTGAGGACTACAGCCAGGTGCATGGGGCCTTCCACAGGCTGTGCTGCTGGCCAAGCAGCCGCCCCTGCCCCCAACTCCTCAAGCAGCTCTGCCAGCACCGCCACGGAGAAGAGGCGCTCGCCCCTCATCCCCAGGCCGAAATCTCCCAACATGCAAGACCTGAAGAGGCGGTTCAAGCAAGCGCTGTCCGCAAAAGTCAGGACTGTTACC